>NW_026294492.1:22480760-23680760 GCF_007827085.1 Peromyscus californicus insignis | reverse complement strand
AGTTGACAGACCCTCCCCCCAACCAGACTGAGAAGGAGGACCAAACACTCAACACTTCACATAATTAGCATAGCTTTTGCAATATATACAATATACATATGGTGAAAATTAAAAATACTTCTGAAAGACATTTTAAAAAATGGAGTCAAAAGATGTTAAGATGTCAATTCACCCCAAACTGACATGTGGATTTGATTTAGTTCCAATAAAAATGGAGTATTTGCAAAATTCTCTGTAAATTTTTTATAAATATTGACAAGATGATGCTAAACTTTTATGCAGAAAAGCAAAGAAATTTGAAGAGCCATAACTGTCTTCAAAAACAGAACAAAGTTGGAGGAATCACATGGCTTGATTTCAAGGCTTATTAGGCTTGAAGACTTCGCAACAACTGAACCTAAGTGATACTCACAGAATGTTCCACTCAACAGCAGAAACCTGTGCCAGGGAATGTAACTACAGTAATAAAGAGGAAAGGGTGAGCCAGGCAGTGTTGGCACACACCTTTAATTCCAGCACTTGAGAGGCAGAGGCAGGTGGATCTCTGTGAGTTCAAGATCGGCCTGGGCGACAGAGCGAGATCCAGGGCAGGCACCAAAACTACACAGAGAAACCCTGTCTCGGAAAAAAAAAAAAAGAGGGAAGAGTGTACATACATGCACACGTACATTTGTCTGTTTATATGTACACATATGTGTGTATATACATAATATATAGTTTTCATTGTCAACATGACTGAATTTGCATATGCCTCCTAGGTTTGTCTGTGAGGATATTTCTAGAGAAGTTGAACTAAGACAGCAGTTCTCAACCTGTGGGTCACGACCCTTTTGGAAATTGAATGAACCTTTCACAGGGGTCGCATATCAGATATTTACATTACGATTCATAACAGTAGCAAAATGACAGTTATGAAGTAGCAATGAAGATAGTTTTATGGTTAGGGGTCAGCACAACATGGGGAGCTGTATTAAAGGGTCACAGCATTAGGAAGGTTGAGAACCACAGCACTAAGAGGACAGACCTGAATGTGGGCGGACCATCCCACAGGGTGGGGTCCCTGGCTGTATTAATAGGAGTAGGGGGTGGAGCTAACTGAGCAACAGCATTCATCTGCTGTTTTAGTGTGAGGGGAAACCGGCCCAGAGTAGAAGAGGTGGTCTCAGGTCTCAGGGCTGGGGGCTGGGAGATCCAGTCAGAATGAGCAGTTTTCTTTCTGGCGCTGGACAAATCCCTAGGAAATAGATGTTGTCATCCCATTTTTATGAATGGAGAGACTGAGGGCAAGGGTAACTTAGTTACTCATGAGCACACCATCTGGTCAGTGACAGCAGAGGGAAGGCCTTACCTCTTGCAGGTGTCCAAGGAGGTCCCCTTCTCCCCAGCTCCTCCCAGGAGCAGTGTGACAGTCCAGCCTGCTGTCAGCTAGAGTCTGAGCCAGCTTCGGTTGCAGGGGTCTACACTGGTCCTAGTTCCCGTGGGAACAGGAGCTTCGGAGTAGGTGTGGGTCCTCCAGAGGAAGCAGTGGGGACATCTGTATCTGTGAGCAGCACAGCTGGGACTTGGGTAGAGCGAGCCCTCCCAGGCCTCCCCCTGATGCTCGGCATCTGCCCCTCTAGCTGGGTGGGACCGGGACTCCTTCCTTCCTTCCTTCCTTCCTTCCTTCCTTCCATTTATTTTCTTCTTCCCTCCTTCCCCCCTCTGTCTGCTTCCTTCCTTCTTTTTTCTTTCCTTCCTTCCTTCTTTTTTGTTATTATTTTCCTTTTTATTCATTCTTTGAGAATTTCAATCTATTTTTATCATATTCTTTCCCATCTCCCAACTTCTCCCAGATCCCCACCCACCCAACTTCATGTTCTTCCTCTCCATACCCACCCCCCCCCAAAAAAAAAGGAAGGAAAGGGGAAAGACACTAAAAAAAAAGCATGCAGAGGGTCAACTCCTGAGCCTGGAGCCTGCTCTGAAATGTGATTGATATACCCAGTGTCACTCCATTGAAGAAGCCTGATTTTCCTTTTCCCAGCAGCTACCAGTTGTAAATCATCTCTTGGCCATGACTGGAACATTGTGCGTACTTCATCTCCTGTGTGCTGGAATTTGGGGGTGGGGCATCTTTCCTACCCCACCAGGCAATGACACCTTTGGTTTCAGGTTCTGAACTCTCATGAGATGTTTCTTAACATCTGGATCCATTCACTCAGGCTGCTGTCATAAAACACCATAGACTGAATGGTTTGAACAGTAAGAATTTCTGCCTCATGGTTCTGAAAGCTGGAAATCGCAGGTCAAATGCCAGCACTTTCTAGAGCAAATCCCTTTCCTGGCCTGCAGATTGCTGCCCTTGTGCTAGTTAGTGTCCACACAGTGTAGGAAGGAAAAGGCTCTTGGGTAGCTTTAATTCTGGGGGCACTAGTCATATTAGATCTCGCCCTAGCCTTAGGGCCTCATTTAACATGAATGCTTCCTAAAAGGCCTATTTCCAGATATGGCTATGCAAGGAGTTAGGAATTTTAAAGGAATAGAAGCATCACTCAGTAATATTTTTTAGAAACAGAAAGTCATGGGTTCTCTTTCCATTTCTGTCCCTCTAACCCTGTGGCCTTGGGGGAAATCATGCCTTGAGTGTTAGATTCCTAGATGTTGGTACTGACATAAATGGCCCCTGGTTTAAAACAACGCAAGCAATACTTCGTAGCTCTGAAATCAGAAGCCAAACTCAGTTTCACTAAGTTAAAACCATAAGCCTTCTGGCTCCCAGACTCTCTCCTTTCCTTTTCCAGCATCTAGAAGCTGTTCATGCTCCTCAGCCTCAAGTCCAGTATCATTTATACAACAGTTTCCATGGCCATATCTCCCTAATTCTAAACTCCAGCCACCCTTTTAGAAGACCCTATGGGTGACACTGGACCCACCATACAACTTTTCTCATCTCAAGATCCTTTATTGTGTCTACAACATTCTTTTTTCCATGTAAAGTGAGTCAGTCACACGTTTTGGAGCTGATAATGTGGACATTAGTATGGTATTACTCAGCCTACCATGCCTCAGTTTCCCACTTGTAAAATGAGGATGACAATGCTCTGTAGGGAGGTCTTGGAATGTTGCTAAATGCTCAGCACCATACCTGACACCGAGGTTATATGAATACATGGATGGGTAGTTCCTGACTTTCTATGTTTTGAGTGCATCTGGGGTCACCAAGGCCCAACTCCATGCCTGCTTCTAAGAAGTGACTCAAGATACCCGGCTGAAATAACATGCCTGGTGGTGATTGACGGCTCTGACTCTCAGGTGTTGCAGTTGGACTCTGCTCGCCCATCTGAAGGCCTCTAGGCAGCAGCAGAAGGACTGTGGGTGGAATGTGGAGCACTCTGTGCAGAGACACAAATGCCACGTGATTTTTGTCAGGAGTGCTGAACGCAAACTCATTCCATCTACCTCCCCCATATTGGAACTGCTCTCCCAGCCGTCTTGGTAGAGACCCATTCTAGCCCCCAAACCTACCTGAGGCAGAAGTGAATCCCTATATAAGTGAGCACAGAAACCTGAGTCCCATGTTCCTGCAGGAGCTGTCGCTGTCCCACTGTCTGGGCTGCGGACAGTGACAGATCACAGTGGCAGGAGCTGAGCCACAAGTGTTAAGTCGAGGCACACAGTTGGAAAGACCTCTGGCCTCATTCCTTCCCCGCCACCCCCTGGTTCACCATGTTAGAAGTGAACTTAAGAACATTGATACCCAGACAGTAGAAAGTACACTGTACACAGCTGGTGCCTAATAAAATCAGGGAACCGTTTCTGAACACCTTGGAAGTCCACTTTATAGAAAGCCCCTCAAAGAACAAGACAGAGTACCCACATTTCCTGTACCTCAGAGTCCCAGGAAAGTGGGTCACACCCATACCTTGCTTTTCCCCAGTACCACACATGTCAGAACAGAGTGGCTGGGGACCCCTTGCCCAATCCCTGAAGTGTGGGATTTTGTTCTTCTAACTTCGAGTCTAGATCTCTGGGTAATCCTGGAGCCTGGGGATGCTCCAAGCTGAGAGGGTCATGTCTCCTCAGATGAAGAAGCTTCAAATGCTTTATGGCTAGTGGCTTGCACTTCAGCATCAACCTTACTCCAGAGGCTGGTACAAGGTGGTGGGCAAACTGTTCATTGCTCATTTCCAGAGTCTTTGGCCAAGTGTTTTGCCTGAGGAGGGCTCATGGAGTGGCAATTAAAAAGTCTTGGAGGCTCCCTCCAGGGCTGGGTCAAATGCAACACCTGATTGGTGGAGGGTAGGGTCAAATGCAATATCTGCTTGGTGCAGGGCTGGTTCAAATGCAACACCCGATTGGTGCAGGGCAGGGTCAAATGCAATATCTGCTTGGTGCAGGGCTGGTTCAAATGCAACACCCGATTGGTGCAGGGCAGGGTCAAATGCAATATCTGCTTGGTGCAGGGCTGGTTCAAATGCAACACCCGATTGGTGCAGGGCAGGGTCAAATGCAATATCTGCTTGGTGCAGGGCTGGTTCAAATGCATCACCCGATTGGTGCAGGGCAGGGTCAAATACAACCCCTGATCGGTACCTTAAAGTCATTCTGAGAATAGACTTGGAGACAGGAGACCCAAAGCAGAGGCTTATGTGGAGTGTCTTGAGTCTAAGAAACATAAAGCAAGATTAAAGAGCTTGATACAGCCAGCAGGAAGCCTGCTCTGGTCACACTGGTTACACCACAACCCACACAGTGCAAAAGCAAAGCCTACTTGATCGTGGTCCATTTCCAAACACTGGCATTGGATGGTGCTGGATCAGGGATGAAGTCAAGGTCAGAGTCCTTGACGCCTCCACCACCAGGTCAGAAAGACTTGTCACTCTGCATGGGAAGGGCCACCAGGGCCGGATCCGCCATGCTATGAAGGGGGAAAGGGAGTATCAGAGTACTCATGGGTAGAACCATCCCACCAGAGAATCCAAGGCTCACATCAGGTCTGGCCAGAGAACAAGGTACAAGGGCTTCGGGAATGTGTTCTGACCTGAACCCCTAGCAGCTAGCTTTTTTTTCCTTATATAGGCACAGAAATGATGGGCTGCATATCCTCTGATGTCCCAGCTGGACATTCTTGGCTTTTGTGGGGGTGTGGGGGAGTCATCTCATCCCTAGCTATCTTCTAGCCTGAGCCGAGAGCCTAGTAAACAGTATGGCACCTAGAGGTGATTCGGCACTACTAATGGGATTCTGAGATGTGAAAAAGGACTACATTTACTTGCTGAGAGGTAGGGAAGGCACACTAAGCCTTGCTCTTCCCCATCCTACCCTACTTTAAGCACTGGAGAAAGTACCACTCTGTCTGGTAGCCTCTGTGGCATTCTGTGAACCAATCTGAAATACAACATTAGAGACAGGAAGCCATAACCACTCCCCTCCCAATGGCCCTCAGAAGCTCTGCCTGGTACCTCATCCAGTGCCTCTGTCACATATCCATTGGCAGTTTTGACATGGAGGGCACCTCATGCATCTGGACGGTCTCTCTTAGAGGATGAGCGGCATCAGAAGAACAGACCGCATCAGGACCAAGGTCTGGTTCTAGAGTGATGGACAGTCTCCATGGGCCTTGGATGGAAACACTGCAGGCTTCCTTCTGTAACTTTCCTTAGTGGAGAGTTAGGATACAGGCCAGAGGCATGTTGGCCAAAATCCTGTGAGAACAGACATGGAGACTTGTCCTGTCTCACTAGTCCCCAGGACCTGGGGCTGAAAATATGGAGTAAGGAGTCAGATCACCAGCACTGTGCCTGCAGAAAACCCTAGCAATGATAGTTAGCAACAACAGTTCAAATGGCTGACATACTCTGTGCTGGTAGATTTCTGTGTCAGGGTGGAGGGGCCGGTGGATGGAGTTCATGGGGTCTGGGAACTTGGATGGGAAAAAGTTACATCCTTGATTTCACTGCCCTTGCTCTGAACTTTAGCTGCATTTATGGATATATGGAATGGAGCGCAGATGTTCCAGGAGTACCTGTGATTTGTCACCCATAGAAATCAAAGTCCTCTTCCATAGCATAGTGTACTTGTTGAAAATATTCCATGCTCCTGTTTCAGCTCATCACTGCTCTGGAATTAGGGAGGTTGTTACACCTTGTGTGTTCACACACACTTGTATTGCAGCATCTCGAGTTTGGAGTTGTAAAATGTGTGTGTGTGTGTGTGTGTGTGTGTGTGTGTGTGTGTGTGTGTGTGTGTCTTTTGTATTTCAATCTGTTTGGTTTCCTGTATAATCCCATGCATTCTATCTTATGCATTTCACACTGTTGCTCTGAGGAAGGGTTCCTAAGTTTGATCCAGCTGTGCTAAGTATCAGAGGTTGGAGAGATTGCTCAGCAGTCGAGAAGAGCGTGCTTGCTTCTTGAGTATCACTTTGCATAATCTTCCCAGCTAGCCAGTGTGCTGAGGCAGTGTTGAAAGGACCTAGGTAGACCTGTGGACATTTTACCGATGCTAGTCCCCGCGTTCAAACAAAATGTTTATCAGGAAGCCCCAGCATGGTGCTGTCTAAAGGTGGGACTTCTCTGGTTGAATTTGGGTGTGGGAGTGTGGCTGGGAGCTATGTGCCTTCCACCACCCGGCCACAAGGTGCCTGCCTTCCTTCCTTCCGAGAATGTTCCATGTGCTTCCTAGGGTTGCACGGAGCACACGTGCAAACCACAGACCTACGCAGCCCCTCTCTAGGAATGAACAGTGAGTGGTGTAAAGTCCCACACTTGATTTCCCATACTCATGGAAAGACCAGGATGCTTTTGGCCCAGGTCTGGAGATTTGAGGTGAGGTTGAGTGAGATCTCATCCATGACTCCCTTATGAGCCCCTCATGTATTGTTTAAAAAAAAAAAAAGAAAGAAATCCCAGGAAAAGCAGGGCTTCCTGGCAGTTAGGAGTAGGAAACAGGAACCAATAGGATCTAGGTTCAAAAGCAGGCACTAGCACCTCCCATTAGCAAGGCATGTCAGCCTCAGTGTTTATCTGCTAATTACAAATTAGTCCCCACAAAGTTGTTTTGAGTATTAAATTAAAGAACTAAAAAGTGCTTTAGGGGTGTGTCCAGCTGCTGCTCTCTGGGAAAGAGCCTTGCCTCCCCCCCCACACACACACCCTCCATCCCTCCCCTCTCAGGAATCTAGCTCCCACCCACCACCAGCTTTTCACCTTCCAGGCCTGAAGTATGTGCTTCTCCATCTTTTCAAACATGACACTTGGCATCTTCAGCGTATTTTGGTAGCAGTGGCGTGTCTCTCCCAGATGGTCCACACTGTAGCTATTATCTAATCATCTGATAATTAGCTTGACATTTATAAAGGGCTTCAAGGGCCGCGGGATGACTGTTGTCTTCAGATGCGAGGAGAGGGTGCTCTAGTTTTGCATATGTACGTGCCAGGCAAGATGCAAACAGAAGGGACCGGTGACCCATGTTTTGGCATATCCTCCATCATCCCTAACATGTTGCGAGCAGAGACACATTTAAAGGACAGCGCTGAGATACAATCCTTAGGATCCCTTAATTGTATAGTCCTGTGTTTTCTGTAAAATTGGCAAAAGTAGTTTTCTTCCTTTCTTTCCTTCTTTCCTTTCTTCCTTCCTTCTTTCCTTCCTTCCTTCCTCTTTCTTCTTTCCTTCCTTTTTTCTTTCCTTCCTTCCTTCCTTCCTTTCTTTTTCTCCACTCTAAAGAGGCCCCCTAAAATTGAATAAACACAAAACCTAATCCACTTGTGTTTAGAGAGAGATTATCTCTTGGCTCTACCCTATTGTTGCCTTTAAAGACTTGCAGGTGGATTGTGGGAAACAAGTTCTAAGGAGCTGAGCAATTTGGTCATTTGTTGGACCAGAATAAAACCAGAGCCTGCCAAGGAATCAGCGTGTTCTTCTCTGCCACCTAGTGTCTGGAGGACTCACATGCAGCCACATTGTCTCCATTAAACTGTAGTGGAGAAGCCTGCCCCACTCTCTTCAATTGAGCGTGAACGGAACAGATGAGCCGTGTGCTGGTGCGCTGTAGAACACGCGAAACACTGAGTTAGGTGTGGGGTGAAATAGCCAGAGATGAACTCTCCCCTGTTTCCTGTCCAGTCACGCCCGGAGCAAGCCACACAGCTGATGTCCCCACCTCAGGTAGGAGATGAGGTGGGAAGCACAGACTGCTCCATGGTCATCACTAATAAAAGCATGGGCAATATGGACTAAAAAAAGCAGTTGCCCATCCTGCAGGCCTGAGGGCAAATACTATAGCCACAGACCTTTGGGTATAGAGCTGGGACAGGCGATGGCATGTGTTTGGCCAAGACTGGGATGAAAGGAGTGAGTGAGAGGTGCAAGGCTCTTACAGCCCCTGACCCACACCCCCAGTTAGGCTGGAACCCCAGAGCCCTCTGTTTTCCCTACCTTAAATCAGTTGTTAGGTCGAAAATCATCCCCTCTCAGTATCTGGTGCTTCTCCTCCTCTGTGTGCCTACAAGCTGTCTCCTTCTGGCTGGGACTGTAGCAGCCAACAGGCTACAGGTATGCTGGAGTAGCATTTCCTTTCTATATCCCTGGGCAGCCAGACCGGGCCTGGGAAAGCTGGATCCTGCAGACTAGCATTTTGTAGCCTTAGGAGGCTTTATTCGGTGTTCTCAGTATACAATTAAAATGTCATCATTTTTATGTTTCATCTATCTATCTATCTATCTATCTATCCATCCACATATCGATATAGATGTACAGTGCAGCTCATTTTCAGAAGGGCCATCAGAATTCCATGTGGCATGAAAGTGACTGAAACCCACACACAGTCACAAGGGCAGGGCAGAGACCCAAAGCCAGGATCCATTCTTGCAGTACTGACCTGTGAATTGAGATGTATAGGAAGAGGCAGCCATGTGGGGAATGGGGTAAGGCTGTGTTCCTTGCTCCTCCTCCTGGGTGGTGGTTCTTAGATGCCACAGTGTACAAGCATCACTGGTTACCTTATGGAAAACATGGATTCCAGGTCTCCTGCCTCACTAGAATATTCATTCAGGGGGTTTCGAGCAGGATCAGCAGTCTGCATGTTAGAAAGGGCACTGAGGTGGATACTGGTACAGTCCAGATTTAACTTAGAGGAGGTATGTTCTATGACCTCCCCTAGTCATTCTGAAAGGTGAAACACCTAAGAACTTAAACCAAAGAGATCATGGAAAAACATTCTTTAAGAATAGGGGTCATTCAGTTGGTCTGTTTGTGGGGCTCCTAGCAGTGGGATCAGGGCCTGTCCCTGGTGCTTGAGCTGGCTTTGGGGAACCTATTCCCCATGCTGGGTTGCCTCGGCCATCCATGATGCAGGAGGAGGAGCTTGGTCCTGCCTCAAATTGATGTGCCATGCTTTGTTGATGTCCATGGGAGGCTTGCCCTGTTCTGAATGGAAACGAGGAAGGAGGAAGAGTGGATGGAGGGTGGGGTGCAATGGAGAGGCTGGGTGGGGGAGGGAGTGAGAGGAGAGGAAGGAGGGGAAACTACAGTTGGGATGTAAAATAAATGAAAAAATTTAATCAATTAAAAAAAAAGAATAGGAGTCATTGAAATATGACTAGTGGTTAGAAGGAAAGCCGTTAAGGCAAACCAGAACAGCTTTGAGGGACCAAAATAAATATTCCTGCTTAAGACCTGCCTCCCAGAAAATAGCATTAAAATTAGAAAATATATTCCTAAGGAAAAGGGAAAGTCTTTTGGACTTTGCAAAGAAATTATTTATAATCTATAAGTGATGCTGCCCTTTGGGCCGGCAAACAGAAAATCTCTCTAGAATGCGACCAGGTAGAATTTATATAAAAAATGATGCCTGATGCATGTACACATGGTCTTGTGCCAAATTACCTAGAGGATTCCAGACTGGAGCAAACTTCACCAATGGCATCATGACCTACTACCTGGACAATGCTTCAGCAACAGCCTAGCCAGCATGAAGACCTGTCTATGGACACAGAGAAATGGCCCTACCAGCTATTCCATCTTTTCCAATCCCCAGATGGAGGCATCGCTTGGTCCCCAGGAATGTCACAAATGAATTAGCAAGTGGTCCCCAACCTATGCCACCCTGAGTGGCTTGAAAACGGAGACTGCTTGCTGGTCATAGTCCTCTTGGGATGTGTGCATCTTTCAGTTGGCAGGCGCTTGCCATCCCTGCAGGCCACTGTACTGCTCCATTGTTCTCCTTTTGCACATTGCAGACGCCATCTCAATACTCTTCAAAACTCTGCCCAGAGCAGGGAGCAGAGTGGAAGACATGAGAAGTGACTGCAAGCTTCTCTGCACGAGGACAAACATGGAGGTGTCTTTCTCATTGCTTGGGAGGCCAGAGGAGACTGGAACATGGTTCCAGAAGGAGCAGATCCATCCAGCCTCTCAGAGTGGGAGGACACTCACAGACACCATTTCCTCAAGGAAGTGTACAATTTCGTGACTGGCTCAATTTGAGGTCTCCGTACTTGATCAATAGGGATGATTCAGAGGGAGGCTGAGAACCAGTGTGAAGATGCAGCTAGAGAATAAACATGTTTTTAACTTGGATGAGATATTTGTCCAGGAAGAAATACAAAAGGTACAGAGGGATCCTTTTCAAGGCATGTTGAGTGGACATCTTGACCAAAGGCAGGCAGGCCAGTAGGTGTCTGGAAAAGAGATGTCAGTCACATAGAGCTCGCTAATCAGAGAGAGTCCAGGAAGACTGTGAGCTCCGCAGGCTATCAAAGTCCAGAGGATTTGCACGGTCACTAGACCAGCAGCTGGAAGCCAGGTATACCCACTAGAATAAAGCTTTTAACAGACCTCCAGACTGAGATCAGAGAAGGGTCCAGACAGGCCTACTCAAGGTCAAATCCCTGGAGTCACTGGACTTTAAAGATCTATTTTTATGATTTAAAAAAAAATTACATGTATGGGGATGTATGCACAGACTTACAATATTTATTTTTATTTTTAATCATGTGTATGGGGAACAGGTGTGCACACATGCATGTGTTGCCAGCAAAGGCCAGAAAGTAACATCGAGTCCCCTAGAGCTGGAGTTACTGGCAGCCAATGGGCCACCCAACATGGGTGGTGGGAATGGAGCTCAGGTCCTCTGGAAGAGCATCAAAAGCTCTTAAGGCTAAACCATCTCTCCAGCCCAAGTCCTTGGACTTTAAATTTCTTGAGTTGCCAGGGACTGCAGCAGGGCTGAGCCCATGCATGGGTGCTCCAACAATCCCAGGAAAGAAGTCTAAGGGAACTTAAAGGCATGAAGCTAAAAATGCCATTGCACTTAGCAGGGAATGGAAGCCTGTGGGTAGCAAGCTATGTCAGGCTGTGGTTGAGATCTGCCCCCCTGGTTGGTGAACATACCAGCTGATGACCACTGGCCAACAGAGAATTAGTGGACCTGCCTCTGTGTACCTCCTATTTGGGGCCTAGAGGCATGAAACAGTCTGTGAAGAGAGAAGTATTTATTCAACTGTCTTCATGTAACACTCCACACTGAGCTGAAAGCCACTGTGTAAATGCTTTGTAGCCAGAAGGCCTGAATGTGGGCAATATTGGCCAAGGAAGGCTTCCTGGAGGAGATGGAGTGTGCTCGGACCTACAGAATCCCTAGGTACTATGGAGTTCTGATAGTTGACCAAGGTCACCCTGTTGGTTGGTCAACAAGCAAGAGCATTTCAAAGTCCAAGATGGCTCCAACTACCATCTTGTGGGACACAGAAAAGCCCCCCTCCTTCTGCTAATGGGAATGCTAGGCTTCTTTACATAGCGGGAGGGCTGGGCTTTTCTTTACTTTGAAGAGTGAAGTACAGGAGGAAAGGGGCAAGGAACATTTCTTGTTTTCTTTGGTGGTGGGGCCAGATCTGCCTGCTGCAGGCAGAAAGACCCCTCCCCTGGCCAGCCATTGGGTACCACTGCCATGAGCGCCCCACAGGCTTGTGGCATCTTGTATTATTGCCTCACCTCAGGCTTAACAAGACACTATCATCTCTTATTAGAATAAAATAACATACATTTATTTATTGCCTTAGAAGTCCTTGGTCAGAAGCCAGCCTGGATGTCCTACAGGGTACATTTTTATCTGGATGCCCTAGGGTAGAATCCATTTTCTTGCCTCATCCATCTTCTAGTGGCATCCTATATTCCTTCTCAAATATCTCCTTCCCTCTTCAAAGCTAGTGAAAAATCTAGTCTCCCTCAAATCTCATCGCTGCAACTTTTTCTTCAACATCTATTTCCACTTGAAAGGTTCTACATAAGCTTCTTTTTGTTCCTGTAATGAACAGTCTGACTTTATAAGCAAAGAGGTTGGTTGAGATCACGGTTCTGGAGGTTCCAGGGCATGGCACCACTATTCCTTGGCCATGGTGGGAATGTCGTGGTAGGTGACAAGAACATGTATGTAAGGGAAAAAAAATCACACCACCAAACAGCAAAACTGACAACTTAGAGATCAGATGCAGGTTTCTATAACAGCAGACTCTAGTGAGAATTCACTCTAGGACTCCCACATTCCCCTGAGGATAGCACCCCCAGTGACATAAGAGCCTTCCACCAGGTCCTGCCTCTTCTATAATGTTTCCACACCATTCCCCAAGATGGCTACAAGCTTTCAACTCATGAAGCATGCTAGGGGACACACCACATTCAAACTATAGCAGGTCTTTTGCGATTGCATTGGATCACCCTACCAGAATCATCCAGAATACAAATTCCTCATATGAAAGGTAGTCAGGTAGCAGACTAATTTGAAAAAAAAAATGCATGGGGGATTATGGTGTAACCCTGTGTCAGGCGAGCATTCCTAGAGCTACCGCAATTCACCGTTTTAACAGTCTGGTGACATGGTTTATAATGTTGAGTACCCTTGGATATTGAATCTGAACCCTCACCCTAGGCCTCCCAGACATGATGGGGGCTCTGTGGGAAGCAGTGTGTGCCCCATGGTAGCTGTCCTAATGGTTGCTGATGGAGTAGAAGGAGCAGAGTCTTCATGTTTGGCTGCAGCTTCCCTACTGGACAGTTTCCATGACATCTCCACCCTCGTGGTCCTGTAGAGAAACATGTCACCTTCCCCATCTTGTTTCTGCTTCAAACCCAGTTCTCTGATTCCTAACGTTTCACTCTCTCTCTCTCTGATGCCTTTCCTCTCAAGTAGGCAAATTCTGGTTCCTTTTGCTTTTTACTCTTATATAAAAAGGGCCAAGGCAAAGAAGGGATGAAACCTCCTACTCATCCCGGCCCCAGTAGTAAAGACACAGCAACCAATGCCAACTCCCCCCCCCCCCGCCCCCCGCCAGGAAACCAGAGCTTGGATTACATCATCCTGCAGCATATCTCTAAGCAACTGTGGGATCAACATCTGTTTCCATGGAGATGTCACATCATCACCATTGGCCAGGCAGGGCGGAGAAATACATAGGAAGAAATGAATAAGCCAAGCTGTGTCACAGAATGACAGAAACCTTGTCATCTTTGTGGGCATGAGAAAAAAACTTATCATCAGTGTGAAAGGTGGATGAATGTGGGAAAAACTGCCATGAGGAAGAGGGGAGCAGACCTCAGATGGGATCCAGCAGGGGTCCCTGGCCAGCTGGTATCACCCAACCCAGCTCTCTTATGATGACGTGGTAGTAGCTGAGCACCTCAGTCCCTTGCTGATCTCATTCAAAGGTTCATGACAGAATCCAAGCCCTGGGCCTCCTTGCCCAGGACTTGCCTTGTTAGAAGGGAAGGCACTATAGACCGCTGATGCCTTCTCTGAGCTTAAGTGGTCCTTGCTCCTCTAGCTCCATCCCTAGCTCTGCTCTGCCTTGGACAGTTCTTTCCAGTATGGTGGCCCCCACCCACTGTTGACAGACTCTGCGATCCTAAGGTGTGGCCACTCACGTAAAGATGCTGCACAGATGGAAAGGAATAGCTTTGCCATGTGCCAGGCTGTACACTTCCTGTGTGTTGGAAGCCATCTCCATCAAGCTTCAAATTCTGCCTGTGGAATAGTATCTCTCATCCTTCAGTCAAAGAACTGAGGGGGAGATGCCACTTTTCTGATAGTGATAAGATTCTGAAATACTTAGAAAAGACAACATGCCAGCTCTTTCAAGTGTTGATTCATGTCTTCATGAGACCAGGCATCAAGGTCAGAGCTGAATCTGGAGTTCCTTTTCTGTTGCACTGCGCTGACTCCCTAGCCTCGCTGAACTACCTAACAGTGCCAGAGCTAAGGTCAGACACACAAGGATGAGTTCATAAGGGACTAGAGAGTGAAACAGCATGCCCAGTGGGATTTTTTCCTTGTGTCCCAGGATTACAGTCATTGGCCAAAGCTGAGCAAAAGGCATTGAGAATCTGTTACAGGGAGTTCAGAAGCCCGCACGTAAGACCAACTAGTACCAACTCCCATCTACAGACTGTGGGAGAACTGCTCACACTGATACCCACTGCTCAGCCTGCTTCCCACTGGCTATGCCCAAGAGTCCAGGATGTCGGGGATTTAGGGTCTCCTGGGAAGATGAGGTTTGTTGGAGGTACAGAGTGGTGCTGTGGGATGTCTTTCTGTATGCTGTGAATATGTATTGCTTCCATTGGCTAATAAATAAAGCTTTTGGCCTATGGCAAGAAAGCTTACAGCCAGGTGAGAAATCCAAGCAGAGAGACAAAGGAAAGAAGGGCAGAGTCGGGAGAGATGCCAGCCCACTGCCCAAAGAGCAACAAGATGCCAACAGACCTGTAACATCATGGCCACGTGGCAACATATAGGTTAATAGGAATGGGTTGATTTAAGATGAAAGAGCTAGCTAGCACGAAGCTAAAGCCATAGGCCATACAATTTGTAATTAATATAAGCCTCCGAATGGTTATTTTATAAGCGGCTGTGGGGCTGCAGGTGAGAGAGATTTGTCTGGACCTCAGGGCCAGGTGGGACCAGAGAAACTTCGCTCTACAGTGTGGGGCCACTCTTACAGTCTAATCAGGGGACTATCTAGGATTCCCTTCTTCCTAGACAGTCTATGGGAAGCTAGTGACTCAGGGTTAGAATATGCCAATGTTCACTGAGCCACAGACACAAAATACTATTAAGGCTGTTGCTGGAGAGGGTAGAGAGGAACCTCAGGCATGGGACCTCAGAACAGAGGTGTGATGCAGGACTTTTCCCAGGACAGGAAGGGAAAGGACACATGACAAGTTCCCTTGGTGTGTGTGTGTGTGTGTGTGTGTGTGTGTGTGTGTGTGTGTGTGTGTGTGTGTGTGTTAGGTGAAGTAGTTGTTCACTGCACCTTGGAAATCAGTGTCTACCTCTTGTAGAGGCCTGGTGATGTGGTCTTTTGTGCCACCGACCTCAGGCAGCAGAGATGGGGGGATGGTTCTTGGAGGAAGGTGAAGAACCCAACCCTGTCCTCAGAGAATCCACATGAACACTCTAAGAAGGTCCAGGATCTATACAATGGAAGTACAGAGGTCAGCAGGGAACAAGAGTCATGTGACAAGTGTTGGCATGCCCAGCTCTGAGTGGGGCTGAGGCCACATACACACACACACACACACACACACACACACACACACACACACACACGGAGAGACATTCAGCAGGGCTTGGACTCAGCTACAGAGTAGCCATGAAAGGCTGGCCAGAAAGCCTCCTGCACCAGCAGTTTGGAGATACCATACCATACCATCAGTACCACCAACACTGGCCAAAACACTCAGACCCAGCATGAGACCAGGGACAACCTTTTATCCCCACCGGGAAGGGGCTAAACTCAGAAGTTCCTTACCCTCCCAAGGTCTTGGTGAGTAGGGCAGAGAATAAGCCATGTGCATTTAGAGCCCAGAAGAGGGGAGCAAGAACTGATATGCAAAGAGATGGGATATGTCTGAGCAGATTCCTCCCCACCTCTTCAACAAGCCTCATCACAGAACAGTCTATAAAGGGAAAGGAGATGAGCTTGGAATTCAGCCTTGGTGGGAAGCTTGACATGAACAGAATTGAATCTAAAATACTAAACAGAGGATAGAGGGGGGAGGGCAGAAAATATGACAACTGGCCAAGATGACATGGAGAGGCACCATAGAAAGGTTTTTATATATTGAAAGAGGGGGAGGAAAGAAGGGAGGCAGAAAGAGGCAGCCAGAGGTTGTGTGTGGCCTGAAACACCTCGCATATTAAACCATATGGCTTTTGTCGGGAAAGTTTGGCAGCGCCATTTACAGCCCAGTTGCTGGGGAAGACACAGCTGTGGAAAAAAGGAAAAGCCATGAGTTTCTTGCATTCAGCATCGTGTTTATAGGACTCCTCCATGTTGATAAGCAGTATAGACAATTGGCTGTAACTCCCACGAATGCAGATATCACAAATGAGTTGCAGTTAATTCATCCATTTCCCTGTCCATGAAGATGGGGGTGGTTCTGGTTTATCTGGGAACTTCTTTGTTGCTCTCTCTTTGTGCCCAGGTATAGTTTCTTTGGGCTCCTTACCTGAAAGTGGAATTGCTAAGCAAGAAATGTGTATAGCTCCAGCTTTGCCGAACATTATAAAAATATTTGGTATTGACCTCCACTACCACCACGAGCTGTCCTTTAAAATCCGTAGCCATACTTGGTAGGGTCAGGAATTAGACATTATTGTGTGAAGAGTCTTTCCCAGTGGTCTTATTTTGCATTCAGGTGAACAAAAAGAGGATACTTCTCCAGTTGGGTCCCCCTTCTGTTCATTTTTTGTTCATTTGTGCTATTTTTTCCCTTGTATTCTGGATATTAGTTCTTCTAGGTGGGAGTTATGGGTTAAGTATTTTTTTTCTCAATATGTGATATGTATTTCGCTTTGATTTTGAGTTTTTCGGGAAAAAAAATCAATGCTAAGTTTCAATACAGTCAAAATTCTCGGTCGTTCTCTGAAATTTGGGCTCTCTGTGTCTTGCTTAAAAACTTTCTTTCCTGGGCCTAGAGAGATGGCTCAGCAGTTGAGAGCACTTGCTGCTCTTGCAGAGGACACTGGTTTGGTTCCCAGCACCACATGGTAATTCAAAAACCTCTGTAATCACAGTTTCAGGGAATCTAAAGCCCTCCACAACCTCCGTGGGCACCAGACATGCACATGGTACACATACATACATGCAAGAAGACACTCACTCATACACATAAAATAAAAAATAAATCTAAAAAAGATTTTAAAAATTACTTCCTGTCTCAATGTGATGTAAATAATCTCCTGGTACATTTATAGCTCCTATTTTTTTTTTTTTACATTTGGATTTTTAGTTCATCTAGAAATTACCTTTTAGTGGGGCAGAAAGTGAACTTTAATTTTCTCCATTCAAATAACCGGATATATCTGTCCTTTCACACTGACTTGCAATGACACTTCTAAATACGTCATGCCCACATGACTATGTACCTGTCCCCATGCCTCCACGACACTTCTGTAGTTACTATGCTTCTGCAAGTCTTGGTGTCCGGCCAGAACTCCCCCCATCCCTCTTCCAGGCACCTGCACAGTCATTCCTCCTGTGTTTGTCCAGCTTGACCCTACCATTGGTTTCTAGGCTTCCATAAAAGAAAGTGGTTTTAGTTAGAACATCATAGTCAATGTAGACCAATTAGGAGATCATTTACACTGATGGTTGTTTCATTTTCTCCACCTGTGATGTATCTCTTAACTTCTTCTATGCCTTTCAATAACTTTTATATTTGAATGTGATAATGGGAGATCAAGCCCCAGGCCTCATGTAAGCCAGGCAGTTACTATAACATTGATCTATGTTGCTAGCTCATAAAAACAGTTTTATTGTTGCTGTTGTTTGGCTTGGTTTGGTGTGAACTGGTTTTTTGTTTTTTGTTTTTGTTTTTCTTTTTTTTTTTTTTTTAGAAAGGGGCTCTCATGGGATTAATCCACGGAGTCTATTTAATGATCAAAGGAATTTATTTGGGGGTTAACTCACAAGTCAGAATAAAGGAATTTGTCGCAGGATCCTGGAAGGGTGAGGCATGGTCCAATGCGGTTCTTTGGCGAGCTCTGTCTGGTTCCGTACCAGCATCCAGAAGCAAAAGAGCATATGTGCATCCCAGGTCTTAAGGGTTCCCCAGAGGCCATGCCCCAGGGGCATGTGCCTCAAGGTCATAGGCAGGTGTAACAGCCACCTGCTACCTCACTAGAGGCGGGGCTTTAGAGCATGGCTCAAACAGCCACCTATTACAGACTTGTATAGCACAGGCTGGCCGAAAACTCATTGTGGAGAGAAAGATGCCCTTCAACTCCTGATCCACGTGTACCCACCATGCTAGTACTGCAACTACAGGCTTATATCACCATGCTCAGCCCACAAAGAAAGTCTATTATTATACATGTATGCTTTGTATTATCTTTGTTAGATGTATTACCTATTAAATTAAATTAATAAAATTAAGTATTTTCTGTTTTGACAGATGTGCTGATACAGCACTCAGGAGGTAAGGCAGAGAGACTGCTTGAAGTTCTAGACCAGTTTGGGCCATGTAATCGTACCTGTTCAGCCAGAGCAAGATCCTGTTCCCCTTTCCCCCACAGAAACAATCCCACTGTGTATGCAGTTTGTAAGGGACAGTGGTTCACCATCCAGCACAAGTCTACAAGTCTCTTCTACCATGTGACGTGTACTACAAATGACCGCTCAGCTAGGGGTAGATATCTCAGCTTTCCTGGTGTCTAGGTGTAGCCGTGGTGAACAGAGAAATAAACATGACACCCCTAGACCCCTCCCTGTCTGCCAGCTGAATGTAGGCAACTCCAAGGTGCTTAGGGGAAGGTGGAGCCATAAGATGGGAGGAGAGGAGCCTGAATTTCTGACCCTCCAACAACCGGAACCATGTTAATAAGAAAGGAATTTCACTGGCTGAGGTTTGATGCAGCAATTGTCCTGGCATTAGTTATAGAATAGTTGGTAAGGTGTAGCTCCTCCTAAAAAATAACTCTACTACTCAGTGCTGGTGGTGAATAAAACAATATGTAAATAGATAGATAGATAGATAGATAGATAGATAGATAGATAGATAGATAGATAGATAGATAGATAGATGTAGATGTAGATATAGATATGTCTGTATGTTGTTTTTGAACTAAGAAAACCCCTTTAGTGTCTGTTAACTTGTATTGTCAGATTCTATCACGAAGTTGTTTTATCCACAAAAGTAAGGACCCATTCTTCTTCCATCCACTCTTCGTCCTTATTTTTCTTGTTTATTTTTCTTGTCTCGCTGCCCCGGCCAGGACCTGCAGTTCTCATCTCCCCTCTGATTGTAATAGGAATGCGTCTCCTATTTCTTCATAAAGTCTGAAGTTGGCTAGAGCTGGGCATGAATGCCATTTGCTAGTGTAAGGTCGTTTCCTTCTACGTCTAGGGAGCCAATAGCTTTTATTGTGAATGGGGCTGAATCATAGCAAGCTCATTTTCTGCATCTCACTGAAATAACTGGCTTTTTCATTTGCTCTTGCAGTGAGTCATGTTAATTCTCCAATAGCAATTCACCTTTACAATCGTGGTCTGAACTCAGTTGTGAGAGATTTCTTTTACACATGAATAAATTTCTTTATCTAATATTTTGTTTAAGATTTTTGTGCTCTTTGTTTTTATTTTCTTTTGATGTTATTTATTTTTATTTTGATATTGTTGAGACAGAGATCCACCTCATTCTGCTTCCCAGGTGCTGGATTAAAGGTATGCACCATCACACCAGATGAGTATTCATATTTTTAAAAGGCGTATCTGGTTGTGAAATTTCTCAGGGGGAGGATAGCGTTTGACTAACCTGTTAAGCCACCGGATGATAATTTTTTTTCTAATTTTATTAGGCGATGAATTTATTCAAATATATACGAGTTTCATATTTATCCTTGGACAAGATCTTATTTCCACCATCTCTGAGTTGTCGTCTGTTTTATCTTAATATTTTTAACCTATTCACATAAATTTGTCCATACTTCTTAAAGTCTGTAATTTTTTTTTTCTGATATTGTTTGTGGCTGTTCTTTTCTTCCTTGACAAATCTTGGTAGAGATTCTCCCATTTCACTCATTGACCGATAGAACCAGATGTGAACGTAAGTGGTTTTTTTCCTGGTGTGTGTTTGTGTTTTGCTGTTTTCGCTCTTGTTCTCTGATCCATATGGGGATGTGCTCTAATCCCCCTTTTCCCTCTGGGAAGTTGCATAGTAGTTCATTAATTTTTATTTTCCCCAGTTTTCTAACACCAATATTAAATTCCTGCCTTAGCGATATTCCACGTTTTTTTGAAATGTTTTCACGATGAGCCGAGCACATGGCACACGTGTATGGAAATGTCAGGATGAAGCCTAGTAATCTGTAGACTAATTAAAATATTTTCACTAGTTTTGTTATGAAATTTCTAACTTGGGGGCTGAGCAACCGGTGTGGTGACAGAGTCTCTACTTGCTTAACGTGTGCAAGCACTGGTCTGATTTCTGTCACTAAAAGTGACATTTTCTAGAAGCTTCTACAAATGTAATAATAAAAGACACACTCTACATTGTTAAGCTTTCTCCATTCAGAGAATGTTTTGAGATACATACATGTTCACTCCTTTCTGTTACTGAGTAGAATAACACTGTATGACTATGCTTCAACTTGCTTATTCATTGTCCTGTTGATGGACAATTATTACAATAAAACTGTTAAACATGTTTATCTTTGTTAAACATGTTTGTCTTTGTCGCAGACATGCTTTCATCTGTTTGAGTAAACATCTCAGGTAACAGTGGCTAAATCACATGAATGTTTACTTAGTACTTTAAGAAATTGTCAAACTAATTTCCAAAACAGTTGCATTATTTTATATTTCCACAGTGTACAAGAGTTCCATTTTATTCCATGTTTTCGTCCTAGCTTGGAATGAGCAGCATGATTGCATTTCTCATAGAGGCATAGTGGAATTTTCATTGGCAGGTACCTAGTGATTATTATAATGGACTTTTTTTTTTGGTCTTTAGAGACAAGGTTTCTCTGTGTAACAGCTCTAGCTGTCCTGGAACTAGCTCTATAGACCAGGCTGGCCTCGAACTCACAGAGATCTTCCTGCCTCTGCCTCCTGAGTGCTGGGATTAAAGGCATGTGCTACCATTACCTGGCTGGACTTCTTTTCTTGTGCTTGTCTCCCAATTCAGTAAGATGTCTATTCAAGTCTCTTGATTATTTTGCACTTACAGTTTTTGTTGTTATTACTGATATGTGTTTTCTTGTTGTGTTTTGAATAATGTCTGTATTCTGTATACAATTCTGTATACAAGTCCTTTATCTTATCTCTGCTTTGTACATATTCTGTCTCATTCTGTGGCATGTCCTCTCATTCATGAATGGTGTCCCTTAAAAGGCAGAGGTTTTCATTTTAATGTCAAATTTATCAATGATTAATTTTATGGACTGTGCTTTCAGTAGCGTATACTTTAAAGTCTTTGCCTGATCCAGCTATACTAGGATTTCCTCCTGCCTGTGCTTTCTTCTAGATGTTTGATAATTTTAAGATCTATGATTCAACTTCAACTGTGGTGTGAGGCATGGGTTGACATTTGTTTAATGCACGAGCATGTGCAAGTATGGCTGAAAAGTAGAGAACTTGCTCTATTTCCTTCTGGAGAGTTTCTCTTGCCAAACCTTGAAGGACTCACTCGTAAGCCCTTCCCCATTACCTTCCCTCAGAAGCTTCTGAGAAAGACTGGGGAAGGCAGATGGTGGCATCCTACATGGGCCAGCAGGCTTGAAAGTGAAGTAATCCACAGTCACTTGAGAACAGATGCAAAACACTACTTTCTAGACCCTTCTCTCATGCGAGAAAAACTGAGTTAAAATACTGAAGGACTGGAAACAAAAGGTTTGGGCAAAATTTCAGTGCCCTGTGTAGGTGGAAATTTCTGTCCTGCCAGCAACTCCCAAATACCCAGCAGCTGCTTCCCAAATTACCACACAGAGGCTTATATTAATTATAAATGCTTGGCCAGTAGCTCAGGCTTATTACCAACTAGCTCTTACACTTAAATTAACCCTAATTCTTATCTATGTTTAGCCACATGGCTTGGTACCTTTTCTCAATATGACAGTCTCATCTTGCTTCCTCTGTGTCTGGCTGGCGACTCCTGATTCCACCCTTCTCCTTCCCAGCCTCAGCTTGTTTGTTTTTTTTTACCCAAATTTATCCTGCCTGAATATTGGCCAAACAGCTTGTTTATTAAACCAATCACAGCAACAAATCTTCACAGTGTACAGAAGGATCAACCCACAACAGCCCTGCAGTCATTTGATAGTGGAGAAGGATGGGGATAGTTTGGCTTACTGCCTGCCACAAGTGATTGGCAAGGAACCCACTCTGGCTAAGTCCTTGATGACACGAAACAAATGTCCTTTATCTCTGAGGATGGATGGAAGGTGAGGCAGAAAGATCTTCCCAACTTGAGAAGCTCCACAGGCATGATTCGAGATGTGGAAGTCATGAAAGAGAAGAGCAGGCATAATGGGGGCCAGGGACAGAGATGGTGCCTCTGTAATGCTAAGATTGACCAGATATTCTGAGAACCCCACATCCTCTTATGTAGCCTCACACTAAGCAAGAAGCAATACACGACCTGTAGCTGAGGAGGATAGGTCCCCTCTGTGCTGCAGACTATCTAGTCAGCATCCTGTGATTGACTGATGCTTAGCTCTTGAGACTGGCTGAGAATCAGTTATTTATTACAATTTTTTTACTTTTAAATTAGGTTGCGATTTGTTTACATCCTAAGTTTGGTTACAGTTTGCTATGTAGGAACTCAGAGTTCTGGGACTGCAAAATTCAGGAGATGAACTTGTAAAGGCAAGCCCACACCCTAGTTTTCTGACCTCCAGGCCAAAGCTCTTCCAACATACCTAGTGTCCTGCCTGAAGCCTCCTTGGCCAAAGGGTTGGGAAGTTTAAGGTTTTTAGGTCTTCAGGAAGGGAGACAGTAGGAAAGCAAGGCTCTGGATGTATGCAGCCAGTGAGATCAAGCAGCCATCATTGGAGCAAGGGATAATAAGAGTCTCCTCCCTGTGGAGATCCTAACCTGTTGACCAGGACTGTCCAGCACGCACCCACAGTCCTGGTTCTCTCTAATAAACTCTGATCTGTCCACTAGCGTAGGCTTCACTGCGGTTCCCAATCATTGCAGTTCTCCTTCAGCACACACTCAGTTCTGCTGCCACCACCCCAGGCCTGTCTGCTTCTAAGTGTGGATCCCACCTGGCTATACTGCAAATACTACTGTTGTGGCACCCAGGAGATGGGCCAAGCAACACCTCCAAACCTAAGTGTGGATCTCCTTAACGGACAATTGGCACATGGGATGCAAAATCAAGCCTGTACAGACAGGCACAAACTGTGCTCTCTCTGTTCCTGAGTGGATGAGAGAGCAGGATGGGTGCCGGAGGTGTCGCTCAGTGGTAGAGCACATGGCTAGCATGTAGGAAGTCCTGGATTCAATCCCCAGCACTGCATCAAGTGGGGCATGCTGGTGCATGCCTGTAATACCAGCACTCGGGAGGAAGAGACGGGAGAATCAGAAGTTCAAGGTCATCCTCGGCTACATCGTGAGTTTGAAGACAGCCTGGGCTACTTAGAAAATGAAAATTATATATGGGTGAGGGGAATGGGGGCAAGAAGGATGATAAGGACTATCATTCCAGACCCCAGTCCTCAGTCTCCATCTTTGGGAAGCAAGCTCTGTTATTTATTTATATACTATATATCCTTATTCTTCCAGCTACTGTGCATACAAAATAGAATGTGTATATATAGATGTGTTTTGAGATTACACACAAACACACACACACACACACACACACACACACACACACACACACACACACACATACACTTGCAGATTGCATTGAACTTCAACCTCAAGTGGAGAGATTCATTCACTTTCTCATTCAGTTGTTCATTTCAAACAGACTTAACACCAAGGAAAGATCGATGAGCGCCAGCCCGGTGCCTGCATCCACAGCCTGGGGGCAGATGCAGTCAATTACTGATAACCACACACATAATAAATACGATAACCTGAGACCTGGGTAGGAAATACAGGTGAATGTCTGGACTGTAAATCCCCCGTCCAATGACAGTCACACCTGTCACTGTTTAAGGGCCAGCTGTCAGCAAGCTTGACACCCCAGACCTGTCTGTGGACACGGTCTCTGTGGGTTTCTAAGCTGCTTCTGATTAAGCATTGGAGCTGTGGTGTGACTCACGATCCTCCGCCATCTGCGGAAGTGGCTCACATGACTCAGCCTCCACCCACTCTGCCTGTCCCTTGGAGCCGCTTCAGAGTAACAAGACACAAAATACATTCCATGTGACTCAGGCAGAAAGACACAGCCCGGCCTGGCTGACCCACACCTCCTGCCTCTCCATGCCCGAGACGTGGTAGAGTTTTCTCTGGCTTTTCAGGAACGTGGTCTTCAGGTGACAGATGAGTCAGCAGAAAGCTTAGTCAGTCTGAGATGCTAAAACAAAAACACCACAGACTGGGGACTTAAACAGCATCACTATTCCCCGCAGGTCTGAGAGCAGGTGTATGCAAGGCAGATAGAGCGTGTAGTCAACATTTTCCTGCTATGTCCCCCAACAGTAGAGGAGCTGGGCAACGCTTGGTGCCTCTTGTTACAGTTATATGCCTGAGATAAGGTCTGGCTTTGTAGTCCTAGCTGACCTCAAACTCACCATCTTCCTGCCTCAGCCTCTCGGATGCTGAGATCACAAGTGTGTGCCACCGTGCCCAGCTTTATAGTGTTTCTTTTATTCATTTATTTTCAAATACTTTTTGCTTCTTTAAATTTTTTTTTTTTTTGTTACACATGTTTCTTTGGCAGGGGAAACTGGGAAGGAGTGTCGGGGAGGCATGTGCATGTACAACACGGGGCACGTGTGGATGGCGGTGGACAACTTGCAAGAGTTGTTTCTCTCCTTTCCCCGTGAGTTCCGGGATTGAACTCAGATCATCAGTCTTGGCAGCAGGTGCATTTACTGGGTGAGCCATCTTTCCAACCCCTGTCATTTCATTTATCAAGGCACTAATCTTATTGATAAGGGCTCACTCCCTCGTGGCCTAACCACCTCTTCAAAGCCTCCCCTTACTATAGATAGCATCACCATGAGGGGGTTAGAATTTTAATGTATGGACTTGGGGGTGGCACAAACCTTCAGTCTACAGCAGAGATCCTCCCAATACAAGCCACGGTTGGCTTCTGGGGCCCGGAGCTGAGTTTGTAGGGAGCAGAGAGGAAGCTCAGCTCCCTCCATTCTGTCTTAAGCAGAATCCTCACTGATTACACACAGTCAGGGAATCCCAGACCTGTGGCTAGTTCTCTAGCATACCAAAGCCTGGGTCTGGGCTAGTACACACCGAGCATTTATCAGGAGTTGTACCTACCCAAGTACCTCAAACACAGAGCTAGGCATAGCACCCCCTGTTCTCTCTGGGCCCCCAGCTCTGCCCTCTGCCCCTGTCTCCCTGAACAATTCTACCTTCTGCCCTGAAGCATCCTAGAATTTATTTTGGCCATGCCCTTCCCTTATCCTCCTTACCTTCATCATAGTCAGTAACTGGAATTCTGCGATGTCTTCCAATGCACGCTTCTTTCTAGGCACCTGATTCTGTCTCTGCAGGCCCTTCCCCCTGCAAGTTCTCATTCAAGAGTTCCTCTCTGCACTTGGCTTCTGCAGCCTAGAGACTTTTCAACTCTTAGGATACATTCTTCAATACAGGCCTGGAGGCAGTTCCTCCACATAGACCACGGAGGTCCAGCAGATGACAGAGGCGGGCATCCCAAGGGACAGCTTGTTGAAGGGCCCGCTCTAGAAAGTGTTGAGGAATTGGTAAGATTGAAGAATGACTGTCCTGTCTAGGGGTAGCCACTCTGCAGCAATCACTAAGTATAGGTACAAGGGAATAGAGACTCCACATTCTAGACCCTTCAGACTACCACAAGATCCAGGTACCCAGTTATGTTTACGAAGCAAACTCACATCCGTGAATAGTTTTCTCGTGCCTGCCTATTGGCCTTTCCATGCTCCGGGTCTCACTTTACTTCCAGCATCATCACCCATCACAGCCGTCCTCTCTGCTGATGGCCACAGGTATGCCGTGCCCTAGAGACCTGGCTCTTTGCTGTTCTCTGGGCATGGCTCAACTGTCTTGTTTCTATGGCCTTCTGGCTGATGTGCATAGCACTGTACTCTGCCTTCCACATCTACCTATGCCATCCCTTCCATCTCCTGCAAGGAGGTATCCCTTTGCTCCAAGTCTGATTCCTCCTTTCTGTCTTCTTTGCATATTGTACCCATGTCCTAGTACAAGACACAGCCTGATCTAGTCATTATGAGCTGTGTGTGTGTGTGTGTGTGTGTGTGTGTGTGTGTGTGTGCATGCGCGTGTGTGCGTGTGCGCTTGAGTGTGTGTGCATCTTCCTTGTAAAGCCAGAGATTAAGATGGAAGACACCGTGTCTTGATCTCAGAGCTTACACATGGCAGGTGCCCCAGAGACATTTTAGGAGCTATAATATCTTAGAATTAAAGATCCTCCAACATCATGTTGTATGTGTTTGACTCCATCCCTCACCATGTCATCTCACAAGTCTTCTCAAAATCTTTCCATTCCTTACCATGGATTTGGATAAAAAGTGACCCAACTCCAAAAAGAGTCATTGGGTAAGCATCAACCTTCTCGCATTGCAGTAACTACAATATCTGACAAGAAGAAACTTACAGGGTGTCATAGTTTTGTTTGTGTTGTTGGGATAAAGGAAACTCTGGCAAAAATCAACTTTGGAAAGGATTTATTTCAGCATACAGGTTAGTCCATTATTAAGGGGACATCGAGGCAGGAACTCAAACAGCTAGTCACATCACATCCACAGTCAAGAGCAGAGAGAAATGAATACATCTTGATACCTATTTTCTCTCATCTAACTTTTTTCTTATATAGTTTAGGAACCCCCTACCTAGGGAATAGTGTCACCCGTGATGGACAAGACAATTCCCAAAAGACATACCCACAGACCAACTTGATTCAGGTAATTTCTCTCTAAAACTCTCTTCTCAGGTAATTCTAGTTGCTTCAGGTTGGCAATAAAAGCTAACCATCACAAGATAGGATTTATTACAGTTCAGGAAAGATACAATCTATCATTCAGGGAAGCCACAGTAGCAGAGTGTGAGGAGACTTGTCTCATTGCTACGTTGTTACAGTCAGGAAGCAGAGAGAGATGAATGCTGATACTCCGCTGACATTCTCCTTTTCATTCTGGTACCCCAGCTCAGGAAACTGCTACCCACTCTTCAGTTACCCTTTCTAGAAACAACCTGGTAGGCCCAGGGGTGTATTTCCATGGCGATTCTAAATTCAGTCAAATTGACAATGAGGATTAACCGTCTCCATGTCTAAGGAGCCACATGTGAGCCGACACCCATGTGATGCTGTATACCAAGGCTGATATTGTATAACCCAAAGCTTCAAAGGTCACCAGTAAGTGGACAGTTCCTCACATTTCATTGGAAATGACTTCTCTCTGCTCTGTACTGGTAGGCTGGTTCAGTCATTAAGTACGCTTGGAAAGAAAAAGAACAAAAGGGAATGAACGGATACCACAGCAGGTGGATGTTTGGTAAATTAGGGTGTCTGTGTGTTTGCACAACCAGGGTGGGCCTCTTCAATTTCTACTTCCTCAGCTACATCCCACCTACCGAAGGCCTCTGGCCCCTGCCTGGCTTGCTGCGAGGTGGAGATCAGCTCTGGGGAAGCTCTGAGTCACTGTCTGAACTTCCTCCTAATGCGCTCTGCAGGCCTTGTCCTTTGCAACCCGGCCCACCTCTTGCTCTGCAGTTCCCTGGTTTACGGCTGAGAACATCTGTATGAAAATGGGCTCTGCCAAAGCAGTTACTCCCCCACCCTGCTCCTGCACCTGAAGTGCTGGGCCCCTTCCGGCTGTTTACGACTGTTTGCTGTGGAAACGGCTGGATTCATGGCCCAACAGGGAGCAGGTGCAGAGGGGAACCGGGAAAGCAAGTGAGTTCATGAGAGTCCCCGTGTCTGCCTGTCACTGAAGATCAGGGAATGCAAGGCAGCCGGATCCACTGAGGGAGGATGCGAGCATAAGAAAACCCAGGGGCGTGAGCTGGATATGAAGTGGCCCCCAGATGTGGGGCTGAGAAATCCCCTCATGTCTGAGGCTGAGCTTTGAGCACTGTACCTGCGAGGATCTGGAGAAGCCCTCAAGCTATGATAGTGTTTCTTCTTTGCATTGTAGGCCTGGTCTGTTGGACCAGCCTGCTGGGCTCGGCTGCTGGGCTCTGGGTTGTGTACATCCCATGGATTCTGGCCACTCAGAGATGAGCTTCTAGAGAGATACAGAAGCAGCCCACCTGGTCAGCTCTCCTGTGGGGGCTCCCTTCTACCCCGTGTGGAGAACATTTAGATAAGAAGGATCAAGGTGGAAGGCAGAGACACTGGGTTCATTATGCAAATACACACAATCAGTGCCCTCACTGTTCTTGGGAAGATTAATAGGCTAATTAAGAATAAGACCCACCAGAAAGAGACTGTCTAGAGAATCCCATGAAGGAGGGCCCCTCTCCCTCCACCATGTGAGAACACAAAGCCCCATGGGCAGGTGTGCTGGAAGTAACTTTTTTCCCACTAAGGTATACTTTCATTCCAAGCTGTTATTAAGCTCCTACTGTGTGCAGAGCACAGTGTTAGCTTTGTAAAGACAAAACATGGACATAGGCCCTCCCTGCTCTCCAGGGAAATAAGAACATGAACCCTTCTAGTGCCAAGGGGCCCAAGAAAGGATGATGGAAAGGGAGGGCAGTGGTCAGTGTGGGTGAATCACCCTTGAGGACAGCAGAGGGAAGCTTGGAGCCTCATGCGGAGATTTCTGGGAAAGAGTGGGCAAGCGAAGTGCAGAATGCAGGTGTGTGAGGAGGATGGAAGGCTGAGGGGAATAGCTCTGAGTCCACAAGAGACGTCCAAGAAGGCAGCCTCTTCAAACGCGTGGCCACAGGGCCTTGTGTGCACAGCTAGTTGGGAGAGAGTGTCCTCCACTGTGGGATTCTCTGACAGTAGCTGTCAGTCAATGGAGTAGATGACTGATGAAATGGGTCTTCTATTTTGGAGCCAAAAGCCTCCTCCACTGATATGGAATGGCAAGCCATAATGGACCAATGACAAACTCAGAACCCATTAGCAATGTTGGCTTGGAGAAGCCAATTCAGCCAGTCCTTTGGAACCAGGATGCAGAGCCTAGGTTTGAGGCCAAGCTCTGCTCTTTCTGTTCCTAGAAGAAGGAAGTTTCCCCTCTTAGCACACAGCCATCTCCACAGCTACAGCCCCTGGGACCCCCATGAAGAGTTGTGTTGTAGGGAAGACGGGCGTCTATCTGGAATGTTTTAATATTCCTTCTATTCAAGGTCAAGGCCGTTTGAGCCCAACTCACATTCTTCTGTGGTAGGAATGGTTATCTGGACGATAACCGTTACTCCATCTTTCCTCGTACTTCTCATGGTGACTTCACTGCCTTCTCTGAGTAGTTCTTCTCTTGGAATTGAAGGACTGAACTTGTTGGGATGGTGGGCTTTAGAGGCCCTGGCATTAGAGGTTTGAAGACTACTCACCAAGCTTTCCCTAAGGTCTAGGAGACCAATGTAGACATGACCCTCCCTCCAGTCCCCATCCCTCTCCTCATCCCACAGTTCCTAGGGCAGCTGTGCAGAGCAGTCACTGCTAGGAAAGCAGGCCACACATCTAATGAGGATCCTCTTTGTGCTTCAAACCCCATCTGCCTCTTTTTCTGACTTAGCTTTCCAGACTGCTGATACGGGATATCCCTAGAGAGGGGCCCCCTGTGTCCTAGGCTAGCTATCCAGCTTACAGCTACTGGGGAAGATGAGACCTGCATTCTCCATAGCCTTCCTTTTTTCATGCTAAGACTGTCAGGGTCTCTTTTAGTGGCCCTTGTGACCAGTTGCCTACATTTGCACAAGATCTCTGTAAGAGTGAGTAGGCTATGGAACCTTCATTTTGGAGGTACACCACAAGGTTTTTAGTGCGACCTTCCTACCCTCAGATGAGAGGATACTGGGGTGTTCTCATGTAGAGTTGTATATGACACTCAGCTTGTCCTCACACCTTCAGATGAGGGGACACTGGGGTGTTCTCGTGTAGAGCTGCATGTGACACTCGGCTTGTCCAACAAAATTGTAATATCTTCTTGCCCATGTCTATCTCATCACTATGACACGACTTCTATTGTTTAGAAGGAACTGAACAGAAACCCTGTGAGTGTATGCTGTCTACATCCCTGATGGCTTTTGAAGAGATCCCTCTCTTCTGCCGTCTCCATCTGTCTATAGGACCCTGTGTGTGCTTGTTGGGTCAGAACTCTGGACAGGCACAAAGCAGGTGGAAAAGAAGGCACGAGCCCAAATTTTAGACCAACCTGGAGCTATGTAGACTTTTGCAGGAAGCTTGGGGCTAGAATAAATCTCGAAACGGTTCTTCAGGCCTCATCTGGACAGCCTGGCACTGAGATCTGAAGCTAGCTGGGGACTTCAATCCCCTTGTCCTCTTCGGTTCAGCTCTTCTAAGCCCAAATGAAGGCTGGCCAAGAGACCAGATGTCTAAGACCCAGAAATCCTGAGCTGCAGGCCCAGCTCTGCCATTTGAGTTAGCTCTGGGTAGACTTGGCAAATGCCTTTATGTGCCATGGCTCTCCGCTCCCATCTGTGTCCTGAAGCGACTAGAGCGGATGGCCCAGAAGACCCGTCCCAGAGCATCGTTCCACAGGGGCTTCTTAATGAGGCAACAGAGAGCTGGCTGGAAAACTGGCCACAGGCCACTCTCTTGAGAGCACATGTATCTCTCCCACAAAGCTCTACACTGTGCCCCTTCCAGACGTTCACTGAGAAGCATATGAAGGTCAACAGCCCTGTGCTAGTTCAAATGCTAAAAGGCAGGCAATGGTATGTTTTCATCACTCACCATGTACTGTGTGTTTCATATATTTATGGTTACTGTATATACACCATAACCCTAAGGCTGGGTCTTATCAATCCCAATCTTCCAGCTAGGGAAACTGAGGCTCAGGAAGGTTAAAGAGCCCTGAGCTCTGCCAAGCCCATAGTGTAGAATCCAGATTGACCTTCATGCTCAGGGTCTGTGTTCCCTCCATGACATGGGACTGCCTTCAGTAAAGCTGGATTCTACCCACAGCCCTTAGGACCTTGCCTCTCTGTTGAGGATGGCAACTTGCATATACGACTCAGGTGTGGCAAAGCATGCTGGTCTCCAAAGTTTACCTGTGGTGTGAGTGGTAAAGGAAATACAGGAAGCTGGGGCAGCAGAACCCAGCGCCGTCACCAGGGCTAGGGTCCACGGAAAAGAAGGTTCCTTAGAGGAAGGTGACAGAAGCAGGCAACATCCATCCTAGGTACCCCTAACCTCAGAGAGGTCTGCTCTAGGGTGGAGACTTTTGCCAGTGTAGAATACTTCTTTCAATTCTCCAAGGTTGCCTGGAACATCAGAAACATCTGCTGTGGACTATAGTTCTGTACGCTGTGAATGTATGTTGCTCTCATTGGTTGATAAATAAAATGCTGATTGGCCAGTAGCCAGGCAGAGAGTATAGGCAGGAAAAGCAGACAAGAAGAATTCTGGGAAGAGGAAGGCTGAGTCAGGAGACGCCAGCCCACCATCCAGGGAGCAGCATGTAATGGCACACAGGTAACGCCATGGAACACATGGCGACATGTAGATTAACAGAAATGGGCTGAGTTTAAGTGTAAGAGCTAGTCAGTAGGAAGTCTGAGCTAATGGCCAAGCAGTTTTAATTAATATAAGCCTCTGTGTGTTTACTTGGGACTGAGCGGCTGTGAACTGTGCAGGACACAGGAAAATTTCAGCTACAAACATCATCCACAGCATGTTTGTTCTCGGCCGTGATGTTGGAGTAGACACCGGCTGAGGGTAGGAGGCAGGATTCTGAACCTGAAAGCTTTACCTGGGTCAGCATGAAAGTGAACGGAGGGAGGGTGAAACCACCATGCGTAGAACAAGGAATGTAAGCCTTTTGCTAGTGGTTTGTAACAACTGAAAAAAAAATCAGAGAGCTGCACTCTACCCCTCCCAAAGCCTTTGGATACTGCTCGAGTGGGAAGCCTCCATCAATCACCTTGCCTCTCAGTAAAGCCTGCTGTGGCCTTCAAGAGCCTGTTCCCAGCTCAGGCTCGGCTCAGTGCTGGGAAAGCAGACTCATCATCCCTGATGAATTCCACACAAATAAACACAGAAGGACTTCCCGGAACACACACAGGCGGGCAGTGTACTTCACACATTAGAAAAAAAAAAAATAACGAGTATATTGAAAATAAATCTGACTTGTTTATACATTTTTTTTTAAAGCTTGGGACATTTAAAATGGCTAATAAATCCACTTTGAATGGGGCTGTGATAAAAGTGTCATTGTAACGCTGTCTCTAGGGTTCAGGGACAGCAGATTCATTCCAACCAGGAGACATAGCTGTTCTCTTGCATCCCACTATGGTTGGAGGGAAAAGAAGTGGTGTACGTTGGTCAATCCAAAGGCATCTTAGCCTCTGGCTTAAGGAGTCAGTAGTAAAACAAGACCTTCTGTGGGCTTTTGTTTGTGCCTTTGCTTTTTAGTTTGAATGAGTTAGAGGGGACAGAGTGTATCTAGAGCCCTAACATGTCTCACAGAGAAATCAGATCTGGCCTCTCTGTCCTCAGGTCTCGTGGGCAGTGGACGGGCACTGGACTGTCTACGGGGCTGCCCCTAGGGCATCCCTGGAGCAGCGGTGCCACAACCCAGCAGGACTTCTCAAAGGCTACCCACCCCGAGTTGGAGAGGCATTGCTTGGAACCCCCGTCCTCCAATCTGATGTGTGTGAGAATCATGTGGGGAGGTGCGTGGCTTCTTCTGAGGGTGGGGCGTGGGTGGGGTAGATGTATGTGCTTCCCAAGCATCCCAGGTGATGGCCATGAACAGCGGGAGGTTAGGATCTCAATTCACGACCAGACTTTCCCAATTCTCCAATAGCAGCCAGCATAGACTTGATGATATGAATCATGGGGCTCAGTGGAAAAGGGAATTGGGGCTCAGTGGAAAAGGGACGGCCTTTGCTGAAGTACTATTAGAGCTTTTGAGACGGTGATGACTGCACGTTGAACCAGGTGTACAGGCAGACCCTGGTGATTGCCCAGGTTAGCTCCCATGCAGTCTCTCCTTGGTCTCTGGCCACTGTTCCCACAGCAACCTCCTCAACATGGTGGCTCTGTTGCTTCCCCAGGCAGCTGATACAGTGGTTTAGGGCAACCTGGAGAGGAATGAATTCCTCTCCAGGCAGGGCAGGGACCAGAGGGAAGGCCTTCTCAGCTCTTCCCAAGCTCCTCTCCTTTACACAACGAGCTCTATCTCCCTCAAGGCCTGGCTGGTGGTTAGAGTCTGCTGTCTCCAGGCTGCAGACCCAAACTCTCGTGAGCCCCTGTTCACCATGGTCAATAGCCCACTGCTATCTCTGGCCTACTGCTTGAACCCAATAGAGGCGGGGCAGGGGGACGGAGTCTGCCCTCCAGTCCTTGACAGTGGCTGCTCAGTAAAGGGCATTTCCAGTGGGACTTTCAATCTTCCAGAATAAAGGAGTAGAAGAGGAGAGGGATGTTCTCTCTCCAGCCAACCCCTGGGACAAAATGTCTGTAACGAGCCAAAAATGCCCTGGTTTCAATCAAGAGGGACGTAAGTGGCCACAGGGAAACAGACTGTGCTCATCTGACAGTTGATGATGGTTTCTGGAAACCATTCTGTCTGTGACACTCTGGGCAGTGGGGAGGTAGCCTTGTGGTGTCTGTGTTGATGGCCTCTGCTCACCAGCTGGGGACACAGGACCTTCAGCCCGGCCTGCACACAAACTTTGGCACCAGAGTCCGCTAAGCCTTGGCATAGAGCGCCATCTCTGATTTACTCTGTTCATCTCTGTCCAGCTGGCTTTATATACCCTGGAAGGTGGCACTTCATAAACAGTGTGGTTTTTTCTTTTTGGTTTGGCTTGTTGGTTTCCAGTTTTGAAGGAAGGAGTGAACGTAAGGGGTGTGAGGGGCAAAGAACTCAGCATGTCCATCTTTGCTTCCTCTTGGTTCCAAGCCAACACCCCACAGCTAGTAACGCTTAAAATATTTACAAATGAAGTCAACCTGCGCATCACACGTTGCTCCTACAACATCTAAGGCCCCATGCTCATTTTATACACAAGGGGCCCGAGGCCCGAGAGTGGAAGCCTCATTTCTGACAGCTGAGAACAGCAGAGTCCACTCTTAATTGGAGTCAGCTGAAAAGCTTGAAAAAACCCTGGGGTCCAGGCTGCCCACCTGACCCTTTAAAGACTACTGGGGGGTGGAGCATGGCTGGGGGTGTTTCCAGTGTTACCGTGGGACAGGTGCAGCAGATTTTGTGAGCACTGGTCTTGGGGGAAGGAAGTAGAGACAGGGCTTGGGGCCAGAATGGAGTGCAAGCACTCTTGCCCCACCACTGATCCAGCCCCTGTCCACTTCTACAAATCTCAGCCCTTGTTGAGGCGGTAGAGGAGCATCTGGGGAGAGCTTGCTGGGGGAAGCCTTTCAGAGGTTCTATTGGTGGGTTCGAGCCCATGGGTTTAACATGTGTTCCATGGGCCTCCCTCTGCCTGTTCCTTTTGAAGGGCTGGTGTTTTGGCTGGAAGGTTCCTGATAATCTGGGGTCCAGCAGCTCACTGGAGAAGATCGCCAAGCCTCTCTGTGGTGTCCTCTGGGCAGATAACCGAGGCAGGAAAGACTTGCTCCACACGCTGGCCAGTCCTGCTGCAACTGTTCAAACTCAACCCCCGATTGCTTCCAAGGCCTACTCAAAACCACTCACGGTAAGTTACAAAACTTTTAAAACTTATGTAGCATTTATGAGACTTACTAGATGGAGGAAATTCCATTTACGTTTTCTGACCTGTTTATTTCACTTAGCATAATGTCTTTCAAGTTTACTCATGTTGCCATAAATGGCTAAAATTCCAGAATAGCTACGTATTATCTGCATCAAGGGTTTTGTTATCGTGTTTGGGCTGACTTCCCTATTTTGGCCACAGTAGACAATGCTATTCTCAATATCTTTTTTTATTTCAGTTATTTGAATATATTTGCAGAGGGAGGTTGTGAGATTGATTATAGGAGTCTTGTTTTTAATTTTTTTAAAGGAATTTCTTCCATGTTGCTTTCAACGATGGTTGTAATTTTTATCCCCACTAACTGAGTTCATGAGCTGAAATTCCTCCATCTTTGCAACTGTGAGGGGACGGTTACTATACTTTTGATTTGCGCGTTCCTGACGTGACATTGGTATCATTTCATATGCTGCTGGCCTGTCATCTGTTGTGGCTGGAAAAACGTCTGCTCAAGGACCGTTTCTGAGTTTAAATTGGGTCACAAAGCATTTCGCTATTGAGTTGTAGAAATTCTTTAAATATTTTGAAAACTCGTCCCCTACCAAATATGTGGCTTGTGAATATTTTCCCGTACTCTGCAGGCTGCCTTTTCGTTCTGTTGATTGACTGACCGTCTCCGACGCTGTTGCCTGAGCATGTCATGTCTGAGAAACCATTGCCAAGATCAATGCCATAACCTCTGCTTCTCGTTGACAGTTTCAGATGTTTTATGTAGAAGTCTTTAATCAGGGGTCAGGTGTGGGTCTGGTTTTATTGTGGGTTTTTTGTTTGTGTTTTGGTTGTGTGTGTGTGTGTGTGGTTGGCAGGGGGATATGCAGTTTTCCCAGTATGAAGATAATGTCCTTTTCCTCACTAAGCATTCTTGTTGCTTCTGACCTTAGATATGTGGGTTTATTTCTATGGAGCACATCTTTACAGAAAGAAGATTTGCTGCCCTGACGGTTGAGCTTGAGGCATAGTTCATATAGAAAAGAGAACCAGCATGCTGAGTTATCTGCCGTTTTATCTGCCATCATAGGGCAGTTTTCACAATAATGAATGGGTCACCCAGACTGTCCAAATGAGCGTAACTAATGTGGAGTGTCATACCTTCCTGGTTTTGACTCCATCTCCTATATTTCCACTTCTCTGTTACTGTACCATTGTTCTAGCTGTTTCTCTGTGGCGGTAGGAGCCTCTTGCGTTTGATCCCCCAGTTCTTGTGACTTGGCCTTGGTGGTCTTTGAGAACTTCCTTGGCTTTCGGTATTTCAAAACAACCCCACCGCTCACCTGTGTGTCTAAGCTAGGTGCAGCCATGTGTCCTGGAACCCTGCTCTCTTTTACTGGAAAAATAGCTTTCCAGAATTGGGCACGAGGATGCTGGGGGCCATTGCTACTGGTTGGTTATTAATTCTGAGCCTTTCCAATGGAGAGCGTTAGCGCTCACAAATGGTTTGTTGTTTCTGTTGGTTGGGTTTTTATTTTAGTTTTTTGTTGTTGTTGTTAAAGAAACATTTAGGATTATAGGGGTTTTACATAATTGCTTTATGTTTTTGTATCTTTTATACTGAAAATTTTGGTTCCTGGTAACATCCCAACTATAACAAATGTGACACTTTCAGAGAATAAGCCTATATATAATTACTAACAATATAAAGATAAAACAGTTTCAGTGGTTTGCTTTTTTTTTTTTTTTAATCTTCTGGTAGTTCTTCTGTCTTTATCACATTTACTGTTTACTGTTGGGGCTTTCCACCCCTCATCAAGCATAGCCACTGGGGTCTGAATGTTCATGTGCACAGCCCCAGGGTGATGATGTCAGGAGGTCGGACCTCCTGAAGGTTGTTAGGTTGCCTAAATGGACTAATGAGCAGGATTAGTATTAACTACCGTCATATAAAAGAGGTGTCTTCTGAAGGGGACATGTGAAGACACGACATGTGAAAACACGGCAATAGTCGTCTATGAAACCAGGCTCCCCTCACTAGACTATGCCTTTGCAGGTGCCTCAACTTAGGACTTCCCAGCGTGGGACCTTTGAGAAATACCGGCTCCTCACAGTTTGTGGTATTTTGATATGACAATAAGCAGACCGAGACAGTAGCCATTTTACCTTGATTTATATTATTTCTAATTTTTGATATAAGCTTATGTCGTATCACTTTTTTTTTTTGAATAAAATCGTGTGTGTACATGCACACATGTGTAAGCCACCGTGTATGTATGGAGATCAGAGGACAGCTTTCAGGAGTCAGTTCTCTTCTTCAAGCTTGTAGGTCCTAGGTAGCAAACTCAGGATGCCATGCATTTTGAGGGCTTTTAACCTCTGAGGCACCTTCCAGCTTCACCTTTTGTTTTGGTACGGTGTTTTAACAGGGTATCCTTATGTAGTCAAGCCTGACCTTAAACTCTTGATCTTCTTGCCTCTGGCTCTGCGGGACTGAGAACACAGGCATGTCCCACCCAGCTCAGTCCCTTACTATATCTGGATGGTCTTCTCTGATAAAGGGTAGCATAGCTGTGTGTATCCATCTCCTTTCTTGTTTCACTTAATGTGATATCCTGGAGATAACTCCCAGCTTCGGGCTCCTGCATAGAACCTGGTGATGTAATTACAGGAACCAGGGATGATTTCATCAATCCCCCAGACACTGAAGTTTTACATCCTCAGAGCCAGAGTGAAGAGCAGTGTGTAACATCTCATGCTGTTTAGGGCAGTGTGTTTGAGGAACAGGTTTCTAGAAGGAAGACTGTGGGACTGGAGTCAATGCAGATATTAATTAGTGATGAATTTTCCTTCAGGGGTGAGGATGGAAGATGGGGAGATAAATTAGAAGTATTTCTCACAGGTATACATTTTGAGCTGGCTTTTCTACTTTTAATAATTCAGATCCTAGTATATTTTGGTAACACATACTGTCAATCAAAAATGATTTTCCAATATACATATATATCTAAAACAAATGTGTGTATATGTATATATTTGCTAAAATATATATGTATATATGTTGGAATATATATGTATATATATTTGTTAGAATATATGTATATATTTTATTAGTCTCTGTGTGTGTGTGTGTGTGTGTGTGTGTGTGTGTGTGTGTGTGTATGTGTGTGTGTGTGTTAGAAAAAATTTACATGTGGTTTTTTGAAATGGTGCCACTCTGTAGCTCTGGCTGTCCTGGAACTCACTATGTAGACCAGGCTGGCCTCAAATTAACTCTGCCTGCTTCTGCCTCCCGATTGCTGGGATTAAAGACGTGCACCACCATGTCTGGCTTTCTACCTAAAATATTGGCAGAAATCAATGAACTTCCAAGCCTCAATTGTTTTTTTTCCATTTTGGACCCATAAACCTCTGTACTCACCCTGTTTGGTACAGAGGCTTTGTGAATGACTTCCAAAAAAAGGTTACCATGAAGAATGGATTGTGCAAATGAGCATGGCTGGGCTCAATGGTTTGCCGTAAGAAAAATGTGAGGCGCCCTTATCTAGGCTTTCTCCAGAAGCTTGTACCACAGTGGAGGTGGGTAAGACTAAAAAGTAACTGTGACCTAAGATAGTGTGTGACACAGGAGGACAGTGCTGCAGGGAAGGATTGTCCAGCTAGACTGATCGGGGAGGTTTCTGGGAGTCAGTTGAGATATGCTAGGTCTCAGGGTTAGGGAAACAGTTTCCTAGGTACTGGAAAAGTCAAGTGGATGTGATGAGGTCTGGGAGCTCAGGCAGGCTTTGAGCACCCATGCTGATTGAAAGGCTTCCCAGGGCAGAACAAGCCTGAGAATAACGAGTTCCAGTTGGAAGGACCGTGGGCTAGGTAGAAGAGAATGGGTCTGTGCAATAGCCATTAAAAAGCCCTGGGGGACTGAGAAGGGGACTTGCGTGATTCAAATGGTGTGGTGCTGAGGTCAGTGGGTCCTGGGAGTTGAGAGCAATGTGGGAAGAACCTGGCCAGGCTTGCTCAGATAGAGTGTCATACAGGTGTAGAGAGATAAACACAAGGAAAGGCTATTCTGAAAGACAGGCATGTTGAAAGCTTGCATGTCTAGGCTCGAGCGGAAGGAATGAGCAATTCTATAAGATTCTGAGTCTGCACACCAGGCAACAGCGAGGGTCACTGACACTGCAGTATTTCTTTTTCTTTTTTGGGGGGTGGGGGTGGGGGTGTTGAGACAGGGTTTCTCTGTGTAGTTTTGGTGCCTGTCCTGGATCTCACTCTGTAGACCAGGCTGACCTCAAACTCACAGAGATCCACATGGCTCTGCCTCCCGAGTGCTAGGATTAAAGGCGTACGCCACTCCGGCCCTGCAACGCTGCAGTATTTCCATCTCAGCAAACTTACCACTGCAGGAAGGAAACTGCTCAGTGCTGTGATGCTTGAATCTGGGTGGTCTTCAGGGAGGCAATCGGTGAGCTATGCAGGTGGACTCATTTAATTCCTTCTCTGTGCATGTGAGTGTGTGTGCATGCGCATACAAGTTCATGTGTGGAAGGCAAAAGAGAAACGTGTAGCTCCTCAGGGGCTGTTTCCCTTTCTTGAGATGGCTCGGGTCTCTCATTGGCTAAGAGCTCATTCAGTAGGTTAGGGCTGTCTGGCTAGCAAACCACAGGGAACCTAGTCTTGGCTTCCCCAGCACTGGGATTACAAGTGGGTGTCCCATATTGGTTTTTTTGTTTGTTTGTTTGTTTTTTTAATGTGGGTTCTGGGGATTGAACTCAGGTACTTGTGCTTGCCAATCAAGCACTTCACTGCCTGAGCCATCTTCTCTCTCCCCAGACCTCCTCCCCCACTGATATCCCTTTTTGAGATAGGGCCCTGCTATGTAACCCAAGCTGACTCATTATGTAGCTCAGACTAGTCTTAACCTTGTGATCCTCCTGCCTCTGTCTCCCAAGTGCTGGGATTACAAGCATGAGCCTCCATGCTCAACCCAGGCTGACGAATTATTGATGAGACTCTCCACATACAGCTCTAGGGAGTCTTTGACTTCCCACATATATAGCCACTGTTGATACAAAATGCTGTCAGCCTTCTCAATGACTCTCGCTATGGGGGGCCTGAGAGTACTGCACGCCCACCTACTCTGGCGGATTTGAGTGTCATAGGTGGACATTTGTGGTCGGTCAGTTTGCCACCCATCACAAATGTGCTATTCTCAATAAAATTCTCTTTGGTTTTCCTAAAATGCATCTCCCGCCAGCCCCCAGTACTTGTAATCCAGGAGAATGTGTCCTCTCCCCAGATTCAGAGGATGTCTAGTAACTCGGGGACGTGACCCACACGGTGATGGATCCAGGAATGAGTCCCGGATTTAGAGTTATGTGGCCCACGAGAAGACAACCTCTCTTGTTCTTTCTTACTAGACTTAAGCCCAGAGGATGCATGTATCATGTTGCCATGGGGATCCTGTGTGAGGTCCACCAGGCGGGAGAATACAAATGGTCTCTTTAGTAACTCTGTATTTAGAACGCACTACAGAGGCCGTTTCTGTGTCCACAGTTGGCATCTGAGGTCCCCACATCAGAAATCCATTTTCAGTAAAATGGGCGAATTGAGTGTGAGTGGGGCCTTAGTCCATGTTCTTCTCAAGTCCCACTCCTTGGGACCAGCGCTCTTAGGGCCAGGTTGACACTCTTTTGGCCCATGTGCCTTTTTCCCCAGGGAACATCATGGCTGGCACACAAAGCGCTCCTTGGAGGGCCAAAGACGGTTTCCCTGGTGCTGTGTGCTCTTAGCTAAGGATGTTCTTTGTGCACCTGTCACACTGGGGTCTGAGACTGGCGTTCGGAGTTCTCCTCCCAGGCAGAGGCGAGGGAGGGACAGAGTCCTCGTGCCCTTTTCCTTGAAGAACCTGTGTCCCACACTTGTGTAACCGATAACTGTCCTGAGGAAAACAGGTCATCTTGACACTGGGGCAGGAGTTCAAGTGTCTCTCACCCCCAGCTCTCTAAATCAGGGAATAATGCATTCTGTATTAGACCACTCTTTAACACCCGTGGGAGTCCTAATCCTCAGTTCCTCCTTAAGCCCAGGACAATCTGGGAAACAACAGCACTAGGACCTTTCATGTCCGTCATTCCTGTCAAAATAGAATCACAACAGCTCTGAACAGTGTCGTTCACCCCACTTTATTCTGGATGCATTTTACAGACAACACCTCACAAGCATTCCAGTGGACACTGAACGCTAAGGCCATTCTGTGAGTTGTTTTTCAAACCTGGTGTTCTCCAGATAATCATCTTTTTAGAAAACGAGGTACCAAAACCAAGTCTCTGAAACAAAAATTTAAGGTAGGTTACAAGACACCTTCAGAGCCTTATCTAGTCTGAAGTCCATCGCTCGGCCAAGCCATGTTCATCTTAGAGTGAAGAACTCCAAGGCAGCCGCCAGCTCAGCACCCAGCGCTCTTCTCCAAGTTACAATATAGTGTTTTGTTTCTGGCAACCAGGGGCCAGGATGGAGATACCATTTTTCCTCCTAGTGAGTAACAAGGAGAGACTTTATCTGAGAACACATTATAGAATTCTTGGAACAGGAAAAGAAAGGGACCTGTAACTAAGGCACCGAAAGCACATTATTTTATAAAGAAATGTAAACAATTTAATGCCAACAGGCTCCCCCGCCACTAGTCCTTATTGTGACTGTACTGGAGCATCTCTGTTGGGCCAGAGCTTGAGAGCCGGTGAAATGGGAATCTGTCTGTCTGCAGAACTCAGGCTTGGCTACCAATATCTGATCTTCATGTGGAGTGACCACCATTAGAGCACATGAGTGGGAGATGCTAATTCTTCCTCGTGTATGTTCTGAGAGCACACAGAGGCAGGATGTTAGTGAGTCTTAAGTGATGAGTTCTTTCGGGTGTTTACTCATTTTGTTTTCAGCCTTCCCTATTGTTGCCTGATTAAGGGTCAGGATTCCTTGGGCTTATTTCAAAGATACCTAGTGTGGGAACTCAGCACTTAGCCAGCTCCCCTTTTTATTGGTTCATATTTTAAAGTGAAATGGTTAACATTGTAAATAACCCACAACTACTGTACTTAAAATCTCTCAGAATGGGGTCAACTAGCCAACTAGTGAGGTGAGCATTTCGGTCCCTTAGGCTCACTATCACAGGGAGCAGGGCTGCCAGCTGCTAGAAGCTCTGGCTGACAACCATCAAGGATTGATTTAAAGCAGTTGTAAGCTCAAAATCATTATATATGTATATATACACACATATATGTATATATGTGTGTATATATTTTAAGTTAAATAAAAGGTTTTAACATACTAAATAGGTAAGAACAAATAATTATAATTTAAAAACTTTTATTTAAAAGGGGATTTCTTGTTGGAGAAAAATCTCTTAAAGCAATCTCTCTAGTTTTAATGTCATACTCGGAATTATGAATTTGGGGTAGATGATAAAGTTAAGGTATTTTCTACCTTAAGCATGTTTTCTATGATCAAACGAGGAGGAAGATCTTCCTGTTTAAGGGAGAACAAGAGGTAAAGAGTTTGAGGGCACACAATGAGATGGACATCACTGCTGCCTGATCCCAGGTGCTGTGGGCAGAGAGAGCAGCTTTGCTCTTTTACCTGGGGAACAAAAGTAATTTTAATTGTTAGCTATTTCCATGTTCAAATTTGATCCATGGAAGTCACAGAAAAACTTAAAATTAGAAGTCTTTCTCATTAAGAGAAAGAAAAAAAAAAGTTCTTTTTTGTGTGTTTTTACCCTTAGAAACTATAAAGTCACACAGCTGTGCTGAGAGCAGATGTGTACAGGAACTAATTAGTGAGCTCCGGGCAGGATTCAAATGAGCTCTGGTGGAGCGGTTAACTACAGGCTGGTGTGTTTCACTAGAGGCACCACTTAACACTCCCACTGAAACATACACACAAACTCCAAAAGAACCAAACAAACATGATACGCTGACGGTGTTCTGTCCCCACCAGGGCTTCCTCAAGAATGTGCTTGGTGAGCTGAGCAGGAAGGTGAATTCCTGTCTGAGGACACAGGGCAGTGACAGCTGTTCAGACTGCCCGGGGTGGGGTGACAGGTTTGCTAACAGCTGAACTATTTTATGTGCCTCTGTGTCCCCCGTCACAAAAGCCAGGACCATGCAGCTCAGTGGAAACAATGGCCACATGCTTCTCTCACCCAGGGCACTGGTGCTATGGGTCTGCTGGGTCTTCTCTGCTTCCAGATGACAGGATGATGTGATAAACAGTTGGTCAGTGTGGCTTTAAATGTTACTGTTGAGAATTAGAGAGGAAGTCCTTGCTATCATTGAAAGGGCTCTTTCTGGGTTAGCATTTTTGGTTTTAAGAGTAAAGTTGATCAAGGCTTGGGGGCTTTGGCTATGCCTTCCTGTCTGCGGGCATTTTTGTTGTAGCTCTAATGGCGAAAGGTGGACACCCTACATGCACAGGACATACCTGCCTTCCATTGTGTGTAGGTTCTAAAAAAGTATTTCATAAGACAGTTTGTGTCTGAAATACCAGAATGTTCTTCTAGCACATCTTTACATGTGTCGTTCACACTGAAGATGAAGTTACACCTGCTAAGCGCAAGCTGAACCAGTTTCTGACCTTGAAAACCCACATGGAGAGCCTGAAGGTGCTCCTAACCAGAGTGCAGGTGTGACTTCCCAGGGAGGAAGAGGGGTCTCCTGCTGTCTCATTCAGCACAGGAGACCATGAGCCATGGAGGGCTCCCTATGAAATGGTGATCAGTTTAGGACACGACAATTTCAGTTTGACTGCTGGAAAAGGATAAAGACCGTGCCCATGGGGAAGCCAGGCTACCACCTGCCTCCGCATGCTGGAGCCCATGTTCATGGTGCCAGGCCTGTCCCTGGGCTGGCAGCCTGTCAGAAGCGGGTTGACCCTTTCAGAAAAGCTTGCCATCTTGTCTCAACAGCTTGCTGATTGTTGCTAATATTGTGGCCCGAGTTATTCACAGCGATTGACCCTGCTACATATGCAGCATTGGAATTACATTCAGAGGTTTTAAAGAAACTGTAGCAATATTTCCCCCACAAAATTAAGTGCAAAATATCTTTAACAAAGGATGATGATAGTAAGAAACATTTGACATAGTCATGCAGAACTCATCTTGGTTTACAAAGGCTGTGCATTTCCATAACGCCCCTAGGGTTTCACATGTAAATGTGACCGGCAGGCTTACTTGTTTCTCTTTGAATTTAAATGTGTGTGCTTGTGGAAAAAGCGGTAACATGCAAGTTCAATGATTTCCAGTCCACCAAATATTCTCTCCTGCAGCACGAAAAACACGATGCTGGTTATGAAATACCACCAAACAAGACTGTACAAATATACGAGCAGGCACATTGCAGAGCAGAACACGGTCCAGTACAGTATGGAGAGCAGCTTGACCACAAGGACTCTGAGCTCAGACTTGCAAGGTGGAACTGTGCTCTGCCCAGTAAAGTGAAAGTTTTTTTCTCCTTGGTAGAAGGACCGCAGTCTCTCTTCCTTCTCTTCCCACCTCTTGTGGCACCAGAGCTGAAGGTCCTCCTTGGATGTGGGAAGGGTGTCGATTGGATACCTCTGGACATGGAAGTGGATCTCCTTGGGAAAGTCTCCAAGCAGGAGGTGTTTCTCAGTCTGAGGAATGTTGTAAGGATATGCCACAGTGATGTCATGGACAGCATCGAGGTTCTTACCTAGGATTTGGAAAGATGAAAACATCTTTGCTTTAGCAACAGTCAGTGCGGTGGTAATGCTGATTCCCTCTGCCAGGCAGAAGCCTGAGCACGAAGAATCAGGACAGAGTGAACAAACACGAGCTAAAAATACCAGGGTTTCTGGGTACTTAGGTCAATATTTACCAGCCATTTTTAGCCTTTTTTCCTGTCTGCTAATTACCACAAAGACCTTTAGAAAGAAATTATGTTCATTCCCAGAAATGGTAATCTGCATTCTAGAACTACAGGGATACACACAGTGAGCTGGAGCTGAGATAGGATTAAAGGGTATAGGCTAGCCTTTCAGCCACAAGATTTGTTACACTGACACTGTTAACACACTCATCTCATTAAAGACAATAGAAATGTGTTCGTCTTTACCTTAAAATGACAATGATAATTACTGCAAAGGAACCTCAGAGACAAACTTGAAGAAATTGTCAGTCACATGAACATTTCTAAACAACAAGCAAAACAACTTTGATCCTGACCTGAAACACCAATGTGCGTAGGTATTTAATAGGGTTGTTTTTGAAGCCACACACCAGATGTTGGCAACGAAGACACGGTAAACATGGTCCCTGGTGTCCTTCAAAATGTTCCCAACAGCATCAGGGGAACAAGTATGCACAAGATCCCAAACAGGCCCATGGGGCCATGGCAGATGCGGTGGGGAGGAGCAGGTTCTGCAGAGGGAGTGGACTGGACACCATGGGAATGGTGTAGGCCCCCCTGTACACTGTATGGGCAGAGGAGCATCTTGGGGGCAGTGGAGCACCAGCAGTGTGGAGACCAAGGGCAAAACAATGTGGCTGTTACACAGGCCAGAGGAGAGGCGGGGCCAAAGGAGGGGGAGGCGGGGCCAAAAGAAGGGACTCCTCTACAACGGTAAGAACTGATGTGATATGTGCTCCACTGGAGGAGGGGGACTACACAGGAGGGAGTCGGGCTTATGTTTTTGTCTCAGCACTGAACTAATGGTGGGGCCTTTGAAGTCAGAGAGCTGGTGCATTATATGATCTGCAGAAGACAACAGATACCGCTCAACTGAACCCAGTACACACAGACCCAGGGAAGCTTAGTGTTTTGCCCAAGGGCACAGCACTGTTGGTGCTATCTCTGGATGTTGTCATTATTTTCAGTGAACAAACTTAAGTGTTTTTACTAGTTGTATAAAATAATGGGCTTTGTTAAACAGTTTCACACAGGTACATAATGTACTGTGACAGTACCCATCCCCTAGTCTTCTCTCCCCTTCAGTGAACAGACTGGATGAGGACATGAGTTTCTTATAGAAACAGATGACGCGGGCAGGACTCATGTGTGGCGACAGCAGTCAGAATAGTGGTTCTTACATGGGGAGGAAGTACCGAGAAGGCACCTGAGGAAATCTGGGGAGCACCAAGAATATTCTAGACTGAGGTGTGACAGCACAGCGTTTGCCTCTATCAGAATCAAACGGCATCTAACTGAGAATATTTTACTCTGTTGAAGTTTTACCTCGATAGCAGCAATGGCAAAGAAGTAAAGCCATTTGCCCCACACTCCTTCAACTGCACCCGTCACTCTTAAAAATGGTTCAAGTCTTCTGTACCTGTCAGTCTTGGCTACACTCCGGTTTGCTTTAGGGTGACAACCAGGTTTCGACTTGGTTTCTTTGCTGTCTTTACAGGACCTTCTCCCTGACTAGAAAGTCAACGTACTAGCGCGCTCTCCACACAGACCGGGCTCTGTTCGCTTCTGCCACTCGCCACAGCCAGTGTGCTTGCTGGCTGCTGGACCGAAACTCTGCCCTCAACTCCCCACTTTCTCTCACAGCGAGGAAAAGATGGTCACCATGTCAGTTAGCCCGAGTCAAAGTTATGTTGACATTTCATTTCTCTTTAAAACTCCTGGGGCTCCCTCCTTCCAGCCAAGCCTTCTCGGAGCTACTGGCATCTCCACAGTAGTGTTCTGATCCTGACCAGACTGCAGCTCTCTGTAGCTCTCTGGCTTCTACTCATTCTGCACTGGTTTCACATTTAACCTTTGGATCTACCTATTCTTTTTTTTTTTTTTTTTTTTTTTGGTTTTTCGAGACAGGGTTTCTCTGTGTAGCTTTGCGCCTTTCCTGGAACTCACTTGGTAGTCCAGGCTGGCCTCGAACTCACAGAGATCCGCCTGGCTCTGCCTCCCGAGTGCTGGGATTAAAGGCGTGCGCCACCACCGCCCGGCAGGATCTACCTATTCTTAATGTCCTAGTCTTTCTCTCGTAAGTGTTCATCTATGTGTCTGATGTATACAAGTAAGGATGCGGATGCACATGGAGGCCAGAGTCGGATGCTGGGTATCTCCCTATCTCTCTGCTTATCTCTTGACATAGACACTTAATGAACCTGAAGCTTGCCATACTGGCTAGACTGGCCGGCCACTGACTTCCCAGGATCAGTATGTCCCTGCTTCCCAGCTGTGGGTTACAGGCACCCAGGAGCATGCCCAGCCTTTAGCAGGTGCTAGGGATCTGAACTTAGGCTCTCATACTTACATAGTAAGGGCTCTTTACTCATCAAGCTAGCTCCTCAGCTCTTATAAATGGTTCTTAATATTAATAAGAAATAGTCACAGATTGTCAGAAATGATCAGAACTGTAAGAAAAGTAGCTTCCTTGCTCCAGTGAGAAACTGAAGTACTTTCCCACACAATGTGTGCGGTGTCCCTTTATGTTTATGAGGTGCTGATGCTTGGTAAATAAGTTGTACGTTTTGACACAGTGACAGTACCTCAGACAGAGACCTCCTAGCCTCAATGCCACGCAGAGCATGGGGTGAGGGTGCGGCGCTGTAGAAGTGACAGCTTGGGTCAAAATTCTGGCTAAGCCTCCTGAGCAAGTTACAAAGTCTCTCTGAGGCTTATTTGGTCTTGTGTCTACAAAGTACATCACTGAACGGTTCTGAGAGTTACATAAGACATCCAGGAAATCACTCACGATCATGGCTCAGTAAGTGTTAGTGAATGCCAATATCACTATGACAGGCCACCAGGTAAAGCCATAGCCTCTCTCTCTCTCAGAACAGTTCCCACCATCATGGTGTTTGTCGGAGAACTGCATTCACATCCCTCTCTGCCACTACTCTGTTTGTCTAGACCCTGAGGGTGCCAATCAGGACCTTCCATACTCAAGACTAATGTTCCAAGTGCTGTTTTACAAGGCGTTCTCCTGAATTCCTTCTGTTTCAAATATGTAATTTCTCTTGATGAAATACCTGATTTCAATGTGTCCAGCTCTAATGAAGAGCCTTTACTAAAGGCCAAGGCCCAGGTAGCCCTGCCTGCTGTGAGACCCGGCTGCCACTGTATGCTCAAACAAGAGCCACGTGTTTGCCTCTTTAGTACCTAGTTTTCAAGAGGGTCTAGAAATTTGCATGTGATCACTATTTGTGTGATTTATCTTCTCATCTGAAAGTATGGGAGCTAATTATGCCTTCTTTGTTGGAAAGTTATAATAATTCAATGGGTGACTGCAGAGTGAGTTCTTGGACCCAGGAAGTTCATAAATGTTAGGATCTACTACAACACTTCTATTTCCTTTACTAAGACTGAGTTGACCTCTCGATATTTTGTTATTTCTAACTTGAATTCCACAAATTGTTGGTCCTGAAAGGGCAATAGTCTAAAAGTCTCTTAGAAATTGTGTGAGATTTAGCACTTTGGAAGGCTATTATTATAATTCAGTATCATTAAAGTATTACCCTTTTACATGGCAAGCAAGTGCAGAACAGCATTATAGTGTTTAGAATAAAAAGATAAATTAAAGGGAAGGGGAGCTGGCAAGAAGACACTTCTTGACATTCACATCCCGAGCTTCACAGGTAGCTTAAGGGCTTCCTTAAGCCCAGACTCGGACATGGGTAAACACATTGGCAAGAGAAAGGCCTTTGGAAGGAGAGTCAACAGTCCTGATGCGTTTTAACCTTTACATTAAGTAAAGGTCTCTAGACAACACAAAAGCTACAAGTTACTGTTTTGCAGAGTGGGAGAGCCCAGTTCCCTGCAGGCAGAAGAGCACTTACTTTTGTATCACGTTTCATTTAGACCCCTTGGTCTGTGCCCTTGAGCCCAAGGGAGCCAGTGCCACCAAGGGAGCCAGGACCACGAGATAAGGAACAGGGAAAGGGACAGCATGGCTGCAGGGGCTGGGCTCACATACAGGACAAGAAAGAAAGGGAGAGTCCAAAGCTGAGATGAGCTTCCACTCACCAATGAAGAGATCGGGAAAAATATTTCTGCTATCAGCAAGGTTTTAGATCATCCTCACGCCCAGCTGCCATCAATAGAAAGCATTTTTAAAAGATCTCACTGCTTTTCCAATGAGTTAAATTACAGACATGGATGCCGTCTACTTATCTTCATCCTGCACTGGGCTCAGAATGGAGATCTGTTCTGTTTTGGATACTGTACCTGATGGAATTATTGTATAAAGCTAGCACTCCGTTAGAACAGTCATGCTCACTGGGACCTCAACTGTTTCTTTTAGTGGGAGGAACAAAGCAGTCGCTTACTCTTCCAAATCTTCCTTCCAAAACTCTGGCAGACACTAGGGGATTCTGAATACTCTAGTCATGTTTAAATAACCAACAGAAGTTGAAAACTAGGATTGATTTTTTCAAATGTAATATCCATAAGGGGATGTCTCTAATCATCTCAAGTTGAAGTCATGGTCTTTAAAAGAGTTCTATCTAATGTCAGATGCTCACCAGGAATAGGAGATTGGCAAATCTTTACACATTTGTATGCTTAAAAGAAAGACCTGCAAGAAGCTTTCATGAACTCTAAAGTCGTATCAAAGGGAAGGGATGCTATTGTGCTCATGCCTACTAAAGCACATAATCCAATTGTACAGCTTGATGACAGAATAATACACATTCCCAACAGGGATCTTAAAGAGAACTAGCAAAGACTGCAAATTTCCCTTTCTTTCCCCATTTCATAACCAAGTATGTATAAAATACACAAAATATAACTTTCCATTTCATTTTGATATCTTGATTAAATAAAATCTAGCCAGATCTGAATCCATAAATTTAACTACAAATAACAGCAACTATTAAAGGAACTTTTCACCCATGATGTGTTTTATGTTAAAATAAAAAGCTGAAGGCCACTGATTTTTTTGTTTTCATATTTAAAAAAACCAAACAGAAAACTCATCATCCCCCAGGGACAGAAGTTGGGTTTCATAACTAAGCAACCATTGCCTTGAACTAGCACTGACACATAACTGTACTAATAAACCACGACATGCTGGCACTAGTCAACCCACGCAGAAGAGCGTCTTGAATGCATGAGCCACTTAAAACTAACTGGCATGAAGACTCCAACAGCACCATGTTCATAACTAGAGAAAATTCTATAGTGTCCTACTTGGAACATTATTCACTGTTTTTTTTTCAGCCCAAGTTGAAAATGTATGGGACAAAAGACAGACATACAGCAACCAACCCTATACCATACTGAAGCACTATTTTATACTGCCCATCCATGTCATTTCAGATTTCCTAAAATGTTTTATGGATGAATGTTTGGGAGAACAAAAGTCCCTTGTTTCCGGATACATTATTCCCATTCACATGGCATTAAGTAGATATTTTTGTAATCAATGATGATGATTTTCTAGAGAATGTTGAGACGTTAGATCAAAGAATGTAAATAAATACGTTAAGAGATTTTTGCTACAGACATATGAGCAAGTGACTCCACAAAATGTTTGAATACACACAAGAAACTTACTTTGTTGTGTGATTTTACTAATGCTTGTACTGTATTTTTTGAAAGTTTCTGAAACACAATTTAGATTTGATTTTTATGTCTTTGATTATACATTACACATTTATGGGATTTATGTACTTCTAATACTTCTGCATGTTTTCAAAATTCAGTTATGTGTCATTTCTTAAGCGTGTACAAGCTTTTTGAAGCAAAGACATTACATTTATGACACCTGACCACCAAAGAGTGTTTTCTTTTTAATTAGTTCATTTATCTGTGTGTGGGAAGGTGGGGTGGCTATGAATGGAGACCAGGAGAAGGTGCCAGCTGACCTCTTGCGTTACTCTCTACCTGCTCCTCTAAGGCAGGGTCTCTCTCTGAACCTGGGGCTCATGTCTCAGCTAGAAGCTGACAGACTCCAGAAATCTCCCTTCAGAGCTGGGGCTACAAACAGACATTTGCAGGGAACTTGTGGCTTATTTGGCAGATGCTGAGATCTAAACTGTGGTGTTCATGATTTAGGGAGAGTAACTGTGGGGTTTATTTCTCTGTGAATGCAGCTTCATTTCCTGCAGGTCCTTTATTCCTTTTATTCCATTTGCAAAGCTCCTTATCATAAATCAGTATTTCTCTGAACATTGTGTTGCAAATATCTTTACAAATATTATCTTTTATTGATAGCATCTTCTCCAATATAACTGTATTTTATCAAGAAATTTTCTCATGTTAGAGGTTTTCAGTACTTCTGTCTCTCTTGTGTCTACAATGTATGGATCTTTACATTTCTTTGCAAGATGAAAACAAGTTTTTTCACTTCTTGTATTAAACAGCTTCCCTCCTCTATTACACTGCTACATTAACGTGGCCATGGCTCAAACCCCTTGCTAGCTGGTGTCCTTTTCCTCCATTGTCCACAAGCCCCATGCCTATTCCTGCTGCAAGACCATACCGCTTTCTTCTACTGGCGCATGGCTGGTAAAGTAGGAGTGCTTTTGTGTCTCCTTTTGCAGACTTCAAAAGTCGCTGTTAGGCATCTTAAACATTTTAAATGTCATATGCAGCAGATCTCAAAGATGTTAAAGGACCATAATTTGTTATTTACATCCTGAGTACAAAAAGTTAATTCCTAGTTACCTGATAGAGACTCAAACCTGAAATCATGTACAGAATGCTAGATGAAGCCTTTTTCTAGAATGAGTTAGTACTCTATATGACCCATAAAATCATGACAAAAAGCTTAAAATATATTAATCTTATAAATTTTGAGCTATTTATACCTTTAGAAGAGTTTTAAAGAATCAAAATAAAACCAAAAGATTGTTATGAGGTTAGTGGCAATAGAATAGTCCTTATTTTCGTTTTTCTTCTTTCCCATATTAGGTGAGGTGTCTCTTCTGACATGAGACAGATTTTAGATTTTTCTTTTAACAACATGCTTGGGTTTAGAGGAGAGAGCCATGCTCAACTCCAAAGCCAGCTTTAATTTTTAATTGACCTGGGACTACAAAAAGACCATTTGCATTATGTGTCTGAAGAGAAGAGCAGAAACAAACATTCGGGAAGATTTATAAAATTTTATCCTGTTGGAAATGTGATATCCCAACAGGCCAATTTACTTCTTTTCTTGGGACATTTTCTCTGGGTGATTCCTTTTTCTTTGGATGTCTCATTTGTCCAGTGGTCTTCAGATTCCTAAGCTTTCATTCTCCTGCAAGACAAAAACAAAACCCTGCCTCAACCCTAACTTTAGGGAGTTTTCCTTCTGGCAAGTTATATCTGATCAAATGAAAAGTATGTTAGTTTTATAAATTGATTTAGATTCAGTGGTCAGGCTGGCTTCTAATCAAGACGTCTCTGTTAATTTTGATGGTATCCATCAGCTTTTCTTCTCTTGTGGAACAAAAGCAAATCTCTTCCCCAATGTAACACATATCCTGGTTTCCATTCTGAGGTCAACACATCTTTAAAGTACACAGGCTGATTTAATTCAGTAGCTTTTTCTATTATCCAATGTCTCTCTGCAGCTGTCATTCTTTTTCATTAGCATTTGGAAATTTTAAAGTTAATAAAGCATTATGTAACCTATCTCTGGGGTCTTTATTAACCCTTTCTGTTTATTAAGTATATCTTTTTAGAGTTCAATTAGATCTTTCTATAACTGCTTGCCCTGTAGGATTGTGTGTTATACCTGTAATATGCTCTATGCTATAATATACAAAAAATGTTTCATTTTACTAGAGATATATATTGGAGCATTGTTAGTCTTAATTTATACAGGTATCCCCATGATGGCCATTTTGTCTGTGATCTAACAAACTTTGCTTGAAGATCAGAGTGTGGAGCTAAGCCACTAGTTAGCCATACAGGCGAGGCAGTGGTGGCACACACCTTTAATCCAAGCACTTAGGATCTCATGCCTTTGCCCTCAATACTTTCTGCATATTAAAGGTCAGTAACTGTATTAACAGGTTCTGGAAAATCTAATAATACCATGAGAATGGCATAGAATTCTGACTTTTGAACAGAATCATAAGGGCTTTGAGGCACTTTGTTCAAATTTCATGATTTATAACCTGCCTTTCCTGATTTGTTTACATCAGTATAGAATGTAGGGGCTCCAGAAATTGGTGTTCACTGTACAATGTGAGGAAGGATCCAGTTAGTTCTCTTTATAAACTGAAATCTCTTGCTTTTGGGATATTTGTTGCTAATCTTTCCCAAAAAATTACTGCAAGCTCCTTGCCAATGTTCATTTTCTGTGCACAAAGAGGAAATTTAGGCATTAATAAGAGATACTACAATTTCTGCTGGGTCTATTCCTGATAACTGATGAAGTCTCAATTTTCCTTTTAGAATCAACTCAAATCTTTTCTATATAGGTTTTTAAGTTTTCACTGTTTGTGTGGTTAAAAATATCCATTCTAAGATATTATCTTCTCTCTGCATTAAGATTCCTGCAAGGGAATGCACAGAAAGTAAAATAACCAGAATGCAATCAAGCTCTGGATCCAAATGATCCACATGTGCATCCTCTAATTTCTTTCTTTCCTACCAAAGCCAATTCTTTCTCAGCTTCAGCTGATAATTTTCTTTTTTATATGCATACATAATGCATTTTTATTATGTTTTAAATTTTATTTACCATGGATTAGACTATCTTGTTCTCACACTCCCACTGATGCCCTTCTTAGTCTCAGATGGCCCCCATTCTTTTTTTTCTTTTAAGAAATTTATTTATTTTATATACCAACCACAGACCACCCTCTCATCCTTCCTCCTGCTCCCCCTAGCCTTCCCTCCCTGACCCCATCACCTCCTCTGAAAAGGTAAGGCCTCCCATGGGGAGTCCGCAAAGCCTGGTACATTCAGTTGAGGCAGGACCAAGCCCCTCACCCCTGTATCAAAGCTGAACAAGGCATCCCACCATAGGAAATGTTCTTCAAAAAGCCCAGCTGATTATTTTCTTGGACTGTTTAAGTCCTTGTCACCTTGTAAGGTTTGAAACAAATTACTTAGTTCTTGAGTTGTTAATCCAATGTGGGTCATAGTCAGTAAATGTCTCCCAGCAACTTTTGAAAGTCATTAAGAGTCTGCAATTGATCTCTCCTGATTTGTATCTTTGGGGGTTGAATTCTTTGTAAACCTATTTTATATCCTAAGCAATTAATAGAATCCCCTCTTTGTGTGTGTGTGTGTTTTTTTTTTCCAGGAGCAATTTGTAATCCCCAACAAGGAAAAATTTTCTTATTCAAAAATTTTCTCTGAAGTATTTATATTTGAATCAGCTAGTAAGATATCATCCATATAATGGTAAATTATAGTTTGAGGAAACTGTACACAAATCATTTCCAATGGCTGTTGTACAAAATACTAGCACAGGGTGGCGCTGTTTAACATCCCTTGTGGGAGAACCTTCCATCGATATCTCTTAACAGGCTTAGAATTATTATATGTAGGCACTGTGAAAGCCTATTTTTCTCTATCCTTTTCTTGAAAAGGTGAAGAAACAGTCTTTTAAATCAATAAGTATAATACACCATCCTTTAGATAATAGAGAAGGCAGGGGAATTCTTGGCTGTCAAGAGCCATTGGCTCTTAGATCTGTTACCATTCTCCATTTTCCAGATTTCTTTTTAATAACAAACAAAGGAGAATTCCAAGGACTAGTCGATTCTTCAATATGTTGAACATGTAGCTGCTCCTGTGCCAGCTGTTCTAAGGCCTGTAATTTTCCTGATGTCAAAGGCCATTGCTCTACCCAGACAGGTTTGTCAGTTGACCATTTTAAAGGTAGGGCTGTTGGTACCTTTGATAGATCAGCAGCTGTTGTGCCCTGTTTTTGTACAACCTGAATGGTCAGGAACTGTTCTTTATAATATCTTTTAATGTGTTTCCCAGAAATATATGTTAGTTTATGGTTTGTTTCTGAGACCAGAGGAATGTTAATCTGGATATTCCATCGCTGTAACAAATCATGTTCCCGTAAATTCATTGCTGTATTAGCCACATATGGCATTGATTTTTCCTCTCTGTCCTTCTGGCCCTATACATTTGACACATCTCACTCTTTGTTTTACCTGAGATAAAGTTCCAGTCCCTAAATGCTGAACATTTACCTCCTGAAGAGGACAGTTTGGATGCCAAGATTCTGGTGCAATTATTGTTATATCTGCCCATGTGTCTACAAGACCTTCAATTACAATGTCATTTATTTGTATTTTTAGCTTTGGTCTTTGGTCATTTATAGTTTGGTCTTTGGTCATTTATAGAAGTTTGCCCAAATATTTGCTTTATGGTTTTCCCTGAAATTTTTGTTTTATCTTCTAAAGCTTTCATATCCTCCAGAGCAGTTTTTTTCCCCAACAGGCACTAAGTCCTTTAATTGCTCTAGGAAGGAGTTTGCCTCCCCCACTGTGACAGAGAATGACTGAACCAAATTTGACATGGCCTGCCAGAGCCCACCAACCGAAAGGTGTTTCCCAGTGGCAAAGGGTTGATGTGCACTCATTGGTCCAATGTTGGCCTTTGCCACACCTTCTGCATACTCCAGAAAGCAGGGACCTTCTGTTTGGATTATTCCTAGAAAAAAACATTGTTTCTAGGAAGGCCCTGTCTACTATCCCTTTTTAGGTGACCTTGTTTGCTACAATTAAAACACCTGACATTTTGATTTTTCTTCAAGCTTCTGGAAATCACCTCTCCTATCCAAGCATCATCATGGTTATGAAATTCAATATTGACTGTATCTTGGATCCATTCCTCTGTGGGTGCTAATTTCGCCTTTAAAGGCCTAATTATAATTATCTGTTTGTATTGTGAAGTAGCATTTTCAAAAACCAAAGATTCAATTATTATTTGTCTAGCTTCTGAATTTGGTATCATTCTATTTAAAGCTGAAGTCAATCTTTGTGGGGGAAAAAAATCAGTGAAGGTTTCTTTTAGGCCCTATATAACTTTAGTAAATGACTCAGTTTTCTTTCTGACTTCTTCAATTCTGTTCCAAGCATTTCTGCGGCTGCATGGCATAGAGCCAGTGTGTGGTCATCATATAGAGACTTTCTTTGTACATCAGCATAATCACCCTCTCCAAAAAGTTCATCTTGGGAAATTTCAATACTCCTATCCCTACTTCATTGTTCAATGGTCCTAGCCTAGTCTTTCCACCAGGTCCTCCACTGTAATTAAAGATCAGGTTCCAATACTGCAGTAACCAAGTCTTTCCAGTCTTGTGGGAAAATTCTGTTACTAGTTACTACAGATGTTGAACATGAGTTTAACATCTGAATCACAAAAGGTGAATGCATATCATGAGACTATCGCTTCTTTAAATCTCCTCAAATCTAGCTCTTATATAACCTTGGGGATACCTGTCATTTGGCAGTTGTTCCTGTAAGGCAACTGGACAAATTAAGGTTGGTTGTTTTATAACCTTGGGCTATTCCTCTCTAATTTTATAATGTAATGGTGAGGTTGGTTCTCCTTTAAACTCCTCTATCTTTGTCTGAATATTTCTTATATCTGTTTTAGTACGTTTTTCTAAGGCTTGTAACTTACAGTCAAAATGGCAATATTTTCTCTAGTAACTTTTTCTAAGACCTGTCTCTTGGCACTCATATCAACCAAATGTTTTAGGGATAAAACAAGAATTATCAAACCAGTAATGATTATAATTAACATTATGTAAATCACAGCTAAGTTATTATCCCCTCATTTCATTATTCCATTTTTAAACGATCAATTGTGGAATCATACAGAGACCTAACTCCCTCCATCATAATAGTGTTTCCCGTTTTTTTAATGTGAGAAAAAGAAATTTTTTTTATTTTAACTAATTTCCTCCCTTTAAGAATTCACAATTGGCCAGGTGGTGGTGGTGCACACCTTTAATCCCAGCACTCGGGAGGCAGAAGCAGGCAGATCTCTGTGAGGTCAAGGCCAGCCTGGGCTACCAAATGAGTTCCAGGAAAGGCACAAAGCTACACAGAGAAACCCTGTCTTGAAGAACCAAAAAAAGAATTCCCAGTTGTCTCACCAGATCTGCTCATGATGACAGTGAAGTGTGAGGCTGGCTGCCTCTGCACAGCACAGCTGGGAAACACAGGCAGTACATAGCCTGGCTGAGGACCGCTGCCGATGACTGAGTGTCAGCAGCCTGAGGAGGGGTCCAGGGAAAGTCCATAACCCATGGGGGAAGAGGAGCCAAGGAGCCAACTGTCTGCATGGGGGAGTGTGCAAAAGCAGCACCTGTGGCCCATGGAAAGTGAACTCACAGAGCTGCCTGAAGGCAGAGCTCGCCGGTGGTGAGGGGCTGACTCTGGTGGTATTTGGAGCCAACGTGCAGGAGGCATTTAGAATCCAGGTGACTGTGGAGACTGCTGTAGAGAGGCTGCAACAGGAAAATCCCAGACTTGCTCAGAGAGAGGGCTTGGGGAAGAAAAGGGAAAGCCAGCCAGGGGTATAGTGACTCCACTGGATGCAGTTTCTGCATGCAGCTCCGGCAGGTGCTGGTGGCTGCAACACCACAGGCAAGAGCTATTTTGTGAATTCGTGCCCAAAAGTTGGACACCAGATGATGCATAAATCTAATTAATCTTATCAATAAAAACCAGGAGTCAGATATCGGGGTAAACCTGAAAGATCAGAGATGCAGGGGAGCAGCCACCAGTGACTTCCTACCTTTTCCATTCCTCTAACCAAAAGGGCCAAGATCCTGCCTCAGCCTGCCTTACCACTTCTGTCCCTCTCTCTACAATCCTCCAAACCTCTATGGTTAGCTCCACCCTCTGACTCCAATGAAGCTTTGTCAGAACACAAACAAAATATCACACAACAAGACATACCTCCAAAAACAAAACAAAAAGAAAACCTACCTGGAAACTTTATATTATATTTGCATTATAACTTTGAAATAACTGACATTTAAGTCTATTTATTCAAGAAAAGGGCTATATAATGTCTTTCTTGTCTTATGTTTAGTTTTCAAGTCTTTATGGTAGTTTTTTATTGCTTTCATTATTAACATTTACTTAAAATGTGGGGTTTAGTGCTTCAACTTTTTAAATACTCATTTCAACCTGTTATTATAGAACTGAACTTGGGTCCTCTGCAAGTATATGTTCTTAATCACTGAGCAATCTCTCCTGTCCTGACTTAACAACAGCAAGGAAAGATCAACCAATGATCTCTTCAGAATTTATGCATGATAAAGTCAAAAAGTTTACCAAATACCCACAAAATTAAATTAAGTCTTACTAGTTAAATATTTAAAAAATAGAAAGGCAAAGAGTAATTGAAAACTAAATTGTAAGCTTCAAAATGTCTTCCCTAAGTGAACTCCACTAGATAGAAATTAAATGAAGGAACTTAGTACTGATAAATTTGAATTAACATACTTATATGGACCCATATATTCTCCCATATGTGGCTTATATAAAATTACATGTAGAAAGAAGCTTTAAATACTTTTGAGAATTTATAATATAACATCCCCATATCAAAATTCCACAATAGCAACAATTATAATATATTTCCCTTTAGAAATCTTTTTGATAATCTTTGGGTAAAGGAAGAAATTGAAAGGAAAATTATGAATGAAAATGGAATGAAAAGGAGAATCTAAGAGCTACTGTGAAGACTGTACTCGAAGGAAAACTATATGACTTTATAAGCCTGAATACTGGAAAGAAAAAAAGAAAATACCTTGGAAACTAGAAGAAAAATACAAAAGGAAAGAGGCAAAGAACATTATTAAAAGTAAAGATCTGTAATTAGCAAAGCTAAAAATAACAGAATAAACAAATGACAAGATGAAGTCAATACATCCCGTGGGTCTGAGTAGTAATGAACCTGAGTGACATGAAGGCAGTGAAGGAAGCCAAGCGTGAGAAGAGGAAAGGGGTGATGAGAATCCAAACCTACCCACGTGGCAGAACTGCAGAGGATTTGCAAGCCTCACACACACAAACCACAGCTGATCATGACATGTATATATACTGCATGTGACACTAGAAATCTGACTGCCGAACATTTGTGTTCCATTAAGAAGTCATGTCATACCACTAAATCAGCATAGTGCATAGGTGCTAATGACGTGGCAGGGTGGCCTAGCAGTTCCCTGTGACTCAGAGTCTTTCCGCCTCTTAATTCTACTTTCTCAGAGCTGTGTATTAAGAACAGGAGCTACAGTCAAGATTGACATAGTTCTGAAGCTTCTGCAAATGAAGTAACTTCCCTGGCCCCAGGTTCCTCATCTGCTGAGTGGGACTATGGAGTCTGTCAGCTAGCATGTAAAGGCAGTTCCTACATGTGGAAAGTTAATTCTGTCTATATGAAAGGCCATTTTTATTTCAAGTTTTAGACTCGGACTGCATTATCATCATCTTTCAAAGTACACTGTGCACATGCTCTAACAGTTTTGATAAAGCTGTATTGGAAGTATTAAACCACTAGGGCTTATGTACACTTCTCAGCAATGCCTAACCTATCAGTCTATCAAACCATAAGATAGGTCCTATCCTCCACTGTGTAGTAGTCATCTGAACTAGAGCACAAGTCCAAACTACCAAATATATGGTAGCAATAAGATGCTTTTAATACAAAAAAGGGGCCCCAAAGCAAAGTCTAATGCTACTCTTTTAGTATCCTTAGTTCTAAGGCTACTCTGCAACATTCTTATTCCTAATGTTACTCTGTTAGCATCCTTATTTTTAAGGTTACTCTTTCAGCATCTTTATTCCTAATGTTACTCTCTTAGTATTCTTTTTTCTAATGTTACTCTCTTAGCATCCTTATTTCTAACTTTACTCTTTCAGTATCCTTATTCCTAATGTTACTCTTAATATCCTTATTTCTAAGGTTACTCTCCAAGCATCCTTATTTCTAAGATTACTCTCTTAGCATCCTTACTGTGTGCATGAATTTTCAAATAATGAAAGCCAGCTCTCTTAATTCATTCTCTTCTCCTTTGAAAGGAAAAGTAAGTTTTGCTGGGAACAAGTGAAAGTATCTACTGAGTTTGGTCCTTTCCTCAACTCTGGCTCTGCACTACGAGCCATTCTGGTCTCAAGGCAGCGCCAAACTGCCTTCGGTTTGTGTTCTATCTCTTGGCTAGTTCCTCAATGCCTAGAAATGGAGTTGCTTTGTCCTCACTCACTCAGCAACCAGAACTCCCATTCAGTATGTGAAGCCTCAAGCCTGATGGAAGACTGGTGAGCTTAATCAAAGTAGATTTCTTTCTTGGGCCTCCTGAACGCCCAGTTCTCGTGTGCAAAGGCTGCCACTGCTATGAGCAGAGTGAAGCTCTGGAACTTTTACTTCTTTTCTCCTGAGAGGATGAAGAATCAGGGTATTTGTGGCCCAACTATAGGACAAAAGTCTCTGGTTCTTCCCAAAGCAACAGGCCCTCTTCTTTATGCAGTATATGGAGTAACTTTTGAAGTTAGGAAAGAAAATGGGCCTTACGTATTTAAAAAGGTAAATTTCAAACAGAGCAAAAAATGATGCTGACACCATCATAAGACATCTTGACACATTCGACCAAGAGTTTCACTTTCCTGTCTCTGTCTTCCTTTTCCTTTCCTTCATTTCTTATTTCAAAAGCAGAGGCTAATATTACATCACAAAATCAACCCAGTTGGCTGCTGTTCTATGCTGTTCTAAGACTATGACTTTGTGAACATTTTACATACTGATGCTCTTTCTGTGTTTGAGTTTATTCCTTAGATAAAATTCTTCTACAGAAAGGAGAAACACACACACACACACACACACACACACACACACACACACACACACACACACAAAGCAAGTCTGTGAATGAAGTGGCCTTCTGGAGGTGTCAGAGCAGTGGTCCTCAATCATTCTAATGCTATGACCATTTATAATACAGTACTGTAATTTATAATACAGTACAGTTCCTCATGTTGTGGTGACCCACAACCATAAAATTATGTTGTTGCTACTTCATAACTATAATTTTGCTACTGTTATGAATCATGACGTAAACATGTGTTTACTGATGGTCTTAGGCAACATATGTGAAAGGGGTTTTGACCCACAGGTTGAGAACAACTGTGTTAGAGTTTCTAGTAAGGTTTCCTAAACCTACCAATGAGAAATCTCTCAGTATTGACCCTTTTCAAAGCAACTTCTCAGCAAAGCAGCAGTGGAGTGAGCAGGGACTGACAGCTGAAATATAAAAGCTTATTTTCCAGTAAACTACTGAGATATCAACAGAAGGCTGAAGCCTGGGATGGTGCTACAGCCCAACTGTTGTGACGTAACTGCTACATCTAAACAGAGGAGTAGAATGAGGCTTGGGAGATGGCTCCGGGAAGCTGAGCTTAAGAGGTAGTTTCATTCTTTGCAAATCGTACTCCAGGTACAGATTCTCAAATTAACACCTTCACTTGATAGACATAGAAACCACGTTCCTGCTAACTATTCTCCCATTACTAGAGGCAGTGTCAGAGAACTCAGCTACCTTGAAACACCAGTCTGGCAGTGGCCCAGCAGTCAAAAGCTTACTTGGGCATGTAGCCCTCACACAACCAAAAAAAAAAAAAAAAAACTAACAAACAAACAAAAACAAAACCACCAACAAACTCAATCTCACATAGATCCCTGTATGAAAATATTCTTAGTAATTTCATATATTATGCACAAATCACATGTGTATCAGTCTGTAGACAGGTAAACAAAATGTGATATATTCCATACAATGGAATGTCATTCAGTAATAAAAAGGAAGAAAATATGCAGCAATATGGACGGAAGTTAAAAGTACTTCTGCTAAGTAGAAGCCAGAAGCAAAAGGTTATATATTACATAATTCTATCTACACAAAACTCTAGACAAGGTAAAGACATAGTAACAGAAAGCAGATCAGTCATGACCAGGGTCTAGGGGAGGAGCTTTGTAGAGGGGCATAGAAAAGAACTTTTGGGAGTGATGAAATGTTCTGTATTTTGACTGGGAGCAATGAAATGTTCTGTATTTTGACTAAGGTGTTACGTGTTGCTACATATTTATCAAAACATACAATCTTTAAATGAATAGAATTTATAACAGTGAATTCTAACTCTAAAAGTGTTAGGTTTTAAAGCTTGGGCCACTGAGGTAGCTCAGCACGTAGAGGCATTTGTACCCAGGCCTGATGACTTGAGCTCCATCCCCAAGTCTCACAAGGTGGCAGAAGAGAGCCAACTGAAGAACTGTCCCTCTGACAGCACCATGGCACGGGTGCATGGAGACACATGAAACTGGGGGGTGAACTGGGGAGTGGGTGGCTTCTCAAATATTTGCCCTGAAAACATTTCAAGTAATTTAACAAATGTGTTATATGTGCAATAAGCTAAAGAGTTTTATAAAAAGCTACTCTGGATACTTACCCAATCAAAATGTTAGAAAACAAAGTTTGAAACAAGTCTAGAATTCATTCCCATGTTTAAGAGTTTCTTGATGCGGGGTTGGAGAGATGGCTCAGAGGTTAAGAGCACTGGCTGCTCTTCCAGAGGTCATGAGTTCAATTCCCAGCAACCACATGGTGGCTCACAACCATCCATAAAGAGATCTGGTGCCCTCTTCTGACCTGCAAGTGTATATGCAGACAGAACACTGTACACATAATAAATAAATAAAGAGTTTCTTGATGCTAGGATTATACTGGAAACAGGATTTGGCCACTCATGAAAACAGACACTAGCATACCCATAGGCTGTGCCTCATATTTCCATTTTCTGTCCAGTGCACAACGCAATTCCCTAGTTGTGTTATATGTAATCGAACAGTTTAAAACTTTGACTGCCCTAAGTTTTTCAGGGTCATAAATATGTTTTCTTGATACTATGTAGAAGGAATAACATCACACAATTTTGAAGCAATTGTAGATAATTCAATTAGAAGTGACAAAAACAAAAAAACTCAAGAATAAAATTGAGAAAAGTAATGGCCAATGTGTCTGGAGACAGATGTTTTAGAGGCAGACAGCTCTCATTTATTAGGTTATCACAGTGGACATGGGGCTTCCTGTTTGCCAAAAAGGTAAACACACACATCCACATGCAAAACTTCCCAAGAAACTCAGCACATATTAAAATGACAATGTTTTAAAGCTGTTTAATAGTTGGACCAAACCCTCCACTCACACGTTCTATCTCATTTCTTTTGTTAACTCAGTAATACAGCCCCTCCCTGCACAGTTCCCTGTTATGACCTTGATTGTCAACTTGACGGATCTCATCATCACCACAGGAGCAAACCACTGGGCATGGCTGGAAGGGATTTTCTAGATTAGATTAACCAAAGTGGGAAAACCCGCCCTAAGTGTGGGTGGCACATCCCACGGGTTGGGACCGCAGACAGAAGTGAGCTCTGCAGCAGCATTCATGTCTCTTGTCTCCTGACTGCAATGCAGTGTGACCAACCGCCTCAAGTTCCCGTTGCCATGACTTCTCCACCGTCCTGGACTGCACCCTAGAACTAGGTGCCAAAATAAACCCTTCCTTTCTTAGGTTTTCTGTCATAGCAACACAACAAACAAATACACTCTTTGATCCTTGTAACTTGCCTACCAACTTGTTATAGCTTCTCTCATTATCTCCTGACACAATTTTATCTTCCTTCTGGCTACCACTCATTTCTCCGGTCACTTACACAGCTATACTTCTTGAGCTGTAAGCCAGTGATCTTCATCCTCCACTGTAGTGAACCAATCAATGTCAATGAAGCACGAGACCTCACCATTTGTGGGAGTAAGAACGAAAGTATCCCTCATGGGCTCAGGCATTTGAAAACTTGGTCCCCAACAGGTGGCACTGTTTGGAGTTTAGGAAGTGTGGCCTTGCTAGAAGAAGTATACCACTGAGGGTGGCCTTTGAGAGATTATAGCCTTGACCTACATCTAGTTCACCGTTTCATGCCTATGGGAAAAGATGTGGTTGCTCTGCTTCCTGTTCCTGCTGCATGCCTACAGAATGCCATGCTTATCGATCATGATGGACTCTTACCATCTAGAACAGAAAGCCAAAACAAATCATTTTCCTACAAGTTGCCTTGAGTGTGGTATTTATGACAGCAACAGAAAAGAAACACACCACTCTCGCAAACGGTTCTCCTCAGTGACTGCCATGGAATCCCATCCAGTGACTCCCTTTGGCTTCTTGTGCTTTATGCTTAGCCACACAGCTCTCTTCAGACCACTCTGACCTCTGTGGACTATTGGCTTACATGACTGCTGAGGAGCAGATGCTCTAGGGCTTGGCTTCTACTCTTCTCCATCCCTGGGTGACCTCGATACCAAATATGTGCTGCTGACTCCCAAATTCCTAACTCCAGCTGGTCTTTCATTTTTAGACTCATGTATTTGACCACTAATCTTTACATCATCTTGGATGTCTAATAAGTATCTCAAATCAATGTGTCCTAAAATGAACTTCAACCTAGTCTTTCTGCTAAAACCTATGCTTTCCTCAGTCTTTGTCTCAGTTGAGGTCAAATTATCTTTCCCCCGACTCTTCTGTCCAGTGACCACCCATCTCACTCAGAAGGCCCGCAGGCCTCTGAAGCCCTGTGCTGTGTGTGAGCTTTCACCGTTTGTATCCAGTTCCTACTTCCCAATGCCCTGCTCTGTTCCAACCACAGTGAGTGCTGTGTTCTTTGTCCTACTGCCTGTTCTTCTACCAGGGAAGCCCTGGCCCTATTTTACTGAAAATAGGCTTCCTACATCCTTGGCACATAGAGTTATCTGATATACTATAGATTTTACTTACTTATTGTCCCTTTTTCTTCTGCTAAATATAAGCATAACAATGACAGAAGTTTCCCAGTGACTTCAATAAATATATTTATGGATTAACATTCCAGTAGGCAGATACGGGTAAACCGAGCTGAGCCTCTCTGGGATACTTGTGCTTGAGAGACAGCCTAAGAGCATTTTCTCTAACAGTCTGCAGTGGGAAGAGACACAGATGAGAGGAGCTGGAGAGTGACTGTGACTAACAATCCTCCAGACCAGAAGAGAGAAGCCACTAAGGGTCTGTGTGTCTCCTGTCCCCGTCTGGGCAACCATTGTGACATGGCTCTCTGCAGGCTCTGGTGTTCTTCCCAGCTGTCCGCTGACGTGCACTGATAAGATTTCACACAATACAGTGGGAAGTTAAGGTCACAAGTGTGGTATTAGCAGCCAGTCGTGGGAGCTAACTGAAAGTATCAGGATGTGCACAGGGTTCCAGAAGGCCCACAAGTCTAAAGAGCTCAGTGAGTTTGATAGGTCCCTCTCTTCTCTATCCCCTGGATGAGGACCTTCTTAGCCATGGTATGTTTGACAATGCTAAGTATATAATGCTATTTTAAGATGGAATTATTTTCTGAAATTCTAGAATACAATCCCCTGTGCTTTGTGTATCAGTTCTCTCTGATAACAAAAGGAACCTATTAAAGATTCAGGAAAGCAGCCTCTCTATTCAGATATTATCATAGGAGCATTTGTTTCCTAATTAATTCCCAAGGATGTCTTTAAATAGAATCATTAACCTCCTTACAGCGTTTTTCATTCTCTGCTGTGCTATTTTTTTCCCTTCCTATCCATAAGACACATGGGCCCCCCCGCCAGGTAGAGAAATAGTCTCACAGAGCATTTGAATCGGGGCAGGCAGACACCTCCCTGCATGCTGTCATTGCTGCCTTACACGTGACAGTCTTGTTCGGACTCTGTCCCTTCTCCGGTGTTAGAGACCCTCCTGTCACTTCAGGTGGCCGCTGTGTGGCTTGACAGCTACCTCCTTTGCTGACCCGGCCAAGGTACACTCTGCTGTTGGGCAGCTTCCAGCTCCTAAAACCTCACCAGGCCTGCGAGGAATCCTAACGTGGCCTGTGCGCCCTCAGCTTCCTGGACTCATGGAAGTCCCTTCTTCTTGGTCTGGTCTTTATTCTGTTCATTTGGTTTCCTAACATGGCAGCGTTCAGGGAACAGCTCCTACGGGCAGAGAGCATGGCAGAGAGAGGGGATGAAGTGTCGGCATCTCTCGGGGTTCCAGGGAACCTGTGGACTAAGGGGTGCAGCTAGAAATGGGGCCTGAGAAGGTATAAGGATGCCCAGTGCCTCTCCTGGCATTCCCTCCCTCCCTCCGTTGATGGGATGAGCACAGGTGCTCTGCTCTCCCCACACACACTACCTACTCTCATTCTATCTGAGGCTTCCTGAAGCAGGCGCTTGGTACAACACTTCCTGGATTTTTTTCTCTCCCGGCAGCAAATCAGTACATATGTTTTGGCTTCATGTTATTAGTTTACTTAAGTTTATCTCTATTTACACACAGGCAGCAATGCAAACTTTCATTTACACATGAGCAGAAAGAGTTAGAACTAAACGAACCAAGAACAAAAAGAAGGCTGGACAAGAGGTCAGAGGAAAAGGCTGAAGTTCAAGAGCAGGTGATGAGACCAGAATTACACAAACGGGGGGAGACAATGAAGACAGAAGTTAAGGATCCCACCAATTAAATTATTTAACATCTCCTTAACAGTCAGCACAGAGGGAAGAAAGGTGGAAGAGAAGTGTGGACAGAGCAAGGAAGCAACAATGATTAAGTTCAGCAGCTTTAAAGGAAAGGCTGGGACACTGCTTAGAGGTAGAGTGCTTAACCAACCCCCACACCAAGATACATTCACATCCACAGAGAGCCTTAACTCCTCGGAGTGAGTAGCTAGAGCTACACTGAACTTGTGGTAAAAACTAAAGAGGCACATTAAATGTGTACAACCGCCTAGATGGAATGAAAACCAATTCTCAAACCCAAGGAACACAGCAATGTAATGACTTTAGGCTCCAACACATTTTAGAACAGGATCAGCAGGTTGAATTCAATGGAACTCTCGAATTAGCAGTGTGACATTACACCTAGACTTGCTAACTACTACAACAAGATCTTAAATATCCCAGAGACCTGTGGATATAAAGATAATCTCACTATGCCCAGTCCTCTGGTGTTACCAATTTTCCCCACTTCGATACATAAGTGGACAGATCATACTGAATTAAATCAGCCTGTACTTGAGGAACTATCTTAATCAGAAAGAGATTTAATGAAAAGCCTTACTTTGTCGAATACTCTAATTATTACAAGCTAATATTTGTCCACAGAAAAGGAATTTGTTTCAGGATTAGTCAGAGGCCAGGAGAAGCTAGAGGCACTAATTCAATAATGGAATGCCTAATTAAATGATAATGGATCCTAATTATAATGTATTGCTTTTCCCTGCACATGACTGATGGAGCACATAGCTTTTCACACAGTTCATTAAGGAAACCTAAATAAAATGCAATTACTAAAACTAAGGGAGGAAAGATAAAGAGAACTGGTAAATTTAAGTTTTCTTTTTTAAAATATGGAGAAAAGTCAAGTGTAACAGGAAGTTTAAAGATTAGAGGAAAAAAATCCTACTGGAGAAAGTATGTTCAAATGATGCATATCGAAATTATGTTTGTGTCTCCTTCCTAAACTGCATGTTGTTCTCATATGTTTACAATCCATTATGTTAAAAAGGCATTTGCTCATCAAATTCCAAGTACAATGAAGAGCCTATTAAATGCTCACTAAATCATGGTTATGATGATAACCTTAGATGCCCTGTTAGCTGAAATGGCCAAGACAGAGTCAGACATACGAGCAATCCGTGCCTGTTCAAGGTTTATAATCCAGTTGAAATACAAGATATAAACACGAGAAGAGCTATGTAATAACACAGGAAATGAATAAACAAAAGATTTCAAGAGATGTGAAGCGAATGTCATAGGAAGTAAGTGCTCTGAGTTCGAGGAGGACAGTGGAAATGTCCAACCTGTTCCAGATAAAACATGCAGGACAAGTTCTTGTGACCGAGAGGACACTAGGTCTTCAATGGCTGCAAAGAAACAAGCGTCAGGATGTAAGGGGCAAGAGAAGAAGAGGGCAGTGCAGGAGGGTAAAGTGCAGAGCCAGTCTCACGGGCATACGGGAACTCAGTTTACATAAAGATGATCACCAAGCAAGGGAATAAAACTGTTCAGTATGTAGTCCTGGGGGGAAATAAAATAAGATGCACACCAAACAAGGCATTTAAAGGACTCGAGATGAATAAAAACTTATATAGCTAACATTAACAAAAGAAACTGAAGACCAAGGAGCACTTGGAAGACTTTCTTTAAAATCAAAAATTTAAGAACATAAACAAACCATAAGGCAAAATTGTCACTATGATTATATTAAGAATTTCTGTTCAAGTCGGCATGCTGGCACAGGCCTATAACCTCAGCAGCAGGCAGGGATTGGCTTCAGAAGGGTAGGAACTCAAGGCCAGCCTGAGCTAATGGCACCCTGTCTTTAAATACACAAACTGTTCAGTAGCTACATAATACAACCATGTTTGTAGTATCTAAAACTGATTTTAAAAAAAACACACACACAGAAATTACTAGTTAGTACAAATGAACAGGCCACACAGTTACCTCCAAAGATATAAAGAGGCAGTTCAATGAGAAGAAATCTGCAAAGGGGCAGACATGCAAAAACCCTATCATATAACAAGAAACTGAAGCCACAAGTTACCATTTAAAATCTGTTCAAGTGGCTTGGACCACACAGCAAGGTAATACCAAAGGCTGGCAGGAGGGTGCAGAGGTGCCCTCAGACATATCAGTGAGAAGTCAAGAGAGGACAGTCAAGTTAGAGGAAGTACTGAGCAAGTCACACACCGCCAGCCAGTACCTCCAGACAGTTCCACTCTTGTGTGGCAGCATCCACAAGAAGTCTCAGCACTACAGGGAACTGGTGAGGGTATTCATGTGATGACGGACAGGGTGCAGGATAGAGGTTACCTGCACATCTGTCTTTAGAAGCTTCAGGAAACGGGATATGTGGAAGGGACACACCAGGGAAAGACTTACCGGAAGTCAAGGACATGGACATGTGTGTGCTAAAAACAGAATGCCATTTCAAAAGCAAGATAAAGAACGGGATAACAATCCTACTTGTGTAAGTGAAAAAATACATAGAGCCAAACATGAAGTTTACAGGAACACAAGCAAGAACAATACTCATGCAGTAGAACAGTTGGCTTATGGAAGATGAAAGAAAAGGTACAGGGAAAAGGTATATCAGGAAAACTGCAGAAGTGGCCACACTTATAACTAGTAATGGCAAAGCCCCAGAAACCAAGGACTATGGTGACCTTCGTCCCCCGGAACTGGAGTACTATTCTTAAATGACCGACAACTTGGAACAAAATCAGGTCCTTCACAGTACTACTCCTCCAATCTTTAGCCTCTTCATTCAGAGGCAGCATTTAAAGGTCACTTTTCCTATCTCAGCCATGGAACATTATGCTTTATTTTTGTTTGTTTCTGCTTTTGAGACAGGGTTTTGCCATGCTGCCCAAGCTGGCCTTTAACACCTGGGCTAGGTGAGTCCCTGGCTGAACACTACAGTTTTAGAACATACCATGGAATGAGGGAAGAAGGGACTGGCTCCTCGTGGCCAGTCAAACCTAGTCTAAGCTGGAATAATGTAAGGTGCAAACAGAAGATGATTCAGAATTCTTTGGTTTTATGTGAACCATTTAATTTGGGGTTTTTGGTCAAATGATACCTGTCAAATATTGTAAAACATAGGAATGTCTGCACTGTGACCTCTCCTCTCCCTTTAATTCTAACATATGACTATTTTATGATGGAGTCACCAAGACTCTGGGGTTTGGGAAGAACATGACTTTGTTTCCCTTCTACAAATCTGTGCCTCTCTTACAGAACTCACCATTTTTTTCTGGTGGAGACATTTCTTAGATTGGATTATGGACCCCCAGGTCAGGCTGCCTGGCCTTCTTACCCTTGACATCTTAGAACATACTCTTCATACAAATAGCTGTAAAGGAAGGACCTTTCTGTATATGGAGGACTAAGGACTAAGGGCAAAGAAAGTAACAGTGAAAACCACACACCTGCTGTTTCCTCACTATTTTACGATATCCGCAGGATCCCCAGGAGTGAGCTTGAGCCCTGACACTCAGCTTGGCTAATCTGCTGCAATACCGTCAAGGTGCAGATTCCAGCCTGCGTGACTGTAAAGGCCCTGGGAGAAGGCCAAGAATTTTAACACTGGGAGACAGGTGGTGCACGCCTTTAATCTCAGCACTTGGGAGGCAGAGCCAGGTGGATCTCTGTGAGTTTGAGGCCAGCCTGGTCTATAGAGCACCAAAACAACAGAGAAATCCTGTCTTGAAAAACAAAAGAAAACAAAAAACCAACCAACAAACAAACCAAAAAAAAACCAACAACCAGAATCTCTCCCTTTCGATTGGAAATGGAAGAAAGGGGGCTCAAGTGGTTTTCAAGGGTCTGGAGTTGGCTAAATGGAAGGACTACACAGGAAACCAGGTCCCGCCTCCCAGTTCTGCGGGCTCTTTTTATGATGCAAAGGGACTGAGTAAGGACTCCTGGATCGTACTTTGATATTCCTGATAAACACAACTTCCGAATGTTAAAATCTTAAGGATACAATTGGCCTTTATATTATTTTTAAGGTTGATAGCAAAAGTCTTTAGACACACTAGAGTTATCTTAATTTTATTACACCAATAATCTAACTGAAATTCTTTCCATTTCTGAAATACAAGCTTCAGTTACTCAAAGTTTGAGGACCAACGGTCATATTTTGAGGCAGGATCTCTGGGGCTCTCCGTTCAGCCTGTGTCCCTCCTCCACAAGCACTGGGGTTACAGGCAAGAGCCAATGATGGTCCTTTTTACAGGGGTGCTGCAGATCTGACTTGGGTTCTTATGCTTGTACAGCAAGCTCTTTACCCCCGGAGCCATCTCTCCAGACCCCCCCCCCCCCCATTTTCCTATTTAAATGAATAGACCTGCTCTCTACTAAATTGTACAGGTAGCCCCACAGGACAGACTACAGGCTCATCAAGGAGTAGAAGAGCCACAGCACCTGTGGTCTGTTGTCTCTCCGCACTGGGGTCTGTGTAGTGCTCCACTTACCACCTCAGGAAACCCACCAGTAACTCTTGGGCAGTACTGCCTTTCTCACTTCAGAAAACAGAAACACTGTGGGCAGTGTTCTAACAGTTGGTTCGGCTTGGTCCCAGGATGAATTCAAGTCCCTTTGACTTGACACTTTTCACATCTCCTTTTAGTTATAGCTTCCAATTTTCTTGCTTAGAGGAGTGTGTGTGTGTTTGGAGAGACAGACTGACAGACAGAGACAGAATGATTTGTGTTGCTCACTGGCAAAATTAGAAAAGACAGCTTGACAACACGAGGCCATCCATTAAGACTCAGAACTGAATTGCACATTTACAAAGAAAGCTAGGCGAGAACAGTCTAGTCATTCTAGGGCTATCTGTTTCAGTATACTGGGGTGAGCACACATAGATGGAGGCTCCTCCCTTTGTTGGGGTGACTGGTGATCCTCACCTAAAGTCCAAGGCCCTAGTTTCACACTAATCTGTCTTTACTCTAGAGCAGTGGTTCTCACCCTTCCTAATGCTGTGACCCTTTAATACAGCTCCTCAGGTTGTGCTGGCCCCCAACCATAAAATTATTTTCACTTCATAACTATCATTTTGCTACTATTATGAATCGTAATGTAAGTATCTGAAAGATATCTGATCTCTGACCCCCAAAGAGGCTGTAACCCACAGGTTGGGACCCGCTGCTCTAAGGGGTCTCCGAGATGTCATTCTTGACCTGATTAGTGTTTGGAATGGTCTTGAAGAAGTCACAGAACCAGCTCCCGACATGTAAGAACACACCTAAGTGAAAAGGAATACCTGAAACTGCCCAAAATGTCACAGATCTTTCTTACAGGATCCATTTCTGAATCATGAGGAAGTAACGTACTTTTAATTGCTTCTTAAAATTTACAACTCATTCAGAAATTTTACCAGATGACATTGGTCCCTAAAGGATGTCTGAGTATTTTAACTGTGTGTTTCTACATCACTTCATCCAGTGCTGACTTATTCAATATTGCTAACAGGTGGCTAACTTGACTGTTTGGCTTAATGAAGGTTTCTCAACCTTGGTGACTATCATCTTGACTGAAATAAACTAGGTTTTGAAATAGTGACTTTAATCTGATGTACTCACAGCTTTTATGTCCTAGTCACCTGAGACAATCAGTGGCAGTATTTTCAGATAGTTAGAGTAGAAAAATTCCTGGTCAAGAAAATACTCTAGCTGGGTGTGGTGGTGCACACCTTTAATCCCAGGAGACAGAGGCAGGTGGATCTTTGAGTTACAGGCCAGCCTGGTCTACAGAGTGAGTTCCAGGACAGGTGTTTTAGACAGAAACCCTGTCTAAAAAGAAGAAGGAAAGGAAATACTCTGGCCTGGGTGGAGACTGTAACATTCCATTCCAGTTGGGCCTGGTCAATCACCTACACAAGGGGTCACCTCTAGGAATGTGGACTCGCCTCTTGACAAGCTGAAGAGACAGGTGGAATAATCAGTCATTTCATGAGATTTTGTACTTTTCCTTCCCAGATTCCCTACCCAATGAAGCAGCCTGCTGGACTACAGCCATATAGCTTTCTAAATATGCCCACTTTTCTGAATTGTTGAGAAAAATGTGCTTTTTTTTTCCATTTCTCTTTTCTAAGCATGCTGTCTTAAAATTTTGTGTTTCCCCAACATTTCGGGTCTCCTCACTCTTTCCTTAAAGTCTTCCTCCCAGCCAGATGGCTTTTGTTGGTCATGCCAACATGCCTCCATGCCAGCTATTTTTTCCCTCCTTCCATTCTCTAGGCAGCTCCTGAAAACAAAACAAACACTAATAAACCTTTGTCCTGGAGTCCATTCTTAAATCCTTTTATTAATGAAACCAAGAATGCCAAAAGGGGAGGACCCCAATTCCCCTGTGTCAAGACTACCTAGAGAGCTAAGACAGTCCTTTTCTTTTTGTATCTAACTATAATATAAGCCTCTAGTCCTGGGAAACTTCACTAAGAGTTAAGGAATTCTGAATGAGATGCTATTGGCTAAAGTCGTATTTTAAAAAGTAACTAGCGTAGATCTACTTATAGCCAATAAGAAGATGGATACTCATCATCTTAAGAACAGAATAATTTCAGGGCCCTCTGGAATTATGTGAATTTTGGTAATTTTGGGGGATTTAAATAATTTAAATAATTCTTTATCAAATTAATCCCCAAACTGGAAGACAGACAAGATCAGTCTATATGGTTGCTGTGGTGGTTAAAGTCTGAGGGCTAATTCTAATCTCACTGTGTCATTATCAATGGGAACAGCCTCCTATGGATATCCTGAGGATAAGAACCACTAAAATCTACAGGTTTGGCTTAGAACAAGACACATTTTTGACACTCATCAAACTAAGATGAACTATTTTGGTAATCTGCCTTGAACTTCAGTGTACCACTTCCTGGGACATTTCCAGTGTGCGAGTATATAAAAATGGTGGTACTTCTTCAGTGAAACACAGAAGGCAGGAAGAAAGGAAGTTCCTGTTAGACATATTATATTTGAGGTGGTAAAGCAGTGTCTAAAAAAGTAATCAACACACTTATTAGAAACACAGGAAGGTCAGACGTGAGGAGACTGACTGGCCAGAAGCATGCATCTGAAAATCATTAGCAAGAAGAAGCCAGTGAGTCATGGCTGCAGGTATACTCTCAAGGAGCCACTAAGGAGACCAGCTGGGGTGGTGGTCACAGCTGTGAGGAATGGTTTTCACACAGAAAATCAGAAAAGGAAGGGAAACCATGCAGCCAGAAGGCTAACATCAGAGTACTATCTTGAGGAACATCAGTGACGAAGACATTGGCAATCATGTGGAAAGTGCAAGACCTCTAGGCCAAAGCCTTGTTAGGTGGCTCTGTCTGTCCTTTCCAGGTTTAACTGCATTACTGTGGGGATGGACTAGGGCAGCCTTAGCATCCACCAGAGCAGCTAAAGTCCCTTGCTTAGTGTTTTCAATGAACTTTCCTTTGTGGGCAATCAGTCAGAATTCAGGATGCGGGAGAGTAAAAATGGAAAGTTGCTACTGGTTACTTTTCAAAACCAAAGGAAGGTCAGTGGGGCCCTCACAGGACCACAGGGAACTGGGCTCCTTCAGTTTTTACCAGGCACTGGATTCACTCAAGGCCTTCAGTTCACTGACACTGCTACCGAATCTTTCTTTCCAAGAGCAGCTTTAGGACTGTAGGGGGGAGGAGACATACTTCACTCTCAGAATGGGTACTTGTGTTACTGATGAGGAAAATAGCTTTCAGAATTCTTTTAAATTAATTCTGCAAGCCTGAAATTGACTTACATATTTATTTTATATATTTGAACACATTTTAAGCACTAAAGCAATTTCTAAGAATAGTAGTAAGAGGGAAAAAATCTGGAGAAATGAACCAAAAACACAGCATGCGAATTAGTCTGCTTTAGAATACATCTGCATATAGTGTCCTGCAGTGGTATATTTTACAAAGGGAATTAAAGACATGAAATTAACATTTTAATGAAGCAGACAGACTATTGACGTCAGGACTACTCACTGACTGCTGCTTCTAGGTGGCCTAATAAGATGAAAAGGGAATTTATACCTTCAGCTAGTCTAAGCTAGGGCAATTTGGAGATTATCACTGAATTTAAATTAGAAAATACTGCTGTGTGCAAACATAGTAGGCTAGTAAGTAGTCTTTGCAAACCTTGGCACTATTAATGCTTAATTTAAAAAAACTAAACACACACACACACCAAATTTTTTTCTAAAGCACTGTCTTCAAACCCAGGGAAGTAAGTGCACTTTGAAAACATTATAGGCTTTATCTGCATAACTCCTCCTAATTGCGTAGAGGTCCAGGTCGGGTAAGAACTAAAAAGGGGGCACTAAGAAGTTACCTGGGCAACTTTCCACCTGCATGGACACTGCAAGGACACAGGAGCAGCTTCTCCACTGCAGCCAGAACTAAGGGGAAGAAATGTTCTTAGTACCCAAGGAAACCGAAGGCTGCAATCGGTCCCCATCTCCAGGCTCTCACTCTTTAGTTTGTCCTAAAAGAAGAGTATGACATTCTTCAAGTGGTGTGAGGCAGGGGTCGGTCAGTAAGGTGAAACCCATGGGTCACTTCTTCCTGTGTCTGCTGAGGAGCTTGTGCACTAAGGATAACTTTTTACTTTTCCTTTCAAATGATGAAATTCTCAGAATATTATGAACCATCAAGTTCAAGTTTCAACTTCAACAAATAGTTTCATAAAGACCCGCTCATGTGTTCTCATTAGCCAGTTAACACAGCTGGAAAGCTAAGCACGTGCCTGCACAGCCTAAAATATTTACTAACTGGTCCTTCACAGGAAAAGCTTGCCAGCATGGTTTCTCCTAGCCTGTCCTCTGTGAAGTCACAGCTCCACAGAGCATAGAAAAGAGTTACAGATTACTTGAAGGATTCCAGTCTGACCCTGTCCCTTTCAAGAAATGACCCTCCTGGGCACATATGCCTCCCCAGGGAGGAGAAAGGAGCCACATTCCTTCATGGACTAGGATACAGAGCTACAGTAGAGCTACAGATCAATTCTTTGTAAGGTCACTATTTAGCATTCACATTGTATAGCTAGGTAAATACTCATGGTAGAAAGTGTATAGCAATTGCATTTCTCTTCTGTCTCACTAATCTTTTTCCAGAAATTATAATTACCTCACTTTTCTCTCTGCCGAATTTTCTAGAGACCTGTCACGTGCTCATCCCCAAACCATCTGCTAAAGGTTCAAATCTCTTCCCAGGTACTCAAACATCAGCTAACGCATCAGTCTCACCTTCGTGGGGTCATTCTCCTTGGAGCCTTCCCTGCTCTACTGAAATGGGACCAGATCTGACATCTGGTGTCTGGGCTCTTCTTCTTGTCCCTCACCCTGAGGACTCCTTCCTGTAAGCGTCCTTGTTATTGTTAAGATTAGGTTTACATCCCTTACACCTTTCTTATTGTGATGTGGCTACATAGAGTATTCTGAATGCTTAAATGCTGTTCCTCTCAACTTGCTTGAGACTTTGGCTCTGTTCACTATGTTCAGAATTCTTAGCTGATCCCACTTTTCTTAGAAATGGAAGGATTTTCACTTTTTTTTTTTTTTTTTTTTTTTTTGCCAGTATTAGCTTGAGCAATGTAATGCCACCCCAATGTGTGTTTTTCTAGAGCTTCTTTCTTCTCCTTTGCAGAAAGAAGCTTTGAGTTTTGCTGTTAGAGCTCTAGTACCGGATGGACACTGCACTTTCTTATCAACATCCTTCCTTGGATCGTGCCTCTACCTAGAAACTTTTACCCTTAATTCTCGAACAGTTTCTTTGATACTTTATTACCTGTGGCAAAGTGCAAAGATTGCAGTACTCAGAGCCTGTTTTAAGTATTTACTCTGGACCAGGACTGTTTCCTACATAAGTTTCCTCAGTATTTCGCGTTGTATATTAATGCTAACTTTCTTGTGTATTATTTGTTTCACGGAATGGAAGGTCTTGATTCTCCTTTATAGATAAAATGGTAAAAATCTGCCATCCAGATGAGGCGGGACATGCCCCGTCTGAAAATCAGATCGTCTGCCTGATGCAGCCTAGACTTGGTGACTCCCATCGCCCTCGCTGAGCCTAGGGTAAAGCTCTAGGTAGTGGGTAAGTCCATCACCTCTCTGGTGCACACGGGAGCTACCTATTTTGTTTTCACCTCTCACTCGGGTCCCCAAATTCCCTCGCCAATTTCTGTCATGGGGATGGACAGGACCCCCTTACTTTCCACTTAAGACCCTGTTACTTGCAGGGCGATTCTTCTCACACACTTCTAGCCATACCTGCTTGCCCTGTACCTCTACTTGGTTGTGATAGTCTCAGCCACTTTGGGGCCGCCCCCACAACCTCTCCTGATTCCCACCTTCTTCTCCCCTTAATAGTCTCACAGGTTCCTACCCCAGACTGTCCTGTCCCTACCCTTCCTTATCCAGTGGACCCCCAAGTATAGGTATCTCCACCCTGATGGCTGCTACTCACAATCAGCCAGTCCTACGCCTTAAGGAGCCCTCTTCCTTCCCAGATCCCAGTTTCCTATTTCTGAAACCCATCACTGAGGCCTCAAGCCCATTATCACCTGCCTTTTATTTCAGGGACTTTAATTCCTATCCACTTGCCCTGCAACACCCCCATTCTTCCTGTGCGTAAGCCTTCTGGTGCTTACCGTTTAGTACAAGACCTCCGCCTCATTAATGAGGCAGTTATTCCAACACACCGGTGGTTAACAACTCATACAACCTCCTTTCTAACACTCCCCCCACCCCACCCCACACACACACATACACACAACTTCCCATTTTACTGTCCTGGACCTAAAAGATGCTTTTCGTTTTAACTGTCCCCCTGCACCCTGACTCATAACTCCTCTTTGCCCTCACCTGGAGGACCCTGAAACGGGACCTCCAAGCAGCTTACATAGACTGTACTCCCTTAGGGTTTCTGAGACAGCCTTCATTTCTTTGGCCAAGCCTTGGCTCAGAATCTTTCTACCTTTGACCCTGGTCCTAGCACACTCCTCCAATAAGGAATCAGTCATTTCAAGACACCAAACAAACTATCTGAAGGATAATCTGTATTATGCTCCACTCCGTGTGTAAATATCCCTGCCTCTCCATTAATGCAGACGCTTGGCTTCAGAACCAGGGCCAACATTTACCTAATGAAAAGATCTCCACGGGGGCTGTCTCGTTCTCCTTGGGCCATGAAAAAGATCAATCCTTTATGTAAAGATCATTATCGAAGTGTGTATCAGAAGAGACTGAGTGATGAAGCTAAGATTTTAGAATCCTTAATCATCCAAACACCACAGGGTCTCGTGCCTTCCTGAAGCCAGTGACAACAGCCTGTGCCTCGCTGTGGAGTGTGGAGGTGAAGAGTCTCTGAATGTGGATAGAAGAGCACGCCAGGACAGGGAAGTCCTCCGGCAGCAGCTCAGCTCTCAGAGTTGCTCTGCACATGCCAGAGGGCTGCGGTGCAGCCAGAGCACGGCTCCATTTCCCTCCTCCTGACAGTCTCCACTCTCCCGGGGCTAGTCCCATACACAGGGCCACCTATTCCCTTCTCCTGACAACCTGCCTTCCCAGCTTCCTCAAGAAACAGATCCCTGAGGTCTCCAGGGTGGCGGTTAACCTAATGCTTCTTCATCCACACCTCTCACTGAGCGTGAGCCCACTGACTCCCAACTCCCCCCTCCCACATCATCCCATGCCAGCAGGAAGTACCCATATACCCAAAAAGGTTAAGATGTTTAGCTGGGAATTCCGCTCCAGCCCCCCCCCCTTGTAGACCCCACCTTCAGAAAGCACACCAAGCTGCAGCTCCTCAAGACCAGGCCTCCTGGAGAACAGCCACCTGGTTTTTCCTGGTCTCCTCTGCTGATCACATCCCTGGGGGCGGTCACATCTCTGCCCCCGCCCCACGTTATACCTGGGTATGTTTCTGCCCAATAAACTTGGTCTTTTATTTTTATAATTCGGCTTGAGTCAGCAGAAAGACTTAATATTGGGGTACGGAAACCTTTCACAAAGGTCGGGAAAGCAGTATTGATCTTGTGATTAGGAATCAGCACTTGCAGACCAAAGTGCTGCTTCAGAAGAGTGGCCCAGGTAGAGAGCCATGATGTTTACACGCTCCAGTACCAGAATCACTCCTTTTAGAGCTGCAGAGGCAAAGCCCACACCAAATGTGTATGAAAGCAGACACTGAGGAGAATTAAGTGCTTTGACTCTGTGAAACACTCTGAATGAACGGAGGCAGAGGCCATGGCTTTGGAAAAGGTCAGCAGCTGCACAGTCCCAGCTGTGTCCAGGGAGAGGTGTGAGGTGACCAGAGCCTCAGCTCCAAGCTGCTTTACTCAAAGACAGAGTCACAAGGAAACTTCTCGAAACCCTGTCTTTTCAGTTGCAATTCTTTGCACCCAGCACCTGACACAGACTAGTCACGCAGCAGCACTAAGTGCTTGAACAGCTCGGCCGCCAACATGACCTTCCTTAAAGCCGCCTCCTTGCCTGTTGCTCACTATGAAAAGATCTTGCGGGTTCCACTGGGTCACCGGATGAGATCCACCAGCTACAGCCGACCACCTAAATTCCTCTGAACCAAAAGCTACATGGGGAAGGCAGGGAAAGGCCAGGTAAGATGGCTTTTGTTTTGTTTCGTTCTGAAACGAAGTTTCTTCCATTTGTTTAGAGATTATTTTTTACATTTTATTTGTGAGCATGTGTTTGTGTCGAGGTGTGCCATGTGTGTGGGTAGCCTAGAAGGCCAGAGGAGGGCTTTGGATCTACTGGAGCTAGTCGTACTGGCTTTGGTGAGCCACCAGTGCTCACCAGTGAACCAGGTCCTCCCTAAGAGGAAAAAGTACTCTGACTGGTGAGCCATCTCTCCAATACCCAGGAGGTTCCTTAAGTGACTCATTCCAACCCTTACCATCGACATTAATCCTAAGAGACCCATTTCAGCGTTATCCCCAATCTGACCTAGTCTCAACTATGTTTTTAAGTTTTGAATGTATATAGTTTAACAATCATTTTATATTATATGCCAACTGCATGACTACAAAACACTTGAATCCAGCATTTATATCACTCTGTTGGTATGTCTCTGGCACTGTTTTAAAAACAGAAAGAAACTTGGCCAAATAACTTGAATGCTTTTGTTAATATGCATTATTTCAACCTTGAAGTGTGATGCTTATACGGCTTAACTGGGATAAAGAATTTGTGCTGAACTAGTCACGTTCTACAAAAACAACATTTCTGTTAGTGCACTTAGCTCCCCCGGGGGGACCGAAATCTCCAGTCTAGATCTTAATGTTCACTGACCACAGGAAACACTAAACTGAGGAAAAGTCAGGGCTTTGCTTGGGTTGTCTCAGCACCTCAATAATTATGAGCATGCAGAGCAACCTGGTGTTGAAAAGCAGCCCAGAAATATGACAACAGCTCTCAGCATGTAGAAAATAGTTGGAAAGTGACAGCATGCAACATTCAGACTTGGCATCCAAAACTGTAGGTTCTCTTTTGGGAAAGAATACAGATCTATTGTTTGAAGCTCTTGGTATAAATATCACCCTGACATAAATAAACCTAATGTGTGTGTATGTCTGGGGGGGGGGCGGGTGGGAGACTACTGTATCTATTAAGTTCAGTAAAAGGAGCTGTGTACTGAAGGATACTGGTAAGAAATAGGGAGGAGGGGCGCAAGTGGCTTTGGAAACCAAGGGAAATGTTCTAGCTAGGAAGAGGCATGACCCATCCAGAAAGCACTGAGAACCCAAGCTGAGCACAATGATACTAAGACTCAAGTTTAGTGCTTGGCACTTACCTACACAAAATCAAGCCAGTCAGCATTGCAGCATGGAGAGGCTCATGAGGCTCTACCCCAAGCTGGGGAGCTACTGGCATCTAATGGCTGTATTGTCTTAGGAAGTGTGGCAGCGCCAGGTTGCCATGTGCACGTGGGTAGTACTAAATAGACTAGGTGGTTTATAAAAAGTAGGGATTGAGAGTTGAGATGAATATGATTAAGATGCATTATATATATGTATGACACTGTTCAAGAAGATGTTAAAAACCAACAAATGTTACAACAGCCATAGTAATACCAAATCAAGGTAACAGAAACAGGAAGTAGCATGAACAATGAATCTTATCCCTAAAGAAGACACACTAGCTTGTTCTTTAGTTTCATCACGTATAAACTAGATTTTCAAATGTTGATTTTAGAAATAACCAAGAGATAAATTTACCAGGGTTTTTTATAATAAAACATTGGTTGACTTTTATCTATAAATTTTGAGTTTTGAAGGGCTCTATGAACCCATGCTCCCCAAACCAGAATATACTGTTTCATCTGGTTTTAAATTATGAAAATCCTTTTACCTATAACACTCAACACCACGGGTGAGGAGCTCATTAACTTGGCTAACTGAGAAGAGGAGGAGCTTCTATCCACGTCACACTCCTTAAAGTATAGTTCGCTGAAGGAAAGTGCTAGTAGTAGGCTGGCAGTAACAAGAGATTTCTGTTAATGAACAGATGGCTCTTCTTACTTGTAACAAATGAAATGACTGAATTTACTGAAACAAATGCAACTAAAATGTATGGAAGGAAGTAAACAATCTTTTCTAAGTTTTATTCAATCTATTACTATGCTGGGTAACTCCTCCCTTCACAAATGAAATGATACATTTCAGCTCAGTTCTAGAAACAATGTAATTCATTTTGAATTGAGAAAATCACATTAATAGAACTTTATAATACAGTAATATAACTAAGTTAGGAAAAAGAAATGCTCTCTTATCAATTACTTTTTAGGATTCCATTCTGTCCTTACTGTTACATCCGTCTTTGTAAGGCACGTGCTGGGATATGGGGACTGGAGTAGAAACCAGAGTAGACAGTATCCACTCCGATCCCAGCAACAAGAGAAACAACCCTCACACCATGAATGGTCTGGGAGGAGAGATCACTTGTAGCCCAGATAAGTCTTGAACTTGTGGTCCTCTTGGTTCAGCCCCAGTTGAGATTACAGATTGGTACTGTCGGACCCCACTAAAAGAAACCATCTAAGAAAAGCATGAGTCAAACCCAGTTTTCAAGGAGTATAGATAGATATCCATAGACTACTTGGGGCATTTCAGACAAAGATAGTGTGGTCCATTTTTAATTGTTCGTGTCTGCCTGTCATAGTCTGTGAGCTCTATGCTAAGCAGTGAGGCAAGTCTATGATTCTTTTCTTTTTTCTTTTTTTAAATCTGGGTACTTTCATGTGTACGTATGTGTGATGCTGGTACTTAAACTTGGACATTGAACAACAAAATATGTCCTTTACCAGTTATCAGAACATTCTAAATACATCACATAAATACAAAACAGTTGTTTGTAGAGTGGTGAGTCAAGAATTAGAAAAACATGCTACCCTATTTAATGTGGCAAAAGCAGTTCCAAAAGTCCTCTCATTTGTTTGCATTGAGATGTACAATATGAAGATTCACTTCTAGTGGTGGTGATGCTCACCCTTAATCTCAGCACTTGGGAGGCAGGCGGATCTCTGAGTTAGAGGCCAGCTTGGTCTACAGAGCCAGTTCCAGGACAGTCAGGGTCACAAAGAGAAACCCTGTTTCAAAAAGCAAAGCCAAAAAAAACAAAAAACAAAACAAAACACCCTCAGCGTTCAGAAGCTGCAAACTGTTCTGAAACAGATAACCAGGAGCAACTGACAATTTAAATGGTCCAGCACTGAGCTAAAGTCTTCATGTAGAAGTCACACCCCTGACAATCCTGTGAGGCAAACATCTTCATTTTACAGAGTCAATAGGCATTATTTAGTAAGCTAATCACCATTTTTTCAATAGCTATAATATTTACATTTCCAAGTTGAGTTACAGGAACTGGTCCTTAAATTGTTTTTTTAACATGTAATTAATTTATTTTTCTTTTGTTTGGCAGAGGATGTACCATAACACAAGTATAGAAATCAGAGAACAATTTGCAGGGTCTGGTTCTATTCCTTCCACTGTGTGAACTCCAGGGATGAAACTGGGGTTCTCACACTCAGAGGCCTGCTGAGCCACCTCATCAGCTGATGGAACTGTTTTTACCAAGCCCTACTGTGAGAGTAGCACTCACACGTGCAAAACAAATTACATGTCCCTTATCTAGTCTGCGTGTAAGACGGAGGACTGAAAAGCAGGGAAATATTTAGGACGTTAAACATCATTGCAGCTTTGATGTTACGAATCCCAAGTGACTTTCTTGACAACCAATAGGAAGCATATTAGCCTTGGCTGGTGGTGACATGCTGGTTTATTAGCACTCACCTTTTAGACATATGCTATGTGGTACCATTAACTGTCTAATGTTCTGCATACATGATCCACTGCCTCTGTTTTCTGTGTGCTGCATATATTTTCATATACTGAAACCTTTACTTAGCTTTGCACATGTGCGAGTTATCAGATGCTGTGTCAAGTTTCCATCCCAAAGTAAATATATTCTGCTTTTGTATCCCACTCCTCCAGGCAAGCGCCTGCTCATCTCTCCCGGAATGTGATTAGGCCTAGTTTCACACAGTAGTGGGTATAATTAGGTCACTGCCTCTTGGTGGGGCAAGTCTAACCTTCTATGCTAATCCACTAGACGCTTTTTAAAAATGAAGTGCGTGCTCTGTGCCACCCACCAAAGTGCTTTCAGTCAGAGAATAATGAAGCAGCTATTTTTACTCTGACATCAAAAGAAACCCATCAAAAAATGCAAGTTACGAGTATTTTTAAGGTCAATGATAGAAGTTTAAAACAAAACAAATAACTTACAAAGAAATTTAAGTGACAGTTTCAAGTCACATCTTCTTCCCCACAAATGTTTTAGAATCACAAGTTTATGTGGGTGAAGGATGCACAAGAGCCCCGATTTGTGGAGTTGGGGAGCTGGCTCAGCGATTAAGAGCACTTGATGCTCTTGCAGAGGGTCTGGGTTTGGTTCCCAGCACCCACGTGGCTGCTCACAACCATCTGTGACTCTAGTTCCCGATGGGCCAATGCCCTCTTCTGGACTCCACAGGCTCCTGCACATGACATACACTCATGTAGGAGCAAATACATACACATAAAAAAAAAAAAAAAAACCTCTATTTTAAAATCTGAATGCAGAAACCCATAGACAAAGCAGGTTCCAAAACTCCTGTCAGGTGACCCCAGTGTACCAGCAAAGCCTTTTGAAGGCTCGTGTCCCTGTGCCCTCTGGCTCATGAGAAGTCCTAACTACCATCTTCTTCCAAAGCAAAGTAATTGCACCAAGTAAAACTTAGAGCAGTCATCTGGAAGGTAGAAACAGGAGGAATCACATCTTGGATCCCAGGTTTTATTACCAGGGACCTTTTACACATGGGGTGAAGGACAAAATAGAATCCTGGACCGTTACTTAAGTATCTGCCAAAGACACTGTTCACCCTCGCTGGACACAGTAGCTAGCATGCACTTGCAATAAGCACTTGGCAGGCCAGGTGAGGGACCCTGAGCTCCAGCCTGGCCCACAAAGCCTACCTCAAAATAACAGAAGCTTGCGCCCTGTATAAGTACTTCCTATGCTTTGATTCACAGAGATAAAGCAGACACAATCATGAATGAAACCATCCTGTTTGGACATGCATTTCTTGTTGTTTTACCTACTTTAGAAAAAGAAACCCAGTGTACTACAGATCCCCTTCCCACATCCTTAAATACTTTAGTTCAGGCACTTAACATCAGATTTTAAGAGTAAATCTCTGTTGTTTCAATCGACAAAGAATTTGTTACAGCAACCCTGAAATCCAATACGATTAACGACGAATTTACTTTGGCAGTAATCTGGATGTTTTGGGAGACTCCAGAGTTCAAAGCCGAGGTATGTCTAGAGGAGGAAGGCTGCTGGCAGGTGTGTGCCCGTCGGGGCAATGTGGCCAAGGTGACCAGGATACTGGCAAGGGTATAGTTGAAAAGGTGGAATACAGGATACACATGAGATGGGAAACAAGAGTGAAGAAAAAAAAATTTTTTTTTTAAAGATTCAAGTGGATAAATCAGAGGTGGGGTAAAAAACATCGTAACGTGGTAACTGTGGTAGTTTGAAAAAGAATGGCCCCCACAGGCTCATATATTTGAATGTTTGGTTCCTAGTTGGTGGACTACTTAGGAAGGATTAGGAGGTGTAGCCTTGTTGGAATAGGTATGCTACTGGAGGTTTTAAAAGCCCACACCAGGCCCAGTCTAGTCTCTCTCCTCTGTTCTTTCTTTCTCTCTCTTTCTCTCTCTCTCTCCCTCCCTCCATCCCTCCCACTCACTCTCTCTTGCACACATCATCTCTTCACAGCAATAAAACAGTAACCAAAATAAAAAATAAATAGCAATCTCTGGTTCATGCTAAATTATAGCATCCACATCCTATCAGAGAAGCCAAAGTGAATGCTGCATATGAACAAAAGCACGCACACACACACACACACACACACACATTTTTAAAGAAAAGTAAGCAGAACTAACATTCAGTCAAGAAATGTCACTCCTGGGAATGTACTGGAATGACTCTAAGTCAGTACAGTAAGAGTCACCTTTGTGTTCATGTTTATGGCGGCACTATTCACAACAATCAAGTTATGGGATCTATCTAGGTATCTATCAACAAGTGAATATGTAAAGAAAATGCTATATACACAATCAAGTTTTATCACAACCTCCAAAAAGAATGAATTATGTCATCTACAAAAAAATGGACGAAACTGAAGATTACTATATTAAGCAAAATAAACCAGACCCAGAAAGATAAATATCATATGATAGGTTTCTCTCACATGTGTGTGTGTGTGTGTATGTGAGAGAGAGAGAGAGAGAGAGAGAGAGAGAGAGAGAGAGAGAGAGAGAGAGAGAGAGAGAGAGAGAGTTGTAGGAGAGGGACAGGAGAGGGCAACAGGATGACATAGGAATGCTAGAGAGATTGCTCAGTGGATAACAGTGCTTGCTGTACAAGCGTCAGGACCTGAGTTCAAACCCCCAGGATCCACATACAAAGCCAGTCATGGCGGCACAAGTGCCTACAACCCCAGGACTGCAGGGCAGAGAGAAGAGGACTGCCGAGCTTGCTGAGACTGGAGAGCATTTGGTGAGCTGCTTTTGCCCGTTTCCCATAAGAGCTGCTTCAGCCTACCCACCCGCCACCATCAGATCACCTAACCTGATCTGCTGGAGAGAACAGAGCAGGCTCTTCTCCACCACCCAAACCAAAAATTATGTCGAGGCTCAACCCTACTTCTGGCCTTGGAAAACTTACTGCTATTCCCATTCCCCTCCGATTTCTCAGAAAAAGGCTCTATCATTAATCCTTTACTTTCAGCTTTTGTTTGGTGAATCTCAGCTTCAAAAACACTATGCTTGGGGCTGGAGAGATGGCTCAGCGGTTAAGAGCACTGGCTGTTCTTCCAGAGGACCCAGGTACGATTCCCAGCTCCCACCTGTCTGTAACTCTAGTTCCAGGGGATCTGACACCCTTGCACAGACATACATTCAGACGAGACACCAATGCACATAAAATAAAAATAAATCTTAGAAAAATATGAAAAAATAAAAAATAACCCACTATGCTCCCAAGCCATCCTTGATGGGGCTTTCTTCCCTTCTGGTTACTTGAACCCTTTTCTCTTTATCAGCAAGCCCCCTTATACCTCCACTTGTATCATTTCACTACATTCAACTCTGGCTTCTGACACTTCAGTCCTATGCAACTTATTCACCAAGGTCACCAAATAGATGGTTGTTGCTGCATTCAAAGGCTTCTTTCAGAATCTACGCCCAAGGGTATTTCTGGCTCCTAGAAACCGGTTATCTGAAAGACATCCCACAGAAGGCATATCCACTGTCTGTATGTACCCAGCCGTGCAGTCAGACCTATTACTGTTGAAAAGATTGATTCAGATCAAATCAATGCTTACAGATACAAACATGACCATTTATCGCCATACAGGAGACAAGTGGGTTGTTTTTTAATCTCCATCTACTTTGTAAAAACATAAATAAGGCATTTCTTCGGTGACTTTTCTAGCATCTTTGGAATCAGGATGAATCATCCTCTATTCCTACTATATGTCATCACATGCTCTGTAAATATCTCACTTGTGGTTCAAGGCAGATTTAAAAATCATGAGGTATAATTACTTTTACTGAGTCTCCTTTAAATGGAACTCAATTACTGCAAAACTCTGAAAAAGAGGAACTATTTTGGGATAATGATAAAGCCAGAAACAAGTAGTAAGTGGCTAGAAGAGTAAGAAGGGACGATCTACTCCGCAGTTCCGGATAGCTACAGTCAATGCTGCTACCTTTCCAGAGGACACAATTTCTGATTCCTTTTATTTTCTGTTTTGCTGGAAGTAGACTTCATGACAGTACAGACAACTTTACTACCTTAGCTGCTCTGCCTCTTTACGAAGACCAACCCTGGGCTCCAGCCAGACCAGTCTCCACATAATGTATCATAGTACACTTTCTATTCAAACAGTCAAGAACTAATTCAACTTCTGACTCCCTAAATTTTCTCTCTCACCCTGCCTGTCCTAACAGTCCTCCTCTGCTCAGCAATTTTGTGTGTCTGTGTGTTGAGATGTGTGGATGCATGGGCACACATGCACATAAGCACCTGTACTGTCAAGGCCAGAGTTCCTGATGTCCTGTGTTCTCCTCACTTTTTACATTATTCTTTAAAGACAGGGTCTCTCACTGAACCTTCGTTAATTGGCTAGTCAGCCAGGCCCAGGGATCCCTGTCTCTGCTTCCTGAGTGCTGGGGTCACAAGCTTGTGCCAGTGCTCAGCCTTTTATGTGGGTGCAGGGAACCAAACTCAGGTCCTCCTGCACAGCAAGCATTTTCCCAGCCCCCCTACTTGACAATTTGCACATGGTTCTGACTATTGGATCATACACTATACTTTATACACTGATCATACAATAGTACTTCTGTATTATTGGATCATACACTTTCTAAATGTGCTCATCATAAATTTTTATGCTGATGTTGTCACCAACATACTTTGATCACATGATACTGACTACAAGACAAAGGCCTTGAAGGGAAGGCATAATATTATTCATTAAAATTAAATACAAATTTATATATTTAAAAAGACATGTTTGGCCGGGCGGTGGTGGCGCACGCCTTTAATCCCAGCACTCGGGAGGCAGAGCCAGGCGGATCTCTGTGAGTTCGAGGCCAGCCTGGGCTACCAAGTGAGTTCCAGGAAAGGCGCAAAGCTACACAGAGAAACCCTGTCTCGAAAAACCAAAAAAAAAAAAAAAAAAAAAGACATGTTGTAACAGGTTTATCTTTCTCTGAACTCTACTCATCTTTCAAAGTGAAGCCACAGTCCCAGTGTTTCCTGATTATTTCAGATCTTGTCAGTGTCCATCCCTGAAATATTCAAATCATCCTTCATTAAAAATACTAACATAGGAGTTGCTATAATACACCTGAATTGCTAAAGAAACTAATAATGGCCAACACAGTAAAGATGCTTTTTACAGATAAGAAAGGTTTTAGATTTTTTTAATTGCATGTTGTATGTATGTATGTATGTATGTATGTATGAAAGTATATATATATGTGCATGTGCTGATGGAGAACAGAGAGTCAGATCCCTTGGAGCTGTTACAAGTTACCTGACATGATTGCTAGGAACTGAACTCAGGGATCCTAACTTCTGAGTCATCTCTAACATGTTTTTAATTTCTATAACCAAAATTAAGTGGGAAAGTTCCTTAAATTTAACATTATAAAGCCTATAATGTTAAGACACTGTTAACAGTTAAGACACTGTTCTATGAAAACATGCATCTTGTAACTCTGAAAACAATGTCATTCTTTTTAGGCACATGGATTATACATCCAGGGTAATTCCCAGGCACTCACAACAGGAATAACCAGACATTCCTTTGTGGCTGTGTAGCATGGGTGGATTGTTGGGTCTTCCATAATGACATCTGAGAACAATCGGCAAAAGCAGGAGTACTTTAGTGGCCAGCTTTGAAGAATGCTGGTCGACAGAGGAGTTCAACCACAGGAGACTAGGAACTACGACAAAGTTCACTGCCACTGTAAACCGTGACGCCTTGATGCAATGAGGAAACAGGAAGACCTTGATGCACTCAATTCTAAGAAGGTCAGTGCTAAGGCTTGTGTTTGACTAACTCGTCTTTCCTCAGCTTGGATAATGCCATGCCTTCCCTTCAAGCCCTATGCACACATACTTTATTACTTGACTTTGGCACTTTGGACCACATTTCACTTATTTTATCTTCTGGTAAAGGCCATTTAAAATTCTATGAGGAAAGAAGGATAATATGTTATAAATAACTATGAATGAGGGATTTTTAAGCTTCTGTTCTCAAAAGTTCTGTTGAGTTTTTCCATGGAATCCCATATTACTGATAATATCACAAAATTAACCCAAAGAACTGTGGGTGTGGGGAGACTAAATTATTTCAATCAAAGTGGCTTTTAATCTACAGGTAAGACAACACAATACAAATGCCTCAGATTTAATAACTAAGGAATTCTGTAGCACTATCACACTGTCAAAGGCATGTTGTTTAAAAGTACATAAATAACCACATAATACAGATTATTTTAAATATGATAAATGAATCATAAGAAATTACAGGCAAATATTTATGTATTTATGAAAGAAAAGTATTTCAGTACCCACAAGAAATTACCCTGAGCAGCAAAGACAATGTTCATGGGCAAAGACAAAAAGGACTAGCACACATAAGAGTTTCCTATATTAGAATGGCAATATAGAAACATAATAAATTCATATTGTTTAATACATATGATAGCCTAAGCAGAATGCAAGTGAACAAGTTATGCATTTGGTGTTGTGTTTTGTGGAGCTGTTATGATTTACTTGAAAAGTAAAGGGCTATGCACTTCTTTTGCACACCCACACACCATCAAGATTTGAAAGTGCTGTAGTATTACTTTATAATATTCCAAATAAGTTATGCCTTTTTAATGCAAGAAAGTACTATCTAGAAAAAATGCAGAAAGAATATTTTGAATAAGAAAGGATTAAAATCTACAAACCAAAAGAGAAAAACTGCAACCTTGATAAAAAAAAGTACTATCTAGAAAAAATGCAGAAAGAATATTTTGAATAAGAAAGGATTAAAATCTACAAACCAAAAGAGAAAAACTGCAACCTTGATAAAAAAAAAAGAAACTTGACACACATCCAGATTAACAACAAACAAGATAAACCTTTTTTGGACAAACCCAAAAAAGAAACACAGCATGTTCACAATGAAGTTATGTACAAAAGCAAAAGGCCGCCATATGCTCCTGTTAAAATGAATTCCTTGATTGGAGACTTCAGTGAGTTTATTATATTCAGGTCAAAATTGGACCTTGCTGAGAACCAATTTTCATGTGAACAGGAAGCTCGAGAGCATTGTTCCATACACTTCAGATCCTTCCCTGCACTCTCCTCTAAGTCGCGTCTGAAGCCGTTTCAAGGCATTTTGCATGCTGCTGCCATCACTCAGTTGCCAGTGTGACAGGCCAGCAAAGCCTCTCCTGTGCCTCCTTTTCTCACTTTTGCCTCCAGAGGGAGGAGTGGGAGGACATGGCAGTGTATGGAACAATGCTTTCACGGTCAGCGCACAGTACAAGTCATCACACAGAGCCAATACCACAAGTTGTACTTACAGACACCTCTTCTTCCACAGTTCTGAAGTTTAAAATAAACATTTCATAAATGTCAGTAATAAGCAATTTCCAGGGTGCTACCCTTAATATATATATCCCAATATGTGGGGATAGACAAGAGTTTGAAATGAGTCAAATGCATCAAGTATAAAATGTTCACTGTTTATAACAATGGTAACTCTGTAACAACAGAACACATTCTGGGAATCTTTGTCAGTGATGCTATAAAGCAAGCAGACCTAATATCCAGGCCCTCCTTCCATTATATCCACATCTGGACCCTCCTTCCATTATACCCACCCACTCCTTTACATCTGTCTGGTATTAGGAAAACAGTATCTGACCAAGGACAAAATCTCTCCTACTGAAGGCTAGTGGGACAGAGTGACCCAAAGCTGTCCGACTGTCCCTATGGCAACACCTCAGAACTAAAACTTGCTAACAGAAAATTCTAACAATGGAAACATTAAGAACCACATTCCCAATGTATAACACAGGCTTATTTGAAAATAGTCTTGTGTAATAAAGTACCAAGTATGATGAAAATAAACAATGAAGATATTTTAAAAGGCATGTTTCTATATCGATTTTTATACAACCAAATTTAATTACAGTTACAGGAAACATGTTTCTACATTTCTCTTCTAAAAGTATACGGGGGGGGGGGGGGGGTTCACTCTTTTGTCTGAAATAGTGGTTATTAGCTGTAGCCACCTCACGTGGCCTTCCAGACTGCCCTACATCTCACTTCACAACAGAGCAGTCCTGCTGCGTGAGTACCTGCTGCCTAGTGTTCAAGTTCCAGAACGAAAGTGGCAGGGTACTATCGTTAAGTAGCAGACAACTCTTTGCTCTGGTGACCTGGGTGGCACAGCCTTTGCTGTCCTTTTAGGAAGGTTGGATGAGACGGTACTAAAGCCACTATTTAGTAAAGATCAACGACGCGGAATGCTCCACTAGACAGAAGCACAAACAGAGAACAGACTGGGGAAGGGCCTTAGAAGAGAGCGAACAACTGTAGGATTTAATGTGGACAAAGTAACCAGAGGAAAAATTCAAACGCAAAAGGTGTAAGTGGGAATGGCCAAGTGATTCAATGTCCGGCTCACAGTGCACGAAGGGGCATTCAGATAGTGAATTTTTAAAAGTAGAATGGAGCGCCATCTCTTACAGACATGTCCACCTTCTTCCATGTCCTTTGTGTCCCACGGGTGGCTCAGCAGTTAAGAGCACCTGGGTTCCCAGCACCCACACAGTGGCTCACAACCATCAGTAACTCCAGTTCTAGGAGACCAATGCTGCCTTCTTGACGCCACGGGCACTGCACACTTCAGGGAGTGCACAAACACATGCACAAGCAAAATACCCACACATTAAAAAAGAAGATTAAAAAGGGACTTTCTTTCGATCATTAAAACAAAAGCAGACTGGAACCATGCGAAGACTTGGTCAAAGCCTATGAAAGTGCCATCAATCTTCAAATGCCTCTCTGAACAACGCCTCACTCTCCAACTCTCCCTTCACAGGCTGCATGTCTCTATGTCCCTAGGATACTTTCATTTTTACTTCTGACGACAATGCACGTCTTGTTTTCTAAACTCTACAGTCCTCAAGAAAATGAGTGTGTAAGAACATGTTCTGAACAAATCAACACATACGTGATGGTCCGAGAGTGGTACTTGACTCAAGGCAGCCGGCAGCAGTGTCTGGAGTGGGTTAGCAAAGGAGCAGTCAGGGCAGGCAGTGAGAGCCGGAGGAACACAGAAAGGGAGAGGCGATAGGCGATGGCGCCCACACCAACAGGACACGAAGGCCATGGCAGAGGAGGCTGTGTGCGGAAGAGATGGCCCCAAGGCCTTCAGGGGAACTGAGGGTCAAATCAGGAAAGCAAAAGGTTTTGCCAAAACCTGGAGAAAAGTTACACATTTCGGTAATTAGGCTGAGGAAATTTCCCCCTCAGAAGCTATTCATGAGGTATTATTACTGGTAAGGACAGGAAAGTTGGAATCTAGTTGAACAGTATTCTGATAGAGCAGAATGCATATATTAACAAATGAAAGTCATGTTGTCAATTATTACAACTTTGAAAACAGTTCTAAAACAGGTGCATGACTGGACCAGTCTAGTTAGTTCGCTCTGTGCACACTGAAGCAGAGAGAGAGAGAGAGAGAGAGTGAGTCTCTCTCAGAGGCGACTACTTAAGGCTTGGGCTGACTTTCCTTCTGCCTCATTTTCCTACTTGTGACACATGTTCTTTTTATAATAAAAATAGACACCTTTATCTTTAATAGAAAGAGACCCTATACTGTAAATATCAGGTTATGAGGCATATCTGAGACTTAGTGGCTAAAACAAGGGGAAAATGGAGCCCTGGTTTGAAAGAATGGGCACTTCAAATATGATTTTGGGATTGGTTGCAATTGTTTATACTCTGGAAGAAATACAAACAAATACACAAAGACAGTCAAGGTACTTGTAATAAATAATCCAATAATTCCAAAAAGAACCTATTTGTACAGTGTACTGGACATAATTGGTGTTATATTTTAAGGTAAAAATATTCCATTCCAAATGTTCACTGATCCTTAGAGAAATGGAAATGGACTCGGTAAATAAAGGAATTAGACCAAACAAAAAAGTTACTATAATGAACCATGCCCCCTACACACACACACTTAAACAAAATTTATAATACACCCGAGGAGCTCAGAGTGAAATCTTTGATTGGAGAGTTGCTGCAGGAACAAATTTTGTAATATTTGAGGCAGAAAAACTGTGACCTTATATTGAGAAGTGCATGAGCTTTGGCATGAAACAAACCAACTTCAAATTACAATCTTTCTACTCACCCACATGACCCCAGACAAGTGGCTGAAAGAAGCCTATCTGTAGAGGGATGGCACACGGCTCCGTTGGGAGAATTAAGCAGCATGTGTGACAGTGGGTTGGGAGGTTGGGGACTATGAACCCAGGATGGCACCACCAGACGGAGTCAGCAGGTCTGCGCTGAAGCTAAGTGTCCACATTTTTACAATGCAGAACAACTGATTCTACTACATAGGTAAGGGAAGGGAAACCATCTATGACTCTATGCCTGGAACATGATGGGCATCTGTTAATGTTAGGTGGCTGTTTCATATAAACTAGATGTCTTCCATCATTTTCCACAAAGGTTGTCATAAACTGGTTCATTAAAAAGATAAAGACAGAATCTGTCCACAATGAAAAGCTCAGGTTTTTTTCTTTGTTTGTGTTTGGTTTTGTTTTTGCTATAGACGTGAGTTAAAAGGAACAGAGTCAACAGAAGTGCCATTTACAGTGTGTAAATCACCAAGTCACTTAGGTGGCCTGTGTACTCACCCCACTGATCAGGACATAAATCTCCTCTTAGGTGTTGCTGCGCTTACGTATCACAATCAATAGACAGGATTTGCTCCTTATGACATGACCTCAAAAGAAAGCCAACTGCTAATCTACAAAGATATCTGCAAGTGTGGGGAAGCAGAATAGGTCTCAGAAAATATTCCTGCAAATGTCAAAGGTCTATTGTACGATCACATTTTTTAACATAACGGAAAGGTCTTGGCATATTTATAAATGGCTCTCAGCAATTAAGAAAAGTGCCATGAAAGGCCAGGGTGCATGGTATTTGATGCCCCCAATATTTCAATTGTTTGTATGCCTGTCTGTCTTCCTTACCATCTTTCACATGCTGCTAAGAAGGGTGGCTGAAATTCCATCCTGGGAGAGGCTAACTGACTAAAATAAATGGAGTGTCTGCTGCACAGGGTGGTGACCTATGCTGCCTTTACTTCTTCCCTATACCCAGCCACTGCAGCAACAGACCGTCAGCAGGTAGGCGCGAACCAAGCCTCAAGGTGAGGCAGGTAAAGCCTGAGCTGCCTGTAAATGTACGGCTGTTGGCTGCAGTTTTCTCACAGCAAAGGAGGGCTACAATAACCAACACAAACAAGAGAGCCAGGAACAGGTCCACAGATATCAAATATCCAGCATAAAATCCAGCATTAAATGTGGGCAGTTCTCTTTTCCTGAACAAACTGAAGGGCTCTGTTCAAGTGTGCTGATCCAAATTACTTGGTGGGAATTTCCTTTATCTTTAGTGTGTAACTCAGTGCCAGCCAGGTTCCTAGAAAGGCTATATCCTCCATTTCCTCCTATATAGATTTTATGCATACAAGCTAAGTACAAACAGAAATGCGGACGTGTTTTAATTTTTAAATAGAAATGACCGATTTCAAACCTAAAACTTAAATATATCTACATGCTCATTTGGAACCTTAATAGATAAGCCTATTTGCTTGGTGACTCAACCTATAAATAGACTGAAGTTATGAATACCCGAGGGATTACGTTGTTAAACAGCCAGGCTCCAAACAACATTTAAAGTACTGACTGTCACTTCTCAAGCGGTCTTCAGGTCCCGCAGGCTGATGTCTACAAGGTGACTGCTCGGTCCACACCGGCCCTGACTGCCCTTTCTTGTACTCCCCTCATTCATGAATGCTCTTTCTGCCTATACAGCTCACATAGTCTCCATTGTTCAAGAGGAATTCAGCTGCTTACAAGAGTCACCAATTCAGTACCACAGGACCCTCTTAAATGAGTACTCTTCATACTATTTAGCATAATATCTGCATAAAACTTAGCACTTAGCATACATGTTAATTTGGACATTTTTCACAGTGTGTCATTTGTATCTCTATCCATTAGGACTATAAACTTCTTGAAGACAAAATCCTGTCTCAAACTGGACCATGCTTTAAAACAAATGCTTCTATCTCCTTCCTCTGCATAGTCAGGAGAGCCTTATTTCCAGGTCATTTCAACAGGACTCAGAGCTTTCAAATGAGCACACCTGTGCCTCCTACTGGTGACTATGACTATTACAACTGCACCACCTATGACAAAATTATAATGGCTGGACCAAATCATTACTTGTTGAAATCAAAGAAAAATTACAAATCATCGGAGATTATAATGAATAGAGTGTTTGAGGGCAATCATTTCAAGGTTTAAGATTACATTATACATTTTATTATAAGTGATAATTAAAACAAAAAAGTGAAGCTTCTTTCCTCTAAATTAGTAACTATTTTTGAGTTTGGATTATTCCAGTATTTAAAAAAGAAACAACAATGATCATATACTGAAAGATTCTGTGATTAGGAGTCTGTATGAATCACCCACACCGAATACCTACTAGTATAACATATAATGTTCTGAAAAGCATGCTAGGACACTACTTTGTATTACTTTTGGGGACTTTTTTAAAGATTTGGTGCAACTAATACCGACTCTCTTCATTTGCAGGGCAATTCCCCAAGAAAGAATCCAGCAAGATGGTAAAACAAGCACACAGCACACAGATGGTAACAATGAAGTGATTCAAAGAAAACTCAATGACTACCACAGAAACAACCTACTTGTAAAACATTACGTCATTAGTGTTCCATTCGTAAGTTAGTTTTCCAAGTGTTCTCTGTCCTGGTCAAACGGACTCTAAGGAGAGACCTGGCCTCCCCTGCCTTGCTCCCCACCTCCTGCTCAACAATGCTGCTCTGGCTTTATCCTTACCTCCTGATGTTCCGAACCCATGTTTGCCGGCCTCTGCTGTCTGTGCAGTAGACAGCTGCAACACTAAGCTCGGCTGCAATTGAGAATCATGAAGATGGCACTCTATGGTCATTTGTTTTAATGTGCAGTCTCTGGGGTTCTATTGGAATACTAATTATAAGATCATTTGTTATGACAACAAGATTGCTTTTCACAATGTACTGTCAAAAGCAGATCTCCACAACCTGAAGATCAGGAAGCCATGCTGGGCCTCCTTTTCTAAAGGAGCACTCTGGACTCAATGGCCTCTAAGACTCACTCTTCACTGCCCAACCGGGTGCAGATCTTCCTCTCTGTTCACTTCAAATCCTGTCGCCTCCCAAGAAAGCAAATCTGTCTCCAACACCGCCAACTGTGGCCTGCTCCTGTCACCTCGCACAGCATCCCAACCCCCACCTGTGGCCATTGACCTTCCATCATCTGGCCGCTGGCCTCCTGTGCCTTTCTCTCTCTCACATCCTCTCTCCAACCATGCAGCTCCCTCTTGCTATGACAGTGTTTTTTTGGTTTGGAGACTAACTGCAATTATGCTATAAATGAAGGCGCATAGACTCCTCGGTTCAACACTGTTCCAGTAACTGGTCACTCCCTTCCCCTTGCTGTCTGCCCCTGTTTTGTGAGATAATGAAAACTGCTCTGGAAGCTTGTGAGGAGGAAGGGAACTGAAGACATTAAAAATACTCAGCACAACGCCTGATACTTATAAATACTCAATGTTAGTGCTATTACTGTTTTAACAATCAACATGTTTCTTCTTTTTCAGCACAGGTTTCTAGTCCACAATTCTAAATGAAATTTAAAAAAATATATAGTCTGGTTTTCTAGCCAAGGCAAATGAGATCATCATGAATTTCTCTCTCTTTTTTTAATGATATACAGGGGGAGGGGAGGGGGATCAGTCACCAGTTCTGGCAGGAAAAAATGACTGCATGTGGTTACTGACTAGTGTTCTGAGTGACAACTAAGCACTATACATTTCTCAAGGGTGCAGCAAAGTTATCAGGTTGCTAGATTTCAGAACACAACAAATATACTCTGATCAACTACAAAACAATCTCTCCATTATCTTTCTGTATTAAGGATGATCTTTATAAGTAAAAGATATGTCCCAAAGTCAACCTCTATTAACTGAGAAATGTGTTTCCTGATGTCACATATTACTAAACACATACACTAGAAACCACATTGTCGAGTCTACGTTAGATACTAAAGTGGTACTACATCAGAGAGAGGGGAGGAGAGAGAGACAAGAGTGAACACACGGGTGTGAGCAAACCACATGAATGCCTCTCCACCACATTCCACAGCTACAAAGAAGCCCACCCTTCATGAGCTTCTGATGTAGACAGGCAAGAAGGCAGTGTCCACTGGCAGAGTGGAAGTCAACACCACAAGTCTATATCATATTAGTTATAATCACAGAGTCTCAAAAATAACCCAGACTGCCCATAGACAGTTCTGGTTTTACCATCCCAATGTGATTTTGGACCAGTACAAAACATTTCTTCAAAATCATGGTACTTAGATGTAAAGACGCTTTCTTTTAGCAGATTATACTGGGTATCCTAAAGCACTTCAGACTCTAAAAGAACAGTGATGCCATTTAGGGAAAGAAGCAGACCTTCTCTTACATGGTTCAAGGCCTTTCATGTTGGGCACAGGCAATTTTATGGCATGTACCATTTAGAAGAGGAGGGTGATTATTATTAGTCACAGGTGAGCACTGTCCTAATAGGGCTCACTAGATGTCAGAGAGCTAGCTACACATAAATCTCAGAAGAATGTCCCACATTTATTTTAAAACACATTTTAAGGTAAGTGCTTACCTTCTCTTAGACGGTCCACCACAAAAGTAAATCCAGTAGTTCTTGGATGTAAGACATATTCGTATTTTTGAAGTCCATTCTTCTCAGCAAAATCATTACTCCGAGCCTTGTTATTTTCTAAACAAAATAATAGACTGTTAGTAAAGTAAAAGATGGTAGTGGGTAATGAAAAACAGTAAGAATTTCTTAGATAAAAATACCACTTATGACCAGGCATGGTGGGCACACCTTCAAACCTTGGACTCAGGAGGCAGAGGCAGGCAGATCTTCAGGAGTTCAAGACCAGCTTAGTCTACATAAATTCCAGGACAGCCAGGACTAATAATGAGACCTTGCCTGCCCCCAAAAGATATTTACATATTCCATTGTTACAGACAGTATATGAAGATGATGTAAACATTTTGCATATGTGTATGAATGCTTTGCTTGCATATCTGTGTACCAGTGTGTGTGATGCCCAAGGAGGCTAGAAGAGGATGTCAGATTTCCTGGAACGGGAGTTTCAGACAGAAGTGAGCAGCCATGTGGGTGCTAGAAACCAAAGTAGATCCTCTACAAGAGTATCAAATGCTCTTAATCACTGAGCCACTTCTCCAGCCCCAAAATGCAAACATTTGTGATAAGCCCTTACAAAGAACTCAATCTATTGGTATGTGTGTAGATATATGTAAATATATGTTAGGAACAAGGCCTTCATAAGTTCCCTTAAATTTATATCGCAAAATTTAAAATTATTTAAAAGCCAGTATGTAACAAAAATTAAGATGTAAAACACAAAAAAACTACTAAGCTCAAATGTTCATTAACCTTTACAGAGGCGAGGATGTAATTCAGTGTTAAAGCAGTTGTCTACCATGTGCAAGGCCCTAGGTTCAATCCCCACCCACCAACAGTAATAATAAAAAAAATCCCTAAATAATGAAAGTTCAAATATAATATAAAATGCTAATAAAACTGAAAATTAACAAAAGTCAAGGATTTAGAGACATCCAGAAGAAATGGCCAGCAATCAAATATATCAGATCAATGTTTTCTTTAACCCAATAATTTAGGCTTTCAAAGCAGAGTGAAATATCTGCCTTGCTCAAGCACAGAGGGGCTAATATTACTAACCAAAACCACTGCACAACAAAATAAGCACATGATTAGCACATCATGTACAAACATCTGAACATGGTTTGGCCGAATATAGTTACAGAGACAAGTATATGTTCCAATTGTTGGCAATAACTTCTTTTTCCATTCCATGAGGTCACTTTACAAATTTCAAGAAGAACCAAACTCATTATTCAGCAAATACAATTGGAAAATAAAGTGTTCAAAAATGTGGCCTGGACTAGAGATCATGAAACACCTTCTGATGACAGCAGACATTAGGGCCTGTAAACCAGCTCTATTTGGAAACCTACAGGCTAGTATAAGAAACACATCTACACAAACACAGCTTTCCTGGGAGTAAATTTAAGATTGGGAGTTCTGCAGCCCTCCAGCAACCACAGATGCCTCCCCCAACACAACAGCCAGCAGATACTCTTAGAGGCCTTGTTCATTTCTGACAGAGGCACTGAGTCCAGTGTCCACAGCTTCCCCAGCAACTAAAGGGAAAGGCCTTGGACATGAAAATCAGTCAGCTCTTCTCCAATAGTCTATGACTATCCTGGGCACGGGGTGATAAAACAGTACTTCTGGTTCACCAGCTGGCAGACCTTAAATGGGATTAGCAGTCCCAGAGGTACCAGAGAGGTGAGCAGTCTGTTTTCCAGTTGTTGGTGACTTGGGGTTCTCAGATATAAATGAATTCTGTTGCAGATGTGAATACAAACACACACAGCTCTAAAATGTACAGTCACACTGTGGGAAGTTGGAAATGATCAGACCAATGAGTGTGGCGATGTTCTCCTCCTCCTTCATCTTCCCGTTCCCAGGCCGTCATTATTAGTAACTGCACTAGCATCCCATTTTCCAGCCGCAGCCTCTTGCCAGCTCACTGCCTGCAATGTTCCCACTCCAGCACCGCCTCCACCCACACCCACAGCACTGCCGGCCACTCATCTTCTCAAGCCAACCTGGCATGTTCCGACCTCAGGCCTGTGCAGCTGGTGTCCAATTACCCAGAAGGTCTCCTGCTGTTGATGCCGTCTTCTGCCTTCTACATATGGTCCCTACTTTTTAAGAGAAACTCAATAGAGAGGCTTGCCCTGATCACTTTACAGACTAGCATCCTTTACTCTCTATCTACCCATCCTGCTTTATTTTTCTATACAAACTCTTACAACATCTGTACAGATTATTAGCTTATTCCTCATCTAACATAAGTTCCAAAGAAGGGAATTAATTTTGTATATAAAGTTTTAGACACTAGGATATTTACTACATAAAGAAACTTTATATACAAGAGTGTCAAATTACATGTAATATCATTGTTAAAACCAGAAATAGCTTTTTTTTTTCCAACTCAGGAAAATGGAACTAAAAATTATACCCTAACAACTGTGATGCCTAACTTTGTGTGAACCTGACGAGGCAGCATGTGTTGCTTTCTTAACTGTCAACTTGTCACAACCTAGAAGAACCTGGAAAGAGTCTTAATGCAGAATTATCTAGATCAGTGGGCATGTCGAGGGGGGACTGTCCCCACTATGGGTGGCATCATCTCCTGGAGAGGGGTTCTTCACCAATATGAGAAGAAAGGGAGCCCACTGCCAGCAAGGGCGCATTATCCCCTCTGCTCTGACTGTGGGTGTGAGTGGCCGTTTGAGGCTCCTGCCCTGACTTCCACCCAGTGAGAGACTGTGGGCTGCAGCTGTAAGCTTGGGACCTTTCTCCACGGGCTGCTTTCAGTTAGGGTATTGCTCATTACAACGGAAAGGAAGCGAGGACCGTACAAACATCGGTTCCAGAGGCTTTGGGGAGGGTGTTTTCAGATAGGATCAACAGTTCAACCAGTAGAGCAGCACGGCAGATTACTTACTCCACAATGCAAATCAACTGTCTTAGAAACGGGGGTATCCTTACCTGCCCTACAAGGAAGGAGACTTCTGCTGTGGACTGCCTCCTACAGCTGCTCCTCTTCTCGGAGCTCTGAACTTGCCAGGCCAACCACCCCCTTAGGGCAAACAAACCTTAATCTTTGCTCAAGCATATCTTAACAGAGCTTTCTTTAGACACCCCATACACAATATAAAACCTAAAACCACAGTCTTTCGAAAGACAAACGATGTGAAAGATCACAACATGATAAGCTTGGGTACCATTAATTAACTGAGTGACGTTGGGGGTCGTCCATTAATTTTGTTGATATTCACATACTTCATGTTAGGAAAAGAAGATTTGACTAGTGGTTTCTAAGTTTTTAAATTCTATGATCCAAACCCAGGCTGCCTTACCTGTGAGGTCAGTTCCTTCTGGAAAGATGAGAAGTTGTAGTGGTTCACGGATGTCACAAAAATAATCAATCATGTCTTCAAAATGGTTCTTATCGTCCTTCCACTTCCTATGAATGAAGATGAAGGCAGCAGCTTGCATGGCCCAGCCTAGGGAAAAATTAACAAGCATTTGCATGAACTTCAACAGTGATATCCACATCCTACTAATCATAATTTTCAGATCTTTAAGTTTTGACTATGTTTACTATCATAAGCATCCTATGACATACCATACATTTAGCACTAATCTTGGATTAAACTGGTAACACATAAGCCACAGTATTTTTTAAAGGAGTGTGGTGATCCTGAGGTTCGCAAAATTCTTTAAAATCTCCTTTAAGCCATAGCTTGTCACTATAATCTCAAGGCACTACTATTTACCAAGCAGTAAAAAAAGAACTTTCTCAGGTCACAGAAGAATTCTCTAACATTTCATTTTCTATACTCTTAAACTAAACACAAGTGCTAATTTCAACAGTCGTCACCAGGTTTTACTTAAATGGAAAGGGGCATTCTGGAATGTTACTAAGCACACTCCTTGGTGGGTGTATGTGGTCACACTGCCTATCTCAGAGGCAGACCCACCTTATTACTGAAAAGGTAGCCTTGATAAGCCCATCTGTTCTCCATGCCCGCCCACCCTACCCTACCCATTCTTCCCAGGCCTCTGTGGGAGATGCCTGACTCAGGACAGCCTATGCAGTCTCTGAAGAGCTCACACAGCATGATAAGCTTGGGCCACACAGAGTAACTCTGTAGGCCAACTGAATGTCCACCCTGTCTTAAAATTATACCTGGGACCATGGGAAAGTAGAGAGTGTGAAGCAAAGGCAGTCGGGCAGTAAAGACAGCATGTGTAGTGAAGGCCAAAGCCTCTTGCATATGAGCCAAACAGAGCTAATTCTGATTCCCAGCAAAGCACCTTGGTCCCCATTCTTGGCAGCCTATGTATGGGGTCCAGCTCCACAATGCCCATGAGAGTCTTCCTCTCTAACTCACACACAATGACTACAACACTCATCTCAGCAGCTAGGGATGAGGGGTAATGCCTTGCAAGCATGCATGCTGTTCTGGAATACAGATATGCTACAGTTTATCTATCCCGTTCGCTCCTAATTTAGGCTAAACGGAATCTGAGACTCTCTTTTCGCTACTAGAAATCTTTATTCTGGTCATAATTTTTAGGGGTAAATTTTCCTGACATTTTTCATGTTTTCCTGTTACACTTCTTGGTGTCCTCCTCTCCCATTGTTTCCCGTCTTTGGTTGAAATGAAGGATTTTTTTGCCCCTTCTCTTGTTCTCTAAAATCCAGGCTTCCCTAGAACTCAGCCGTCCCATTTGTTCATGTACACTATCAACAGTTCTTTCTGTCTAACAATGTCAGGGAGCATTGGGTGCCACAGGGACACCATGGCTGCCACAGGACAGTATTGCCCAGAATATTAAACATGAACTTCCTACCCCATGGCAGACAATGTGCTGACCTCAGCTCGATTGGCTTGGAAACAGAACACCCCATTTCATTCCTTGGCTTTTTTCACCCTTCTATATTTGGTAAGCCTGCTGAACCACACAACCCCATCAACACTGAGTTCAATTATCAATCTCCACCAACCAAAGCAGCTCTTAATTCTACCACTGTGTAAACAGGAAGACTCCAGTTTAAATTTAAGTTTAATTTTTTAAAAGTAAATAATGCCAAAAATGTATGCTGCTTACCACCACCCTTCTTACAGGACTTGTAGGAACCACTCAATTGCTCCGAAGACTGTTTACTTCTCCATTACATTCCTAAACTAGACGGAAATGTTTTCGATATTCAGATCTGACCCCAAGTCTGCCGACCTCTTTGTTTGTACCCTTCTGTTAGTCCTTTCTTTTGAAAATTGTTTCTGTCCTCACATTCCTGAAATGGATTTTTGGTTCTTAACTTTGGAAGCTGGTTTGGCTAAAAATAGAATCTGAGGTTCCAAATCACTGTTTCCTCAGAATTTCAGAACATTTCCCACAGCCCTCTATCCCTCAGTGCAGCCAGTGCGGCTAGCATCCAGGAAGAAGCCAAACCCAAGCTCATCCATGCGACAGCCTACCAACCACTCCCTCAGCTTTTATGATTTTTCTCTTCTGTCCCAATAACTGAGCTAATTCCAACAATCATATTTTTGTTTTTAATATTTGCCAATGGTTCTTTCCCACACCAGCTATTTTGTGAAAAAAGAGTGTAATTATAAAAATAATGTTTGGTGAATGCTAACAACGTGCTTGGTATTTATTATCCTGAGCATTTCATTTCATTAATTTTTAAGACAACTATGAATCAGTAACAGTTACTATCTTATCTACTGCATAGATGAGGCACTCTGAAATGCCTTCACTATGTAGCCCAAGCCTGAGCTAGCCTCAGATTCACTTTGTAGCCCAGGCTGGCCTTGAACTCACAATAATCTGATTCTCATAACTGTCTCCTAGTATGCTATTTATCTTTACTTTGTTGGCTTGAAATCACAGCATCAAATGTTTTAAATCAGTGTGAAGGGGCTGAAGAGATGGCTCAGTGGTTAAGAGTACACACTGCTCCCTCAGAGGACCCAACTTTGGTTCTCAGCACCCATGTTGGGTAGTTTGTGACCACTCATCACCAGCTCCCAAAGACCTGCCACCTCGAGGTATCCACAGGCACCTGCACTCCTGAGCACATACACACGAGGACACACACACACAACTTAAATATTAATAAACCTTTATAAAATCAGTGCAAGGCATACTCTAAACAGCTTGCCTCCAATATGTACTTGAATTTCTCTAAGTATACTAAGTATAGTGTATATGCTCAGAGAATTATTACTCATATTACAAGTCCAATTGTATACAACATTCAACCCTTTAAAGCTGTACAGTTTCTACAAAGGTTATTTATACTGTGTTCACATTTGTAAAGAATGTTCTCGGGCTGGCAAGACAGCTCAGAAACTAAAGGCCCTCACGGCCAAGCCTGATGTCCTGGGTTCAATCCCAAGGCCTCATGTGGCAGAAGAGAAGTGGTCCTCTGACCTGCACATGTACACCATGGCATCCACATGAACACACACACACAGATGTCAGGAAAAGAAAGCATGCCGCATCGCCCACCTCTCTCCCCTCCGTAGACTACTCTCCTTCCCTGGAGCCTCTACCATTTTCCTTACCACTTAAACGCCGGGCACCAGTGTTTTCAAATCTCTCACACACAATTTCTTTTGTTGTTGTTGTTTTCATAAAAACAAAAAATAACAAGAACATCTTGCAAGGAATTGTTTCCTCATTTTACTGTCACCAGTGCATATTTTATCCGTGTTTAAAAATACTTGGATTTTACTTAACCTTAATGAAATTTTCAAAACCTGTATTTTCATAACATTTACTTAAACTTTCAGAGTTAGTTAATGGCAGTGAAATGTAAAATTATAAATCAGTCTGCGTCTCAAATTTTCACACTTTCCCATGCATTGTCTTCACCTGGGTTTCTACAGAAAGAATGTGTGGTGTCAGTTAGCCCCACCAATACCATCTTCGTTATAAACCCAGTCACAGCGTCAGCATCGATCACCTCTCAAGGAGAGGGGTAAAACCCCTGGGTACTCTGTGTCCTACCACAGTCATAATCTATAATTTAGCTTTGGTCTTCCTTACATTTCTTTTTATTGAGATGTAGAATTTGCTAGAAGAAACTATTCATATGAATGTATTTTTGTTTTGTTTTGTTTTTCGCTTCTCTGTGTAGCCCTGGCAATCCTGGAACTCCCTCTGTAGGGCCTCCAACTCAGAGACCCACCTGCTTCTGTCTCTCAAGTGCTGGGATTAAAGGCATGCACCACCACCAGCTGGGTCAATTGAATATATTTTTAACTTAATACATCCTTTCCTTTAAAAAAAAAAAAACTTATTTATTATGCATACCGTTTTCTGCCTGCATGCAAGCCTATGTGCCAGAAGAGGGCACCAAAGAGAGACACCAGATCTCATTATACAGGGCTGTGAGCCACCATGTGGTTGCCAGCAATTGAACTCACAACCTCTAGAGGAGCAGCCAGTGCTGGTAACCTGAGCCATCTCTCCAGTCCCAATACATTGTTTCTTAATAAGTATACTTCTATGGCATTTTTTTCTTTCATTCATTTTAGTACAGACGGCATACAGTAAAGGAATCATAAAAACATCTGCATTACTCATCTACTACTCTCAGAACTGAACCTTGGTGATAGCTTGGGCATTATCACTGCTGTCTGTATATCCGCTAATGCATGCAATAAGGCATCTTCCGTAGCACTATGAAGACATCAGAAACCAGAGTAGCTAGACAATTGTTCCCTTCCATGGTATTTTCGATTCTGAATAGAGGATAAGGAAGAAACCAAGAAATGCTACCCAAAGGCCTCTAATTAATTGAGAGTGAATAATATAAGCAGATGCAGACTGTAAGTGAAAACACTACCACAAAGTTCCCGAGAAACATTATGACTGAGTGGGTGCCTGTGTGCAACAGGAGCTATACAAATAAATCCAGAAACTAACTAACCAGCAGTCACAGTTCCCAGAATGCCAACCTCAGTCGTGACACTACTGTCACATAGTCAAAGTCAGGGAAACACCATCTTCCTGGGACTTATGTAACAAATGGAGTAATGCTCTCCGTTCCTCTTCTGAGAAGATCAATTTCCACAAAGCCTCTGGCTTTTCAAAATATCTTGACTGGAGGCAGACCATTAATTTATGACCTTTCCCTTCAAGAATTCTATTGCAGTATGCCTGTGATGAGGCTTCACAGATGCCTGTGCTCAAACAAAGGCAAGGCATAAAACGCAAGTAAGCAAGTAAACGATCTTCTAAAGCAAACATTTTAAAACACAACTCCAAACTTGAAAAACCACAAAACTGAGAAGGAAACAAACCAAAACAACAAAAAAAACATGCATGGCACCTCCCGTTATATTCAACAAGAGTAGAGATTACACTAGAAACTACCCCATCTCCTGGCAGACTCTGTACCCTTGTTTGACATTGAGGAAATAAACATCCACTGATGGCATTTGTTGGCAAGACAAGGATTCTCATTTGTGGTGCAATTTAAGGGTCCATTCTAACACAGGCCAATAGTTTTTTTCATCCTTTAGATTTGCCATTGATCAATTTCTAGATACTTTATCATCTATCCATAACTTCATAGAATTCTCAAACTAAGTATATCACTAGCTCTGTAAGATCCAGACTATAACAGCACCTCCAATGTGGGAGACAGAACCATGACAAATCCCTCAGCATAGCCACATGCCAACTCTTGAACTACTGCATATGTCACATTACAGACAATGGGCAGCAGAGGTTGCTACATAGCTAATTTTAACACTAGAAGATTAATCTAGATTAATTTAGTGAGCCAAAAGTAGTAATAAATCCCTTAAAAGTAGAAGAGATTGAGGTGCGGAAGGGGGACTTCAGTATCAAAATGAAAGGGTAAATAAAGACTCAACTTGCCACTGCCGTCTTTTAAGATGGAAGAAGAGGCTACAAGCCAAAGAATGTATGTATCTACTAAATACTGGGAAAGGCAAGAAAACAGCTCCTACAGAGAGCATGGCTAAAAGGAAGTAGACCCAGGCAGGGTGGTGCACAGTTTTAACTGCAGACTCAGGAGGCAAATGGATCTCTCTGAGTTTGAAGCCAACCTGGTCTACATAGTGAGACCTTGTCAGAGAAGGAGGGAGGGGGAGTCTTAGAACATCAGAATATAAGCAGGTAAAAGAAACAAGATAGGTATATAAAAAAAAAAAGACAGATGTATCAGTCTGCAAGAATTTCCAACACCCAAAGCTAAAAAGTTTCCAGTAATAAATAAAATAATGATAGCACTAGACAATAAGCCAAATAATAAAACAAATATGATGAGCATGGATTTTTAGTGATGAATTTAATATGGTTACTGGTGAATATACAAAATATAGTATAATGAATGCAGTACCAAGGCAGCAGAGAAACCTGGCTGACACCACACCACATCACTCAAGTGATTAAGGAAAATGTCACCAATGGCAGAGCACATGCCATCATGAACCCCTCTGAGAGGAGACTGGCACTTCACCTCTGTGGTACTTATCCCCCAGATGCTTGACCACCACCTAATGTAGAAACATGAAAAAACTCAACTTAAAATGAAGATCCTACTCAGAAGCACCATGTAAAGCAAGTGCATAATGACATGAAGTGTGCCAGCAGCAGCCATGCCAGAGGAGCAGCAGGTGTCAACTGAAGTGCAGGTGTCAGCCACCAGGAGGCGATCACTGACGGGTGAATCTCCAGAATGTCTTTGGCTTCTGCTGTGCCTTTACACGTTTGCTGCTGACATCTTGCTCTGGTATCCAGTATGGTATGAATAGGTGTGGGGAGATCCCCACTGCCTGTAATGTAGTGTGTTTATCTCATGGAAACATCCTGTTCTATTAGGCATTTTTACCTGTAGATTATGATGAAGTTGATTTCTTCCTAAGATGTACTGTCTAACTGATAATAATAGTTAGTTTAAATAGAGTTTTGATGATAAAAATACAAACAAGGAAGTGTCACACAGCCTGAACACATGAGTTTCTATTGAGGAGCTGTATAGACTGTGGCTTAGGTTAATGATTAAGAAAAACAATTGAGTCCCAGTAGCCCAGCTAGCTTAAATTCTTTTAATCTTAATGTTGGGAGATGTGTTCACAGGTTTCAAAGTGCATCATAGCTGAATCAAAGCTTTGAAAATAACTTAAGGTTAGACTAAGATGTCTTTATTAAATAGCTTTGAGGTGAAAAACCCAAGAAGACAATCCAAAGTTTTATAAAGGCACATACCTAAGTGAGGAACTCGTTAAGGTCAGGGAACAAGAACAAAGCAGCCCAATTATCATTAGCTGACATGCCTTTCTTGCTAGGATTGGTCGGTGATCAAAGGCGACAACTAATTCCTTGTACCCATGTCTGCCTTCAATCTCCTGATATAAGAAACTACTGATGAGTGGGTATGCACCCTAAAGATTTAAAGTAGAGCTGACTGGTTCTTTTTCATACGTAAAAATTTAGATTTGTGACTCCTTTAAGATTCTTTAAAAGATTACCTTTCAAGATAAGTAATAAAGTGACTGGTCCTTTCTTTGTAACTGCAAAATGCAGCCTGCCAGTAAAAGAATATCTTGCTTGCTTACACATGGGTAACTTATAACAAGTTGCTTAGGAATGAATGTACATGGGTTCTTAGAATAATTTGTTTTTCATTTGTAATATGTAAAATGTTTAATCATGTAAAGGATATAGAAAACATGCTGTTTTTTACTTATATTTACTGTAATCATTCACTTGAAAAACAGAATGTAACCACATTGTAATTTTTATATTGGCTGAAAGATTTTGCTGGGGTATAAAAGCTATAAGGGAAAGAATAAAGATAGAGTTAAAATGAGTTAGGAGGAAACCATCAAGAACAAGAGAGTTAGAAGGAATTAGATGGAAAACATCAAGAATGAGAGAATAAGGAAAAATAAAGACAGAGTTAGAAAGAAAACATCAAGAATGAGAGAAGGAAATCACCAAGAAAAGAATAGAGAATGCAAAAAAAAAGAATAAAGAAAAGGTCTGAAGGAAACCGTCAAAAGACTGTGTAGTGTCTTTTCCCTTTACCCACTCAGATAGAAAAGTCACAATAAGTGCAGACTCTGTGGATTCCCTTTGAGCCCTGCGCTGCTGGTGGCTGGTCCCCCAGGCAGCAATAAAAGTGGAGCAAGAACAACTAAAAGAAAAGTGGTTCCTCAGAGGGATCCGAGGACAGAAAAATGACATGGAGAGACAGACTTGTTGACTGTTTATGACTTCTACAGTGCCATAGATCTAATCTTTCATTTGAATGAACTGCTGCAATGAAAAAAACTAACAGCATGGGAGACTGGGTAAATGGGGACATCCTTTACTACCTTTTTATTTCCAATAAATCTAAAATTATTCCATATAAAAGTGCTTATTTCAGAACATTTACTTGTTGATGCAAAATTCTGCTTGATTAAAAATATTTAAGTAGTGACCATTTTCCATCTACTATCAAAGCCTAAATATTTTACTAGAAGTCATAGGAGCTATATTAATTGATTTCAATAGTTAGAGAGTTATCAAGTAACAATATTTTTTAAAAGATCTTTAAAATTTATTTAATTTTATGTGCACTGGTGTTTTGTCTGTGTGTGGGCGTCAGATCCCCTGGAACTGGGGTTACAGACAGTCGTGAACTGCCATGCTGGGTGATGAGAACTGAACCTGGTCCTCTGGAAGAGCAGCCAGTGCTCTTAACCACTGAGTCATCTCTCCAGCCCCAATGTTTTGTGGGGTTTTTATTTGTTTGGTTTTTTTTTTTTATCTTTTTGAGACAGGGTTTCTCTGTATAGCCCTGGCTGCCCTGTGGAACTCACTCTGTAGACCAGGCTGGCCTGGAACTCAGAGATCCTCCTGCCTCTGCCTCCCAATGCTAGGATTAAAGGCGTGCGCCACCACCACCCAGCTGAAATACCTGATTTTAAACATAAGGAAACTATTTTCTATAAGATTTACTAAAAGAAATAAAGAAGATGGCAGCGCAAAACTTTAAAAATGCCACATGCTTATAATAAATGTAACAGCTAATCCATCACAGCACCAAAAATGCAATCACAGTTACGTACTTAGTCACAAGAAAAGGGATAATGAAAACCATTGGTCGAATAATCCACTGAAACTCAGGTTAACAAACAACTGTCAGGTACACTGAGTCCATCTTTGTGTCTTTTTACTATTATTGAAAAGTTGGTCATTGCATTGTTTATGCCTCACCAATAAATACAAAGCAAACTAAAAGCCTTAAAGTTCACCCAGATAATTCCTTTACTGCTCTCCTAAAATGACTAACAAAAGCACACCTTCTAGATCATTTTAGAATGCAATTACAAATTCAAGAAAAGGAATTATTTGATTTTCAGCCGACCTAAGGATGCAAACTACGCTTGTTGCTTTCCCATGCCCCACATGCAGCGACGCACACCCGACTGAGGGACCAGCTGCAGCACACACGACACTATCCAACAACAATACCCAAGTTAAGGAATGGACCGCAGTAAGTTCAGTAAGGGCTTGACGGGGTAAACCCTAAAGTCATTTCTCTGGACCAAGGAAACTTGTCAACTTCCACTCAGTTTTTATAAAACCCTTAACTCATGCCAAGCAGTTAACCCACCAATGAGCATTTCACAGCATGCAGAAATGGTGGGAAGCACATTATCCACAATGTTTATGGCTGTCAGGACCAGGAGAGCCAGCTACCAGTCTAGACCTAAACAAGCTAGGCTTAAGTCTCCCACATAAAAGGAATCTGGCCCCAAGGCTGGCTCAGAGCCCAGGATGTCACTTCCTAGCTGCCATGCCCTCCTGTGTGTGTGTACCTCACCACAACTTGTTTTGTGGTTGGCCTTTCTGTTCCCCAACATATGCAGCCAAGTCTTTTCATGTCCTATATACTGTTTTAACAGGCTTGGCTGGTCTACATTTAAGTTATGAATTCAGACTTTGTCAGCTGGGCATGACAGACACTGTAACCCAAGCTCCACAGGAACAGGGGTTTGAGGTGTGAGAATGTGCAGGACCTTCTGTTCTTGGCTGTCCTGGTCTGGAGTGGGGTCTTTGAGAAGGCAGGGAATGGAAAGAAAGCCTTGGGATGAGAATGTTTCTGCATTTGCTGGGGACTCTTGGAACTACTGCCAGAGACGTAAGGTAGTTCAGAATTTTCACCATGTCTTTTTTTTTTTTTTTTTGAGACAGGGTTTCTCTGTGTAGCTTTGTGCCTTTCCTGGATCTCGCTCTGTAGACCAGGCTAGCCTCAAACTCACAGAAATCCGCCTGCCTCTGCCTCCCAAGTGCTGGGATTAAAGGTGTGCGCCACCACCGCCCAGCTTCACCATGTCTTCTGGGGAACATATCTCTGGTGGATACTATAAGCTGTTAAGTCCCTCCCAGCTCGTCTATAATATCTTCAGTTATCTTTTAAGTATTACCTTTGAAATGTTTAAAGTCACACTGGTTTTTTCCCGGAATGACTTCAAGTATTAGTTGAGTGTGCTTTGTCCTAAATGCTTGGTGCCACAGATGGTTTATTTTATGTATTTTTAAAAAGTATTTTCATATACATAATTCAAACCAAGTCTAAATACAAAATTCACTTTACTCTCGTATAAATCTTATAATCAGAGCCTGAATGATTTTAAACAAGAGTTTTATTAATTTTGTGCATTCTGAAAGCCACATGAGGTCAGGGATAGAATGTTTGGCTTGCGGTATCATGTTAGTATTTAAAAACTCAGACTTCTGAGCATTTCTGATTTCAGATCATCTATGAAGGTGCTCAGGCTGATGCAGGTGTGAGAGCACCTGTACCAACCTGGTACTCCATCGCATCCCCTGGCGCCACTGCTTCCTAATTTTGGTTCTCTTTGCCTTCCTTGTAAAGCACTATGAAATTTCCTGTTACTATGCTTCCTGATATGATTTTCTTTTTCCTCTCTGTTCTTCTTTAACTCAGTGGATTCTCACATTTGATCTTATTTTCCTGTCAACTATCATTCTTTGTATTTCTCATTCAAAGGGTTTTATTCAAATGCCTGCATCATAGTATTTGATTCATTTTATAGTGTTAGGGTTTTTTTTTTCTGCTTCTGTTCTACATATCTACAACAAATAAGGCTGAAACTAATTTAAAATATCCCAATTGTAAAAAATAGCTAAAAACACTCTTCCAACTAAGAAAGTTGAGGCATCTCTATTTGCAGATATTAATTCTATATGTAAGAGCCTCTAAAAATTCCACCAGAAAACAGAGCTCATAAACACTCTCAGCACAGTGACAGGATATGACATCAACATATAAAAATCAACAGCTTTCGTAACGTACCAATGACAAATATACTAAAAAAGAAATAACCCCATTCACAATGAACTCAAAAAAAATTAAGAAATCTTGGACTAAAGCTAACTAAGGAAATGAAAACAAAACACCTCTAAATGTAAAGTATAAAACACAGAAGAAAACACTAGCAGACTGAAAAGCCACCCCATGCTCACGGATCAGAATAATTAATATTGTGAAAACAGCTGTCTTGCCAAAAGCACTCTACAGATTAAATGCACTCTCCATCTACATTGCAGCACTATTTTTCATAGAAATAACGGGAGTGGATCTTTAAATTCATATGGAAGATGAAACACCTGATACCCAAAGCAATCCTGAGCAAAAACAATGATACAGAAGAGAACCTCTGACTTTAAGCTATACTACTGAGTCATAGTAATAAAAGCAGCATGGCATTGGTACAGAGACAGACATGGATGTCAGTGGGATAGAACAGAGGACCCAGAGATGACCTCACACAGCTACAGCCACTTAATTTTTGACAAATACGCCAAAATACAAACTGGAGAACAGACAGCCTCTTCAACAAACGCTGCTGGGCAAACTGTACATCTACAAGTAGAAGAATGAACCCAGATCTTTATCTTCCACCTGTACAAACATCAGCTCCAAATGGAAAAACCTCAATGTCAGAGCCAGAACTCAGAAACTGTTAGAGGAAAAGCAGAGGAAACACTCAAAGGTACAGCATAGGTAAGCTCTTTCTCAACAGGACTCCAGCCCCTCACAAAATAAGTGACAATCCACAAATGGGGGGCAATCATGAAATGAAAAAGTTCTGTGTCACAAGGACACAGTTGAGGAGTGAAGAAATCCTCATGAGCTCTTCATCTTGTGGGGAGAATGTACAAAACACACAAAGGGCCTTATTAACAAAACGAGAAAGCAGATAATTCAATTTTTTAAATGAGCTAAGAAGTTGAACACACAGTTTGGTTTTTTTTTTGGTTTTTGGTTTTTGGTTTGTTTTTTTTTTTTTTTTGCATGAATCCCTGCAGGCCAGAAGAGGGCACCAGATCTCATTACAGATGGTTGTGAGCCACCATATGGGTGCTGGGAATTGAACTCAGGACCTCTGGACGAACAGCCTAACCTCTGAGCCATCTCTCCAGCCTGTTGAACACAAAGTTCTTAAAAACAGCAATACAAGTGGCTAACAAACGTTTGAAAATGTGTTCAATATCTTTACCCATCAAATAAATGAAAACTAAAACTACTTTGAGGGTCCGTCTCACTCCAGCGTGAATGTTGGTTATCGAGGAGACAAGAGACAACAGACGCTAGTGAGGACAGAGAAAAAGGAAGAACCTCAGTCAGTATCTGTAGGAATGTGATCTGGGGTAGTCACTGGGTAAGTCGGTGTGAAGGTTTCTACAAAACCTCAAAACAGGGCTTCCAAAGACCTAGGCCATGTCTACAGGACTCCATATCCCACCAAGAACCTTACGCATCCATGTTCACTGCTGCTTTATTCACAAGAGCAAGGAGATGGAAACAGCCCAGATGTCCATCAAGTGATGAATGGGCAGAGAAAGTGTGGTCATACACACCACAGAACTCCATGCAGCCACAAAGAAAACTGAAATTATGAAACAGCATGAAAATGGGTGGAGGAGGGAAAGAATGTATTATGTGAGCTAACTTAGGGTCACACAGGCAAATTCAGCTTTTATTTTATGTATATGTGCATTTATGAAGAAGTAAGGAAACTACAGACTCTTTAAAGAGAGCTAGTTGTGCAGCGGACCACATGTGATGTGAAAGCAGGGGTAGAAACAGCAGGAGGGAGAAAGATTTAAGTGGGTGGGAGGAAGGAGGAGTGGGGAAGAGGAGGTGGGGAGGAAGGGTCAACCAACACTAATGATGTCTGGAAAAGAGGAGGAAGACTTCTGATACTCAACAAACTAATCTAAACGTTTTCCTTTAAGTGTTTGAAATGAAAATGCCCTGGGTGGGTAGATAAATCAGTTCCCAGAAGCCACATGTTATTAAACAAAAATCCCAGTGCAAGGAATTCTCTCTCTCTGAGATCTTCAGTCAGTCAGTAAGGGCCCTAAAGCCCCAAACAATACAGGCAAATGTCATCCAATTGGTTCTTCTCCAAAATCAGAGCAAGCCCCTATTGCTGAAAAATGCCACATACATTGATTGCAGGACACAGAGAAATGAAGCTGGGAAATGGGCTAATGCAACCCCCCTGCTAGCTAGCTTTCATAACACTGCAGGGTGCCACAGAGATTGCTGGGGGAGGATTGTCATCAACAGTCTTACAGAGCGTGTGTGTGTGTGTGTGTGTGTGTGTGTGTGTGTGTGTGTGTGTGTGCGTGCGCACACCAATATCAAATGTAAGATGTGCCAATTAGCTCAATAGTGGCAAATCATTTATGGAGATTACCAACTGCTTTTCTGATTTGATGTGATGCCTAATTCACAGGAAGGAATGCCCATCTGATACAGTAAACTTGTCAAAAGCCCGTGGCTGGGAGGTCATAGGCTGTAGTGAGAAAGTTACTGCTGCTGTTTTACTAAATGGGTATGATGTGCCTTCAAAGTGTCTTCTAATATAACTACATCCATGCAGCCGTCAGTGCTACTCAGAGAAGCTTCTTTTTCCAGGAAGCTATGGTGATTGCAGGAACTCCTAATTGGTAATGTCTTTCAAATCTCCAGTTATAAATGAGACATCTATACTATCTCTCCAAGGCTCTGGAAATACCATGGAAGGAGCAGAAAAAATATAAGAGCAACAAGAAGGGACTGAGCACTGTGGACCACGGCCTTCTGGAACGGCATGACTGCTATACTGACAGCAGCTACGATTACCTGCAGAAGACTGGGCCCTGTGGTGGAAAGGGCGAGCCTCTGGGACCTCAACCCCATGAGGATTTCTATGCACTCATAACAGGTGGAGGAACAGGCATTTTCTAGTGGTACAGGCACTGGAAAGGTATCTGCACTCCTGTGAGCAAGCTCTCACCTATGCTCCTGTAGACAAGTTTTATATTCAGTCACATCAAAATAGAAAGAGACACCAAAGTACGAGGTGGCCAACTCAGAAAATGGAAAAGGATTAATGAGAGTGGGGTGAGACAAAATAAAATGGAGTGAACCTGATCAAAAAAACATATGTGCATGTATAAAAATGTCATAATGATATGCTAATAAAATATTTTCCAAAAGTGAAAGAAGCAGAAAGCATGTGGTCTTGCCTTCAGAAAAGAAGTCCACTGTCAAAAGCCTCAACCAGCCTGGTGGTGCACTGCAATCCTAGCACCTACAAGGCTGAGGCAAGAGGACTCAAGTTCGAGGCCAGCCTGAGGTTGTCTCATAAAAACAAACCAAGAAAATCCAACAAAAAGATCAGACTCAAACAAACAACTAAGTAATACAGGACACGGTTATAACAAGTGTGAAGAATAGAGAGGAAGCTGAGATCAAGCCTGCCATTGTAGGGGAACCTCCGTGGGACTGGTCTAGGAGCAGGCAAGCTAAGGAGACAGTGGCTGATTTTGGACTCCTGACTGCCTGAGAATGCGTTTGTGTCATTTTAATTTGTGAATGAAGTTTTACAAGAAAGTAACCAATTTTTGAGATTCATGTCCTTCAGTGTGGTAGTCCTAAGAAATGATCTACTTCCTTGATGACAGTTTATTTTCTCCTCTAGAGTCAAAATAGTTTTAAAACAGAAATTAAGATAAAATCACCATAAGAAAGCCATTAAGATAAAAAGAAACTGGAAATATTTTTAGCTTATGAGAAAAGCTGAGGATAACATACAGTTCAGCTTACCTCATTTTAGTCTTAGAGCAAGCACATTATATACAAAAATGAGTTAATCACTTAAAATAACGTATGAATAACGTACCAAATCCAGGAACACTTTTGAGACTGGATTTGAGGCAAATTTTCTCCAATCTGAGGTAGCTGTATCTCATTAGACAATTCCACAGGAACATCCAGTCTACTCTTGTCCGATGGTTCATGATGATGACGCTCCTTTCTCCAGGTACAAATGCATCACCTGTGATAACCACTTTTACACCAAACATGGTCTCCAACAACGCCTACCAAAAATGAAAAATGCACACATACAGCAACTTAGGATTTCCAGGTTTAAGAAGCCAGATATGAGATTATGAGATATGTTTATGAATTTATTAGATATTTACAATAGCCAAAAGAATGAAGATATTTAAAGTTACGGATCTTTTTCATTCTTGCTAACCTTGTCATGCTATATTGCTTTTATAATACAAAAAAAAAGATGACACTTAAAAACTAAATAAATGACTCGGGAGGCAGAGGCAAGCGGATCTCTGTGAGTTCGAGGCCAGCCTGGTCTCCAAAGCGAGTTCCAGGAAAGGCACAAAGCTACACAGAGAAACCCTGTCTCAAAAAACCAAAAAAAAAAAAAAAAACCAAAAAAAAAAAAAAAACTAAATAAATGATGAAAAAAATTGTCTTTGGAAAAGCAAATCTGAATCCAAACTAAATGATTTAATTATTTTTTTTAAAATTACTGCAGTTTTCCATAGATAAATTCTATCATGTTATATCCTATGATTTCTAACATATAAAACATAGTTTTCCACATTCTTGCTTCTGTTATAAATGTGGGAAGGTGTTGATCAAGTATAAGAGAATGAAGTACCATATACATTCTTCCACTAATTTTAATTTCTGGAAGTTTCATAATAGAAAAACATGAACTACATTTCAAATCTTCAATTATATATTATTAAGTTAAAAGAAAGACAAAATAAGATTCTACTAGTACTTTTGAGGATATAAAGATAAGATTATTACATAATTTTTCTCGAAAGAATAATCAAAAATATAACACTGTAGGACTGAAGAAACTAAACTTCATTTTTTCTGTAAGATGATCTTTTGCTACTCAAAAAGAATACATAAAGACTAAAATAACTGTGTCTACTACAATCTTTCAGCCTACCACCTACGGCAAATGTCTGGCACATGTGAATGCTCCAATGCTTGCTGATTTTGTTAAACTAACATTCCTAAGGCCTGTGGATATAATCTAGATTAAATATTCAGAAGAAAAGTGTGTATTACATCTAGAGTTCGTAAGAAGTGAGCTAGCACCTCCTCCTTTTCATTTTCCTTGTTTAGACTGTCCAGAATCTGCCTTCAAGCTCCCTCTACTAGTTTTCCAAGAAGCCAAGACTACAGGGTGCATTACATTCCCAACATCAGTCTCAATTTCAAGCTATTGTATGTAACATCCTACTTTAATTCATAACTAATCAAGAAAGGGTTGACAGAGAGGTTAAAGGCTAAGAAAACCACACCTCTCTAACACCTTGAAGTCATTCAACATCGACAGCAAAGAGCTCTGAGTATCTAAGGTAGCACGGAGCACAAACATAACAGTGAAGAAACAAAACAATCATATATTTAAACATCCACGTGGAGGCTTTCTGCAAGAGTAGGATAGTTTAGAGGGAAATTAATACAGGGAAGAAACAACTATTTAACAAGTTATAGTCATGGCTACTTCATCCCAAAAAGAGGACATCTGGGTTGGATGGCTGGGTAGAGCTACCACTAGAGCTGGTCACGATGCTTCTTGACCTGCTTGTCAGTGACAGTTACTCTGAGGACTAGGGAGACAGGAGGGTTGCTGGGGCTTGCTGGCTACTAGTCTGAGAAAATGTGAGTCCCAGGTTCAGGGATAAAAGCCCACACCTCAAGGGGATAAGTGAACAGTGATGAAGCAAAATACAGGACACACTCACTCTTCTAACCTACTTGTGCGTGCACGCACACACACACACACGCACACACACACACACACTAACACACACATCAATACACACATATTACTCATTAACATGTGTGTTTGTATTTATTAACCTTTTGATGTTTTTTTTCTATTTGAAAATTAAAAGCTTTATGGGCTGAGCATGGTGGCACATGCCTTTAATCCCAGTACTTGTGAGGCAGAAGTAAGTGGATCCCTGTTTCTGTGATATAATAATAGTAACAATCTACTTCTATTCCATAAGAAAGGAAAGAAGTTTTTCATTAAAGAGAAAGGTAGAAAAGACAAGGTGTGTAAACTTAGAGTTGAGGATATTTTAGGTTAAAGGACTGTCACCTCCACAAGGTGGATATCCTTATCTGTCCTGTTCATCATTACATCCAAGAATCTGGCTCCATTCTGCCTGTGTCCTCAGAACGTTAGGGAAGGGGAATTTAAAGATAATGGACTAATTTGTTTGGCAGAAGAAATTTTAAGGCAAGGGAGCATTTACTCTGTGGCATGGCTACTTTTTACTATATTTACCCAGGTGTATAGTTAAAAAGAGAATAAGAGCTGGGCAGTGGTGGCACCCACCTTTAATCCCAGCACTCAGGAGGTAGAGACAGGAGGATCTCTGTGAGTTTGAGGTCAGCCTGGTCTACAGAGCAAGTTCCAGAACAGCCAGGGCTACACAGAGAAACCCTGTCTCTAAAAACAAAACAAACAAAAAAACAAAGGGGGGGGAGAGAGTTGTAAACTTTACAGCAAAGAACAACCACGTGGCTCTGTGTGGGACAACAGAAAATGTCTCTGAAGAGAAAGACTACCCAATAAGGGTTCCAACTTGAGAAGATGAAAACTTACTTGAAAAGAGAGATCCTGACTGGAAATGTAGCTGAAGGTGTTCCCCATGCCTTGAAAGCAACGGTCTGGGAAAGTGCTGCCCAGTGTCAGCCCACGGGAGCTGACAGCTGTGCTTCACGGGGACCAGGCTATAGCTCACACTGGTAGAAGAATGTGACCACACTGCCATGTTACTAGCTTTGCAGGCATGAGAGATCCAAGATTGAAGAGGTCATGGAGTCCCCTTCAGAGAGCAGCTAAATGTGTGGCAGAGACAGACTCTCTGCAAGAAATTGCTCAGAGGACAAATATGAGGCTGTGAAGGTGAGCCTAAGTTTCTACGGAGACCCAGGATATTGAAGGTGTCAGGATCCTTTCCCCCTTAAGTGGTTTTTGTCAGAGTATTTCATCACAGAATGAGAAAAGCACCTGGTTCAGCAAGTGATTGGCAAATGACTGAATCCCTAAAAGCTTCCACTTCCTTCTCTGTAAAATGCTAACAATGGCGACACCAGAAACAAAGCCATCCTCCTTAAGCACTTTACGGGGTCACATAAGTGGTCAACTGGTATTACCATCATTGCATCTGGATTCTTACACTGTTTTTCTTTTTAACAGAGCCTTCGAATTCTTTTTGTACCTGAGCTAAATACACAAGCACACCATGGTTACTCGTGTCCCAGGCCACTAGCAGCCTTCTCCTTGTGCCTGCAGAACAGATCAGTTTAATTGTGAGGGGAGAAAGGAGGTCAGAAGCAAGGGGGTCCAGGCTGGCAGTACTGCACTTCATAAAACACATACATCTGTACAGAAATCTTAGACCACAAACAACTTTAAAAAGGGAAGAACAGCTTTTAGCAAGTGATGAGTGAAAGTTTAAAAATCACTCACCCTAGGACTCACTTTTAAATATGGAAAGTATACCGTAAATGGTTTAACAGTCAATTATCAGGAAACTTTCACGAAGAATCTATCCTACCCCAAGCACCATTTCAGTAACTACTGAGTCAACCTTCATCTGAAGGATCCACAGCAACTGCGTGGCACTTCCATCCTGTGGGCAGCCAAACTGCCTACTGCCTGACGGGAACAAGCAAGCAGCTCAATGAAATGGGGGTGGGGGGTGGGGAGAACAGTTCCCTTCTTGTTTTCTTTGTCAGGTACTACACTCATCATCTCTCTACCAAAACAGACTGGTACACCCAGCAACCTGAGGAGAAAAGAGGAATAGCTGTTGCTAGGAGAAAAAAGGACCGGAAGAGTCCCCAAGAGGCCATCCAAGTCCCCAAGGGCACAGTGCCCACTGATGCACAGTCCCAGAGGAGGGGGAACCTGGACTGGACACCGACAGTCATCATCTCAAGATCAGAAGGAGATGTGCTCAGAGTAGTTATAGCACCTTGGTCCCAAAGACTCTACTGAACACTGTATGGACTTTAATCTTACTTATGCTATTAACTCCATCTGCAGATAGAAATCACCTTTCCTTGATTTTTATGTTCCTAATTTTTGTCATTACTGGAAAGAAGTGAATCAATCACATCGCTGTCATAAGTTTAAAAAGATGTTTCTTATTCACATTTTTATTTAAAATTTTTTCATGCAATATAATTTGACATTCTTTCCTCTTCCCCATAGAATCTTCTTTGTCACTGCTTTGTAAAACACAAAATGGAAACGGAGAATAAAATTCAGTGATGTAAACATTCTTCAGTCTTCAAAATTTACCTATTTTTCTAGATAAAAATTATACCTTACATTATATAAACTATAAAAGAAAATTCACGAAGAATTCAGAAAGAAGCTCTTCAACATTTACATATTTTTCTAAAAATTATACCTTATATAAACTATAAAAGAAAATTCACGAAGAATTCAGAAAGAAGCTCTTCAAAATTTACCTATTTTTCTAGATAAAAATTATACCTTATATTATATAAACTATAAAAGAAAATTCATGAAGAATTTAGAAAGAAGCTCTTAATTTTCTATACTTTTTTTTTAATAAGGGTTTGCTTTAAGGACATGAATGTTTGTATTTCTATTTTTCCTATTTTCCCACTTCTTTTTAAAGTCAGATATGACTATTATAGAACACCAGGGACTTCTGTCTCCCTGAAAACCCAATCTCTGGGGCTAAAAAAGTACAAGAGATGGGCCACCCAATACAAGCAGACAGACTCTTCCCTGGTGTGGAACTTACCACAGGAAGCGTGAGCCATGTAGCCACAAGGCGGCTGCTGATCCAGCGATACCATGACAGGCTTATAAACATCAAAGGAATAATGGGACCCAGCATAAAAATACTTCCAAAAAAGCTTCCCGCAAACAGGAAGAGTATAAAATAAATCCCCTTCCATGACACCATGATTCTGAAACATAAAACAAAAACAAAGATTATGTTTTATTACTATGCATTTAGCTGTTCCAATTCCATCAAAATTATACATACAATAATCTTTAATGAGGCTACTGAATAACTCTGAGGAAGGCTAGAGAAGACTGAAGTCCCCGCTCTACAAGCCTAACAAGTTGCCAGTATTCTAGAAACTGATCCTCTCAAAGGAGTACATAAATGTCTGTTCTCCAGAAACACATGCTATCTGGTGTGTAAGACGCCTTTTTAAAACTCAACTGCCTTTAACACAGGAGGGATCACTTTCTTTCCTGGGTTACTACTCCAAGGTTGTTTTCTACCTAGAAGCCAAAATAATGCAGGAAGATTTGCAGAAGAGCTTCCAAGCGGGAGCACACCTAAGAGCAACAGTGGTCTCAACAGGGCACACTAAAGCTGAGAGAGAGGACTCTGGAAGGGGTCACTCTTCACAGGGACCCGAAAATTCCATCTCCGGGCCCCTGGTCTTAGACTGCCTCTTTACGAGCTTGCTGGGTAAGTCAGCTGACCCTTTACTTTATCCAGACATCTGCCAAAGTATTACCTTAACGGGACTTGAAACCAAAACCTAACACGGATATTTTTAAACAAATGCCTGGAAACATAGCTGAAAATGAAATCTCCAACATTTGATTTTATAACCTAAACTAAACAGAACAAACTGACCCAGAATGAAGTTTAACTTGCTACCAAGTGTATGTTTTCAATTTCTACCAATATGTGATGTTATATACACAAAATCCTACAAATATTTACTACGAACTTCTAGATCTGGACCTTTAGGGAGAAGGATGAAGGAATCATAGGGAAAAAGACAACTAGGAAGCAGTGGAATGAACTCCAACCCACACAGGGCTAGAGGCATGTGTCCCACGACCTCCACATCACTGTCTCTGAGCCTCTCTGCATTAAAAATAGCAGCAGCAGCAGCGGCTTCTCCTCAATCCTCAACTTAAATCTCTTCAATAGAAAAAAGGCACACAGGCTTTAAATTCACTATTTCAGACCTGTTTCTTATACACACACACCCACCACCACCTATAATGCTCCTCTCTATCTGAAAACCCTCCATCTACCTTTCCTATCTGATATTTTCTGTCAGCCAGCCACCAGCTAACTCTAGACACTTGTTCCTAACCTCCCTGGTGGAGCCACATTTTACACTGTTATCCACTCAGACAGTATCCTCATCAAAGACTCCTGCATGCTTCTTCCTTACCAATTTCTGATTTGATGCAATTCTAAGGAAAAATATATAATTAAATGGCCTAGCTATCATCAGATGAAATCTTTCCACTGTATAGCAATGAATCTGAGCCGCATGGAGGCTAAAAAGGCTTTCCTAGTTCAACACAAAGCATCCAGTCCTGCCTAGAGCACCTTCCACTGCTTCATGCCACCTCCCTCCTGCCATTCAGCTGAGAATTAGACCAACATCAACCTTTAATCGTGTACTTAAATAAAGACAAACGTATATAAAGGGATCTATCACATGACTGCAGTGGGATTCTATAGCTCCAATCTAAGCTAAAATTCTTTAATATTTATTTATATGAAACAATAAACATATAAGGAAATCCCTACTGTGTGCCAGCCATGGTCCCTACCATTACCATTACCCAGACCATTACCAAAGGTCTCACAAATCTAGGAATGGAACTCAGGGCCTCTTGCATGCAAAGCACAAGCCCTACCCTCCTCCTGGTGATCTCATTTCTAACTTGTGTGCTCCTCTCTGGCTGTATTTCAAAGCCTTTTTCTCTGTCTTCATTCAAGTCCTAATTTGGGGGTCAACTAGGTTAAGAATAGCTACATACTTATTTGGAATAGTTAAATATTGAATAAAAAGGACAATGTCAAGAACTGACACAGATGTGCAGCAACCTGAACTAACACTCATTGCTGGTGGAAACTCAAAATTATACAAAACTCTGGGAAACAGCTTGGCAGTTTTATAAACTACTACATTGATGCTCACCATATATAATAGTAAATCCACTGACTGTCCAGTACAAATAAATATTATCTTCATACAAAAGGTTCTACACAATCCTTTATAAGCACCATTTCTCATAATTGCCCAAAACTAGAACTACCCTGTCAGTCAATGGTGAGTAGATACTGAATTAGTACTCATCAATGAAGATATATGCCTAATGCAGGTCTCTTGAGCTATTCTCAAATGCACTGTGCTAAAGGAAAGATGCCAGGCTCAAATGACATTTCTTTTAGGGGACATTCTGGGCGAGGCCAACCCATAGGAGAGGAAACAGATCAGTGGTTGGCAAAGGTTAGGACGAAGAGATGGTCTGAGTACTGAAGGAGAGCACAGGGAAGCCTGCTAGATGAGCAAACTGCTGCTTCCTGACTGCACAGTGCACGATGGTGGAAACATGTCCACTACTTTCCTTCCTTTCCTCCTGTGGAGCTCAGCGTTGAAACCAGACTTCCTGCATACCTAGTACAGCTCTGCCACTGAGCAACATGCCCAGCTCGCCTGGGTATTGTAAACTGTGATCCTGCCTGTCATCTAGCCCTTGGGAGGCAGGGATCATGAGTTTAAAGCTCCAGAGTGAATGTGAAGCCAGCCTGAGCTACATAATGATACTCTGTTTCACAAATACAAACTCTTAAAATGACTGAGATAAAAGCTGTGTTCTTGTGAAATCCTATACTTCAGATTATTTCAGTAATAATGATCTAAAATATTTTTCTAAGCTTTTTTAATACGCCAGATATTATTTCATGTATTTGGTTTGAATAGACTTGAACAGTCACAATAATCTCATGGCGTGAGTATTTTTAATACCTCTGTTCTAGACATCAGGATTCTGTGGCACAAAAATGTTAAAGTAATGTGCTCAAGGTTAAACAGCTACTAAATAGCAAAGCTGAGAACTGGCTCTGGGGATTTTGGTGTTGGTGTCTATACTCAATCTGCTGTGTTATACATTTTTTTCAAGACTGTATTATTTTTATAATTAAATACACATACTTTAAAAGAATTATACTATAAAGACATAATTGGAAACCAAATTTTAATACTTTATAAAAAAAGTATTCTGAATTTTACAAGTTCACAGGAGCTAAATGAGAAAGGCTCATTAAGTCTCTCTTAACTTAATATCCTTTAGTTCACACACACAAGCGATATAGGTTAACCTGTGATTCCGGTTATAGCAGTTATCATGAAAAAAATCATGAATGGGGCAAGGATAATGGTTGCTTCACTAAGGTACTGAAGAAGGCATCCTCCTGGAGGAACTGGTGGAGGGAGCAGAGAGAGAATTCAGGCAGACAAACAACATACGATTCTTAGAAATCAGAAACAGCAAGCTGTAGAGACTTAGAAACTACTGACGTAGAAGAACAACAAGGTTCAGAATGCTGGTATGCAAGAAATCGTAAGAGCACTGGCCCTAGGGAGAAAGCCGCACCCGCGTCAGGATGGGGAAAACAGCACTGCATCTTGGCACACAGAGTGGGAGACAACCACCTAAGGCTTAGGACTCATCTTTTGAGATAAGTGTTACAAGTGACACAAACATGGACACCCTGGCTTTGTTAGGAGTCTTCTCTGGGCGGGTGGTGGTGGCGCATGCCTTTAATCTCAGCACTCAGGAAGCAGAATTAGGGGGAATCTCTGTGGCCAGCCTCGAAAAACCAAAAAAAAAAAAAAAAGAGCATTCTCTGGACTTTGCAATAGATAACTCATAAGACATACTGGCAAAAATTACGGGACTGAAAAATGCCACTATCAAAAAGGTCTTCAAGGCAGGACCGACACCAACTGATCATGAGCACACACTTCCTTACCTGGACACCTCACCTGTAACATGAGGAGGCTTAGGGCAGATCCCCTCTAAGACCTCTGCTAGTCTGAATATAGGCTTCCTTTTCTTTATCAGACACTTTATACAGGCAGGATGATAAGTATTTACCTACTTATCATCTAAAGGTTTGCCTTGCTTGCCAGCACAGATGTGTCGTCCCAGCTACCACTCAACAGAACCAGGGAAATCCAGGTTCAAGGCCTGCCTGGCTACAGTGAATGTACCAGCACCTGAGTAACTTTCATGGACCCTGCTCAGTGGAAGAACACTTGCAAGGTAGTGGGTCTAGTCCCCAGCACTGTAAACAAAGTCCACAGACTTCACATTGTATATACAACCCAAACATCTATCACATGGAAGAAATCTGTAATCTTGCTCAAATTCAAAGTTGAATTTTAAATACTACAGGGAGTCTGCAAAAGCAACTCATGATATGAAAATATCATACTGAAACCATTGCTTTGTATACTAACTTTAAAAAGTGAAAAATAACAAAAGGCATTCTAGTAACAATGACTCTAGCCAACTGGCTAGCACCCACTCAAAGGACCTTTATTCTAGTCTACTTCACATTCTCTTCTGGGTATGTACTATGCTACAGTGGATTTGTAAATCTGAGGATTAAATAAAAGGACTTTCCTGTAGCTCCTGACAATGCCACGTGTCCTAAAATAAACACTTAACATTTCCATCCAATCCAAACAAAAGCCTCAAATGTGGATTGATTGTGTGTGTGTGTGTGTGTGTGTGTGTGTGTGTGTGTGTGTGTGTGCACGCGCACGCGTGCGCGCACAATTCCTACAGGTGGATACAAATATTATTAGGTGAATTTTTAAAAGTCTGATGGGGAGACATATGGCATAATAAACCCAAGATTACTCCACAAAGAGGCTGACCAGAAATGCAGACAAATCCTCATGCCAGTCTCCTGTCCCTTCAGCTCCTTCAAAGACTCCTCTTGACCAACCCAAAAAGAATGAAGAGCCCTGTGCTGCCGAGGAGTAAAGAGCAGATTCTAGGGCAGAACAACACAGAGCTAGCGAAAATCGGGTTGTAAACTACATGATTACCATTTTCTAATGACAGTTGATTTGTATATACTTTTGTTTCTTGGGGTATATGCAGTAAATCTTTCTCTCTATTCCTGTTACCTATATCCTTTTTGATAAACAAGTTATCTTACTGTTTTGTTTTAAGGTGGTGAGGATCAAATCTAGGGCCTCTCACATGCTACATAAGCACTCTACCACTGAACTACACTCCTGTTAATTTTGATTAAAACGCAATGTGTCAGGAAAGGAAGTACCTCCTGTAGATCCTTATCTTTATCCCTATAGGTCAGTGTACGCCTCAACTCTCACCAGAGGAGTTTCTTATTGCAGTAGATGGTGACCGAGACAAGAGACGCACAACTTAAGAGAGACAATGGAAGACTCTGCTCCGCGCTGCTAAACAAAACATCTCTCTGAGCCCCGAATGGAAGGCCCAAGTGAGTCTGGCACCAATTCTAGTTTGAACTTGGCTTCTTGACCACAGGATAATACAAGCGTTGCTGTCCTTTCCATACCTGGTTTCCGTATCAGCAGATGACACTTATATTTTATCTGTCTCGGGCATCTGTTCTGACACACTCCTGTGAGGTGGAAGGCAGTCACCATGAACTAAGAAGCAGAATGAACACACATTCACTCCATTGGACAGCCAACACCCAAAGGGTCCCACCAGATGCCCTGACTGCTGAGTATGTTTACCAGAAATCACCCAACACTTGCCCACAGCTTCCCCAAGAAGAGGATCTGATCAACTCTCTAGAAACTGGTTTTATGATCATTCCCAGCTGCCCCAGCACCTTTGAGAGTCTCAGAGTCTTCAGCTAAAGATGGCAGTAGCAGAGTATGCTTACCTCTCAATTAAAACAAAACAAGCAGACAAACAAGAACACCTAGGTAAGTAGGTAGGTGGGTGGGTGTGTGGGTGAGTAGGTAGGTGAGTAGATAGGTGGGTAGGTGGGTGGGTGGGTGGGTGGGTGGGTAGGTATACAGATAGGCAGATACGTAGGTAGGCAGTAAATTTTTAAAGAAAAAAATGGAAATGACTCATAAATGGCTAATAGCTGTGGCGAAGCACATAGGAAGCTTCTAAGGTACTAGTAAGGTTCTATTTCTTAAGGATTGTGACTAACATGTATATTCACCGTGTGTTTTTAGATTATCAATATCCATTCTTCACATATTTCATATACATGTTACATGAGCAACAACATAAATATTTATTTTATAGGTCTTCCCCACTCTTGAATGAAACATGGAGAGGTCAATCCTTGATTCATTTACTTTTGCATCTAAGTTTTTAAGAATAAACATGCATTTTACAATTTAAAATATTTTAATTATAATAATTTCAAGAACACACTAATTAATCCATGGTTAAGAATATTCGTTACAACCCCTAATTACTTTACAAAAAAAACAATCCTTAAGAGTTAGCTGAGACAAATATATCAGCGAAGTTCATAATCTCTAAACTAGTAAGTAAGAAACATGTAAATCTTGACTCCCATGATAAAATCAAATACACTAATTTCTTTTAAATCTATGCATGCATACTAATTTGCACAGCCCCATTCTCACGGACACATCCGCATTTTCCTTGTGACCACTGTTTACGTAAGCTTCTCTGCACAAAACAAGGACCCGAATCATTTTTATTTTTTTCAGAACCTGGTAACATAAATACATCTGCCTTGCCCAGTAAACTAGAATGTCTCTTTATCCCCCAGGAGAGTGGTACTTGTTTTCCTTTCCAATGTCAAGGGACAGAAAGATCTTTCTAGAAACAAAGCTGATGGTTATTACCTCTTTCTTCTCTGCAGTCCTTCATTTTTATTGTCGATGGCATTGTCACACATGTCTTTTATTATACCCAACTTTAAATTCTTTCAGGAAACAGACTACTCATTTAAAATAAATTAAAATCTAATGTCACCAATGTTATTCGTCTTTACTTCCTGGTCATGCAAATGAGTCTTTATTAAAGCACAGTATCAGGAAACAACTTTATTTAAAAATCCCATTCAAAATATTCTGAAGATAAATACACAAAGCATCAGGACAAAGGCTTCTTTAGACAAATAAGTCAAAAACTTAAAATATTTTCTGTTGAGTACTCAGAAGAAGCTACAAAAATAACATAGAATTTGCTCTGGACCATTTTAACTGTTTGGAAAAAAGACAGAGACACTATAACTGGGAAGAGACAAACCATGTCAATTCTTTCTTCCTACAGTAGCAGGAGAAAATAGGATTTTTCTCAGGTACAAAACATACAGGTAAACAGGCATCATTGTCGGAAAGGTCTTACAAGAAACCAAACCACATTTCCCCATTCTGACAAACACAACAGGACTATGAAGGAGCAGAATTGGGTCAAGCTTCAGTTCCATCTCCTAGAAGAAAGTGAGAAGTTTCAACACCCAGCAGACACAGTCAACAAGCTTGCTCTAACAGCTCCTTTCGGGGAAGTCCACCCTGGCAGTTCCTCGAACTAGGCAAGAGCAGCAAGGGTGGTGTCCAAATGAAAGTGCTTATTTCATTATCTACCTTTGATGTTTGGACAGAGAAGAATTGTATGTGTCTGCATGAGACTTACCTACATAGTCTAAGTAAACACTTCATACAAATATTCAGTTCTCTAACTTCCGATGCAATCTTTTACTTCAAATGTACTCACAAGTCAGTATGCAGAAAGAAGAAAGTAGATGTCATAATGTGACTCTTTTTACTGAAATTCCAAAACAGATAAGCAGTCTTGGGAGGGGGGACACCGAAATGCTGTTTCTTGATTTGGTGCTGGCTACACTTAGGAATGGAATAACGGAAGTTTCACAAAACTGTGCCCTTGAGATACATGTGCTTTATTTGTGCCTCTCCACACTGTTTATAAAAATGTTACACGTAATAACTTAGATACTTTATAAACAGCCCAATCAGATACATGCAGTCAGGAGAAAAAGTATCTGCTTTGCCTTCTATATTCTGAAACTGCCAGCGTCCTTCCCTTCCCAGTTGAAGGGGTATAAAGTGGAACAAGCCCTTCACAGGGCAAACTGGTTAAGCAGCTGTTATGGCACCAAGCATGTCTAGCATCATGAAACAGCTCTTAGTGTTTACCTCAGAGAAATCCTCAGCTGTGTGTACAAGCATGGTCCACTGTCACACCACAGAGAAAAGGTGAAGTCAAACAGTCCACTGATGGGGCAGGCCAGATGAGGGTACGGCATCCCACGCTGCAGACCCCATGCAGCCGCTGGAAGAAATGGGCTGGCATGCTTCCTACACCGCACTCAAGAGCTCTTGAAGAGGATTTCTTTTGAAACCTCAGACTTGAGATCCATCCCAAGTGCTGAGATTATAAGCATGATCCCAGCATGCCTGGCTCCAAGATACACTGCTCACAGAAAAAGACCATGATTTCATTTTGGGGGTGTGAACTTCCCTCTCCTAAGCTCCCGATGCTCTGTGGCTAATATAGATAACGCAGACAGACACAGAGGCATTGGAGTATAGTTCTGGCGCTTCTGAGGCTGGGGCAGGAGGATTACTTGAGTCCACGAGTTCATAGCTAGCCTGGACAATATCAAAAACCAGTCTCTAGAAACCAAACAATATTAAATGAAACGCACAGAAATCTGTCCACGAGGATGGCCGCCAGGGCAACGGACAGTCTCCTCCATAGGATGGGATAGTCCACAACTGGGATAGTCAAAGGGAGTCGAGGTTTCCCATAATGTTTTATAAGGAAGGCATTTCCACCTGGTACTTCACACTAAAAGGAAGTGTAGCCAAAGATCTAATCTCAGCAAGGCCCGTGGGTTTCCATTTTACCCCAGTATCAAAGTTCAATCGGATATCAAGTGATAAAGCAGAAATAACCCAAGCTCTTAGCCAAATGACTGTTTGCTAGACCCTAAGCTCAACGTAAAATTTTACACTCAAATTTAAAAACAATTTCAAAATACATTAAGGCAGGAATGATTAAAAAAAAAATCTTCTCATTGACCTAAAACTGTAGTGACACCACCAATAATCCTGAGCCTGACCAAAGCAACTCGAGGCCATCATTGAGCCAGGCTTTGTGGCACTCTTGTAACTACGGCATTGGAGAGGCCGAAGAGCGATGATCATGAGTTCTAGACCAACCTAAGCTATATAAGGACACCCACCTTCAAAAGAAAACAAAACTCATCCAACTGACTTCACGGCACTTAGGCCCATTTAAACTTGATGTTTAAACCCGTGTTCAGTTTCTCCCTTCATGAGACAAAACTAGCTGGTCAACACGTGCAAAGGAGGCCCAGGGATGTAAGCAGCAGAGAGTGCTACCTGGAATGCACAGAGCCCTGTCCATCCCCAGCACCACATAAACCAGGGATGGGGGTGCACGCCAGCATCCCAAGCACTCCAGAGACCGAAGAGGCAAAAAGATCCCAGGTTCAAGCTACTGAGTGACTAACAGAAGTACCAGCGACTGTTAAAGTAAGCACAGGCTCTGGTAAAATCATATTTACAGAGTCTGAGGTCATCAAAACCAGACAGAGTGAGGTAAGAGAAAGATGTGGGATGGAGGATTGAGGAAGCAGAGAAGGGAGTGTGGGGAGAGGAAAAGGTGAGTCCTTACAGGTAAGGTTCTAACAGGAAACAATTGTTAAAATGTGAGGAAAATCAAAATCAGCACATAACTGCACCCCTGTTTACTCTCAAGTATTCATGTGTTAATTGAGAAAAAGGAAAACCCGGAAGATTTGCCTAAATTTGCCCAAGTATTTCAAGCATTTGCAGAAAACAAGCACCAGTCACTCTCCAAAGCTAACCATCCTCAGGCAGGGTACTAGGAGGGGCAGCAGCATGGGGCCCAGCCCTCCCGCTGTGTATGGTGGAGTGCACTCAGCAAGGACTGAGGAACACTGAGAACACAGTAAATCAATTCACAGAAACTCAGCAGCCTGTCTGTCTGTCTGTCTGGGGCTGGAATTAAAGCCACTGGGCTTTATAAACATGTGGTCTGGCAGCCCAGTGTCTCAGCTGACACACAATGAAGAAAGTGAGGGGTAGGAAGGTAGGTCCGACTTGTATCTAACAGGACACAGCCAGCTGTGACAGGGTGACCATTGAGGACACCACAGTAAGGGAGCCACTGAAAAGGAATTAATACACGAGCAGGGCCTGGGCCTGGGGGAGGGACAGTCACAGTGAACTGGGACCACGACAGACAGGAGTGGGCTGGTGCTGCCGTCCGTCCTTATGGTCCACACCATGGGGGGGGGGGGGGGGGTGGAGGGAGGTGACTGGCAAGTCCTGAAGAAGCTTCACTGAACTCTTTGGATCTCTGTTGGATTCTGTTGCTTCCAAATTATTTCAAACAATATATGCGAGATTTTTAATGAAATGTCACCAACATTTTCCTGTGTAAATGGCAAAAACACTGTACTTCAACAATTTCCTGTTATTACAAAAGATTTCTAAGACCTAAAAGTTAAAACCACATACACCCACACTGAGCGGAACACAACCAATGTGAAACCATCTCAGAAAGGATGATTAGGGTAGCCAAGATGCCATCCAGCCGGTATTTAAAAGACTACCTTCCTTTTCCAATTACTTATTACAGCCCTCAAAACGTTAACCATAGAGTTCTATCATGGCCCAGGAACTCTACTCCTCAGTGTACACCAAGTGAAATGAAAGCATACAGCCACACAAGATCAATTACAATTCATAGGCACACGGTTAATAACAGTCTTAAAGTGAAGTTACACAAATGTTCATCACTTACTGAATGGGTAAGCAATAGATCAGATAGATCTACCAGTGAATACCTCAGAACCCCAGAGGGAAGAAAGTACTGCTCCATGCTAGACAGACTGCCTCCAAACACTGTGCTAAAGAGAAAGACGTAGCCAAAGGTTCATGGACACTCCGATTGTGTTTCTAGGAAATGTCCAGATAGACAAAGCTACAGAGACAGAGGACAACAGGTGGGTGGCCCCCTAAGGCAGAGGTTTCAGGAAATGGAAAGTGACTGTGAGTCCAAACTTTATTTGGGGAACTTAAAAGAAAGGTTCCACACTTAGACAGCGGCTGCACAACTCCAATCTATAAGCCAGTGACTAGTAAACTTGATAAGCAAACACCACTTTAACTGTGTGGTACGTAATTATATCTGAAAACAAGAAAGCCAAATGGTGATTACCAACACAGGAATAACGCTAGCCAAATCTACTCTGCAGATCACAAATGCTGATGGAAAAGAGAAATTATGAGATGTTGTAAGAAAGAACTACTACCTTGGAAACTATAAAGACAGCTGTAAGTCTGTTTCCTATGTGGGATGGGGAGGGTTGAGGCAGAGGAGGGGCTATCAGGAGTTAGGTTTCAAACCTGGGACATCGCTGAAGTGCCTACTTAACATATCAAAGCAGACCTGGCAGCCAGGTTCTCCCTGCATCCCTTCCCTACCTGTTACAGGGCCCTCCTGGCTGGCACAGGGGCCCCTACCCTGAATTCTCCAGCCCCGGGGCTAGGCGGCCCTTCCTTAGCTGTTCTTCCCTATGTAATCCAACCGTTTTGGCTACCTGGTCCTTTCATCTACTCTTTGGGCCTCCTGGCTGCTGTACCTTGTCCCTTCTCCCCACATGGCTCAGTGTCATGTCCATTCTGGACTCTCCCAAGTGTCTCTGCCTCTGGCTTTGCTCTCCCTTTTATCTACAATAAACTTTCTCCCCCACCATACCTAGGAGCAGTCATGTCTTCTCCTTTTATTTTGTTTTTCATTCACCAGGGAAGAGAAAAGTCAGGGAAAGGGAACTTATGAGCAAAGTGGGGCATGGATATCATCAGAGTGCATTTTATACATGTACAAAAATGCACTGCATCGTTTTGTATAATTAGTACTTAGTACCAAAAATGTTAAAATATGCAAAATAAATCAGAGAGCAAAGGGGGACCAAAAAGTAGATAAAGTAACGTCACTGAAAGGAAGAAAGATCAGTCACTCAAAACACTACTAACAGCTGTCCCTGTGTAGTGACCACGATTGCTCATTTTCCAAACGGTGCAAAGAGCATTATTTTTATTTTTTATTTTTTCGAGACAGGGTTTCTCCGTGTAGCCTTAGCTGTCCTAGAACTCATTCTATAGTTCAAACTGGCCTTAAACTCATAGAGATCCACCTGCCTCTGCCTCCTAAGTGCTGGGATTAAAGGCATTCGTCATCAACCCCCAGGGATTTTTATATAATAATAACAAAATCCCCAACAATATTTTAAAAGGATACTCAGAAGTCAGCATTTCTTTCATTGGGGGTCTGAATAGAGCCTATCACTGATACATATCTTAAGAGTAGTATTGAGCAAGCCGGGCTGTGGTGGTGCACACCTTTAATCCCAGCACTCGGGAGGCAGAGATCGGTGGATCTCTGAGTTCAATCCCAGCCTGGTCTACAGAGTAAATTCCAGGACAGCCAGGGCTACACAGGGAAACCTTGTCTTCAAAACATACAAACAAACGAAGAGTAGAATTAATCACTAATGGAAAGTATGAAATTTGAGTCACGTGGTATTAGAAGACATTGTTCCAACGTTTTAGATGTGCGAGAGCTGATATTCAGGCTGCAGACTCTTTTTCTTTACTCCAGATGCAGAACTACTGATTTCACTGGGTCAGCAGGATACCTAACAACTCACAGGACAAAGAATAAATTGCTTCCCTCGTGAAATTACACTTCTTCAAACAACATCCTGATCATATTGCTTCTACGGCTCATGGTCATGCCGCTGCCTTTAATAAAAGATTTTTAAGGTACAGGTTATGATAACTAAACAAACAATATTTCAAGTAAAACAAAGACAGCAATCATTCATGTCAATAGACACAAGCAAAATGAAGTAGTCAAATCAGTGCCTCTCTTTTAATCCACTCTCAAGGCAGAGTAACTCTGCCTAGATACGCTCAGGGATTTGACATCTAGAACTGACTGCTAAGCCATATGTGTGTATTTTTTTCTTGAAGAGAAAAAGTCTCGGGTGCTGGAGAGATGGCTCAGTGATTAAGAGAACTGGCTGCTCTCTTCCAGAGGTCCTGAGTTTAATTCCCAGCACCCACGTGGTGGCTCATAACCATCTGTATCTGATTCCCTCTTCTAGTATGCATAAAGACAGAGCACTCATATACATAAAATAAATAAATCTTTTTAAAAAAATCCCTAACATGTATCAGGCAGGGACTTCATAACTAGAAAGACACAAAGAACTAGTCCTTAGAGAAACACTCACCAGCGGCCTCAAAGGCCTGCTGCTGGGAACAGGTCTAGAGTCGCCTTAGGACTCGAGGAACCATGCCATGTGGGCACCATGCCGGACGGAGCAAGAAGGTGGAACCAGAGATACATCACATGCATTTTCCTTTCTAGAAAATAATTCTAAACTGGAAATTTGTTTTAAAAAAAACTGACAAAATATAAAAGAAAAAATAGAAACAGGAGATCTGCTCACAAAAGATCATGCCACTATATTCTTTATATCCTTGTATTAGGCTTTCTTTTAAAACCATTTGGGATGCCGTGATAATTATATAGTACTTGTAATTTAAATGAAGTTATCCATTTTTATCCAAAGCATGTCAGATTGAATTCTATCAACCATGAAATTCTCTGCAACTGTTACAAAACACTTTTTTATGGCTTATTCTGTAAAAACAATGACTGGGTTTCAGTTCATGTACAAACTATATTTTGTACAAATAATAACAGGGTTAATATCTGGAACGTCTGCTTTGCTATTAAAGTATTACATCTGTGACCCTTTTTTTCCTTAGACTAGCAAAAATGAAAATAAGGAGCAGATGGAGAATGACCGGAACTCTATCCATCTATTTTCAAGTGTTTCATGTAACATGTTCTTATCATTAACAAATAAAAACATAAATGAAGAAATTAATGTGAAGGCCTGTAAAAATATAACAAAAGCTCAGAGGCCTGAAGAAAACTAACTAATAGTCATAATATTATTTAAAGTATTTGTCGGAAGTGTAACTCTTCTATTTGGTGAGCAGAAGCAGTAGGTTTCAGAGCAATACAGTGCAATCATTAAGATATTATTAGACATATCTCTGAAAATTTAGTCAATTTAAAAGTCATGCGGCCTATAAATTCACCATGGAAACTCATCTGCTCAGAGAGGCACTCAGATAATGGCCATGGAACCCTTCATTTAAAAAGCCCATGAAAACTCATGGCTTTTTTTTTTTTCAGTGAATAGCAAATACCTATCTTACAATTTGGGATGAAAAAAAATAATCCAAGTAAACAAGAGTAGTCAAAAACTATGTCCTACAACACACTCCAACCGTTTGGCTTCTCTAGCCACAGTAGATGAAGAATTATATTGGGACATATATCCAGAGTTGCCCAAACTGTAGTCTAGAGACTAAGAGAGCATACATACATTCAGTTTCCTTAACAGTGCAGGATGATGTGCTGTCCTACAAAGTTCACACTCAAAATTGCACAACTGAGTTACACTCCCCCCCAAAAAAAATCACAAAAAAGCCTATAATGTTCTAATTAAGTTTATGGTTTTGTGTTGAGCCATATTCCTAGCTATCCTGGACTGCAGGATGGACACTCACAGAAAAGGAATAAGTAATAGCTAACACAGCATTTGCTTCTTGACATGTGCCTTCGTCCTTTCTAGTTGCTGTGATAAACACTGACAAAAATTAATCTGAAAGAGATGAAGTTTACTTTGGCTCACAATCCCAGGTGCCGGTCCATCACTGCAGGGAAGTCAAGGCAGCAGGAACCGGAAGCCGCTGGTCACATGACATCCACCGTCAAGAGCTGGGGCAGAATGCATGCACGCATGTTAACGGTCACTTTGCTCTTTCCTTTGTATTTGGTCCAGGGCCCAGTCTATGACTGGTACTGCACCTCAACCTATTTTTTAAAAATCCCTCACCAACATGCCCACAGGTAACCCAATCCAGACAATTCCTCACTAAGACTCTCTTGGAGGATGATTCCAGATTGTGTCAAGTTGACAAAACTATCCACCATGATATGTAACAGTTACAGGAGTCCTTGGGTTGGTAGGCAGCTTTCTCCTCCCACAGAGCCATTCAGGGGTCTAGGTTACTTGCACTGAGGCTCCTCGTGCCCAGTTCATGTTCATCCTACATATAACTTTAAGGATGTGAGGGGACAAAGTCTTTCTAATCACACCCCACTGTCTAGAACTCAGTCACAAGGGAAGCAAGTTCCACTCTCAGAAAGATGGAAAAACCAAACTCTAGTGGACAGCTTGGCAGTACCCTCACAAAGAAAATTCAAAAACAACCGTACAGGAAGGGTCAAAGGGAGCTGGGAAGAGGGAGGCTCGTGAACAGAAACAAGCCAAAGTGAAGCAACAGTAATCCACGAGAACAAGGGCGTGCCTGGACGAAGCCTGCAGAACAGGGATGGTGAGGCTGCTTAGGGATATGGTTTTCCAAAATGTGCCAAAGTTTCTATCTGTCTACAACAAAGTGAAAAAACACCAGCTCATAACTCGTTAAAAATGCTAAACTATTATTCAATTTTCTATTACTTACATGTGTGATACTATGACACTGTGAAATAAAAATTTCATGTCCTAACTTTATACTAAAAATATTTTTAAAATATGTCATTTAAGGCTGTGACTGAAGTTTTTCTCAGTTAATGCCCTTTCCTGACTACAAGGCAATTCAGTCTTTATCCCATAAGCAAGAGGCACTAATTTCATCTTCCAGTTTATCCACACATCAGTGCTTCGGTGTCTGCTAACAAGCTTGTACTGCTCTCTATTAGGCTTGATTCTAACCAGTCACAGAGTTCAAACATGAGCATGAGTTACCAGAAGTGAGCAGAACAGCTTACCAGCCAGTATAAACTATAATCAACAGCTATGTTCAAGCCAACCTGAGCTACAAGAGGATCAATGCCGGTTGAGAGAGAGAGAGAGAGAGAGAGAGAGAGAGAGAGAGAGAGAGAGAGAGAGAGAGAGAGAGAAACAATTAGCAAGCTAAAATACACTCTGCTACAAAGCATTAATACAAACCTCCTTTTGTAAAGTACAAATACTAAAGCAAGGGCCCAAGGGGGATTCATGGATCTCTCTGGGAAGGGGAAACAGAGGAGATCTCCAGGTTGGAATGGAGGCTGGTAGGCATGGGAACTTGGGGGATCGGGGAGGGGGGTGGGTGGAGGGAGACAGTGCTGGGACAGATGACTGGAAAGGGGAGCTTCAGAGTCAGGTAGAAGACTAATGCAGCAGTGGATGCATAGCCTGAACTGGCCCTCCCCTGTGATCTGACTGGTGACTACCCCGGTTGTCACTGGAGAGCCTTTATCCAGTGACTGATGGAGACAGATTCAGAGACCCAAGGCCCAACATTGGGCCCAGCTCAGGAGTCCTGCTGAGGAGAGGGAGGAGGGATTGTTGGAAACAGGGGGGTCAGGAACATCACAGGAAAACCCACAGAAACCACTAGGCTGGCTCATGGGAACTCACAGTCTGAACCAACAACCAGGGAGCCTGCATGGCACCAACCTCGGCCCTCTGCACATACTTGACAGCTGTGTGGCTTGGTCTGTATGTGGGACTCCTGGCAATGGGAGCAGGGCTGTCCCCGAGGCTTTGAGTGGCTCTTGGGGACCTACTCCTCATGCTGGATTCCTTACCCAAACCGAATACAGGGGGAGGTGCTTGGTCTTATGGCTGCTTGATATGCCATGCTTTGCTGAAGCCCATGGGAGGCCTGTCCTGTTCTGAGCTACTACAGAGGAGGAGTGGGGAGAGGGGAAGCAGAGGGAGGAGGGGAGAAAGAAGTAGGAGGACAGGAGGGAGGGGAGGCTGTGGTCAGGATGTAAAATAAATAATAAATAAAAAATACTAAAGTTTAAAAAACTGGCATGATATACACACTGTTTCTACTCTACTCATTAGAGCAGTGGTTCTCAACAGACCTAACACTACGATCCTTTAATACAGTTCCTCGTGTTGTGGTGATCCCCCAACCATAAAATTACTTTCATTGCTACTTCATAACTGTAAATTTGCTACTGCTGTGAATCATAATGTAAATATCTGATATGCAGGATATCTGATATGTGACCCCTGTGAAAGGGTCGTTCAACCCCAAAGGGGTCACAACCCACAGGTTGAGAACTACTGCATTATAGATTAGAAGGGAGTATTCAGTTACCATTACAAACAGCCAAAAAATTGAACATGTTAGCTCACTCTGTAATCCCAGCATTTGAGAAGCTAGGATAGGAAGACAGCCTCAAGTCTGAGGCCAGTCTGGGCATATTAAGTCCAAGGCCAGCCCTGACTACAATGTTGAAACCCTCAAAAAAGGGAGCGGGGAGCAGGGAGCAAGGCAATAAAAAAAAGTGAAATGATCTTTTTGCTAGAAAAATTCAAGCATTATTCAACAATAAATGTAAGAATTTTATTTGAAATCTAAGAGTGTGTATTAAATTTGAACACTGAAGAAAGTAAACGTTAGCAAGTATTTATAACTAATGGGAATACGTGCTGATTAAAAATACGGGCTAAAAAAAGGCCAATTCATAGCCTCTAATTAAAACCACAGCTCTTTAAAATGTCACTTTTCAGCCAGGCGGTGGTGGCGCACGCCTTTAATCCCAGCACTCGGAGGCAGAGGTAGGTGGATCTCTGTGAGTTCGAGGCCAGCCTGGTCTTTTCTTTCCAGGAAAGGTGCAAAACTACACAGAGAAACTCTGTCTCGAAAAAAAAACAATAAATAAATAAATAAAATGTCACTTCTCCCATCTCCCCGCCACGTACCAGGAATGGCGAGAGCTGGGAACCAGGGCACTGCACAGCCCACCTTGAGTGCAAAGGAGGCTCGGACTCCAAGGGAAAGCGGCACTAACTCCATGGTCTGCCGACCTAGAGATCGGCTGCAGCAAGCTGCTAACGTTCCCGTAACTGTCGCATCTTTCCAGGCAGTTAGAATTAGTTGGCCATGGGAGGAACAAACCAAATGGAGCCAACCAGGCATGGCAAACACCTGCTGAGGATCTCCACAGTGAGTGGCTTCCAGCGGTCGGTCCTGCCTATCTTGTATTACAATGATGGAGAAGGTTCAAGTATTTGCTGGTGAAAGATCACACTGTGTTAAATGGAAGGACCATCAAAATCCACTACTACTATCGGTCTGTTAATGTTTAGATAATTTAATTAGGTTCTGAAAAGAGTCTGCATAAGTGAGAGGTGGTTTTTTAAACTTAACAAACACGTATCATTGGTATAGTAAAATATCTAAAAAGTTATTTTCACAAAAAGAAAGAAATTTCCGGGTACTTAAATTTAATTTACCTGCACATTTGGAAAACTGAAATTGCATTTAACAAATAGCTCAAATTTTAAAGTGAAGCTACTTAAAAAGAAAGTCTAGAAAACACGTTGTTACTGCTACATTCTCACGCAAGTGTCCACAGCTACATCCTCTCATTGCGGTGGGGGTGCACTTTGAAAGGGGGGAGGAGTTAGCTATCACAGCTCTCCTCCCCCTGACTGTGACACAGAGACCAGCTGTGTAAGAGCGCTCCCGCTGCCTCGACTTCTCCGCCATGATGGACTGTGCTCTGGAGCTGTGAGCCGAAGCCAGTCCTTCCTTGTTGCTCTGCTTAGATATTCTGCCGGAGCACATGAGGAGACAGGCACTCTGCTGGATACTTACTTCCCTTACCTCCTTTACTCCTCTCAACAACCAGTAAGAGGGCACATGACACAGTGTTTCCAGTAAGTTCATATAACTGAAAGCCAGTCACAGGTGTGGCAGGTTGTATTTTCCAAAGATAGCTATAAAAAATAGCTCCTATGTTCTTTTTTTAGACAAACATTTCTTTTGATAGTTTAGATTGCTAGAAAAAATGCAATGGTCAGAACAAAATCCTCGTATACCACGTATCCATATTCCCCTAGTATAGCATCTTAACATTAGTCTCATATAGGTGACAACCGTTATTATGAATCAATATTAATACTCTGTATTAATTAAAATGCATACATCGTTTACAGTACCTTAGTTTTTACTCAAGGTGGTTGTTCAGTGCTAGAGACCATCAGGACGCCACAGTACATTTAGTTGTTATATCTCCTAGGCTCTTCTTGGCCATGACTACTTCTCAGACCATTCTTGTTTCTAATGTCTAACAAAGCCAAAAAGCTGATATTTTACCCCAGACAGGGTAAACGTCCTAAATCAATGGCTTGTCTTTACCCTGTAAAAAGGTGTGCATGTTGGTCAATGCAGTGAGCCTGACATGGCAGACAGACCTGCTTTGGAAGCTGTCCCTATGGCAATGCTCTCTTCCAGTGACTGTCTTACTCTACAGTATATTCAATATGTGAATGGGCTGCAGTAGTGTGTAAGAACGTATGATTCTGAAATACATGACTTCTAGCCCTAAGTACAAATGATTCCGATGACAGGACTAAGCAAGCTGTGTTATCTTTGAACTGCTAGGTGCCCTTCCTGCTGTTTTGGAATTTTTTTAAATTCAAATTCTATTTGCTTCCATTGAATGGTAGGAGTGCTTGGTAAGTGTTATCAGATTCATTACACACACTATTTAGGGTTAAGCTGCGAACAGTGCTAATTATAACAGGCTTGAGGAAAAACTCTGACCTACACCGATTACAATTCTCTTTATAAAGGCAAAATCAAAACCACGGAAACAATGCTGACTTTAAGCCATGTGTGTAACTGCCAAATGCAATCCCTACTTACATGCTGGTCTCACTGCAACACTGTCATTTTTTAAAGTGGATTTCTAAGTGTTTCAAGATGAGACAGACTCTGCATAATTTTCAAGGCTTATCATTATTTTCCTGAAAAGGTAATTCATTTTTTAATTTATCAAAATACTAACTCTAGAAGTTAACCCAGATTGAATATTCAATTTTACTCTTAAATGGAAGATGCCTCTGACATTCAGAATCTCTTAACTCCTAACCAGGGAAAAACTACCGGGGGTCAAAGGCCAATGCTAAGTTCCTACAGCACTTTCTGGACGACGCAAACCCTACTACATGGGTTGCTAAGACTCTGCAGGGAAGTCAGTGTACTCTCTAAACTGACTATCCAGAGGAATGTTAAGGTGGCTACACGCGGTCTCTGCTTCCCCAATACCACTTCCTGCTCGGTCAGTCCCACTCAGCTCTTTTGTCCCTGCCATCACATCACAACTACCCTGACCTAACTAGGGCACTCCCATGCTGCTGCATCCAATGGCCACTTCTCTCTCATTAGGAGCATTCTACACCCACTTACTCCCTCTTTGAAGTGCTAGCCTCGCTCACCTTTTCTGACAGCACTACCTCAATGGTTCTACCGGCTGGGGTGGCTCTTCCTCTACCACAAGGCACTAAATTCCGGCATCTACCCCTTGGGCACTGGCTCTCCTCCCTCTACCTCTCCCTGCTCCTTTTCTCCACAGTAACCTCATGGTGATCTTTCACTAAGGATACCCAACACAGTCCTCTCCTGAGAGCTGCACTCTTGCTTACTGGACACTTGGACAGTTAGCGTGAGTGTCTAACAGTTCTATGCACCCCAGTCATTCAAAATCAGCACCCTAATCATCCTTCTCTCACATGTCCCACTGCTCCCAATTCTCTCCATTTCAGTAAACAGAATCACAGCATCCACCCACCCAGATGCTTGACCAAGAAACGTACAAGTTTATTCTTCCTTTTCCCTCATTCTCCAAATTCACTAAAGTCATCAAGGGGCCTGGTAACTTTATCTCCAATCCTAAATCCATCATTCTTTCATTGCCACCATCCATGTCAAAACACTCATCTTTTGCTCACACCACTGTTGACATCCTTTCTTTCATTCCTGGTCAAATGGCCAACATGTCTAGTTTTTTCTTCACACTGTAGACAAATGTAAATCTGATCGTACCATTCCTCAGTTCGAAGGATTTCAATGGCTTTTCCTTTGGTTTTATGGTTGTGTGTGACAATCAATCCAAATGCAGACTGTACAAAACTCAATAGGACTTTGGAGTCTTGGGGATTGTAATCTAAGAGACACAGGTTCAAAACTCTCCAGTTATGCTAAAGAAGGGAGGAAAGGCCAGGCAGTGGTGGTGCATGCCTTTAATCCCAGCACTCGAGAGGCAGAGCTAGGTGGATCTCTGTGAGTTCGAGGCCAGCCTGGACTACCAAGTGAGTTCCAGGACAGGCGCAAAGCTACACAGAGAAAACCTGTCTCAAAAAACCAAAAAAAAAAAAAAAAAAAAAAAAAATGGGAGCTCTCCTATGGGGTAGGGAAGGTAGAGGGGTTACAAGGCCAACAGAGGATAAAGACAAGAAAATGTCCGCAAAGCAATAACCATTTGATATTGTTTTGTATGTCTACGTACAAGAAACTCTCTGACTCTTCCCATGTCAAGATGACCAGAGTTCCCAGCTGAGGCAAACCTGCATTCCTACTTCCCAGGGGCCTCTTAACGCCATTTTGAGAAGCTCATTCAATGTTGCTCTCATAGTAGTTTTCCTTTTCCCTTACAAGGGCTCTCAATACTGTTCACTGACAGTGTTCACTGACACTGTCCCCCCCACTGTAGCCAGCACACATGGAAAGCTTCCTCTCTGCTTGCTGAAAGGCTTAGTTTTAAAGGGGAGTGGGGAGGCAGTCAGATAAGACGCTACAGCTTTTTTGGTGAAAGAGTCAAACAAATATGGTTCAGTGGATCAAAATGTCATTCAATAACACTTTGGAATTTATAACTTCCCAGGTAAAAGTCACATTACAACAAATACAAAAGCACAACAGAAACATAATGTCACTTTATATCCAGAGAGTATTTCCTCTAGCTGCCAATGTGCCTTCATGTTTTGCCTGAATTGATTCTGATGGAGGAAGCAAGTGTTGTCTCCACCTTACAGATATGACCACTAAGGCCCAGAGAGGGAGATGACAGATTTTTAGTGTGAGGAAGCTGAGATTTAAACCTAGTTCTCACAACATCCCCATCGCCTTTTCTTGTTTCTTTTACTGTGTGTGTGTGTGTGTGTGTGTGTGTGTGTGTGTGTGTGTGTGTGTGTGTGGTGGTGGTGGTGGTGTTTTGGTACACATTTTCAGCCTTTAAAACGGAAGATAAAGGCACTCTCAGCGGCAAGGCAGACGTCTAGGAGCTGGAGAAGGAATGCCAAGAGACCCCAGACATAATCTGCAGTCACTTTAGTACTGGCTGTCAGCTTTGGTCAGAGAGGTTTCTTTTTGAGGTTGGCAGTACTAACTACAGAGATGCATACATGATCAAAGTGCTGAGAGTAAGTGATTGTTGAATGTTTAGCCATAAACAGGACATCAACGGCATCCCCTCCAAGACTCAGAACGTCGAGGGAAAGAGGGTGGAAAGAATCTAAGGGCTGGAGGATGGGGTAGTACTGTGCAATGCTGTTTTCACACAGGACAACCATGGCACTCTTGAACTCACAGCAGCCTGATCACCTGCACAAGGGCTGTACAAGACTGAGCCTGTCAACATCCTGTCATGGGGGTGGTGGCTCACAAGGGCCCACAGCCCTCTGAGGATTTCTAGGTAGTTAAGGGCTACTGGGAGAAGGAGAGACACTTTCTTCAGGGTGTAGCCACTGGTAAGCCCACACTCTCCTATAAATACCCTCTCACCCAGACTCCTGTAAACAACCCATGCATGAACTTCACTGGGAAGACAAGACAAGACCTGAAACTGAAGACCAGTTAGGAAGAGAAGACTAATCAGCAGGAGTGGGAAGGAGCAAGAGGGAGTAATGGGGGTAAATATGATCGACATACATTCAAACATAAAATGTTGTCATGAGGGGCTGGGGAAATGGCTCGGAGGTTAAGAACCCTGGCTGCTCTTCCAGAGGTCCCAAGTTCAATTCCCAGCAACCACATGGTGGCTCACAACCATCTGTAATGAGATCTGGTGCCCTCTTCTGGGCTGCAGGGATACATGTAGGCAGAACACTGTATACATAATCAATAAATAAATCTTTTTAAAAAATACTATTATAAAACCATTATGCATAATTAATATATGCTCATAAAAATAGGAAAAGCTAAACTATCTACTGAAAATATACAAGCCCTACATATAGATTGTGATGAGTTTTTATGAAGTACAAGATTAAGACAGAGCACTGCCTGCAACCCTGGAGCCTCCTGGTTCCAGCATGTCCCTCACAATGATTAACCATTCTAAATGGCAGCCAAGATTCTAACTTCTACAACCAGAATACAGCTTAACTATTGTTTGCCTTTATTTAGATGATGTTACAAAATACCTATCCTTCTGAATGTGACTTCTTTTACTCCTCATGCCTATGTGACTCACCCATTAAGAAAACAGAGGAGGGGGCTGGAGAGATGGCTCAGAGGTTAAGAGCACCGACTGCTCTTCCAGAGGTCCTGAGTTCAATTCCCAGCAACCACATGGTGGCTCACAACCATCTGTAATGAGATCTGGTGCCCTCTTCTGGCCCGCAGGCATACATGCAGACAGAACACTGTATACGTAATAAATAAATAAATCTTTAAAAAAAAAAAAAAAAAAAAGAAAACAGAGGAGAAGTAGAAGTATGGTCTCTTGCACTGGAGTAGAGTATTCCACTGGACAAACACAGCAAAGTGCCTTTCTAGCACCTGTATCTTTCTGGATTTAACTATATGAATGGTAAGATTATGAGTGCTCTTTTTTGTATAGAAGAAAGATAGATTCAGAAATGGAACAAGGACTTCATCAAAGAAGCAGAGTAACTAGGCAACCTAACTAGATTCCACAAAGCATTTCTCCTTTGCCATGTACTCAAGTCAGGAAATCTATCTGACTCTTAACATAAAGGTTTTAATTTTTATGTGATACAAAACCAAATCTTAAGCACAAATACTATGCAAAATACGACTGTAGTTTGTGACTACTATAATTACTTAATTAAAAGCTTTTAAGATAAAATTCAACCTTAACCTAACTTGCAGAAGCCAATGAGACTTGGGGTGGGAATATTTTCATGATAGGTCTACTCTACAGATACTTGCCTAATTTACTGTCAAATAAAAATATGACTCCCAAATGAAAAATTAAATCTGGAAAGACGGGTCTTGGCTCATGAGCAAGGACATTCCAAAGTATCACATTTCTGAGTCAGCATTTCCTCACTAGAACTGGAAGACACCCAGTGATCAAATTTTCACATCAACCTACAAGAGTCAGTTGACTCCAATGTCCCTTCAAACAGCACTGGTGACAGCGAGACAGGGCCTAGCATGGAACTGTGGGCTATAACCTTGCCTCCTACCACTTCAACCTACGTGTTAACTCTCCCCGACGGTGGGAGACCCTTCCTATCGCCCCGTCTATTCTGTTGAACACCTCTGTGACTGCCTTGTGCCTATTTTTTACCTGTCCCCAACACTCTTTACTTTACACTCCCAGATTGCAGGCCACAGAATTCAGACCACAATTTATTTCTTCATTTGTACACTCTAAGTTCCTTTTGACATTTTTCACAGCTAGAAAAACCTTTGGGAACGAAGAACTGAACTAGAAAAATAAGAACTCTTTAAAAGAAAATGTTCTGTTTTCATCAAAAGGCAGATGGACTCAGGTGGGATTTTTCTCTGCTTCTCCTGTCATGGAAATGTTTTCTAGACCCCTCCTCTTCCAGACTTTAAATCCCAGGCTGGGCACTGCTGAGCTTCTGTCTTTCTACTAGAAAAGCTTCCAGTTCTGTTCCTTATCAGAATGCCTCTCATTTCTCCTTTTGACTCTAACTAGAAAGTGGGGAGACATGTGGAAAGCTAGTCTGTAGGGACACAGAAAATGGAAGTGTGAGGAGGCTAAGGGCTTGCACTTAACCTAATTAAGTACAAGTTAGGGACTATAAAAATGCACTGGAGCAAATAAGAGCTTCATTTAAAAAAATACACAACTTTCCAGAAATGAGAAACACCTCTCCTATATATAGTATATAACTGCTCTGGTTTTCTGGAGGCTTGTCTTATTATTCCAGTAATGAGATATATCCTAAATTGTGTCCACATAACAAAACCTGGCCTGAGTATACACAACCACCGACAACCTGGAATATTAAACAGCTAGTTCTAACCTGAGATTAAATTATCTACAGATGGAGAAATCAATTTCTATTTAGTCAACTATAAAAACTAAAAGGACACGACCAATGCAGAGGGGATTAAATGGCTCGAGGCCAAGAGTCCTTAAATTTATGAACACCAGGGCTGGGCGGTGGTGGCGCACGCCTTTAAACCCAGTACTCGGGAGGCAGAGCCAGGTGGATCTCTGTGAGTTCGAGGCCAGCCTGGTCTACAGAGCAAGATCCAGGACAGGCACCAAAACAACACAGAGAAACCCTGTTTTGAAAAACAAACAAACAAACAAAAAAGTTATGAACACCTTGAAGGAATCTGACACCTGTACAAGCGGTCACTTCTCCAGATCTCAAAAATGTTAACCAAAGCATAGTTAGAAAAGACTGCATCGGCTGGCAAGGAAGTCTTTACAAAGAACCTTACGGGATGAAAACTGAAACCAGACTAATATTCAGACAGGCTTAGGAATCTGCCGCTTCTATTTATTTATTTGTGACAGGGTCTCACTGTGTAGCTCAGGCTGGCTTTGAACTGGCAATCTTCCTATCTCACGCTCCTAAGTGCTAGAATTGTGTCCAGCTTAAGCCACCACTTCTACCATTGAGACTCACAAGAAACCACACCATTAAGTGCACAAGTGTAAAGACGATGTATCAAAAAGCAGTTGACAGTGAGGGGTGAGGGCAGCAGTCTGTCCCGGTACTTGGGAGATGGTGCTAGAGAATCAGTTCAAGGGCAGCCTTGGCTACATACCAAGTTCTAGGCCCGCCAGGGCTACTTGAAAGCCTGACTCGACAAAGAGACTTGAGTTCGCCTGACAACTGGGTACTTGAGAGAGAGCTGTCAATTGTAAAGCAGCTGGGGCCACTAACCTGCTACTCACCCCACTGCTAACTTACACGAGCTGGTCATAGGTCTCCTACTTTCCATACAACCTGGCGCAAATTATTTATCCTTTCTGAATCTCAACTTCCCTGGTTTTTTAACCAGGATCTCAAGCAGCCCAGGCTGGCCTTGATCTTCTGACCCTCCTGCCCCCACCTCTCAAGTGCTGAGACCACAAGTATGACCATAATACCTGGCTCTTGATTTCTACACTAGGGGTACAGGACTAAAATCTGTTAAATGACAAGACAAATGGATGTGGGCAACTCTGGGAACCATCTTCCATACACAGGTAGCTACTCTCAAGCCCATAGCTGACATATAGGACTTTTCAAACTCACACGGCCCCCTTAAGTAAGGCACGCCAGAGATGCTCAGGACGCAAGGTCTAACTGGAGCCTCTGAGCTCAAGAGATTTGAAATGCCACCTGCAAGAGTCACTCAAGTCAGTAAGATGCATCAGAGACAGTCAATCTTTACTTGAATATGTGGGGGGTCAGAAACTTACCATGTTAACACAGCATGTGGGGATTGCTGGAATGTTCCTTGTCAAGATTTCATTGTACTGGTTACAGCCTCTCAGTCATGTTTCTGAAAGGCTAACTTCACTAGAGGGCATCATATATCAGAAGAAATCACATCAGAGAAAAACATGTAAAGGAAAGACTTACTCAACATTTACTCATACAGAGAAGTTTTGCACCCAACTGTACAAAACACACATGTTAACGTAAAGCTGTTCACTTTAGCATACATTAAAATGTTCAGGAGAGATTAAAGGAAACTTTCGACAAGGTAGGTAATGGAGCCAACAAGGTAGTGTTCCTGTGTTGTGAAAGGCCAGCGGAATTATTGGAAAGCCTGGGTTCTTTCCAACCCCGTACACAACCTCTGTAACTTTGCGCATGGTTCATGCTTGCTCTAAAGTCACACAAACAGCACAGCACTACCTCTTTTTCCTTGCTGTAACCACCAGCTGTTCCCTCTCCCCCTCAAAAAAAAAAAAAAAAAAGCCACAAATCCAAAGGGAAAATTAGCAAGTTTCTATAAGACCAGCAAAGAAAATTTAAACCCAGGTCTGTATATAATCAAGTATTTAAAGCCAAATTATTTTAAAATGTTTTTTTCATTAACAACATAATGATACGGCTATAAAAAGTCATGGAGTTCCAAGAGTATCCAGAGAAATGAACACAAATACCCCAAAGCTCCGCCCACCACTACAGTAACAGGCAAATACCCCAAAGCTCCGCCCACCACTACAGTAACAGGCAAATACCCCAAAGCTCCGCCCTCCACAATTGACAGTAACAAGCAAGGAAAACCTGGAGGCATGCCCAGCATCCCTCCACCTCACTCCACAACCCTGCACACCATGGGATCCTGAGAGAGGCAAAGGTTCCACCGTCAGGTAAAATAGTCAACTGACTTCAGCCTCCAAGCCCCTCCACCCCCACCAAACAGCTCCATGTGCAATCCATTTCAACATTCCTTCACCCCACATAAACTTGTGGGTTGTTTTACTTTTCCTTTGAACCAGTTAAACCATGTGCCTCATCCCACACTGACTATGAGTTACATGAAATCCTTAACACATGTTTATTTTCATGTCTGCCTGAGTCCCTCATGGCAACTTTGTTACTAGGAAGCCACTACTCGGTACTGAGATATCCTCATAATTAGAAACTCCTAACAGTGAAAGCAAATTACAATGGAAGGGTCCACCTCCCAAGGCATATTAATACACGGGCGTTTGGTTTTTGAAAAGCATCGACCCTTTGTGAATTTGGTTGGGTGGAAGTACTGAGCACTGGATGAAGACAGGAAACTTGATTTCACAATCTGCAAAACCCATCTGCAGAGTGCAACATGAAGATGGTTTCAGCATCCATCCCCAGCATCCCGTTGCCCACTCATATTTACTGAGCACTTAGGAGTCCTTGGAAACAGTTGCACCAACTGAGGAAAATGATACTCAATCCGGTAGCACAATCCCCTTTACAAAGAAGTGTGATAGTCTTGCATGCGCTGTAAAACGGTTCTCAAACTGCCCCCCCCAGTCCTTTAAATGCATCCATGTTCATCAAGTCATCTGTCACAGTAGCTGTTTTATTCCACGAAGGAAGAAGTAAATGGAAGAGTCCATTTAGCTTCATGAAGTTCTAAGACTATAATTATGGAGAATTATAAGGCAAGTGAAGGCATGAAAAGGTGTGGATAACAATGGATGCAGGTGACCCAAGCCAGAACAATCGAGTTGTATTGAAATCATCAAGTCCTCCCCTGCTTTCTGTACCCCCAAAATTAACTTAAAAAAAAAAAAGAAAGAAAGAAACTGGGCTGGCAGGAGGGCTTAGCTGGTAAAGGTGCTCGATGTAAACCTCATTCCCTGAATCTGATCCCCAGAGCCAAGACGGAGAAGAGAGAACCAAGCCCAAAGTGGTCCTCTGACCTCCATATGTGCATCATGGTGTGCATGGGCCTGCACTATACACACACACACACACACACACACACACACACACACACACACACACACACACAAAACATACTAATAATGATACTAGTAATTTTAAATCATAATAGAGTTCTTTTTATTTAAATTCTTTTATTTACTGAGTGTATGAGTGTGTGTTTACATGTGGGCACATCCATGACACAGTGCACATGTGGAAGTCAGAATACAGCTGGTGGGAGTTGGTTTTCTCCTTCCACCAAGTACAATCCAGGGATCTCAGGCTCTCAGGCTTGGCAGCAAGGGCCTTTATCTGATGCGCCCTCTTGCTGCCCCTATAATAAATTTAAACTCTTTTTACTTACAAGAGGTACTTGGCCTATTTTCTTTGTTCAAAACTGTTATTTTTATATATATATATATATATATATATATATATACACATATATATAATATTATATATGTATATATAATATATAATATATATTACACATATTACATGGTACAGATACACAAATACCTTGCAAATACATTTTAATATATAGACATCTATAACACATATAAACATATATAATTCTCAGACATACATAAGACCTGGTCCATCAGAAATATTTGTGTAGAACCTATTCAAATGTTATCAAAATGCCCACAAAGACAAATAATAAGACAGTTTATCAAATGCAATAACTTTGTGTGTTCTGACTCTAGGGCATTTGTTTTCCTAGGACATGAGACATTTCATAGCAGTCACAGTCCTTCTTTCCACTGTAAGCAAAAGCATCAATAAAAGAAACTGGCTAACGCTTAAGAGAGATCAAATCAAGCAAGAGACACACACGCAAAAGTGTTTAAAGCTCCAAAGGGTTAACCTGGGCAAACTGTCCATTTCTGTGAGCAGTGATAAAAAGTGAAGCATTAGAAGCAAATGCCAAAATCCAGAGTGAAGGCGGGTGGAATCCTCCATTCCATGAAGCCTGGGGCTGCCATCTCTTTTGACTGCTTTTCATTGACGCTTTTTGTGTAGTCCAGACCATGAAACTGCCAACTATAGAAATTACAACCAAGTGAAAATGTCTTCTACTCTAAAATTTGGGACTAGCAAAAACTAATAAATTGCCTTTTTAAAGGTTGGCGATTAACCCGATTTCTAACCATTTTACAAATTTAAAAGCTAACACAGTCCAGGAGGAAAGACTGAATACGTAGTAAAGTCAGGAAATCAAGGAAATCACTCTCACCACTGCTGTTCAGGCCTGTGGGGAGGAGTTCTAGCGAGGGCGAGTCAAATAAGGAAAGAAAACTCTTCCAATCAGAAAGGAAAACGTGATTTCTACAAGACGTGATCTTAAGTCTGGAAATCTCAGAAAGAAATTACAAATCTACCAGACAGAGGGGCTAATAGACTCAGCAGAGTTGCAGGGAACAAAAATCAACACAAAAATCAAAACACAAAAGCCAACTGTGAGTCAAGCATGGAGGTCTGTGCCCATAATCTCCACACGTGAGAGGCTGAGACACAAAGATTACCATATGTTCAAGGCCATCCCTGTCTACCTAGAGAGTTTCAGGCCAGTGTGGGGATTACAGTAAAATCCTACACAGGAAAAAAAAGAAAAGAAAAGAAAGAAAGGAAGGGAGGGAGGTGAGAGTAAACCGAGAAAGAACTTAAGAAAACAATCCATTTTTATAAGTACACTCAAAACATTAAGATATCTAAGAATAAATTCAACCAAAGAGGAAAAAGACTTAAAAACTGTTACAAATTAAAACTCCAAAGCACTGCCAAAAGAAATTAAAGACAATTTAAATATTTAGAAAGAATCCCACATTTATGATTACAGCAACAAAACACAAAGTCATTTATAGAGGCAATATAATTTATATCAAAATGCCAATGCTTTTTTCCAGGCATGTTAAAGAAAGAACTCTCCCATCCCATCCGTATGAAATGGAAAGGCGTTGCCAGCAGCCAGAGCACTGTGGAAGAACAACGCTGAAGACCGGCACTTGTAACAAAGGTACAGCAATCCAAACAGGGACACCATCGGCACAGAGAACCAGCACTGATCGGCAGCAGAAACTAGCCAGCAGTGAAGTGCTGACAGGTAACTGCAGAAGAGAAATTAGGGTTTGTTACTAACAGAAGACAGCTGGCCCTCACCTTAGGGTACACCAGTTTCCTGCATCGGTAGTAATAAATTCTCAGTGACCTAAAACAAGCCTCTGCTCTAAGTGAGGGATCCAAATGTCTGAAACAGTGTCACTGGACCAAAGTTCAGGTATATGCCATTCTTCCTCCATACTGGGGAAGGAACAGCTCTTGCCTCATACAGCTGCCATAATTCCTTGACTGAGACCATCTCCTTCCAACCTCTGCTCTGCGGTCACTGTCCCTGTTCTTCTGTGCATTATGTCCCTCTACCTCTCCTTGTATCAAGGATGTAAGTGACCTCTTGTATGACCCATCCATACAACTCAAGACTGTTATCCTACTCCAGAGCTCCAAATCATTAAGAACTCCCTTTGCCATAAAAATAATGTATCTGAGCCTCCAGATTTCAGATTACAAGGTCACAGGCCTTTTTCCCACTGAAACGCAAGCATCTCATCAGGTATATGAAAAGCTACCACACAGCACACAACTGTACTTTTAATACAAGGGTTTCACCTCTTCTGTATAAAGAGGGTGCAATTCTGCTCAAATGGAGTCTGTCCTGAACTACCTGTAAGCACGCATCTGACATGCCCACTCAGTAAGAATCCAGCTTTCTTTCTACTGCACTAGTACAGGAGGGTCTTCCTGTTACAAGCAGGATTTACAGAGCTGCCTAATACTAACTAAGGCTTTAAATAAATCTGAAACAAACTACTCTCCAAAGGCAACAAGTTTATTTTTACCCTCTAAATTTTTCCAGACAATTTCAAGGCCCACTAGCCCTTGAATCTCCTCCAGAATCAAGCAGTTTTCATTCCATGAAATCAAAATAAATTCCAGATGAATTAAAGAGTTACATGTAAACTATGAAAGCACTAAAGAATTAGAATAAAATATAACAATAAGAAAAAAAATGGGCAAAGGATCAAAATAGTCACATATGAGAAAATACAAAAAAAGATCAAATTAAGGCAGCGTGAGACATGTTTTCAATTACTAGTTTTTTCCCTATTTGTCAGGGATATATGTAGCAAAAGTGAGCACAGAGGGGAGGGGACAAGGACACTGTTACTACGGGGGTTAACAGACGGGGCTCCTTTCAAAGACAACACAGTAAAGCTGGTACTTAAGTGGATATATATATATTTATACCCAAAAATATCATTCAAATTTTCTATCTTCGCAAAACACTCATAAAAATAAGAAACTGTATTGTAAAGATCTTCACTGATGGCTGCAGCTGTAGCTCAAGGGAAGAGAGGCCATGGATTCAATCTCAACACAATAACTAGGGAATGAATAAATAACTTGCTGGAGTAGTATTATGTGTATATGAAAATCAGAAGAGTAAAACGTCCATCAATAGAGAAGTGGGGGCTGGAGAGATGACTTCACAGTCCTGAGTGCTTAGAGCTCCTCAGAGTTCAGTTCCCAGCTCCCAAGTCGTGTGGCTCACAATCACCTGTCACTCCAGACCCAAGAGATCCAATGCCTTTTTCTAGCCTCTCCCAGCACCTGGACTTATGTGCACATAACACACACACACACACACACACACACACACACACACACTTAAAACTACATCTACAGAAAACAGAGAAATGGCTAAGTTATGACCAACAGCCTTGTAAGGGAGTACTGTGGGGACAGTTTTAAGCAGTGAAACCACAGTTAGAAAGCCATCAATGAAGTAAAATGAGCAACTTATAAAACTGGAAATAAATGATTCTGTTGTTAGTCAAAGGAAAGAAATCCTCCCAAACTCTATATATGATGTTTATATGTTAATAGAAGTCATGGGGAAAAAAACATGATACAGGAAAGATACTGGTAATATAAATTAGTGAAAAAAGTGGGTACAGAGTTGTATAACTATATCTAAAAATTATACAACATAAGGATATCAACTACCTGAATAATGTGATTTTCACTGTTCTTTATATATTATTTTTCCCAATGTGTATAAATATTACATAGCACAGCTAATCTTCAAACAAATATCAACTAGATTCTTGTGTCTTCAAAGCAGGCGGACAAATGACCAGCAGCCAATTCTGATGCTCTCAAGAGTCAGGAAAGATGTCACAAACCTGCCCTTCCGAATGCCAAGAGAATCATACATGGTTAACAATGTGCATTCACACAAAAGCCTTTAAACTACTTGTGAGAACTTAACCAGCCTTCTTCAGACTGGCTGTTTTGATGCTCACGGCAATGCTTCACTACTAAAAGTAGTTTTGAACTATTCTAATTTAAAGCTTCCTTTGGTGAGCTCGAGTAACATATAAAGTAAACCTCGATAATAGTCACACCTTGTGTTTAGCAAAACTGTGACTGATTAACACACTTACCCAACCTTATCGCTGGCTGACCCTAAAACAGCTTTCAGTGTGTTTAAAAGGGGGGCAAGAACCAAGATCTGGCCAACGTTCGCTACAAAACCATAGCACAGCTTTTCAAGACTCATTTGGGGCAGGAAACAGACCCTGGCTCAAGAGAAGGTTCCTCCAGATAAGGTAAGGAAGCCTCTGCCTTCAGCTTTAATCCAAAATCCCTGCCATCCCTTTGACTCACATTCTTCCTGCCCAGGAGCATCGCCTGCCCGGTCACAGGTCTCAAAGCCCTATATTCCCTTCAGGACAAGCTCAAACAGCCCTGCTCCATGAAGCTGCTTGTCTTTTGACCTCTGGAATTATTCACATGGTCAGCATGTGCTGTTTTCATTCCAACATCCTTTTTCGATATTCTGATCTCCCATTATATTTTACCAGGGGCCAGAACCCACATAGTCCATCCCTAACATGTCCCCTGTAGACACAGAATGGAGCAGCCTACCCAAAAACACAACAGTGTTTATTTTGTTCCCTATGACATTTGGGCAGTATTGCCACTTTGGCCCAGAATGGTTGCCTAAGGAGTACTGCGTGCGATAGGGGGAGCAACTGAATAGGTCCTGAGCTCAAAAATGATGGCCAAGCTCTGTGGCCCATTCATGTAAACCCAGCACTTCAGAGTGCAGGCATGACCCTGGGCTTCAACACAGACCCTGTCTCAAAACAAAAAAACGAAAGAAATGCAAAGATCACACCTGCCAGGTCACAGGACGGTTTTAATCTCTAAAGCAAGAACAACGGCAGTTGGCTCAGCACAAAGGGTTAAGAAATGAGGTCTGTGGTCAGAAAGCATGGGATTCTCCCAACAGCCCTAGTTCTGTGGCCTGGACTACTATGACTCCACCTTCCCTACCAAAAGGCCAAGGGAGACAAAAGCAGGTGTCACCTTCCTAAGGTGCCACATGAAACGATGCACGCAGCACACAGCCACAATACTGGAAGGGGGCACACACTGTGCTGGCACCAGCCACATGTCCTCCAATGTCTACTGGATTCTGACACTCACTGCCTGGAGGTAAAATCCGATCCAACAAGTGAAGACCAAGAATCTACCCAAAGCGCTCTTACTTCAGAGATCTCTACTTGCTACATGAATGCCCACCTAACCACAAGGGCTAAGTTTCTCTAAATTCTTTCTCTGGTTCAGTAATTCACTACAATCATGCTCATGAAACAGGGAAAGCGCAATACTTGATTAAACAATCACAGCTTTATTACACTGTAACAGGCTCAACTCAGGAACAGCTAAATGGAAGGAAGAGGTGCACTGAGAAAGGTCTGGGAGAGGGAGAGTGGACACAAAGCATCCACGCCTCTCAGGAAATCCAGGTGTCAACTGCCCTCCACGTTAACACGTTCTCCACTGTTCCAGGCTTGCATTACCTAAATAGGACTAGCTAAACCAGAGACCCCCTAAATAAACTCAGTATCTAGTTTCCTCTTCCCTTCTCAGAGACTTGGGCAAGCATGCATGAGGGGTGGCGGGAGGGGTGGCGGGGGGGGGGGGCGGGTTGGGGAGTGCTGAAGGTTCCAAACTTCTAATTTTGGACCATTAGCACAAACTCCCAGTGTAATCAAGAGACACTGGAGATAACAGAAGCTATTCTTACCATTCAGAAAATTCCAAGGTTTTTTTTTTTAAGCCCAATGTCAAGAACCAGAGGAAGATCAGATACAGTTTATCAAATATGCAATAAATAGAAGTTGCTATTTTTAAAACCAATCAGCAGACTACTGAAATAATGCAAGCATAAAGAAGAGGGGGGAGCCCAAACCTTACAAAAGTAGCAACAACAGAGAAAGTAGGGAGACGTGCAAAATTGTATACAAAAGTTCAAAACAGGACAATTAAATGGACAAAAACAGACAAACCCTGCCAGGAAATGGGATACTGGACTGAGAATAGATTTAGCTCAGCTAAGTGAGATAGAAAGTGGTGACTAAGGATTTCAGAGGGACACTAAACAGGTAGGACCTAGAGCTGTACGGACAAGGCCAGAACTGTCAGCTATCCACACAGGTAAGGCCCTCCCACAAGTCCCCACTGCTTTAAGCACTGATGGTACTAGCCAACGATGTCATTTAAGCCAGTGTGTGCCCTGTAAGAGTCACATAAGTTGGGCCAATCAAGTAGCACAGGCCTGTAACTCCAGCTGCTGGGAAGGCTACAGCAAAAGGGCTACAAGTTCGAGACCAGCCTAGACTACTTTTAGACACTTGCTTTCCAAATATACATACATACATAAATATATATGTTACCTAACAATCAAGCCAATTCCTCAGCCTCCAAGGACTCCCTCTTCTAAGTCAACTTTGTTTTTCTCCTCTGCTAGTGATGGAAACCAAACCCTGAGCTTTGCCTACGCTAAGCAAACACTCTACCACTGAAGTTACCCCAGCCCTGGAATTCACCAGTCTCATCCCACTACCACCCACCACCCTCCCAGCCCTCTGCCCAGAAAGCCCTTAAGGAAAACATTTTTAAGCACTAAGTGTCAGAAGGAAAGGCCAATGCAAGAAGCAAGCCTGGAAGAGTCTTTCCAATCCCAATCCCCACACACTTACCCTCCCAATGCCCCGAAAGCTCTAGTGGTTGTCCCTACATTAAGGGATTCCCTCTCCCGGAAGAGCATGTCCAGCTCCACCGTGGTGTTAGCAGCTCCCCAGCATTCCATGAGGACTCCTCTCTGCACTGCCCTATAAAACAGCATGGTCAGGTAAAATACTATGCACTACACATATTAAGGCAGAAATGGCTAGTGGTTCCAGATGGATATCTATCAGGGCAAGGAAGACAGGGCACGGCAGCAAGAGCAGGAAGCTGAGAGCACATCTCAACCCCACATAGAAGAAACAGAGAAAGAACAGGACACAGAATGTCCTAATTAGTGTCAACTTGACACAAGTTAAAGTTGTCTAAGAAAAGGAACCTCAATTAAGAAATGCCTCCATCAGGTTGCCCGGAGGACATTTTCTTGATAAACTCATGACGTGCAGGGCCTAGTCCATTGTGAATGGTGCCACTCCTGCGCAGGTGGTCCTGGATAGTATAAGAAAGCAGGCTGAGCAAGCCATGAGGAGCAGGCCAGTAAGTAGCATTCCTCCATAGTCTCTCCTTCAGATTCTACCTCCTGTCTTGAGTTCCGACCCTGACTTCCTTCAATGGCAGACTGTGATATAGAAGTGTAAGCAAAATCAGCACTTTCTTTCACCCTACTTTTGGTCATGGTGTTTTATCACAGCAATAGAAACTCTAAGACATAGGGCCAGGCTATAAATCCTCCAACTCTGCCCTCAGATTGTGATACCGTTCCTGTAGCAAAGCTCCACTTCAGAAAGGTCCCATGATTATCTCCACTTGTGTGACCAACTGCAGACCACGCGTCCAAATAAATACATGAGCCTGTAAGAGATCTTTCATCCCTATTCTTCTCCATTATGATGGTACCAGAAGAGGCTTCTACACTGTCAAAGCTGTCACTGATGCCAGGAGTAGGCAAGAAGGCCATCGCCCTGACCCAAGGTGTCAGCTAAGACCATTTGAGGGGCAGTAGTGAGACATGATCACATCAACAGAATTCAACAGCCTGGTGATACTCACTGCCCTTCTAAAGCTGCCTAGCAGGAGTGAGGAACCCTGCTGTGCCAATGGCCAATTCCTCAAAAGCACTGAGCAACATGAGTCACCCAAAATGAAAAGATAAATCTGAATACCCCATAATGACCATGGGAAATGAACTCAGATCTAAAAGGCTTCTGAAAAAACTCTCCTAGCCCAGACTGTTTCATCAGAGAATTCTATCAAAGGAAAAAAGAATTAAAACTAACTCTTTATAATGTCTCCTAGGAAACAGATGATGAATTGGAAGCACTCAATTTTATGAAACTAGTATCACCTCAAAGCAGAAACTAGAAAAACAGTATAAAAGTACCATAGAGATATAAACCTTCAGAAAGCATTTGAAAAGGAATTCAATGATATTAAAAACTGTTTGAATCCAGGATGCAAAGCTGTTCAATAGTCAGCAATCAATACAATACACAATACTAATAGGTCCAAGAAAAATAAGCACATTGTCATACATACCAACATACACACACACACACACACACACACACACACACACACACACACACACACACACACACGGCTATTTTGTTTTTGGGGTTTTTTTGTTGTTGTTGTTGTTTGTTTTTGGTTTTTCGAGACAGGGTTTCTTTGTGTAGTTTTGGTGCCTGTCCTGGAACTCACTCTGTAGACCAGGCTGGCCATGAACTCACAGAGATCCATCCACCTGGCTCTGCCTCCCGAGTCCTGCAAAAATGGCTTTTGAAAACAATCTATTACTTGCTGTGATCGTGTATTTTGACTGTCAACCTGAAAGAAGCAACTAGAAGGTTTGTACCACACCTCTAGTCATGTCCACAAGGATAGTTCCAGAAGAACTGACTATAACAAAAAAACAAATAGTAACAAGTACTGATGCTGAGAAATAGAAACCTGGCCACATCATTAGTTTCATACAACCATACAACCAGTTTGGAAAACTATCTAGTAGTTATTCAAAAAGTTAAACACCATTACTCTGTGAACCAACAATTCTAGTTTTAAGCATATACAAGAGAAAAATGAAAACACAAACCTATACAAAGCTTATACATGAATGCTCACAACAGCATTATTCCAAATAGCCACTAAGCAAAACAACTCAAGAATCCACCAGCTGATGAATGAATAAATGGCAGGCTGGGTGTGGTGGTGCACACCTTTAATGCCAGCATTCAGGAGGCAGAGACAGGCAGATCTTGAGACTGAGGCCAGCCTGGTCTACATAATGAGTTCCAGGTCAATCAAGGCTACATAGTGACACTCTGTCTCAAAAACCAAAATAATAACAACAACAATAATAATAAATGTGGCACTATCCATACAAAAGATGGTTTGGCAATAGAAAAAAACTAAGAACTGTTGTATCATACCATGTGTGGTGGTGTGAGAATATCCTCCAAAGGCTCATGTATTTGAATAATTGTTCTCCAGTTGACAGAACTGTAAGGGAAGGAGTAAGGAAGTGTGGCCTTGTTGGAGAAGATGTTTCACTGGGGGTGGGTTTTGAAGTTTCAAAAGAATGCACTATTCCCAGTGTGCTCTCTCTCTTTGCCTCCTGCCTGCAGATTAAGGTGTGAGCTCTTGGCTGTTCCTGTTGCCCTTCCTTTGCCTACCATCATGGGCTCTTAGCCTCCTGAAACTATTAGCCCCATTAAATACTTTCTTTATAACTTACCTTGGTCATGTTGGTTTGTCACAGCAACAGAAAAGTAACCAAGACACTGTGCACAGGAACCCTGAAAATATTGTGCTAAGTGAAAAAAGCCATTCAAAAATGACCAGATAAAGCTAGCATGATTATGTGTAATCCCAGCATTTGGGAACCTAAGACAAGAGGATAACCGTGAGCTCAAGGCCCGCCTGGGATACACAGTGAGTTCTAGGCTAGCCTGGCCTATAAATATAGACCCTGTACCAAAAAAAGGAGAGGGTTACAGAGGGAGGAAGTACGAGAGGGGGAAACAGTATCTCATCGGTCCATTTATATAAAATGGCTGGAATAAACAAATCTAGGAGAAAGCAGACCATACTGCCTCGAGAAAAGGAGAGTTTGGAAGAGGGCAGAAGTGTCACTGCTAATGCACACAGGGATTCTTTAGGATAACGAAAATGTTGTAAAACTGATCGTGGTGAAGGCTGTACAACTTAACGAATAAAAGGCACTGCCTGTCAGATCCCCCAGCAGCCTACACCGTAGAAACTGACAAATTCTAAAATTCACAGAGACTGCCTGGCACAGTGACACAATCCTGCAACCAATCCTAGCACACTGGAAGTAGAGGTGGGAGGTTTAGACATCCAAGGTTAGCCTGGATTACCCAGGGAGTTCTGAGATAGCTTGGATTACCCAGGGAGTTCTGAGATAGCTTGGGCTGAGTGAGAAGTAAAACAAACAAAAAATTATACAGACTTGTAAGAAAACAAAAACAAGTTAAAAATAATCATAATGAAGAATAAAATATGAGCCGGGCGGTAGTGGTGCATGCCTTTAATCCCAGCACTTGGGAGGCAGAGGTAGGCATATCTCTGTGAGTTCAAGGCCAGCCTGGTCTACAGAGTGAGTTCCAGGATAGGCTCCAAAAGCTACACAGAGAAAACCTGTCTCAAAAAAAAAAAAAAAAAGAATAAAATATGTCAGGCCAGATGGCATGGCTAGTAAGGATCCTTACTGCCAACCTAGTGACCTGAGTTTGACTGCTGGGACCCAAGTGAGAACCAACCCCTGGAAGTTATCCTCTGACCTCCACAACACACACACACACACACACACACACACACACACACACACACACACACGGAAAATTAATAATAAAAATGGAGTAAGAAATTATTTCTAAAGAACGAAAAAGGATTCGTGTTTCTGTTTTCAAATCTCGGTACAGAGCAACAGCAAAGAAGATAGTGTGGTGCGGCCATGAAAACACAGAAAGACCCAGGGAAAGGAGCTGAGGGTTCAGAAATAACCCACAGATCTACACAGTCTCCATATGGCCCGGCAATTACACTGCTGGGTACTGACTCCCGGGAAGTCCAAATTTACATTCACATAAAAACATACACACACACAAATGTTCCTAAGAGCCAAACCCTGAAAACAACCCAGATGCCCTTCAGTGTGCACATCGCTACGGAGGAAGTGCTAAGGAGACTGGGACGCAGGGATGGGAAAAGAACAAGCTCGTGCATACTACAATGAATCCCGAGAGAATCATACCAAATGGGGGTGGACAAAAGCCAAAGCCCACGGACTGAAAGCTGTTTAAATCCACTAGTATGGCATTCCTTCAGTGACAAAACTGTGAAAACAGAAAACAGACTGGTACTTGTCAGAAGTCAGGAAGGGAGGGAACGTGTCCATCAGGGGCAACAGAATGAGGCCTCAGGGCAGAACTGTTCTGTATCCTGGTTGTGTGTATGTTTGGGGGTTTGAGACAAGTCTCATTATGTATCCCAGAGTGAGCTGGAATTCACTATGTGACCCAGAGTAGCTTCAAACTACCAATCCTCCTGCCTCAGCCTCCGAAGTACTAGGACTACCGGTACATATCACTGCACCTGGCCCTGCATAGTCCTAGTTTCTGACAGGAAGGAGGGTAGAGAGAGAGAAGAGTAACAGGCATCTCCAAACTTTGTGACTTTAGACAATTCATCTTGTTTCTTCACTTAGAAACACAAATTAACAAATATCACTATGGTTGGACTGTCAAAGTATATTCACATTCTAGGAGTATCCATTCTCAACACTTTTATTCAACATAGTGTTTGAGATCATAGCCAGAGAAATAAGACAAGAGAAAGAAACAAAGGGGACACACATAAAAAAGAAGCTGAACTATCTACTTGAAGCTGTCATCTTATAATTGAGGAGCCCTAAAGACTCCATAAGACAAGTAATATAATAACCCTTTCCAGTAAGATACAAAATCACACAAGAATCGGTAGCTTTTCATACACCAAGAAAAAATTCCAGGAGTAATGCCTTTAATCTCAGCACTCAGGAGGCAGAGGCATGCAGATCTAAGTTTGAGACCAGCCTGGGCTACAAAATAGGTTCCAGAACAGCCAGGGCTACACAGAGAAACCCTCCCTCAAAAAACAAAACAAAACAAAAAATATCTCACTGAGAAAGTATTCAGGAAAATAATTTTACTCACAATAGTCTTAGGGGAAAAACCCTAAGCATAAACCTACCCAAAAACATAAAATATAAAACACTAAAGAAATATACTGAAGAAACACAAGAAAGGAAACACTGTTCATAGAGTGGCAGAATTTCTACTATGAAACAGCTGTGTGATGGTTAATACTGTTAACCTGACAGGATCTAGAATGGTGTGGAAACCAGCCTGTGGACATGGCTCTGAGGGATTCCCTAGACTGGGTTCATTGAAACGGGAAGCCCCACCTCACTGTAGATGGCACCAGCCTGTGGGCAGGGATGCTGGACTGAACAGAAGGGCTGAAGCAGGGTTTGAGAACTCCAGTGTGCATCACTGTCTCTATCTGGACTGTGAGACAATGTGACAGGAGCCTCATGCTCCTGTCCCCTCTTTCCATACCATGATGAACTGTATCCTGTAACTGTGAGACAGTGTGACCAGGTGCCTCATGCTCCTGTCCCCTCTTTCCATACCATGATGAACTGTATCCTGTAACTGTGAGCCGAAATCACCTCATCCTACCCTAAGCTGCTCCAGTCAGCTACTTTCTCACAACATAATAGTAAATAACACAGTATGTCTGAAAACGTCAAAATTAAACTCATTCTTTGATACAATTAGCATGTGCTAACTGAAGAGACATGAAAACAGCAGCACATCCTAATCTCTGAAAATTATAAATGTTACATAGAAAGAAAGAAGACTGGAAATGTGGATATATGGAGCACTTTACAACAGGAGGGTTATGTGAATTATTAGGGAAGGCCTAAATACAGTCACATACAGCATATGCTTTTAAGAGGAAGGCAGCAGAGAAGTCGCCAACAGAGAGGAGAAAGAAGCTGTGACAATACAGACAAGGACTGGGGTGCTCAACCCATAAAAAGGAACCAGCAGTCACCACAGGCTGTGAGACCAAGAGTGATCATCCTTTGGAGCCTCTGAGGTGCCACAGCTCCGCTACTCCTGATCTTGGCTAACTAACAACATTTCAGAGTGTTTGTCTCCAGAATGCTAGGAAAATAAATTTGTGTTGTTGAAAACCACCGTGTTTGTAGGAATTTATTACAACAGCTATAGGAAACTAATGTAAATATGTATCAATCTCCTAGAAATGCTAGTAACTACCTGTGGTGGAAAGATCCTTGAGAAGTCTTAAGAATAACCCCAAAAGTCAGAATCAGACATTTAAGAGTTCAAAGTAAAAAGACCCCCTTTTTTCTGAGACTTAACAAAATTCTAAATCAAAAAGAAAGAAAGAAATATAGCTTTAGGAACAATTGAATCCAATGGGGACTCAGTTCCAATGAAGATCAGTACCTTCAACAGACAAGAATTCTTCATCACAGGAGCAAAGAGGAAATATAATAATTCAAAAAGGAATAAATAAATATAGCTTTGGGAACAACTGAATCCAATGAAGACTCAATTCCAAGGAAGATCAGTCCCTCAATAGAACTTTCCATCACTGTAGCAAAGGGGAACTCTAAATTCCACCATCTAGCCTTGGAAGGAACCAGGAGCTGGTTGCTGATTTCATTACTACCTTAAGGAAAGCTAACGAGTAAGGCCTGGCCTACTGTACTTCAGCTGTGCCCTGCCCCACAAGAGAACAAAACACACATTTTTTCCTTAATCAACCGGCTTTAGTGAACAACTTAAGGTTTAGGGAGGTGTGGTGGCTCACAATGTACTTTCAGCACTAGTGAGGATGTGGCACCACAGTTCAAAGGCCAGCCTAGTCACATAAAGACCCTATTCAGAAGAGGGGAGTAGGGGAGAAGGGGAAATAATACATTCTTACTAAATTTCAAGATTATATAATGAAGCATTAAGACTGTTCAATAATTTCAAGAGCACATGAAAGGCAAGAGGCAGATTTCATTTAAAAATCCCACATCACAGAAAGAATGGCCCTAAGCTGTCACAGGAAGGCATACTCCACATGGATATTCAGAAACCTTGGGCATAATTTGTAACACAGGAACGATTTTTGTTCAAGCAATCCCTTAAAAATAAAGGCACAAGAGTGGCATATATTTTGAATTTACACTGAGCTAAAACAGGCATGCATGCGGCACAGAAGAACACAGGCTGGACAAAATGGCACATGCCTGCAATCAGCACCAAGGAAGTGCAGTGAGGAGGATCGGGAACTCAAGTCCAGCCTGCTCCACTTGGCATAGTTCAAGGTCAGGCTGGGCTTTGTAGCAGGACCCTGACTCCAAGGCGAGCTTTTTAAAAAAAAGTGTTTTAGCTACTCCTACTGTCCATCTTTTCTCCCTGTCCTAATTAAGGTTACTACTGCTGCAAAGAAACATGAAACACTATGACCAAAGCCACAGCATGTCGTCAAAGTGACTGTACCTACCATTTTACACTCCTATCAGTAGGAGTTCCCGCTGGTCTGCACAACTACACTGGTAGGGATCAGCTTTTGTAAGGTTATTGCTTTCTGAATCATTCGAGTAAATCTGTCTAATCTACCCACAGTGCTGATTTCTGTTATGATTGGAATGGCTCTGCAGCATGTTCAAAAGAAATCAACGGCTGCACCTGGGCCAAGTTTGCACTCTCACCCTGAGTTGACTGCCCTGCATTGTGGTGGTGTCGGCACTGAGGAACTGTCGTGCTATACACATCTGCACGATCCGTTTACAACCAGCCCATGTCATCAGTGACTGCTTCCACATTAAAATCACTTCTGTGCAAATAGGTAAGTACTCAAAATAAGCTGGGGGTGGAAGCATGTGTCTATAATCCCATCATTTGAAAGCTAGAGGCAAAGGATCAGGGGTTCAAGACCAGCTTCAGCTACATAGAGACTTCAGAACCAGCATGGGCTACATGAGACCTGGTCTCAAAATAACAACAAAAGTCTAATATTAAAAAAAAAAAAAGCCTTTAATCCCAGCACTCAGGAGGCAGAGGCAGGCAGATCTCTGAGTTCAAGGTCAGCCTGGTCTACAGAGTTAGTTCTAGGACATCACAGGCTAAACAGAGAAACCCTGTCTCAAAAAAAAAAAAAAAAAGGTGGAGGGAGGAAGGAAGAGAAGAAGGGAGGGGGAAGGAAGGGGGGAGGGAGTTAAAACAACCTAATACTCATCCTCCTGGCAGTATTCAATTTTCTCAAAACTTACCTTAGATTCTTCCCACTCACTCCCTTGGAACCCTCACAAAGAATTCAGTTAGCTTCTCCTTATCATCAGTCAACAGTACCTCCAATTTCCAAGCATTAGTTATAAAATACACAACTTTTGTTCTGCAGAGGAGTCCCACCTCTGACTCTCACACCTGACTGCTCTTCACACCCAATCCATCTTACATTCTACTCTGATTGGAAACATAAGGAATCTAAACTCAGCTCTGCCTCGGCTCATGTCCAGTCTATACCCCAAACCTGGATTATGAAACGGTCCTTAACTGGTGTCTTCTTTACATTCTGTTACTAGACACCTCTCCAGAACATAACTAGGTGCCATACCGTATATTCGCCTGTAACCTCAGCACTTAATAAGTGCTGAGGCAGGAGGATAACCTTGTGTTTGAAACCAGCTACATAGCAAGTTCCAGGCCAGCCTGAGCTACAGAAAAATAAAGCCCAATAAATAAACAAATCAGCAGAACAGAAAGTTGATCATATTACTCTATGTCTTAGGTAGGATTTCTAGGGCTGCCATAAAACACCATGACCAAAACCAATCAGGGAAGAAAGGGTTCACTTCAACTTACAACTCTCCACCACAGGACGTCACTGAGCAAAGTCAGGGCAGGAACTCAAGGCAGGAACCTAGAGGCCAAGGAGAACTGAAGCAGAGGCCAAGGAGAAATGCTGCTTACTGGCTTGCTTCCCATGACTTGCTCAGCCCACGTTCTTATCCAACTCAGGACCAGCTGCCCAGGGACACCACCACCCCCAAGTAGGCTGGGCCCTTCCATATCAATCATTAATTAAGAGTGTAACCTACAGACTTGCCTACAGGCCATCTGATGGAGGGATTTTCTCAACTGAGGTTCCTCTTCCCAGGAAACTCCAGTTGGCCAGCTGACAGAAAAGAACAACCCTAGTTTAGCTCTAAACTTAATGTCCTTAGGAAATCCTTACTGCCAGCAGCATAAGGTCAATCTTGGCTGCGAATTCACAGCCTGGACCTAACTTTCCCTGTTCCTCTCCCTGAAGGGATACACTCTCTCTGCCTTGACTGAGTTCCTCCCACCCAGAAGCCGGTCTCCCTCACGTCTGCTTGGCTAGGTCCGTGCCAGCCCATGTTCCCACAGTTCTCTGTACCCACGCTGTTACAGCTGAGTGCTTAGCACACCATAAGTTAATCATCTATCCTTCCCCTCGTCTTCAGATTGGACTTGGGCCCCTCCTTGAACTCAGGGATTAGATGAGCAATTAATTTTACATTCCAAGGAGGTAGAAAGACTCCAGGAAGAGTTGAGGAAACAATGAAAGTCACGGCCACTCCTATTTATGTCATTTTTTTTCTATAAAGACTGAGAAAAAAAAAGACAGAGGCAGGAGGCAGAGGCAGGCAGATCGCTGTGAGTTCGAGGCCAGCCTGGTCTACAGAGAGTGTTCCAAGACAGCCAGGGCTACACAGAGAAACCCTGTCTCAAAAAAGAAAAAAGAGGCCGGGCGGTGGTGGCGCACGCCTTTAATCCCAGCACTCGGGAGGCAGAGCCAGGCGGATCTCTGTGAGTTCGAGGCCAGCCTGGTCTCCAAAGCGAGTTCCAGGAAAGGCGCAAAGCTACACAGAGAAACCCTGTCTCGAAAAACCAAAAAAAAAAAAAAATTAAAAAAAAAAGAAAAAAGAAAACAAAAGAAACAAAAGTCTAGGAAACTTATTAGCATAGCTTGGCAATTAACTGTACTAAAACCAGTTTGTTTTTAAATTCATCCATCAAATTATTCTCTCAAAGAATTTAACCGGGGTTGGGCAGATGGCTCAGTGGGTAAAGTACTTGCCACACAGGCATGAGGACCTGAGTTCAGAGCCCCAGCACCCAAGTAAAACCCCAGGTTTAGCAGCATGTGGATGTATGTAATCCAAGCACCAGGAGGCAGAAATAGGAGGACGTCAGGGGCTTGATGGCCAAAAAAAAAAAGGCCAATCTAGTCAGTCAATGAGCGTCAGGTTCAGTGAGAGACCCTTTCCTCAAAGTCTTTACATGGACACGTGCATGCCCCCACACACACATGCATACACCAACACAAATACAAAAGACTTGAGTAAAAACTAAAATTACTGCCGGGCGGTGGTGGCGCACGCCTTTAATCCCAGCACTCGGGAGGCAGAGGCAGGCGGATCTCTGTGAGTTCGAGGCCAGCCTGGGCTACCAAGTGAGTTCCAGGAGAGGCGCAAAGCTACACAGAGAAACCCTGTCTCGAAAAACCAAAAAAAAAAAAAAAAAAAAAAAAAAAAAAAAAAAAAAAAAAAAAAAAAAACTAAAATTACTGATTTGTGTTTCCTGGTAGGTATTAGTTACAATTCTGTTTTTAAAAGTTTTTAAGAATATTGGACGTCAAAGCTGGCCAGGATAGCTCATTCTTAGAGTCCTAACTCTCGGGAGGCTGAGTGTCTAGGACTGCCTGGGTTCAAAGCCAGCAAGGATTACAGATCCAAGTTCCCGACCAGCCTGTCTCACAGATGCCATTGACGTCTTAAAAACAAAGTAAACTGGGGTGGTGGCGGGGGGTTGGGGGGGAGGGGTTGAGGGGGGTGGGGGGGGTGGTGCACATGCCTTTATTGCCAACACCCGCACTTGGGAAGCAGAGGCAGGCAGATCTCTGTGAGTTTGAGGCCAACCTGGTCTCCAAAGCGAGTTCCAGGACAGTCAGGGCTATTACACAAAGAAACCTTGTCAAAAAAAAAAAAAAAAAAAAAAAAAAAACCACGAACAAACAAAAAAAGTAAAATGAATATACTACTTAAGCAACGTAATTGTAGCCACTGCCACACAAATTACAAAGGATGTCAAAAAAAATGAATCATAATTCTTTATACAACAAAAAGACCTTGAAAACTCAGCTCACATATCCCCTTAGCACATGAGACACCAGTATGCACACAGTGAAGGGATGGAAGAACACAGGGGCCAGGCCTTGTGGTGCAGGACTGTACTTTCAGCTATTCAGAGGGCTGAAGCAGGAAGAAGATCACAAGTTCAAGACCACCCTGGGCTACAGAATGAGTTCAAAGCTAATCTCGGCAATTCAGTGGGACTCAGTCTCAAGAAGAAAAGGGGCTGGGGATAGATCAGTGATGGAGCACTTTGCTTAGCATGTGCAAGCCCTGCATCCAATCCCCAGTACGAGAAAGAGAGATAAAGGGGCAGACAGGGTGGGGGTGGGGTGGGGCACACGCTGGACTCACAATGCTAGCTGAATGGTTTAGGACAAATGACTTAAACTTCAGTGTGCTCCAGTTCCCTCACCTGTTAAAGTAACCACTTTTACACTGGTGTTGAGTGGTTGAATTGACACTTAGAAGGCCCTGGACACACAGCCAGGCTGAGTAGCGTCTATTAATAAATGTCAATTTTCACTACTGCTTTTAAGTCTTTTATATGCACTGGCTCCCCTCCCCTTATAAAACCTCAAGGAAGACTGGCCAAGAACTGTCTTCTCCCTTCAGAGACAAAACACCCACAGAAGTTACCGAACCACCATATCTTAAGAAGCAACCTAGTTATCACTACATATAACCTCAACCACAGGCCAAACTGACCCTAAGTCCCCAGATTCAGTTTCGAAGAGTCCCCCTCCTGACATCTGCAGTAGCTAGCCTTTCGACCTCGTGGGAAAAGAGGGATCCCCAACATTTGTTCATCTTAAAGAAAGAAGCCATGTGAAAAATCACAGTGCCAGATGTACACTGGGCACTCCTGAAACAGTAGCTATTGATGACTGAAGCTAAGCAAGAGTTTTCAATTCTTTTACTAATCCCAAAATACACAAGTTTAAGGGCTGAAGCTATAGCTCAGCGGTTAAGAGCACTTCTTGTTCTTTTAGGGGACCAGGGTTGGGTTCCCAACACCCACATTAGGTGACTCAAAAACATCCATAATCCAGCTTCAGGAGGTTTCCACATTGCATGATGCATATAAACTCATGCAGCCTCAAATAGACAAAAATAATATTTTTAAATACACAAATTTTGCAAAGTCTTTCATTAAAACAGCAGTTTTTTAAGTAGCCCAACTATTGGTTTGTTTGTTTGTTTGTTTGTTTGTTTTCGAGACAGGTTTTCTCTGTGTAGCTTTGGAATCTGTCCTGGATCTCACTCTGTAGACCAGGCTGGCCTTGAACGCAGAAATCCACCTGCCTCCGCCTCCCGAGTGCTGGGATTAAAGGCGTGAGCCACCACTACCCGGCTTAAGTAAGTAGCCTAAGTATTTAAACTTTTTATGACAAGATGTTTCTCTGCCGAAATACGTGAAGGACGTGAATGGGAAGCATTTATCTTTGGTAATCCCTTCGCCAACATGTCTTCAATACTTTTCCTGGACTTAAACTGAACTGCAAAACTACATCCATTCAAAGCACACTGAATACAGTAAGTTAACTTTAAAGGCAACTAATCCTTCAGGAAAGGACAAGAAAACTAAACAGCTCCACAACCACAAGCAAGCACCGTATTTCTTTATTGCTTCTGGCCAAATATAATCTTAGATGTTGAGATACAACCGGAAAGACTAAACCTGGCAGGTGGGCGTGGTAAAGCACGCCTATTATCGCACCAATACAAGGGCAGAGGGAAGAAGGACCGTGAGTGGGAAGACTAGCCCTTAGCAAGAGCATGCCTCAAAAAGCGGACCGAAAAAAACCCGACTCGACGTCTGCCTACCATTCCTTCTGTGGAACTGCCACCTAGACCTAGTGCACACCTCTAGCACTCGCAGCAAAGAGGCAGCCTGAGCCCTGGATAGCTTTATTGTGTGTTTCCCACGTGGCGGCCCCAGAGGAGCCTTGTGCATCCGGGGCCTGGCCCCTAGCACACCTCAGGTGGTGTCTGGGGACCCAGCAGCTCCCGGGGTCCGCCAAGGTGTGATGTGGACAGAAAGGTGCCTGTCCGCGAGCCCAGACGGGGCACCGGGCGCCCCTCGTCCAGCAGCCCGCTCGGCTCCAGAGGCCTCCGCCTGTCTGGAGTCGCTCGCCCTAACCCTCCGCCCAACTCCCACGAGTGACCGTCCCCCCGGGCCCACCGGAGGAAGCGTGCGTTCAGGGGAAAAGCGGCCCACGCCGCAGCTCCCCCTCCGCCCACTCGGGGATATCCCCGGGCCGCCGCCATGTTCCCCCGCGCCGAAACCCGCACCTGACACCGCGGGCCGCGCACCTGGGCCACGCCGGGGGGAACCGCGCGACGTTGCGGGGACACTGGAGAGAGAGACTGCGACTCCACGGGGGGTCACAACCTGCTAGCAGAACCCGCCGCTAATTCATCCCGGAGCGGGGAGGCGTCCAGCCCGTCGCCTTAGTAATGCGTCCCGCCAGGCTCCACCCTGATTGGCTGCGGGCGCTGTGACGCAGCGGCGTCCCCGGCTACGTAAAAGCCCTTGTGCGGAGCGCCCCGCCCCTGCTCCGCAGCCCGGTGAGATCCCGACGTCGTCGTCGTCTGGGCTCCTTTAAAGGGGCCGTGCCCAGATCTCGGTCTGGCCTGCTGCTGGTGGCTGGCTGAGAAAGCAAGTGGGGGGGTAAGAGCGGCGGGAAACCAGGATCGGAACTCAGTGAAGATCTCTCTCTCTGTTCCCGGGAACCCAGTTGCTGCATAAGGCATATCAAATCTCGAGCACTCATTTGCAAGCCTGCTTTTTACGCCCCAAGTCAAAGAGCAAATTAGCATCCAGCCAGTTCTAGAACCCCGGGTCCTGATGGCGTAAAACTAAAGGCACCTTCGACCTCTGAGGTTGCCTAATGGAGAACACATTCGAGGCACTAATTTACAAGCCTTGTTTCCTTGCCCCAAATCAAAGAACAAATCCACAGTTTCTGGCGCACAACTGTTGCTAATTCAACCGTGTTTGCTCAGCTCTCAATTTACACCCCCCACCCCCGACCGTTCACCTTTTTTTTTGGAGCATAGTATTCTTGGAAGGTCTTCAGCTGTTGCTGATTCAACCGTGTTTGCTCAGCTCTCAATTTATACACACACACACACACACACACATTTTTTTTTTTTTTTTTTTTTTTTTTGTAGCATACTCTTCTTGCAAGGTCTCCTTGCCTTTCTACTGCCGTGGATCTGACCCCAAACCTACTAGATGGATGGTAGCGATTGTGGTTAATTTAACCTCTCTGCACTTCCCCTGAACAATGCCTTTCTGCTGGCAAAATCTTTAAACATAATAAACATCCACGCATAGTCCACAGAACCCTCAACAGCCACTTTCGTATGTTTATACTTTAATTTGTTTGTTTAACATGGAACAGGGAGAAACGAATTTTTTTTAGTACAGGGTAGCCTTGTGTGGCAGTGCATGCATGTAACCTCAGCCCTCCCTGTAGCAGAGCCAAGAGGATTGCCTCAACAAGACTCTGATTGTTGTTGTTTTGGTTCTGTTTGTTTGTTTGTTTGTGTTTTTTTGTTTTGGTTTGGGTTTTTTTTTGGTTTTTTTGTTTTTTTGTTTTTGTTTTTTTTTTGGTTTATTCAAGACAGAGTTTCTCTGTACGCACGCCGTTAATCCCAGCACTCGGGAGGCAGAGGCAGGCGGATCTTTGTGAGTTCGAGGCCAGCCTGGTCTAGGGAGCGAGATCCAGGAAAGGGGCAAAGCTACACAGAGAAACCCTGTTTGTTTTTTCTAGACAAGGTCTGTTCGTATAGCCCTGGCTGTCCTAGAACTCGCTCTGTAGACCAGGCTGGCCTCAAACTCAGATTCGCCTGCCTCTGCCTTCCTAGTGCTAGGATTTTAAAGGTATGGCTACCATTTCCCCACAAAATTCTCAATTCTTAGAAAGGAGTGCTAGGTACTTTCCTGCACAGAATCAGCATTACATCTCCTTTACTTTTGTTCAGTATTTAAGTATTTGAGATGTGCCAAAATTGTATTTGAAAAAGAAAAATAAAACAAAGGAATACACAAAAATACAGTTATCCCTATGAGGTTGGATGGACCTCATTTTTTTCTCTAAAATTGGAGTTGTGGACATTCTTAGTTTTTTAGGGCTTGTCATTGTTTTAGAGTGAACATGGTGATCCCCCAGAACCCTCAGGGATGTACTGTGACTTCTTTGAGGACTTGAGGAGACTGGACATGGCCCTTCCTCTACTGGAGAGTCCTCTTGTGCGTTACAAGGGTAATGTGGCTGGAGAGACAGAACTGATGTACCAGTCAAGACATCCGGTTGAGCCCTTTCTTCTTCTGACCCCTATTCAGAAGTAGCTGCTCTCCACATGAACTGCTAATGGAGAGCTCAAAGCATGCTGATTCTTAAACGTGAAAACATCATCCAAGTCTTATCCTTCTTTTCTTGGCAGTAAAAGGTGCAAGCTGCAGTAACTCATTCTTCATTTGGGAGAAAACGTCTTAACAGGACCAAGACCATTGGACCTCTTCACCACCCAAATGAGGTCTATGAGCTAGATAATAGCACAGTGTGAAGATTGTTTTCTTTGTTTTATTGTTTGCCCGGTGCTCAAGATTGAGTCCAGGACCTTGCATAGTCTTTTGTTGTTGTTGTTGTTGTTTGGGGGGGCGGTTGTTTTTGTTGTTGTTGTTTTCAAGACAAGGCTTCTCTGTGTAGTTCTGTCTGTCTTGGAACTCAATCTGTAGACCAGGCTAGACTTGAACTCACATAGCTCTGTCTGCCTCTGTCTCCCAAGTGTGTCCAGCTTGACCTTGGATATTTTAAGGAAGCTGAATTATACATCCATTATTGAGAGACGGGCTCTCACTAAGTAACCCAAGCTGGCCTTCAGCTCACCAAGTAACAGGTTGACATTGATCATACAGCCCTCCTTCGGATTCCTGAATAACTAAGGTGCGTATCACCACACCACACCATTGTCTTTGTTTTGCTACCTGTTCTAGGCTTACACAAGATGTTAACAGAGGAAGGACATGAGGAAAATCTCTATCCTCTTTTTCCATCTCTCTGAAGTCTAAAATTATTTATTTAAAGAATAACAATTGCTATTTAAAAATTTCATCCATGTAACCCACACTTGAATTTCTGTGAGCTTTATCCAACCTCTAGCATGCATGTGTCTCATCAGGGCATCCAAAGTACTTGAGTTTTAGGTGCATCAGACCTGACTGGCATGATGTTTCAGTATGGTAGACCAATTTGATGCCAGGTGGTCTGGGTCCTTTGGGAATATATTAGGACAGTGACAGGAATTCCAGCCACACCCCCATGATCGCACGTGCCCTGGCGGGACACTTAGTCATTTCCACCTAGTCATTTCTGGGTCATATGTCCTATGTCCTACATAACCCATGCACTGCGTTGTCACATAAATCGCGAGCTGTGTGACCTATGCGTATGTGGGGAGTAGCCACGTGGGCCTGTGTGCGCATGCTCAGGGTGGTCCTTAAAAAGCAGGCCTCATGTGCCCCCCCTTCTTTCCTCACGTGTCCTTTCAGCAGGCCTGATCACACCTGTCCTTTCTCCCTCAATAAAACTCTTGTTAGTGGATTCTGTCGTGTTTCGTGCTTTTTTTTCCCCCTCTAAAAACCATCATACAGAAAACAGGAAAACGAGCCCAGCCTTGGAGCAAAACTGCACAAGTCTGTCCCATTGGAATGTTATCTTCCCCTGGACGTAAAACTGGTTTTGTTTACTGTCTTTGTTGCTAGGGGAGAGTCAGGGGGAGTTCTGAGGGTGCTTGCTTAGCCTTTTCTGCTTCAGTCGATGTTACTCTTCAGACTGAGCACCAGTGTGAGACGTTGATCAACATCTCAGTATATCCACACCAATGACACACTCAGGAAGTGGAGAAGTGGCCTCTAGGGTGGTGGCAGGATCCAGGAGACCCACTAAGACAGACCTGGGTGAGGACTCTCTTTATTATCAAAATTCAGTAGTGTCCCATTCTAATGGCGGATAAGGGAGGGTATTGAAATAAGAAAGGATACTTAGGACTCCTAGATAGTCCCAACTTAGATCCATTAACCAACTTTTCTCAAAAAGAAAGAATTAGAGGACTTCTCTTCCCCCAGTCTGTGGTTATTTAAAACAAAAACAGACCAAAAAAAATAATGATGTTTGTAAGACACTTTGGAGAAAAACCTAAGAAACGTGTGTGCTGGGTCCTCGTGTATAGCAGTTTCTTCTTCAGTCCTTGCAGTCTGTCGAAGAATAGGCTCAGGCCTTGAAATTGGGTAACAGATTATAATTCTCCATTGGAGTGATGTCTGACTCCACCCTTCTACTTATTCCTGATCAACTGAGACTATATATTATACAGTACCCTTATTGTCTGCCCGCATAGCTCCTTCCTAAAAAAAAAAAAAAAATGTTATGTTCCATCAGCCATCTTCATAAGGTCAGGTCACGACCCCTGGCTGCCACTTAGACCTTGCTATCCATTATGGTAATTAGATGGCCGCTGCTTCTCACAGATGTCTCTGCTATTCTGGCATCTGTCATTCCCCCAATGCTACTAAAGGTTCCTATTTTATAACATCTTTCCCATTAGCCCGGTCCTGCTCTTAGAAGACGAATGCCTCAGAGCTTCTCCATGATGTTGTTACTCCCAGGCAGAAGCATCTCTCATCACCTTAGTAAGCAGCGTCATCCAGGCCCTTTCTGAGGGACACAGCGAGCCGGAAAGTTTTCTAGTCCGTTGGCTGATGTTTTTTGAAGCTTCTATAAGGTTTTTCATTCCTACGTCCATGTTGTACCATGAGGGTTCCGGCATCTCTATTAATGTGGCCGTTGGCATTTGCCAGATTTAAAGAACCATCCCCGTAATATGTTAGAATTGGCTCCCAGAACTCTGACCATAGTAAGAAACACTTTGCCGTGGAAGATGTTCCTCTGTCTAGTTAAATTATCCTATCCACACTTTTATATTCTGATTCTCCCTAAACCTAGGCATAACCCTCCCACTGTGAGAAAACCCTTACAGTCCCTTTTCCCTCACACGTCATCAAGATAAGCTTTGACCCACAGACCCAAGTAGAACCTGTATCTTCCATCAAGTCAAAGAGGCCTGCTTGAATCTGAGAGTTCAAGGTTCTCAAGAGAGCCTCACCCCAAGGCTCAAAGTTCTGCTGTTTCTGTGTCAGCTTTGACACTGGAAATATGCCCAAGATGAGAATCTAGCCAGCTCTAAAGTTCCAGGGCTATGACTGGTTTTCAGTTTGGATGCAGGTGACAAAAATCTTTTATAAAATTCTGCTGAACATGTCTTCCAACTCCAACATATTGTTTGCCATCCATCTCCAAGTCCTTATAGAAAGTACTCAAACCTGTCAGACACCAGAGACCACATCAGCTAATGCACCTTCTTCTCCTGCACCCTTCTCTTGTTCAGCAAAGTCATCTGCCACAGTATCCCAGGTACTATTAATACTCCAGTAACTAGCCACGAGCTCAGTTGCTGTTGCCTAGCAATGGGACGCGTCCTGGTTACCACCCTGTCCTCTTGAGAATCCCATCTTATAGTCTGCTTCCTAGGAACACCTCCTACTGGTGGCTTCCTGGAAATGAGGGGCTGAAGTAGAAATCTGCTTCCAAGACTCTTGCTCTCAAGGTGGGGTGAAAGAAACAGAATATGGAGACGAGAAAGGAAAGTAACAGTGTGGTCTCTGCAAGAGACAAGCTTTAGCTAGAACCCATGAGAACTCTGGAGCAGAAATTACTCCACATGCTCACTCAGAGACAAAGGAGTTTATTCTCTTGTGTTATGTTCCAGTGTTGGTCAGTTACTAAGTACGAGTGACCTGAGGATGTGGTTACAGAACCAGCGTAGCAAGGCACCCACATTCTTCCAATGGTTGTCCTCTGGAGAAGAGGGGCAACTGGGAGCCATTAACGATCAAAGTTCATGGCAGCAGGAGGATGGGCACCCCATATTGGAAGGACTCTGACAGATCCACAGCAGATACATAAGGACCACTAAGTCAACACGAGCTTCTTGAGTGTACATGCCGGGGAGTCTCTGGGAAGACACAAGAGAAACTCTTGCAATAGTTGCTTCTGGGTGGAGGAATTGATACCAGCAGACTGGCATGTCCATATTCCCTAATCCACAGTTAGAATTTTATACAGGTGTATGTCTTTTCAATTTTGAAGTGGAAAATAAACAAATGAAACCCCCTCTTTATGTACCCATAAGTTTATAGGATGGTATTAATCTCCTCTACTGCCCAGACGGGTAATGTCTCCCCTACTTTCTGAATCTTTCTTGATTCCTACAATACAGTATGCAGCTGATGAATGGCTCAACCTCATGAGCCATTGATTTAATAGGCCCATTTAACAGGGCACTGTCTGCTATGCTCAGGGAAACAGGATCACAAGCAGCAAAACTCATGTCCTAGTTCTTACTGTGCTTGTGTTACTGTTAAATACCTGTATGGCCATGCAATTGCTTCTGCTGCTTCTTCCAAACGTGATAGTAATAAGGTAGACTATGTGCTCAGTAATAGACTTCAGAGAAGGGCCGAGTGAGTTGCTGCCAGCAAAACTGGAACTACCCTCTCCAGGGGTAATGAGGAGAAGGAACACACAGAGCTGGCAGAGGCCACGGACACTTAGCTGAAGCCCTCAAGCCATCCGTCCCTTCTGTAGCCCACAGCATCCCTGGTTCAAACGACATTTGAAATAGGACGTGTTGACTTCCCGAGAGGCAAGTGTTGTCACTGATAGTTCAGGAGTTTGGGCGCTACAATGAATGGGAGAGGTTCATGCTAACACACACACACACACACACACACACACACACACACCCCAGATCTTGCTTTATGCTAATCTACCCGGCTGACATCTCCAGAAGGTCTTGTCCACTGTCTCATGATGGGCACACAGGTACCTCAAGGTGTGCATGGCCCTGCTCCCTCCTCGGGGGAGGGGAGGTAAAGGGGGGAAACAGGGGTATGGCATGTGCCTGAGGCCATAGTTCCATCTCTAAGGCTTTTCTCTCCAGCGTTCTAGAAGCCACTCCTTCCCCTTGTCCCTTGAGACAAGGCCCAAATGCAGGACTAGCTTCGCCGCCTCTTCTATTTAGTCTTGAGGTGCGTCAATATCTTTTGTTAATTTCCTTTCATGTCAATTGTTCCCTCTTCCCTTCCTTCTTCCCTGCCTTTCTCAGTCTTTCCTCTCTCCTCCCCTCCTCCTCTTTCTCTTCCTTCATCTCTCTCCCCTCCTCCCTGCCCCCGCTCTTTTTCCCCCCAGGAATCCAACTGACTGTACCTAAATGCCTTCTACTCTCTTCCTTTATCCCTCAGTCAAGTAGACTAGTTGCTTCTTGACAGAACTCTGGCTGATAGATACATCGATAAACCTCCCTTTCACTTGGGCTAAATGGGGGCGGGGTGTGGCGGGGAGGTCATTTATGCAACATAGACACGACCATTTCTCTTGCAGACACAATGCAGATCCTCTGTGTCTGAAAGGAATTCCCCAACGATAAGTAACAAATCCAGCTAACCGTGACTTAAACTACAAGGACATTTATTATTGTTCCAAGTATAGAAGAACCAGCCAATACAGAATTGGTTGTGTAACTCAAGGATGCCACCTGAGTCCAGATTCCTTCATCCCGCTCTGCTTCCCACGGCTCCAAGGCTCGCAGTTAACACCGGAAACAGGAAACAGGGAAGAGGTGTTCTCGGTGGGAGGCTTTTGTTTGGTTCCTGGTTTTGTCTTGTTTTCTGGAGACAGTCTTTTGTTAAGCAAGGCTGACCTTGAATCCGAACTCCTGCAGCCACCTCCCTCTTCTGAGATGACCGGCTCAGATCACCACTTGCCCAAGGGTTTGTAGTTTTACTTGGGGGCAGGGGTCTAACCAGAACCTCCCCAACTGATGTCCGTTTTTGCTCAGTTATCTAAAACACTGGCCACCTTCATCTGTAAGGAGGTGGAAAGCATGTATCTAACCTTCTAAACTCTGTAGTGGAAAATGGCTAAAGAGAGAAAGGTTGGGGTAATAATCGCATAGTCAACCTATGCCTCAAATGAACCGACCCTCAGACCGATTGTCCCTCCCTGAGAAATTCTTCTGCTGTTTGTAAGAATGATAAGCGGCACTGGTTACCAAGTGGAAAGGTCACAATCACAACAGAACCCAGTATCAGTATAAGAGCTTTATTAAGAGTAAGAGGAGTGGAGGGGAATAACAAGAGCACCAGGACTGGGGAAAGAGCCTGTGCAGAGAGAGAAAGATGGTGTGGGGGGAGAGAGAACAGAACAGAAAGAGCTATGCTACCCACGCGTGCACAGATTGTGTGACCACGCCGCACATACATAATCACCAGCACACACTGATGACATAAGATGCAAGACCCCTTGTCTAGCTCCTGAACTGCGCATGTGCAGTCATGCAGCTGGAGTGCATCAGAATCCTAACACTGTTGTGGGGGGCCCCAAAACAGCTTGACCACACAGCTGCCATGACAGGCTCAGAGGCCCAGACATAGCTTTCTGGCAGACCCCCACCCAGTGGGGCCTGTGTCTAAATGGAAATACCTGATGATGCCCAGACACAGCTTCTGGCAGGCAACACCTAGACCCAGGAAGAGCCATAAGCTGACCCCACCTAATGGGGCCTGCATCTAAGAGGAAATACCTGACATTCCAAACATTACCTATACCCCTAGACAAATGTCAGTCAATCAGGGTCCTGAGCCCTGGAAATCCCTTCACCCCAACCTCTGCTATGATAAAAACCCCACCCTGCCTGGGCTCTGGGCTCTCACCACTGTGTTGAACAGAGACCAAGCTCGGAGCTTGAAGATAATAAAGGTTCTTTGCTTTTACATGCAAGACTTGGTCTCTGTGGTTGTCTTTTGGGGGTGCCCCGCGATCTGGGCATAACACTGTTACTATACTTTTTACATTTCTTTGTTGATTTGTTTTTGGAGGGCACACTGCCACAGTATGCATGTGGCATGTGGAAGGTGGAGAACAACTTGTCAGAGTTGTTTCTCTCTTTTTCTGCCCTGTGTGAATCCTGGAGAATCAAATTCCGGTAGTCAGGCTTGGCATCTTTTAGCCTGAGCCACTGAGGCATTCTTACCCCATCTGCCAATAGAATTATGTATTATCTTTCCCATATTATTTCTCCTAACAGTAATAACCTTTAAGACCCGATGGCAACCTCTTGAACCTCTATTTGTGAGTGCATGGCATTGAGGGGGCCAGGCAAACATCATGGCAGGCCCCTAATAACTCAGTTAAGAACTAGGCCTCAGTTCCTACATGTGTTAGGCCTGGGCCAAATCCCTCTCCCCACAGAGGTAATAACCAAATAAGGACAAAGCCCAGGACTTGTCCAGACTTGACCTAAAATGGAAAAGCTATAGCCTTAAGCCCACCCCTGCTAGCCTTAGCCAATTAGGAATGTACTAGCATAATTGCCACTTGCTTATGTTGATTGTAGGTAAAATGACCCAATGACCTAACTGCCCTAGGAACTCCCATTAGCTGTGCTTAAAAAAGAGCTTACACATCTCTCTCAAGGTCATCACCATTTTGTACAGGTGAGTGACTCCACATATATGTGGTATAACCAACGCTCTTGTTGATTGTATCACGACAGGTGGTCTTTGGGGGACTTCTCGCAGACACTAACAGCATGACCTCTGATAGCCACACAATCTGTCTAGGATGGTCAACCACAAATCCATATTAACCATGTATTTTATTTTTGTTTTCCGGATGCATCTGGAGCCTCAAGATTGGGAAGGGGCTGTTTGTCCCAGGTTAGCTAATTCACAGAGACAGCAACCAACCTTCCGGGATAGGAGCCTTTCCTAAGCAAACCAACCAATCTGGAGCACCCCATTCCCTAGGTTTTATACTCCAAGCCAATATCTGCCTTTTACAATCCCCTCCCCCTCCCCCCACCCCCTGCCCCAGAGCTAAGTATCTGTAAACTAAGGGTTTCAGCACCAGATGTATAAACCAACAGGATGACTACTTCAAGGTATGGTTGAAGGGTAAGGTTTTTATTATAGATATGAGGGAGAGTACAGCCAGAGACATCTGAAAGAGTCCAGAACAGGGAGAGGTTGCAAGCAGTAGAATGAACATGGCCAGCCTACTGGACTTGACCATGAGAGGAGAGAGACAGGAGGAGATAAGTGACAGAGACATGCAGAGAGGACCAAGGAGGGCAAAAGACAGAGCATAGACAAAATAGCGGGGTTATAAGGTCAATGAGAAGCTGGGGGGGAGGGAAGCCCATGAGCCGGAGGGAGTTGGGGTGGGGTGGGGGGAAGTTGAGGAGAAGAGCTAGGATGTCAGCATGGGCTCTGAAATGTGTAACAGGTGCTTGTGTTCTGAGGGAGCCTGGAGTCTAGTACTTGCTTCCTTGTGCTGATAGGTACCACAGATAGCCATGTGTCCCTTCTGCCAGTGATAAGGAAATGGATCCTTTGGTAGATGGGAACTGGCCTCACAAGTTTCTGAGGGATGCTGGATTTTGTCTAGCCACCAGAATTTGGACCTGACAGTATCTTCTAACAGCCTGTACTCCAGAATCAGCCCACTCCTAAGCCTGCTTGCCCTGCCTCACCCACTCTTTTCGTGGAAACCACAGTGGCTTTTGTCCCCATCTCTTGCTACTTTTCCCTCCTAACTTACCCTGTTGCTTCCCACTGAAGCCCCAGATGGCCTGCCAATCACTTCTCTTGGGAACCATGAACTACGAACTGTCTTTTCCATGGGCATCACCTCCTGATCTGTTAGCTTCACCATACCTGAGTAATAATATACTCCTTTTAAATTTGTTCAGATTTATCTTATGTGTATGAATGCTTTGTCTGCATGTATACATGTCTACCACTTGTTTGCCCAGTACCCCGTGAAAGCCAGAAGAGGAGCACCAGGTATAGTGGCACACACCTTTTATTCCAGCACTCTGGAGGCAGAGGCAGGTGGATCTCTGTGAGCTCAAGGCTGGCCTGTTCTATAGAGAGAGTTCCAGAACAGCCAGGGCTGTTTCACAGAGAAACCCTCTCGCAAAAAAAAAAAAAAAAAAAAAAAAAAAAAAAAAAAAAAAGTAAAAAAAAATAAAACTGTGGGCTGGAGAGATGGTTCAGAGGTTAAGAACACCGACTACTCTTCCAGAGGTCCTGAGTTCAATTCCCAGCACCCATATGGTGGCTCTCAACCATCTGTAATGAGAACTGGCACCCTCTTCTGTGTACATAATACATACATACATACATACATACATAATAAAAAAGCCAGAAAAGGGTGTTGGATCTCCTGGAACTGAGTTATGGATGGTTATAAGCAACCAATGATGCTGGGAATTGAACCTGAGACCTCGGTAAGAGTGATAAGTACTCTTAACTGCCGATGAGCCATTTCTCCAGCCCCATGACCTATGTTTTAAAGTAAACCCAAGTGGGTTCCTCTGCATTTGCTCTCTTTCTCTAGAGGCCAGCTCTGTGAGATTACTGTTCCTTCCCTACAACGTGCCACTTTCTGCATCCTTCCTCAGAACAAACCTGAACCACTCACCATCTGCCCATCACCCTTGCTACCAGACAGGTCTTTCCATGCTTATGTTGGCCACCTCCAGAAGTGTAGCTTAGCCAGATGTCATGGCACATCCCTGTTGATTATAGCACTGAGGAGCCTGGGGCAAGAGGTTGATGAGGCAAGACTAGGCTGCACAAGGAGTTCAAGGCCATCTTGTACTACACAGTGAGAGCCGGTGCTGGTTAGTTTTTGCCAGCTAGAGTCAGTTGGGAGGAGGAAACCTCAATTGAGGAAATGCCTCCAATAGACTGGCCTGTGGGCATGTTTGAGTAACATTTTCTTAATTGATAACTGGTGTGGTAGGGTCTGGTCTACCATAGGTGGCACCATCCCTGATAGATGGTCCTGGAAGGTGTAGTTGGTTTTTTCTTTTACTCTTTAGAGATGTGCCACCCAGATGCCAAATAAACACAGGGAGACTTCTTCTTACCTATGAATGCCCCACCTTAGCTTGACTTGTTTCTAGTCAGCTTTTCTAACTTAAATTATTCAGTTTCTCTTTAACTGTGTTTTGCCTCTGGGCTTTTTGCCTTTCTTTATTCTATATATCTTTCTTTCCTTCTTACTCCGTGGCTGGCTGTGTGGCTGGGTGGCTGGTCCGTGGTGCCTTCTTCTCTTCCTTTTCTTGCTCCTTGCTCTCTTCTCTAGATTTCTTCTCTCTGCCCACCAGCCCTGCTATTTCTCTCTCCTGTCTAGCTGTTAGCCATTCAGCTCTTGATTAGACCAATCAGTGTTTTAGGCGGCAAAGTAACACAGCTTCACAGAGTTAAAAAAAAAAATGCAGCCTAAAAGAATGCAACACACCTTTGCATCATTAAACAAGTGTTCCACAGCACAAACAAAGGTAGCACATCTTAAACTAATATTCCACAACAGGGAGGTATAAGAAAGATAGATGAATATGAGCCTCAGAGCAAGCCAGGAAGCAGCCCTCCTCCGCGGGCTCAGCTTCTGTTCCTGCCTCCAGGTTCCTGCCTTGAGCTCCTGCTCTGGCTTCCCTCAACGATAGACTCCAACTTTATGGGGAAATAAGCCTTTTCTTCCTCATGTTGCTTTTAGCCATTTTATCACAGCATTAGGAAAGCAAACTAACACAGGCCCGGTCTCAGAAAACAAAGGGAGCCAATAATTTTTTAAAAATACGCATTTTCATAAAGAAGCTTTTGGGGCTGAGGAGAACCACACAAGGGGACATTAAAAGAAATGAAGCATATCTGCTATAAATGTATTAGTGATTTAATGTTATCACAACCCCAGAAATAATGTATTATCTTCATTTTACAATTATCATACTAGAGTTAGTGTATTAGTTTCCTGTTGATGCCGTAACAAATCTGACATAAACTGAGTGGCTTAAAACAAGAGAAATACAGCACCTTGCAGCTCAGGCATCCAAAGCAAAGGGCCTAGGTGTGTGAATTACTTTGTGTCAATGGGACAGAGCCCTTGACAGAGATGACTTGAAGGAGACAGTTTTCATTTGGGTAACAGTTTCAGTCTACTCTGTCAGGGAAGCCATGGTGGAGTTCTCAGCAGCAGGGGTGTGTACTGGAGGCCATGCACATGACGGTAGACCAGAAGGCCCAGAGTGGCAGAGACTAGGGGCCCAGGCTGCAACCTTCAAAGCCCAGTGACTTATTTTCAGCCAGATCCTAGCTCCAAAAGTTTGTATGGATGTCTGAATTAGCTACTGGATGAGGAATAGGGATTCAAAACATGAGCCTATTGGGGACATCTCAGATTCAAACCAGAACACTGAGCTAGCATCTAAGGGGTAGGACCACCGCTGCCTTCTGGAGGTACTGAGAAAGATGTCGTCTCTTTCCTCTTTTCAGTTTCTGGTGGTGAGGTCTACTCTTTGTTTTACGGCCCTTCCCTTTATCTTTCGGGTACGGGGCTCCAACCCCTGCTTCCAAATCACTTCTCCTCAGCCATCGTCAAATCTCCCTCTGTCCTACTCTCATAAGGACACTGTGATTACATTAAGGCCCACCGGATAATCCAGGATGATCCCCTCATCTCGAAATCCTTCATTTAATTGCAATTTCCAAGTTTCTTTTACCACGGAAGGCAGTATTCATAGGTCACAGCTCTAGTGCCTGGATGGTTTTAAGGGCCAATCCAGGTGCCTGCTGGGCTGCGTTCCTTCCAGTACAGAGACGATTCCATGACCTTGCCCTTTTCACTTTCTAGAATCCACCGGCACTTCTTGCACTGAGACTCCTTTCTCCACCTTCAAAGCTTCATAGCATCGTCAGATCTCTCAAGTGAACTCCAGTCCCCCACGTCCATTACCACAGTTCACTGTCTAACTCTGGTGGCCCTCTGCTCTCCTCTCATCAAGGAAAAGCCTAATGTAAAAAGTCACGTTTGCCATATAACGTCACATTTTTACAGCTTTGGAAAATGATGCTTTGGGCATTTGGGGAGTCAGGGGAGTACTACATTATCTCGGCTACCACATATAGAAGGCAGCTTGGAGGTTATTGGATACAAAGGTGGCAGAAGCAGATGGGAGGGATTACAAAATAAGCCGGAGAAAACTTAGGGGATTGACGGTTATGATTATCTAATTGGATGAGCTTCGTGGGTTTCAAATTCTGACATATGTCAACACCTAAATTGTATGCTTTAAACATGTGCAAAATGCTGCATGTCTTTTATATCTCATTAATCTGATTTCTAAAACTTCATAAGAAAAGAAGGCTGAGACCTGGACACCCAGAAGCAGTGCAGCCAGGATGCACGCTTATTCTTGTGTTTGATGCCAAACTCGGTACCTGATAGATGTTCAACAAATGGCCATTTCCTTCCTTTTCAAAACCTTTGAGATTATTGATCGGCCAGAATTTCTGAGAATCCCAGGAGCTTAAAGAAGCTGTGAGTGGCTATTTTCTGAGAGAGAGAGAGAGAGAGAGAGAGAGAGAGAGAGAGAGAGAGAGAGGAGTCAAAAGACTTTTCCTTGAGGAATTATTGATGATGTACAAAAACATAATCTCAGAAATCTGGTTTGGTTCATTTTGCTACCTAGTGACTAGAGACAGTGCCCATGAATGAAGAAGAGGAGGCAAGCATATGGAAGCTGCCACTAGTTACAAGCAGGGGGGATGTGCAATGACTGTTGTGCCCAAGGACACTGTCCCCATTGGTTGATGTCCATGTGTGGCCCCATAGTGGTGAAATGCAGTGCAACAGTATTCTAAGGCTGCTCAGGTAACCCAAGTCTGTTGCCAAGGTTACGTTCTAAAGCAAGAAAATGTCAATTATGTGTCTTCACCATTTGTCATGTATGGATTCATGTGTTAGTCCAAGACCAGTTGGAAATGTCTTGAAGTGTCCCTGGAATTCTAGATTGCTTTCTGTTGATGTGATTAAAAAACAAACAGAAAACCAAAAAACAAAACAAAACAAAACAAAAAACACTCTGACTCAAAGCAGCTGGGAAAGGAAAGGGTTTATGTCAATTTACATTTCCAGTAACAGTCCATCACTAGAGGAAATCGGGGCAAGATTTCAAGCAGGCACTAGAGGGGAAATCATTGAGAAACAAGGCTCACCAGCTCCCTCTGGCTTGTGTTCAGCTAGTTTCTTATTCAATCCTGCTCAAGTGCCCAGGGATGGTACCACCCACAGTGAGCTGTGCCCCCCAACCCCATCCATCAAGACAATCTTTCAGACATGGCCACAGGTCAGTCTGATTGAGGCAGTTCTTCAGTTGAAGTTTTCCAGGGTGACTCTAGGTCATATCAAGTTGACGATAAAAGGTAGCTAGCACAGATACTGGTTACTGTGGCTGCTCCATCTTTACAGGGGCTGCCTTGGTTTTCTGATCCAGAATGCATGGTTGTAGAGTTCACTTTGGAGTTATTTGTTGTTTGTGTGGGTTTTTTTAGGCTGGGTCTGACTGACTGGGTAGCCCAGGCTGGCACCAAACTTACAATCTTCCTCCTGCTTCAGTCTCCCAAGTTTGGAATAACAGGCATGAACAATCACACTTTAGCCATTTGCTATTTCTAGATCTTTCTGTCTCACCACCTAAGGAATCACACACAGCTTATTTTCCTCATACCAATCTAGTTAAGAATTTTAAAGAGAATAAATAACTTGAGGGGACGATCAGAATTTTTTTTTAAAAAAAGGGAAGAAAATGGCAGATGCTGCAATACTCAGTTCAGTGTTCTAAAACAATGCAGCGCATAGGTCTGAAGGCAAGCTGTGGATCGAAAGTGAACAGGAGTTTTAGTTTAGGTTTGGTAAACGGTAAGCATAGCACAGTGACCCAGATACCGTTGAGTCCCACGGCTGCTTCCCAGCTCTGTCAGTGAGGTGGATTGGTTTTGCTCTCTTGTGCAATGAAAAGAATAAATAGTTCCAACCTCGTGGAGCTGCTGTGGGGTGAATCTGCCTAGGAGACGAGAGTCGCTTACTAGTCTTCCTAATTGGGCTTATGAATTTGTTCCGGCTGTGTCTCAGGGGAAAGGAAAATGCGAGTATCAATCAATCTGATGACCCGTGGAGAAACATTAGCCTCAAAAGCACCAGGAGGGTAGGTAGTTGTGGCCTGCTGCCATACTATGGCGCTGAATCACGTCCTGTGCTGCATTGTTGTCTACCGTTTCGAGTCATTTCCCCTCTCTGAGATTCGGTTTCCTAGCTGGTTACAGCTTGCGCTTGCACGGGATTCTTTCAACTTACTCTCATTCCCGGTTCTCATTTCTACGTATATCTCTCTATTTGCATAATGGAAACTCAGGCTATAACGACTGCCATGGAGGGCTGAGCATAGCTCTTAAGCAGACCAAGTTCTTTGCTCTAACGTGAGATCTACATAGGGATCAGAGAGCCTCTAGCCGCTGCCCACAATGTTCAGTATCTTAGATCACCCAATTACCAAGTCATCACTCATGAGAGTCAACAAAGTGCTCACCATTCAGAGGATATCTGATGGAAAAAGAGGAATGTCTCAGCTCAGGGGGTGGAAGACCAGAAGAGCCCTGCTAGAAGCAGTTGGTTCTGAGTCATGGCAGTCAGGGCTATTTTCCTCATAAAAGAACTGAGGTAGCCAATACTTTCTGCTCACAGGAACTATGGTTTCAAGCTTTAGCTGCACACGAGACTCACTTGCCGAGCTTTTAAAACAGCAGACAGCATCATGGCGTCAGCTGGGGATGGGATCTGGGACGCTCCCCAGGCAATTCTAAGTACATTCAATATGGAGAATCATTGATCTAGGCCGGATCCTAGGTGTAATTACTGGGACCTATACCTGATTGCCTGCACACACCTACCTGTAATGTGATAAGCCTTTAAGTATGACTGATGTCGGATGAGTAAGTGAAAGAATGAACTAATAAGTATGAGACAATCTAAGAGAAAGAGTTTGAGATTAAAGGTCAGAAAACCTTACACACAGCCTTGGCCCAATTACTCTACTAAATAGTAGCAATTATTTCCCCCAAGTTTCCGTTCATTCTCTTGTGAAAAGGAGATAATAGCACTTGCCTTATCTAAATCACTGTGAACACAGAGTATGATAAAGGGCTTTGCATATTTGTTCATTCTATAACCTTGTGAAATTGTCTAAAATACAGCATAGCAGTTATTCTAGCTGACGGGTTCTTAGCCAAGCTAGAAATATGACTGAGGCAGATTTGTGAGGGCTGATGTAGGGCTCTGGGAGGGAAACAGAGCCTCCTCTGCAGCAGCATCATTCTCATTCTCCTGTCTCCACCTCAGTATCCCTACTCTTCCTTAGGATTGGTATAGACAGAGTGCTTATGTCCTCTCAAAGTTCCTGTGATGAAATGTGATCCCCAATAATCCCTGATACAATGGTATTTAAAGGTGGGTCTTTGGGGGAGTAACCTGACAAGGAGGGTGGAAACCATGTGAAAGGGATCAGTGTGTTTCCAAAGGTCACTCCAGAGAACTGCTTCCCTTCCCCAATGAGAGGTCACAGGAGAAGTCACCCAACCATCTAGCCTATCAACAGACAAATGGATAATGGGATAGATACACAGCAGAGCTTTATTCAATTGTACAGAAGGATGAAATGGTGTCATGTGCCAGAAGAAGGATGGAACTGGAGATCAATGCCTTAAGTGAAATAAACCGGACTCAGAGAGACAAATATTGCATGTCTTCTCTCATAGGCAGAATCTAGGTTTACATGTAAATAACTACACACACACACACACACACACACACACACACACACACACACACACACACCATGCATGTAGAAGGGAAACTATGAAGTGAGAGGAGAGGAATGATAAAGATAAACAAAATACTGAATATTTTCCAACTGAAATAGAATCTAGATTTGTGTGACTCTGTGTGTGCGTGTGCGTGTGCGTATGTGCGTGTGCGTGTGCGTGTGTGTGTGTGTGTGTGTGTGTGTGTGTGTGTGTACAAGCATGTGTGCATGTATGATAGGAAAGCAGAAGAGAGACTATTTATGGGGAGGATGGGAACCAGCAAGAAATGGTGAGGTAGTGGAGAGGGAACATATGCCAGGTACAATAACTTCCAAGTTGAAGATGTCATAATGAAAACCATTATTTTATATACTAACTGCAAAATTGATTTTTTTTTAAATGAAGGGCTAAGGGCTCATGAGAGTGCTTGCCCAACACTCATGAGGACTGATTACAATTCCTGACACTTGAGAGCTGAAGGCAGGAGGATCAGAAGTTCAAGGCCACCCTTAGTGAGTTTGAGGCCAGGCTGCGAGATGTGAGATCTTGTCTCATAAAGGAAAAGAAAAGTCAGGAAGAGCACCCTTGCTAGATACCACATCCACCAGTAACTTGGCCTTGGACTTCCCAGCCACCAGCATCTGGAGCAATAGATCTGTGCAGCTGAGCAAGCTTTGGTTTTAGGATCCTGTGTTCTCTAGTAGTTCAAATGGACTAGGACATGGATCCTTGCTGACTAAACAGCACCCCCAACCAACAAGCCTTGAATAGCAGCTGCTACCAGGGGTCCCCCCACCCTGAATGTCCTCATCCCATATACCTGCTGCTCCACACAACACTGACCGCCATATGTATTCAGTGGACACGTGCTCAAACGTTGCTTGATTTGGGGTTCCAGTTTCCAGGTACAGTTTCAACATCTATCTGTCAGGTTTTAGCAACTCTCTGGATCGCCTACCTGGGTATTTGGGAATAGTTTCTTATAAGGCCCATAGCCCTGCCAGCTCTTTAGGCTGGATGGCCCCTGCTGTCACCTCTGAATGCACCCACCCCTTGTTCCCAATCCTCTACTAATGAGGCCTGTCCTCGGCCCCTCGTAAAGCGGTATGTGGAATTCAGACAAAAACATACGGTGTTTGCCCAGAATCTTACAGTTTTTATTTATGTTTTAAATAACTTGTTTTTCTTATTGTTACAAAACAGCACATGTCTGTTTGGAAAAACTAGGCAAGCAAAAATTAAGTACAAATCTCTCATAAATCCCTCAGTCTAAGAAAATCACTGTTTAATGTTTCTGGCTTTGTGTACACACATACACGCGCGCACGCGCGCGCGCGCGCACACACACACACACACACACACACACACACATTTTGAGAAATGGGGTCATCCTGTGTTTAGTGATTTGTAACCTGCTTTTTCATTTAACCATGTCTCACTGCCTTAAATGGTCCTCTTGCACTATTATGTATGCCCGCTCCCATGCATCCCCTTCTGCATCCATCAAGTCCCTCCAGCTATTTACAAAACAAGCCCTAACAATCAGAACAAGCTAAACCCATTGACAACATGAAGGGCTCTCCTAGCTAACTGGTGCTTCGGCCCATGGTGGCTGCTCAGACACAAACCCTGTATCTCATGAAATGTTTGTTTCCTGCAGAGCTCCAGAGCCCAGGCTGTCACAGAAACAAAGAGTTTATGGGGCAGCCATACCCTTAAAACGGCTACAAGTTTCTAGGAAACTGGAAAATTCCATTGCGACAGCCAATGTCAGCAGCACAGGCAAGAAGGAATGAAGGAACTCGAAAGGAGGAAAGAATTTGATTAACAGACTGGGGATAACTAGCAAGAATGCCATGAACAAGACCAGAAGACGAGGGCTCCCAGCATTGACAGCTAGAGATTGGAAAAGACTTTTGCCTGCCCTGGAGTGAGTGGCTGAGTCGGCAGACATAAAGCACATGTTGGTCTCAGGAAGGATTGTAGAGGTTGCGAGTGTTAGTAGCAATGACTCTAGCTAACAGCATCCCAGAAAATCCCCCATCTTGGCTTTGGGCCTGTCTGGATACTGTCAAGACCCTTAGCCTAGGACCACCTGGGGATTCCTACAGATGCTAAGCCTCAGTAAAAGGGATCCTGCTGGAAGGGAGGCGGGAGAAGCTTGAAGAAAGAGGCGTGACATTCAGGCTGAGACGTAAGGAACAAAATGTCGCATAAGGAGAGAGTCCATTTCTCTAGCTTCTCCCCACCTTCCTTCGCACTCTATTGATGGCAGAAGCTGGACCCACCTGTCTCCTGATGCATTTCTTTACAGTCCATTCAACAACAACGCTATCCCGGTGATTTTCAGTTTTGTTTTTGTTTGATTGTTTTCCTTTTGAGATAGGGTCTCATTAGGAAGGCCAGACTGGCCTTCAATTCTTAGTGATCTTCCTGCTCCCTGGGATTGTAGGCATGTGCCACCATAGCCAACTAAAAATTTTAATTACCAATTCTATTAGAGAATTTCTGGGCTTAATCCCCAGCATATCAGAGACATACACACAATTAATAGAGAACCAACAAGTATACTAAACAAAGTTTTTGGATAGTTTTATGGTTTTCCTTGAGTTTATGATTGCCTCATTTTATGGTTCTATGGTTTTCCATAAACAAATTTCTGGTTCTCTTTGTAAACTTTGAAACATTCTCTAACTTACTAGCTGCTCCTGCAGTTATACTTTTGTGCTGGTTATCTTTTCTGCATATCTTCCATTTCCCAGCTTCAGAGTACACTTGTCTCATAACCCTTGTGCCCGTGTCGCAAGACCCCTGAGCAAGACCACCACAGAGCCGATATCCAATGCAAAATACACAGGGATTTATTGATAACAAGCAAGCTCGGGCGTGGTCCGTGTCCAACACTCCAACACAGTGGGTGGAGGAGGACGGCCCTGAGCTTTCAGGGTGAGGGTTTTTAAAGAGAGAAACCGCAAGCAGGGTGGTACAAGCCTTTGTGTTTTATGATTGGGTGAGGGTATGTAACCTTTGAATTTACTGGTTGGGGGTTACAGTTATCATTTTGGGGCAGGCCTGAACAAGTCCCAGACTTTGTCCTTGAGCTGCCAGGGAGGCTGGCTGGCCTCGAATGTTCACATTGACCCATGCATGTAGCTCTAAGTTGGCAAGGGGTCCCAGGCAGTAAAACAATTGACTGAACCTTGAGCAGTCCGAGTATGCGCAGAAAGGGAGCTACTGCAAGGACTATGTCTTTTGTTTACGGCCCTCCCAGAAACTGCTTGCTCAAGTCTCAGGAAACTGAAATTGAGGCCTCATCTCTGAGAGAAGACTGAGCAGCCTGTTATGGCGTCCGCTTGGTCTTTTCACCCTCCTCCTGAATCTTTTTTTGGCTAGTGTTCTTTGGCTCCATTCTGTTGTTGTTATGTTGAGACAAGTTCTCATGTAGTTCAGGCTGGCCTTGAACCCACTATGTCACCGAGGATGACCTTGAGGATGACTCTGATCCTCCTGCCTTAGCTTCCTGAGTGCTGGGATTGGAGGCATGCATCCCACTCCTGGCTTTATTTACCACTAGAGATCTAACCTACAACTTCTCTCATGCTAACTAAGTAGTCTACCAACCAAACTGCATCCATTTACTTCTGAAGTTGATAGAGTCCAGTTCCCAACAAACAGTATTTGAAAGATGGGCTTTCTGAGTTTTGCATTTCTGTTGTCAGAATTCATAAAATTTATCAACTGTTAAGAAATCCAGGGTGCCAGCGGTGGTGGTGCATGCCTTTAATCCCAGTACTCGGGAGGCAGAGTCAGGCGGATCTCTGTGAGTTCGAGGCCAGTCTGGTCTACAAAGTGAGATACCAAAGCTACACAGAGAAACCCTGTCTCAAAAAACCAAAAAAGAAAAAAAAGAAATCCAGGGCTATCCTATGGGTCCTTAAAAATGAACTTCTTTGCCTATTAATCAACCTTTTTAATCTGGGTACTTAGATCTTTTAGTTTTGGGAAATTTTTTTGGTATTTTGGTTAATAATTTCCTTCCCCTTAATGTGTCTGTTCTCTCCTTTCTGGCAGGCTGTTAGATAAAACACAGGGCGCTCAGTTCCATGTGAACTTCAGATAATCAATAAGTAATTGTGTTTGTTGTTTGTTTATTTTGATTTTTCAAGACATGATTTCTCTATGTAACAGCTCTGGCTGGAACTCACTCTGTAGAGCAGGCTGTCCTAGAACTCACAGAGATCCGCCTGCCTCTTCCTCCCAAGTGCTGGGATTAAAGGCGTGCCCCATCACTGCCTGGCTAATAAGTAACTTTAAAAGGTAAGCTCTTGCTATACAGCATAGGCCAGCCTGGAAATTTCTATATAAACCATGTTATCCTTGATCTGGCAATTCTCCCAATTGCTGGGATTATAAGTACGTGCCACCAAGCAAATAACTTTAGCAGGGATATGAACCTTGCAACATTTTTTTTTTGTTTTACTGCAAATGTGATACTTATCCTAAGGAATTCAAACTGAACCAAGCATGCTATATTTTATTAACTATATCTGAGCAATCTATTTACTGTAATTCTTTTTTTTTTTTTTTTGGTTTCTCGAGATAGGGTTTCTCTGTGTAGTTTTGCGCCTTTCCTGGAACTCACTTTGGAGACCAGGCTGGCCTCGAACTCACAGAGATCCGCCTGCCTCTGCCTCCCGAGTGCTGGGATTAAAGGCGTGCGCCACCACTGCCCGGCTTACTGTAATTCTTATTATTGAGTGTTAGCCTGTAAGGTTGAAGCTATCACTTTTGTTTGTATTTCATTGTCTTCTAAACTATTTGTTCAATTTCCTTGAAGAGCTTAATGAACTTGGCTTTATTATTGTTTGTTTGTTTTTGTTTGTTTTCAGATAAGCATTTCATGCAGCCCAGGCTAGCCTCAAGATTCCTATTTAGCTGAAGATGACCTCAAACTCCTAATCCTCCTGTCTCTACATCTCACATGCTGAGGTTACAGGCTTGTGCCACCATACTTAGTTTAGGTCATGCTGGGGATTGAACCCAGGGTTTTTTTTTTTTGCATGCTAGGCAAGCACTCCAGTAATGAGCTATATCCCAAGCCCTATGTTTTAATGTGACTCTGATGACCTTTTCTGAATCTTTTTCTATCTGCTTTAATCTTTTAAAGATGTCTGTTCTCATTTCATTACACCCATTCTTATTTAGACATCTAGTGTCATACTATTTTTCTTCAGAATTTCCATCTCTATTCTTTGAACTCCTTTTTAAACCCTGGAGATTTCCTCAAATGTCATATGATTCTTGGTCATCTGTACATAGTTAGGGTTGAGTGGTAAACACTATTGAAAGCCTTGTGGAGCCCTTCTATGTGTCTGAAGGAGTCTTTGAGCTCCATCCAAATGAGAAGATACTCAGCAACTAACAGGTTAATTATCTCCTATTGCTGCCAAGTGTGCTGTATGATCTACCTGTCCGGTCAGCTCTCCACGCACCATCAACCTCCAGGTTATCTATTTCTGAAGTGCCTTCTCCCACATTCCTTTATGAAACCCTGCTCACGTCCCCAAACTCAGATACATAATGCTCTTCTATCTTCCTCTTATGACTCACTCCCCATGCCATCCACTCATAACCAGGCTTATTAGCCAGCATCTTTTTGTGTCTCCATAATCTCTCATTTGTGTGCACCAAACTATGACCACTATGGATTATAATGGTCAGCAGAGAGTCACAGAAACAGAAACTTTTCATGGTGAAATGGGATTGTCTATGAAGTGGGTCAGATACAAACATTAAATATTTGTTCCTTAAAGATACTGGTACAGAGGAAGTACATCCTGTGTCCCCATCTCCAGAGATTAAGGAAGAAGGATGAATAGGGGGCAGCTATCACAACTGACTGTCACTTGGGCAGGAGAGTTCAGTGGTTAAGAGCACTGGCTGGTTTTTCAGAGACCCAAGTTCAATTCCCAGAATCCACATGGCAGCTCACAAATTTTCTATAATTCCAGTCCTAGGAGTTGGGACATCCTCTTCTGGTCTCTGTAGGCATCAAGGACTTGTGTGGTACACAGGGACACACATAACAGGCAAACATCAATACAAATGAATAAATAAACGATCTTTTAAAACATTTGCCATCACTTCCAATTTTGATTCATGAGATGGAAAGTTCTTGTCTGCATAGGAACATTGCCCATGGAGACAATGGAAGCTGTATTGGACTTTGAGTTCTGACTCGAGGTACTGTCTGATATTTGGCCCTCAGGCCCCAAGAGATGTGTTCAGATAGGAATTAGCCCACCAGTTGGAGTTACAGCCAATTTCAAGTGAGTAGCCAGTACTGCTTCTGATAATCAAATCAAAGGAGAATCGGAGAGCAAGCTATGGACTGTCTCCATCACTTCATGTCCTCTCTGTTGATAAGGAAAATAAGCAAACAGTTCCCTCCTGGGTCATCATATTTTGAAGCATACAAAAACAAAACCTGGAAATCCTATCGGACGGCATCTGAACACGAGACAGAGAACTGAACATCAACAAAAGCATTTCTACCCGAGATGAAAAGATGGAGGACTCAGATAGCGGGCACAGGAGTGTTCTCTGCATGAGACAGACAGCTCGGGATCTAGATAACAAAGACACAATAGTTATTGCCTGGGCTCAGCCACGGAGATAAAAGCTAGTGGGTATGCTGTGAAATTGCAAGAACAACAACAACAAAAAAAGTCAGCTCATCAAAGGTTTCTGTCTAAGAGCAGGCAGGCAGGAGCTCTGAAAAGCATCAGTCATGTGACTGTCACATAGTGGGTCCTGACTTGAAAGGGGCCTCTCAGTTAGGTTCTTCGGGGCAAGAGGAAATCTAGTAACAGCAAATCATGGTTTGGCCAAAGGTCAGGGAAAAGGGGAGGGGGTAATAAAACCAAGCCTTCCAAAGTAGAAAGAGAATGCTGACAAACTGCCTGGAAAAGAGATTATGGAAAACGACCTTTTATTGCTTTTCTGTGTTGGCAGCCAATGTATCATACCCAGGTCCCCTTACAGTGTGATAATAGAGGCAAAGCAATAAGAAAGGACAAAGCGATAAAATAAAAAAAGGTTTGTTTTATTTAGTTACTACGACTGGCAAAGACACAATCCAAATGGTGTAAATACATGGTGGAGACCCGTGTGGCTGGAGGGAAGGAGAAAGTGTGAGCACCAAAGAGGAAAGAAGACAAAAAGGAACTTAGAGGGGGCCATCTGTGGGAGAGACACACAAACTAGAAGCAAAAGAACTCTATGGTCCTTTAACACTATATCCAATCAAAGGATGTGGACATGTGGGGACCACAAACACCAAGGATATAATCATGTGGGGACCCCAATGCCAAGGATGTAGACATGTGGGGACCCCTAGTGCTAAGAATGTAGACATGTGGGGACCCCTAATGCCAAGGATGTAGACATGTGGGGACCCTTAGTGCCAAGGATGTAGACATGTGGGGACCCCTAATGCCAAGGATGTAGACATGTGGGGACCCCTAATGCCAAGGATGTAGACATGTGGGGACCCTTAGTGCCAAGGATGTAGACATGTGGAGACCCCTAATGCCAAGGATGTAGACATTTGGGGTCACCTAATGCCAAGGATGACCTGGAGAACCACATAAAAGCCCCATAAACTGCCTCAGAGAACCTTCGCTTTGGATACCCACAAGTCTATAATTCACATGTGAAGAGGCATAGGAATCGTTTGTTGAACCCCAACAGGGTCAGATTTACAATTGGCTTTTTAAATCCTATACACATGACTGATTGGAACCATCACCTCTTCTTCACCCAGATCTTTACTAGAGCCCAGGGTAGATTCTGGGCCCTGGCTCCCCAGCAGAGGCCTTGAACCTGATGCTTCTAGCCCTACCTTCTAGATCTGACTCTCAGCTGACCCATTGCTTTACTACCCCAGAATGACCAATTCAATATCTCCATCACCAGCGAATATTTACGGGATGACCACAAAGTATAGTACCTTCCATTTACATGCTGAGGGAGAAGGGAAGGGATTTAAGATTGGGCTAAGAAGACATTTGCAAACAGATCCTTTTAGCTCCTCCCCTCCCTCCTCCCCTCCCTCCTCCACCTCCCCTCCCCTCCATCCTACTCCACCCCCGCAAAACACAAGAATCTTTTTTTCTTCTCATCATCACCATCATCATGACGATGATGATGGATACAGAACAATTTCTGGTCACCTAGGCAACAGCTTTATGGTAATACACAAATAGCCATTCTTTCAGTGTTACATACAATGCTCTGTTGTCATCCCCATTATACAGGTGAGGCCACCTTCACATTTAAGAATATTCTATTTATCCTCTTTCACCTTATTTTTCCTAGCTTAAAAGTGCTGTTTCCCTCTACGAGTCTGAACTAGACACACAGGAGATGTTACTAAATCATTGCTCCATGCAGTGGAAATATTTCATTGGCACACACAATGCTATTATGAATTCTCTGGCCGGGATGCTAATTGGATGGTTTTACTCTGCGTCTTTCAGCAGCTGGTCAGCCTTGGATGAAGTAACACTTGTCAGGCCTCAAGGCCTGGGCCACTGTGACCTGGTGGGAGAGGAAGTACAAGGGTTCTCATTATTAGCTACTTAGTATCTTGTCTGCCATGGGAAGGGACATAGTAAAACTCAGATGTGTGAGTGGCTGCCAGTGTGACTTGGTGTCTTGGCACTCTTGACGACTGTCTGGGAAAAGCTGAAGCCAGTATGAACATCTGCCCAGGCCAGTCAGAGAGGAAACAGACTTGCTCAGCTAATCACTTGATTTATCATCTGCTGCAGATGACTCCATTTTAGTGCGGTGGTCTGAAGGCAGGGGCCCGGAAACCTGACTCATTCTTTTCGTATTTCCTTGGTAGGACCAGTAGGTCCAAACACCTCCCAGATCGTGTTGCATCTATTTGGATAGGCCCTTGAAGAAGAGGAGCTAACACCTGTCTGAACCAACTGGGGGGCTGAAACAGAAGGTACAAGAAGTGAGTGTAGACAAAATACAGCCTCCAAAGACATGTCCCTAGTAACATGCTTCCTGCTCTTCCTCACCATCCAACAATATTAGTAACATTGCTAATCTATCAAGAGATTGATCTATTCATTAGGCTAGAAGGCCCATATCTGATTATCTCTAGAAATGCCATCACCACTGACACACCCTGAATCGTGCTTTGCTAATAACTTGTGATGTCAATCCAATCAAAATGACAATCAAGATTAACTCTCAGATGGCTTGCTTTTCCTCAAAGGAGTGTACGTTAGCCCTGGAAGCATTATAGCCTACATTTGGGGGAGTGAGGCCCACAGGTGCCTCTCACCGTAGTTTACTTGGTATCACCACACATTATGGGACATAAGTTACAATCCGAAACTCTTTGCACGTCAGGAGCTTATGACCCAGGTGTGTGTATGTGTGTGTGTGTGTGTGTGTGTGTGTGTGTGTGTGTGTGTGTGTGTGTAAGAGAGAGGGGGGTGAGGTCAGGGTACAGATAACGTTTAAGCATGAAGTAGTGTGACAGCAAAGTTTAAAACAAGGTGTGTTCAAGGTCTAAATTGCTCTATAGTCATCAAGAGAGTGGAGAGCTCAGTCTAGGCCTTTGAAGGATAAGAGAAATGTAAGGGAATGGAGGACCTGGGAGCAGCAAGGTATTTAGGCAGGGAGGGAGCAGGTTTACTTAGGAAAGTCACAGTCAGCTCTGGAAAGTAAGAGAGCAATGGTATTATGCTTTCCTGGCAGGGATCATACTGGGAGACCCAGGGGTCTCTTCTCTAAGTATTTCCCAGGGCCCACAGAGCTCTAACTGTTCCTTGCACAGAGCTCATCTAAGCCTCTATTGACCTGTGATAGCTCTGTTCCTTTGTCTTTAGTATTAATTTCTAAACAGGAACATCCTTAAAGCTCTGGACTCTGGTTTATTTGTCGCCACTGGGTTCAGCACGCATGCTTAAGGATGTTGTTGAGTAAAAGTAACGGATGGAGCCATCCCTGAAGGGGAGACTGTATGAATGAACAAGCTGGTTCTGCGATGAAATCCGCTGTGTGTGCCAGGCATGCTAATGCATTCAGAGGACGCGGTATGGCAACCTGGGATTATACAGGTTTATTTTTTAAAGCATCCGTGTATTCCATAGAGAGTTATTGAAAGCCCATAATGTTCCTGACACTGTTATAGAGGCTTAGGATATGACTGTGGTAAAAACAGCCAAGTCCTACCAAGGTAAAGCAGATGTTTTGAGTGGGGGAGACAGCCTGGTCTGCTACATAACTTGGAGAGGCTAGTGCACCATGGGAAAAAGTGGCTCTGTTTAAACAGTAGGAAAATGGGTGCTATTAAAGTTACTAAAGTCCAAGACTGCATATTTTCAGCATACTTAGCATGCTTTAAGCCTTGGGTCAACTCTCAGCACACACACACCTTTCTTCCTTCCTTCCTTCCTTCCTTCCTTCCTTCCTTCCTTCCTTCCTTTCTTCCTTCCTTCCTTCCTTCCTTCCTTCCTTCCTTCCTTCTTTCTTTCTCCCTTTCTTACTTTTTTGTTTTTGTCTTTTTGATATAGGGTTTCTCTGTGTAGCTCTGGTTGTCCCGGAACTCGAACCGTAGGCCAGGCTGGCCTCGAACTCACAGAGAGCCACCTGCCTTTGCCTCCCCGAACACTGGGATTAAAGGCAGGTGCCACCACAGCCCGGCTTACTTTCCTTTCTCCCCTGCAGCCTCCCTTGCAACTTGTCACTATAAAATGTCCTAAGAAGAATCATCATTTTACCATGATCGCCATGATTTTGATCATCCTTGTAACACACAGTGCCAGTTTCAAACGTAAAATAAGAGCCACTTAATGAAATTACACAGTTCATATTTCATAGCTCATACATGCATATGGACTTAATTTTTGCCAGAGCAGTAGAAACTGCATATGGTTAGTTCAGTTGTTTATATTTTGGTCATTGACATACAGTACTCTACCTACACTCCTTAGTTTTGCTTTACTGATGAGTGAGAAAGGTCTGAAACGGAAAGAACTATGGGTTGCTCCTTCTTTTGTGTGTGTGTGGTTGTGTGTGTGTGGTTGTGTGTGTGTGTGTGTGTGTGTGTGTGTGTGTGTGTGAGAGAGAGAGAGAGAGAGAGAGAGAGAGAGAGAGAGAGAGAGAGAGAGAGAGAGAGATCCATTGAAGTCCTGAAAATCCTCAGAGGCTACACAAGAATTTGCTTTCAAGGCAGAGAGAATACAGTATATGAGAATCATGCGTGACTGAGGAGCTTCATCCATCCATCATTCCTGACTTGTGGTACTTTCCTGTGTTATGTTAGGACTGGATTTGAGCGTGCCGACTGGAAGCACTGTCTGTTGGAAGCAACCAAAAAAACAAACAACCCCCCCCCCAAAAAAAAAACAACTTGACCCTCTTTCAACTTTGTCTTTCTAGTACAAGCTGACTAAAAGTGGACCCTGGAAAGCACCTGAGAATCTTGCACACGTTCATCAGAAAAGCTCAGACTTGACTATCAGTCCAGTGAGATGGAAATGAAAGGGTTCTTGATTACAAACATTGTGTGTGTGTGTGTGTGTGTGTGTGTGCGCGCAAGTGTGTGTTTGTGTACATGCACCTAGAGTACCTGAGCAGTGTCCTGGGATGGTGCTAGAGTTTTTGCAATGTCGTGCATGGTGGTGAGCTTGTGGCATGTTCTAGTGAGGTTTAGGTAGTATGGTGTTTGTATGTACATGTGACATGTATATGTTGTTTGTGGCACATGCTGGCCACATGTCTGTGTGATTGTGTGTAGGCTCTAGGGCATGTTTATATAGGTGTGCAATGTGAAATGAAATTTGTTTCAGTTTTCCTGCACACTTTGTCTCCAGGCTCCTCTGTACATCCATTTCCCCACCAACACACACACACACACACACACACACACACACACACACACACACACACACACGTCTCTTCTCATATTCGTCTCAGTAAAATAACACACAGGTTTTTGACATTCACAAACAAAGCCGCGTGGTTTTTATCTGAGTCAAGTGCTCCCCGGGGCTTTGTGTTTTTTTTCTTCCTCTCCTTCCTGTAAATCCATTTTATGCGTTGGAGTCAGAAGATGACATCTTGTTACATCATGTTAGACAACACCATTATTTTTTCCAGCAAACCATTTCCAATGTGGCTAAGCAGACAGAATTGAACAAAAACAGGCGACCCAGCATAAATAAAGGATCGGCTTGTAGCCCTTTGGGAGGGACCCAGAGGAGCCCTGGTCCCCATTTTGAGGCTGACTTGCTCTGTTCCACTTTAACTGCTTAGATTGGGGGCTGAGAAACCTCTATAAGCTCAGAACCTCTCCAGTGACAGTTGCACAGGCCCCCTGTCTGCTGGAGTTGAGGCCGGAGGGAGGTATGCTCTGCAGGGGAAGGAAGAAAGACAGAGACTGATGCTCACTCAGAGGTCCTTTCTATCCTGTGCACAGGTCAGGCCTGTCTTTTGCTTTCCAGATGCGGCTGCTATTTATAGTTCTGTCCTTTTGCTATCCTGCCCATACCCCCCGTGGTCAGCTCAATGCCTATATTTAAAAAGAGCTGTTCAATGCTCAAGTTCAGACCATTCCCTTTTCTTAAGCAATCTTCATTCTGAATCTCAGGCACAAGAACTCCCTAGGAGTCCTTTTCACCTTCTGGCACACCATACATCTATGCACCTGAGAGTGGACCTGGAGTCCTACAACCTTGGCATGGGTCTATACTGTAGCCTGTGCTGTGATGAGGGTTTTTTCACTCCCTAGGATGGAGTTCGGCTGTGTTCTTCAGATCTTCTTCTAGGTGGACTGGGGATGTGGCTCAGTCGGGAGTGGGCTTGTCTAGCATGCACAAGACCCTGGGTTTCATCCCTAGCACCACATAAATCAGGTATGGTGGCACCTGGCTGTAGTCTCAACACTTGGATGGAGGCAGGAGGATCAGAAAAAACAGCCCGGGACACATGAGACCTTGTTTCAGAGAAGGAAAAGAAATCTTAATTTTGGTGATATACTTATGTGCCCTTTCCAAACCCAGGTCACCACGTCTGCCCTTGGCCAGAAAACATTCACTGTCTGTCTAGCTATACTGCCTAGACAACTAAGACATAAACCTTGAGGTCTGTTCTGTACAATGAGGGAGCAATGAGATTGGTAGAGATCTAGGTGTGAACCATAATTCTAAGACAGGTGACTCTGGCCAAGCCAATGAGATTCCTCTTCCTGTATAGAGTGCGCTTGTCTCCTGGGGATACCGTGAGGATAGAAATGAAATCATGCACTTGCTAAAGTAGTCTAGAAACTTCCTTATTTCCAGACATTAGCCTTAATTCTTGTACTTCCCATGAGAGTGTTGCAAGAAGGTGGCAAGGCATTGAGATGTTCTAGAGCAGTGGTTCTCAACCTTCCTTATGCCGTGGCCCTCTAATATAGTGCCTCATATTATGGGGACCCTCAACTGTAAAATTATTTCCATTGCTACATAGGTCATTTTGCTACTGTTAGGAATCATAATGTAAATCCCCGTTTTCCTGATAGTCTTAAGTGATCCCTGTGAAAAGGTCGGTAGACCCACAAAGGGGTCACAGCCCACAGGCCAAGAGCCACTTTTTTTAGATGAAAGAGAATAACATCTTAAGGAGTGATTCAACATCCAATCAATAATTGATTTTTTAATTAAAAATACTAGAGGTTCAAACTTGGCAGGTATTTACAAATACTTTACATTTAATGTAAGTCAATAAAGATTAATTGAGCACATTATAAATTAGTCACTACAGTCAACACCAGCGATATCAAGGAGCATAAACAAATAAAATGAGTGATTCTTATCACAAAAAGGAAGATAGATCAATATAGCTAAAAATAGAGAATCCAGAACTCAACCTCACTATATAAATTTGAAATGTAATAAATAAGAGCGTAAGGAGAAATTATCTAATTATGATGTAGGTATCACTGGGCATTCATTTAGGAAATAATTTCATTTAATTAAATCTTTTATATAACAAAGGAAATGGCAATTTGGCTAAAATGACATATGTAAATAATCTAATTACAGGACAAAATTGTACACATTAAAAAAAACAGTGTAGAGACTTTACCCAACCAGTGGAGTGATAGCGTCTAAATTTTGAAACAGTAGAGGAATCATAAAGAGGGAGAGGGACTATGCTCGCTCTCTTCTCTGTCACTGTCGCAAACATACCTGGGGAAAACGACTTAATGGGAGAGAATCTTTTTCACGACTCATGGCTTGACGGGCTTCTGTCTCTATTCTGTCTCTGTTCATGAAGCCAAACACCATGGTGGTGGCAACATGTGGAAGAGCTTGGTCATCTAATGGGGGAAAGAAGCCAGAGAGGAACAGGAAGGAGCCAGGGCAGAATTCACCCCAAAAGGACGTGCCCCAAATGACCCAGTTCCTCCAATCAGCTTCTAGCTCCCACAGTCCCACTGTCTTCCTATAGTCTATCCAGATTCAGAACCTGTCACAGAAAGGATGAATCCATTCAGAAAGGAAGAACTCTCATGAGCCAACCTCTCCTCAAAAGATCACCAGTTGATGAACAAGAACCCAAGAAAAGGACCGTGAGGGAACTTCCACATTCAACCCAGAGTGGGCACAAATGAATTGTGGGTACATGCATTTGTGTGTGTGTGTGTGTGTGTGTGTGTGTGTGTGTGTGTGTGTGTGTGTGTGTGTGTATGTGTGTGTGTGTGTGTGAGAGAGAGAGAGATGCATGTGCCTAAATACTAAAATATGGAAACCAGAGGATGATGTCAGGTGTCTTATTTTATCGCTTTCCACCTCATTCCTAGGCTGGCTGGCCAGCAAACCCCACAGATCTCTCTGTTTTGACATCCCCAGCACTGGAATTACAGTTGCATATCATCATACCCAGCTTTTATGTTTTTGATTGGCAAGTAAACACAACGCATATTTATGAAGAACATAAAATTTGACATATGTACACATTGTACAAGAGACTAAATCAAGCTAACTAACATGTACTTTGCTTCACAACTCTCTTTGTGATGAGAACATTTAACATCTCCCCTCAGCAACTTTCAAGTCTACATACAATACTATTTTAAACATTTTATTTGTGTATCTGAGGGGCGTGTGTATGTGTGTGTGTGTGTATGTGTATATGTGTTTGTGTGTGTGTGTGTGTGTGTGTGTGTGTGTGTGTGTGTGTGTGTGTGTGTGTGTGTAGGTGCATACATGCCATGGTGCACTCCAGGAATTAGAGAGCAACATTTGAGAGTTGATTCTCACCTTCCTCTCTGTTAAGGTGGGTCTTTCTTACCATTGGCCACACAGTGTACTCCAGGTTAACTAGCCTATGAGCTTCCAAATCATTCTTCTGTCTCCCATCTCACCCTAGGAGTGCTAAGATTACAGATGTGTGCCACCGCATTTGGCTTTTTGATGTAGGTGGCATCTAGGAATCAGGTGTGACGTGATCTCTCAGTGGGACTTTAATCCCCCCACCCCGACAATGATTACTGATGACCAGTGTTTCATACAGCTGGTAGCTGTTTGTGTGTCTTCCCTTATGAAATGCCTACTCAAGTCACTTGAGTGTCTTTTCTTCTTTGCACATTGCAGTGGACTGTACGCGTCAGGCAAGCGCTCTACCATTGGGCTGTGCCCCTGGGCCCTTTGCTCTTTTTAATTAGGTTGTTTATTTTCTCAGTATTGAGTTGTTTGAATTCCTTCCTTATATATTTATAGATAGGAAGAAAAGACAGAGTAGCAAAGCCCTCTCCGTGTTCTGTTGAACTTAAATTCCAAGCATCTTGCTATTTTAGGGCTTGCTACTTCTGTGTCTATTGTATTTGATTTTGATTTTTGGGGTACTGGGGATTGAACTCAGGGTCTCACACGTGCTAAGCAAGCACTCTGTGACTGCGCTGTCTCCACCCTAGCTGCTACCCTTTGACCTGCTGCTTGTGGATGCATTCTCTCATCACCCTGCCCCAACTTAGCTCTGTAGTGCAAACTCCAATTATTTGGCTGCCTGTTGGCTTTCTGATGTAACTTTCTGTATCAAATGTTCCTTTCCAATCATGGCAACTTCAAATCTCCCAGATTTCATCTTTTGCATTCTATAAAAGCATCCCACAGTGTCCACTCCAAAACAACGCGTGCGTCTTGCCTTGGCTGTATGCTCCTCTGCTTCGTTATAGTGACAGGAGAGCTCAAACTAGCTGTTTAAATCCTTGGGTATACCATTTGCAATGAGCTTGGAAGCAGAAAGAAAATACCAGAAGGAATTACGTGCTTTTTCTCATTCCTCTTCCTTTTGACTTCCTCGTTGCCTAGGGGGCCAACCTTTGAGTCCTTGTTCAACTATAAGTTCACTGACACTGCACCTGCAACCAGATCAGCAGTGCATTAGAACCACACACCATGCAAAGCACACAGCTTCCAAAGATGAAGAAGATGCAGCCTCTGTCTCGTGGAGCGTATTACCTAGTGGGGAAATACACATTAAACTCTGCCTTACTTACTTTTCTGTTGCTGGGATAAAACACCACGACAAAGCAACTTAAGGAAGGATTGTGGTGATATTTGGTTTGTGCTAAAATGTGATATTTTATTTGTATGTTAATAAATAAAGTTTGCCTGGAGATCAGAGGTCATAGCGAGGCATAAACAGAAGTCAGGCAATGGTAGCCCATGCCCTTAATCCGATCACATGGCAGGCAGAGTCTCTGCGTGTTCAAGGACACGGCCAAGCGTGGTGACACACACCTTTAATCCCAGTACCAACCATAGAGACCTGGAGGTCTGTATAGACAGGCAGTGATGAGAAAGTGATGTGGCCGGGTTTAGAGCCAATGAGAAGGCAGAAGAGGAAGGCAATAAAGGTGCAGGTTAGACAGGAAGAGGCTCTCTTGGGAAGCGATGGCGGTGTGGTGAGCTAAGGTTAATTTGGTGGCTCTTACTATTGCTCTGATCTCTATGGCTTGCACCCCTGTATTTGGCTCTGTGTTTCTTATTTAACAAGACTGTTTAGAAATTTGTCTACAAAGGATTTATTTTGGCTCAGTTTGTGGGTGCAGTCCACTGTGGGGGGTAGTGGAGACAAGGCATCAGGTCACACTGCATCCACAGTCAGGAAGAACAGAGCAATGAGTGCTTGTGCTCACCTTTCATTCTCCTTTTTATACCATCCAGGGTCCCAGCACAGGGAATGGTGCCACCCACAGTGGGTAATACCCCACAAGCATGCCCAGAGACCTGTCTCCCAGGTAGTTCTAGATGTCATCATCTTGACAATTGAGATTAACTATCACAAACCCAATTTTTTTTTCTATATAAATGTGCTAAGTCTAACATTTGGCGTTATGGGAAACATAAGCAAGTTACTGACCCAACACAGAAATTCAGAAACTGTATGCACTGAGATTAGCTAGAAAAATAAGGGTAATGGAGGTGTGGGGAAGGATTACTCCATAATGTGTTTGCTTGTTTGTAACCAATGCTTGTTACCTGAGTTTGATTGCCAGCACTTGTGTAAAAAGGTGGGCACAATGGTATGTGTTTGTAGTCAGCACTGGGGAGGCACAGACAGGAAGATCTCTGGGACTTGTAGGACAGCCAAGCCAGTATAGCCAAGTGATGAACTCAAGGTTCAATGGTAGACCCTATTTCCAAAAATAATGTATAGAAGCAGTTGAAGAAAATACCTAATGCCCACCTCTGCTCCCCTCCCACATACACACGCATAGTGCACACACCCACACCCATGTGTACCAAGACACATACTTGCACACACAAGATACCTGTGCACACACGTACCATACACATACCCAAAAGTTTTTTTAAAAAAAGAAGGAAAAGAGAGAGAGGAGGGTCAAGTAGACTGATGAATGATGTGGGATGGGATGACATGGAGTATGCTTGACACAGCGACACTCACAGTCAAGGAGTGACTGCCATTTGTTTTCACTTATACCAGCCCCCAGCAGGATGTATCCATCTGTGAATGGTAGGAGATTGGCTCTATTTCTCTTAGCCAAGACCAGCCTCGAAGACATAAGCACAGTGGACTTAAGGGGGATTACATTCAGCATCCCGGTAGTTTTGGAAAAGGAAGTTATTTTAGCATCTGAGACCAGAGTCTACTCCTTCCCAACTCCTTAAATGATCCATTTTTTGCCAGAGGAAGCCCTCTCGCAGATGGTACATTGGCCCCCTCCTCAGTTCTTGGCTCGCTTTTCACTCCTCAGATCTGCCTTTGTTTTCTCTTCTTCTGTTTGGAGTATTTGCCCTTTCTACACCTCGGACACCAATCTGCCACTTACCATGGCTCTACCACCCATCTTCATTCCTCTATACATACATCATCCATTGGATTGGAAGAGTTGGATTCAAAAGGGCAGAGAGGAGAAAGGATTTTCACCCAACTACTCACAGCTAAGGAGGGGCTCTCATTTGTACTTTACTTATACAAGATCCCAACAAGATGAGTCCATTTTTGAATGGTGAAAAGTCAGCTCTCTTTTTCTCACCTGTTCACATTCTCTGTCCACAAAACATACCTTACAATTATTCTAGGTGTAGACTTTTATTAAAAACAAAATAGTGTGAAGGTCTACACTGTTGATACTAGCTTAAAATTCCAAGGGCTTTGGATCACTTGGGACATTTGTGAAAGATGTTCAAGCTTGGTGGTTGTTGGTTTTTTTTTTTTCAGATGGATTTTGATGTTGGGAGAAGACAGGTTGAGACAATTGTGTATTTTAAAACTCTCAGCATTGTCAGGTTTCCGTATCTGTCTCAGGCTGAATGACCCTTTGTTAAGTGATGAATCCAAGTATTAATCATTTAACAAAGGTATAAGGAGTTCATTTTTAGCCACAGTGCTAAAATCATCCACTAGGGAAAGAACAAACTTTTCAACAAGTGGACACCCACATGCAAAAGAATGAATTTACACTCCCACCTCATCCCGTATACACAAAGACACTCCAAATAACATTTTGAAACCTAAATATAGGAGTCAAAGCTCTTCCCTTTGAAAGGGAAACAGTTATAAATCTCCACGACCTTGGACTAGGCAACAGTTTCTTAGATTTGACACCAAAATGCATGCAAAAAAAAGAGAAAATAGATAAAGATTTCATTATAATTAAAGACTTGTGCATCAAAGGTTACTACCACGAAGGTGAAAAGAATTTGAACCACAAACCATGAGGAAACATTTGTAACTAATGTATCTGTCTAAGGTCTAACATCCAGAATATATAAATAACTCTTAGAAGTCAACAACAAGATGTATAACGTAATTTAAGAGTAGACAAAGGACTTAAATAGGCACTTCTCCAAAGAAAATGGCCAAAAAGCACAGTAAAACCATCTCAACATCATTAGTCATTAGGGGAAAATGCAATTCAGAACTGAAATGAATTTACATTGGTTTTTATACCCATTAGTATAGCTATAATAAGAAGAAACAGAAAAATCACAAGAAATGGTGAGGATGTGAAGAAATTAGAGTCCTCATACGTTGCTAGTGAGATGGCAAAATGGCACAGCTGCTCTGGAAAACAGCTTGGCAGTTTCTCAAAAAGTTAAACATAGAATTACCCATAACCCTGCATTTCCACTCGTAAATATATACACGAGAGAATTGAAAACATATGTCCACACAAAACCTCGTACATGAACGTTCACAGAAGCATTATTCATGCCCATCCAGAAATGGAAGCAACCCAAATGTCCATCAACTGCTGACTAGGTAAGCAAAACATGCTGTCTTGCACAACAGACTAGTAGTCAACCATGAAAAGAAATGAGGTACCCATCCACGTTACCACATGGATGAACCTTAAAAACATGATGCTAGGTATATGAAGCAGATACAAAGGGCTGAGTGTTGTATAACTCCATTTATGTGAAGTATCCAGAATAGGCAAGTCCATAGAGACAGAAAATAGCCTAGTGGTTCCCTAGGACCAGGAGCCAGGGGACACAGATAAAAGCTAAATAGGCAGAGGTTCTTTTGGGAACATGAAAATGTTCTGGAATTAGGTAGGAATGATGGCTGTCCTGCTCTTTCAGCTATAGGGAAGACCACTGAATTAAAATGGTAAATTGTATGCTACGTGAATTTAATCTCAAAAGAAAGAAAGACTGGCCACCTATGTTTCACTGTGCTAGCCTTCAGGACTCGCCGTGACCACGAGATGATGCGGTTCAGAGGTACATTTTCTGCTGTGTTCAGAGACAGAAATGAGTGGGGGCAAAACACCAATAGGATGTCGGCTCTGCCATCAAGGTGCTCATGCCCCTTTGGAGGACTCAGACCTATTCTTCACTAACTAGAGCAACAGCCCGAAGATCACAAATGGAGAGGGCTGGTTCTCCTGAAGCCCACGGGGAGTCCCACCTTCTGACTGAAGAAACATGAGGGTGGAGATGTGACTCAGTTGGTCAAGCACTTCTTGCTCTCTAGGCTTAGCATGCATAAGGCCTGAGTTCGATGTCCAGCACCCATTAAAACTGGTACATGCCTGTAGTCACAGCCCTCAGGGGGTAGAGGCAGGAAGATGAAGAGTTCAAGGATCCTCAGCTACATAACAGATTAGAGGCTGGCCTGAGCTACATGAGAACTTGTCACTATATACAGGTGTGTGTGTGTGTGTGTGTGTGTGTGTGTGTGTGTGTGTGTGTGTGTGTGTGTGTAATATGGGCGGGCCTTACAGGTTAAAAAAGGCATACACACTTGAGGTGTTGAAGCATTGTAGGCAATGGAACTGACTTAAACAAAGGCTAGAGACATGTAAAGCATTCACAAGGGGCCATGTCATGCCTGGATTATGACTTTAGCTCTCTGCCATTGCTTTTTATTAAACATCAGAACCACTCTCCATTTTGATCCTTGGCTCTTATTGCAAAGAAGATGCCTTCTTTGTGAAAATTGAGCCCTGGTGGGGCTTGGCAGGGTCCCCTAACTCCCCTTACTTCATCAAATCCCATTTGCAGTTGTCTGGGCACCTGGGACAGACCCAGAGCCCAAGTCTGGCCCACCACTCTGTATCTCCTCTCTTGACCCTCTCTTGGCTGCCATGACTAGATCCATCCACCTGCTGGACAGATGTCCTCCTTCCCTCTTACAGAGGCTTTTGATCCATGGATGAGGAAGCCAGGGACAAAAGGAGACCCACCCCATTCTCCTGGGAAGAGCTGGAGCTGTCCCATCTGGCTCCTTTGGAAGGTAGATGTATTTGGCTCCTATTTGGATAACAAATCCACTGCCTGGAGGTGGAGAGCGTGCTGGGGGGAGAGGGGGAGAAGATTTGGGGAGGATTGTGGGGCCTAATGAATTGTTCAGCAAAGAGTGCGCTGCAGAAGGCAAGGCAGGGTCTCAGTCTGGAGCCACAGGCCCCCTAATGCCTCCCAGATGAGCAGCTAGCCGTAGACCTCCAAGGGTGTGCTTGCTGACATTTGCTCCCACACGCACGGGGCATAAGCCTGTTTTACTGTGTTTACCATTGCGTATGGGGGAGCATAACGGATGCATTGCAAACATGAGCACCCTGGACGACGGAGCTGGCCCCTGGCAGACTTTCTCTAAAGACCAGAACTCCAGTGTGATCAACTGGTCAGTGTCTCAAGCCCCATGTGCTTACAGGAGATCAAACATCTGTCTAGTCTACTGTCTATCCAGGAGAGGATCTAAGCATGATATACTTGTGCCTACCTGAGACTGGATTTCCTACCCTGGGGCAGTGGGTGGAGGGTAGAAGACCCATAGCGTAGTAAATATGCTCTCCTTTACTCTAGACCAAATGAGACATGATTTAACACTGACCTGTCCTTGAACCAGCAGATAATTTGTTTTTAAAACCCAAGCAAGCTCGACTCCTATTCCACGGCCTGTCTCTCACTGTCGGGGGATAATGGCCTGACAGTGCTGACAAGGACCAGATGTGCCGTGGATGGGTCGGTCAGTACTAGGAAGAAGAGAGGAGGGAGGGAGGGAGGGAGGGAATGAGCTTGAATGTCATTACTTGGAAGGGTCACAGGGTCAGTGACAGTGGCAAGAAACAGATTTTTCCAGCTGCTTTCAGGCTGAGATTTGCTCTGCATAATCTGGATGCTTTTATCTGTTTCTGAAAATAGACAGGAATTTTTTCCACAGGCTGCTCCAATCTGGCCATGGAGACGTGAGGGAGGATGGAGGAGAGAGTGGCACGTGGTCCGGTGTGTTCGTTTGGAGCCCCTATCCTCCATGAGCCCTTCCCTGTGCTGACCCTACGGGACCACGTTATCTTAACGTCCCTTGAAGATGAGGAGAGTCAGAAACGCAGACGACACTTTCCACTCTGAGTGCCGCTTAGCACCAGAGTGAGCAAGCCTTCCTTCTTTTGCCTTCAACACTCAAAATCAAAGGCCCTGGTGAGGTCAGAAGCGTGGCTCCTTGACCCTATAGAACACCACACATGGGAGATGAAGGATCAGGAGAGAAAATGGCTCCGTCGGACCTGTGGCATATGGTTGTCACCAGTTCCACAAATCATTCTCCACCTTTGTCCCAGGCTACAAAGAAGCATCACAAATTATCTACAGAGATCTTCTGGAAGGTTAACTCTGGACTAAATCAGACTCATCTCTCAGCAGCTGGTCCCTCTCATCTGAGATCAAAAGGATCTTGAACCTTCCAAGTGAACTGCTGTCAAGCGAACAGCAGGAGGACTTCACATATTATTTACATAGCATTCTCTCCCTCCAATTATGCATTGGTTTCGTCTTGTTACAAACCTATCTTATAAACATGGGAACAAAGACACAGAAGGAAAACAGTGTTCAGGATGATGTAGGCACTCACTAGCCCAGAAACGAATGTATCTAGACCCTACCTATGTTTATTCCAGTCATTCATTTCCATTGCCATTCATCCCCCTACCAAGAGATAGAGGTTATTCGTTTTGAGCATGCAGGAGATAGGCCAGCTCTGCTTTTCAACTTGGAATGTCTCAGGCCTCCAGGAAACTGGTCTGAGCCTTTGAGAGCGGCAAATGTGTGGAGCTTATTTGCAAGCTTCCTCTAAAGGAGACCTTGTTACTAATGGAGGCAAGAGAAGGGTGCTGCCCGATGGTTCTAGAATGCTGACAATGCCCCGTGTCGCTGAGACACCTTCTTTGCCCTTATGAACAAACAGCCTCCTAGCTGCCTCAGAGAGCAGGGAGGGGTAAAGAGGGTAGAAGTGTGAACTCAACGCAATCACCCACCACAGCCAACCTCCTCGGAGCACTCTCGTTGATGGCCGTGTCTAGAGCCTGCAGTGTGGGAGTCAGTTTCCTAATGGCACAGATTGCAACATCGGGCCATGCTAGGGATCGAGTAGAAAGTCTTGTTTCCCAGCTCTCACACCTGGTATTATGGGGTAGCGTGTGGGAAAACGACTTCAATCGGTTGTGTGTGCGACGCTGTGTGTCTCACCCGTTTTAGACCTGGTCATCAAAGAGGAGAATGAGTGGGGAGGAAGGCACAAAGGTCAGAGGGAGATAACAAAGAGACGGGGGTTGGGGGGACTAGAGAGATGAGAAAAGAACTGGAAAAAATGGTAATAGCAAGGTAGTCAACGGCCTTGATATAACAGGGCAGGGCAAGCCAGAGAGAAAAGGAGCAGAGGCATTTTAGCAGGGAGTGGATCCTACAATGGCTCCAGCGCTTGCCGTACCCCTCAGCCCCATGAGAGACCTAGACAAGCAATCTGACCAGCCCTGCCAGGATCTTCCAGCCCAAAGCAACTCAAAGGAATGGGGAACGGGGAGCTGGCTGGTTTCAGGCACATGGAAAGAAGTGGGCTAGCATCCGACTCATCCCTTCTTCTAGAAACCCTAGCAAAGGGTAGGAACCTGCTGAGGACATCATCCAGCGGTGACTTGTACAAGAGGATTTGGGGGCACTCAGGGCCAGGCACTTGGCCACACTGTTCTGTATTTTCCCTAGTACTGCTCAAGGTATGCACAACTGCAGCTCTCTTACAATAATAAACGAAGTCATAGAAGGGAAAAAGTGGAGTACATGGAAGGACAGACTTTTAAAAAGGACATTTGCAGCAAGGAAAACAGACATTGTTCCTGGTGGTCCATTGGGAGGGTATGGTGTGCCGAACAGCACGTGAGCTTCCTCCTGAGGAAGATAAAAGCTTAAGCCTACCTGTGCCACACAGCATCCTTGGTGTCTTTGAACCTCAATGTTGACATCCACATCTGCTCAATGGGAGCATGATACCTGCCGCGCAGAGTTCTTAGGAAGCCTGGTGTACAGGACTTGGCATATGAGAGATGGATATCTGTTAGCTAGCAACACCCTTTCTGCCGAGTCCCACCCTCAGCCCAAGAACCAATTTTCCTAGGGAGAATTTTTGTTAGATGTTTCCACCTCCCTCTTTCTACTTCTTTTGTGCTATTCTGAAGTGGAGCTCCAGGAGCATGGAGTCCAAGTCGTTCCTTTTCTGGCCTGTACAGGTGGGTGGTTGATTCAAGACCATAAACCAGGCACAGAGCTGGGGTTGAAGCACCTGGCTTCTTAGACAGTATTCCTTCCTCCACACCTTGTCTGTGGTCTGTCTGTACAGGTGATCTAGATGGTTCTCAATGTTAGCCGCATGCCTTGCCTCATCACAATGCTAACTCACAGTCCTTGTCTGTGATAACCTGAAGAAGAAAAGATGGAGATGAAAAGGAATGAACAAGAGGTCTACCCTTTTGTTTGTCCCTTATCTGAGTGAGGGTCAAAGCAATTAATCCCTCCGTCTCTTGGGTGCTATTGGTGGTGGTGGTGGGGGGCCCAGTGGGCAGCTGAGACTTTCATTGGTCACTGGGCTCATGGCTATCTTTTCCACGGGAGCCCTTTTTCTGCTTCCCCGGAGGGAGGGAGGCGTCATGACACCCTGCTGTGGAATGCTCTAGCCACTTGCTCTGGATTTTAGGAATCCATCCAATGACCACGCCGAAAGTCACCTCAGTCTTCCTTGCCCGTAAGTAGCTTAAAACTGGCCAGGACCTCGGGGGCAGTTGAGCTATTAATGGAAAGTGAGTCAACTCTGAAGCCCTTGAAGGTTTACACTACTCGTGTAGTGTAAACCGCATTCCCATAAACCCTGCTGGACATCTAGGAAGCCTTGTGGCTTCCTAGAAGAGGCAGCCTCCTCCCAAGCTGGGCTGCGTTCTGCGTTGGTATCCTGAGTAGGTATGCATCTTTAACATGGGTGAGTCTGCACAGGCAGAGGCAGGACCGGAGGATATTTCGAATGAGACCTAGAAAGAATGGGAGCACACCCTTAGCCCAACCATGTCAGGGCCCAGTTCGACCTCAGGATTTCCTTTTCCTATAGCTGGTAGAAAAGAGGGCCAGACACTTGCAAACAGGGATTCTTTTAATTCCAGGCAAGGTTTGTGTTTCGGAGTCCGGGCCTGTGGGAGCTGACTGAGGCAAAGGTGCTTCCAGAAGCTGTCTACCACTGACACCCAAGCCTGGAGTCTTCATGTTGGCTAGGCAGCTCAGAGGCCTGAATCCCAGCTACCACATGTGGGAGGAGGCTGCTTAGCCCTCACTTAGAGAGACTGAACTGATGTTTCTAAGAAAGCACACGAGAGAGACCCGGGAGGTGGTGGCGCATGCCTTTAATCCCAGCACTCAGGAACCAGAGGTGGGCAAATCTCTGAGTTTGAGGCCAGTTTGGATTACAGAGTGAGTTCCAGGACAGCCAGGGCTACACAGAGAAACTGTCTTGGGGAAAAAAGGAAAGAAACTAAGAGAGAGAGAGAGAGAGAGAGAGAGAGAGAGAGAGAGAGAGAGAGAGAGAGAGAGAGAGAGAGAGAGAAAGAAAGAAAGAAAGAAAGAAAGAAAGAAAGAAAGAAAGAAAGAAAGAAAGAAAGAAAGAAAGAAAGAAAGAAAAGAAAGAAAGCAAAGCAAGTAAGCACAAGTCAGATTGTGGGCTACCAGAGGGCCCTTTCTAAGCCAAATACCTCTTCCAGCTCCAGGCAAAGATGAGTTCATTGCCCTTTCTCCTCGACAATCACCTCCCTGCTCCATTTCTCTCCTTGTGCTCACAGAAAGGGTTAGGTTTAGGGCCCAAAGTTTAGGGGGGAAGGCTTGCCTGCCCCCTTTTCTACGTGCCTACCCAAACACAAGCATGCTCTCCTGCTTTCTACTCCTGACCAACTCTATCATCGGCTGAGCCTCGTTTCCTTCCCCGGGCAGGGTCTTTGGAGCCCAGCGCCGAGCTGGTGTTGCTCTAAAAATAACCGTGTCCGCAGTGATGAATGGGAAGGCATTTGCTCTCCTTTCCCCGCCTCAGCGCTGAGCCTGACTCATGTTGGGAAATGACATTCTGTTAACACAAGCACTTTTGTTTCCTCCTGTGCTCACTCACCATCCGGAGAGGGCCCTGGCTGGGGCTGACTTTCAATTTTCAAAGCCTCTTCCGGTGGCTTCTCTCCCTATCCAGTGATACCAAGGATACCTCTAGACAAAGAGGAAGAAGAGAAGCATCTTGTACATCCCTGGAGGATGCTAAGGATGTGCTGGGTATGGGCCCCAGCAGCACCTAACCCAGTCTACACCCATAATCCTAGTACTTGGGAAGTGTAGGGAGAAGGACCAGGAGTTTTAGGCCATTCTCAACTGTACAGAGAGTTTGAGGCCAGCCTAGACTACATAAGACCCTTCCAGCAAACAAATAACAAAAAAATCAGGCAGATGCTGTTGGACAGAAGGGCAGGCAGACATAAGAGGAGATCCAGGTCCAAACATGGGGCATAGGGTTGCATTGTCCAATGAGTCTCACCTTTGGCGATTGATGGGGAATTGGGAGAGGTCGGACTTAAGGAGATCTTGGCTCTAGTAGAGTTCCAGCATTAACTCTTGTTCTGAACCCAGGCGCCTTCACTGGGCTGATAAGGAAGCAGGGTTGGGGCCTAGTTCCTAGATGCAGGTACTTCTGTATTCAAATTTGGATGCATCAGCCAACAGGAGCAGAAGGGCCGCCTCTGTGGCTCTCCAGATCCGTCTGGGGAAGGACCAAGTAGATCCTTCAAGGCGGCTTCCTTCTGCACTTACGGTGTCTCCGCTCTGCTCTGTGACTCCTTGTAGCAAGCAGGTCAGGAGACAGCTTTCTCAGAGAGCCTGGACTTCACCTTTGTGGTGAGGTCTTCTTCCCTTATGTCCCATTCAATATTCCTTATCGTCTCTCCATCTTGCCCCTTCTTCCTTTCCTCTCCCAGTTGGAAGACATGGCTTTAATCCTCTTGACACCTGCTTACTAAGCAAGCAAGGACCATTCTGCTTGAGTTCTCTGTTGCCTTTAGAAGGTCCCTGGGCCACCTGAGTGGCGTTCATCCTTGGTCTCTTTCTCACAGGCATTTCCTTAGAGTTCTGTGGTTTCAATATGTCCCCTACAAGTTGATGTGTTTGGAGCACCATCTCCAACTTCATAGGTCAGTGGTATTTTGGAGGTGGAGCCTTTGAGAAGGTTTACATGAGATCATGAAGATGAGGTCCCTAGGATGTCATTAGTGCCTTTGTAAGGGGACAAGAAATCTGAATTGGCATGCTCCTTCTTTCGTATGATGGCACGGCCCTCCTCCGTGTTATGACACGGCAAGAGGGTCCTCACCAGATGACAGCATCTTAATATTGGACTTTTTGGCTTCTAGAAGAATAAGAATTCAATTTCCTGATCCATGTCCCAGTATCAGGTGTTTTGTTACAGCAGCAGACAAAGAAAAGCATTAAGCCAAGAGGCATGCCCATATTTAAAGGAATATCCTTGTTTCTAAATCAGCTTCTCTGAAGACATTGATGCCCTTGGCTGCTCTCCAAACTATTTTGGTGGCCACTTACTTCCTGAAGGCCGGGCCTGAATCAACTCATATTGCTTTGTATTTCCTGATGGTTCTTGCTTGCACACATATCTCTAACTTTGTGGTCTTGCCCCTCTCCAAGACTTTCATTCTCTGTAGTTACTAGAGCTCGTTGACTAAAGAACAAGGATAAATGGGAGAGGCATATCCAGAAAGACACATCAGGCAGAGATCCCATCTCTCCACCCAGGTATGCCTCCTGAGGTTTCTGTACTGAGAAAGCCTCCAAGAGTCTGGGGACACCTTACCCAGTACAAGCTAAGATGGCAGTAGGTCCCAGGGAATTATCTCGGAGGTTTCCAGAGTGGAGCTAAAGCCCATCCCAGGATATTTATATGATGACAGATGCTTCCAACACTGATCAATGCCATGCACAGTTGAGCAGCAGTGACTCCTGCCAAGTCCTCTCCATTTGCAAAAGTCTCCCGCTTGCTAAACATGTCACTTCCTTGCTGAGGGTTAACTGCTCAGCAAGTTTTTGATCTATATGTTGAAAAAGCAACCAAAGTCACTCCTGCAGGCAATCAGCCTGCTGCTTCTCACCTTTCCCTCTCTGTCTCTAGATGACATCTGAACAGCCCTGTTTTGATGGGTGCCAGAGAGTAACTCTTCTAAAATTAGAGGACGCGGAGATCTTTTTCATTTCTTTTTAAACTTGGACCTTGTAAGTTAACCTTCTCCCCAGTGAGGTAGGCATCTAGACAAGCTGGTTTCACTGCTGTAAAGATAAATGAAAGGCTAAGTGGAACTGTGAGCACCTCCCGGGGCTATAGCTGATGACTTGACAAGCCATTTATTCCAGGGCATAGCCTGGCTTCCAGCCAGGCCCTCCAATGTAAGCTGAGCTAAGGAAAAGCCCCAGTGAGGTGGATGACCCCCAGCATGGGTCCTCTGCTTTCCCGCCAAGGCCATCCAGCATCTGGTGGATGCGCACAATTAGTAATGCTTTTGAGGAGAATGATATGGTCTCATGGAAAAAAGAGACTTGGTCCAAGATAATGTCTGGTAAACTCTGACATTCCACCCTGACATGGCCTTGTACTCACATAGAATCACTAAACAGCTGTGTGATCACATTACAGCATCTTCCTCCAGAACCAGCTTGTCATTGAATCCATTCCCGCATCCCGGTTTTTCTCAAACAAAAGAAGCCCTGATGTGGGAGGAGCTGGGATCACCAGATGGAAGAAAGGGTGTGGGTTGCCAAGGCTGCAAGAACCTTCTAAAGGTTTTGGTCCAATGTTATTCATTTTATGTATGAAAAACCCAAGATACAAGAACAAAGTGGAAGAACAGGATGGATATGAGTGACTTTCACACCCTAGGCCAAGGTGCCCACTCACCTCTAAAAGTTGCAGAGCCATTTTATCCCCACTCTTAAAGAACCCCTGAGGGTAAGTGTCTAGGTCAGGGGGCAGTGGTGGATGAAATCTCAACAGTTGAAAGAACCGAAGCTGTCTCCATAGGCTTGGCCAGTACATGGGATCTTGCTGTCCAAGAGGGAGAAATGAAGAAGAGGTGTTGGCCGAGTCCAAATTTTACTAAGCCACAAGCACAAAGTTCAACAAGACGAGATGAGTCACCGCAGTCTGGGACACGGGTGAAATGTGTCACACCTGTGACTGTGAAATCTTTTCGAAGGACCCAGTGAAAGAGCAGATCATGTTGCTTACTCAACAGCAAGTCCAAAGCACCTGTAGAGCATCCTGCTAATGTGCTGTTGTTATAGGGAGTAAACAGGATGGAGCAGGGCAGAGTGACCAATCCAAGCGCTAGTTGGCTGGCTAGGATGGGGGTATTTTTACAGGTGCGCACCAAGTGCATACATGTCAAGGAATGGGCTACCTGAAGGCATCATGCCGTCATTTCCTATCTATTTGAGGCTGTTACTAACACAACTCCAAAGATTTAATATTATCCTTGCAATAAAATGTTGGCATCTCACTCAGGGTCCTCTGGAGTCTTTTGAAATGGTGCTGGGTGATGAAATCCCCAAGGCTGGCAGTCGTAAATGTAGTCGAAAGGACTTAGGCTCCTGGGACAGAGAAACATGGTCTTAAATCTGAGTTTGTTTATTAGTTATGTGACCTTGGAACACTTCTTCCCACCCAGAGCCCATATCCTATCTGTGGTATTGAAAAGTCTCCCAAAGCATGAATTTCCATGGAAATACATGCCTGGGTACCTACAAAATATATCCCGTATCTTCAAAAAAAATTTCACGGGTATTTACAGGCACATATGTATTGTACTAGGTACAGTGAGAGAAAAAGGAGACTTTTGAAAATCTTTATTCTCAGGGAGACAAAAATGTGGCTGGCGAGAGTAGCCTCTGCCCCAGAAATCACAAGCAATGTAGAAAGCCTAGAGCGTCTCTCCTCTGCTCCAGCAGTTTCTTCGCTTGGGTAGCGGTGGCAGGAACTTTCAGAGGTTGCCTTCCACAGTCCACATTACATTGTTTTTCCATGGCTGGCTTCAGTTTATACTAGGGCTCCCTCAAAGCTCATAAAGTTCCCCTAAAACCTCGTAACATTTCACCTGTGGAAGTTTATTGCCCACAGGATGTGAGCTATGTCCGTTTGGTTTTGATAGGTTTGCCATTATTAAACATGCTTTCCCATTTCCTACCAGCCTTGTGAAGATGGCCTCCTCCTGATTGGACAGAGCAGGCAATCTCCTTTATTCTCCCCCCCGCCCCTACCACTGCCTCAGAGAGGAAATATCTCAAATCCTTGAAACTGAGCTTAGGTAGTTAGCAAAGATTTTTGTTCTCAGGTTCCTGAGGTTCAAGAGTTTACTCCAGCTCTGGGCAATGGGTATACTCCATAAAGTTCACCCCAAGCTTACTCCAGCTGATCAGACTCCTCCCAGCTGTCATTCTCAGGAATCTATTCATGGATGTATGCTGACCTGCATAGTCAGAAGTACTGGAGACTTGAGAGGGATATTAAAGATGCTTGTGGTAGCTGAATAGGAATGACCCCCACAGGGTCATAGATCTGAATGCTTGGTCACAGGAAGTGGCCCTATTAGGTGTGACCTTATTGGAGTAGGTGTGGCTTTCTTGGGGGAAGTGTGTCACTGGGGGTGGGCTTTGAGGTTTCAGCATCTCAAGCCAGACCCAGGGTGACTCTCTCTTCTTGCTGCCTGCTGATCCAGATGTAGAACTCTCGGCTCCTTCTCCAGCCCTGTGTCTGTGCCCTGCCATATTTCCTGCCATGATGATAATGGGCTAAGCCTCTGAACTTGTAAGCCAGCCCCAATTAAATGTTTTCCTTTATAAGAGTTGCTGTGGTCATGGTGCCTCTTCACAGCAATAGTAACCCTGACTAAGACAATGTTCTTCCTAAAGTTAAGGGCAACTCTCAAGTGCATAAAAGCAATCCTAATGGACGAAAACTCATCTCTCTGGAGCAGTCATCTACCTGGTTTGGTGTTATGTGATGGTCCTACAGATGTCAGCGCAAAAGAGAGTCCCTCCTTTTAGGTGTGCGTCTTAGTCATGGTGACATCAAGTAGGGTGTGTAGGGGGTGAAGCTCAGTCGGAAACACTACATTCTGTTCCTAAGATGATGGACCTGGCTATACAGAGACACTTCAGGGATAACCAGAGAGTACCATAAGTACATAGTCAGTTCAGCAAAGGCCAGCTGAGGCAAGTCCAAATGCAGATAAAGCCCCTTGATTAGAGAATGCAACTCTAGAAGTTGAAGCTATAGAATGAGAATCAAGGAAATGATAGATGTTCTGGGATGAGGTGGAAAGAGGAAGGGAGGCTCTTTAGTTAGATAGAGATAAAGTGCCTTGGCCTGATGCATGGGGGATACTGAGTATGGTAGTTTGAATGTAATTGGCCCCCATAATCTCATCAGGAATTGCATTACTAGGAGGTGTGGCTTTGTTGGAATAGGTATGGGCTTTGTAGTAGTTTGTTTGTGATCGGCCCCCATAATCTCATAGACAGTGGCACTATTAGGAGATGTGGCTTTGTTGGAGTGGGTATGGCCTTGTTGAAGGAAGTGTGTCATGGTGGGGGTGGGCTTTGAGGTTTCCTATGCTCAGTCGACTTCTTGTTGCCTGTAAGAAGTAGGACTCTCAGCTGCCATCTGCCTGCATGTTGCCATGCTCCTGCTGTGATGATAATGGACTGAACCTCTGAGATTGTAAGCAAGCCACCCCAATGAAATGCTTTTCCTTTATAAGAGTTGCCATGGTCATGATGTCTCTTCACAGCAATAGAAACCCAAACTAAGACAGCCTTGTTGGAGGAAGTGTGTCACTGTGGAGGTGGGCTTTGAGGTGTCATATGTGCTCAAGCCACACCCAGTATCTCAGACCACTTCCTGTTGCCTGCACAGGATGTAAAACTCTCAGCTACCTCTCCAGCACCATGTCTGCCTGCACACACCATGTCCCACCATGATGATAATGGACTGGACCTCTGAACTGCAAGCTACCCAGTCAAATGTTTTCCTTTATAAGAGTTGCAATGGTCATGGTGTCCCTTTACAGCAATATAAACCCTAAGGCACCAAAGGTGGCGCTTTCTCCAGGAACTGTTAGACTCAGGTGATTGTCTTATCTCTTAGTTCCTAGTTGATGATCTTTTCAGGTTGATGTTTCCAGGTGCTAGCTTCTAGAAGTTTTAGTTCACTTCCTCCTAGTTTCACATTTAACTGAACATGAGTCCTTGTTTCCTGAGAATTCTTGGGTTTTTTTTTTTGTTTTTTTTTGAGACAGGGTTTCTCTGTGTAGCTTTGCGCCTTTCCTGGAACTCACTCTGTAGACAAGGCTGGCCTCGAACTCACAGAGATCCGCCTGGCTCTGCCTCCCGAGTGCTGGGATTAAAGGCGTGCGCCACCACCGCCCGGCTCCTTAAAACAGAAAAAAAAAGTTGCAGAATTGGGGCAGGTAGACATCTCTGGAGTTCAGAAGTAGAGGTCTAGCTCTGGAATGAGGGAGGATAGGTTCCCCGAGGGAAATGGGTGGGTCCTGGTAAAGCACACATGGCAGATGTCTACACTCTGCCCCATTGCAGATGAGCTCTGGAGCTAGGGGCACCAGGCCTGAGAGGCAAGAGCTGCCAATGGTGAAGAATGGAGAGTGTCTGCCAGCTGGAAGACCTCCTCTTTGTCAAAGCTCAGCCCAACACTTCAGACATGAGCCAACATGCAACACAGACAAAGGAACTCCATTGCTATAGTTCAGGCCTTGTCCATTAAGGAACGCCCATGCCTGGGATGCAGGTATTCTGTGGCCTCAACACACCTGTCAGGCATGCAGACAGTATCCCCACCACAGGTCTTCTGCTCGGGGACCCTCTTTAAGACAGTCCCCATCTTTTCACAGCTGCAGTATTTGAGTTCATTCTCTCTCCATCATCAGGGGATAGTTTGCAGAGTGAAGAAAGAACATGTAAAACGGCCTTATTCTGCTCATCTTCTTCTTCTGGCAATAATCACAACAGTACTTCATCCCGCTTTTAAAATGCAAAGCTTGGCTTTCGGCTGGGTGAGGCCAGGCCAGACTTGGGCATAAATGCCAGCATAGAACTGCTCAGTCCTAGAAGACAGACTGCTGAGTTGTTCAGTACCCCCTGATCTTAATCGTGGGGTTCCTTCCTTCTTTCCAAAGGTTTTTGGAGAAGAGGGGCACTCTTCCAAGCAAGGGGCTTAATGGGGAATCATCCATATCACTTCACTCCCCGCACTGGTGACATTAGAATCTACCCTTCCTTCTCCACCCCCCCACTCCCCCCAACCCCCACCCCCACCCCCCACTCCCCACCTCAATTCTTCTATTCTCAGAGCTGGAAACTTTCCTGACAGAGGTGACAAATCTTGTAGGGGTCACATTCCTGTATCTCCCCCTCTTGGCTACCCCTAGGCTAAGGGAGTCTGGAAAACATCAAATGATTCAGAAACTGAGCTGAATGGTTCTTCATGCTTCCTATGTGGGGTGCCAGGGGGCAGAGCAGCAACGGATGCAAGAGTTGGACAGAGCAAGAGTTGAGCTCAGGTCTCCCCACAAAGAATATTCAGACATGCGCAATGGAGCTGTGTGTGACTACAGGGCTTGGCTTGCTGTTGGAGGCTGGGCGGAGCTGGGTTCTGCTCACACAGTGTGTGTGTGTGTGTGTGTGTGTGTGTGTGTGTGTGCGCAGTCAGTGTTTACTGGATCCTTTCTCTGTTCCTGGGGCCTATTCCATTGAAATAAGAGTAATGGTGCTGGGTAATTAGGGCATCTGGGACAGGCTCAGCAAAGTCTCTGGGGTTGGAGAAATGTCATTTATCTCATCTAGAGGTGACAAGCAGGCAGCGGGGCGGGGGTGGGGTGGGGGTGGAGAGAAGGTCTCTCATGGGACAGTGACACACTGCATACAAGTTGTTCAGCATGTTCAACAGGCTGTGTGTGGTCCAGCGAGGCAGGCGCCTCCTGGCACACTCTCCTAGCTTCAGCCTCTGTCCATAGGGAAGACTCCCGGGATCACAGCTGAGCCATTATTTTTCTTAGAAATTCCCTAAGACCTTTTCTGCACTCCGATCTTACTCCACCCATTAGTAGACCCTCGCCAGGACCCTTCTCCTGCTTTCACCCTCTTCCAGATCCAGTAGGACCTTCTCTGGCTCTCCTGGGGTTGGCGCGGAAGTGGATGCTTCAGTCTCCCCTATGCTCTTCCCAGTCCGTGTGGTCTTGTTTGCTTTGAGGCTGTCCTCTGTGCCTGCCGTATAAAAATTGGTTAGCTTCAAAACTGGTTTTTCAAATTTGGGAATTGAAAAGGTATAAACATTATTCCAGTCCAGAGGAGTGCATGGAGGCACAGTATCTAAGTGAGATGTGTCTTACATGGGATCCCAGAAAAGAAAAGAAGTCTTTGTTGAAAACCAAGACAATCTGAGTAAAGGATTTTAGTTGACAAAAGATTAAAAACAAACTGGCTTTCTCTCCTATTGCAGTCCTGTTTGAATAATCCCAGATTCCACCCCCCCCCCCAAATGACAGATATCTTGAGAGAATTAAGACCAAGAACTAGAAAAAGGGAAGTATAAAGATCAATTTTCAATGGGTAATTACATGTATTTTTTTCTATAATTTCATTCTTTCTTTGTAGCCAAATAATTCAGTGGTAGAAGACTGACCCCCACAAACAGTATTTCTTTGTTTGCATAATGATTCTATTAAGATATACTTTCATACACTGCGTGTCACCCGTTTGAAGTGTGTGATTCAGTGCTTTTAAGCTATCACAATTTTCCAGCACAAGCAGTTTGCTTATTATTTATTTACTTATTTTCACTGGAGTTTGAACCTAGGACTTGACACATGCCAAACACTCTACCACTCCTCCGTATTCCCAACACTGTTTTCATTTTATTATTTTTTTTTTATTTTGAGACGGGGTCCCGCTAAGTTGTCCAGGATAACCTTGAGCTGAATCTATATTCAGGCAGGTCTTGAACTCACTCTAAAATCTGAGCAGACTTTGAATCTACAATCCTCTTGCCTTAATCTCCTGAATAAGGAGGATTACAGACCTCCAGAACCTGACTTATGTAAGCAACATTTTCAGAAAACAGACAATGGGGGGTAATGGGGTGCGTGTCTACACGTGCATCAATATTTAATTCTATAGAAATTCTATTTTAGATATGCTGACCTGCCCGAAGTAAAATCTAGCTCACAACTGTGTGTAAGAAACCAGGAAACATTTTCCCTGTGGCTTATGGGAAAGGGACCATCCATTCCATAGCTTTTGTCACACAATCATTTCAAGAAAGGTCTCCCTGTAAGGGCGACTACCGTCTCCATTTCTCAGATGACATAGCGGAAGGTTCAAACTATCCAGCTGCTAAGTGGCAGGGTCACAGATCTTAAAGCAGGTTGGTTTGAATTCATGGCCACTTTCATAAAGCCTCTTCTCCTACCCTAGACTGTTTCAGAGGACAGAAGATGGCCAGAGGCCTGCTCTAGAATGGATCCCCCTATGAAAGGGGGAAGTTGGAGTCTGGACTTCTCTATCATCTTGAGGGCCACCCAGAGGGAAGCATTGCCAGGCTTAGATCTCCAAAGTGTCGCTCTGAATCCCTGGATTGCCCAGCCAGTCAGCCTCAAAGTCAAAGTCTAGAGGCTTTGTGAAGACTCTAGTCACAGGCCTTCTACCAAAGGAGCAGCGACATGTCCTAATTTCATGAATCTTCCCATCCTCTCAGGTCATGGATAGCGAATGCCTCTAGAACCTTCCTGCTCCTGTCTTAGTCTTAAAGACCCAATAACCAAGGTGGCAGACTGTGGGGGGTTGGCCCTAGACATGAAGCTGTCTGCACAGGAGCCCGTTAAACTTCTGCCCTCAGCTTCCCCTTCCTTCCTTGGACTTCATGACCCCTTTCGTGTATCTTTCCATTTATTTACATCTTGTTTCACTTGTGTGTGTATGTGTGTTTGCACAGACATCAGTGTGCTTAGGTGTTTGTGCACACATGTATCCATGTGCACATGGAAGTCAGAGGACAACCTTGGGTAGCGGTCCCCAGGAACACCAGCTGCTTTATTTTGAGATGGGATCTCTTATCGGCCCCGAGATCACCAGGTAGGCAGCTAGGATGCTAGCCAGTGAGCCTCTGGAGTCCTTCAGTCTCTGCCTCAATGGGATTCCAAGCAAACTGCAGGTCCTCATGTTTACAAAGCAGGCACTTTTCTAATGGAGTTGTCTCCTAAGCCCCCTTTAAAACATTTTTTACTTTCCCACCTTCTTGGGGATGGTTCCTGTTCTTCTCTGTTCAAATAAAGCCATCATGTATAGGTTTTGAAGACTGACAGTACCTAGTATTGGTAACTAGATCAGAAACAGTCTCATTTGTAAGTGGAATTTAAAATGGAATGCCCCCTATGGAAAGCAATAGGCAATATTCGTGAAAAACTTATATAGGTAAGGCCATGGACTGAGCAATTTAAGCTCCTGAAATGACTAATTATGGACATACATGAGGGCGCAAAGATATGCAATGTTGTTTGTTAGAATGCTTGGAAATATTAGACGCATCTGTTAGTGTGAACTGGTAATAAACACCGGTCCAGCCACACGAAGATAATTGGTAGTCATTGGAATAGGAATTCTCTATATTTTCATAGATCCATACAAGATGATGTGTATGTAACTGCTTGAAAGCAGTATACCGTAATGGTCAATAATCATTAGCCATTTACTCTGTGCCAGACACGTGTGCTTTGGTTCATTGTCTTATTTAATTCTCAAAGTAGTCATGCACCTGTCGTAATGATCTCTACTTTCAGACTAGACTTTAAACAAAATTTACAGACCTCACCCACATGCCACACACCTAATAAGCAACCACACCAAGATGGTAACTGAGATCTGGCTCACATCTCAGCTTTCCAGTGTAGCCACTTCTGGTTCATTTATTTTGAGGTAGGCTATCTTTCACTGGGTAGCCTCAGCGGGCCTTGAACTTGTGATCTTCCCTGCTTCCAGCTCCTAAGTGCCAAGATTATGAGTGTATATCATCACCATGTCTGGCTTTGTAATTGTGTGTCTATAAGGAAGATAAGGAAAACATATATATGATACAGGTCAGCAATTGCTCTTTATCCTTCCAAGATCCTTGGGAGTGTGCTTTTCTTTCTTCCATTCTAGAAGGAGTTTGTCATCTTTTATGGGGTGTCTCTCAAGCTCTTTGTCAATGACCAACATACTCAATTCTAATCTCCGTATGTTTGCTCGATACCTCTATTACTTTAAAAATTACTCATAGGCTAAGTACTGAAATTCCATTTTACAATTCTCATGTCTGTCACCAGGTAGAGTGTTAGTTTTATGAGGCACTGTTTACCCTTCAAGAAAGTTAGGAGGCACAACAAAACCCACTGTAAGAGTTTATCAGGAGAAGGGAGGGACAGGAAAGAATGTGCTTAGACCTATCTGAAAGACATGTGCAGAAAGAGGGGGGCGGGTACGTGGAACCCGCCTTTTACGGACTCCCCCCGCGCATGCGCATATGGACTTACATAGCTGTGCCACGCATGCACATAGATTACGTAATCATGCAGTGCACAAATTACATGACTACACAGTGCAGCGCAAGGACATAGGACAAACGGCCAGGAAACGATTAAGCATTTTGCCAGCGCAGGCATGGTCATGGGGGCGTGGCTAGAGAGCCTGTCATAGAGAGGTGGTCACAGAGCATTGGTTGAAACCATAAGGAAGTTTTGTGCAGGAGAGACAAGGGCCCCAGGGTTCAAGTTCAGAATCAAGATGCCCAGCCCTATGCTGAGTGCCGTTGCTATTCTGTGGAAAGGACCTGTTGGCTGGAGCAGGGAGCTCATCTCAGCTACTCTTTAGGATGGCCTGAGCAGTTCTGAGCCCCAGAGGAGTCTTGCACAGGGCTGGGACAAGTTTTTGGGGAAACTGGTAAACCTAAGACTGTGACTTTCCCCCGGGAGACGTTAACAAATACCTACTTCAGATAGGATGCAACACTGGATCAAAGAAAGGGCTCCTAGCTTAGTGAGCTGGTGCGTTTACTGCAGTTTCTTACAGCAGCCTGGATGACTGCACACCATCAGCATCACAGAAGAACCCACTGAAAGCTGAATCTCTGGAGCTTCCTGCATGGTTTGCCGGCAACTCAGCCGGCGGGAGAGCCACTTCACCCCAGCAATTGTTCCTGCTCTCATAACCTCACACAAAGGCTTTCTGTATCTGGTTTCAGGAGCCTGAGATTTGTGAGATTTCTCTACTTCCTGGGCCTTGTAAGTTTCATGTACTTCCTGCTTCTAAGAACTCCCTTCCTCTCCGAGGGACTGTTTCCATTCAGAGGAAATAACTACAGGAGCCCAGTGATGTTCCTTGTGAATTTTGCTCTTGTAGTTTCCTCGCCTTTTTGCTAAGTCTACCCTCCTCCTCTTAAAAAAACAAACAAACAAACAAAAAAAACAAAAACCAACACAACAGCAACAAAAAACAAAGACAAAAAATGAAAAACAAAAAAAAAGATGATGTAATGTTCCAACTTCACAAAACCAGCACAGCCATTCTCGGTGGAGAACTTACGTCTCTATCCCAGGCAGGCCATCTCTCTCCTTAGTGGTTTTCATCTGTGCTTCAAAGCACTGCTCCCCAGGAGGGGAGGAGGAATGTCGTGGGCTTCCTGGGGTGTTCAAATACTTGAGAAAGCTCAGGGAAGAAGCCTATTTACCCAGCAGACCTTAAAGGTCATTTGAAATGTCAATTGGCGGTGAGCAGTCTGCAAGGTACCATCTCAGGTGGGAGGGGGCATTGGTCCCTCATGCCATCAGATGCCTGACAGACATATCCATTGATGATTAATCAGGTCACGGAGAAACAAGATTATTTTAATGTTTTTGTTTTTTATTTATTTATTTATTTTTAAATCATTTTACCACTTGAACCTCACCTCAAACCTTTGAAAAGCAGATGTTTCAATAGGAACCTTTGGCAGTGAGACCCCTGGAAATCCTTTCAATTTCTCTGTCCTGGTGAATCTTCTCATCAGCTGGATCCCAGAGCCAAGAGACAAGGACTCTGAGGACAACAGGTACGAGGGAATAGAAGACTCCACATAAGGCAGCTGCCCTGCTTCCTGCTAGTTGACTAGGGCCTGGGCTTTGGAGGGATGTCTGGGACTGAGTGGATGGCTTTGGTTGTAAGGAAGTGATAATTGAATGTTGCCTGTCCAGTTGCTTTTGCAAGCCTGGGAGCTCATCAGCCTGATCTTCCAGTTGGAAGGAGAAGCTATCTATATGACACATGGCTTAAAGGCAATTTATTATTTTAAACCCCCCCCCACACCCACACCCACACCCACACATCCCTTAGCCCCATATTATATGCCTATGAATATTCATCGGCCAGAAGAGGAGAGTAAGTGAAGAAAGGGAGGGCAGAGAGAGTAAGAGAGAAGGTAAAGAGTGATAAGGAAAGAAAAAGAAGACGAGTATAGGGAGGAAGTCAATGGAAAAGGAAGAGTGAACTAGAACAGAAAAGGGAGACAAAGACTCATGAGACCAGAACAGAGCAGGCCATGATACAGACACGGCAAAGTGAATTATTTTAGAACCTCCCATGAAGAGAACATCATGCTTTTCCTCCCAGTGTGATGAAGGTCCCTCCATGGTCCAGGTTGTCCCCCACTCCTCCTCCAGCACCAGCATGGCATTCCTGTGGAACCTGCATCCCTTGTTCCAGTGCCTGATGCCAGTTTCCACCACCTCATTCAGGGCCAGACACAAGCCTTCCAGGATCACCATGGGCTTTTGCAAATCCCAAACAACACGTAGCAAAGCAATTGCTCAACTGATTCTGAAGATACCACCACCTGGGGTAAATGCAGGCCAGCTGTTGAACAGCTGTCCCACATCAGCCCTCAGCGACAGAGGTGGAGCAGAGCTGTAATTCAACAAGATAAAGAGAAACCTCAGAGGCCAGGGACTCACAGCAAGAGCTGAGGCCTGCAGAGCTGCAGCCCGGGCTCTTGGCCTGAGTTTTCTTTGTCTTTGCAGTTTTATTATAAATATACTCATAAAAATAAGTACCACTCTTCTTTTGCAGAAACACTTTATAATTTAAGCATTTCCCATGCATTGTTTTCATTTGATCCCTTTGCATTTAAAATTGTTTTAAAATTAGCTAAATGTCAAATATATTTATACTCTCCCCCCACTTGACCTACATAGTTTGCACAATGTCTGTTGCTTTCTTATAAATGTAGCAAAGGAAGAAAAATAAAAAAAGTCTTTGCATCTCTTCTCTCCTCTGGCCACTTTCCTTGACACCGTAATTACAGGTTTTTGCAACTTTGTTTTCCTGTGTGTGTCTCAGAGCTGGCAATCCTTCCTTCCCTCCCCCACCTCCCTTTGAGAAAAACGTTTTTGTTCCTTGCACCTGTGGCTTGCCCCTTTTACTTCCTCCAGTGTCAGCGCAGCAGCTGAGTGTCACCAAGTTCTCCAGCACCAAAGGACAACGAGAGGCACAACAATCGTGACCTAGTCGACTTCCCAACACGGCCCTCTGCCCACAGCTGCCCTTCTCTGCTCTGCCTTTTATTGTCTTGGGGCCAGCTCTCGCTTTACCTAACTGGGCAACATTCAAAGTTAGTGAACCCCTCTGAGCAGAGGTTCCCACCCCTGTAAAACCAGAGTAGAGTCCAGGTAACTTTATAGGCTTGTGATTAAAAGTTAAAGAGGGGGTGTGAGATGTAGCTCAGGTGTCAGAGTGCTTGCCTTGTGGGCATCAAAGCTGTCCGACCGTCCTCAGTACCACATAAACCAGGAATGATGGTTCTTGCCTGTAATCCCAGCACTCACCAGGCAGAGGCAGGAGGATCAGAAACTCAAGGTCATCCTTCCTCAGATACATAGGGAGTTTGAAGATATCCCAGGCTGCATGAAATCTTGTTTTAAAAAAAAAAATGCGAGAAGGTAATGATGCATAGGTACCATAGAGCCTTGTATCTGGCGTGGCGTGATCATGTATGCATCTCCCAGTCTCTCCTTTTGCACTTTCACCTCCTTTAGAATGGTAAGAAGAACATTGGGCTGTGGATTGACAAGCTCTGTGAGTCATCCCAGACTTTGCCCCCTTGGACTAGATACTCATTTTTGTCTCATTTGGCACATACAAAAACTGGAAGGATGAACGTCTTCGGCACTCAGCAGTCAATGTGGTTGTCAGGATCAAGTACCTTCTTGAGTAGCAGGAGCTCTACCAATGCAACTCCTAGGCATCACGCATTCCCTGGGCAGGGCGGTTGTCCTACGTCTTGGTAAAACTTCCTGTATATTCTTAAAGACATTTATTATTAATATTTGCTTTTTGTTTGTTTATTTGGGTTTTTTTTTTTTTTTGAGACAAGGTTTCTCTGTGTAGCCCTGGTTATCCTGGGACTCTAGACCAGGTTAGCCTTGAACTCATAGAGATCCACCTGCCTCTGCCTCCCAAGTCCTGGGATTAAAGACGTGTGTCACTACCACCAGGCTCTTGAAGATATTTTGAAAGCAGTAGAATACACGTATAAAAGTTATCATCCTAAACATTTTCAGTGTACAGCTTAGTAATGTTAAGTATTTACATTATTACATTACTATAGAACCAATCAGCAGAAAATTTTTATCTTGCAAAACTGAAGAGGATTATTAAACGTGCTTAATCCGTATAGAACCAGCATCCAAGGAGTAAACTGTTTACCCTCCGAGATCCCACTCTTCAGCCTCCTAGGGCTGAGGTGGGTCATTGAGCTGGCATATCCAGCAGAGGGTTGCTTTAGAGTTACCCAGTGATGGCCCCATGAGTTTCCTCTATGCCATATTTTCTCCACAGGAAAACTCCCCCTTCCCAACACCGTTGCAACAGCAGAATTATCATTTAGCTTCTCGTTAACTACTTTGCCTTTTTGTTATTGAGAAACCAAAACACAAAAACAAAAACAAAAACAAAAACAAACAAACCCTTACAACCCCGGAGTGGTGAAAATAATTGTTTATGCCTCAAGGGGCAGAAAGGCCACAGAGAAGCTATGCCCACCTAGAGGAGCCACAGCTTCTCGAGCCCCTGGTTTGCTTCTGTGCTGATTCGTTTTCCCTCGTACTGATGAAATGAAAGACGCTAAACACCCGTAAAGAAAAGAGGCCTACTTAGCTCACAGTTTTGGAAGTGGAAAGTCTGAACAACGTAGTGTCAAGTCTGACAAGGGCCCCCCCATGGCTCCATTACACTGGGTCAGAGTATCATAGAGTTTTTGTGAGGAGTGGTGTGTAGCTGTTTCCTCCTCCCCAGGGAAACACTCACTTCCAGAGGAAGGCCTAAGAATCAGGAAGTGACCTCAATTGTCTCAGGAAGTTCCCAAGACAAGATCCACAAAACCCCTACTGTTGTTACAAAAAACAGGCTGAAGAGAAAGCAATAGTCAGCCAGGCTGCCTACAAGTCATTCAGCAAGCTCCAGTTCCACAACTTTTTTGAGCTGTCACCCACGGTAGGGTGGACATTTTTTGGTAAACTGTTGTCTTCACCCATGCTCCTGTAAGTAACCTCTCACCCATATTCCTGTTAGTAAACCTAAGAAATTCACTTGTTCACTAAGCTAGACTTGGGTGGCATCATCTCTTTGGCCTGCCATTGGTACCTAATCTGGGATAAGTTGACATTTGTTCATGTCTCCCCAGGAAAAGCCACACAGGAGTCAGGTGGTCAGATGGGGAAACCAGGGAATGATTCAGGGACCAGTTTTGCTCCTGTGAGACCTCAGGCTGCTCCAAGAACTACCTAAATCACTTCTAGGGGCAACACCTTTAGCCTTTGGTTAGACCTCCCACCACATCCTGCCTCTTAAGGATCCCACTGTCTCTTAAAGCCATCATGATGGGGAACCAAGTTCCCAGTGCATGTGTCCTTGAGGATAGAGCGTATCTAAGAGACTCTTGACTGGTCAAAGTGCTGAAAATAAGTGAGTCCTCAGTGCTCATCCTTAAATAGGACATCTTATATCAACTTTCTGTCCCAGGCACAGGAACATCAGTGAGAAGGGGCCAGAAAGAATGTAAGAGCTGGAGAATGGGGAAGGGAGAAATACTGTCGTCTGGACATGGCCATTGTGCTCATGCACTCACTTTAGTTGTAGTTACCTGATACAACTATCAAGTTAGCAAGATCTGGTCAACATTCCAACAGGCAGCATTCATTACTTAGACTCAGTGGGTTATATACAAAAAAGGAGAAGATGTGGCATGGAGAGAGAGAGAGAGAGAGAGAGAGAGAGAGAGAGAGAGAGAGAGAGAGAGAGAGAGAGAGACGTGTTGGTGTGCCTGGAGGAATGGCTGGGGCACTGGGGGTTCATCTGATCGAGATGCATTGTTTACATGTAGGCAATTGTCAGAGAAGAAACAAAAGGCATACAATTTTAAGAGAGGAGCCCTAGGAGCTGGAGAGATGGCGTGGTGGTTAAGAGCACTTGCTGCTCTTCCAGGGGATCTGGGTTTGGTTCTCAGCTCCCACATGACAGTTCACAACCATCCTTAAGTCCAGCAGGGGATCCAATTCACTCTTCTGGTCTCTGCAAGCACCATGCACACCCATTGTACACATGCACACATACAGGCAAAATGTTCGTACAAATAAAAGATAGAAATAAAATTTTTTTTAAAAGATGGAGATGTGTTCTGAAGTATCTATTATAGCCATTTTTGTCTTTTCTCCTCTCCCTAATCCTGTTTGTAGAGACTTCCCTCACTTGTCCTTTGAGTTTTGCTATTTCTGTTCCATTTTCTCCACCTTTACATGGGGGAAAAGTACATCGATCACTTCTGTGGAAGGGAAGAGCTATTCTGTTATTTAAAGTCCTTGGCTCAATGCCTCCCTTTGAGCTCTTTCAGCATGCCCTACTTCTTCATGTTATCTTGGAGGAGAGGCCGAGCTACCTCTAATGATTCCTTTAATAATCTTAATTTCTTCCGGCTGCTTAGGAATTTGCAAAGTCTCTATTTGATCTTGCCAAGTTTCCAAGACTATGAGAATGTTCCCCTTTTGATCAGGAGAAAAACATCTTGGTCATCACTCTATTCTAAGGAACCGTGAGACACCCTGTCAGTCACTGAGCTCTGTGCGCCCTGGGCTACCCATTTCCACACAAAGACAAACATGCTTTACTCAGAGGCTGAGTGCTGGGTATGGGAATTTCCAGCATCTTTGGTGCTCTGTCACCTGGATCTCCTGATCAGAAGGATACATTTGTAACCACCTCTAGTTCATGAATAGCTGGTCCTTTTTACTAGCATATTTCTGCATCCCCTTTTGCAAATTTTACGCTAGATTATTGGGACAAAAACCATCTGTGTTTCATTGTTCCGTTTTAAATACTTTCACACGCTTTACGTGGGTTGGCTCCATCGCTGGTGCACCTAACTAAACAACCTCGACTCCAGCATCTTTAAAAATTCACATGTGCAGTAAAATCATGCGGTACCTCTGGTAGATCCTTACATTATCCCATGTAATATTTTTAGCAGGAGCCCATTGAAAAGTTTCTATATTTAGCTTAATTTTTTTTCCCTTTTCAAGTTTTCTTACATTTAATATTTTTTTAAATTTAGTATGTGGAGTAATGTGTTTCATTACGGCATTTTGTATATAAATGTCACTGTTGGTTATTAGTCATTCTTCATTACTATCCTTCCCCTTAACCCTTCTTCTCTACCTTTTGTTGATCCCCTACAGCCCGCCCCCCCAGTTTCAGTCCTATGTTATTTCATTACTCTAGCTTTCGACTCTCCTTCCTTTTCCTTTAGATCTCTTCCACCCTTCTATGATCCCTTTCTACCACCATACAGACACAGACACACAGACACACACACACACACACACAGAGACAGAGACACACACAGAGACAGAGACAGAGAGACAGAAAAAGAGAGGAGAGGAGAGGAGAGGAGAGGAGAGAAATTTAAATCTACAGCCTACATATGAAAGAAAGCATGCAGAATTAGTCTTTTGTTATGTCTGGCTTCTTTTGACTAACGCAATGATCTCCAATTGCATTCATTTTTTTTCTTGTAAAGGTCATGGTTCCATTTTCTTCTAAGACTGACTAGAAGTCCACAGCGGATGCATACCACTGCTCTTTCTCCGTTCATCTATTGATACACTTCTAGGATTGCTGTGGGATGTTCTATATGGCAAATGTGTTGCTCTGATTGGTCAATAAATAAAACACTGGTTGGCCAGTGGCTAGGCAGGAAGTGTAGGCGGGACAAGGAGGAGAATAAAGCTGGGAAGTGGAAGGCTGAGTCAGAGACACTGCCAGCTGCCACCATGACAAACAGCATGTGAAGATGCCGGTAAGCCACGAGCCACGTGGCAAGGTATTATAGAAATGGATTAATTTAAGCCGTAAGAACAGTTAGCAAGAAGCCTGCCACGGCCATACAGTTTGTAACCAATATAAGTCTCTGTGTTTACTTGGTTGGGTCTGAGCAGCTGTGGGACTGGCGGGTGAGAGAGATTTGTCCTGACTGTGGGCCAGGCAGGAAAACTCCAGCTACATAGGATGGTTCCATTTCTTAGCTATCATGATGTCCATAGACCTAGTAGTGGTATAGTTGGGTAACACAATAGTTCTGCTTCCAGATTTTGAGGACTCCCCACACAGACTTCCATAGTTGCTGCGTCAGCCTATTTTCCCATTAGTAGTGAATAGGGTTTCTCATTCCTCAGCATAATTCACAGGTTTAACCCATTCAGCTAACTCCTGTATCAAAGTTCACAACAAAGAAATGTTAGTTATGATGACCCTTAGGTCATTGTCCAAAAATAGGAAAATGGACAAATAATTACGATATATTTACACAATAAATCTTATGTATAACTACTAAAATCTTTTTCCTAGATTTATTTCTATTCCTATATTCCTGAGCTGTTGGCTATTTGAGAAGATGATCATGGGAGTCATGATCCCATACCTGCTTTAAAAAAACTGAATGAGGCCGGGCGGTGGTGGCGCACGCCTTTAATCCCAGCACTCGGGAGGCAGAGCCAGGCGGATCTCTGTGAGTTCGAGGCCAGCCCGGGCTACCAAGCGAGTTCCAGGAAAGGCGCAAAGCTACACAGAGAAACCCTGTCTCAAAAAACCAAAAAAAAAAAAAAAAAAAAAAAAAAAAAAAACAAAACCAAAAAAAAAAAAAAAACTGAATGAAGCTGCTTCTTTTCGTAGGCATTGAAAGTTGACAAGAGTATTTCGGTAATTGTCTCTGGCGTTGTAGGATGAGAGCATACTTTAGTACTGTCTAATTTTTTTTTCTATAATGATCATATATTTTTAACAACAAAGTTAAAACTCAAATATAAAAGGAAATCCACATTGATCAGAAAGGCCTTTTATACAATTTGAGAGAGAAGATTGCTACTATTGAAATGATTTAAGCCCACTTGATACTTAGCTTCTCTCAAGTTTTACCCCTAAATTTACGTAGACTAATCAACTTTTTCCTCCCCTGTTTTGGTAAAGTCGTGACCATTTGCAAATCTTTCCTTTCACTTCTATTTCTCCTTTGTATTTGTTCAGTGTTCCACCCAGACCCTGTGGCTTTCAAAACCCACATTCCTCTCAGGGTCTGACTTCCGCCTGTGGAGACACAGGGTTGAAACAGGCACTTAGAAGCTCCTTATGCTAAAAAGCATTGGCTCGACTTGGGCCCACGAGGCAACTAAAAGCAGTTGGAAGCCTGGCAGCTCTGCCTACATTTATGGCCACACCCCGGCTCCAGGCACAGAGAGGTAAGTACATATCCTCGCCTGAGTCACCTTGAACTTCAGGAGGAGCAAAACCTTGCCGAACAGACCCCATCTCTCCCCGGATAAAGAAAGTGCAACCTCAGCAACAAACAGACTAACACTTTAACGTCTTAATGGCTCACCATAAAAGACCCGAGTGAGATAATGATGAGTTCTGATGAGCAGTAGCACTCTCGACCAGACTCTTTAATTATGCATGCCTCGTGCCCTCTACTTACATGTGAACTCATCTCAGCACCCCAAAGATGGGCTTGGAGTCACTGACCTTCCCTAAGCAGACATATTGAATAAGACTCCTTTCTCTGTTTTTTTTCACCGTCATAGTCTCTTTAATTGGCAAACATAGATGAATGTATAAAAGGCCTAAGCCAGAGCCAGGCTTTATGCTAAAAGCACTGGTAGCATTGCCGTACCTTTGTCCTCCTGCCCATGTCTCCCGGCCCTGTGGAGTTGCTATGCAAGTCTTGTACTCATTTTGTAGGGAACTAATTCTAGTAAGTACACAAGATTAACTGGGGCGTTATAGTCCTAAAATGCTTTCACATGCATAACATTATTTAATTTTTCCCAGTTGGTCTTTTCAGGGAGTGGATAAAACCTTATTAACCTTAGCTGACAAGGGACAAAGCTAAGCTTTCCCGTGTTTGCCCTCGAAGGACCACACAGTGAGCAAGTGGCCACCACAGGAGCAAAACCCGTTTTCAAACTCAATGGTTTCCTTTCCACTCTTCCATACTACTCAGGAGCAGAGTTATCGGATAGGTGATTACCATAGTCCAGAATAAAAGCCAAGTCCACCTAACACCCAAATGGTACCCAGGAAGGAAGAAAAACCAAGGTAACATTATGTTCAAAGGGCAACTGTAGGCCTGAGAGATGACTCAGTGGTTAAGGACACTGGATGCTCTTCCAGAGGATCGGGGTTCCTTTCCCAGCACCTACACAATGCCTCACAACCATTTTTAACATCAGTCCCAAGAGATCTGGTGTTCTCTTCTGGCCTCTTTGGGTACCGCACACATGCGGTATACATGCAAGCAAAAACACTTACACACATAAAATAACCAATAAAATGAAAAACATTGCCAAAACAAAACCAAACCAAAAAACCGGGAAGGGGCCTCTTGACCCCAGCCAGAGAGCACCTCAGAGCTATCCATGGTCCTGAGATCTCCTGAGTGAGCCCACACTGACCACTGGGCTCTCTAGAGCCCATCCGACCTGCTTTTCATGGTCCTGTTACGACACCACTTACTCTTTTGAGTCTCAGTCATCATTCTGTCTCGTGTCCCCTCTGTTTCTCTTTCTTGCTGTCCTTTAAACAAGTGTCAGGAAACAAGTCTGTCGGTATACAATGCATACATTTTTTTTTTTTTTTTTCTGGCAGGATTGCCGTTCTTGAACTTATGGGGTAAACCTAGCCTTGATAAATAATGAATTACTCTGTTCATCTTCAATTTTGAAAAAAAAAATCAACCAATGTCTAGTTGCTATTCTTAACTTTCAGAGCACTTGTGCTGTTTATCCCATGCATTCAACTTCTGCTCCACCAACATTTGTGTTTTTCTCTTCTGGCCTTCCTTTTCTTTTCTTTCAAGCATTGCCTTCTCATCTCTTCCTTGCTTCTCAGGCTTTCTGCAATGCCTCACCTCTGTTGTCACTTTCCTCCTACTGGGTTTTGGGTTCCAGGAACAAATACAAGTCTTGGTTTTTCTTTGCCTTGGTTGATTTAGCTCAGTATTTCTCGAGAGAGGAACCCAAACTCACTTGTGACATTTTGATTTCCCAGTTCTATCTCTATCTCTTCTCTCTTGGATGGGGGCCTTTCACAATCTGATTTTCCTTCCTAAGGACTTAGAGACTTATGGCTTTCATACAACCCTGGCTAGCTAGCATGTGAGAAAGCTTGTGTCATCCCAGGACTCCACCATCACCGTGCTTACTGCTGTCTGATCTCCGATGAACTGTGTGTGGTCCATGATCACATAGCACTCTTGCATCCATGCCCCCTCTTCTTTTCCTTTCCTTTTGCTGTCTTATCTCCATTGAACTGTGTGGTCTAAGATCACATAGCACTCTTGCATCCATGCCCCCTCTTATCCTTTCCTCCTCCTCTTCCTCTGTGTCCTCCACTTCAGGCCCATGTTTCCTTTGTTCCTTCTCTGGATAGCTTGTCTGAATTGCTTCTAGCATTCCCACAGTTCCAATTTGACCAATACCAGCATTTCTGCCCTTCTTCTATCCTCTTCCCTGATTTCTGAAGAAACATGTGTTTTCTCATCAGAATTGGCTGTGTGTGAATCAAAGCCAGTGTAACTCTAGTGATAACAGTTGTGAATGAGCCTGTTTTACTCATCTGAAAAACTGAGCTGGAAAACAAAGTCAGCATGGGGGAGGAGCTGTGGCAGAAATCTTGTCTGGAGACATCCATGCAGCGATTCAGTTCCATAGATACTTCTGGAATCTCTTCTATGTGCAAAGCACTGAGTCGAGTACCAGAGAGGACATCACACAGGAAAAAAGAGGATCCTCTGTTGTTTCCTAAAGCTTCCAGGGTCACCAGGAAGTCAAGAAATGCCCCAGTCACACAGCTCCGAGGCTCTTTGTTCAGTAGCTTAACTGTTGAAATGTAAGACTCAAGAAAAAGGAAATGCTGACTTATTTAAACTCTAGAGTAGGGGGAATTGGCACAAGTAACTGATTGGACAGAGGAACTTGAAATAAGCATGGAAAACCATGTCGAACTTGAAGTAGGAACTTACTGCACATTTGGAGCGTTTCTGATTTGGGGGTGAGAGACTGAGGGGAGCAGCTTTAGAGAGGTGACCTAGGGCCACATGAAGTAAGTTCTTTAATGTCTAGCTAATTTAGAGGTGAGTGAGACCTAACCTCTTATGCTTGTCTCACATTGCACGTGATACACACAGAACTGAAGCAGAATTTTGCAAATGTTAGTACCAGTTCAGGCACATGGATGAACTTGCCAAAACTGGAGGTCAAGGCCAAAGCAAGAACCCTTAACAAGGTGCTGGCAGCAGTTCTAAATTGTGTGTGTGTGTGTGTGTGTGTGTGTGTGTGTGTGTGTGTGTGTGTGTGTTACTGTTGTTACTGATGTTGTTGTTGACTAGAGAGATCCTCCTCCTGTTTCCAAGAGGAAGATGACACATGCTGCCTAGGGCTTTCTCTTGAATCCCTGGAGAATGTCCTGAATCTGAAATAAGACATTTATGTTCTGCATCGTGGAGTCTTTGCAGGCATCAGGGTATTGTGATTCTAATAAAAAAATTCCTGCAAATGCTTTAAGATACTAGAGCAACGAAATGAGGCTGGGGGTGGTGATAAAGGTGATGTTTAAATACAAAAGCAAATATCTGATTTTTCCAAGGCATACAGTAGCGTGTGACTAAAAATAGCCACCTGTTTCAGGTTGGGTCCCAAATTGGAAGAGCTTTTCGCATGCCAGATTCAAAAAGCATCTGTCACTGGTAACCATGGCAACAGCCATCCCTGAGCAAATGTGGAGAGATGTTTTTGGAATAGGGCTGGAAAAGGAAGTGGACGTGACAGTCTCTGGGTGAAGGGCGAACCTCCCTGCTCCTCCCGGGGTTTGAAGTCACATCTGTCTCTCCTATTCCACAGAACTCTAATTTCCTAGTCATTTGTTTTGATTTTCTCTGTAGGTGAAGCTTGTAGAGCCAGTCAGTGCCTTTCCGGTGGGCTGGGTAGGGAGAGGAAAGGGCTGGGTAGCCCACTGGTACTGCAAAGACTAGGCGAGGCTGCTCGGGGACCTTGGGACTCCTGGAGGAGGGGCGTGGTTCTAATCCACTGTGTTCCATGACATTTTGTTGTCTATGTTTTGCTTGTCATAGATGTTCTTAAAACACATTTCATGTGTGTTTTGGTGACTGTGTGTATGTGTGTGTATGCACATGTGTGTTCATGGAGTCCAGAGGATAACTTCTCGCTTATTCCTTCATAGCCATCCACTTCTGTTTTTTTGTTTCTGAGATAGGGGTTCTCACTGGCCTGGGACTTGTCAATTAGGCTAGACTGGCTGACCAATAAACCCCAGAGATCCTCTCTACCTCCCAGCACTGGGATTATAAGCACACACACAACACTGTGCCTGACTTTTTCTGTGAGCTCCGGGGATTGAACTTGGGTCCTCATGATTATGGCAAGCACTTTACAAACTAAGCCATCTCCCTAGTCCCTTAAAATGATGTTACTTGTCACCTCATGTTGACAGTACTGGGTCCCATGCAATTGTCCTTTAGTTTCCATGCTTCATAATTCCTTGCAAATACCTTGAGGACAGGAAGACCTCTGTTGGATGCCTCCATATTTGTGTAATTCTCCAACCTCATAGAGTTGCCTTGGGAGGTGTAGCAGCCTAGACTTCTCTGAAAGACTACAGAAAAGGTGTTCTTAGTCCTTGCCCCTCCAGCCAACTCTTAGCATCTCCAGTTCTGACCATTGCTTGGAAGGTGTTGAGCAGGGTTCTCTGGTACTGTCCCACTTTGAAGACAGTTGCAAATTATGAAGGGGACAGCATCAATCATAGCGATCAGGGTATGCTATTCAATATATGAAAAAAATGTAGGCAACTAAAGATCCTCGAGATGGCCTTGGAGCCAAGGGCAGGCACGTGAGGATGAAAAACTGGATTCTGATCAGTGTATTCGCAAGACAGCTAAATTAGGAAGACATTTGGTCCCCATAGAGAACACTAAAATCAGAATAACGGTTAGGTGAGGGGTCAGGATTGACTTTTCTGAAGACAAAGCCAGGAGTCACTGTGGCATTCAGGCCTCTCTACTAGGCAATATCTGAATGCCCTGAACCCGCAAAGAAGAGCTCTTCATGATTACAGAGTTCTAGATCCTGGCCGTTATGGTTAGGCAGAAACTGTTTGCCAGCATGGTCCTTTCAGCCCCCTTGCTTATCTGATAAAGAAAAGAATGTATTTACCAAGCATGCACATCTGTGTGCCCCTTAGAGTATAGGAAGCCCTAGGCTCAATAGACTTCATTCATCCATTCACTCATTCATTCATTCATTCATTGATTCTAAGGAGCCATCCCAAGAGTTACTGTGTGCCATGCACTGTGCTGGGTGCTTCATGATCCCTGTCTTCATGCACCTTGCATTTGGGTAAGAATGGGAATTCTAATTGTTAGGATGGTTCACGATGGCAGGAACCACCCAGAACCAGTAATCTGGATCAGTTGATTAAGTGTATCCACTCTGTTTCCTTCCATTCTTTCTTCTTAAAGTATTAGCACAAAGAGATTTTCTAGGGAAGGAGAGATGGCCTCTCTAGGCCAATTTCTAGACCTAACAAAGGAGAGTACACCTTTTTCATGAAAACCAACCAACTCAGGGCCCAGAAGGGCCCAATATGTCCCTTTTAGAGCTTCCAGATTGAACTACCTTTCCGCAGCCCAAATCACTCTGGGGCAAGGCAGCAAGTAGGCCAAGGAGCAGTCCACATGCCCTTAAGAGCTCAGAAAAAATCATGGAAAGCAGCCAGGGAAGCATCTGATTGGTCTCCCTACCCTGTATCACCATTATTCCTTCAAACATCCATATAGAATCCATGCTTTCCTCAACCCTGGCCAACCCTGTTGCCTCCCATGTGGTCCTGCAGGTTCTGGTAGCCCTTTCCTCTTGGAAACTGCATTGGCAATAGTTACCTAATCTATTGGACTCAGCAAAAACAAACAAACAAAATCGAAATGAAAACAAAACAAAAGGAAAACAATAATAATAAAAATCTCTGTTTTGAAACATGAGCTTAAACCCTGGAGGCAGAACTCTTATCTTCAAATTCTCATCAATCACTCACAGAGTCATAGCGATAGTTTTTTTTTTTTAACCTCAAAATACAACAACTACAACAAAATCTATCCCAGAAAGTGGTTGTCTGAATTAAAAGAGATAATCCATAGAAAGCATTATTGCAGAACAACTGCCGTGTGGAAGTTCTAGCTAAATGCCATCTATAGACGATTGGACCCATGTATTTTAAAGCCTAGAGCCAGATGAAACTTTCCAGAATATTCCATCTTTGCATTTATGATCTCACTCGTTCCCACAGCTCCGTGTAGGTGGATGGTAGTGGGCACTTGTGTTTTATGGATAAGGACATTGAGAATCAAAGAGTACTATCTAGTGGAAAGGGTTGGATGAGAACGTAGCTCTTGCAATAATGAGTTCTTCCAGATCGGATGTGTTGTGACTAGTACTTGGCTTTCAGATAGATCAGGCTTAAGAGCGGGGCTCCATCACATACATATTAGCGAGGTGCAAGCCGAGGAGGCTGCTTGACTCCATGCTTTTAATCTTCAAAACTGCTATGTCTCTTGAGGTTGTAGACAAAGGGGTTTAATCAGAGCAGGTTAGAATATGGGGAAATGAGCACCCACACATTCTTTTTCTTTCTCTCCCTTTCTCTTCTATTATTTTGAAACAGAGTCTTGCTGGGCTTGATAGCCCAGGATAGCCTCAACCTCATCATCTTTCTGAACTGGGATTGTAGGTCAGTGCCAACACACCTAGCTAGTAGTATTTCTACGTTCTTATAAGGTGAATCTCAGATAAGAAAGAGGCTCATGTACATGGCTGCTCATCAAAATGCTGCCTGAATAATAGAAGTTAGTAGAAAATGATATGCTCCCATAACAGGGAAATTAAAAAAAAAAGAAGTGTGATATCTCTACATGATGGGGCCATATATAGCCATTAAAAATGACATTTACCAAGTACAAAACATAAACTGGGTTTACTGTTAGATCAATACAACATGTCTTCTCTCCCTCTTGGAAGCTAATGTTTCATTTTATCACAGTTGTATATGGCTTAAAGATGCAGCAAGTGCCCCAGCCTCCTTAGGAAAAATGAAGAGTTTGCCAGCCACACCTCTCCAGAGACAACTGTCTTCAACTCCTTTAGCTGAATATTTAGCTTTCTTTCTTTCTTTTATTCTCTTTATAAATATCTAGCTCCTTTTTTTTTTTTTTTGCATTTTCTTTAATGCATCTAAAACAATAACACTAAAATGTTCCTCTGGGGCCAACGTGATGTCTCCGTCGGTAAAGTAGTTTGAACATGAGGACCCGAGCTGGATCCTCAGAACCACAGGAAACAAGCTGAGATTGCAAGTGTGTGTGGTGTTACACACTTGAAATCCCAGTGCCCAGGAGCGGGAGAAGGAGGGTGCCTGAGGATCAGTGGTCAGCAGGCCTAGCCTATTTGGTAAGCTCTGGGCCGGTGAGACACTGTCTCGAAAGTAACATAGATAGTGCCTGGGGAGTAACTCCTCTGAGGTTGACCTCTGGCTTCTACACACATGCTCACACACATGCACATGTGCTCACATGAACACACACAAATGCTGCTTTTAGAGTATTTTACACTCAGAAGTTTGGGATGTTCGGTCTCCCCCACAGAAAATGTTCACAGAAGTAATGATCTCCGCAAATGTGAAGAACAGGGAAGAAATGCTTGCTGACCGGAAAAGAAGCTAGAGGGACTTCCGTGAGAACCACACGAAGAGAGGATCTGGGAGAAAACTGCAACTTCCAGATGGTTTCTAGAGAGGAGTATTATTAGACAACCCCCTGCCCCATACTTTTCTGTGATGATCATTCCTTTCTCTTTGTGGATCAAATATTTCATTCTAAAAACTAACAAAAATCCTACTTGCTCTCAGCAGGTTGTAAAGCCAGACTCTCACAGGACCCGAGATGTCTTCATCAGACTCTCAGAAGTGGTCGGTCCCTTCCCTGGGTGGGCTTGACCAGCACTGGGGGTTCAGGTCCCGGCTGCATAGACAGAGGGGACTATTGGAAATGGATCCAGGAGTAAATCAGTGGGTGCTTTGGATCTGCTGCTGGTGTTTGACTTCTCTGCAGAATCTGAGCCAAGCCTGCAGAGACACGAAGGTCTGAGATGTGGGTGGCCAGCTCTGAGCCAGGCATGGCCTGCTTCATGCCTCAGTTACCTGGATTCCGGTTCGTGACTTTTCTTTCACTGTGACAGGATACTTTGACAGAACATCTTAGCAGGGAAAGGTCTTATTTTAACTCATGGTTTTGGGGGGATATAATCTATCATGGCAGCCAAGAAAGAGGGTTTCAAAATGACCAGAGCGTGTTTATGGTACAACAAGTGGAGAGCTAGATGGAACTAAAGACAGATGAGTGTGGCCTTGAAGACCCACCATGATAGCCTACAGCCACCAAAGCTCTATATCACAGAGGGTCTGTAACTTCTCCAAACTGTACCACCAGATGGGGACCGAGTGATCAAAAAGCAAGCCTGTGAGGGACATTCTGCATTCCAGCTAACACAATCCACTGCAAGGTTCTGAAGACTTAACCTGGTGTGAAGACTTAACCTTCTGAAGACTTAACCTGTGCTCAGAAGAATTGGGTCCCGGCAGGAGCATGCAGCAGATGGATGGCAGAGGCTTGTAAGACAGGGTTGGCTGAGAATGGAGTACACAAGAGAGGAAAAGAAGGGAGATAAATAACAGTGAGATCTCCTAGACCCTGAGAAAAGAAAAAAAAAAAAGAGCTCAGTGCTGTGGTTCTCAATCTGTGGGTCACGACCTTCTGGGTTGACTGTCAGATATCCTACATTTCAGATATCTACCTTACAATTCATAATAATAGCAAAATGACCATTATGAAGTAGCAACAAAAATAATTTCATGGGGCCAGGAGGTGGTGGCATACGCTTTTAATCCCAGCAGTCGGGAGGCAGAGCCAGGTGAATTTCTGTGAGTTCGAGGCCAACCTGGTCTACAGAGCGAGATCCAGGACAGGCACCAAAACTACACAGAGAAACCCTGTCTTGAAAAACCAAATAATAATAATAATAATAATAATAATTTTATGGTTGGGGCCTGCCACACATGAGGAACTGTATTAAAGGGTCCCAGCACTAGGAAGGCTGAGAACTCCTGGCTCAGGGTCTTGGCTGTAATGTGTCCTGAAGGGGACAAAAACATTTCTTCAAGGACAAGAAGGGGAAGAATTTCTAGATGGAAGACACAGTCCACATTTAGGGAAGGCTGCATAAGAGGAGCGCTTGGTTGGGTGCCTGTGAACTAACATTATTCCAGGCTGCTGGCTACTATTGATGACCAGACTTCTATTTCCGGATATTTCCACACGAGGAGTACAAGTACTAATGAGAGCCAAAATGTGGAAACAGCCCACATTTATGTGAATGGATGAATGGATAAATAAAATGTGGCATATGCATAAAATAAAATATTAAATGACCATTTGAAGGGATGAAATTCTGATATATGCTATTAGCAAATGAACCCTAAAACCATTATGCTAAGTGAAATATGCTAGGCAAGAAACAACAAATATATATGATTCTGTTTGCATGAGGAACTCAGAGTGGGCACATTTACATAGAGAAGAAATGAATAGTGGCTATCAGAGCCTGGAGGGAGGGGTGGTGGGAAGTGACTATTTAAAGAGTATAGAGTCCCCGTTAGAGAAGATGAAAAAGCTCTGGAGATGAATATAGTAATGGTTGAGTAAATGCGCTTGATACGACTGAATTTTATACATTTAAGATGACTAAAATAGTAAAGCATGCATAATTGGCACAACTTTAGAAATTCCTATTTTTGTAGAGCTTTTGTGAGGAGGAGACAGTCAACAAGCTGAGATCTGATTAGACCATCACATGACGATAAGTTCAATGAAGGAAGAAAACAGAGAAGGAGGAGGAGCAAGGAGGCATTATTTGGGGAGATTCAACATGTGCTCCCAATAACCGTGTGGTACCTGTAGAGAAGGAAGAATAAGAGAAGAACTCGAGAGAGGAGGGTCACGGGTTACATGACGGAGCATCGCGAGTATTGCATGAAGAGCTTTTGGCTCTACCCCGAGAGCCAGTGCAGGGTTTAAAGACAGGCAGTGGTTAGCTTTGGCCAGCACACAGGAAACACCCGTGGCTGACCAGATGAGAACACGGCACAAGAGGATATTTATCCTCTTCTGGTCAGGGAGGAAGAAGGCGTCAGATTGGATGGTGGGCAAGTATTCCAGATGTGGAGTTGGCAAGTCCCAGGGACTGGTTAAAGGTGAGAAGTCAGGGAGGAAGGGAGACAAGGTTTCCTGCTTGGGACCTCAGGTGGATGGTGGTACCATAGTTAACGCAGGGATTGTAGCTGGGGAAAAAAAGACCATGAATGAACACGCAATTTTTGGAAGGCTCAGGGAACCCATCAGTAGGTAGCTCTGTGAAGAGACAAGCAACAGAATGGAAGAAAATCCTTGCCAGCCATTCACCTGACAGAAGATTAATATCAGGACTACATTACAATTAAAAACTTAATGACAGAAGAACAGTAAGCCAATTAGCAAATGGGCTAATGATCTGCCCGCATTTCAGAAGATGTATAAATACATAATATGTTATATATATTACAAACTACTCAACACCTTCAGCCACCAGGGAAATAAAAAGCAAAACTATATCGAGATTCTATCTTGTCCTAGTCAAAATGGCTGTTATCAAATAAGTAAATAGCAAGTGCTGTTGAGGGTGTGCGGGGGAGGGAGCCCTGCATGTTGTTGCTATGAATGTAAATTAGTCCACTCACTATGGAAATCCGTATGAAAGCTCCTCAAAAAAGTAAAAGTGCGGGGGCTGGAGAGATAGCTTAGAGGTTAAGAGCACTGCCTGCTCTTCCAGAGGTCCTGAGTTCAATTCCCAGCAACCACATGGTGGCTCACAACCATCAGTAATGAGGTCTGGTGCCCTCTTCTGGCCTGCAGGCATACAGGCAGACAGAACATTGCATACATAATAAATAAATAAATCTTTAAAAAAAAAAAAAAAGGAAAAGTGGCACATGACCCAGCTGTGCCACTCCTGGGCATATACTCGAAGGGATCTCAACCAGCATGGAATAGAGATAGGCATACAGCCATGTTTATAGCATTGCTCATCATAATAGCCAAGATATGGAATCAGCCTAGGTTCCTGTAACACAAGAATGGATAAAGGAAATGTGTTGTATATACTGGATAATGTGATCATAAAGAAGAATGAAATCACATCATTCACAAGAAAACGGAGTGAACTAGAGGTCATTAGGTTTAGTAACGTAAGCAAGATATCAGAAAATACTGAATGTGTTTTCTCTCATATGTAGAACAAATGAAAAAGAAAGCAAAACAAAAGACTTGAAAGTAGTAGAGAAACTTGTAGAAGAGAATAAGGGATGTGGCAGAGGGGAGAAGGAAAGACAAGAAAAAAAAATAACTGGGAAGTGCCCATGATCAATTCTTGACCTATTCATGTGTGGGAATGACTCAGTAAGATTCAGTAATATGTACAACTAATACGCATTAGTAATCACAATTTAAATATACTGGACTGTGAGAGTAGTTGTAATCAGAAATATGATTCATGGACTATTAAGTGTTGATGGAAGAGTATTGGGTTTTGGTGATGTTGGGGATTGAACCCAGGGGCTTGTATATTCTAAGCAGAGATGCTACGCTTGAGCACTTATCTCTAGGCCCCAGGAAAAGCTAAAAACTATGGGAATATCTGAGAATTTCCAAGAAGTAGCTGCATCCTGGGAAGAGGAAAGGACCAGAATTTGGACATTAACAAGGAAACATCAGTACGACAGAAGTAAGAGATGATGACAGGTGTCTCCAGGTTTCCTCCATCTGACATAGTCTCTGTCTCTCATGGCTGTAGCTCTTTCGAAGAGTACTGGCTATTTACTGCACACAGTGTTTCCAGTTTGGGTTGTCTACAGTCTCCTCATGATTGTGGCAGCATCACTGACGCGACATCCTCCTCACAGCATCCTATCGGGAGGCATGTGTCGGCTAATCCTGTTAACTTGATGTGTGTTCTGGAATCAGCTAGAAGACAAGCCTCTCAGCATGTCTGTGAGAGTTTCTAGGGTGAGTTAACTGAAGTAGGAAAACTCCCCTGAAATGTGGCCATACTACCCATGGGTTAGACTCCTGGACTGCACAAAAAGAAGAAAAGCAGCTGAGCACTGGCACGCGGCTCTCTTCGCTTTCTGACTGTATAAGCGATATGACCAGCACCTCAAATACTACCATACCTTCCCCACCAGGGTGGATGGTACCCTTGAACGGTGAACGAGACTAAACCCTCTCTTCCTCAAGTGGCTTTTGCTGGGTGTTTTGTCCCAGCGACGTGGGCACAGACAGTGCTGGAGCATTGTGCATTGTGCAAACCCTAATCCCATGGTCAAAGCAATGCCTGCTAGTCTCCCCACTATGAAGCTCGGCTTCGGTTCTTTTGTGAATAGTTATTTCTATGGCATTTGTCCGATGGTGACTTTCTGTTTTCATTGTTCTTTCTGCATTTACTCGTTTCGATTCCACTGTATGGAAAAGTTTTTCTTCTCTGACACTAACTTATTCATTCAAGGATTTGGTAATATCACTCCAAACGTGTGACTATCTGAGTCGTTCGTCTTGTCGCTCCACGTGCCTCCACTTGGCTCCTGGGAACTCCTTTGGAGCCGGCATCCGGCCACGTGGACGCACCCCGATCATCTGCACTGCTTCTTTGCTAGTTGAACCTGAGACGCTTCATTGCTCCAGATGTGGAGACAACTGGGCTTGGGTTCTCATTTCCCTGGGGTATCATTACTCTTTGGCTCTCTTGACTGAGTTAGGAAATAACATTTGCTGCATTCAACCACCCGCTCCCCCCATCCTATGTGAATGCTCAGACCTTAAATTATCACTTAATGCTATTTTTAGTTTTCCCTTTTCCTGGTTTTTAACTCTTTCCAGTGACACTGAGGAATCTAGCTTTCCTTAAATATATTTAATTATAACATACATACTGAATTATTGACACATACTTTCATGAGAGATAAAATAGCAGCCACTCTGTGCGCACAGTTCTTTTTGTCTCTAATGGGAGAGTTGTCACATTGAGACTTCAAATATATTTAGATTAATTCTTGTCCTCTCTGTTCTTTTAAGTATGGTTATATATTCGCATGTAACAGCACTGAGTGCCTTTATTACAGTTTATATATCATTTGAGGTTTTCTGTCTACAGTGTTTGTATACCATGCTTGGTTCTTTCTAGATTTATGTGTGTACTCTGGAGAGCATCACCTCCAGGGAGTCAGCACTGGACAAAAGTCTCCCCAGAGAACTGTCACTCCCTCCTCGTTCCAGGTCCCCCAGTGTTGATCCCCAAGAGCAATAGGCATGTCATAAATTGGTCTATGTGTCGAGGAGAAAAGTTGAATGAGAGCCACAGTTGAGCGAAGGGTTAACGAGGAAGGAAGTGTTCTGTAAAAGAAAGGACAGCAGCAGATGTGGGAGATTCGTAGGTGGAGAAAGACTGCAAGTGGAATGTTGTGTTTGGTGCATCAGTCAGCCTGACTCCACTGTCACTGATGCCGACTTACAAAAACAAGGGTTTCCTTTTTGAACAAGTTTTATATTTTTACTCTACGAGGTTGTACAAGGCCATTGTCAGGCAAGTATGTAATGGACTTGAGTAAACCTTCCCATCCTCTGTCACCATCATCCTTCACCTCCTCCCATTGTTCCCTTTGCTCCCCCAAACAGTTCTGTTTCTGCCTTCACATCACTAGTTCACACATGACCTTACGTATCTATAACACCCATGAACCACAAGGAAGAGAAGACGTGGTGTGTCTTGTTTAATCAGACATGACATCCAGTTACATCCACCTTCTTGCAAATGACTTAGCTTCACTCTGTTCTATGGCTTAATGCATTCCATTGCATGTATAAATCACATGAGAAAAAGGTTTCTTTGGGCTCAGAATTTTAAAGGATTCTTCCACAATGGGTAGGCCCACTCTTAGGCCTCTTATGAAGGAGTACCTCACTGCAGCAGGTGTGTGAGAGCGGGAATGTTCAGGTCACCTCAAGGATCGGGAAGAGAAAAAGGCTAACTTCCATTATTCCTAGCAAGGACACATTGCTGTGGGATGGTCTGTATGTCAAGTGTGTTGCTGATTGGTCAATAAATAAATTACTGATTGGCCAGTCGCCAGGCAGGAAGTATAGGCAGGACAAGGAGGAGAATAAAGCTGGGAAGTGGAAGGCTGAGTCAGAGACACTGCCAGCCGCCACCATGACAAACAGCATGTGAAGATGCCGGTAAGCCACGAGCCATGTGGCAAGGTATAGATTAATGGAAATGGATTAATTTAAGCTGTAAGAACAGTTAGCAAGAAGCCTGGTATGGCCATACAGTTTGGAACCAATATAAGTCTCTGTGTTTACTTGGTTGGGTCTGAGAGGCTGTGGGACTGGCAGGTGAGAGAGATTTGTCCTGACTGTGGGCCAGGCAGGAAAACTCTAGTTACAACACATCTCCCAAATCCAAAGTCCTCCAACCAGGCTTCATTTTCTTTTTTTTTTTTTTTTTTTTTTTTTTTTTTTTGGTTTTTCGAGACAGGGTTTCTCTGTGTAGCTTTGCGCCTCTCCTGGAACTCACTTGGTAGCAACTCACTTGGTAGCCCAGGCTGGCCTCGAACTCACAGAGATCCGCCTGCCTCTGCCTCCCGAGTGCTGGGATTAAAGGCGTGTGCCACCATCGCCGGCTAAGGCTTCATTTTCTAAAGGATCCACTGTATACCACTGGGGAGTCTAAGCCCTTACCTGGATCTTTGTAGACAAGTCCTTACATGGATCTTTGGGGACACTCTAGATTAAAAACAAGAGCATTAGTGATGTCTCTTCTCTCAGAAAAGGAGAAGTGATTGTCTACTCGGATCAAAGGGGGAGGGGTAGGAGGAAGGGGGTCCTAGTATAAGTAGAAAGGTAAGGCATGAAGAAGCCAGGGAACAGTAGCTATGTAAGCCAGGACACTGCAAGGGACTGTGACCAGATGAGCTTGTGAGCATGAGTTTGGAAAAAATATTTTTAAATTTAGGGAGTGTGTGTATGTATGTGTGTGTGTGTGTGTGTGTGTGTGTGTGTGTGTGTGTGTGTGTGTGTGTGTCCATAGACACAGATGTTTGAATACTTGGTCCCCAGTTGGTGGGAACTGTTTGGGAAAGACTGAGAGATGTGGTTTTGTTGAGGGAAGTGTGTCATGGAGGCTTCCAAAGCTTCCAGCCTTTCCTAGTGTGCCGTCTGCTTCCTGCTTGTGGATCAGGATATGAGCTCTCATCCACTGCTCCAGGGCACTGACTGCCTGAGTGCTTGCTGCTCTATATTCCTTCCATAATGGTGATGAACTCTTATCCTTCTGGAACTGTAAAACCTCAAAGAAATATGTCCTTCTATAAGTTGCTTTGGTCATGGTATTTTTTTGCAGCAATAGAAAAGTTACTGACGTGGGCTGGAGGGTGTCCTGGCTGGCTACAGAAAGAATCAATTAGGGGAGACTAAAGACAATCATGTTTGGGAAGAGTAAAGGCTATGGCTGGAGAGGTGCCTGTTTTAACTGTAAGAATGAAACCAACTCACAATGAAGACACGATTCAGCCATTCACTAAACCTGGAGTGCATTCTCTGCTGTAGGATGTATGCTCAGTTGGGGGGTGCATTATTGTCTCACGGAGTTAGTGTTTCATCCTCTTTATGACACTGTTCATGGATCCTATATGACATGTGCTGGGAAGTCTTTAGTTCCACAGTATCCAATGGTAGAGGTTCTTCCAGGGTCCCATTGGGAGACTTCCAAGAGGTCTCTTAGCTTGGTTAAGATCAGATAACTTGGTCAGTAGCAGAAATCCAATCCCAGCAAAGTGGCTCCTATGTGAATACTCTAAATGCTCTTCAGGAAAGTGAGGGTCTTGAAGTGCAGTGGAGTTGTCTAGACGAGGAGACCAGGGAATGAAGAAGGTCACCTATATAGATGCAGAATCATCTGGGACAGAGACAGGAGCCAAAGTGAAGAGGAGAGCTGTAAACCGGGTACCAGGTAGGGTGACATGCTTATCCCTGGGCTCATAGATCCCTACTCTGTGAAACTGGTGCATAAGCTACTTTTTGTGGCTGTGATAAAATACTAAGACCAAAAGTGAATTATAGAAGAAAGAGTTTATTTTGGTTTAAGATTACAGAGGGCTGCTGGGCAGTGGTGGTGCATACCTTTCATCCCAGAACTTGGGAGGTAGGTGCCACCCTCTGTGGGGAGGAGATGGGAGTCCTAAGAATGGTAACTAGAAAGATGCTCTTGAGTTGATCCTTAGCCTTAGTTCGACTCTAAGGACCTATGTCCTCCCCATGTGCCACCATCTGGACCCATCTAGATTCCCTTTCTCTGCTCCATTCTCATTTCTCCACATCAGTTAGGACCATTTTAAGCCTACAGACATGTTGGTTGGTGAAAAGAGCTAGAAAAAGCAGACCTAGAAACACACAAACCCAAATATTGATCTCTTGCTCTCAAGTTCTTTTGTATGACAGCAATGAGGTCCTGGGAAAGTCCCCTCCACACAGCTTCCATTCCTCCATGGCTGAAGCAAGTCTCCACTGCTCGGTGCCCTACTGCTTCAAGGTAACAATACGATCTACCTATGTCTCCCCTGTAGCCCAACCCATTTCCTGTGCCCTCTTGTGCTTGCCCTGTTGGGCCTCAGCTAGCATTCACACGGTTACAGTTACGGTTATGCTTAGAACATTCCTTGCTCTTGACCTCCAAGAAGGCTGGAGGCTCCCCCCGTTATGTCCCCATGTGGGCAGGGCTTCTGGTCTCCACCTTCCTTAATCCCCACTGTCTTCCTAAAGAAGTCCTGTCTTCCCCTCAAGACTAAAGGCTCAACCAGGGCAGCCCAGGCTGGTCGGTCTAAGAGGCTTGGGATACTTTGATGCATGAATTCATGCAGGCATGAATGATGTAGTTACTAATTATGGTGTGTGGAGGAGGGTGGGGGTGGGGTGGGGTTAGGGTGTGTCTGGAATTCTGAGAAATAAGCAGAGCTCTGCCAACTTACAGTCCCCGGACCCTGGCTTATACTCCTCTCCCCAGCTGGGGACATGCTGAAGCCAGCAGTGAGCTCATCCCAATGATGTCCCCCAGGATGCAGAGCATTAACTTCGTGGCCACCCCGTGGCATCACAGACCGTACTGTGGCAGACACCATCATTCTCTTTGGCACAGCAGAAGTACTCATGGAAGCCTGTGACAGACAGGTGGGGCTGGGAGCTGTGGGGGCACAGACAGACAGACACACTCTGCAAAACCTGCATGAGAGCCTCTATTGCCCTTTGCCCTTGTTTGTGATTCTTCCTGCTTCTCCCTCTCAGACAACACTTCCCAGCTGGATCATAAATAAAAGAACAGTATAGCCACATATTTATAGTCTCGATGAATCACTGGTGACTAATTTTCCCCATTTGTCACCCCGAATAGTTTTCCCTCTAGCCTCCCAGCAAGGGTTCAGCACCAACCAATCATTTAAATGAAAGTGTACATTTTTATTGTTAAAAAATTCCATGTCCAACATGGGGCAAACATTCACAAATACAAATATTTAACTGCGGAGTGACTTTTTTTTTTTTTATCTGCATCCAGCTCAAGAGAGTCAGATGTTTCCCACTGGATCTCTGGGCTGCTAGGACTTTCCAAGTCTCTGTGGTCTGTTCTCTTACACCCAGGGAGATTTTAAAATGAAAAAAATTAAATACACTCCCAGAGTGAGAGGTACGGTGCCCATGTTTTTCCACTGTGTTTGTTGGCTGTGGCCCCTTAGTAAAGCCATGGTCCTCCAGTATTTCAGTTACGTATCATTATGTTTCATTTAGTAAACTCAACTTACCCAAAAGGAGGGTGGGGCAGCCGGATTCTAGCACCTCACAATCTGTGACACGTTCTTATTTAATACTAATTTCTCCCTGTAAAACTTGGTCTCCTGGATTTTGTTTTGTTTCTATGATCAGCAGTCTTTATATCTCTGACCCAAAGGCTCCATCACTCATGCATAACTCCCATGACTTACTGCATTGCCTTGGAGGAATTTATTTCTGTGGTATGCATCTAAAAGATGCGATTGACTCCCAAATAAAACCACAAAGGGAGAAGAGAGGAGGGGAGTGGTAAGGACAGAAAAGATCTGAGGATATCGTGGAATCAAAAGACAAGATTTTCTGCAATTATCATTTCCAATTTTCTGAGAAATGAATGGATATGGGGTGCAGGAGGAAGGGTTTGGGTCAGACTGCCTCTCTCTCTCTCTCTCTCTCTCTCTCTCTCTCTCTCTGTGTGTGTGTGTGTGTGTGTGTGTGTGTGTGTGTGTGTGTGTGTGTGTGTGTGTGTGAGTGAAGAGGGAACAGAAAATGTACTGAGGAGGTATGGTGGGCTAGAAGACAATGCTCACACTGGAGGAAGTACCCAGAGGCCAGCAGGCTTCTGAAAAGCACCCTGGAGGTGCTGGGCAGCCTCAATCTCCTCTGACCTGACTGAGGCTCAATGCTGGCACGAGGCTGGTGCCCTCCACCTTTGGTCTAATGACCCCTGTTGGGTCTGGCTGCCTCTGTAGCCTCTCACTGCGATAAGTGTGTTTATGAAATAATCAAAGCTGGGCAGAACACAGCCCGCTGAACCACTTAGTGTCCTTTGCCCCGGACAGTCCCAATGCGCTCTTCTGGGTTTGAGTCAGGCCCTGCTCCCAGGAGCAAGTGACTTTTTACCTCTGCATCTCTGCCCGTGGTATATTCTGACCTTGGACTCAAGCTGGTTCCCAGGAGCCAGGTTTTACTGCCTGCCAGTTGCCGATGCTGATTTTACACATTCTGATTCATTTTTTTTTTTTAACGAGTATTTATTCTAGTTATAAAATAGCAACGGCGGGGCTGTAAACTCACAGACCACGTGACTGGAACTCCGCGCTTTAATTTTTCTGAGGGTCTTTATGCAGAACCCAGCATTCTGACCTTTTATTAACCCCCATCCTTAGTCAAGGGCTCCACAAGAAGTAAGCACTTACTGTATGCAAAGCTCCACGCTGGGTACTGTGGGAGACGTGATCAAGACCCGATTCTCCTCTCAAGACAGGGGAGAATAAGAGTACCCACGGAACCCCTCAAATCCATGCCCGACAGCTGACACCCTCTGCCCCCTGTGACCTCATGTGCTTCTACCCCATGGCTCTCTGTGCTTCCACAAGCAAGAACTTCCCCACTTCCGGCTGATGATGACCTTTCTCTGGTCATTGGCCACCCAAGCACTGTTTCCTTGGCTTAAAACTCAAGTGTCTCCTTAAATATCTCCTCTTAAAGATTGTTTTCAGTTAGCATACAAAACAAGGGGCATCACTGTGACATCTTAACCCGTATACATTATTGTACTTTGTCCTGGTTTGCACCACCGCCAGCCCTCCCTTGTCCTCCCACCTTCCCTGGTCCCCTGCTTTCCTGCTTCTGCTTTCTTGTTATGTATATTCTATTATTGTCTCATGTTCTAATCTCCTGCCTCACTTTAGACTTCTCCTTCTTCTTCTTCTTCTTCTTCTTCTTCTTCTTCTTCTTCTTCTTCTTCTTCTTCTTCTTCTTCATCTTCTTCTCCTCCTCCTCCTCCACATAGTTCCGTTTTTTGCTTTCATGTCACACACACACACATACACACACACACACACACACACACACACACACACACACACACACACCCCTAAGTTTACATCACACACATTTACTTTCTTGGGAAATCTTCCCTGACTAATTATAACTCTGGCTTTCACAGCCTGGTTCCTTCAGTGTCCCTGGACTCCCGTGTGTTCTCAGAGTCCATCACCCACGGTGTCCATCACCCTTGCTCCCACCCACCACTCCTTTTGCCTTCTCATCAGCAGTGATTGCTTAACCTTCTGTGCCCAGTACAGGGTCTGGCTCTCGTGGAGAAGCTCGGTGGGAGGGTGGGGCAGGAAGAAAGAGGTGCTATCCCCCCCAGAGGGTCTGTAGTGTCTGGGCTTTTGTTGTTCACCTGTTTTAGGACCCCTTCATTCATTTTACCTGCTTCTGTTTCAGGGTAGTGGTACCACACTTGCGCCTGCTCACACCCGGCCTGGAGGAGTCCCAGAGAGGCTTTTGATAGGTCTGGAATGAATATGACTAGGGGCTCTCATAGGCCTTTGACCAGACACTGTCTCAGATACCAAACGATCAAATATTCCATGAGAAGTTTCATAGACAGCGATGTGAAAAACCTCAGACCATACAATTCTAGTGGCCTCTGCTGTCCCCCAGTTTAGGCAAGCATCCTTGCTCAGCCAGTGTGCAGTATGGAAGCCTCCTGCTTTTTCCCCTCTCCCGGTGAGTGTGCACTCTCCATTTATCTGCAAGCCCAGAAGTGCTGGCTCCCATTGATCCTCATTTCTCTGCCATAGTTACTTGGGGATTATCTTGGCCCCTTTGGAATTTGCAAACACACACGTATAGACACACATGCACACGCTTACAGAGCTGTGAATGGCCATTTATGGTACTGGTTATAAAGACTTAGATGATAGAGCTATGTGACCAGGGCAAGGGTCAGATATCCTACATCTACAATTCATAACAGTAGTAAAATGACAGTTATGAAGTAGTAACAAAAATCATTTTATGGCTGGGGGGGGTCACCACACCATGAGGAGCTGTACTAAAGGGTCGCAGCATTAGGAAGGTTGAGAACCACTGAGCTAAGAGGCAAAGGATTGAACCAAGCTGGAGAGCACAGGTAACCCTCACTCTGAGGACTGGCAAAGCCAGCATACAAAGCATAGCCCTCTAAGACAGGAGTCGGGGAGGGTAGGATCAAGGCAGGAGAGAGTTGGGATCAAGTGAGGGGCATCCTGGCAGCTGCCTAGGTTGCCAAGTCATAGCTGCTGAGCCAGGAAAAGGGACATCTATGAGTAGCTCAGGCTGGCTTCAATGGGTAGCATGTAACTTCTCGGGGGTGAGGGATACAGTTATTCTGTGAGAAGCGGGGGTGGGGGGGTGGGGGGGTGTTTCTGGTTTAGGCTGGCTGTGTGGAAGTGGCAGGGGAGCCCAGTGACAAGGGTTAATGTGATTGATGGGGACTGGGGCTGGAGTGGGCAGGGCATTCAGTGGAGTAAGGCTATCCACTCAAGCCTGCCTGTGCTCCAGTGGGCTGGGGCTGGGGGAGGGAGGGAACGAACTGAGGCCTGTTGCTCTAATGTGTCAGAGAGCCTGTGTGAGCATTCACATCCTTGGGAGCATGCATTAAAGGAGATTTGTGTATGGCGATTAGGAATCCCATCTTCATACTGCGAGGAATGGGTCCAGAGCCTCAGGGGACTGGAGAGATGGATCAAACAGTGAAGTTCTTGCCTTGTAAACATGAGGACCTGACTCCCTGGAACCATAGAATCCACATTTAAAAAAAAAATCTGGGTGATGGTGATTGTAATCACAGTGCCAGAGAAACAGAGAGGAGGATCCTTGGGGCTCCCTGGCCAGCTAGCCTCCCTTGTTGGCTGAATTCTAGGGACAACGAGAGACCCTGCCTCAAAACACAAAATAAGCCGGGCAGTGATGGGTCACACGCCTTTAATTTCAGCACTCGGGAGGCAGATTCGGGCGGATCTCTGTGAGTTTGAGGCCAGCCTGGTCTACAGAGTAAGTTTCAGGACAGCCAGAACAAAAACAACAACAATAACAACAGCAAACCACACAAAACAAACACAACAAAAACCCAACAAGACAAAGCAATGCCTGAAAGATGACATGTGAGGTGGTATCTGACTTCCATGTGTACATGCATCTTCATGCATGCATGCCCATGGAACATACACAAAAACCAACCAAGCAACTAAACATGCAGAGGTTCAGCTGAAGGAAGGAAGCTACAGGTAGGGGAGGGGTCCCAAGAAGAGCGTGAAAATGGGCCATAAGGAGGAAGAGGAAGGTTTTTAAAGTTTAGGGGAAGGGTTTGTACATTGAACTTAACTGTGGAAGACTGATTATTTGATTTTAAAAAAATGCTATTAGCAATTCTATGCCATTATCAAAGGCATTTCAGAGCCCAGGACCAGATCTAAGCCTTTAGTTAGCCTTTCCCAGGCCCCCTGGCTTGAGAAGTGTTAACAAATGCGTCCTTTTCAATATTCAGGCAGTGAAAAGGGAGCATTCTTAATCCAAGAAGGCGTAAGACAAAGACAGCAAATACCTGGCCTTCAAAGCCCAAGGCTTCCATGCAAGGTGAGAGACAGGAATGATTAAGAATATATTATGTGGCATGTAAAATCACTTTACCTTTAATCTGTCCTCTCCATGTCCTGCTCGGCTCAAATCAATATTCTGTCATCTGCAGAAGAGGGATCAAATTCAGAGTGTCAGAGCATCTAGAGAGGTGCTTCTCAACCTGTGGGTCGTGACCCTTTGGGGGGGTTGGAACAGTCCTTACACAGGGATGACCTAAGACCATCTGAAAACTCAGATATTTACGATACAATTCATAACAGTAGCAACATTACAGTTATGAAGTAGCAACGAAAATAATTTTGTGGTTGGGGGTCACTACAACATGAGGAACTGTATTAAAGGGTGCTAGCATTAGGAAGGTTGAGAACCACTGATCTAGAGAGTCCTGGAGGTGGAGGGAGGTAGGGAAGGCAGATAGACTCCTACAAGGATAGGGTTCAGGCAAGAGGAAAATTGTGTTGTTTCCCTGGGAAAGCATTATAGAGTTAGTCCCTGGTGTAGTAGCTACAGCGTAGAAGAAGCAGTGTGGTATACCTAGGCACAGGACACCCAGCCTCCATCTTTCTGTCCTTCCCTCTCCTCAAGCAGGTAGGTTTCCCAGGGCTCTCCTGGGGGCCATGCGATAGTAGACTGTCAACAGCATTTAGAATTACCATGGAAACGAACCTCTGAGCACATCTGGGAAGAATTTTCTAAATGAGGTTAATTGAGATGGGAAGAGCCATCCTAAATGTGAGTGTCCCAGACTAAAGTGCAAGCAAGGTGAACACCAGCCTTCGTCTCTCTCTGCTTCCTGACTGTAGGGGCCACCTGATGCCTCATGCCCATGCCGCTATGATTTCCCTACTGTGATGGACCGTGCCCTTAAACTGTGAGCAAACAAAACCCTCCCTTCCTTCTTTTTTTTATTATTTTTTATTTTTTTGTTTTTTCAAGACAGGGTTTCTCTGTGTAGCTTTGCGCCTTTCCTGGTACTCGCTTTGGAGACCAGGCTGGCCTCGAACTCACAGAGATCCACCTGCCTCTGCCTCCCGAGTGCTGGGATTAAAGGCGTGCGCCACCACTGCCCGGCCCCTCCCTTCCTTCTTTAACTTGCTTTCATTGGGTATTTTGTCACAGCAGTGAGAAGAGGGACAGATACAGAAGTGTATGTGAGCCTCGAACACGGTAATGAAGTTATAAGTCTGCAAAGAGGCATCAGCAGGAGCCAGGGCGTGGAGCAGACAGGATGCTCTGGCATTGACCATTCAGTTAGGGGCTGGATGAGAATAGCATCTGTATCAACTTGGAAAGGGGTCATATTTGAGGCCTAAACAGGGACACGTCACTGTTTGACAAAAGGAATTCAGGGCCGACTGAGCAAGGATATAGTTTTCCTTAGCCTCAGTGTCTGGGAACAGGTGTGTGTGGGGGGGGCGTGTGGCGAGCCTGAATTTAACACAGCTGAATACTGAAAGGATTGAGAAAGTCTCTAGTGCTGGATTTTACCTGGAAATGACTATGCTAGTGTTTCTGCACTTGCTACAATGAGGGCTTGAGATAGAAAATCAATCCAATTAAAGGTGAATAAAGGTGATGGCAGTATAAAGCCAGAGATTTCCGGGCTGGGAAAGTCCTACTCCTGCATTTATTTCTTACCTCCTCCGCTTCCTTCCCCAGCCCGCCGCCCATCTCATCTACTCAAACCTGCTGAACTGTGCTCTAGTTTATAGAAACGTGGGCCTAATAGAAATCCCAGGAATGTGTAGCCTAGAAATAACAAAGCCAGAGGAAGTTTAGAAAGACCTAATACCTTTATTTCACCAGTGAAGAATCCGAACCCCAGAGAGGGAGACACTTTGCTCAGAGTCCCAAAGCAATTGAGCAGCTGAATCCAGAAAACCTGGATTGGGGGCTGTCCCTGTCCCCTCACCAGCCCTTCCTCAGGGCAGCTCTAGTCCCTCTTGGTCACTTTTCCGCAGACTTTCCTCCCAGCCTTGGTCTCACTCATAGCGACAGCCAATTACTAGCTATCTCCAAACTCAGGCACACGTCTGGGTCTCCAGCAAGAAGGCAGCTGCTGGGTCTCCCAGGCTGTATCTGTGACATGTAGCAGATGGTGTCAGAACAGGGAGTAGGGAAGAGAGGGCTAAGGAGAGCAGCTCAATGGGGAGACTTATGGGTGACTCTCCTATAAAGTGACCTCTTGGCCCCAGAACAAAGCACTTCTCCAACACACCATGGATCATAGCTTGCGGGAGACGACATGACACATGCCAGAGATTCTTTCCAAGCCACAATAACTTTGGAGCCATGGCAGCAAGTCTGTGCCTGCCAGGGTCGGAGAGCACCCCCCAGGCCGTGTTATGAGGAAAAGAGGTCTTGGGTCTTACTGGGGTAGGAGCACTGGCAGCCAAGATACCACCCCAAAACACAGAAAGCCCAAGGGAACAAATGGTGAGGAGTCTCTGCCCTAATGGTCAACTCTAAATCAACAAGTACCCTTGCAAGGAGGGCAAATCTCTTCTGAGTTGATACTCCCAGCTCTGGGCCAGCAGCTTTGGCTCATAGTTGCTCTAATCCTCTAGAAGGCAGGAGTTCTATATCTACTTTGCAGAGATGAGAAAATGAAGTTGAAAAGGCTAAGCATCTTAGTCAGGGTTACTATGGCTGTGATAAAATACCACGATCAAAAGCAACTTGGGGAAGAAAGGGTTTATTTGTCTTACACTGTTCATCGTTGAAGGAAGTCAGGACAGGAACTCAAACAGGGCAGGAACCTGGAGGCAGGAGCTGATGCAGAGGCTATGGAGGAACATTGCTTACTGGCTTGTTCCTCATGGCTTGCTCAGCCTGCTTTCTTATAGAACCCAGGATCACCAGCCCAGGGATGGCACCACCCACCATGGACTGGGCCCTGCCCAATCAATCACTAATTAAGAAAATGCCCTACAGGCTTGCTTCAGCCCCATCTTATGGAGGCTTTTTCTGAATTGAGGCTCCCTCCTCTCAGACGACTTTAGCTTGTGTCAAGTTGACATGAAACTATCCAACACACAGTTTTTAAGAGGATACCTGGGATTACAACGCAGGTATGTCTCACTCATTGGGCCCTGGGCTTTCCAGATGGTTCTGATGTGTCTTCAGCTGCACGGGAGCTCAGGGCAATGCTTCATAGCTTCCCCGAATCTCTCTGGGGAATTTCTTTCTGAGACTTCCTTCTCATGAAAATCTGACGCAGAGGGTGGGTGGGTGGGGGGGGTGGGGGGATTGTGCACAGCATGAACTGTCTCAGAGTCAAGCTGCTTGAACATTTGTTTCATCTCTGGCTGGCCGCATTATCTGACCACTCACTTCTTTCCTTAAGTAGGCTGTCCTCTAAGCGGTAACCGGAACCGGATCTCAGGATCCGCAGTTCTTTTATGCGGTTTCTGCTGCTGCAACAAAGTTTCCAAGCTGTGTGACTATGAAGAACAGAGCTTGAGTTCCCACTTCTAGAGGCTAGACCATCCACCAGGGGCCAGCATGAAAAGCCCTTCTGACTTCATCATAACTGGGCAGAGGCCATCAGATAGCAAGAGAGAAAAAGTGTTCTGTTGTTCTTACATCATCACTGTTGCTACCATGGAGGGAATAGTTTCTAATAAGACTTCATTCACCCCAACTGCCTCACAAATGTTTTCATCCAACCAGAATCAATATAAGACATTTACAATCTAAGTTTTCAATACATGATCTGTGTGTGGTTTTTTGGTTTATTTTTGTTTTGTTTTGTTTTGTTTTTTTTGAAGGGGTTATCGCTATGCAGCCCAGGCTAGTTTTGAACACCTAATCCTCCTTCCTCAGTCTCCAAAGGGCTGAGATTATAAGAATGTGTCATCATTTTTGGTTCAACACATGGACTTTGAAGAGTCACACACATTTAATAAAGCACCCACACTCTCTTAGTGATGTTCTATCTGTGGTTCTTGACCTGTGGGTCACGGACTCCTCACTTTGCACAGCAGATATTCACACTATGATTCATAACAGTAGCAAAATTACAGTTATGAAGCAGCAATGAAATGATTTTAAGGTTGGGAGTCAGCACAACATGAGGAACTGTATTAAAGGGTCTCGCGCGGCATTAGGACGGTTGAGAACCACTGCTTTAAGCTGTGAGTACAGCAGCCCTCCACTGGGTGCAGCACTCAGTCAAGGCTGATCATGTGTGAGCAGAGCCTAATGTAATCCAACAAAGCCAAGCTAAAACTCCACGAGGCACATGTCAGTACTGAGCCGACAGAAATTAGACTGCCGTGATGAACAGTTTCTTAAAGGAACTGTATGAGTACTTTTACACAACACGGCCAAATCATTCTTCTATTCTTACCGAGTTTCTCGATTATAATGTGTTAAAATTATATTTTGTATGACTTCTGCTGAAATAGTTTATTCTCACTGTCTTCCCAACCTTCACATCTACTGTGCCCCTACATATGGAAAGATGGAAGTTCATGCTTCTGCTAACCACTAGTGGGGACCCTTGCCATTCCTACCATGACTCAGACAGGGTGTTTCAGGTGCTTTATTACAAGATTATGATTTCTTCCTCACACACTCTCTTGCTCATCTCTCACACACGAGTGTGCACCTATGCACACGCATGCCAAAGAGAGCCCTCGAAGTGTCTCCTGCTCTCTGAGGGGTTAAGGTGTCCTGCAATGGTGAAATGGCACCAGAGACAGCCAGCCCTGCTCTGAATGAGTCCTGATTCAGAGAGCTGTGTGTGGTCCCTGGCTACATCCTGTTATGAAGGATGCTGCTGGTCTCTATTTCCATGAGCCTGCTCTCATTCCCAGGCAGGGAAGGAAGTCGGACACGGGAAATAGCTATGGGGTTGAGAGAAATACCTGGCTTTTGCCTCTTTCCGGTGTGATGGCTTCCCTGGGCCTCTGTCTGGCCCATGGGAATAGCATGTGCTAGTGAGGAGCATCCAGCCTGTGGAGGAGCCATCCTGGTCAACGCTAGAGATCCAAGTAGGAGGTAATTTTGGTAGCACTAAAAATAGGTCCAGTGGTTATTTCAAAACTGTTTTGCTAGCATTAAGGAGCAAATGTTGGATTTTGCCCAAACTTCCTGTCACTCCCCCGAGGTCTTCCTCCCCAGTGCTCAGTCTCTGGTCCAGTGACATTTTAAGGCTATTGATGGTGGCCCAGAGACCTTTACACACAGGGTTCGTAGGTATAGAGTAGCACACACAACTGAAAAGAACCAGGAGATGTGGGCACGCAGAGCTGTATTTTCTATTGGATTATATTTCGTTTCTTTGAAACTTCTGGTTATTGCTCATTTAGTGACCCCAGTGACTGACCACTACTGGCAGGTAGCACCCCACAGTTTGAAGTCATTACCCCTCCTTTCTTTCCTTTGGGGCCATACTACCCACTTCCATCGCCTGAGGCAAGTCACCCAAACTATATAAAGACTTTGCATCTGTAGAGACTTGATTAATGACCTCTTTGAGTCCCAGAAGGCCCGTGATTCGGACTGTTTCTTCCTTTTAACAGAACCATCCGTAACATTTCCCAAGCCAGTCCCGATCGAGACTCAGAGTCTCAAATTCAGAGCTCTGAACTCTCTCCTGGCCTGGCTATTGCACTGTGGAGGTGGATATGGGAACCCCCAGCTCCCGGCAAGATGAGCTGTGCAACTTCCTTAATGGCCCAGTGCCTCGGTTTTCTTATCCTATGAGGCTACGACACAGTGTTGTTGTGGACTGTCAACGGACACGGGCAGTGGAATCCTTACAGTGCGATTCAGCATGGGCTCAAGTTACAGGGGCTGCTATTGCTGTAGCATTTAAAAAAAAAGAAAGAAAGAGAGAGAGAGAGAGAGAGAGAGAGAGAGAGAGAGAGAGAGAGAGAGAAAGGAAAGAAAGAAAGAAAGAAAGAAAGAAAGAAAGAAAGAAAGAAAGAAAGAAAGAAAGAAAGAAAGAAAGAAAAGACTGTTTATCTGGTTTCAAGGTCCTTGATGATCAAAATACTTGGGTAATTGTCAACGCTTTCTGTTTTTAGCCTCTTTAAAAAGCCAAAGACGGAAGCTCCTGTGTGACAGGAAACCAGGCACTGTGTTCTGGATGGGCTCTTTCTACCTGTCTGGTTCTACCCAGGGGGATGAGTTCGGTCTCTCTGGAACCCCCTGCTGTTTCCATCTGCACCCCAGTGAGTGGCACACAGGTAAAGAACGCAGTGTGCCTCCTTCCATTCTGTGCCTTCTCCAACACGGCTCCTTCTGTCTCCATCTGTCTGTTCTCTCATCCTGGCTGCTCGGGTGGGGAAAATTCATAAGCCCGGTAGTTTCTCAGCCCTTCATCTTTCTCTCATCAGTCCTCATTCCCCCTCCTTCCTTTCCCTCCCTCCCCCTTTCCCTCTCTATTCTCCCCCCTTCCCCTCCTCTCCTTTAACCTCCCCTTCCATTTTATTCCTTTCTTTTTAATTAGTGGGGCATGGGCTACCTTCCTTCTCAGATTCACTAAACTCATTGCAGACAAACTTAGTCAATGCCACTTTCTTCATTTAGAACTTTACCACTTGCAGAGTATTTTTTTTACCCAAGATCTTCTTGGTCTTTATGCCCATTTTACAGATTAGAAAAATGAGACTGCAGTAACATACTTGAAATCATCCAGCTACTGAGGCCATATTGCTCAGGGCTTTTCATGTGGGAGTCAGTGATTTTTTTTTTCCTATATACCCGCTTCTTTGATACTCTGGAGAGCTTTTAGCATGGAAAGGAGTTACTGGGATTGGATAGTTAAATAGTTAGCTATACTGAAAGAGGGGACAATCACAGGTGAGAAATCCTGCACCCCACATAGGCTAATTATAGTCTTTTCTTTGTCTTCTTCTTAGGTGTGTGTGTGTGTGTGTGTGTGTGTGTGTGTGTGTGTGTGTGTGTACTGCTACCTACAATTGCATAGAAGTTTTTGGATTCATTCTCAACCCTCACTATAATTTATAATCATTGTATATGTTGGTTTACTGACTTTTGTTTTTTTCTTGACTAAAATCTATGCTCCAGCTGGACAAAACTATGCTTTCTTTATCCTCATGGTATTCCCAACACATGCATTGGGCCACCACATACCTGTTGCTTGAAAAATACTCTCATAAAATACAAGATGAGGCTTACCACCCATAGGGAGACTGGGCTGGGAAGTTCTGTCTTTATTTATGTGGCTTATTTCTATCTGTGTTCTTTGACCTGGATGACATTAATGTTTTGGCTCATACACAAAGGCAAGGGGAAAATTGAGGTAATTACGTGGGTAATTCGAGCAGAATGGACCACCCACTCTGACCTCAATTATATCTGGTTATTTTAGGTAGAAGTAGCTTCAAACCCAAAGAGCTGGAATAATTGCCTCACCTCTCCATTTAGTTTTTGCTGTGGCCAGATGCAGAAATGCTCCCCCACTGAGGCTGTGTGAACTACCGCAGGCAGCACCTAGGCATATGATGCAGATACGATTGTGCACACACACACACAGAAGAGTGCAGAGAGAGCACGAACTAGCTGAAGAACAGGAAGCGCTATCCGGGAGGCTTTCCCTTTCCACCACACCTGGCCCTTTGCAGTCTTCTGCTTCCTCTCCTCAAGTGTTCTCTTCTGGAGTCAAGGAAATCGTCACTTGACCTTGGCAATCCTGGGCTAGATCCAAGCTTGAACCTCACAGGCCAAGAGGACTGGGCTAAAAGACATGGCATTCAAGGAGATATGTTCTTCAATTTGGGATTTTAAACCAGAACAGAAATTCAAGTCGGAGCCAGCCAGTTTGCCTGTGCTGTGTCAGTAGTATTTAATTGTGATATCTGGCTAGGGCGGGAAGCTCTACCATCGAAAAACAACTTGGCCTTCTCTCTCTCCTCCCCTCTCTTTCCTTTCTTCTCTCCTCTCCCGTGAAATGGTGGTGTATCCTTTGGGACTTTTCTAAGCCAGCCTTGCAGCAAGAAGGAAGGAGGTGGCTTCGTTACCCTGCTGCACAGGTAAGAAGGCTGAAGCTCAAGGAATCCAGCCCCTTGCCCACAGTACTCACTTAGCTGGGCACTCAGCCTGCCTGGCTCCAAGTGTGCACTCTGACCCAGCAGGCTGGAGCTGGTTGCAGGGTGAGAGCAAGTGTCTCATGACTCCGAGGCTCTTCTGGGCCATGAGCTGCCTGGCAGGAAGCCTGGAGCTGCTGGTCTTCCTCTGCCCCTGTCCACACTCCAGAAGCACTCAACTCAACCTGATAAGCGTGTAGGTGCCATGAGATGGGTCTGACATTGCAGGAGCCCTCTGGGGGGCTAAATGTGGGTATCGACAGAATCCAGAGCCCCCATCTTAGAGAGGGTGCCTCTTATACACCAGGACCACTGGCTCCCATATAGCAAGTGGCCCCAGATCCCTGGCCTCCAGCTGTCAACACCAGCAATCTCATTTAGGAGCTAAGCCCTCACACTTCCTGGGACTACAAGGGGCCAGGCTGCCTAGAGCAACACGCCAACTCGTTTTGAGCCCAGGGCCTTGTCCTCTGGCCAGTGTCTTCATAGGTCAGATTCCCATGACCAAAATGGGCTTGGTGCCCATGAGCACCAGACTTTCTAGTTGAGCCCCACAGGGAAGGTGATACATTTGCAATTCAGCACCAGGTCTACAAGTCCTTCTGGCTTGTAAAGAGGTAGACTTGCCCCACATTCTGGCAGCCTCTAGTCTGTAATATTCCAGCAGATCACTCCCATGAGGAAGCAGTTGATTTCCCATTCCAGGTGAAAGGTTGGGAGAAGCCAAAATATGGGTTTGGGAGTTTGGAACTAGATGAAAAAAAAAGTGAATGTTAGAATAATGAAGCAGGACCTGGGAAACCTATCCCAATAGATCTTGGGGTGTCTATAGTCTACATACCTGGGAAGTCTCATACAGAGCAATTTTCTTGTATTAGTTCCTTTCTTTCCTTGCTGTGGCAAAATACCTGAGAAAAGCAATTTAAAGAAAAAAGGATCCTTTGGGTTCACACTTCCAGGGTGAGGAAGTTATGACACAGGAGCTTGAGACAGCAGGTCACATTGTACCAGTAGTAAGGAAGCGGAGGGAGAGGAATGCTGGTACTCAACTCCTTTTCTGCTGCTTCTTCAGCCCAAGACCTCAGCGCAGGGGATGACTCCACCCACGTTTAATGTAGGGGTGAGCGGGTGAGCGGGTGGGCAGGTGGGCAGGACTTCCTACCTCAGTTGACACAATGTAGAAAGTCTTTCGCAGACACGTCCAGAGGGTCGTTTCCATGGTGATTCTAAATCTCAAGTTAATAACCAAGATTAATCATTACCTTGCTAAAAACAATACGTAAGAAAAGATGCTATGGGGTCCAAGATCATCCTCACCCTTTTTTTCAGAAGAAGGAAGGAGAATGGAGACACTGGGGAATGGTCACATATTAAGGCTAACTGACAGATATAATCACTTTACATTAAGTGACTGTGTTGTGACCAATGTGTACCTGTAGACACGTGGTAACACTGCAGGAGGTGGACCTGACTCAGACAGGTGCAAGTTTTCTGGCTTCTGAGGTAGATGCTCACTAGGTAGTTTGGTAACCTAGTTGCCCACATGATGGTTATGTGATGTGACTCCGCAGAGTGGACACATGACATCTGCATGTCTGGATGCCAGACTGAGTGAAGTAGCAGGGTCATCATAAATAATATAAAGAAGCCAAGGGCCTGCCCCGTGGTCTCGAGCTCTGTGCTCTTGGTTTTCTTTTGCCGAAAGCCTAGTCTTTTAATGTGGCATTTTTGGAGTGAGGAGAGCCTAGGCTGGGACTACTTTCTGGTACCAAACAACAAAGATACACTAGCACAATCATAATTTGAATCTGCCACCCAATCCTGCACGTAAAGGAATCCCTTGTTACAGACTGGCAACTGCCATCTCCCTGGTGTGGAATGGGGTTCGACAGTGGAGCCTTCCCATATCACTCCAGCTGCCAGAGCATCTGGCCATGGGGGAGCGGGGCTGGGAGAAAGACAGGGGCACAAGACGGCAGAGCATAGAAGGGCCTAGAGGCCCCAGTGGCTTCTGGGAGGGAAGGTGAGGGGTAACCTCATCAGAACTAAGGAGGCTACCACTACAATGAAGGGAAAATAAAGAACCCAAGTTACAACAACCTCAACATCACTCTCCGAACAGCCGAACATTTCCCTTAAGGGTCCTTGGAAGCAGAGGCAGCCGGCGCTCTGCAAATATTTGTAGCAGCATTTTAAAATTCATTCCTCTTTAGAGACAAAAGAAGCATGGTGAATGTTATAAAAAAAAAAAGGCAAATATCAAAATAACAGACACCCAAAAAAGTGAAAGGCTCACCTAATTTCACCATGCTGGAAATAAACATGGGCAACAGTTTAGGATATTTATACTTGGGCTTTAGCCAATCATCTGCTCATACAGTAAAGACACACGCAGCAGGGAAAGCGTGTGCTTGAACTTGTCTTTCTCATCTCCTGGTAGGATGGGGTCCCCCAGCCTATGGCTGTCTTTCCAGTTCAGTAACAGCAATCTCGCCCTAGGCATGGGGTCCCTTGCCTGTCACCTAGGTACTTTTCACATGGGGTCACTCTGGCATCTGAAACAAGGCATTGTGGGTATAGGAATATTGTGATACGGCCAGAAATACACGTTTGGTTTCTGTTCCTGCCTCCTGGTTTCTGACTTGAGCTCCCAAAGCCCTTGCAACCCAACCCCTCCCTATTCTAGGAAAAAATTTTATTCTGACATTTACTATTGTTTATTAGAGTTTATAATTAATGTATATATGGGGTATGAGTTGATGTTTCAATACATGCATGCATTATATATTGATCAAATCAAAGTTGCTAGCCTATCGACCATCTGCGCTTATCATTTCTTTGTGGTGAGAACCTCAAAGCCTCTCATACGGCTGTTTTCAAATGTACCATGCCTTATGACATAGCAGTGCTTTGTGATATACTGTGATATACTGAGTGATAGGAACATGTGATACAGATAGATCTCCTAAATCCACTGGAATTTCCTGGATGATACGAGTATCTTGGGTTTTGATGACGGAATTCTTAGTGGACTCCTAAAGGGTCTCAGGATGGGTGCTGGTTGCAGTTGTATGAGTTCAAAATGGTTTTATAATAATAATAATAATAATAATAATAATAATAATAATAATAATACCCACCCAGATCCTGGTATTGGATCTGGTAATGCTGAAAGATCAGAGAGACAAAGGATCAAGCCACTACCACATCTTACCACTAGGGCTCCTCAGCCTGAAGTCTTTAGTTCCTATCTCCTCATGCCTTACATACCTTTCTTTATCTAGCCGTTAAAGGCGTGTGTGCTTCCCAAGTACTGGGATTAAAGCTGTGTGCCACCACTGCCTGGCTCTGTTTCTCTCCTAGATTGAATCAATCTCATGTAGTCCAGGGTGGCTTTGAACTCACAGAGATCCAGACAGATCTCTGCCTCCCGAGTGCTAGGTTAAAGGTGTGTGTCACCACTGCCTGACCTCTGTGTTTAATCTAGTGGCTTGTTCTGTCCTCTGATCTTCAGGTAATTTTATTAGGGTACACTATATATCACCACAGGTTGCCAGAGGAACCAGTCATGTAATTAGATGGTTAGAACTTCCAGCACTCATCTTCCCCTCTCCCCATCCCCACCTCTGGAAAGAAGGCATTGAAGGCTGAATCAATCACCAGTGGTCACAGATTTAATCAATCATGCTTTTGTACGAAGCATCCATAAATACCCCCTCCCAAAGAACTGTGTTTGGAGAGCCCCCAGACAGTTGAACATGTGGGGATCTCTCGAGGTGGTCAACCCAGAAGAGACATGGAAACATGTACTCTTCCCACATGCCTTGCCCTAGCTCTATGCATCTCTTCCATTGCACTATTCATCTGCAACTTTTTCTATAAGTGACTAATCACAATGAAAACATTTCTATGAGTTCTGTGAGCCTCTCTGATATGTTCATTGGAGCCAAATGAAGATGTTTAGGGGTACTTAATTACACCTAGTTCAACAGAGGTAGAGGAGACTGACTTGGATATTGGAATTGGAGGACAGTCTTGTGGCACTTTAAACCGGGTGGCCTAGCACTACCTCCATGCAGACAGTGACAGAATTGAACCAAATGACAGGACATTTAGTTGAAATCTACTGGAGAATACTTACCTGGTGCATGGGGAAGTGGCACCTACGTATTTAGTGTTAGCATATTGTTGAGTCGAGTGACATCAGGAAACACATTTGGGCTTCCATCTCACATGGGTCATTTCCCAGGATTGTTCTCAGCAAGCGGCACCCAAGGGCCTCCCAAGCACTGCCTTGTCTTTAGGCTCCAGCATGATAGAATTCTAAAGCCTGTCCTCACTCGAATTCTTCGGCATTGTTTAGCAGAGGTTAAGGAGGAGGCTGATGGCAGGGACGGTCCAGAGATTTTAAACACACTGAAGTCTTTCATGGAAAAGTTGTGCGACTCACTCAAGGTTCCACAGCTGGACAAGAGAGCTGTTCTGAAGGCCATGTTTGGCCAATGAAAAAGTTGGAAGACATTGCTGGACTCTAGGCCTCTCAACTTGCTGTCTCTGTAGAGCAAGATGACTCAATCTTGGCTGTACTCTAGATTTTCTGGAGCTTAGATGAACTGGTCCGTGCTCTTATAGAAACACAATGAGTTAATTACAGAAAATAAATAATTTTTAATATTTTCCTGCTATCATCCCTCAGCGTATAAGTATCAAATTAGCATATCATTGTACTATATTATGTTAGAATGTTTGATTTTAAAAACAACTGTTTCAGTTACTGACTTGAGTTTCATAAAATATCATTAGATGGATTTTTACCTTGGTCTCTGGTAGAACTTTCAATACCTTCTGAAATGGCCCTAAACATACTTTTGCCATTTTGTACTGTTTATGTGAATCTCAACGCTGACGATTATAAAATCAAAATATCGACCAACCGTGAGAAATGTTGAAGATGCTCTATGTCCTGCAGAATTCAGTCTAGATTTGATTCTTTATATAAAAAGAACAAACTCATCCACCTCATTAGTTTGCAAGTTTGCTTTCATGTTCGGTAAATAATAAAATTATATGTATCCCCATGACTCATTTTAAAGTTAATTTCTTTACGATTTACTAACAGTATTTGATTTATATACCTATTTTATTTTTTGTTTATTCATGTGTATATTTTTTTGAGACTCAGACTCAAAAACTCCTTATGCAGCAGATGACCTTGAACTTTTAATCCTCTTGCCCCTACTTTCTGAGTGCTGGAATTACTGGCATGTTTCCACCCATCTGGTTTATGTGGTCCCGGGTACTTAACATTCATGTTTGAAGGTACGGTCTCTCCCTACTGAACTATATCCCTAGCCCTATATACTCAATTTATATTACTGTCTATCTAGAGTTATGCACAAAATTTCTTGGCCAAAACCCACAGTAGAAAAAGATTAAGAAGCCCTGCTTTAGGGAACTCTAGCCAGTAGCTTCTTGTCTACCCACTCTGGTCTGGGTACTAGGGTCATGGCCTTGATACTTGTGGTGGTCTGAATAAATATTGCTCCCATACACTCATAGGGAGTCACATTAATTTGAGGTGCACCCTCACTGGAGTAGGTGTGGCCTCATTGGAGTAGGTATGACCTTTTTGGAGGAAGTGTGTCACTTGTGGGGTGAGATTTGGGGTTTCAGATCAAGCTAGGGCCAGTATGTCGCTCTCTTTCTGCTGTCTGTCAGTTATGATGCAGCACCTTGTCTATCTGTGTACCACCATGCTCCCCACCATGAAGATAATGGACTAAATCTCTGAACTGTAAGCCAGCCCCAATGAAATACTTTCCTTTATAAGAGTTGCCATGGTCATGGTGTCTCTTCATAGCAATAGAAATCCTAACTAAGGCCAAACATAGAGTAGCCAGTAGAGTGTCTAGGAAGACAAACTGGGGCCATCAAGTAGATAGGCTCTTGAAGGTTGACTAGAGGCTTGCTTGCCTTGATGACCTTGCTGCCTTTCCCCAAGTAGATGTAGATCTGGGTAGCAGTAAGATGGGCTCCTCCTATCCTATTGGTCAACTTTAGACAGATGCTAGACAAGTTGTCTCTGAGATCTCAAGGAGTCCTTAGAGTCCCCAGGCATGTGCTCTGTCTCTGTTCCTTCTAGATGGCTCAGAAATGCTCTCTCAAGAAATGTTATCTTGTTTTTCACCCAAGAGTTAGGCTGTGGTCCACTATTATCATTAACTCCCATAGTTGACTGGTCCAAGGCTTAGCTCTCAAATAATGTCTGGTAGACTGGTCTACACACTTTAGGTAGAACCACAAACAATTGACTCATGAGGCTTCTCTATTGGAAGCAGTGTAGACATGGAAGCTCAGGGACTCTGTGATCACAGAGCCCTTCGGTAAAGTCCTCATTCTACCATTTTCCAGCATGACCTTGAATTAATATCCTGTCCGGGCCATGGTTGTCTCATCTGCAAAGTTCAGATGTCAATCATACCTGCTTCATAGGATTGCTGGAGGATTAAATAAGACCGTACAAATAAAACACATCTTTCAGATCTAGCATCTCCGAAGACCCTACTTACTATATCCTGGTCAATACCAATAAGAATCTACTGTTCTGGTCTTTTTCCATCTGTGGGCTGGCACCACCTATGCCAGACCCCACCTTTATTTCTGTTGTGGACTCTCCCCAAATTCCCTTCCTCTCCTGCTGTCTCTGTTAATGTAACTTTACATGAGTGCTCTCACATATCCAAGTAATTTCTCTTGTTTTAAGGGTATCAGAAGAGCTGAGAGTTCACGACTACGCTGAGGATCATTGACAAAGGATACTCACAGCCCACTGGGGATAGCACAGTCCACTCAAGCACTGATCCTGACCCACTCTGAAGTAGATTCTCATTGACAGATGAGGCATGAGAGCTGATATTATCCCATCATATGGTCTTGAGTATGAGTCCTGCCAGCTGCTGTTAAAGCCATGTGTCTCATGCAGCTACTGTGAGACCGACTGATGCTGCTCATCTCTAGTTCCTTCAATAAATGTTTTTGCAACCTAATCTTATTAAGGTTTTTATATAAATATGTTCACATGGTTAAAAAAAATCCTTTGCAAGCCAGCAAGAGCTGTATTTGGGCTCAATTAAATGCCCTGCTTAATTGCAATTATATTTATAGACAGTGTACTAGCGCCTCATCACTCAGTCTGCATCAATCTAGCCCGGTCTTCGGAAATAGAGACAGAAGACGGAAAAGAAATCACTACTTGTTGGTAACCTCTACTTTGGTCTCTGGTATCTGTGATCTCATTTAAGCCTCTTAGCAACTCCCTGTGGTAGGTATACATATTCCCTGCATCAAGCTCAGAACGATTAAGGAATTTGCCCTAAGACACGTAGGTAGTCAGTTGTGGGCCTGGGGTTGGTGTTCAGGATGATTTTTATCTTTGCTATCAGTCTTCTCTGCCCCCCAACCTGCATGGCAGAAGATAACCACCTTAAGCTTCCATGGTGCCTGCTACTGAGTGGCCCAGGGAGACCCATTATCCAAGCCATGTATCAAGTTGCACATCTAACTAATGTGTCTGTACAGACAACGCCACATTGTGCAAGCATGTGTAGCTTCTGTGCCCTGTGTGGGAGGGGTGGGAGAGGAGAAAGGCTCACTGGATACTCAGAACAGGTTGACAGTCAGATACACCAGCAGCTGGCCTGCGGCATACAGATTCTTAGGGTGGTAACTGGTTAGGAAGGCATGGAGGAGGCGGGTGGGATTGAGAGTTTCATCATGAACCCAGCCTGGCACCTACCTTCCTGCCTGCCTTCTGACCCTGGTGCAAGTCAGCCCAGCTTGCAGTGACCTTTGTCTTCATTGGCTGCCTTGTCCTGGAGATGGAAGCCAACCACATACTCATTCCTTACCTCCAGGCTAGATGGAAATCACCCCCCATCTGGTCTCAGAGAGTGATGTGTCATGGGGTGTGTTGGCCTGACACCCAGATGTGTTTGTATCTGGCCCTATGCTCCCCACCACCTTGAGTCACATACCTCCTTTCTTTGCCCCATTATTTGCCCAGTGATGAATTAGAGGCGTGAGCTATGACCCACGCATGCTCCAAGTCTACGAAACAGACCATTCAGGCCAAGGCACTCCGGCATCTCCACCGGGACGCAGAGAAAATGAGGTGACGTGTGAGGTGTTTGTCAGTCGTTCCTCCAGGCTCCCCCCAAAAATGACTGTGGAGAGCTGCTTTGACCCCGCTGCCAGCAACTCAGCCAGATATTCAAAAACGCCGTTCAAAGAAGACAGCTAGGGCTTGGCTGTCGTCCTCACACCGTGCGAACGTGAGCGTCCTTAGTTCATAACCCAGGATGCTCCCTCTCTTCCTCACTGGGAAGGGCTCAGCAACTTTTCTTCAACCACCACTGCTTACTGAGTGGTAATTATCTTTCAACACTGTCGCCTCTGGAAAGGCTGGGATGGGAGCGTTCACCCCAGCTGGGCTGGAGCCAGGCCTGTCGGAGGACAATGGACATCTCAGAGTCCATTCTATTTATCCCTCTCCTGAAACGCCGGCTCTCAGATGAGAGGAGCCCTCCATCGCCAACTGGAAAGAAAGAGAGCTCCATACCTTCCCACAGTCCCCATGGCTGCAGCCAGAATGGCGGGGACTTAAAATTTCCACCTTTTTGAACTTTGCTTCTGGGAGTGCCTCTCTAGCTAGGTCTTTTATTATTTGTAACAGCATCATGGTGATTTTTCCTCTCTAATTGTCGCAGGTCATAGTCACGGGATATCTACTCTTGGCAGGCGCTGTGTTTACGTGCATCTCCTCAGTCACACTTTGTTACTGCACGAAGCGGGTACATTGCTGGGCTTCCATGTACAGACATGGGGACCAAGGCTCTACGAGGTTAGGCCCCTCCATCCTAGGTCAGAGGTCATACAGTGGCTATCAGATGGTGCTGAAACTGGAACACAGGTCCCCTGACCCAAAGGCTCCCTTTTAGCCATGGCTTTCTCCCTCCATCCTTAAGAGTTGAAACATATTCAGTTCTACGAGTCTGCCTAGGAGCATGCTTTGGAAACACCCCCAAAAGATCCTGAGTTTCTGATTTATAATGTTCCCCCACTCCATCCCAGCAGCCTGCACATGCTTGCTGTGTGTGATGGCACTCGCTCCCTGCTCTCAGATAGATACTTCAGAGTGGAATTGCTCTCGTGGTAATTTTGCGTTTTGCATTTCATGTTCAGAATTTTAAGGAGCTTCCAAGTGTCTTCAGAAGTGGCTGTAGCATGTTATATAGAGTCCCATCTGAATTGTGGGAGGGCGATGGCTTTCCCCCTTTGTTCTCTCACGTTTCCGATTTTGCTCCAAATTACCTTTGAAACTCACTTTCCCTTTTTCCTTTGTCCAGTAGCTGATTTTTTTTCCTCCAGCTGAACTAAACACCTACATGTCTAAACTCCACATTTACAGATGGCAGCTATTCCCGATGACCTTAACCACGTGCAGACTAAGACCTCCCTGGACCCCCCCCCCCCCCCCCCCCCCCCCCCCCGCAAAAGATGCTCCAGCCTACAGTGAACAGAGAACCTAGGAAACGCCTCTTTCTCATCTCCCTGAGAAGCCGCACGCAGGGAAGGTATGGGTGTCATGTTCCTTTGAGAAATATGAGACTGAAAGGCAGCGTGCTGAGCACAGTAGAGCACACCTGTGTCCCAGCCCTCAGAAGGTAGAGGCAAGAAGGTCACAAGCTAGGGCCAGCCTGGGCTACCTGGCATGTCTATGCAGGAATTTATCAGATTTTATTACTAATGTACAGGCTGTGTTTATAGCATCTCATCTGTTTTCTTTAAGAAACCCACTTCTGTGACGGCTTCTGTGTTCCCATCTGCCTCCATCTTAGAAATTCTGTCTTAAAGGTTAAGTGTCTTGCCTGAGATCACCCAGCAAACAGGGGAAGCCCAGGCTCAGACTCAGGCCAGGCTGTATTTCTTTTTTTTTTTTTTTTTTTTTTCTGCTCTCCCAAATGGCAAGATGCACGTTCTCATGATCTTTCTATCCCGTCGTGACTTGTTGGGCACTTCATGGAGACCCTTCCTTGCCATCTCCTTCCTGCATGCTTCCTGCTGATGACCTAGATCCCCTCAAGTTCAAGCTCTTCATCTGTCTGACCTGAGCTTCTTGGGCCTACCCTGGTCACATGGTACTCTTTTGGCAAGCAAAAAGCTTTTGCTTTATCTGTTTTCTTTTCCACATCATCATTGTTTCCATAGGATGTCTGCCTTCCCAAAATAACACCGGGGGATTCCAGGTAAACTCAACATCCGACCAAAATCCCCATTCAGCAACAGCAGTCTGAGGGCCTCTGGTTAGCCATTGTTTTCTTTCTTCCCTCTGATCATTCAGGCTCAGAGGCATGGGAGTATGGGACGTGGAGCCTGGAAGGGAGAGACAGGGGGAGGGGAGAGATTTAACCAAGCCCACTGACCTCTGACCCCTGCCCCAGGATTAGAGGTTAACAATAACGTCCTTTCTCAGTGCCTGGGGCATGTTATGACGGCACACACTATATTCTCAGTGTATAGATTACAGACAGATGTTATTATGTACCTGGTGGCACTCCGGGCTAGCCTCATTGGCTTTGGGATCTATGTCTATTGTGTCCATGTGCCGCCCCTTGGATCCCCCTTCCTGGGCTGTAAGTACGCGCTCCTGGCTCGCCGGTTTCTGGTCTCGTGAGAGCGTTCTCTGCAGACGTGGGCCAGCCGAGCTGTGTGTGGTGTTTACTCTCCCTTCACCGCTTTCTGAACAGTTCCTGCAATTTTCCTTGATCTATCTGACAGCTCGAGTCCAGAAGCGCTGTTAACGTCCTTGGATGTGGCGGGTTCACTGTGTCCTTCTTTTCACTGAAAAAAAAAAAAGAAAAAAAGAAAAAGAAGCCAGCTAACAGGGGGATCCCAGGACTCAGTGGGCAAAACAGCTGCTAGGCAAGCCCAAGGACCTAGGTTCGAGGCTCTGGAGCCTCAAAACAAAAACAACAAAAAAACCCAAAAAACCTCAGACCTTCGCACAGGTGTTTAGAATCCCAGTGGTCCTCTGAGAGGATGGGAGGGGAGATGGGAGAATTTTGACCTAGCCCAGAGTACGAAGAGAAAAAAAGGACAGAGAAGCTGCTTAGAGTGGGAGGTAAGGACTGACACCCAAGGCTGTCCCTTGAGTTCTACATGCATGCCATGACATGAACACACACACACACACACACACACACACACACACACACACACACACACACACAAGAGCTCAGCATCATCAGCCCCTTGGAGAGATGACCCTAGGTTACCTCTTACTGTTCCTGTCTTTGGTCACTGGAAGATTCCACTCCAGCACGAAGCATCCTTTCTGGTCATGTATAGGGGGTTTGGCTGATATTGAACTGTGGGTATGATGTGTGAATGCCATGGAAACCTGGTCTTAGAAACAGTTTTATTAGGAAGACTTCCAACACAGAGGGAAACAAATGGGATAATGAAACATATGTACTGAGGCCTTTGCTCCAACTTCAAACCAGTTTGTATTTCACGTCTTAGCTCGCATGCACCCCTTCTCCAGTCCAGACCATGTTGCTATCACATATTTTATCCATAAGTATCTTGGCCTGCATTTCTAAGACATAAGGGCCCTTTAAAAAAGACTTAAACACAATACCTTGACACACCAAAAACCGAGCAATTCTTAGATATAGTCAACGTGTTCAAATTTGTCCAATTTTCTCATTATTGTTTTATGGCTTGGAAAGGCATTTTCAAATTATTTCCTTGAGTTGAAAAACTTGTCAGGGTACCTTTAAAATATTTTATCAGTGTTTTTCTGTGTCAAGGATTCACCCAGGAAGCTTGTTAAAAATGAAGATTCCCAAATTGCACTTGGATGTACAGAGAGGCCCCAGAAGTTCCCTTGTCTATGCATGTCTATCAAAACTCTAGTTTTTTTCCTCATCTGTGTTTAACTCTTCGGCCTCCCCTTTTAAAGTGCTTTCTTATGCTGTGATTTAGTCGCAGGGACTTTATTTTGTTTTTTTCAAATGTTCCCTGCTCTCTTTGTCTGGTATTCGCTTCTGCCTGGAGCAGGCTTTAGGGTACCCCGTATCCCTCTTCTCTTATTTCTCTCCTGTTCACCTTTGGGCTCCTGGCTTAGCTTACATCCTCCCTCTAGCCTTCTCTGACCTTGATTGTGGGTCAGCTGTCCCTCTCGTCTCCCCTCCAGTACCCCATCGTTCCTGTCACAGTGGTCATCGAACAGCTTTGTCACAGTTCCTGGTCCTGCTCATCTAGAAGACCAAAAAGTCCCGAGAGCGGAGACTCCATCCTCTTGTTTACTCCTGTAGTCCGGACCCCGCCACAGGCCTGGCCCACAGCCAGGGTTTGGCAAATCATCATGGAAACGGAAACTGAATTCGGATGAAAGTTTACTTCAGCCACATAAACTAGGGACAGTTCCGCGAGCAGAAAACACCCAAAGCTTTGACTGTGTACAATATTAAAAAAATCTCAAGCATTCCCTTGTCTTGGCAAAGCACAGACTCTAAACATCTATTCCCAGGATGTTTTTCATCACGTTTGCTGGCAATGGGCTCATTGTCTTTTTCTCGTCGTTTGCAGAGAACTATGCCACAGCTATCACTGGAGAATGGAGAACAGCAACCACAGTTTCATCCACTAACAGTTCTTCCTTCTTATTAAGGAAAGGCGGTCATCCTTCACAATAATATCTGGCTCAAGGAAGGGTAGCCATGTTTTGGAAGCAATATTCTTCTTTTTTGCCATAGCCATTTGCTCACAAAACAACATGCCATCCACTTCTGCGCGGTCCGGCCACTTGTGGGTGTCGGACATTGAAAACATGGCTTGTCTGAGTTGAAATGTAGCATAAATGTAACACGCATGCTGGACTAAAGAGCTAGTAAGAAACAATGTGAAATATCTCCCTGAAATCTGTGTGATGACTTCATGTTCAAAATGAAATAACAGTTTGGATTTATTGAGTGAAATAAAAAAAAATCATCAAAGTTAGTTTCATCTGTTTCTTTTGCTTTTTTCAATATGGCTATCAGAAGGTTTAGGACACTGTACATAGCTTATGTCATGCTTCCATTGGACAGCAAGGCCCTGGGGCCACTGAGCATGTCTGCCATGGTTTCCTCCTTTGTAGAATGAAAGTCAGAAAACAAATCTCTTCCTTCACTGGTTATGGTAAGGACAAATGTGTTAGTATTTCTGGGGCACTTAAGATACACCTGACATATAATATGTACTTTCTAAATGTTTGTGGAATAAAGAAGTGGTGCATAGCACCATTAACACGGGAATTTTAGCCCAGGTTATGGGCTACAAAGCAGATATGAGACAAAACTTATGGAGAAGGTTTTGATGATGGAAGAATCCCAGGAAGATAGAACTGAGGAGAAGCATAATGGGGCAGGGAATGAGGGGAGCTAACGGTTGTGTGATGAGGGGCCGGCCACAGCTGATGAGGAGCTGGCCACAGCTGCCCTACACAAATCGTAGCTGGTGTTTGATGGGATAAACCATGTGGGGGAGAGGATGCGGTGTGGAAGAGGTGTTCACCAATTCCTTCCTGGCTCCTGCTTCTCATTGGATGACGTTTGCCCCAGCAATGCTAAGGTTTTTACATGTTCTGATTATGTCACCAGGCCTTTCTGGAGACTCCCCGAGAAACTAAGGGGTCCAAAGTCCACTGGCAGGACACGGAGTCTCCTGATGTGACAGGAGCCATGGAAGCCTTAAGGAATCATCCCTGGAGCATCCATCCCTACGATGTCAGAGAGGCAAAGCCACAGCAGTGTGAGCAGGGCTTTATGACTGCACGAAGGCCATCACACTATGCTGGGGTTGGTCCAGCGAGGAATCATGGCAAATGGCCAAATGCAGGAGCAGAGGCGACACAGAGAAGCTGAAGGAATGTGTGTGTGTGTGTGGGGGGGGGGGGCATCATCTTGGCACTGTCCATCCAAGCCTGAGACTCTGACTCGTGTTTATTTGCTAGATGTTCGTTTGGTTTGTTTTGACATCTCCAAAGCTTAGCTTGAACCTGTGCAGTCTGTACTTTTGGTGCCCATCCCAGATTTCCTCCCCTGACCCAGCCCCTCCACGCCCGTCAGCACCTTGCTCAAGGCAGAAACCTGAGTGCCATACATGAGGGCGCTCTCTCCTGCAGTCCACGCCCTCAGAAAGTCCCACCAAGTCTACCTCCAAAACGTGTCGGAAATCCCCTGGTCACCTAGTCACCTCTCCAGCATCTCTCCTGAGACGGCGGTAGTAGATTCCAAAATGGCCCTCCTGCTTCCTGCTTTCTTTTCTCTAGTGATCACAGTGGCATCTAAAGCAGGGGTTCGAGACCTGTACGACGCTGGAGGTGTCGAATGACCCTTTCACAGGGGTGGCCTAAGACCATCGGAAAACACAGAGATTTACATTACGATTCATAACAGTAGCAAAATGACAGTTTTGAAGTAGCAACGAACATGATTTTAAGGTTGGGGGTCACCACAACAGGAGGAACTGTATTAAAGGAAGGTTGGGGACAAAGCGTACATCAAACCCTATCTCTTGTTGCTTTCAAGCCTCTAAAGGGGTTTCTAGCACGAAACCAGAAAGTCCTTACCATGCTCTGCCCTGGATAACTCCCTTGAGACCCTCTTCTCCCCTCCCTTTCCTCTCTGCCTGTTCACCAGCCTCCTCCTGTCCTAAAACATGCCTTATTGTTTTCAGTGCAAGGGACGGCAGGACACTGCCTGCTGCTGTTTTATATATAAAGGTTTATTGAGGTACACGCATGACAGATTTATGGAGCAGGAGGTCTAAAAGTTACCATTTGTCTCTCGTTTTGGGTGGCTTTGACCAGGTTTCCAGCTCTCTCTCCAGCAGTTTACAGGCAGCTGCTTTCCCTTTCCTTAGACACACAGTTACCATGGCCCCTCCTCAAATAGGGTCTCCTGACGCCATTGCTGTAACAGAAGTCTCTGCCCTTCCCCCAACACGCTATTATTTCCTGTCACCCTGCCCGGCTTCTATGGAGCACCTTCTCAATGTGAGGTTACATATTCGTTCATTATTCTCCCGGCTTACTCTCAGTGACCTCTCCTTACAGCTCTCAGCTTGAAGAGGATATTGAAAGGGGGGAGGGTGCTCCCCGCATCCCCAAGAGCCTTCTTCTAATCAACTCCTGGAATTTCTGCAATTTGAACTTGGCCCCTTTGGAGAAGGTCTCTCATCACACTCTGGTCTGAAAATTAGCTGGCCATTCCACTCTGCTGGGTAGTTGGGGCAGGGGTGCGGGCAGGTAACATGTTCAGAGCAGAATTTAATGTCCTGCCTGAATGTGACAAAATTTCTCAGCCATAGTGAGCTTTAGACCCACCTCATCCTGTTTCAAGTTTTGTTTTCCACAATCATTCAATCAGTCCCCTCTCTCTTCCCCACGGACCAGAAAATGCACAGTGAGCACAAGGCAGCCTGCTGGCATTCACCTTTTCCAGGAGGTGGGCTATGAGTCGCTTTGTGTTGGGAGCCCTGAATCCAGAGGAAGGGCTTGCAGTTTCCTCCTCCGGTCACCAGGGGGCGGTGCACCTTTCAGAGGCCTGATTGCTCTTTAACTTCACAAAGCACTCTTTGGGAAACTGGGAAAGCAGAGAAGTGCCCATCCTTGGGCATCAAGCTGCGCTCAAGCCGAAGGAACAGATGAACGTACAAACACATGAGATGGAAACCCAGTGCCCTCCAGAGACTCACAGGCAGACACCAGTGGAGAGGCAAAGCAGGAAGTAGCTTTGAGAGCCACTTCCTCTGGTTTACAGACCAGAAAATAAAGGAACTTGTCTGGTTAAAACCAGAACCAGCTAGAACTCAATCTGCCCATTCTCCCTTTATGTCCCAAGATACCAGCGTATCTTTGACTCTCGGGTAACCTAGGAAGTACGGAGAACGGCTGGACATAGATCAGATTTCTCTGGGAAACAATCCTGAAGGCAGCAGGGAAGGAGCCCTCTTGACTTTGACAGCCTTGGTTTGAATCTCAATGGCCTAATAGTTGCAAGGCAAGACCAGGGCCCCAGACTCTTCCCCCTCCAAGTCACAATCATAATTTGGCATGCCACGCACTCCTGGGCAGTTTTGAGGCAATCCCTGCACATGCCTAGCAACTCTGAGGGACACGGTAGTTGTGCAGCAGTTTAGGTCAATATTGAGTTTTGAACAGATTGGCGAAGCAGAGGGCGGAGGTGGGAGATCCTACACCACAGGGCTTCTGTAATCATTACAAATGATCCTGAGCTCCCGCAGTGCAGATACAGCCAGTGTTCTGGGTCTCTTTTAGTGAAAGGGAAAAAACAGTTAAGCAAGTGCTCTGGCCTGTGTAATGCTCCACTCTTGGATGCTGCCAAGACCATGACTACTTCTGAGGAATCAGTTCTCTGAGCCTCTTGCAATCTAGGATACAGAGTTCTGTATCTCTTGACTTGGGATGGCTTTAGGAAAGACATTCCACTGTCTTTAGGATATTTTATAAATACCCAGCAAAATAATGCCACCAGTACTTTGACATACATATTTAGCACTCCTCGCATAATGGGTATGCTTACACAAAATGTTACTCTTAACTGGGACACTTAGCCACAGTCTCTTGAAACCTCAGAGCACCTTCCTTTCCTCAGATGGAAGCTATCCAAGTGTACCCTGAGGAATTGTGGGTGGTCAACAGAGTCTTTGCCAGTTGGGAAGCAGGCCTGAGTGGGGAGGGGCCCAGCTACTCACCACCTTCCCTTCAGAGATGGCCTCCTGTTGGTGACCTACACAGATGGTTCCTGTACAGCTGAATTGGAATTCTATACCTAAAAAGAAGTTTGTAAAATGGCCCATGAAAGACAAAGTTATGACCGCTGATCTCTGTCCTAGGTCACCTACACGCATCATCTCATTTCCCATCTCTCTTCAGACCCCTTTGAGTAGGCATGACTAGTCCCACATCAAGGACAAAGAGACCTGGGTTCAGAAAAAAAAAAAAAAAAAAAAAGGAATTGGCTCTAAGAACTAAGAAGAGGAGGATCCCAGGTCTGGAGGCCAGGCATGGCTCCAGCCAGCATCCTTGGACCCACAGAACAATTCCACAGAGGAGTGAGGAGCTGGGTTCAGGTCTAGCTCCGAGCTCTTCCTACCTGAACGTTCCTCGGCTTGGTTGTCACACCCTCTGACTCATTTTCTTCCCTAACCACATAGGCCTGCTAGTAACATCAGTGAGAGGAGACAGGGCACAGAAACCCTAGAAGAACCCTGCTGTAGGGTCATGGGAGACAGCTCAACCAGCTCCCATAACCTCAGTCCTCAGTCGGGATGCGCCGGTGTCACAGCCAGCAGGCTCATTCCTGAACATCCCAGGTTAGAGGCATGAAGTGCAAAGGTGAAGTTTCCTGGACAGTCGGGGATGCAAGGCTTTAGGGTTCAAGATCAAAGCCTACGCTATGTTCTGTTGTAGGGTGACACATTCCTTCACCTACAGCCCTCTTTAATTAGCTCAGAGCCTTAAAGCAATACCTTTCACAGGTTCTTATCAGTGCTTCCTGATAAGGTAATTAATGGGCTTCTCTTCTCCTCTGAGCATCCTCCAGCCCCAGAGGGCTGTGCTCAGAAGGAAGGTGCTAATTAGTTCCTGTGTGATTATCTGGGGAAAGTAACAGGACCAAGTCTCTGCAAATCCATGTGGAGCCTTCATCCTCCCTGGGGGCAAGTCTCAGGCTCTCTGACTCTTTGTTCTTTTTGCTGGGTGCCAGGTCTGCCCAAAAGTTCGGCCCCTCCCACAACATCCCCCCTTACCATCAGCCTCTGCAGGTGGCATCCGATAGAGGCCCTGTCTAGAGCCTTCGAGCCAGTCACCTGGAAGCGTCTAGGAATCTCCTGGAATCAGAGCTGCTCAGCAAGCTGAGATTTCTCAGTCAGCCCTCAGTGGGGGCCAGAGGATGGACTCAACACTGAGTTCCGCCACCAGCTGAGCTAGGTGACCTTGGATAGATGCCTTGACTCCAAGCCTCAGTTTACTTAACTGTAAATAAAGCGAGGGCTGGTCCACTCTCAGGGATAGCAAGTGTGTGGTCTGGATGGCTCTGATGACTTGGCCACCGCTTTCTACTTTGTGGTGGGTAGTGAAGCCGTGACCCATCTCTGTAGAAAGTGTTAGGTTACAGACCCCACTATCCCAGAAATCAGGACACTCCTTCATTCTCTCTCCCCGGGCAGAGAGTTGATAAGCAAAGCTGCTGTGGCCTTCTAGTCTTCCTCCCTTGCAGCTTCCAGTAACCCAGCGGCCTCCCTGCCCCCACGCCCATCCCCAGAATAACTTTGAATTTTAAATTTACTTTTATCTAGTGCTTCCTGCCTTGAGATGTACATGGTATGAAACTTCCCCTCATAACCCCCAGAAATCTATGCGAATAAGATGACTCTTTGTTCTCTAGAATCAAAGGCCCTGTCCCTTCAGGGCCCTCATCATGCTGTCTGTGATGGCCCTCTGTCTTCATGAAGTACTCCTTCAGACCTGAAACCTTGTTCTCCCATTTGAGGGCCTCACTGTGTTGCTGAAACTATAACTTGCCTGAGCAAGCCCCCGAAAGGCAATTCATCTCAGTCTCCTGTCCAGCGAACCAGTGATCCGAGTTATAACAGGGAGCTGAAGAGGTTTGACCATGACCAACCTCAGTATTATTGATGTGGCTGCAGCTTGGCCTGCCGGTGGCATGGTTGGCATTTGGTACAGGTAGTTCTTGCTATGCTTTGCAGTTCAGCTTCTTGGGTGTGTAGGGTCTTTAGATGGCATTCACTCAACTAAATGGTGACACACAGGCATTCATTCATTCCCCTTAGCTGTGGAAGAGAAATCTTAAGTCTGTCATTGGCTTCTTGGGACTGAGGATAATATTGAACTCTATCTATACTGTGTTCTCTCCATGTGTACATACATTCTAATGATCAAGTTTAATTGAATCCTATCTATACTGTGTTTTCTCCATGTGTACATGCATTCTCATGATCAAATTTAATTTATAAATTAGAAGAACAAGAGACAAACCACAACAACTAACAATAAAAAGAACAGCTGTAGTAATATACCATGAAAAGATTGCCAGGACTATTACTGTTGCACTTCCAGGCCATTATTAAGTAACATAAGGGTTACTTAACACAAGCTCCATGGTACTGTAACAGTAGATCTAATAACCTAGACTCATAACATGTGATGGATAGGTAAGTTGTATATATAGAGTGAATACTCTGGACAAAGGGACAATTCTTATTTTAATCAAGACAAGAAGGACAGAAGATGCTTAATTGTCATACGATTTTGAAGAGTACAGAATGTAAACCTACAAGCTATTTTTTTTTCAGTGAATATTTTAAGACCACGGTTAATCTCAGGTAACTGAGACCTCAGAAGACAAAACCCTAGACAAGAGAGACAGCTAAACTCTACATACTCACAAATATCCCCAGGGAGGACGATGTCACCAGTAGTTGACAACCATAGGCAGGAAGATGGAAGTAAGACAATTATTTTGACAGCAAGTGACAAAGACTATCCTTGACGTGGCTTAGCTGAAAACGAAATGTATTCCCATGCTATAGGGAAGCCACAGGAGAGACCTGAGCTGTCTTTCTCAATTCAGCAAAGCCATTATACCTCCTCTTCAGTGGGATCTACAGTAGGGAAGCTTTTCCTGTATGCTCTGCATTTGCGATCCCTTTTCTGTCTTGTGAGAAATGGTAAGAGGAGCGTCGAAAGCCTTCCTAGGACCTACCAAAGTGAATGGGGCATAGAGTCCTCCTCTTTAGTTCTGATAGATTAGTGGAGGCTGAAGTATGGCCAACTGTTGTGCCTGTCTGGGACTTAGGATCTAGAGCTGTCACACAAAGGCTCAAGAGTCCATCAGAGGCTTGCTCATGGCGGCAGTCTTGAGAATGAGAGGCAGAAGAAGTAGCAAGGATCCCCCAGTGAAGGGCCCACAGTGGCAGCAGGCCATAGGAGCTATGGGAACATCTGCAGATTCCTTCTGTTAGGAGCTAGACTGGCCTCTGGCAGCTTCAGTTTCTGCACGGGGCTGTTTTCAGCCTTTCATTGCTTCTGAAAGTAGTCTGGTCCCTTTCCATACAGCCATTTTCTTTATTAAATGAACCCGAGTCAGTTCCTGTTGCTTGATGCCCAGATTTTCACTAATCCAGCTGGAGCTATGTCTGGGTAGGGTGCAAGTCTAGAGGACAAATGGGCTGCTCCATAGTCTCAGGAGGCCTGGGATCAGAAGCCATCAGAACCCCCAAAGGCCACCAAGAACCTTCCCCACCATGGTGACCGTGATTATCATTGACTTGTTTGTCAACTTGATGGTATTTAGAATCACCATGGAGACAAGTCCCTGGATGCATCTGTGAGAGATTATCTAGATGAGATTGAGGTGGAAAGACTCATCCGAAATGTGGGTGGTACTGTTTTCATAGATTGGGGTCTGGGTCTGAGAATAAAAAAGAGAAAGCAAGCTGTATGAAAACATTTACTACCCTCTGCTTCTAGACTTCAGAATCAATGTGACCTGCTGCCCTGAGATCAAGCCACACAATCCTCCTCACCATCGTGGACTATCTTCCCAAACTGTGAGCCCAAAACAAAACAAAACAAACAAACAAACAAACAAAAACAAAACCCAAAACCAAAGAAACCTTTTTTTTCTTTTTCTTTTTTTAATTTATTTACTTTTATTTTATGTGCATTGGTGTTTTGCCTGCAGGTCAGTCTGTGTGAGAATGTATGCCAGATCTTGGAGTTCCAGACAGTTATTAGCTGCTGCTTGTGAGTGCTGGGATTTGAACCTGGGAGAACAGCCAGTGCCCTTAACCACTGAACCATCATCTCTCCAGCCCCAAACCCTTCCTTTCCTAAGTTGCTATTGTCAGGTATTTCATTGTGGCAACAAGAGAAGGAACCAACACAGTGACGACAGTGGTGGCCTTGTAGAAGGCCTCATTCCTCTGCGTGGGGCAGTCTCACTAGCATGGAAGACTTATTGTCTGAGGTTGGTTCCTAGTACCCCTTCCATGAGTTCTGTCTTTGCTAAGGTCAGGTTCCAAGGGCAGATGGGATGGGTTTACCTTTACTTACCATTCACGAAGGCTTTTTCTTTGCTGGGGAAGGCTAGTATGGAAGGCGACCCCACACTTGCTATTGTCCGTTCTAGGAAACAATGCAAAGTCACTGAGCTCGAAAAAAGACAACCTTCTAAGTACCTGGGGTCTTTCCCTCCTCTCTGATCACTTAAGGCAGTGGTTCTCAACCTTCCTAATGCTGCGACCCTTTAATACAGCTCCTCATGTTGTGCTGACCCCCCAACCATAAAATTATTCTCATTGCTACTTCCTAACTGTCATTTTGAACTGTAATGTGAATGCCTGATATGCAGGATATCTGATATTCGACCCCTGTGAAAGGCTCATTGGATCCCACAGAGGGGCCATAACCCACAGGTTGAGAACCGCTGTCTTAAGACATGGTTTATAAAGGGTCTGGTTTGGGCCATGGAGCCTGTGGGTGGGAAGAGTCCTCTGCAGGAGAGGTGATTAAAACATCATTTCTTCCTTCACCAGGAAACAGCCTAAATGGGGGCCAGAATCCAGAAGAAATGAGCAGAAATGACGATGTGAAACTGGTTGTTTTCCTTTACCGCCCTCTACAGCTCAGCATTCTTTGGTCCAGGCTAAGGCTCTTTTTTTGAGTCATTCAAGGCCACTGTTCACCTCCCTCACCCCACCACACACGTGCTAGGAGGGTTAGAACTGTGAGGTCGAGGCCATGAAATAGAGACTCAGGATTCAGATGACCTGGCTCGAAATCCCAGCTGAGTCTATTGGGGAAAGTTATTAAATCACCATGTTTCAATGTCCTCTGATGATACCTATTTCATAAGACTTCCAGGAGACTTGTCTATTTGTTTTTAGTACTGGAGATTGAGCCCAGGGCCTCATACATCCTAGGTAAGTTCTCTACCATTGATCTATAGACCTAACCCTATTTTTCTTTCTTTTGTTTTTAATTTATTCATTCTTTTACGAATGCACATACATATATAGTGCTTTGATTGTATTCCCCCATGACCCTCTCTTATCCACTTCCCCTTTTGCTGAACACTTTCTTCTCCCCAAGAAGGCCCTCCTCTACTTTCATGTCTTTTGTCTGTGTGCATGCCTCTTGCATTTAACTGGGGTCACTTGCATGAGCATGGGTGGGAGGGGTTACCACAGGACCAAGGGTAACTTGTCAATGACTATACCACTGAGGACTATGACTCCCTCTCCCCTAGCAACCATTGACAGCTTATAGAGTACAAGCACTTCCTGAATGCATGACGGAATGTGGATAGGCCTAATCTTATGCAGCTAGGTACTGCGGCTGTGAGGTCATGGGTACAGCAGTGTTATACCCAGGAAACAGTTTCGTGGTGCTCTTTCCCATCTCCCACCTCTTACATTCTTTCTGCCTTCTCTTCCATTATGTGCATGAGCCTTGGAAGAAATTCTAGAGATGTCCTGTTTAGGGCTGAGACTTGGCAGTTACTTATTCTTAGCACTTATTGATTGATTGATTGATTGATTGTGTGTGTGTGTGTGTGTGTGTGTGTGTGTGTGTGTGTGTGTGTGTGTGTGTTTTCCACGGTGCACATGTGGAAGTTGGAGGACAATCAGTAAGAGTTAGAGCATGTGTGTCCAAGGAGTCAAACTCAGATTCTCAGGCTTGGTGGCGAGGGTCTTTCCTAACTGGGCCATCTCGGAGACCTTCTCCTCAACACTTGGACCAGTTATGAACCTCTCCATTAACTACTGCCCACTGCAAACAGAAGCTTCTCTGACCAAGGTGGAGAGCAGCACTAGTGTGAATACTTAGAAGGCAGTTTGACACCATGGAAAACAAGAAGTAGTAGGGTCGGCAAAATGGCAGTAGAAGGCTCCCCTCTCGGTCCTATCACCTCCCTAGCTGTTGATTTTTAAGCAGGTTGATAGCGCCATGCATGAATCCTTTCTATCTATAGGCCTCAAATTAAGCTGAAAGTGGTTGTTTACCCCTATAAGCAGTCAGTTGTACCACTATTGCGTCCGTGGGCACACCTTGCCTGGTAGGTTGGTATTGTAACTCAGAGCACTCCCCACAAGGCAAGATTAGGAGTTGACTTCTCCCCAGCAGCCTCCATAGCACCTCCTGGAACTATGAAAGCTAGTCAGCAAGAACAAAGCTTTCATCTCCGTTCAAGCTGAATTTATCTGCATCCTGCAATCCAATTGTGTGGTGCTTATGTCCATAAGGTCTTATCATCCAGTTCTAGTGGTTGACCAAAGGGTATTCCTTGCCCTATTTTTTGAAATTTGATTTTGAGGCAGGGTCTAAGTGGCATGGGCTGACCGTGAACTCATTCTAAAGCCCAGCCATGTCTTGAACTTGCAATCTTTGAGTGGCTGGGATTAGAGGTATGGTGTACCACCATGTCATCAACTGCGATGATTAAATGAGTTAGAGTGTGCTCAGAATGGGACATGGCACAGAGTGTAATCTCAGTAAGCATGGCTATCTTGGTTTTCCTGGATGGCGTCTGTACCATGTTTGCTACTCTTGACCTGCTACATAAGTAATAGAAAACAAATAATCCTCCAGGGAATTCCTGACTTGGGTCCGGGACGTGGGAAGAGCAAAGCCCTCACGGGAGTTAGTTCCTTCCTTCCACCTTCCTCAAAAACAAATGGTTAGAGTGTTTGGTAGCCCTCTTGCTAGGATGTATCACTCCAGGACCCTTTCATAAGCCCATACAAGCACACACATATCCACATGCATAGGTACATATACACATGCACAATCACATAGACACACAGACACACACAGACAAGATGCCTGCCTCCAGCAGCTCAGCATAGTCTCCAGCAGCATGTGCATGTACAATGACCTCTAGCCACATCTGACCTATCCCAGGAGTACGCTGCCTCTACTCATGATTCTTGGTCTACAAACCCATCCTATATGCTTGGAGTCTAAAATCAGAGCCTTGGAGGAGGAGAAGCAATGGTGTAAACCAGTGTCCTTAAACTACTCACTAGAAGATTCTCGTTTTCTCTTCTCCCACTTCTAACAAAATTCACAGTTCTGGAGCCAATTGTCTCCCAGGCAGGTCTAGCGTCTGAACAAGACCTTTCTCAACAATAACAATGATACCCAAACTAATAACAAAAGAAACTATGTGCTAAGCACTCAGAAATGCTTGTTGCTGCTCATATGACTTCTGTATATGAACTCCTTTCATCTCTTTAAGGATCTTATGAAGTAAGTACTGGAGTCATCAGCCCATTTTACAGACGGGGAAAACTGAATCATAAGCAAGTGGTAACTTGCTCTAAGGTCATCAGTGAGAGGCAGCCTATCTGGTTCCACAGACTGGGCTGTTAACAACTGGGTATTTTTTCTTAGATACCGAGGGATTTTATAGCCCCTCCAACACCATCCTACATGCCGTAATTCAAAAAGCCAGGTCTAAGCCATAAAGGAATGTGAGCAAGAGCTGCCGAACTCTGCTCACTTCCCCTGGTGCCCACTTAATGCTTTCAAAGCAGGATACCGACTTTCTAGACTGCGTTTTCTCGAATAGCTCCTTGCTCAAAAGATTTCTCCAGCATGGGCTGCTTCATTTAGCAGATAATCCAGACGCTGTTGCTCCACCCTCTGGTCAAGACGACTTGGGCCTGAAAGTCCCAGGTTACCTGAGCCTGGCTGGGCTGTCGCTGTTCCTTGAGAGGTATGGAAGGTATCTCTTGGCCAGAATGAGAGCAACTTGGGCCACCCTGCAAAGGGCAGGAGAACAACTGCAAAGTGTGAACCTGTGAGCCCCTTTGCAGCTACAGAAAACAGCTTGGTATCAAGGTCCGAAATAATTTGGACCACCCTAGGCCTGTTTCTCTCTGTCTCTGCTTCTCTCTGTCTCTGTCTCTCTCTGTCTCTGTGTCTCTGTCTCTCTCTGTCTCTCTGTCTGTCTGTCTGACTATCTCTTATCAGTTTATAGGACCAATGCCAGTAGTTCCACGTTCCCAGAGTCCACGATGGTAAATGCCAAGGTACATACAGTACCGCCAACCAATTGAGGCCAAGACTCAGTCCTTAGGTTTCCAAACCCTTAAAGGCAGTAACTTGTAGGCCTCACGTTCCTCCTGTTTGGGCAGTGTGTTCTCTCCTTGCAGGGGCCAGCAAGGGGTTAAAGGCAGGCAGGACCTGGAAGGTTTGATGGACAGGGGAATAGGGAGGAAGGGAGATATGATGTGTTTACCTAATGACTAGGGTAAGAGGCACATTTTACCTGGCCATCTGGGCCTTCCCAAGAGTCAACATGCCTGACCAGGAGCAGGCCTCGATTGCTCCTGGGAGAAGGAAGGGCTAAAGCACACATGGTGTTATTAATAGCCCAAGCTCCCTGGGACCCTTTTTCCCTGAGCTGTTTCCATGTGAGGCTCCATCCGAGTTTTGTTTCTGGTTCTCATGAGTTATTTCTGCCCTCTGCCCTCATTCCCTTTGTGGTAGGTCAGCTGGGTGGGGGGTGGGGACGGCCTGATGGCATGCTTAGTGGTCACAGAATCGGGAAGGGTTCTGAGCGTGGGCAGGGCCTTCATCGACCTCCATGTTGTGCTCCAGAGAAAGAGCTCCATCAAGAGCGGGGTGGGGGTGGGGGGTGGGGGGTGGGGGGGGGCTGATTGCAACAAACCAGGTATCCAGGAAGCCTACAAGTCGGGATGTGGGGGAGGTGCTCTGGGAGACAGCTGCCCACCAAAGGACTAATGGATTCCCTCTGTGCACGGGGAAGGCTCGCGCCAAAGCGCCAACCCAGAATTCCCCCAAGTGAACAGCTCAGGCTATAAACGCAGGCTTAGCTCTGTCTAGCTTCTCACCTTGTTCTTGCTGGACAGAGAGGGGTGCGGTCCTGAAAGGCGATGCCACCTCACTGGCTGCATCACCCCCACCCTTGAACAATCTGGTAGCATCCTGCCGCTTCCTAGCTGCTGCAGTGATGTAAGGAGAGCAACGATCCTCTTCAGGGCCAGGAGGAGGCAGAGAAAGCTCCACCAAATATCTTCTTGCTGTGGAAGGTAGAGGAGTGTGGCTGGCTGCCGGACCTCAAAGCGGGCGGGGTCCTGGAGAGTTGGAACCCAATGTGACATTTTAGGAGAAAGGTCAGACTTAGATTTGGAAAGGGGCGTGGTGGTGACAAGAGACACGATGCGTTGACCCGGTGAATGTATGTGAGAGGCTTGAGAAACGAAGAGGAAAAAGTCGCTAAGGATGAGAGGAGAGGAGTAAGACTCTTCTGAAGTTTGTATCTTGTAAGCCGGTGTAAAGCTAGCTCAGTGCCCAGGATGTGCATCACAAATGCTGGGGAGGAAAGGGACAAAGGGCAATCAGGAAGAGGAGGACAAAAGCCAAAGAATAGACACACTCGATGCCTCCACATCCGAATGTCTCCCTCCAAAGTCTGTATGTGAAGGTGACCATTCTTGTGTCATAGACACAAGCCCAGCAGTTCAGAGTGGGATGCCCAAAGACACAGATAGTCCATGGTGGCTGAAGGGGGAAGTAACGCACACCAGAGCTTAACCTCAGTATTTCATTGCAAAAAGCAGATGGAACCTCAAGAAGGAAAGAAAAAAAATTAGCTAGGATAGAGACAGGAAGTGGCATTTTAGAGAATGGGTCTGACTTTACAGGAACTCCCATTTAGGTCTACATTTAAAATATTTATGTAGTACCTGTCTGTTAAAGGGGGGAAACAGGTGACCACTGTAGGCAGAGGGGTCGTGCGCACAAGGGTTTGGAAGTCTAAAATGTGAAGCTGTGTATACCAGATCTCAGGGTTGTGTTTGGCAGAGGGTAACAGAGTGCTCTAATGTGTCTCTCTAGCTCATCTCTCTCAGAGAATGAGAGGGCTAACATGGCAGCTTAATGACGCCATCGGGGACAGGTCTTTGTATCTCCTTTCTCTAGCATCTTACATCGAGGCATTTGTCTTCTTTGTCGTAAGTTGCTTGCTCTACCTCCAAACACTGCCTCAGAGCTCTAAGCAGAAAGGAGGAAATGATGAACAAAGTTTTGCCCGTTTATTTTGATGGCAAACTTTCCCTTTGGATTCAGTCTGCTTTGAAATAGCCAGGATGGTGTCTCCTGGTCCCTTACCTATGGGAGGATGAACATTTGAGTCTTTTTCTTTTCCTTTTCTGTAGTAGGAGGCAGGAAAGACATCCGTGAATTGAAATTAATGCTTATCAAGCAAGTTGTTACAGTTTGTTTATTACTGTTTATAGTGTGCCTACAAAAGGTGTGGGTGGTCTATTTTGTTACAAGGCATTAGTAGATGGGACTTGTTGATGGGAACGGAACTGTTTGTGGCATTTTACGTGGAGGGTTGGCATAAACTCATTTCATGAGGCCAAATCATGGTAGCCATGGAGAGCTGCTTGTCCTTTCAGCAATCCTGAGTGTGGTCACTGGCAAAAAAGGTTGACTGTATTTCTCCAGAAGAAGCTACTCTTACATTTCAGGAGGATAGTATGAGTAAGCATGCTTTCCTGATTTCTTATAGCCTTTGTTTCTATTTAATTGCTCATTTATCCATCTATCCATTCATCCACCCACCCAGTCGCTACCCACACTCACCCATCCATCCGTCCCCACATCTACCCACTACCTGCACTTACCCATTCATTCATCCATCTATCCATCCTCCCACCCACACACCCACTACCAACACTCACCCATCCAGTCATTCCATCCATCCACCCACCCATCTACTACTCACACTCATCCATCCATCCATCCATCCACCCACTGGTGTGTCTATTTATCCACTCACCTCACATTCACCCACCATCCATCTAGCTATCCACTTACCTATCCATCTGTCAGTCTGTCTATGCATCCACCCATCCATCTGCCCATCCGTTCATCATCCTTTAATCTGTTCATCATGCATCTGTCGAATCAGCTGCTCAGTAAACAGTTAAGAACCCATGTGCCCGCTGTATTACTCATGTGCTAGGCTTGTTTCTCTCTCTCTCTCTTTTCCCCAGACCCAGCTGAGACCTTTTCCAGACGTGGGAGCCTAAGGATGGAGAGTTATCTAAAAACCGTTGCTATTTCAGTCCAGAACTTGAAGTTAAAAATGTTCAAATGGAAAAAAAAAGTTTAAAAATATAGATGTGTATTTTTCTAAAACCCCATTAAGCTGTCAAGGGCCCACACTGTGTGTTTCCTTTCCCACCATTGCTAATCGGCAAGTTGTATGTGCCCCAAACAGAAGAGTAGTCCTCCTTTTCCTCTTCCTCTTCTTCATCCTCCAGCCCCGCCCTCACCCCCACCCTCCCTTCTTCTGTTGCTTATACTTAATCTATTCCCCAGCCTCAGGGACCCAGTAGCTTGGTTTCCACTCCCAGGAGGGGTTGCTAAAGGGAACAGCAGCCCTCTTCTGCCTGGAGGCTGGGAAGTCTACTGCATGCTCTGTGGTGTGTTTAGACTGCCTAAGCAGCTCAAATCCTGGCTGCATCATTTTCTAGGTGTATCACTCTGAGTGTTTTATTGCTCTGGATCCCAGCTTCTTGTTGTGTAGAGTGAGAACTGGCATTCCCTGCATCTTCCTGGCTCTGTGAATGGAAATAAACAGAGTGTGTCAGGCACCAGCAGAGCGTGGACTCATGTTTGCCATTGAAACTATTTCTGTGCTGGGTGATGGTAGGGAATGCCTTTAATCCCAGCACTCTGGAGGCAGAGAAGGGCAGATCTCTGTGACTTTAAGGCCAACCTGGTCTACAAAGCTAGTTCCAGGACAATCAGAGCTGTTACACAAAGAAACCTTGTCTCAAAAAAACAAAACAAACAAATAAACAAACGAACAACAAAAACAAAAACCCCAGCTTCTACAATATGCTAGGGTCTTACTGCCCTCCATTCTGTTCGCCACATTTAGAGTTTTAACAGAGAACTAGAAGATAGACCTTTAGACTCCCTCATTCAATCCTATAATTAATGTAATCATATAATAATTTGATAAAACAAGTGAAAAAAATAAAATGGAAGAGACTCTTCTAAAACCGACCAGGTAGGGTAGTGGGCAGAGTCAACCTGGTGACCATGGGAGTACCTCTTAGCTCTCTCCTCTCTTCACAGTCTACCAAATGCTTATATTGAAGTATTTAGTATTTAATAGTGTTTTGCTTAAGATATTGTGTCCCTTGATGTCCTACCATCATAGTCACTACTCCCCTGCTAATGTCTAGAGAATCAAAAGCACACAAGCAAATTGTCTTCCTCGTTGTGTGGCACAGCAGGCAGAAGCCCGGAGAGTTGTCTAGAGGAGAGGTCCCAACGCTGAGACAGCACAGGACAGGCAAAGGCAGCGAGGCGAGACCCTCACCTCTGATTTAAGGCAGCGTCTCCTCATTTATCAACTTCTCCCTTGGCTAAAGGAAGGAATTGTTTCAAAGGAAGTAGTTAGGCCTGGTGGGTGGCAAATGTTTGTAATCCTAGCACTCTGGAGAATGAGGCAGAAGGGTCTGGAGTTAGAGGCCAGCCTGGGCTACATACATAGGGAGTCATAGGAAGACCCTGTCTTAAAACAACAAACAAACCAACAAACAACAATAATGAAAGAAACACTTAGAAGTAATTGAAGATAAGTCTGAAATACAGAGCATTTTTCTAGCCTTGGGTTCATATGACTCTGATTTACATACATATAAGCAGGGACCCAAGTTCTGAGGATGCTGTGAACAGTTGAGCTGGAGCAGTTAAGGAGTCATCTTTTACATAACTGAGGTCCAGAGCGTTCCCCAAACATCTCAGTGGCCCATGACATTGCCTCTGGGCTTTTCATCGCATCAGTTGTTTAGAAATCAGCTGACTAATTGTTGGTGCTGAGGAGTTTATGTGTGCCACAAGGCATTCCTGACGGTTGTGTCAAGATCTCAGCCTTTGAGAGGCTTGAAATTTAGTTGAACATGCAAATGGCAGCAGCTATAAGTGATAGCTCAGGACATCCCAGCAGAACACTATGAATTGTAGCCTAGGCTGCAGTGACAGGGTCACTGAGCTGAGGGTCCCAGGGTCACCCATATCTCCCTGTTATCCGGGAGGTCCTTGGCCAATCTCTGTGAAGTGACTAGTCGGCCCATGTTTACCTCTGTGAACCCCTTACCCAAAAGATCTGCTTCAACTTCCATGCCCCGTGTCTTTGTTCAACAACACTCAAGGTGACAGCTAGGACCAGGTTTCTCGTGGAAGATCTGACTACAGATTGGAAGGGGAACACTCAGTGTGGCTGGGCCTGGGGTCTTACCCTCCCCATGGTAAAGGCTTTCACAGGGAGGGTAGAGAAAATAAAGGCTGCTGGGAGAGGACAATGAAGGAGTGTGCCTGTGGCGCAGTGGAGGTGGGGGGGAGTGCTTAGGATACACTCTTTGCTGAGAGAGTGCACAGCCCAAGTCCCTGATCCACTGGGTCAGGCGTGAGAACAAGAGCACTTTTATCTGGAGGGAAGCGTTCCCAGAAAAATACTCTGAGCTCGAAAATTCCTGTCATCCTCGCTCATTTATTTTGTACGATACAAGGGCTCAAACAAATTCTTGCACTTTACCATGGAGCCCTGACATAAAGGAGAGCCTGTATACAGCAGTGGTGGTGACTTGCACACAGCCTCCCTGGCTGCTGCTCTCTTGAGGTTCCTGAACCACCCTCTCCTATTAATACCCGAATGCTGGCAACCCTACCAAGCCAGCCATCCCGTTGCCCTTCAGGCTCAAGCCTGCCTCCATAAATGCTCTACCGAAGGAGAAAGATCCTTTCTTAGCAACAGAAACCCCATTTACCAGTGAGGAGGCTTTTGGGTTGTAAGTCCGAAAATACCCTATCAGGAATGAATTAAAGCACAAATAAATACTCTCACGCTTAGTGGAAGCAGACAGTAGTTACAATTGTTTAGTGATTCAATGATTTCAGCCGGGCACAGGCGTCCCCTGTTCATCCTGTTTGTCATTGCATAGTCACAGACGGCCACCATAATTCCGAGAAGCAAGTCCTCACAGAAGAACCCCAAAGTGGAAATGGGTAAGTGCCAAAGGTCATTATATTCGTTACTTGTCTCACTGCTGTTATAAGTGACTGACATTAAAGAATGGTACGCTGATGTCGGCTCGTTGAGTGTATAGTGCGTGGTGGTGGGAAAGCCATAATGGAAAGAGCTTGAGGCATCTGGTCAACCTGCATCTACATTCAAGGAACAGAGAGTGGCAGATGCTGGAACCCATCTCCTTTTTCACGAGTCTCGGGACATGGAACAATGCAGTCCAGCCTTAGAGTGGGTCTTCTCACCTCTGTTCATCTACTCTAGAGGATTCTCTCCAGATATGTCTGCTAGGTGATTCTAGATACTGTCAGTTTGACAATTAATGCTATCCCTCGCTGTGGTTTTCATTGCTATGTCTTATTAAGAAAGTATTTTTTCAAACAGGATTTCTTCATGTTTCATAGGCCAGAGCAGGATCAGATGTCAACTGCAGGCCAATCACTAGCAAAGTCAAACATCTCTTTGATAATTTAAAACATTCATCCTCATTGGGAGTGATATTCTACAGAGGTGGAAATTGGTTCTTGGGGGGTGGGCATAGAAAGACACACACACACACACACACACACACACACACACACACACACACACACACACACGAATGCACTGGTGGTGTTATACTTCTATGAAAATTAGAAACAAAATGTCTAAAAGGCTCCTTCAGGTGAAGGACCTTACCCCAGTCATGATTCCTTGCTGCTTCCTGGGGACATTTCTTTTGGTCTGGCAGGCAAGAGAATGATGGACAAATAAGGACTAACTTTGTCTGCCACACCCTACCTGGGAACAACCATGCTCTGCAGGACGAAAACATAGTGTCTGTCTGTGACTTCAAAAGTGTAAGGACCACTGACCTGCTTTCAAAGGTGGCCATGGCCGGTAACTACATGGCAGAATTGAGTGTTTAAGTTGACAGCCAGAATTGAGTTTCTGCAGACAAAAACAGAAATTAGCAAAGGATCTGGGATTCATAAAGAGACATTTAAAGGATATCTTTAACCAGTCAGGCTATGTGGTGAGTGACTATGTGAAATGACTTAATACACATCCCCCCTCTTGTGTGGCACTCCAGTGAGACGAAGCCTGTGGGTCTCAGCCATCAGCACTCTACTCCAGTGAACACAGACCACTGAATGGTGAAAAAGCTGAAGGGATTAATCTTGATAGGCAGGTGGCCGGCTCCTGGCAGCCTGGGGAAATATAAAGGTAAGAGGAATAATTTGCCTTCTTCCTTTTCCCAGCTCATTTTCAACCCCCTCCCTTACCCTCTGATGCTTAAGTTCTTGTCTATGCCTTTCTGGACCTTCCAATCACTGTCCTTGCCTTGAGATGGTCAATATTCTCACAGCAGAAGAGACTCTGGGTTTGGTGTGCGGGAGAGCTGAGGAAGATGAGCAGGTGGTCTGTAGCATCCTCAGAATTTCCCACATTTCTGTATCCATCACTACACACTCCATTTTGGTTACTCTGGAATCTTGACTTACAGAGTCTACCTGCTGCCTGGATGTTTGGTTTGATGGCCTTCCTAGGGCTAGAGGAAGCAGCGACAGGTAGTACCACACATATCATTGTTCCTTGTTCCTGAAAGAGGACAGTGAGATGGTGTTCTCTTCTGGGACTGATAAGGTAGTTTGAATGTAATTGGCCCCCATAAGCTCACAGGGAGTGGCACTATTAGGAGGTGTGGCTTTGTTGGAGTAGGTATAGCCTTGGAGGAAATGTGTCACTGTGGAGGCAAGCTTTGGGATCTCATATGGTGCTCAAGCCACACCCAGTGTCTCAGTTCCCTTCCTGTTGCCTGCAGATCAAAGATGTAGGAGTCTCAGCTCCTTCTCCAACACCATGTCCATCTTCAGGCTGCCATGTCCTGCCATGATGATAATGGCCTGAACCTCTGAACTGTAAGCCAGCCCCAATTAAATGTTTCCTTTTTTAGAGTTGCCATGGTCATGGTGTCTCTTCACAGCAATAGAAACCCTAACTCAGACAACTAGAACCCGGACAATCTAAACTGGTGCTTCTTGACACATGTGGGTTCCATGGTCTCCTCTCTTTTACCAGGTTCCCATGACTCACACTGATGACTTCTCATATTAGTGTCATTAAAAACCAAGAGGAGTTATATCCGAGGAACAGTGTGTGTTCAGACACTTCTCATGCCTTTCTATAAGTCAATGCTTCCTGAGACTAGCTGTAGGCTACTCTGGAAGTTTTTAAGTCAGGATTGCTTCCTAGGTCCCAGCTCAAGTCAACCTCTCCAGCTGGAACTCAGGTTTTAGGTTTCAAAAACCAAATTCCCAATTGGCTCTAATGTGATACTAAAACTGAGAAACAAATGTGTGTGTTCTGTGTACGTGTATATATTTCCTCCACCAAGCATACACTTTGTTTTGAAAACATCAAAAGAAAATAAAGTAGTACTCATTTTGGAAAGAAGCGAAGTCCATTTTCACTTGATTCTTTCTATTAAAAAGAGATCTTTAAAAAAAAAATAAAATGTGAACTTGTATATATGGAGAAAGCTCACATTTTTAGTCTTAAACCCAATGGGAGACCAAGAAAGAAACCTTTTAGAATGTTAGTAAGATAACTTGAAATAGACATAATTTATATTTCACTTATTTAAATGAGGAAGAAAGTATGGAAAAGACATTTGAAGTGAGTGGCATGCCAGCTGAACATAGTTTCTGGGGAGCCTCAGCATGTATCCTTGCCATGTGCCCATCTTTAAATAGGTGTGTTATTTCTGCACGGCCCCAGATGATAGCTGCTTCTGGTGGAAGCTGAGATTTCATAACTGCATGTTTTGTACCAGATGTGGTTGTAAAAGTAGTAGGTGCCTCAGCTGAGGTTGCCCAGGGACGAATATAGAAGCATAAAGGGGTAAAGAAGCAAAACTGAAAACACACTTCCAGGGAGTCCTGCTCCTGCGGCCCCTTCCCTGTCCGTGGAGCAGCTGCTGAGACCAGGCCACTGGGAAGAGTTAGCCAAAGGCGTTCTTCTGCCCATTCACCAAGGGTGGGCTCAGAAATGGCTTTCTTGGCTGAGGGCTGGCAGTTCCAGGATGCAGAGGCAGACAGACCCTGAGGTGCTGACTCCAGGAAGCATTGGCGAAGTCCTGAGCCTGAGGCTTCTGAGAGAAGTGGGTGGTTTATTCCCAGGGGCAGCTGTAACTGAGCTTTAGCCTTTGGTCAGATTCATGACATCTATGTGTTGGTGACCATGACAGCTATAGTTGGTACTTATTTCTCTAAATCAAGATCTCTCTCTCCTCTCTCTCTCTCTCTCTCTCTCTCTCTCTCTCTCTCTCTCTCTCTCTCCCCTGTTCACATGCATATGTTTGAACAAAATGCATGCATCCATGCGTGTGCATGTGGGAGCCAGAGACTAACATCCTAATTCCTCCTCTGTCACTATTCATTTTATTTTTTTTGAGACAGTCTCTCACTGAATCTGGACCTCACCACATCAGTTAGTCTGGCTGGCTGGCAGATTTCTAGAATCCATTTGTCTCTCTCTACTTATCTCAGTGTTGGGTTTGCTTTTAGACATGCGTGGCTGTGCTCAGCTATTACACGGGATCTGAACTCAGGTCCCCATGCTGGTATAAGCACTTTCCCCACTGAGTCCCTAAATCGTGGCTTTTAATGTTACCATAGGCAATGCATTAATAAAGAAGTTGCCTAAAATTTGCTTTAAAGATAGAAAAATAATGTTTCTTGCTAAGCACTAAGAGTGCTAAGCACCCTCTGGGCCCAGAGTTGCTATATTATGTGCAAAGTAAACTAATATTCTTAAGTGCTGAAATCCATCTATAGTTAATTACATAGTTGTCTAATGTCACCGTTCACATCTATTTACTAATAACTTTACCCCTTGTATTCATGTAAGGTAGCAAAGACCTTTCTTGCCAAAGAGCTCCAAAATATATTGATTAATCCACATTTTTCTCATTTAAAACTATCCTCAAGTATTTGTACAACAATGCCCTTTCTTAAATAGACCATAAAAGCCCCAGGGAGGGGACTATACTTTTGATGTATTCAAAAGGTCTGTAAAATATGGGGCTGGACAATGCTTCGCAAGCCTGAGGACCTGAGTTTGATCCCCAGAACACACATTTTAAAAGCTGGGTGAGGTGGTACACACTTGTAACCCCTGGGCTGAGGAAACCAGGGACAGGCAGATTCCTGAGGCCTGCTAGTCGGCCAGCCTAACCTACTTGGCGAATTCCAGAACAGTGAAAGACCTTGTCTAAAAAACAAAAACAAGCCACCAGCAAGATAGATGGAAGAATTATAATTGAGGTCATCCTCTGGCCTCCATGAGCACATTCATAAAAAATAAAATAAAAAAGTCTTTAATATGCTGGAGTATACACTATTTGTACCCAATGAGTTTATGGCCACCATCTAGTAAGATCACTGGGTCACCAGCCTTTTGATACTGTGTTTATCGCACTGAATGTCAAAAACGGGAATAGAGATTGTAGGCAGAGCATCTGGGATTTGATCTAACCCAGTGCCCTCTTAATATAGAAATAGATATTTAAAAAAAAAAGAAGGAAGAACAGAAACGGAGATTCAGAGAAGTAAGTAACTTGCCACCAAGTGTATGCGAAGGAAGGAATTTGAAGTAATTGTGTCACGAGGCTGCTACTGGCAGTTCACTTTACCCTGGAGAAGCAGACCCCTGGCACCAATGTTAATAAGGCTGGGATTATTAAACTCCACTGCAAAAGAAAATCGATGTCTACACTAACTACAGAAGGGCACACGTATCCCTCTATATCAATTAGGGAGCCAGGCAACACAGAGGAGTGTACCACTGCCCTGGTTCTGCTTTGAAAAGGTGAACTGACTACCTTAGCTATTGGATGATACCTGGCATCTTTTGTGATGGAGAGACAAATGAAGACACCCCAATGCCGTCTGCCCTCACAAAGCATCCTACCATTCCCGGGCTATCCTTGACTCTTGGCTCGGCAATGGCTTCCAGGAACCCAAAGAAAGCAAGCAAGTCTGCATGGTTGCCTCATCTCCCTTGAGGAAGCAGCCCGTGTTTCTCACGGTCTCTGTCCTTTTTGCACTAATCTGCTCAGACACCTTGTTGGTCCCCCCCGAAAGGAAACCAGACAGCAGTAGAGATGCAGTGTCCTGAAGGAGAAGCTCCTGTCTGTGTTCATGGTGACTTGTGAAATCCAGTTCCCTCTAGGGAGCCCCTTACTGGGAGGCTACATACCCCAACCCTGGCAGTACCCTTCCTCCTCCCTCAGCCCAAGGCCATCTGGCATGCAGCAGATTGGAATTTTGCTCCCTTGAGGTCCTTGCTCCTACTGGCTCCATCTCCCCCTTTACTCACTCTTGCCAGGCTACCAAAGTACATGAGTATTGGCTTCTGCTTCCTCATGGGCCTCACTTCAGAGCTCCAGCTCAGAGCATCATCAGATAGGAGTCTAGTCATGGCTCCTTCACTCACTAGATGGGTAACTGTAAGTCACATACTGCTGTTGCTTTTGCTCTTTAGGGGGCCCCGCCACCCAGCTCCCAAATAACTCACAAATGGAGGCTTATTCTTAATTATAAATCCCGACCTTAGCTTGGCTTGTTTCTTGCCAGCTTTTCTTAAATTATCCCCAGATGGGGATCCCCAAGGCTTTTTCCTTTGCTTACTTCTGTAATCTTACTTTCACTCTTACTCTGTGACTGGCTGGGTGGCTGGGTGGCTGGCCCTTGACATCTTCCTCTCCTTGTTCTCTTGCTCTTTCTTCTTTTCCTCCCAGATTTCTCCTTCTATTTATTCTCTCTGCTTGCCAGCCCTGCCTATCCTTTCTCCTGCCTTGCTATTGGCCATTCAGCTCTTTATTAGATTATCCTGTGTTTTAGACAGGCACAGTAGCACAGCTTCACAGAGTTAAACAAGTGCAACATAAAAGAATGCAATACATATTTGCATCATTAAACATCTTTACATCATTAAACAAATGTTCCACGGCATAAACAAATGTGACACATCTTAAAATAAAAGTCTACAACAACATACATTTCCTTTCCCTCTTAAACCAATTTTGTTGTGACAGAATTTTCTATAAAAACAAAACAAAGCAAAACAGAAGTCTTTTGAACCCAGGCTGACCTCAAACTGCCCAAGTAGATGAGGATGAGCTTGAACTTCTGATCTTTCTCCTGAGTGCCAAGACTATAGATGTGCCCTACCACACCCAGTTGTATGTGGTTCTTGGGTTGAATCTAGGGCTCTGCGCATGTTAGGAAAGCATTCTACCAACTGAGCCATAACCCCAGCCAGAACTTAACTTATATTTTAAACCATGTATCTATTTAAGTGTTTCATTAATTTATATATATATATATATATTATATATATATGTGTGTGTGTATGTATGTATGTATGTATGTATGTATGTATATAGTTACATGGACTCATTCAGCCATGAACATACTATTTATAAAGGATATTATTTTTTAACTTCTTTTAATTTCATGTTTGCAAACAGGATTAATTTTCCTGACCTTCCTTAAAAGTGTAGTTGATAGAAAATCGTGTGTGTGTGTGTGTGTGTGTGTGTGTGTGTGTGTGTGTGTGTGTGTGGTGTTGTTATTGTGCATGCATACATGCATGACCACCCATGAGGAGGACAGAACAGGACATTGGGCATCTTCCTTTCTTACTCTATGTCTTATTGCCTTGAGTCAAGGTCTCTCACTGAACCACACACTTGTCAATGTTTGGCTAGACTGATTGTCCAATGAGCTCTCAGGATCCACCTGTCTCCACCCCACAGTGCTGGAGTTAGCCATGTCTGGCCTTTTACATGGTGTTAAGGTTTCAAACTCAGGTCCTCCTCCTTGCAGAACAAATGCTCTTACCCACTGAACCATCTGCCCAACCTCTGCTCCCCAAATATTTTTAAACCTTGAAGATCAGCATAATATTGGGAGATCCTCTGTCTTCAAATAAGAATATCCATACCTATCATCATCCTCAACAGTCCTAGCAAATGCTCGGGCTCTCTCTTGCTTCATTTTTGTCTAACTCCTAGTAGCAACAGCTCCCCTCTCACTTTGGTCTTGCCTCATTGTTAAAGTCTGTCTGCTTAGGAGTTTTCTATGTGATCATGTATGCAAGTTCATATGTGCTTCAGTCCTAGCCCAGTGGTTCTCACCTTTCCTAATGCTGTGACCCTTTAATACAGTTCTTCATGTTGTGATGACCCCCAACCATAAAATTACCTTGTTACTATTTCATAATTGTAATTTTGCTACTATTATGAATCACAATGTAAATATCTGACATGTGACCCCCCCCCCCAAAGGGATCACAACCTGCAGGTTGAGAACTGTTGTAAAGCCTGTAGATGTCTGTGTCTTATGGTACTGTTGTTTTCCTGAAGGGCCCATTTGATTCTCTGAACACAAGTTCTCACTCATTGCTTGTCGAACATGATAGCTAATCTTCTTTACTAACTTGACAGGATTTAGAAACCTAGGAGACACAGCTCTGGGTATGTCTGTGAGGGTATTCCCAGGGAGAGGAGGCCCATCCTGAACGTGGGTAGCACCAACCTATGGGCTGGGGTCCTAGTGTGAATACGATGGAGAAAGTCAGCTAAGCACTGTTGTGCGTTTCTCTGCTCCCTGACTGTGGATGCAATGTGATCACCCATCTTACACTCCTGCTGCCAGAGCTAGAGCCAAGTTTACTAGGGTACCTGCCCAGCCATGATGGACTGTACTCTCACACTGGGAGTCAAAAATAGATCCTTATTTCCTTAAATTTTCTGGTTACTTTGTCATATAATAATGAGCAAAGTGATACAGAGGACACAGAGCTGAGATGCCCTGCAGGCCGGCATCACAGACAATCACAGGCAACCTTGAGCTGTTCCACAAGGATATGAATTTGAGTACAAGCCATGGCCCATGGAGATCTTTCAAATCACCACAAAACTTTGCCATATAGTCTCTGTACTGATTCACGCAGCCCAGGGCTTCTTTTAACATGACATCTCCAGGTCATCAAGGAAGATATACGGCCATCAGATATGCTTAGGTAGCATTTTCAGAATGTAGTTGGCTCTCCCAGGAATCAGGTAGGGATAAGAGCTTGACATGGAGATGGGGTCCCCTGGGGGGGAGCTGAAATCACCCTCAGAGGATCAGGAGATGGAAGAGAAAATGTTTAGTAAGGAAACTCCAGCAAGCAAGAACTTAGAGTCCTGGTGTTGTCCTCCTGAGACCAGGAAGTCTGAGGGTACAGGTCAAGGCTGGGTCCTCAACCAGCCATAGGTCTGAGAACCAGGGAAACCTGAAGAAAAAAGAAAAAAGAAAAACAAAAACAAAAACCTACAACCAGGCAGTGACTAGACAGAGACGGTAGGAAAGTGACCATAGCCACAGGTACACTGTGTGTTGTAAGGGCTTCGGGAGGTCATGGATGCTCTTCCATGTCACGTGAGAAAAATAGTCCTGAGGGACACTGCCTGGACCACATCCCAGGTCCCCTGAGGTCACCACTGACCCAACAACTTGGCTCCTATAAGGAGCGAAGGACAATCTGGGAAGAATCGTAGCTTTCCAAGTAAGTGGAAGGACAGGGCAGGGAAAATGTCAAAGGAGGGCCACAAACATCGGGTCATTTCTTAGCCCCACTTTACCCCAAATGTCAAGCCTAGTTAGTCCTTGTCACATGGCATGTGTGATAGGTGTCTAGTAAATATCCAGCCTTCCCCATGTAGAGCTCACCTTTCTTGGGAAGCCTGACACCAGCTATGAATCCATTCACTGCCTGCCTACCTGCTTTGATGCCTCCTCCTCTTGCCTTGTCCAAGCTGCCATTATCCCTGTACGGCTCCAGGTGATCTGCTCATCCTAGATGCCATGAAGTATGAAATACACCTGTCAACAGAAGGGAAAAGAATAGATCAGCATGTATACTGCCTAAGTGATCTCTAAATCAGGATTTATAGGATAGGAGAATCTAGAGATGGGCCTTGAGCTTCGAATGAAGAGGATTGGTGCACTGAAGACATTATGTCAGGAAGGGAGAAGAAAATGGGGTGATAAGGGACATAGATACAATGTACCACAGCCTAAACGTCTCGCTACACTGTGAGCCATTTTTCAGGTTCACCTAATTGAACTCCCCCTTGGTTCTGCATTGTTAAAATAGCCGTCCTAGAAATAGCGAGTATTTATTGCACACTTTAGATGCCTGATCTTGTTTAACTCTGACAAGGCTTTATGAAGTAAGTACTGTCATTACCCCAGTTTTCAGCTCCTTGCCCTGAGTTCCTAGCTGGTAAGAGGCTCTGTGGAGCTCTAGAGCTGCTGTCCCATGGGCACTTCTGACATTCATTTGTTCATTGATTTATTGATTGATTGATTCATTCATTTCTTTACCAGGCACTTACCAGCTCGGGGATCAAGACATAGATCTAAAGATGAGTACTTACAGAAGCTGCCCCCAAAGACGCACAGGCTAGTGAGAGAAACACTGCATAAGCAGAGAGCCCTGCTCTACCAGCATTAGTACCTCAACAGCAGTCCCCCCAACAAGTTATCCACATAGCCCTTGATCTGTCAGCTCCGTGAGTCCACCCTTCTGTGTTCCATCTGTCTTATCCCACAATCCTTTGCCATCCTCTAAGCTATTGACATCTGCATGCTGATTTCCGGTGGTCCCCTTCTAATGGCTTTGTGTTGTTGCTGGACGTGGCTGCCTTCCAGATGCAGGTTTACCCTTCGTGAGTCCCAGCATTGAAAAAATAAGGGCAGTGGGCGCTCAGGTATGTTCACGGCTCAGGTTGGTGACATGCTTTTCTCTTTCTCCAAATCAACCTCAGGTTGCAAACCAGAGCTGGTTTGTGTGCTGCCAGCCCAACACCTTCACCCGAGGGAGCCAAGATCATGGGACCTCAGCACACAGAACTGATAAGGGGGAAGGGATATGTCTTAGGTAGCTGAGCTATCAGCAGGTCTGGTGCCGTTTAGACCCCCATGATCTGAGACAGTTGACATTGCTGTATTCCCAAGTCACAGCTCTCACACCTAGAATAAAGACCACCCATAGAGCACTGCCTTCCCCTCCCTAGAAGACCGCGCAGCAGAGAGGGGCTGGAGCTGAGATCTCAGGGTGACACCACTTGCCATACTCTGAAAGATGGTGTCCTGAGTGCTTTCTGCTCGGGCCCTAGGCTTTGCTCTCATTCTGTTCTCGTTTGCTGTTGCTGTTTCTCTCCATGGAAGGGGAGCATAGGTGTCTGGAAAAGCTGTCTGCCAGATACTCAGCCCACCCCTCCCCCCATCCCCCCACCCCCCATCCCCGGCAATCCTATGGGCAACCTTCTTCCCAGGAGAAGGAACCAATGCTGGCCTCTAACTGAATCTTAGGCATCTACTATGTGTTGACTGTGCCCACAGCTTGGTAATGGCCGCAGCAACATAAAAACAATTTCTCTCAGTACTCATAATGTACTTGTAGCATGCTGGGGATGTGGTTGTGAAAAGCAAGTCCCTGGCCTCTGAGAGCTTATGCTCCAACACAGTGTGTAAGGCATGATAAGGGAGAGAGAATACGCATGCATGAAAGTCATAAACTCCCAAGCCTGAAGGAGTTACAATCAAGGAGGCAAAGTAAAGAAGCCTACTGTCTCTCCCAAGAGATAGCACCAATATAATGTATACGTGCACATATATGATGTTGTGTGTGCATATGCATACATATATGTCAGAACTACTTTATATGTGTAGTATTTACATTATATATGTAAAGAAATGGGAGTATTGAGAAGATACCTTGCTTGGTAAAAACACTTGCCATGCAAGCATGAGGCCTTGGGTTTAGGTTCCCAGCTCCTACGTAAAAAGCCAGGAAAAGTGGTGTGCATCTGCAACCCCAGCACTGGGGCTGGGCTAAGAAGAGGCTGAAAGATCCCTGGAGCTCATTAACCAGCCATCTTGACCAAATCAAAGAACTCTGGGTTCAGGGAGAGACCCTGTCTCTAAAAATAAAGTTGGAAGGCAATTGGGGAGGACGCACAACATCGTCCACCGGCCTCCCCGTGTGCGTGCAAACTCACACACATGCACCCACTTTCATAAATTCACTTACCCACATGAACACATATGAGAGAGGGAATTGGGAGGTTCTTTTTTAATTATTTATTTGACTTTTTGAGATTATAGTATAATTGCATCATTTTCCCCTTCCCTTTCCTTCTGCCCATATACCCCTCCTTGCCCTCTTTCAAATTTATCATGTCTTTTTTCATTAATTAATTAATTATATGCACAATATGTGTGTATTTAGAAATATATAGAGATATACTCCTAAAATATATATCCTATATATATATACTATATATACACTTATAAATATATATTGGAATATATATATATATATTTAGGAGTATATGTATATTTCTAAATATATATTATGTATGTGGGAATATATGTATATTCCTAAATACATAAATACAACCAGCTCAGTCTGTTCTGTGTTATTAGATGTAGATTTTCAGGGCTGACCATTTGGTATTGGATAAGCAATTGCTGTGCTCTTCCCAGGGTACTTCTCCACTTTCTGCATTCCTTAGTTACCTGTAGCACTTTGTGTAGGGTTGAATTGTTCAGCTCATGTTTAGAAAGTCACATAGATGAGACTTCATGGGTATAGCTTCTGACATGCCTCAGACAGTCTCGCAGCATACTCTCTGGTTCTCTGGCTCTTACAATCTTACACCCCAGCTGAGATGGGGGTGGGGGTGTCTTAAGGGAGTGTGGAAGCTGAGTCATTGCTTACTGAGTGTGAGCTGCAGATCCAGAGATGCTAGTGCTGTGATTCTGTTTGAGGAGCTTTAAGCCTGAAGGGAGGAGATGATAGCATCTCAACTGAAGCAAAGAGAAGTCTCCTTTGTTTTGCCTTCTTGTTCTAGTTACACCTCCAGTGGTTTGGATGAGTGTAGTCACACCTCCAATGACTTAGATGATTGTAGTCACACCTCCAGTGGCTTGGGTGATTGTAGTCACACCTCCAGTGTCTTGGATGATTGTAGTTACACCTCCAGTGTCTTGGGTGATTGTAGTTACACCTCCAGTGGCTTGGGTGATTGTAGTCACACCTCCAATGGCTTGGATGATGCCCACCCACACTGGTGAGGGCTTCTTCACTCAGTCTACTGATTCAAATGCTGATCTTTTCTAGAAACACCTTCATGGACACACCCAGAAACACTGTTTTAACATACGGTCTTATCCCTTAACCCAGTGAAAATTAATCATCCGAGCGATTAACAATATTTCATTTGAAATCCATGGCCAATGATTTCAGGCAGCCAGCCCCACTGGTTCCCTCTTCTGTGTAGATAAAGGTTGTTGTAGAGAAAGCCTTGGCACCAGAAGCCTCAGTCGCACCTTGTATATGTGATTTTAGGCTCTGCTAGATGCTGGCCTAAGGCTTGAGCAAGTCCTGTAGCTAGAGTTTTCCTGCCTGGCCCACAGTCAGGACAAATCTCTCTCACCTGCCAGTCCCACAGCCTCTCAGACCCAACCAAGTAAACACAGAGACTTATATTGGTTACAAACTGTATGGCCGTGGCAGGCTTCTTGCTAACTGTTCTTACAGCTTAAATTAATCCATTTCTATAAATCTATACCTTGCCACATGACTCGTGGCTTACCGGCATCTTCACATGCTGTTTGTCATGGTGGCAGCTGGCAGTGTCTCTGACTCAGCCTTCCACTTCCCAGCTTTATTCTCCTCCTCCTTGTCCCGCCTATACTTCCTGCCTGGCCACTGGCCAATCAGTGATTTCTTTATTGACCAATCAGCAACACATTTGACATACAGACCATCCCACAGCAAAGTCCTTTACCTAACCTTCTCTATTCTTCATTTGCAAGAGGGTCTGCCTTACTTCCTTCATCCAGCGTGATAGTAGATATGTTAATACGCATGAAATCAGCCGCCAACTACGAATAACACCAAGGTGTCGCTACTGTTCTTAAGGCAAAGGTATTTCAAAAACATAAAGTGTTTTGAGTGTCATGATCGTTCTCTTTGCATTCTCAAGCAATTAAAGAATTCATTCAGTGACAAGCATAGTTAAGTGTTTCCGTATCAAAGTTACCGGGCCAGTTTTCCTACGATAATCTTCATTCAGACCTGGATCAATTTAAGTGGAATTTACCATTACTTACCTGGAGTGGATGCTGATATCCCAGCTGGTTCCTGATGTTGAAATCTGTAATGAGAATGGGATGAGTTCTTAAGGTAGACGAAGCTCACCACCTGTGCAAGGAAAATACAGCCGATGAGACTGAGCGGATGGAGTTGAGCGCAAGTCTGAACAGGTGACTCATTCATGTGTCACGCATCCGCCTGGCTCCAGACTCTGGGAAGACGAGGTGTCAAGGCCAACAGAGTGGCTGTGCTCATGGAACCCTCAAGCTGGCAACCCCCAAAGGGGGAGTATGTGCCAAGGTAAGGACTGGTGATGGAGCATGGATGCAGTAAGAGGGGCACCCCACTCAGACTTGGGAGCAGGAGTGGGGATTGGGAAATGCCTCCAGGACGAAGTGCTGGAAGAAGTTGGAAGCTGAAGTGAGGTAGCTTGAAGTTAGTTGTAGAGTTGGGGTGGACAAGCGGTCAGCAGAGGTTCCAGTCAGAGGGAACAGTATACAGAAAAGTGCTGAGGTGAGTTGATGGGCCGAACGTGAAGGAAATCTGAGGCCTGGAAAGCAGAGGGCAGAGGTAATCTCTCCAGAGCTGAGGCTACAGCATCTGCAATATCCAGGCAGAAAGGACCCTTGAGTGGTTTGGACTTTCTCTTTAGAAAGGTGACCCCACAACCCAGTTTGCCAAGGAGAGTCATGGTTTGTGTCTCTTGCCTCAGTATCATGATTAATAGCTCTGTCTCCTTTCACCCTTCAAAGCCTCCTGGGTTGGATGATAAATTATTTGGTCACCGATCATTAAGGCTCCTGGGCGAGGCAGCTGAGCAAGGCAGGGGTTGTGAAGGTGTGAGGGGAGAACTCCAGCCCCATTGGAGGATGTGGGTGCATGTGAACAGACGTTTCAAGATATGAACTGCCTTTACAGTAACTATGACTTCAAAGCCAAAAGAAATGGTTCCCTTCATGGCCTCACAGATTCCTTATGACCAGTAGCTTCTCTGCCAGTCACCTGAAGAAGTTTAAAATAGACTGACTATTCAGGGTTGAATACCTCAGATGGAACCTACTAGATGTTTCAGGGCCAGTTATAAATGACCCAGGGCAGAAGTCGAAAGACACCTGCTTTTCACACAAGCCCGAAGCAAGCAGATCTTCCTTTAGCTCAGGTCATGCATGGGTGGGTGACGAAACTCACTTCGTTAGGGGCTCTCAATCTCTTCCCCACACTGAATCTTGTGGAACAGGGCCTACTCTGGGAATTAGAGTGTTCTGGGAGGGTTCAGCTTCCTGAACCCTGCTCCCAGCAGAGGAGGCCTGTTATCAGAGTTAATGAGAGTTACTCATAGTTTAAATGCTGTTTCCAGCCTGGAGTTGGCATTTCTGCTCGATTCTGCCTCTCCCACGGTAATTAACTAATTAACTACCAACAAAGGAGTGATGCAATTATGATATAGCAAGCCAGGCTCCTTATCCTCCCACCAAGGAACCCCCTGAGTTCTTAGAATCGGGAGAGTCCAGCCTGTGTCAAACAAGATTCCCTGGGAATCAAGATGGTCACTCAACGGTTTCAGGCCTTTGTCCCACACCCTTCCTATGTCCCAGAGGCCAATCTGGGACCCAGTTGGTTCTGAATGTGAACCCTAGGCTCTGCAAGAGACCTACTTAGTGGCTGACTACCCTGTGACCTAACCATGGGACTAGTGCTGTGGTTGAGGATTGGGCTCAATCTTGAGGGCTCTCAGAACCTCTGTTTGCTTGTCAGTAAACAGATTTCTCCAGTGCTGTTCTATCGGTGACTGCAGAATCCTCTGTGAAGTTTGGACACCCCTTTCATGTCCATGTGTATAAACTGAGGCTAAGGGTGTTATGGCATTTGATTGGAACGACAAGCAGGTCCCTGGAGCTGGCGTCAGCATCTAGTACATCTAAGCCCAGACAACCTTGTCCTCCACAGTTCGCTAAGGATGTGGTACCCTGTTTCTGCTGGTGCTTCTCCAGACAGAAGACCCAGTGAGTCTCTACTCCATCTGTCCTGGCTTCTGTAGTGGAGGCCTAAGGACTGCAGGGAAGAGAGACATAGAGGTTGGAAAGTTTCTAAAGGTGGAACTGGGGGATGCTCAGTCTATGAGTCCCTACGCTGAGCCCTAGAGGCCCAAGGACATTCATCCTGGACTGTGACCTGGGCGGCCGCAGCCGAGGGGTGCCAGCTGGCTCCTGTCTTGGTTTAACATGTGCCTTAGGAGCTGTGTCCCATGTTCCAGAGATGTCTGGCAGGGAGACTGTGTCAGAGCTCATCTACTCTAGACGTTTGGTACCCTGCCTTGGAATCCGGAGGCAGAACAGTTGTGGAAGCAGCCTTCATCAGACTTGGCCTCGTAGTTGCTTATGTAGGGATAGACCCGCCCACTCTGCTGTGATGTCCTCTCAGGGCAAGCCTCAAGTCCTAGTCACCTCTGAACCCCCAAGTCCCTTATCGTAGGACCTCCTAAGAGCAACTGCTTGATCAAGCCCACATTATCAATTACAGACTGTTTGCACGGCCTCTGTTTTCTTTGCAAACCCCGTCAGTGTGGCTTCTCGAGATGTTAGCTCACTGTAATGGTATGCAAATGATTCTCTAAATTCTTCATTTGACATTATTTTATCTATTACACACTATAACGCATAGTCTACATACTTGTCATCGTTATTAATAATAGCTACACTGCATTCCAGGGTTCCAATGTCCCATGCTTTGTTTAAGCATTCTCTGATTGTTGGGTATTTGGGTTGCCTCCAGTATCTGAGCACTATAAATATCATCGTGGGGCCACCTGGCTTTTCTCCCCTTCACCTGGAAATGTCTAGTCACACAAGCTTCCCTCGACTGGAGGTAGCAGAGGCTAATGCCTGCTACCCTGTCACAGGCAGGCCAGTATCTCATACTGTTGTTCAGGGGCTTCTTATCAAGCTCTTAGTGACCCAGCAAAGAGGGAGGGGGCCCGGGCTGGCTGAAGCCTCTAAATCCAGACCTGCCAGGACTCCTTTAACTGTTGTCTCTCAATCTGGCTTCTGAGGCATGGCTTTTCTGTTGGAACATTTCATCAGATGGGCCCTGAGGTGGACTGGATCACACGGCTTCTTGTTCCTGGCAGGTCATTTCAAGGTTACACTGGGAAACAGACCATCTGAGCGGAAAGGGGAGGTTTCGGTTGAACCCCCAACGTTTCCATTTACACCAGAGAGTCGAAGTAGCTTTCCGAAGACCACTTAGCCTGTTAGCGGCGGAACTGGGACAGGGGGCATGATGATCTCTCCGGGCCAGGCTAGGTTTCCTACCTCCCCAAGGGAACATGATGTTTGAAAGTTAGAATACTCACCCCAGATAAGAGGCCAATTCTCTATTAATTGACACAATTTAACACAGTTCCAATCAAAATCACAGAAGGGTTCTTGGCAGATATGCGCAGATATACTACATTGTGTGGGAATGCAGGGCTGGACTAACTTTGAAGCAAAACTATTTTTTTGTATTAATTAAATTTTTTCATTAATTTTACATCCCGACTGCAGTTTCGCCTCCCTCCTCTCCTCCTGTTCCCTCCCTCTGGCCCCCTCATCCACTCCTCTTGTTTTTGTTCAGAAAGGGACAGGCCTCCCATGGGTGTCAACAAAGCATGGCATATCGAGTTGAGGCAGGACTAAGCGCCTCCCTTTGTGTTAGGACTGGGCAAGGCAACCCAAAATGGGGACTAGATTCTCAAAAGCCAGCTCAAGCGTTAGGGAAAGGCCCTGATCCCACTGCTAGGAGTCCCATAAATAGACCAAGCTACACAACTGTCACACATATGTAGAGGGCCTTGGAGACTCACTATTCACAGTAAAAGCTGCAGCAATCAAGACGGAGGGGTATTGATGAAAGAGATGTATGTAATGCATACATGTGAAGAAATGGAATTCCGTAGATATTATCAGTCATTTTTGACATATCCAGTGGTGACTTCATGATAAAGTAGTAGTCCTTTCAATAAGTGGTTTAACAACTAGGCATCCTATGCAGAACAATTATATATTACCTTAATATACACCCTATACCCTATTCTACATATATATAATACTCTATATAATATACCCCTATTATATATAAATATATAATATATAGTATATATATCATAAAATATATATCCCATATAATATATAGGGTATATATTCCATATAATATATTATATGATTATAATATATGGGATACATATACATATACACCAAAATGCATACCCTATATAACATATGCCCTATACTCTATTCAAAAGTGAACCAATAAATCGTAGACTAAATGTGGAATTTGGAACTATAAAACTTTCCAAAAATAACAGAGGAGAAGATCTTTGTGATCCTAAGTTAGTGAACAAGTTCTTAAATATGGCAACCAATTCATGCTCCATATGGAAACAACAAATTGGATTCTATCCAACCTAGACACTTTTATTTCTGTTACAGAAGTGTCAGAGATAATGAGGGGGAAGCCCCACAGACTTGGGGAAATGTTTTCAGATCACATCAGATAATAGACTTATATTTCAGAGAGTAAATATTTGTTTAAAAAAAAACATGGAGTGCAGAAGTGACCACAATTTTTAAACTGGTAAAAGCTTTGAAAACATGCATTACCAAACAAAACAGCAGAGAAGCTCAGCATTATAAGTCGCTAAGGAAATGCCTATTAAAACCAGAAGGAGATACCATCACATAACTCCTCAGAGGGCTAAACGCACTGACTCCAAAGTGTTGGCAAGGATGTAAAGCAACAGGAATGCTCACATACTAACAGTGGGATAACAAAATAGCATATCTATTATAGAAAACAGATTAGTCATTTCCACAAAGTTCAATATATACTGGCTGCACAGTACAACCAGTCCCACTTCAAAACATTCATGCTAAAGAAATAAAAACGTATATTCACATAACCCATAGAGTAATGTGTATAGCAATATTATTAGTGATTGCCAAAATCTGGATGCAAGCCAAATGTCCCTTCATAAATATTCCCTGACACGTTCTTTCTGTGGGATACTCATTTTTAATAAAGAGTAACAAACTTTTGATATACACTGGAACTCTTATACTTTAATGATGGGAGTAAAAAGTAGTAAGGCAATTATGAAAACTAGCTTGGTTGTTTCGCATAAAGTGGATCTTGATGAGTGACTAAATCTCTGTGAGTGAATGAATCTCAAAAGCATGATTTTAGGTGAAGTAAGTCATGAGGTAATGCTATGTAATTCTACTTACATTCCTTTATAGATTAGAGGACACGGGACAGATCCTTGGTTGCCAGAGGTTGGGAATGAAGGGGCGGTCTGAATGCCAAGGAGTAGTAGAAAGACATCTCTGTGGTGTTGCCATTCTTCATTGTTTTGCTAGTAGTCATACTTTAAGAACCTGTTATGTATTAAATAAAACTCAGGACTGTACATGCAAAAAGATGACTTCTCTTAGATATAGTTTAAAACACAAATTGTTGGCACAGTTTTGTATTGTTAAACACTTTGAGTTTCCTGACTACCCACTACAGAGTCCATTGGGTACTTGGAAGCAGGAATTGATGGCTCCTTCATTTATAAATTTTAGAAATGTGTGTGGATCCTTACCACAAGTGCTGGTACAGGAACCAACCAGGAAAGGCAAAGTCTTGACCTAAGAGAGCTCTAATCCTGAAGGCTAAGCCGTGCTCTATGTGAGCTTGTAACTTGCTTTTCAACCTGTCCCACAGCTTCTGTTCATCCAAGAAACTAAGCTACAGTTTCAATGAAAGTCCTTCCTTGGGCTCTTCAGTGCTGTGCCAAGCAGATGAGTCTGGCCACAGCAGCATTTCCAGGCATCCGGTGCCCAGTCTGCCCAGCTCAGCCTCCTTACAATAGTGTTTGGTCTGACATTATTGACAAACAAAAGGGGTCACTATGGCATAGCTCCAGTTCTCTTCCTGGATTTCAGACCATCTCTGCTGTGAGTTCCCCTTTTTCTCTAGGGATTAACATCAACCCAAATGTACAGTAGAATAGAAAAGAGGGATGAGTGGGTAGCTTCAGTCATTTATGCCAGGTACCACCCTCCTCACCAGACACATAGGATTAGTGAATGCCCCTAACAATCTAATAAAACAAGTTTCTCCCAGTAAATAGACAATACAGTTTGAGTCTTGATGACAGCTGTTTAAGTGACTTGCCTAATTCCTGTAGATAGGAAAGGACAAGATCCCACCTTTAACTCAAGTTCCTTTGGATTCAGGAACCCACGCCCTTCCCCACCCACTCTGTCTCAGGATTACAGCTGGTTCCATTGACAAATAGCTAAGCTCTTTCCAAAGCAGTGCCCTTGCCTCACCTGGGCCATTGAGAAAAAGCAGCAGGACCCCACCCTTACTCTCAGTTCTAACTTGCTTGGTTCAGGCAAAGAGCTCATTGCTCCCCTGACTTGGAGTCCAAGAATATATCAAGGGAACATTTAAGAGTGTCTTCCATCAGGTCATAGGCAATGATTGAAATATCTGCTACAAACTGCAAAATGAACCCAAAACATTCCATTTAGAGTTGGCTGTCAGGCCACCTGGCTGAGCTGCTCGGCACACATCGTCTTGACTTCCATGCAGGCTGACTCGGCCTTGACTCTGGGTCCACGCAAGTGTATGAATCATGTCACGGGCTCCTAAGAGAGTAGCTGCAGGTGAGCTACCTGTGAAGGAGGATCAGGGCCAGTCATGTGGTAGATAAAGAGGAAGGGCCTGGGTCTAAGATTCCTCTAGACTCTGCAGGGTGGGATGGGAGGTGCAGGAGTAGGAGGGTCGTCTGTCTGTTTCTAGTCTACGAAACTTGTTATGGTGCGTGTAGTGGTTTGAATATGAATAGCTCCCATAGGCTCATCTATTTGAATGTGTGGTCATTTAGGGAGTAGCTCTACTTGAGAGAGATGAGTAGATGTGACTTTGTTGGAGGGATTGTGTCACTGTGGGCAGGCTTTGAGGTTTCAAATGCTCAAGCCAAGCCCAAACTCTCTCTCTCTTCCTGCTGCCTGCTAATCCACATGTAAAACTCAGTTCCTTCTCCAGCACCATGTCTGCCTGCATGCTGCCAAGCTTCCTACCACAGTGATAATAGACTAAGCCTCTGAAACTGTAAGCCAGCCCCAATTAAATGCTTTTCTTTATAAGAGTTGCTGTGGTCATGGTGTCTCTTCACAGCAATAGAAACCCTAACTAAAACAGGGAGCAGCCTATTCTGGGCCCAGAGGAAAAAGAATAGGGTTTGGGATTAACATGGCTGTACCAGACACTAAGAGGCACAGAGAGTGATGGAGAGTCAGAATCGGGGGTAGACTTTGTGTGTTTACCATGAAAAGTGATAGGGCCTGGTGACCCAGCAGTCTGAGACTGGCAGGGAATGTGAGTTCCAGAAGGTGGTCTGGATACTCTGTCAGGATCTGGGGTTCAAAGACAGTTATTTATAACTAGAAGAAACTTACCCCAAAAGAGAAGCTCAGACACTGGGGGTTGGGAGCCCATTAAATGATCTAAACCATCGGGACACTAGACGGGGTGCTCAGTATTAACAGTGTGGTGTGAGGCCAGGACTCATCCATGGGACTTGGGGAGCATCTCTCATACTTGCTCTAAAAAGGGGGATCAAAAGCAACTTTGAATAGGTTGACTTGGGTCTAGCTTCCAAGCAGAGGCTAACATGTGGACTAGAACCAGGACTGTCATCACACACAAGGTCAATGTTATTGGGCCTACCAGTTTGAGATCAAAAGCCCTGATGGGGGGCTGGATAATGGATGGGGTGAGAGAATTGGGGTGCATGTCATGGCCTGCCGTGACAAAGCCACTTGTGGGTACAGTGGGAAGCATGACCTCACTAACTGTGCAAGGGACCACATTTCTCTTAGAGTGAGCTGGGAAAACCAGACTTAAGTGTAAGCAGTACACAGAGTGCCTGATATCTAGCAGATACGTGAACATAAGGGATCTAATACATTTGAGCATCATCCGCCAAGGTACATCTCAGGCTTAGCTGAGCATCCCAAAGGGGATCATCAAACCATTGTGCTTCTGCTCATCCTCAGAGGGTGTTTCCAAGCCTGTAGCTCTTTGTTAGGTTCAGACCGTGTGTTTTCTGTATCTTCTTACATGCTCCTTCTGCTGGCCGAAAGACCCCCACCCTTGAGAAGTACTGGAGTATGTGTTTTCTAGCCAGTCCTTTGGAATGGGGGGAAGATTCTGTTTCTACCGCTTTTTAGCTCTGCGTGGGACCTGAACAACTTTCTTTATTGCATCTTAGTTTCTTCACCTCTAAAATAAAGGCAGTGGTTCCTTGGGGTCATTGTAAGGATTAACTGTGGGAAAGCCTTCAAAGAGCATCTGATGTTACTACAACTCATGCACACCAAAATGCTAGCTCTTAGTACATACTATGGGCTCTTTCTAAAACATGTCGTCTGGGTCGACAAAGGGCCATTCAAAATGACTATTATCATCATTTCATCAGGAAATGAAAGATGAGGTTGACCAACCCTGGGGCTTCAGGTTCCATAACTGGGGCTGTTTCAAGTTGAGTTTCACTGCTTCCTTCGTGGCCCTCTTGCTTTAAACTCTAAACCCAGAAAATGGGTGGTCCCTTGAGGATGAATAAAGCCTTAGGCTTTCAAGAATGCTGGGAGCTCAGAGAACAGGAGTAGCGAGGAGGAGGATGGAGTGGGGGAGGATGTTTGTGTGGGAACTGGGCTCAGAAGTTGCCCAGGACTCACACGGTGGGCATTCTTGTGTGTTCAGAGAACAGATATGCACAATGACTCATGTGTTTTGCCCACACATTCCCACTTTTCTCTTGGCTGTCTTGGCTGATTGAAGTCATCAGTGGTGATGTGGCAGGTGCAAACGGCTCACCCACTGACGGATTACACAGCCCTGAAGGACACCCCTCCCTTCTCCCTAATATGGACACCAAATCCAGCCACTGTGCTCCAGCGTGAACAGACACCGCAACTTGTGGGTGATGAATCAGAGAAGCCCACTCTCCCACGCGGACCACGATGTCCCAGTGGCAGGAAGGATTCCATTGTAGAAAGCCCATGTGCAGTAGGAGGGGAGTCTTTGTAGTCCATGTCCTAACTGCAGTTACTTGCCCTGCATGACACGCTCATGAACGAGGGTGGAGACCATGTGTTTGGTCATCCCGATTTCTTACAGCTGCTAGACAGAAAACTCTCATCCATATTTAGCATCTGGAGGCTTTGTAAACTGACAACTGCCATTGCGGTTTTGGTGTAGCCTGAATTTCAGTCTGAATTTCCCCTGGTCTGGAAGAAGTAGAGCTACCTGGTATCCCTCACACTCCCTGGCTTCACTATGTCCGTAACTATTCTGTACCCCTTACTCTCAGACTTTTCCCTTTCTTCTATCCCCACTGTCTCAGTGGGTGGTAACATCACTAAACAGCCAAGCCAGAGGTCCAGAGTAGACCAACATATGTTTTTAAATTTTTAATTAATTGATTTTATTTTTTTAAAGAGAAGAAAGAACAAATAGTTGCCAGATTTCCCCTTTCTTAATAGTTCTTCCTAAAACTAATATCTTCCATGAGATGGTGCTCTGAAATTTGTTAGATGGATGAACCGATACTGATACATCATTTACTGAAGTCTGAGTTAACAGAAAGCCTTACTCTCTGTGTTAAATATTTTGTAAGTTTTAACAATGGGTTTGTGTATGGTATTCTTATTCTAATAGGGGACTGTGACAGCAAGGCATACATTATAATAGAAAGCTTAATTCTTAAGCAGATAGTGGCTTGGGAGTGAGGTCCACATAGAGAACCCCTCCTAAGAAGAGCATCAGGACGTGACTGGTAGCACCTTGGAGTCCTTGCCGTTCTACCTCAGGAATGCCCAGTCTTAGCTGGTTTCTGGTCGTTGCTGGCCCTGACCTGCCTCAGTCAGATGGGAGAGCCTGTGGTTTTTAGATGAACTCTTACCTTTCTTTTTATTAATTTATTTGGCTTTTTGAGACAAGGTTTCTTTGTCTTAGAACTTGCTCTGTAGACCAGGCTGGCCTTGAACACAGAGATCTACCGGTCTCTGGGATTAAAGGTGTGGGCCACCACCACCCAGCAACTAACTCTTGTTTTAGGTGACAGCTCATGGAATTGCCTCCAGATGATCTAGTGATCTTTGCTGTAGAATACATGTGCTACCTGCACTAGAAGTCCATCCTCTTGATCACAGTGTCTGCAACTTATACTCAGGGCTCTGTGCTGGTCAGTTGAACCCATCTATAGACCTGGTTTCTAAAGCAGGGTCTCCACCACCAGTCCTAGGTGGGGAGGCAGTGACTTGGGACATCTTCCTTTTCTTCTGACCTCCACATCATCTCACTGACAACCTCTGCTAGTTCGTTTCCTTGTTTCCTCCCCCTTTCAGAGGTCCTGGAACAGTCTGTATCCTAACCGTGGGAGTGGATAAAAGGAAGGAAGAAGACAAGAGAGAAAGAGAGCTCGATCCTGGGGCATGAAACTGTGTGCCTACTCTTCACATTTACAAAACCAAACACTTCTGTTAGCCTTTCAATTCATAGATGCTGAAACGGTTAACTACAGAAGCAACAATGGAATGACCTGGAATGCCTCCACATGTTGCAGGATAAATTCATTCAGGGAAAAGGAATGCATTGTTCAAATATATTTTAGACTCCTTTTCCCCTTTTGAGTGTTGTGGGCTATTAAAATGTTTTCCCACAAAGAGGGGGCGTTAAGAATTCTAAGGAGGTAGTCATTTTTTTTTTTTTTTTTTTTTTTTTGGTTTTTCGAGACAGGGTTTCTCTGTGTAGCTTTGCGCCTTTCCTGGAACTCACTTGGTAGCCCAGGCTGGCCTCGAACTCACAGAGATCCACCTGGCTCTGCCTCCCGAGTGCTGGGATTAAAGGCGTGCGCCACCACCGCCCGGCGGTAGTCATTTTTGTTAGGTTTGTTATAACTAAATCGAGGTGCATTTTGTATGCTGTGAGATATAATGCAGAGGCAGGTCATCTGTGTGATGAACATTCTAGACCCAGCTCCCGAGCAATGCATCTTGATCAGGTATGCATATTTTCCATCCATGACTGGGGCAAGTCTTCGGTCCTCTTAAGTCTATCTAATGACGGCCCCCAGGATCAAAAACTTTGATCACAGCTGTGTGACCTTGATCAGATACAAGACTAGAGTCTTCAGGTTTCTCTGTGGAATGGAAATCTTCCACTAGAGGATCCATCAAGACCATATCTCCTGGCTTTCACATTCTAATTTTATGTCTGCTCTTCTATGCACGTGACATAATTTAATAAATAATACAATCATTGAGCTTTGCCCACCATTTCTCTCCCAACCCTTGGCACAGAAATTCCAACAATGTCCCTCCTCTGCCTCTTCAGGACTTAAACTTAAAAAAAGACATTGTCTTTTCTAGGAAGGGGCAGTCTTTCCAAAGACTCCTACACCCCTTTGATAACTTTTATGCATATTCTAGGAAAAAAGGGTGTCTCAGTAGAAAAGTATGTACCCTCTCTGGCCCAGCTTTCCAGAGGATCGGATTCTACTGTTCATTGTCTTTGAGCTGTTTTGCAACGTTCCATAAACTATAAGTAATAGATACATAAATTATGTTCTGTCTGATATAATTAACTTCCTACTCCTTTGGGGGAAAACCAGTTTTGTTTCCATTTGCAATACATCTCAACATTCCTTCACCCTACAGAAATATGTGTGTGTTGACTTCTCGTTTGAACATCTGCCTGGCTTCCTGGTAGTAAATAAGTTCTTTAATGTGGGCATCTTTATTTTGCAGAAGAGTTGTGATTTTTATCTCTTTCTGAAAATTATCCTTAATAGCATAGTCTCTCCTCCAAACCTTTCAGAAGACCGTTTCTATTTTCAGGCCACCCCCTGAGTTTTGTTGTACATCATTGGCTCTGATCTCAGCCCTCACCTCCCTCCTATTAAAGTACGTCTTAGATTCCTGTGTTCTTTTACCCCAGACTTGGGCAAAATCAGGCTCCAACATATCCGGGCCCTGCTGGAAACCAAATGTTTTGAGGTTTGTTATGTTGGAAATTTCAGCTCCGGTACTTAAGAAATACAGCCCGGGCATGCTTTGGTATTTAAGATCACTTAAGGGCTGCCTAGTCAGTGCCAGGAGACAGAGACCAGAGTTGGCATTTTCCTAGCTTTGGAAGGCAGTCTGGGGACCTGCATCTTTTCAGATACTTGGTATGATGTTAATCATGTGGATAATTTAGCACTTTTTTTTTCATTTTAAAATAGAATTTCAGGTTAAAGTGGAGGTCTGTTACCACCAGTTAATGCTTTTGTTTTTAACTTTTTTTTTTAAATGAAGAACTACAACAGCCCCAAGTGTGACTTTGTCAATATATTTAGGCTGGCTTATTTGGGTGTGCACGTATGTGTGAAACACATACAGAAAATAGAGGAAACGAGAGAGAAGGCCCCACCAGTTTGCAAAGTGTTTGAATTGTGATACTTCCTCGAATCATTCCCTTTGATCAGCTGTCACATCTCAGCTCCAGACGTCCCAGGAAAGCCACTGCTCCTGCAGGCTGCCCATGTTCATGACTTTCCCGAGTTCCTGGGATAGGGACTTTTTTTCTTTTTTTGAAATTTGTTCAAGCTAATTAGAAACATTTAATTATCTCTGTAAAATTCATAGCTAAGGGAAATAAGAGGGAAGTGAGTCACAGATGCTGAACGCTCTACTTTTAAAATTTTAACCCTTTCTCCCACAGTGGTGTGGACAACGTGCATTTTAACCACAGCTCCCACCGAACACTTGACTCATGTCTCCCACCAGAAAACATGTTGTAGTAGTGGGTAAAGGGGATAAATTATACAGTATGTGGTTTGGGGATGGCCATCTTTGAAAACGGAGGTAGAGGATGGCTACAGACCAGGACTAAACAGACCCTGTCTGTGCCTTGAGGACATTTCTCTGAGAAGCTCAGGGAGGACTGAGGACGTCATTTCTACATTTTATGAATGAAATTCTTTGCTCACATTTTTTCATTAGGAAGAGCCGGACTTGATCCTAGACTAATATAATCGCACCAACTGGAGCTATCGATGCCGTTTTGAAGCTTGTGTCGCATTATAAAAACACAGTGCCATGAAGACTCTAATTTGCCAAGCTCTTAGAGACACCAGATGGTACACTTACACGGAGGAAATTCCTCTTCGAACAGACAAAAGTCTGTGATATCACGGGCAGGAGAAACCATGGTGTATGCTCGGGGCCTTAAAATTGGAGGCCGTCAAAGGACAAGGATCACAATTTAGTTTAAAGATCTTAATCAGCTTTATTTTCAATTCTAGAATCACACATATCAGGCCATAAAATAGGATAAGAATGCCAGTGAACTAAGCAGCAGAGGGTTTTAGAGCAGAAGATTGGCTGGAGAAATGAAAACAAAACAGAAAAAATACGAATGAGAAGTATGCTGGTCATGTCCAGTTGCTTCCTTTGTCAAGGAGAGACAGAGCCCATAATAGAAAAATAACTGATCGGCTGACACGTTCCAGGTTGTGTGTGTGTGTGTGTGTGTGTGTGTGTGTGTGTGTGTGTGTGTGTTTGCGTGCGTGCGCAAAAAAATATGTTATCATGCCAGTTGAAATGCGCCTGTTTGGGTATTAGGCTAGTTCTCTTACTCTTGATTTCTCAGGTCTGATAACAGCTAGTTTAGTTTGATATCAGGGACATTTAGCATGGGTGACTCCATTGTTTGTTTGTTTTTGTTTTTGTATAATCTCTTGGGGCCCAGTACAGGAGTTTTTGAAGACAGTGGCTACCAGTAGTAGTCTCTTAACAGTACTGACTCTTTTTTTCCCCCATCAGAATTTAAAACCCAACAGATACCCAAGTTGTGTGGTCCTGGCTCTGCCTCTTCCTTCCATCAGTCCCCTGGTACTAACAGAGTGACTCAGAAAGGAGAGTTGGGAGCGCCTGACCTCTGGAAACCCTACGATGGTTTTGTGTGCACTGATGACATTTCCTCAGAACCAACCAGAAGCCCAGTTGGGACACCTCAGGTCACTTTAGACTCCCCCTTCTTCTTCATGTTATGCCCATATTCTGCTTCATTGACCTAAGCCCAGGATTCCAGACCCTAGCAAATGGCTGCTGTCTGAGCTTTAGGCTTCTTCTCTCTTTGACTGAACAGGTGGTGTCTTCCTCAACTCTTCCCCTGTCCTTTTCAGGCCGCCAGAATGGCTGTAAGTGTAAATCCTAGTCACATCCCTTTTCTTGCTTAAAAGTCAAAAGTAATGGTACTTCACTCCCTGCCCCAGTGATGGCAAGAGTCAGCCTGGTTAAAGGTTGTTTTGGTCCTACCTTAGAGGCTTGAAAGCAAGTCCTGAAAGAGCCCATTGCTTCTACGTACCTTCACTGAATCCTAGATAAAATGTAAAGGCATCTACAGAAGATGACTTGAGCCTCGAACAATGTGAGATTCATATTACCCGGCACCCAATAAAAAAAACGATCGGGGCCAAGAAACTAGAAAAATAAATCTGTATCAGGAAGAAAAATTCCATCCTTAGAAATAAATGAAGACGTGAACAAGATGATAGAAGCAACAGGCCAGAATCTTTTTGAAAGATGCAAGTATAAACCGTAAGACAGAGGAGAGGGCAAGGTGAGCATATTAAGGAGGAAAAGGAAATACACACGTATGAAAAAAAGGAGTCTCAAGTTAAACTTCTAAAGATGAAAAAACATGCTCCTGGTCAGAGAGATGGAAATAAAGAAACACATGACCAATTCTCTGTTAGACACTCAGACTGAAGAAAGCCAGTGCATGGTGCTTTGTGACCTGCCAGTCAACCTGAAGCAACTTAGCGCCTAACTAAGCTACCCCCGAAAGAAGAGTGGGAAGGAAAAGGGGAGAAAGCAGAGCGGAATAGTTTCCCAACTGCAGAAAAGGGGTCCAGGAAGCTCAACCGGAAATATAAAAGAAAGCTTTACCGACGTTCGTAACGGAAGGACTTTAAAGTACCAAGAGAGACAAAACTTTAAAAGACCCGTGGGGAGGGCGGCTGGCTTGTCCTGAGGGACAGCGCGGTGCGAAGGCCAGTTGATCGGTTTAGAGCTACAAGAAAGCCCTGTGAACCTAGACTTCTATACAAAGCAAATATACGTGTGTGTGTGTGTGTGTGTGTGTGTGTGTGTGTGTGTGTGTGTGTGTGTGTGTGTGAAAAGTGAAGGAGAAATAAATATTTTTCAGACATATAAAGCTGAAACAATTGATCATCCGTCTACCAGAAGGTTAAAAGAGGGGCCTTGAGAAAACAGAAAAACGAAACAAGATAGAAGTCTTGAGCGACACAAATAACGGAAACTATCACACACGGTAAATATTTTTAAATCGAAATTCATTGTCAAAATCTCTTTAAATAATAAAAGATACTTCGCTAATGAAGAATATTAATGTAACATGAAGTGTCTAGTATACGTGCAGGCAAAATGTTCCCAGGACAGACAGAAGAGGGTGTGAACAGAAGGCGCTCCCTCACGGTGGCATGCTGGAATCGAAGGCGACTCTTCCGGTCAGCTTCTTTGTTGCCGGGACATAAACCATGACCCAAGAGCAACTTGGGGAGGAACAGGTTTAGCTTACGGGCTATGGGCCATCACTGAGGAAAACCAAGGCAGAAATCTGAACGCAGGGACTAAAGCAAAGGCCGTGGAGGAACCCCGAGCGCCTTCCTGTTTCACTTTCGCCGACCTTTGCGACACAGCTCAGGCCTGCCTGCCCAAGATGGCGTCATCCACAGTGGGCTGAGCACTACTGCATAAATGAGCCATCAAGAAAATGCCCATGGAAGAGCTGGAGAGATGCGGTTAAGAGAGCTGGCTGCCCTTGCGGAGGACCTGGTTTCCATTCCCGGCACCCAGCTGGAAGTTCACGGCCCTCTGCAACTCCAGTTTTTAAAGGACCCAATGCCCTTTTCTGGCTTCTGTGGGCACAAGGCACGCACGTGATGCACAGGCATGCATGCAAGCAAAACACCCATGCACATATAATAAAAATAATTTTAAAATAAAAAAAGGAAGGAAATTCCCATAGACATGCCCACAGCCAGTTGGATGGAGGCAATTTCTCAAGTGAGGGGCCCTCTTCCCTGGTGACTCTAGTTTGGGTCAAGTTGACAAAAATGAGCCATCGCAATGGCTATGGTTAAAAACAATCAAAAAAGCCCACTCTAGACTATAAATCTAAAAGCACACATCAAAAACAAAGTGACACAAATAAACATAACCAATAGCCAATAAAAGAAAATCCAATGATGAAAATCTAATCTAAAAGAAAATAAAAATACAAAAACCAAAATCAGATGGGACACGGGGAAACAGGGAAGATAGTTTAGTGCTGATTCTATCTATACCCTAAACACTAAATGTAAATGTGTAAAATACCTATTTAAAAGGCAAACATCACCCGAAAAGATTTTGTAAACATTAGCACTATTGTGTTCACCAGAAACAAAACAGAAATATGGAGCCACAAATAGATTGAATAAAAAATGGTGGAACATGCCACAGGAGCACCAATCAGAAAGGGTTCTCCCTGTACAGTGAGAGCTGGTGAGAACAGTAGGGACAGGGAGGGGACTAGAAGGCATTGTAAACGCCTGTCCTATGTCTGCCTTCCTGTCGAGCACCGGGTCAACCTTCCTAATGCTTCGACCCTTTAACACAGTTCCTCAAGTGTGGTGACCCCCGACCATAAAATTATTTTTGTTGCTGCTTCATAACTGTAATTTTGCTACTTTTATGAATCATAATGTACATTTCTGTTTTCGATGGTCTTAGGTGACCCCTGTGAAAAGATCCTTTGAACCTCAGAAAGGTTGAGAACCAGTGCTGTAAAGGCTGTCTCCTTCCTCTGTGAACTGCTGTGGAGTATTGGAGGTAGTCCCTGACACTGTGACCAACCCTATGAGGACAAGTATGGGGAAAGGAGAGGAGAAAGGACCTCCAGGTGAGACACAGGTACTGTGTTCATGTAGGAGGGGGATATAGGACAAGCTATTAGGAAAATGCCACAGGGAGAGCCATTGATTGAATGATTGGGAAAGGGGCCAGGTCATCATGGTTGCTCCACCAGAAGGGCATGGGAGCTGAGTGCAGGGTAGAGCCACTTTGAGTGATTAATGTGTTGGTATTGTTCCCTATTAACCAAATCCTTTAAGAATGTCATAGGACGCTAAATGAAAGCAATTGAAGGGAGATGTGCTGTCCAGAGCATATACGTTTTGCTCAGGTAGGATAAAAGCTCAGGCCCAGAAGAGTATAAATCTACCCACTTTCTTTATCTTTCTTTCTCCTGAAGCTTAGCCACATGTTTGGAAAGTCAAAGTCCGTCTCCCTGAACTTCATGCCATGTTGCTTGAGATGACCTTGTGCCAACAGGGGCCATCTTGACTGTGAGGGAGCTCCCACAAGGTTTGCTAATCGACTCGTGAATGGAGTGAGAACAGAGGGGAAGCAGGGATGTGGAACCATTGAGAGATGATGTCAGGAGGAGGATTGGACCAAGGAAGGTCTCCTATGCCCAGTTAATAGGTGGGCCCATGGGAAAATCTTTCCTTTGAAGAGTAACACAAGAGCTCGGAGCATCTGTCCTGGAAAGCAAAGAGTTCTGAGCAACATTTTCAAAACTCTCAGACATCTTAGGTGGCATTTCCTGAGAACTGGCTATAACCTCCATTAGAGAAACCTCAAGTCCTCTGCACTTGACAAAAGGGACATATGAATGATGGCGGGGCTCACTGGGGACCAGAGGAACTTCCCCAGAAGGACCCAGAGTGCAGGAGGTGAGGTATCACAGCTGAAGAGGGGGTCATTTCTCTCTCTCTCTCCCACTATTTCTTTCAGAAAAGATCAGTTACCCCCAACCCACCAGACTAGTACCCCAAAGTTGCCTGAGCAGACCTGCTCTACCCGAACTAGCACCTTAAGCCACCACCCAGACTCTCTGCCTAGAATCAAGACCTTCTGCCTTGAATTTGTATTTTCTACTCCACTCCCTGCCCAGCTGAGAGTGGGATCCTAATGTCACAGCTCCCCTTCATTACAGAACAAAATACTCTTCAGCCTTAACATAAATGACGAGTTTGTGTTCCATGAGCACATGCCAACATGCCACAGCTTTACTAAAGTATGATCCTGGGAAGTGAGAGCAGAGGATGTGGGGAGTGAGGCAGGATGCCAGGAGAGCCAACCAGTGAGACTGAACAGGTGCAGCCTACATTGAATGATCCAGTAGTTTGATTCTGTAGGAGCATCTTCCAAGAGGCTATATGGGCCTCTGATGCTCAGACCAGTTCAAACCTCAGAGGCTGCAGGACAGCCTGAAAGAGGAAGTGGGTGTGGTAGTGGGTCTAGAGTGACAGCTTGTGCCCACTGAGAATTGGTGGGGGCTTCTGCCTATAAGTGTCTGAGACATAGCCAGCCACCTCGGGTCCCAGAAACAGGGGACTGAGAGGTTCTAGGATGCCCATAGGTGAGATCTCACTTACTAGCCAGCCCCGCATCCTCTCCTGGGAGTGGGCATCTTGATGCCTATGACATCACCTGGGCTACATCTCCCTAAACTAGGAAGTAAGTTGGTCTGTCCCCTGGCACGTCTCCTAACAGTCTTTGTCAGTGGATGTCCCCCGACAGCCCTGTATTCCTCTTGCCACGCAGGTGCTGGGGTTGGTTACGGAAAGAGAAAGAGGGCCGGATGGCACTCAGGATGGAGCTGTGCCCAGGAGGCCCTCCACTCACACGCACACCCACAAAGGCTTCCTCTGGCCCGGCCCCACCTGCCCACCCTCCTCCTCTCCCCTTGGTCAGTAGAGGTGAACCGACCCAGGGGGCCTTGTGCCCACCCGCCCCAGCTGGGTCCCACTGGTGCACTGAGGTGAAGCTGAGGCGCCGGATTCTTCCTCGGCTGAGCGCCCGAGGGGGCGACGGGCTTGGTGGTCAGCCTTCACGAGGTGGGGAAAATGCTAGGAGCCTCCATCTGAGGTACTCTACAGTAGGCATCCCTTCGTCACTGTCTCACCCGCCACCCAGACCTCCTCGCGCTACCCCGGCAGCTTTCTCAACCTGTGACCCCGGGTCCGAGAGGGAGGCCTGAGACTTGAACAAGCGCTTCCAACCGGGCCTTCAAAGCGGTCAGCCTCCTCCTCCGGAACAAAGTACAACTGTGGTCCCAGGGGACCCTGAGCTGTGAATGCCCTTCCTTTGGCCTTCCCTACTGGAATCCTTTTCAGGGGTTTGCCTTAAGCTGCTCCAGGACTGACTGGAGAGTCCCAGAGGCAAAAATCCAAATGCTGAAGCCAGAAGGAGCCTGGGGTGTGACCTAAGAGTGGAGCACATCAGCTGTAGAGCAGTGGATCTCAAGATGGGGGTCAAATGACTCTTTCACAGGGGTCACATATCAGATATCCTGCATATTAGCTATTTACGTTACCGTTCATAAGAGTATCAAAATGACCGTCATGAAGTAGCAAAGAAAATAATTTTACGGTTAGAGGTCACCACAACGTGAGGAGCTGTATTAAAGGGTCACAGCATCAGGAAGGTTGAGCACCACTACAGGAGAGTGATCTGTGTGTTCCCTGCCGCAGAGGCACAGTTCAGTAACTCAGTCCCCGTAAGCTGATTCCTGTATTCATTCACCCAGCAAGTAAGTTCCAGAGGTGCTCACCATGTCCAGCGGCAGCAAGGGTCCATAAGCAAGTCGCTACAAAGCCGAAGGGGAAACGTGCTATTTGCTTACCAATGAGGAAAAAACGACACGACCCAAAGGAATGGTGGAGAAAAGGTTTTCAAGCTGGGTCATGAAGAATCAGGAGGAGTTTGTAGGGCAAGGTGAGGGTGGTGATAAAGCAGTAGAGAGTCTATAGGCAGAGTTGGTAAGTTCCAGGTAGAAGGGGAAGGGTGCCAAGCTATGGGGTCTAAGGAACATGTGTTCTTTCATTGTGTTTCATAAAAGTTTATTAAATAGTACCAGTGGTGGGGCATTGGTAAGTGCCAGGAATGCACAAATGCACAAATGCACAAAGCTGACACTTTCTTTCCCTTTCTACTAGAAAAAAAAATGGCACCCAAGTGAACAAGAGCCTACAACGTTACATGGCTGTCCTTCTCAATTGCAGCCATCTGTCAAGGGGGAGGGGCTATGGGCCCGTGTGGTAGAGGGAGGGACATTGATATTGGGATCAGGAAAGGCCCGTCTGAGCTGACTCCCAAAGCTAAGGGATACTACCGTGGCAAGGCATCCAAGAAACGGGAAAACACATGTGAGGGTCCTGAGGCAGGAATGAAGCTTCCAGATCAGTGAGTAATCTGGAATGGATGGAGCTCCTGGGTTTGCAGGAGATGGGCAGAGTAAGGCAGTGGGGATGGGAAGCTGAGGGAGCTTTATGTTAGCAACCAGAGAGTGAGGTGTGTGTCAGGAAAAGCATCTTGTTGTTGTGGACGCCAAGGAACAGCTAGTTGGATGGAGACCAGTAAGACCTAGGGTCCCAGCCCAGGTTAGAATTGCCTGTGGAGATTTCGTAAGGCCGTCTGGAGCCTACTCCCAGAAGTCCTGTTTTCTTTAGCTTGAGACATGGCTTGAGAAGGGGGGCCGGGATTAAAGATCCACAGCCACAAACTTCGAGTTAGAAGGACATTGCTAATTAGGGAGAGGAGGAAGAAAAGGAAAAAGGAGGAAGGGGGGTGAGAAGGAGAATGAGGAGGAGGAGGAAAAGGAGAAAGTGGAAGAGGACAAAGGAAATATGGCTGCACCCTGAATGGTAGCTTGACCTAGAGTAATATGCTAGAGGAAAGAAAAAGACAGATCTCTGAGGAGGTAGAATGGATAGGAGGAGCCAAGAAGAGCTCTGCCAGACACACACACACACACACACACACACACACACACACACACACACACACACAAAACACTTGGTTTGGGTAGAGACAAAACCCTGGAGAAATACCACTTGTGGGGTCCACGGCATGAATTCAAGTTTGACCACATTGGGCCCCCTGGTGCTTGTGAGCCATGTGAGTGGGCAGTTGGATACACAACCCTAAAAGCTCAGGAAGTCTGGGTTTGGGGCATCCAGGACCCTGAAGCAGGCAGAACTCCCAGAAGTGGTCAATCTCCCTCCAAAGCCATACCCTCTACTTTATCTTCAAGTACTCTGTAGTTCAATATTTCTGTTCCACCAGAAGCCAAGTCCCATGGTAGGTCCTGACTGTAGGTACTTGTGCCATGCTGAGTCCAACTTCCTGATTTGGAAAATAAAAAGCAGAGACAGAATTAAAAGCAAGACTTAACCAGATACTTGTACACTAACATTCATGTCTATGGATAGCCTTGAACGAGTAACCAAAAGGTGGAATATCCGTACAATGGGATATTATTCAGCAATAAAAAAAATGAATGAATTATGTTATGAACTGGAACAGAGCACAAAAGAGCCAAAACACATTATCCTGAGCGACAATCAACCATTGATAAAAAGGACAGAAACTATGTGGCTTCACTTGTTGAAGTCCCCTCAGAATAGACAATTTCATAGAGACAGACAGGAGCTGTGATTCTGCTTGGAACAGTAAGAATGTTCTGGAAATAGATAGGTGTGATGGTTGCACAATATTATGAATGTACTTGAAGCCACTGAATCATGCACTTAAAATAGTTAAGCTGGTAGGTTTTATGTATATTTTCCACAATAAAAAAAGTATCTACATAAGTACTTTATATGGGTAAAGAGGCACAGCAATCACCATTGATAATTACTGTATTGCTGTGGTGGACAAGTGTTCCAAAGTTCACAGGCAGATTGGCAGGCGTAAAGGTGCTGTGTAAACACAGCCTGTTCTGGCCCAGACCCGTTCTTTGCTGCCTGTTCCAGCCAGAAGCTCTGATGACCAAGTTGAAGAATGAATGGATGATGGCCAGGATTCTGGAAACACAGGATGTCACAGAAGCCACCACATTCCGCCTGGAAGCCTTTGTTCCTTGCTCTCTGACAGCATTGCCTTTGGGGACTAGGGATTACAGTCTTGGCTGAGAGATCTAAGACAGTGCTAAGGTTGATAGGAAAGACCTGCTTGCAAGAGGCTGAGTCCCCACCAAGCCCCGGCCATGGTCCCTACTTGTTCTGAGGTTAGCCTGGTCCGGGAGAGATGGTGAATTGCTTCTCATGTTGCCAAGCACACCCATTTTTCAAAGATCAACTGTTTAGAGATGATCAGAAAGTAATAAGGTGTAACAGAAGACTCCAGGCAGGCCACAGACACACTCACCACAGGGTTTTCTCAGACAGCAAGTGTGTCTAGTGTAATTTGGGTTCCACACATGTTCCACTTTCCTAGGCCATGATTCCCCTGAAGTCTGTAATTAACCTGTCGACATCTGTGGGGAGAATGTCTATAGCGTCCATCAGATTCTCACACGAGTTCATGACCACCGGCCCCCAGAGATGCTTTAAAAATGCCATGTGCATTTACAATGTATTCTTAGAGATCAACTTTTTAACTTCTGCCCAGTGTTCAGGTGCCATGGCCTTGTGGATTGCTTCAAATGATATGGTGGAATGCATGGATCTGGTGGCTCACAGGTACATTACTACCACGGGAGGGAGGGTACCCCCGAATCTTCCCATACTATTCTCAGTGAAACAAGTTGTGTGTGTGTGTGTGTGTGTGTGTGTGTGTGTGTGTGTGTGTGTGTGTGTGTGTGTGTGACATGTGCAATGCATGTGGAAACCGGAGATCAATATCTGGTGTTTTCCTCTGTTTTGTTTGTTTGTTTGTTTTCTGAGTGTTTTGAGACAGAGTTTCTCACTGAATCTGGAGCTCATTAGTGTGGCTAGGAGAGCCAGCCAGCAAACTCCAGGCACCCTCCTGTCTCTACTTCCCAGTCCTAGGCACCTAGCCCTTTTGTACAGGGGTTCTGGGGGTACTGGACTCACATCCTCACATTTATATAACAAGGGTTCTATCAACTAAACCATCTCCCTAGCCCAAGGGATTCATTTTTTCAACAGGCACACAACAGTAAAGGATCGGTTTCCTGTGACAATGGTGTCTCCTTATTGGCCTCTTTCCCTTCTCATTCCATAAGGCTTTCATACATGTGTGAATGACATGCCCAAGTCACCAGTTTGAATGGAGAGTAACTGGCTATGAAACGATGGTCCTTCAGTCCCCTCTGGTCCCTCCAATAGCTTCCTATGGCCTCCTTGAAGCTGCAAAATGAGTCTTGGGTGGCCTGCAAGGTCTGGGCAGGCTGGCAAGCAGCAGGCACATGGCCCTGCCCTTCCCCCTGCAGGGAGAGGATAACAGGAAAGAAAGGCCCATGATGAATGTAATTTAAAGACTCCAAGGCTGACTCAGACATTCCACTGGAGCTTTTCTTTTTCCTTTGTGTTGATGTGTGAAATGTAATTGCAGTCATTTTTTTCCAGCATTGATAAACAGTGATTATCCATGGCAGATTACGAACCGGGGCTGACGAGAACAGGTCCATAAACCAGCATGTTTCTCTCTCTCCCACCCCCCCCAGCATCTAAGACAACTGCCCACTTCTGGGATTGCTGGCTTCTTGACCCCAGGGCTTTTAGCAAGGGTTCAGGCTGTAGGTGCTGAGAGGGACCTGTTGGAGAGAATAGGGAGTTGGGTGCTTGAGAGTTCTGACCTGACCTTGGGCCTCTCCCACACTCCCCCTACCCCACACCCCTTTGTTACCAGGATGAAAGGTGACTGCAGAGATGGTTGGGTTGGCATAGAAAGTAGCTATCAGGATAGAGGCAGAAGGCAATACTTGGCAAGGACCATGTGCAGGCTAGCGGCTTCGCTAATCAACTCTTCCCACAGGCTCCATTTCCCGGCATCCCACAGCACCAGACAAGTGGCTAATGCTGAGCTGCATACTTGTACCCCATTTTACAACAAACAGTTCACCATTCGAATTTCTGAGAGCCACATCTTCAGGTTCAATCAACTCCGGATTGAAAATACAAATTAAAATTACCTTTGTGCCGAACCTGGACACACGCTTGTGTCCTGTCCGTATCCACCAAACAATATAGTGTAACAATTATGTACGTAGCATGTACATTGTGCGAGGTGTTGTAAGTAGTCCAGAGTTGATTTAAAAGAGTGCAGGACCTGTGTAGATTCTATGCAAATACCTCACTGTCCTAAGAGACTGGAGTATCTTCAGATTTTGCTATGTGGCAGAAGAGGGTATTTGGAACCAATCTCCTCCAGGTACTGCTGATTCGCTGCCTCCTTCCAATTTACAGACGAGGGGATTAGAGCACAGAGAATTATGTCGCATGGCTGCTCAGTGAACAGTGAGGGAATCGGGTTTGGAACGAAGATCCTCTAATTCCAAAATCTGCTTTCTTACCCCAGCAAAGGCTGCTCCCCATCAGGAGCTAGCCTTGCTGGTCCCCAGTATCCCTGGAAGGAAGACAGTCTTATACCTGCAGCTATGGCAACGTGGGAGAGCCCCAAGTAGTTAACTCTTTATCAACTACCAAGATACTGGTTGCTAGCAAAAAGCCGCTCTACCCATGAACTGGTCCCCAGGGAACAGATGTTCTAGGGAGTGACCAGGGGCAAAATTGGCTGGGGAGCCAGCCCAGCTGTGTGTCACCAATATCTGGGTTTTTTTTTCTGTTGTCCCAGAGGCAAAGGGACACAAGGGCTCCTTAAAGTGGTACCACAGTTGTTTTAATTAAGACTTCTCCAGAGAAATAGAACCAATATGTATAAGAGGAGACTATTGTTGGAATCTTGTCACCTGTTCTGTTGTGGAGGTCCAGACACCCGACTAGCCACCATCTGCAGACTGGGAGGACAAGGGAGGTATAATTCAGACCTTCTGTTTCTGCTCTGACCCTTAATGAATAGCATGATACCACTCACATGCAGAAGGCTGTGTTTAGCTTATCCATCCAAATGCTGATTTCTTCCAGAAACACCCTCCTAGATACACTTAGGAATCATGTGCCACCCACTACCCAGACATCCCTTAGCCCAGTCAAGTTGATACATAAAGTTAACCGTTACAATAATCCTGTGATATAGCATTTGCCCTTGTGGGAGAAATTCTCCAGGAACAGCAACACAGGGAACTCTTGGAGGACTCCCAGGCCAGAATGCCAAAGCCCAAATGTTGGGTGTGTTGGGTAAAGGATGAGGAAGCCAGCAGGCTGGGGTCCTTAGGGAGTTCTGGCTAGGCTTCTCTCCATGTATTTTGGTCCTTGCCATTGTCTTGATGTATAATGAGGGTATGGTGGCAGTGAGGGCTGGAAATGCCATTGAGGAACAACATTTGGGTGACTATCAATCACACTGGGCAGAGCATGGAGTTAGGGAAAACAGCAAACTAGTGACCTGAAGCAAAGATCAGAAAAACGAAAGCAACTTTTTCTAGCTGTTTATCCTGTAAACCAGTTGGGGCTTGAACTTCTGTCTTAGGGTTTTTATCGCTATAACAAAACACTGTGACTAAAAAGCAAGTTAGAGTTTATTTGACTTACACTTCCACGTTGCTGTTCATCACTGAAGGAAGTCAGGACAGGAACCCAAGCAGGGCAGGAACCTAGAGGCAGGAGCTGATGCTGAATCCATGGATGGGTGCTGCTTACTGGCTTGCTTCCCCTGCCTTGCTCAGCCCACCTTCTTATAGAACCCAAGACCACCAGCCCAGGGATGGCACCACCCACCATGGGCTGGGCCCTCCCCCGTTGATCATTAACTGAGAAAATGCCTTATAGCTGGATCTCATGGAGGCATTTCCTCAGCTGAGGCTCCCTCCTCTCTGATGACTCTAGCTTGTGTCAAGTTGACACAAAGCCAGCCAGTAGAACTCTGTAGCTTAAATTTTGAATATTTAAAAATTTATTTTCTGCATGTGTCTGCTTGTCTGTTTGTATACCATGTGAGGATATGTGCATCTCTCTGGCCCTGCAAGCTTAAATTTTAATTAGACCCAAGACCTTTCTTAAAAGGTTAAATAAGGAGGGGCAGGTCATTTAGTCAAAAGAGCCTTGGGAGGTAAGGAAGCCATGGAGGCTTGGAATTAGAACTGCCACTGATACTGTGGGGTTCTGAGCTGCTGTTTCTCAACATTTAAATAGGGCTCTGAATCCTTCAATCATTGGGAACAATATTTCACATACAGAAAGCATGTGATTGGCCATTGTACCTTTTAAAGTACTAGTCGGTATATTAGTCAGGGCTCTCTAGAGAAACAGAACAGACAGAGTGGGCATATAGATCACAAAGAGAGCAGAAGGTTGAATCCCTTAGCAGTCTCAATCTTTCCCTGAAGAACTGGAGGATTCCTGGAGAGCCACTGGTCTGCAGTCCATGATGGAAAACTAAAGCGTCTTCGTTCTGATGGGAGTGAGGGACCACAGTAACAGTAGATGTGCTGACCAGGAAGAAGCATGCTTCTGTATATCAGGGCTGTCTGTCACTGGAAGAGGCTGCCCAGTCTAAAGGAGAGTCTTTCCCTACCCATTAATCCTTCCTGAAAATACCTTCCGAAAACCCACCCAGAGATGTCTCTACATTGATCTGACGTCCAGCTAACGAAGGGTCAGCGGAACTTGGGCTGTTCTAGAACAAGAACAAGAAAACCATTCCTTGTTTACAAAGTTTTAAAGAAAGTGCTGGCAGGAAAGAGAGGAGCCTATAAAACGGTTACTCCAGAGTCCTCCAGGGTACTCTCACTTCTGGCGCTCCTTCTATAATCCCAATGGAAGCTGTCCCTCTATTTAGTGAAGTTTGTTTTGTCTGTACTGCCCACCCCCGGCTCTGTGGCTTTTTATGTGTCCCCTGCATCGGGCCTCCCTTTGTGTTTCCGTCAGCTCACTGTCCTGTGGAGTTCACAGCCACCTTCTCTGCCTCAGTGGCCTGCCTCTCCTTTGCTGTCACTTTTGTTTTTTTTCTATGTGGAGATGCAAGTTCTTTCCCAGAGATGCACTTCTTTGTCCCTCCCAAGAATGAACTTGGTGGCACCCTAGAGGATCATCTCTCACCCAAGTCCCCATAACACAACCAAGTTGACAGTCAAGAGGAGCCATCCAGGAGGTAAATCCACAATGATTTGGCTGAGTTGGAAGCCTTATGCTACCTTTAAATCTGCAAATTGTTGCAGAATATATTTCTGTGGAGACCACGGAGATGAAGAAGGAAGCGGCAGAAGGCTCTTTCTAGGTCTCTGCGACTCAAGAGGTGGTTTGTGAGCCACCCCCTACCAGAGGCGTTAGCATCACCTGGGAGCTGAAAATGCAAATCCGTGGGCCCCACCCTACCCTGCTAAAGAATTTACATCTGAGCTCCAGAAGGTTCCTATGGCCCCTGCCTTGCAATCTCGGGTGGGAGTCACCTGAGGCATTTTAAAGGCACCAGAGCCTGGGCTCACTCTGACAGATGGTAGTTTCTTTGGTCTGGGATGAGGCCTGGACATCTGGGTCGTTCTTAAAGCTCCCCAGCAACTCTAACATGCGGCAGGGGTTGGGAAGCATTTCCCTTTAACAGGTCCGAGGTGCCAGGGGCGCCAGGAAAGGACAAACTCAAGGAAGTCGAGGTGTCCTCCCAGTCATCCCCATGCAGATCCCCCCGTCTTGGCATTCCTCTGAGGGCATCCCAGGACTGAAAAAGAAGGAGGCTGTTCAAGAATCCCGAGTTCTAATCTCAGCTCTGCTTCTCTGACTGTCTGTGTGTCTGTCCCTCAAGTCAGCCTGTGCTGGCCAACCCGCACTAAACTCTCCGTGGTGTCTGAAGACGAAACGTGGGGTCTTTCCTCCAACCATGACATCGGGTGCTTCCCCACCCACTCTGCCCCTTTCCTGTTTCACAGTGCTGAGGAAGTGGCAGCCTGTGCCAGCTGGGCTCCTGAGGGTCAGAGGGGGGGCCTGGCTCCATCACCTAGGAAGGCCATTCTCAGTCGCGGTGACAAGGATCAGCTGAGCAGTCCCCCACCTTGGCAGAGTCACTGGCTGGGAAAGACTGGCTAAGGAGCCTTGGGTGCAGCATTCTGTATCTGTCCCTCGTGGTGGCTTCATGGTGAATAAACGGTGACTGTGACAGTCAGCCAGGAACCAAGCACTTTATGTGAATTTTATCTCAGTTAGAAACCAAGAGTGAGTGGAGCTCCACAGCCCCCCCCCGCCCCGGGAAAGCTGAGTCTTCAGGGCGGTTGGCAAACGGCAGCGGGAGACTGAGGCAAGCTTGAGACTTAAAGCACAAGTTGGGAGGAGGCAATGGGAGGGAGAGCCAGGGAGAGAGCCCGACAAGTGTGGACAGAGACAGGAGATTGAGGGAAGCAACAACCTCACTCCAATTCTAGGCAGCCAAATGAGTCCTAGGTCAAAGGATGGGGGTTGGCTTCCAAGCAGAGTGAGAAGCCATGCTGGCTTGCTCTGGGACTGTTCCTGTTTCATCAGCTAAGGTTTGTGTCCCCAGAAGCCTCATCACCCTATTCCCAGGCCTGGGGCTGTGGGTGACGTTTGGACAGCGCTACGCAACAGGCTTTTCCTGGGGAGGTGGAACAGATAGGTCGGCTTACTCCAGAAAGGGAACCCACAGCAGACCAAAGTGACCACCGCACCAAAGTCCAGCTTGGGGAACCAATGGGTTTTTGTTGGGATTACCAACAGAATGTGGGGTGAAGGGTTACCTACGGGAGCAGGGGTGACTCAAAAGCAGTTACATCACCCCAGAGCCGACCACATCCCAGGTGACAACCCACAAAGGCTGCAACCCGGAGCTCTCTGCAACAACTTGCAAGCAGCTCTCCAGGTCTGAGAGGCTCCCCTCTACAGCACTACAGCCCTGCTGGTCAGCATCTCCTCAGCTGGCCATTGGTCACTCCTTCTCTAAAGCTGGGGAGGGGCCTTAAGTTTTGCATGTTTTTCCAGGAGTCCAGTCAAAGAGAGAGAAGAGGGATTCTATGAGCAAGGGGCATCAAGATCATGATGGGGAAACGTACAGAGACAACCAAACTGAACTAGTAGGAACTCATTAAATTTAGACCAACACCTGTGGAGCCTCCACAGGACTGGACTAGGCCCTCTGCATAAGTGAGATAGTTGTGTACCTTGATTTGCTTAAGGGCCCCCCTGACAGTAGGATCAGGTTCTGTCCCTGGTGCATGAGCTGGCTTTTTGGAGCCCACTACCTATGGTGGGGCATCTTGCACAGCCTTGAGGCAGGGGGAGGGGCTTGGACTTGCCTCTGCTGAATGTACCAGGCTCTGCTGACTCCCCATGGGAGGCCTTACCTTCTTATAGGAGGGAATAGGAGTGGGTTGGGGGGGAGGCTGGAGGGGTAGGAGGAGGGATGAGGGGGATCTGTGATTGGTATGTAAAATGAATAAAAAAGTTTCTTAATAACAAATAAATATAATTTAAAAAAAATCTTGCATGTTTCTCCTTTCCGACTTGTGTGATGTTTTATTTGCCTCCCGAGTCTCATGAATCTCTGTCTCCTTCCTGATGGTTCAATTCTAGAGAAACCGCCATGCAGCGGACAGCTGGTGAGAAAGAGGAGGGAGCCCGGGAAGGCGCTGCTCCTCAAGCACCTTACCTTGGTTTGGCTGATGGGCTCTGTCTGACATCTTGATTAGAAGTGGACCAGATATCCAGAATAAGAAACAAGGCTGGAGCTACCTGCTCCCCACCACCCCAGGTCCCACAGGCTGTCCCAGGCTCCTCTAGCCATGCTTCTTGTACAACTTCCACCCATGCATGACCTCCAGGTCCCTGTGCAATTGTTTATTTGCTTGTATTTCCTTGGGCTCCGAGGCCGTCGGGGTAAGGGGTACATCCTTCTTGCCTTTGTGCACAGCTACAGCCCTGCTCAGGGCCATAGCACCACCAGTTTCTGGGCAGGGAGGAAGGGATTCTTCTTGTGTTGTGGATCATTTTGGGAGCTTGAAGAAGTTTTGCTTCTCTTTTCAGAATAACGCTTTAAGTATCATAAGATGCAGAAGGTTCCATAGAGCATCGCTTCTGCTAAGATGCAGCTATGGAAAGATATTTCACAATACATAGATTCGTGGAAAAGTCACAAACCTCCTTCTTTCTTAAAGCATTGCATGGCGCGGTCCAGCAGCGGGTGTATTTTCCGGTCGCCATGACGACAGGTGTTATTTCACGATACTTGCAGCAAACGTGTTGTGAAAAATGAAAACACTCGTGACTTCTATGTTGGTGAAAAGTAGGTACCGCTGACATTACTGTGGTTTGTGCCCTACGCCCCTGATGGCAGGAAATACTGAAGTTCACTGAATTGTGTATTAAAATGAACATGTCATTTTGTTCTTTCTCTCGCACCCCTGAAGTTGTATGGACTCCTTCCTGTCTAAGAAATGCCGCAGAAACTAATGAAAAATAAGAAAAACGTGCCTTGCAAACTGTCGAGTGCAATGTCCTCGTGAATGCTGTTAGTCATGGAGGGATGTGGTGGTTTCTAAGATGGGCAAGAGAGATTGGAAGCAAGGCTCAAACCAGATTATTCATGAGCCAGGTACTGTGAGACCAAATGGGAATGGAAACTCCAGCTCTTTCTTTTCTGAGATGAGTGCAGAGTCTCCTAGACTATTAACATAATGAGCCTTAGCATGGAGTTAGAGTCTGAGCAGGCATTAGCTAAGGAGAAGGCTTCTGGGGAGGCCTGCCTCCTCACAGTTCCCAGAGCACCCTCTGGAGGGGCAATCCTGTGAGAAAAAAACTGCTAGGCCCTGATAGCCCCTAGGGAGTAAAGGTGCATCCTAATTACAAGGTCTTGACGTGACTGATTTTTAGTAGTATTCTTTTTACTCTCTCTCTCTCTCTCCCCCTTTCTCCCTCTCTCTGTTTCTGTGTGTGTGTGTGTGTGCACGCGCGCGTGCGTGTGTGCGTGCGTGCACACTCGCGTGTGCAAGTGTGTAAGCCAGAGGTTGATGCTGTGTTTTTCTCAGTTGCGTCTCCACTGTACTTTTTAAATCAGGGTCTCTCACTGAACCTGGAGCTCAGCAATTCATCTAGACTGGCTGGCCAGACAGCCTCGGGGAGCCTCCTGTCTCCACCTCCCTGGCACTGGGATTATAAACTTTTCTTATGTAGGTACTGGGAATCCAAACTCAGGTCCTCATACTTTTGAGACAAACATTTTACGACCTGAGTCATTTGCCCAGTTCACAGCCTGAGTCATTTTTTAAAAAAATACCACCCTATGCTTTCAAAGGAACAGGGGAGCAGAGACCCTGCAATTGGAGGGTCTCATTTGTGGCACCAGTCCTGATGAGCTTGGGTAGGAAAACTGACCTCTAATTGGAGAACAGGAAATTGTGGTCCCACAAGGTATCACTGAAGGACCCCAACCTCAGCCCATTGACATTTCAGCCCCCTACAGAGCATGCCCTTCCTGGCCCCTGCACAGCAGAGCTGAGACCCTGAGGTTATTTTGATCTTGTGGTGCTGGTGTCTGAGAGGCTGTGGTAGCTAGCTTAGAGCAAGTTTCCGGTAGAGCTTTCTCTCCCCGTGCATGCTCTCTCTCTCCTCCAGGCTCAGGTGGCACCTACTTCCTGTAGCTCACCCTTGGCCTCGGAGAAGAACAGGGGCACAGAGGCCTTCGAAGGCTTTTACCTAAACCCTGTCTGCCTGTACCCCACCTTGGGTGTCCTAGCTCCATTTCCTGTGTGGAGAGAGCTCTCAAGGTACTTCTCCTCATTTCCCCCCTCCCACTCATGACTCTGTTACGTAGAAAGGACAGCTTTCTAGAAAGTCAGATTCACCAGGTTGGCTCTCAAACGTTTGACTGAGAGCCACACAGCCAAAAAAAAATATGTTGTCTATGACCCAACACAGATGTCTGTGTGTATGTATGCATATGGCTCCTTCTTCTGTAATCCTTTGACTCCTTTTCTCCTATTCTAGACTTTTTTTTCCCTTGAAAAATTTTTGGTTGTAACCCACAAACAAATAAGTTGGTTTCACCACTATTGTGAGTCATAATTCAGTTTGAAAAATACCGTACCAGATACTTTTTTTTTTTTTGGAATAGCTTTTCTTTCCTGAGCTAGGGATTGCTCTAGTTTTTGAGGTAGACTCATTTGGGGTAGAAAAGGAAACTAATTCTGTGTTCTTATGACTTACTTAGAAGGGGTCAATATTGGGGATTCCAGAAATGGGCTTAGCCGAGGTAAATTTGGTCCCATGTCAGCTTTATGAAACTGGCCGCAGAGAAAGCATTTACACCATGATAATGGGAAAATACAAGTCGTTGTTTTTCTCATTTGGTTTTTCTCTCAGCCAGCTGCTTGTTAACGTATTTACTAGCACATAATTGATTCTAGTACTGGTCTTTCTGGTTGCAAATGCAGTGTATTGTGACGCTCTCTGTCATCAGCTTCCTCATTGATGAAATACATTAAAAATGCCTACTTCACTGGTTGGGGGGTGGGATATATAGATTCATAGAGTCTTTTTTGGTGAGCAGAAGGACAGCAGCCAGAAGGAAACCGACATGCAAATAACCAATTTTCTGCCCAATGGGATTTGACAGATGAAGTCCCCAGATTCCACTGCCTTTTATCATTTCCATCATTGCTAGTTATATGAAAACAAAATCATCTCCTAGATGAAAAGCCACAATTTGCAGAAGTGTGGTGAGAAACAGAAGAAATGGAGGGAGGCCAGAGCTCTGTAAATGCGAGCCAGACACAGAGCAGAGTAAATTCACTTTGTTCATTTAGTTGGTTTCTTTCTGGCAGAAAATGGCAAGGAAACATTGCAAATCGATGGCCTTTCGATGTAAGCCTTCCATCCAGGTAACGAGAGAGAAGGGAATTCCACCAAATGAGGATTGTGAGTCACTAATTCTCAAGTGCCTAGTGCAAAGGCTTTAGAGTCTCCAAAGCAATCGAATGCCAGGTCCTGATGGCCCCTCCACATGACAGATTTATCTGCCTGGTGCCTACAGAAGACACTGAGACTGAGAAAATCTGGGACCCTGTCCATTCATTGCTCTTGGAGACCATGCAGACAAGGGGCATACATAGGGATGTGTTAGTTTCCAGTTGTGGATGTGATAGTATTACAACATCAGTAGCTTAAACAAGGTAATTTACTCTCATTTTACAGTTCTAGAGGTCAATGGGTCCTCCTACATCTGCCTCACTGGAAAAATAAGTGCACCATTATACTCTATCTATCTATCTATCTATCTATCTATCTGTCTGTCTGTCTGTCTGTCTATCTACCTATCTATCTATCTATTCTCAAAGTAATATCTATTTATCTGTATCTATATAGAGATCTATTTATAGATCTATTTGCATACCTATAGATCAATAGATATATCTCTACATAGATAGGTAGTTAGACATATTATTTTGAGAATTTCATGCATGCATACAAAGCATTTTGATCATATTTACTTCCAATCCTCCCCCTAACTCCTCCTCCAGATCCACTCATTTCTTCCCACCACCTTCCAACTTCATTCATGTCCTTTTTTTTTTTTTAAACCTCCAGAGACCATCAGCTGTCCATAGCTCTTCAGCTGGAGGTGGAGGTTCATGATCCACTCCCTGACCAACGCTAGAATGTTGACTGGCATGAGCTCATGCACACAACCACAGCTACTGAGAGTTTATGAGGACAGAAGTCCTGCTGTGTGGCTTGGGTCCTCCCCTATCTTTGTCTCTTACAGTCTTTCTGGCCCTCCTCTGAATGGTCCCTGAGTCTTAGGGGAGGGGTATGACAAAGTTGACCCATTTGCGCACCCAGCATTTTTTGAAAAATGCATCCTGGAGATCAAAGTCGGATCCTTGTACATGCAAAGCAAGCACTTCACTGACCGGGCCATCTCCCCAGCCCCTTTCTCACTCTTGTAATGCAATGACCCTTGTACCTAGATGGGTACTCAGGCATAGGTCAGCTGATAAAGTAACAGCCTTACTTCCATCTGCAACCGTAACCCCACCCCTTGCATGTAACATGACATAGTCACAAGCTCCTGAGATCAGGATGTGGACATCTTTGGGGTTGGGAGCATTACTCTGTGTGCCTCAATGGCTAATATCCCTTAAGCATTTATTAAGATCCTGATACAGTCCTAAGCAGGCTACTTTTAGTAATGCATTTGAGCTCATCACAGCCATCATCCACAATGGTTTGTAAATGAGGAAAATGAGACAAAGAGAAGACAAGGTAAGAGGAAGAGCTAGGCTAAAGAGCCAGCAGTTTTTTTGTTTTTGTTTTTTTTTTTTTTTTTAGTTTTTTCGAGACAGGGTTTCTCTGTGTAGCTTTGCGCCTTTCCTGGATCTCGCGCTGTAGACCAGGCTGGCCTCGAACTCACAGAGATCCGCCTGCCTCTGCCTCCCCAGTGCTGGGATTAAAGGCGTGCGCCACCACCGCCCGGCAAGAGCCAGCAGTTTTATCCCAGACTTCACATTCTTGTCAGAATCAGAGTTATTTGGGGGATGGATGAACCACCGAATTCTACATGATTTCATTCTTCTTTGAAGATCTAGAATCCTTTTAGGATAGAGCAGTTCCTCAGGTCTACCAGTGTTGGATGGGTAGACCAGTCGATGTCCACAGTTGCCTGATACTGAAGCTTGCTTCCTTGAGCATTGCTCATATAACCCTTAATCCACAGGTCTGGAGCCTTTAGGACCCACAGGTGTAGCTAGAGTTTTCCTGCCTGGCCCACAGTCAGGACAAATCTCTCTCACCTGCCAGTCCCACAGCCGCTCAGACCCGACCAAGTAAACACAGAGACTTATATTGCTTACAAACTGTATGGCCGTGGCAGGCTTTTTGCTAACTGTTCTTATATCTTAAATTAATCCATTTCTATAAATCTATACCTTGCCACGTAGCTCGCGGCTTACCGGCATCTTCACATGCTGTTTGTCATCGTGGCGGCTGGCAGTGTCTCTGACTCAGCCTTCCACTTCCCAGCTTTATTCTCCTCCTTGTCCCGCCTATACTTCCTCCTGCCTGACTACTGGTCAGTGTTTTATTTACCAACCAATCAGAGCAACATATTTGCCATACAGAACATCCCACAGCACACAGGTGCTGCATGTGGTCTCTGATCTGAGCCACTCTTCGCCCTCTGCTGCATCCATGCGTCTCTCTACTTACAGACATGTCTCAAAAAGGCCAAGCCAAACTCTACTGCAGGGCCCTTCTATTTGCTACATCCCGCCCCTGGATTTTCTCCTCTGTTCACACAAAGCTCAACCAGTTACGTAGTCTAGGGATGACCTTAAATGTCTGATCCTCCTGCTTCTGCCTCCTGAGTTCTATAATAATTACAGGCATGTGCCACCTTGAGTTGTATGTACAATACTGGGGCTCAAACCTGATACTTTGTCCAGTATCTTGGTGGACAATCAGGCTTAAAATTTTCCTACTCCACTTTTCCTTTCTAAACTCAGGACGGTGAACAAAGGGTATCAAAGGCAGAGTTGCACATGAGAGGAGAGGAAGATTTTACTGTGAGACTACTTTATACTGTGTGCACAAAGGAGCCAGAGGGAAAAAAAGCAGGGCCCAGAAGACAGGAGCTATTATTCATTAGCCATGAGATCTTCAAAACGGGGGTAGAGAAACTCCTGACTGTGGGGGTTAGCTAAGTATTTTAGTCTTCACACACCTGTGCAAGAGCTGCGTGTCTTATCTCCAGTCCCCAGGCAAGAACACTGAGGCGTCTAGACAGTAAGAAATTGGCCTGAAGAACAAAAGAAAGAGCCAAATTCTATCAGCCCGTGTAACACAGCAAAGTTCATCAGTTACCACTTAGTGTACCACTGTTGGGAGACTGGAAAAGTAGGACAATATTGAAGGGATTAGCCAGCCACGAAAAAGGAAGGAGCTATTTTCAAACCAAGAATCATTCCATCTAGAAGATCACATGAGACAGAGATGAAGAGTCAGGGTGGGGTTCAGTGACCATAAGCTATTGGTCTTTAGAAGGGCACTGGTTTCACAATTGTTGAGAAAACTATTATTCTCTACTGGGTTGCCTTAGAACTTTTGTCAAAAAATCAATTGGCCCATGTCAGGTTATTTCTGAACTCCATTCTGTCTTATAAACCTATTGTTTATCTTGATGCAAATACTGTGCTGTCCTGATGGCTGCTGCTTTGTGATAAGTTTTGAAGTCAAGAATCGCACATCTATGAAGTTCTATTTTCTCTCCCAACATTGCTTTGGACATTCTGGTTCTTTTGTATTTTTATGGACATTTTTTTAGCACCAGATCATCAATTTTTAAGAAAACAAGTTTCTTGCAGAGATTTTGATTGTCTTGAATCTATAAACCAATCAAGAAAGTACTGACTTAATTACATGGAGTCTTCAAGTCCATGAACATGGTACAGCTCTCATTTATGTACGTCTTCTTTAATTTCAGTTTTGTGGACTTGTTGCCCAGTTTTTATATGCCTGATATTTATCCCTAAGTAATATTTTTTAGATGCTACTATAAATGTTATGTTATTCAAGTTTCAATTTCCAGACGTTTACTACTATATGAAAATCTAGGACATTTTTATATTTTGAGTTTAGGTGCCGCAACCATGCAAATTACACATCCATTCTTTCTCCTTTTTTGTAGTTTCATAGTATTTTCCACATAAATGATATCAAATGCAAGCAAAGACAGATTTGAGAGTTTGTGTTCAAGAAGTTCTCGTTAGATAAACTCTTCAGAATACCGAGGTGAAGTAGAAGGACAATCTAATATGGAAATGGATGGATTGTTCAAGTTGTCCTCAGGGTAACAGATGCATTGATCTGGTAGCTTCATAAGGCTAACATCTGTATGGATTGATATTCCATTAGTATTGGATGATAGCTCAGCACAGATCACATGATTATTTCTACTCACCATTGTTAGGAACCTAAGTGAGGCAAAAATACACAGCCTCAGGACAGAAAATGCTCAAAAATTCTTTCTACAAAGCATCACCTCCTCTCCCTCTGACATCCACAAAGCCTGTTCTGGTCTCTGCGAGTCTCAACCTTGCTTCCTCCAGTCCTTCGCCAGTGAGTCAGACTAGGTCAAAATGTAGGTCCTCCACTCAGAATGAAATCTAGACTTCCCCATTGTCCAGCAGTCCTGTGACAGTGTTTGTTTCTACCTGAGCTGGTCCAGTTCATTCCAAGCCTTTGTGCAGCTTTCTCCCACTCACATTTAGCATCTCCTCTCTCTGCTATTGGTTATCAGGCCAATTCTTTTCAGGTCTCCTGAGGCCTTCCTAATGTTCCCACTGACCTGACAATCATTCTCAGAGCACCTAGCCTTTTCCTAACCTTGAACTCACATTTGTCATTTGACATTTACAGTGACATACCACAAGAGCCCGGATCACTGCTAGTTTGTTTACTTCCCCTCTTGCCAGACAAGCAGTGGGCACTTGACCAGTGACTGGGACTATGTTCCATTTTTTCTGTGTTCATATGGAGGTACAGCCACTCCCCAAGCCCAGGCTTTATGAACAATTTTATGATACGTCTTGAGTTTCTCTTCCTTTAAAAGGTTAGTTCAGACCTTTGGTTCCATGTTAAAAATCTCCCCAAGAGTTTCTAGAAAATACTGATGTTTGGTCCACTGCAAACCACTGAAATCCTAGGTTCTGGGGGTAAGGGCCTAGCATTTGCTTGTGGAATTCTCCAGAGAATTCTGATATGCATCAGGAATTGAGACCCACTAACAGAAGAAAGGCAGTTTCCATCCCACCGGGTGTTAGATGGGCTCACATGGAGAGGCCAAGTTGTAGAAGGCTGTCCTCTGAGTGTAACAGCCACCACCACCCTCACCAGAGCAGTTGTGGTCACACACAGGGACCCTCAAGGTCAGGCTTGTTGATGGAGGGACTGAGAAGGGCGGATGCTTCCTTCCCAGGTTTCTGTAATTCTACCCCAGCTGCATACGGTCTCTGGAGGTATTAGAATACACAGAGGGTAGAGAGCTAAATAAAGATGGGACTGAATCTATTCAACCATGGGGAAGTTGTCATTCATGCTAGAGTGAGACTTTGCAGGGACGTGGCTACTTCAGGGTCATCTATGTTCCTATTTAAAAACAAAACAATAAACTCATCAGTTCACCACGTTGGACTTGGATGAACAGGAGAAACACACGTGAGATCTCTCCAGGGCAAGTTCCCATGCAATGGAAAAAAAGAAACCCAGACTAGAATGGAAAGCATTTTCAAACTTTATTTACAACTGTCACAGTGACAAAAAGTAGTTTGGAAAAAAAAAAATGCTAGTTTCTCCCTGAGCCTCAAAACAGAACAGACAGAAGTCACAGGAGGTTCATCTCACAACAGGCAATGTCACTGAAATACTAGGATTTTTTTTCAATACAATCAGTTAGAAATACACACAAATTACAAGAAGAAAAGGAGGAGGAGGAGGAGGGGAGAGGAAGAAGAAGAAGAAGAAGAAGAAGAAGAAGAAGAAGAAGAAGAAGAAGAAGAAGAAGAAGAGAAAGAGGAGGCCCGACAGGAGCTCAGCCCCTTGTCTAAGAGAAGCTGGGTCCCCCCAACAGGCTCAGCTGCTGAGGGGCCTGACATTAACTGTCAGCCCCTGGCCTGCTCAGACTGCACACAGTTGTACAACATGGTCTAGTGACCAGAAAAAGGAAGAAACCACCCCATAAACACACATATACACAAAGCCGATTTGATACTGGATTTACAAGCACGTCTCTATCACACGGCAAGACCAAGACAGATAATTGGGGTAGGGGTGAGAAGACACCAAAACCCAGGAATTTAAAAGGCCAGACACCTGTCCATAAAGGGAGGCGAGGGATGAGAAATGCTGCAGGAGAAGGAGAGTGGGATGAACAGATCTCTGTAGCCAAAACAGAGCAGAGCGGGAGCAAGGGAGAGAAGCTCCCCCATCATGGGGTTGGCTGCAACCCTCTCCCACTTCTGCGAGGAGCCGGAAAAAGTTATTGCCATCGGTGTGTATCACAGGCAGACGACAGAGGGAAGAAGCAGGGGGTAGGGGAGTGACCATCGGCATCCCAGAACCAGACCTTGCCGAATGCCGCGTCAACAGCACACCCCCACGCTCTTGCCCCAACGTGCCCCAGAGCCACACTGACTTTGAGGTATTAAATACAGCTAGACACACTAGTCCAAAGATGGGGGGGGGGGTCAACCTGGACTGGCAGAGACATGAGGGGACATTGTGGGTGCCTCAGTTAGCTGAGCGAAGCCTAAGGAAGGCTTTCAGTCCACCTCTTGACCAAACAGTCCTCTGAAAACTCTGTCCTCCAACCTGCTATTCCAGAAGGTTCTGAGCTATGATCAGAGGCCAAGTCCAGATGTTAATTTCCCCATGCGACTGCTGCCCTTGCCAGAAGCAGGTGAGGTGGGAAAGGGATGAAGGCTACCGTTACCCCAGTGCACCCCATATCTTCCCCCAACCTGCCCTCAGGAGCAACAAGAGGAGCAGAAGTAACCCCACAACAACCACTCCACTGGAGACCTGGTACCACGTGGGAGCCTCAGCACATCCATGCAGCACCATCTAGACTCCGGCATTAAAGCCCACTCGTCAACTAGCCAACCAGGAAACACGCTCTGCTTTTAGCTCCCATGGAAGCCAGGCTGGGAAACCCCACTGGAGTGATGCTGCTGCAGGTCATAGAGGTGACTGTCCACAGCAGAGCTGGGGACCGTCCACCTGACTGCTGTGGCCAAAGGAGAAGGAGAGGCAGACCTGGCGGAGCTAACTCTTCTACCATTCTGCTCCATGGGGACTTGGTAAGAATTCTCGGGAGACCCACAGTGGAAGGAGGCACTTCCATGCTGCAGCCTTGGAACGTCCCACAAAAGCAGGAAGTGCTCTGGCTATTCCCCAATGTATTAGGAGGCAAAAAAAGGGCAAATAGGGAGGAAAAAACTCAAAAGTACTATCCCTTACAACCGTCCAGGTCCCTGGGGGCTCTGAGAGCCCGGCACAGCTGGGGCAGAGTCCGCGGGCAGAACAGGTGGACACTTCCTCTCCTGTGTGGCCCTCCAGCTGGCTTTGCAGGCAGTTTGTCCTGGCCCTACTTCTCTGTGGGTAGCCAACATACGCTTGAAATGAAAGCAAAGGCTGGTGGCGGTGAGCAACAAGACGAGATGAAAACCTTAATTGTCAGGTGCCTCAGCAGCCAAAGCAAATGCTGGTAAGCACTTCCTGGCTGTAGTTCTCTTTAAAAAAAAAAAAAAAAAAGTGGGGTTTGTTTTGTTTTGTTTTTCTTTTTTAACCCAAAAATGTTTCTTGCTCACTTGCTCACCCCGCCCGCCCCACAGCCAGAACCCCCATCACCATACACACACACTGCCTCTGGCACTAGAGTTCAGATAGGGATCTCAGAAGCAGCACCCCTTTCCCACCCCCCCCCACCCCCACCCCTGTTCTCAGCAGCTTCCTTTCTCAGCCTTGCACATTGTCAGAGGGCTCCATTGCTCTCAACGCATTTAAAAAAAAAAAAAGACAAGAAAAGAAAATGGACTTGGTGATTTTTCAGGTGCAAAACGGAAGCCTCAGTTGACATTTTTCAGAATGATTGTGGCTCACTCTCTTCTTCCATCACGATGGGGAAAAACAGTTCAGGTATGCTGGCTGGCACGACCCGGGGCGATCCTGCAGGGACTCTACTGTTCCTTCTTTTCTTTCGCTGTCTCTTCACAGTTGTCCTGCTCATCCTCCTGGACCAGGAATTCCTCGGGGGGCCATCGGAGCTCCCCACTTTCCACCTCCCCTTCTGTGGGCTCCACCACGATGGAGGGCAGGCGGTCCTTCAGTTTGCAGCAACGGTCAAAGTCTGACGGGTCTGGAAAAATCTGAAATGTCAAAGAGCAAAGCAGACATCTGGTCACATACATAGATATCTGAAAAGAGAACTTGGCTTTTTCCTTACACACACACACACACACACACACACACACACACACACACAGAGGGAGAGAGAGAGAGAGAGAGAGAACACTGGCTGTCTTCCAAGGATTGTGTTCTGCCTTCTAGAGACTGTGGGTGTAAGAAAGGAACCAAGAGAGTATGTTCTAGGGAAAGCTATCCCTCAGCCAGATTTTTCTTCTAATTCTGAAGCTCAAAATTTGTGGATCATACCACTGAGCAAAAGGGTGAGGTGTAACTCTGCTTGTACTATTTTACTTCTAGATAAAAGGATGGACAGTCACGTCCTCACAGTATGCCGGGCCCTGCTTTGGCATAAGCACTTTATGCTTACAATCCACATCATACAACAGACACTAAAAACATTATGCTCCTGCCAGAATAATTATGGGTGCCTAGAAGAAATAAACAACCAGGCTCTTCATCATTTCCAACGGACACAGTCAAATGCAAGTGTTGCTCACACTATGTTAAAAACAAATCCCAGACTTGGGCACACTAGTTGTCGAGGCCCCTTTAGCCTGAGATTAACTAAGACTCAAGCTCAGGTGTGCTCACTCCCATGCTCCTGCCTCACCTGCCGCCTGTGGATCTTCTTTCAACTGCCAAGTCAAAGCCAAATCCAGATCAAGGCAAGGCCTCCAGTCACAAGCTAGCTGGGGACAGAATCCGTGGAGCTTTCCTTTTCTTCCACCTGTGAGCAACTCCTGGCTTCCTGCCAGCTGTACACCTGGAGGACTCGAATCTCTTTCCAGAGTCCCAGGGAAGAGGCTCCATAATATTAATGCCCACTGTCTGTCCAGTGCCGACCGAAACACTGAGCCAGGCTATAAAACTAGGAGCCAAGTCTGGCTTCCCTTTGCACATACTGCCTGCCCTGTGACTACAGCTGACCCAATTCTTTGCCCAGTAGCTAAGCCCTTAATCCTCTGGGATGCTGGTCCCTTGCCACTCATCGCCCTCAGTGACACACCCAAGAAGAGAGAGGAACTTTGGCCTGGGAAATCTGGGGCTCACCAGATCACTGACACTTGGCACCTTCAAGGCCATTCCCTCCCACTTCTGTGTCTGACAGACAGGAAACCCAGGCCCTTGAGGGGAAAGGAGGCTTCACTGAAGGTCACACAGTCTGTTCACGACAAACTCCAGTGGATGGAAAGAGACGTTTTTTTTGGAGAACTCCGGGGAGGCTCCCTGCTTTGCTGTACTCAGAGGGTAGGAGATAATCCTTCCCCAGTTCTGTGGTACTCCCAGGGTGTCCGATCTCCCTATCCCCGGGCTGGGCCACAGGCCACGTGGGGCTTCTGAAAAATCACAGACCTCCCAAAGCGTCCGAATCCCTACAGACCGGTGATTATTAACCATTTATCCAATAAAGGCCTATTGCTTGGGATTAAGCCTTAAGCCAGCTGCAGGAGCACGCATCATTAGAGATTTAAAAGGACTCATAAAAAGTATCGTAATAGCAGCCAGAAGGAAAACAAACCAGGGAAGGGCTGGGCCCACACAGGTCACGTAGACCTGGGGAAGCTGACCACCATCATCTCCTGCTATGCCGCCCGTCCACTCCGATGTTTGCCCTTGGACGTCGTGGTGTATTCACATGAACAAGTGTGAGTGGAGAGTGGGTCAGCCAGGCTTGGGGGTGGGGTGGGGGGAGCTTTGCTTACTTCTGTGGAGCTGAGCCCTTCTTGGGGCGGGGAAGACATGGGGAAGCTTCCAAGCATGAGCCCTGGGGTGCGATGCAGGCACTCTCCAGTGAGTGTGGAAAGCACACTTCAGTTTATAAAGCTCTACCAGATGTCTATCACTTCACTGAGACATCACTACCGCCTTAGGGACAGCAAAGAGGCTGGGACTCTGAAGGTCACAAGGCAGAACCAGAGTTCAATTCTCATCCTCAACTAGGATACACCTGGGTCATATTATCACTTTAGTTTCCCAGATGGGTAATTGACCAAGGGGATCAGGACTCAGGTCCCCCCTGTCCTATTGGCTGATGTAGGCTCCAGACCATGGACAAGGATGATTATCAAATAAAGAGCAAGTCCAATAAACAGAAGCCCCAAGTTTTCCCAGCCCATACTCTCATCCTTGTGGACCTGAGATGTAGCTGTGGGAGCTAAAAAGAAGCCTCTGGACCAACCTCCTACCTTTCACAGGGCGTGGAGACATAAGAACCTGATTCTAATGATCACTCAAGCCACAGAATAACAGAAAGGATAAGAGGCAGCCCAGGCCAGCTGATTCTACTCCAAGCTAGAAAGCTGATGCTGATAATGGATGAGGCCATTGATGAGCAGGACCTCCAGCTTCATCATAACTGTATGAAGTAGGTAGTGGTAGATCCCTAAAGTCAGAAAATGAAGACCACATTCCTAGAAATCAGCTGCTCTGGGATTCAGATGTCTACAGGACTTCAATGAAGTATCAGTTTGAGGACACTGGGCTGAGCCACAGCATCTGGATCCTTACTTACTATACCCTTGACATCAGTTCCATGACCTCTGTCAAGTCCTCTCAAGCTCCCACCTCAATTTCTCCTCCAGAGAAATGAAGGGGCCTTCCCATCACACTCGATGGGTCCAAGTTGGCAAACACAGAAGTAATGCAATGTTTTAAGGACAGAAGTAAAATTCAAATCATAATGTCTTCTTTGCAGCGATTCCCACGGGTCTGGAGTTAGTATCTACTCTCCAGGCGTGAAGCAATACTATTAACAATCAATGGCTTTCATACCACAGTCCAGGTCTTCTAAATCCTTGGGAGGCAATCTGAGCATCTGACAGCTGATACTGTGGTAGTTGTCAAAGACTTTTGCACTGTGACTTGCTCAAAGCAGGACCCATTAAAAAGGAAAAAGAAAAAAAAAATTTTTTTCGAGACAGCGTTTCTCTGTGTAGCTTTGGAGCCTGTCCTGGAACTCACTCTGTAGCCCAGGCTGGCTTCGAACTCACAGAGATCCACCTGCCTCTGCCTCCAGAGTGCTGGGATTAAAGGCATGAGCCACCACCACCCAGCTCAGGAAAAATCATTTTTTACAGAGCTTGTATTTGTAAAAATCACTGCAATAAATTACTCTCTAACCCTTTTATCAGAGATTTTATTTTATTATCAGATCACACAAATCTGTGCCTCTGAAAACTATAGCTCTCTCCAAAAATAAACAACAATAACAACAACACACATCCTGTACCAGAACAGCTTCTGTTGTTTCTTCGGGAAAAGACAGAAAAGCCTTGCAAAGTGTTTCTCAGTCTTTTGCCAGCACAATCTTATCTCTGACAGCTGCTTAAGAGGCTGACCCTGGGGAGGTCAGCATTTTTCCACTAAGTCATGGTTTTTAATCATCTAGGCAGCAGAAAAATGAGAGGTTGCACCTACAATTTGATGGGGTGGGGAAGGCAATGGAAAAACAAAGAAGAAGAAGAAGAAGAAGAAGAAGAAGAAGAAGAAGAAGAAGAAGAAGAAGAAGAAGAAGAAGAAGAAGAAGAAGAAGAAGAAGAAGAAGAAGAAAGAAAGAAAGAAAGAAAGAACTCTCGTTTGATTTGCCAAGCACATGACAGGTATGGTTGGGGAGGCAGGCAAACAGCGTGCGCCATGCTGGGCTGCCCGGCAGAATCTGGCAGAGAACAAAAAAAATGCCCCTGTTCCAGAAACAAACTGCTTCTGGTTAAACCTTCAAGTTTTAGTGCCCTGTCTTCTCTCTGGGTTGAAAACAAAAACAACTGGAAACCCCCTCTACAGTAAAGGCTCTTCAGAAAGACATATGGGAGGTTCCCACTCCCATCCCCAGCAGGGCGAGCCTAGAAGCAAGCATCCAGAATCCCCATCCCTTCTTACTCCTGCCATCACTGCCCTCCACAGCCAGCTGTCCCATGGGGACACCCAGGATGACGGCATGGACAGAACTAATGAGCACCAAGTTCCCACCTACACAAAGGGATAGGATCTTGTCAATCACACCCGCACCAAGAACATTTTGAGTCCTACATGAGCAGCATGCTGCGTAGCCCTGGCGACTGTGAATTTCACAGAGGACACCGCTGTAGAGGTACCCTGTGCCAGATGCTCTCTCATCACAATGGGTCCCTGCATCTTGGGAACTTAAGAAGACTCCATTGAAAGGTGAAGGAAGCTTTAGGGGGTGGTCTGCGTAATGTAGATGGCCAGCATACTGGAATTTTCTGGCTGTGAAGGCTAGTGTAGTCCAAGAGAAGTCTCTGCTGTAATGAAAATGTTTTCTATGCTGTCCAGTCCAATGGCCACTAGTCATGGGTGGCTAACTGAACCCCTGAAAGGTGGCCAAATTTTACATGTGACTTAAATAAACACAAATTTCATAAAAATCCAAACAGCTACCATATTCAAGCTACATAATTATAAGGACAATGAAAACAGGGTTTTCAGGGAGACTGGAGCTATTGGATTGGCTGATCAATACTAGTGGCCTCAGAGCTGAGAGCTGTGGGGTTGAGGCCAGGTTTCGAGAGCCCATGAACTCACCAGTAGCCTTTGGCTTGGGCTGAAGAGTTGCTGGTGAGCCAGCTTCCATTTCACGAACAGAGAGGAACTGAAAGATAAAACTCGGCCTCCAAAGGCCCCAAATTTGGAGACCTAGCTATCAGTTGTCTGCCCTTAAGCCAGGTGACCTAAACCTAGCTGCCTCCGGGGTGGGGATAAGAAAGAGTTGCCTGGCACCTACTACGGAAAATGTGAGCAAGTCTAGTCTTTGTGGTCCTTCCCTGTCTGCGCACGGCAGGGCCGTCATCTCGACAAACAAGATGATCTGGCCACAAAGAGGGGGGGAGGGCTCCACAAGGAGCTGGAAGATGCTAATGGGGAAAGCAGACACCAGTAAGTGGGGGAGATGAAAGGTGCTTAGCTGGACACAAAGGGCTAATCACCAGCTGTGCAAGCTGAGACATCAGTGGCCCTGGATACCCTGCTCCTCTTTGCTAGGGAGGAACAGAGGGCAGAAGAAGCTGAGGTGGGAAGGAGGGGGGAGGAAGGCCTGGGAGAAATCGTCAGGCTAACTCCCTAAGGCACTGTGCACAAAACCACACAGTAACCCTTTCCCCACCCCAGTTGCAGACAGCAACAAAGAACCAACCCCAAGCCAACTATGGAAAAGAATGACTATTCTTACAGGTGGGGCAGGGGTTCGAAAAGTCTGGCTTTTACCTGGTCCCTAGCCCTTAATATCTTTGTGACTCTGTTTGGGTCACTTTAATTTCTCTGAGCCCCTTGAAATGAGGAAGTGGTTTGTACTCGGCAGGGTTTTTGGGGATGGTGCAGGGTCCTGACTCACAACCAGCTCATTCCTCTCTCGCCCCTCTATAAATTTGGATTTCTCCTAATGCTGGTCTTAAAGGGCTTGGGAGAGAGTCAAACCCAGGTATGTGTGAACATGCTCTGGAAACTCTTAAATTGCTAATGCTAGCCCTTAGCAAGGAGAGCAAGGGTCCCCGAGGAGCATTTAGAGGAAGGGCCTGGAAAACTAACAACTGCACTCTGTAGCTAAGGACAGGGGCAAAAGAACTACACTCTGGGTTTGTACTCACAACTTCTATACCAGGTTCTTTTGAGAAAGACCTGTGATGTCACTGCCTCCATCCCCCGACGAGATGGATCAGGCCAGCTGGAATGGGAACCACTCTCTTGGCCAAACCCTGTTCTGTCCATGGAAGCCCTGGGAAGTCTCTAACTCTCCTCCGTGGGCCAACTCCAGGGGTCTTCACCCAGAGCGGTCACATACCTCCCGAACTCTAGATTCTCAAAGCCTGGAATTCTTAGTTTTCCTTGAGAGCGACAGCGGATCTGCCCTCTTAGCTGGTCGGTAACAGTGAGCAGATTTCGCTGCAGAGGGTGGAAACGAAGGAGCAGCAGCTAATTCAGATGAGCAATAGGCCCTGCTCTTTGGTCCTTACGCTATATATCATGGAAAGAACTACAGTCTTTGAAATCTGACCTCCCACTATCTTATCATGTTGCTAGCACTATTAGCACCTTAATGTCTTTTCAATGTAGCAAGTGGCTGGGAAAAACACAAGGATTCTCAGGGGCAGAGGGTTATAGAGGGGCTTCAGGGAGGCCAAAATGTTATCCAGTATTGTATGGTCCATCTCAAATCTTAACTTTTCTCTGGACCAAAGCTATAGGACATCTAGCTCACACCGCCCTGTCCTCCCCTGGTGCTTCTAATCTTTCAGGGCACTTGAGCAGACACTTGGCCTCTGTAACAACTCTGAACCTCCTTCCTTTGGATCAAAGATGCTTAAGCGCCTAAGCCTTAAAACTGGAAGGAAAAGGAAATCCTTGGGATAAACACCATCTTTCATAAACATCTCTCAAACACACACCCATCCTGCAAGTCAGAGGTTCCAAATTCCAATTAATTCGTACTAATGGCTCCTGATAATGCTGGACCCGGAAAGAGATAAAGCATCTGGAATAGTAGAGAATGTCCACAAAGTTCTCTGGGGCATAGATGACTTCAAATATCTATATCTTATCAAATACATGTATCATCATTACCCCTTGAAAGAAGATGGCCTCCTGCCAGTCTTCCCAATTCCTCTCCCCATCTTCCTCCATCAGCATGACACACACGTCCGATGACTACATCTCCTCTCTCAGAAAGTCCAGACTGGCCCAGCTGCCATTTCAACCATCCCTTTCTCCTTCTTCATTTTAGAGACAAAAGTCTTGAGTCTTCAGCCCTGGCACCCTGGTCTGGACTATGCTTCCTAAACCCTACATTACAGCTTCCAAACTCACCCCTCAGTGGAAACACTCTTTCAACTCTCCCAGGACAACTCTGCTATCCTGCCCCAAGGCCTTCGCTAGGTTTCACTCACTACCACACATTACCACATCAACTTGCCTTGCACCAAAAGTAAATCATCTGCTAATGACCCGCCTTTAAAGGTACCATAAGAAGGGTATCCCCCCCCACAACAAAAAGCTGCCTGATAGCAATACTTATCTCACTAGCTGATAGACCTACTGCTCTCCTCAGCCACACTCTGTCTGAGAGAAGCCACTTTCAAGATCCTTTCAGGGAGGAAGCACAGATGGGATGAAAATATTTTCAATCATACTCAGGTTCCATTTGCTTTCTACGCAGCGTTGACACTTACACTAATGATATAAAAAGCCACAGTTACTGAAACTGCTGGCACCTTCACAAGTACAGCCAGAAATGTGTGTTTGTCATCACTTATTATCTCTTACCTCACATGTTTAAAACAAAGACAAACAGCAGCATCAATAACAACCCTCCATGAACTCCATATTCATCAAATACCGACTCTTAGATCATGTTGCCATGTTTGGGGTGGTAACACGCAAAGTTAAAGTAAAGCATTTCTGCTGCTTACCAAGGTACCTGGGTTATCCCTAATAAAAGCACTTACATGGTTGAGTTGCCAGCTAAACTAGCCACTTTTCCAATGGACCACCTTCATACTTGAAAAAAGCAACTGAAAAAAACAAACTATGGTTATTCCAACATGGACGATTTCTCAAAAAGAAGGAAGTGATTCTGTAGTTTCAAGGGAAATGGCTGATGGTATTTATCACCAATAATAATAATAATAATAATAATAAAAATAGGGCTCTGAAGTGCAAATTAGTATTTTGGAAAATTTGTATCGGCAGCCATGATACAAATGCTTGATAACTTCTTAATACTTGCTAGCTTCTGATGAGGCCACAGGCAATATTAACTAATAGGCTTTTTTAAATATATTGCACAATGAAATGTGTCACCATTTGGAAGATATGAATAACTTATTTCCAAATGATCAGTGCAATACACTACAAAACTGAACACAGGGAAAAGAAACAAGCAAAGTACAAGCCAGACTAGTAAATTTTAATGTCAGAGTACAAAAAGTTCTCTCACAAGGTTTCATCAGAAAATGCATAACATTAAATAACCTACCACTTGGGAGCTGGGGAGATGGTTGAGAGCACTGACTGCTCTTTCAGAGGACCCAGATTCCATTCCCAGCACCCACATGGCAGCTCACAACTGTCTGTAACTCCAGTTCCAGGGGACCCAACACCCATGGCAAAACACCAATGCACATAAAATAAAAATAGATAAATTGGGGGGCAAAAGGAAAAAAGAAACTACCATTTGCTGTTGAGTGTGTAATCCTAGCCCTTGGGAGTTAGAGGCAAGGAGGATTTGAAATTCAAGGTCATCTTCTGCTACATAACAAGTTGGAGGCCAGCCTAGGTCACATGAGGTCTTGTCTCAAAACAATGACAGGGGAGAAAGGGAGGGGAGAGGAGAGAAGGGGTGGGGAAGGGAGGGATGTGGGGGAGGAGAGAAGACAAGGAAAAGGGAAGGGAAAGAAATGTAAGGAAAAGAAAAAAAGACTACTACATTTATGTTTTGATGGTGTACCAAAAACAATCTGGAAAAGCTGTGAAAATATTTCTCCCATTCCTAACTGCATAATCTGTATAAGCCAGATTTTATTCATTTACTTCAACCAACACATATTGTAACAAATTTACTCATGGGAAACACACATGAGAATCTCACCATTAGACCAGACATAAGAAAGATTTAAAGATGTAAAAAAAAACAAAAAAACAATGCTTTTCTTCTCACTAAGATTTTCTGTTTTGGAAAATATAGTTATTTTATGAAAAACTTTTATATCAACATATAATTGCTTCATTGTTATTCTAAATAAACTAATAAGCAAAAATTGAAAAAATCTGTTTTAATTCCCGAAACAATAAATATAAAGACATAACACACATAAACAAAAGCGCCTAAATTTTTTTTTATAAGTATAAACTGAAACCCAAAGTTTAGAAGCATCGGCCTAGAGAGAAGAAGCATTCTCAGAAAGATGGCCAGGGAAATCAAGGCTGAAGACAACATATACGTTAACACTGGAATACAGTTGGGTAGAACATCCCAAGTGCCTTCGAATATGTCAAAGGCTAACATGGGGACCAGAGAGCAAAGGTTTTCAATCCTATGTGAAAATCTAATACCGGGAGGATTTCATGTCATCATTCATCGGTCCAACAAAATGACAAGATTAATTCTTGCTATGGATGAGGAGATGGAGGCCCACAGTGGTGACATGAGCCGCCTGAGATGGCACAGATAACACAAAACTGGCAGTAGGTGACAGTCATCTAGATGTCCTTAACCCCTCTGAGTGGAGGGGTTCTGAGCTCTGTGTTCCTGGTGGTGCCCAAAGGACCCCTGGGTAACCCAACACCACGTGACTTTAGAGGAGGACTCATGTCAAGATGACTAGTCCAATCTCCAATTTGCCTCCCACTCCGATGCCTCGGTAACACAGCTCTTCTTCTGGAGGGAGGGGTAAGAGGGTGTCTGGGTATGTATGCCTTTTTGTTGACATAATCACTAGAGGAATTTGAAACAACTGCACCTCCTTTTGCATGCCCAAACACTCCTGCTCTCATCATAGATGTTAACACCTTAAACCAGGATGTATATACTGGTCTTTTAACTATACTCAGTGTTAGGCTCAGCACAGCAGTCCATGCTTATATACGCAGCACTTGGGAAGTCGAGGCAAGGAGGATTATCCAGAGTTCAAGGCCAGTCTGAGCTACACACTAAGTTACAAGGCAGTCTTGGCTGCAGAGTGAAACCCTTTGAGAAAACGAAACAGAAACAACAAAAAGCCCCAATACTTTGACAAAAACAAACAAGCTAAAAACAAAACAGAACTCTACTCGGTATATTCTGAGAACTATAGTAACTTGATATCAACCATTTTCTACTAAAACACTTATAAGAAAGCTCCTTAGTCAACCTTATAGTATTCCTTTCTCTAGCTGAAACTGGATTCCTACTCCATTTTCAAATGGGATTTATTCTTGCTCTTTTTTTTTTTTTTTTAATTTAGACAGTGTTTCATGTATGTAGCCCAGGCTAGTCTGGAACTCACTGAGTACCCCAGGCTTGCCTTCAAACTCATAATCTTTCTGTCACATCCTTCTGGGAGCTAAGATTACAGACATGCACCGCCACACCTGACTAGATATTCTTCTTAATATCTTTTTATATTTTCAAGGTTTTAGCCATTGGTTTTTGCATACTCCGCTTCAACAAAAAGATCTATTATGTATATAAATTGACATTTTAAAATGTCCGGTAACCTGAAGGTTTTATCAATTCAAATTTTCTATATTGGCTCAATGTGGCTATTAGTACCTAACTGATCAATAAATGTATCACAAGTAATTACTAAATACAGAGGTTAATTTTTATTGGATAAGTTTCTCACTGTGAAGGGAGGGGACTACCTGGACATATTGGGTTTTGGATTTTTTTTTTCCCCCAAACAGAGTTTTTCTGTGTACCAGCCCTAGCTGTCCTGGAATTCACTTTGTAGACCAGGCTGGCCTCGAACTCACAGAGATCCTCCTGCCTCTGCCTCCCAAGTGCTGGGATTAAAGGCGGGTGCTACCACGCCTGGGGGGACATACTGCTTTTGAATGGTCCATTTCTCTGATGCCCCTAAAGTTTCTACCCCATGACCAGCATATCTCTCTTGTAAAGAGACAACAGAAAGGTGGAGGAAGAGGCCTAGTGGAGCATTCCTTCAGGGTGGTAATTTGTGCCAAGCCACGGAAGGAAGCTAAAGGCAAGGGCATAGATTTCCTTAGAACCCTCCCTGTTTTCATGTCCCCTGGAGGGTTTCTGTGACCCTCTGGGGCAGCTGCCTTTCTGTCTTAACACTATGTAAGATGTGCAGCAGTGTCTACACAGGGCATCATTGAGAAGTGATTTGGCGAACCTCTCTGATACTGAAGTGCTGGGGAAAACAGTCAGGAAGCCCCTGGATGCAGCGAATCAGACTTCAGGGGGTAAATAACAAAGGACTGCAGGAATCATAACTGAGTACTAACTGTCACAGTGTTTCTACCAAAGAGAGTACTCAATGTTTGAAGAAAAAAAAAAAATTCCAGGCCGGGCGGTGGTGGCGCACGCCTTTAATCCCAGCACTCGGGAGGCAGAGCCAGGCGGATCTCTGTGAGTTCGAGGCCAGCCTGGGCTACCAAGTGAGTTCCAGGAAAGGTGCAAAGCTACACAGAGAAACCCTGTCTCAAAAAACCAAAAAAAAAAAAAAAAAAAAAATTCCTTCGTGGCCAGTTCCAGTGATGGCCCCTAAAGAACCATGCTGCAACATTTCCCACTCCCGGGAACAGGTGTCCACCAGCCTCACAGCACCACCTTATTTTTCCGTTATATCTGTGGAGGCGTCATGCTTCTTTTCTACTCGCCTGTTTAGAACATACTTGCTTAAAAACCAAACTTCATCACCACAGAAATAGACAACGAGGCAGCGTGTGCCATAGGCAATGTCATGGAAAGAAACTGGCATTTCCATAAACCAACAGGAGTACGGGACCCTACTTGAACACTGGTCTCCATTGCTTAGATGCGCCAGAAGCCTTGCACACTTGCTGGATAGATGCGAGGCACTCATTAAATTTAATTTATTTTTAAGTATCCAGTCTATCCTAACATCCAGAGAAGCAAAGGTTCTTAACCAGGAACTTCCCATGGGGCAAAAACCCAGGGACCCCAAAATGGTTCCTAACACTAAGGATGCCTTTGGCCAAACTTCATGGGTCTGTACAATTGTACTGGTGTTTTCAAGGTTATGTGGTGCTTCAGTATCATTAATAGAGTGTGATAGTTTGAATGTAATTGGTCCCCATAAGTTCATAGGGAATGGCACTATTAGAAGGTGTGGCTTTGTTGGAGGAAGTGAATCACTGTGAAGGTGGACTGTGAGGTCTCATACATGCTCAAGCCATGCCCAGTGAGACAGTCCAGTTCCTGTTGCCTTCTGATCAAGATGTAGCCAGCACCATGTCTGCCTGTGTGCCGCCATGCTTCCTGCCACAATGATAATGGACTGATTATCTCTTCACAGCAATAGAAACCCTAGCTAAGACATAGAATAAGAGACAATAGAACAATGGCTAGCCTGTATACATTTGGAATCTAGACAGTATATCTTGTGTTAGCTATGGGTCAAAATGTGATCACTAGCTATTTTTTCCAATGCTGGCTAAATGTTGCTTAAGCACTATTAATTATCATCATGCATGTAATAAATAATTAAGCTACAAGAAGCTGTACAACATCAGAACATACTAAAATAATGAAATGCCTTCTGACCCCACCCACCTGCAGGTTCCACCATTATCCCATCTCTATAGATGCTACAGCCCAGAGATGCTGCCATTTGCTTGAACTTTCAATGCCGACAGATTACATCTTGATACACTCATTGATACATTCTGTTTTTTAAGGCACTATATAATCAAGAGGCTTAATGTCGTTGGCTCTCTTTGGATCTGTAGTTCTATTTCCAGGAACTTATTCCAAAGAAACAATTTAGGGTTGTACAGAGATTTGCAGAAAATGATGTTCAGGGCAGGATTCATCATAAGAACAAAAGACGCCACAACCTAGACATCCAGCAATAAGAAGTGGTACATATAGAATGAAATTCTGTTTTATAAAGAAAACCAGTGACAAGAACAGAGTCACAGTATTAGACTAAATGGAAAAGGATTTGCTACGCATTGAAAAATGTGCACAGACAACCATTGAAAGTAAACATGCCCAAATATTTCAGTGGTAGGGATGTGACTAGGTCATGCCTCTTTGGTCTAGTCTGCTTTGCTACATTCTGTGAAGAATAAATATTATCTTTATAACGATTAGACATACACATCCATCCACACTTTTACCCTTTGACTCAGAAATCCTACTTGTAAAACTATTCTAAAGAAATAATATAAATTATTCACTAAGATTTATATTAAAATTTTAATGTAAACTATCACAGTATAGGAGAAAAGAAAACATGACCTAAAATTTTCAACAAGAGAACCGTGAAACAAATTATCATCCAACCTCATGCTATAACATTAGCTTTTCCAGGGTATAGTGGTAGGTGCCTACAAGGGAGGCTGAGGCAGGAGGACTGTTGAGAGTTCAAGGCCAGCCTGCGCTACATAGTGAGTACAAGGCCAACCTAGGCAACTTAGCAAGAACCTATCCCCAAATCAAAAGCAAGAAAGAGTGTTGGGGGAATGTAGCTCAATGGGAAAGCTATTGTCCAGCATGCACAAGGCCTTAGCTTCAATCCCCAGGACCAGAAAACAAAGAGAGAGCTCGGTTATTCTGAAGATAAACTGTAGTGACCCCATGATGCTGGTGACCAGTGCTATTTAGAACCTAAGGCCAGAACGAGGTGTCAATTCTGACTGCATGAAGGGCGCTCAAAAAGAGGGGGAGACACGCAGGAGCGTTAAAATTACGAGTTCGGCCAGGTAAGTGTGTGGAAATCAGAAAAAGAAAACGGAAGAAGAAAAATGAACGTTTCCCCGTAGTCACCCAATTTTGAAAAGCATAAAAACAACAATCTGCATACTTTATCAATGGGAGCAGGAACTGACCGACAGAGAGGGGAGGAAGCACCTTCCTGTAACCACAGCACTCTAACCGGAAAAACGAAGCTCACTGCCGCACTAACATTCCGCTATGTCAGCTGTATGGCAGAGTGGGGGCACGGGGGACTTATAAGCACTTATACCTGCGCCATCTGCAGGGACGGTCATGGGCAAGTATTTTATGGCCTCCAAAGCAAAGGCAGAAAATGAATTGAAGTCCTGGGGGAACCAAACATCTCTACAGTGATGGTTGGGATGCTCTCCTGGCTTAATCCAGGCTACTTCACATGAAGGATCTAGAACCCTTTTCCCCTTGGGCTCCAATAAAATCCCTGGCCAAGAAGCAAGCAGTCAACACAGTTTTAGCTGTTGGCGGCCTCTAATGTAAGACCTAACCTCCCCCTCCCCCCCCCAAAAAAAAAACCATACTGCCATAAATAAGTAAGCAAAAACAACCAAACCCCAAACCAAAATAACAACAAAACGCTGCCCCAGTACAAGGTGACGAAGACAGGTAGGGGGAGGTGGAAGCCATCCCCACCCATCCCCCTAAGGTTCACAGTACTACCTCCATAACACTTTGGAGATACTCTGGGCAGAGACAAGCATTGTTTCTGAGACAGTTTTGTGCAGTCAACAGGCCAGCAGCAGGCCAAGGATAAACTGCAGGACACAGGATTTGACTGGTTGACACAGATCCATGCTGGGCGGGAAGGGCGGGCAGGCAGAGGAGAGGCAGCCAGAGGAGAGGCAGCCGGAGGAGAGGCAGGCAGAGGCAGCACTGTTCCTAACCAGACTGGAAAGGAAGGAAGCCCCGGCAAGCTGCGGCCCTGTGTGAATGAAGTACTGTCTTCATATCCTCTAAGGATTATTTCAGACTCGGGCCTGAAAGATCATCTCAGGACATTTGCCAGACACCCAGGAATAGCTCTTGGCTTCAGTCACAAGATTCACCACCCAAATGCATCCCTTTTCCTCACGGTACAGTACAATCCTCCTTTTCTATCCAGCATATGAGACTGGACTGACTGGGAGAAAATGCTGATCTTGTTAAAACATTTCACCGTGGGATTGCCAAGGTACAGAGATAGTCTCGGCCCAGGAAAGGGAAAGAGGAAGCGCCCAATCCATCATTCAGTACTCATTAAGCATCTATTTGTAGGACACTGGGAACAAAGAGCAGTCTAAGACACAGGCCCTGGCTCTGCAGCATGATGAACACATGGTCACTGGAAGAGGGAGGGTCAACCCAACACAGGCCTTTTTGAGAGAAGCTGTATGAATCCAGTGTGCAGCCGGCTGGCTGGCTGGCTGGCTGGCTGTGAAAAAAAAAAGCCTGCTCTCTCTATGGCCAGGCACAAATACACTGTTGTGCCCATGGGGGTAGGGGAGAAGAAGAAGTCTCCCATGGGAACAATTCCAGCCATCTGCAGGCCCTAATCCAGGGACTTTCCACAACAGTGAACATGACCTTTGTGTCCAGGCCTCTAACATGAAAAGGAAGGTGCTGGGTTCTCCTGCAGAGAGGACTTGCAATGCAAAGGTGTGTGTTGGCACAGAAAGAGCCAGTGCCACTCAGAGGAGACAACTCTCAGTCCAATGGACCGACTGTTGCACATCTCATCACTGTGAGCGGAGGGGAAGGAAAAGAGCCAGGAAAAAAAAAAAGAACTTGTCACGATCCCCAGCAATGTGCCGTGTCTATGGCTGACCATCTCCTGCATTGGGCTTTTGGGATTTTAGCTTTATGTCTCTCTGGGGACAGCCAAGGCTTTTTAAAGTCGGATGTTTGTGAAAGATGATTTCCTGGTGACTATGAAACCTGCAGGATACCACGATCTCACATACACTCATTGAGTCCTTCAGCCCTCTCTCCAGGGCAGAGCTACCATTAAGGCTCCAGGCCTGCAAGAAGCAGACACTAAGGGGTGACAAGAAAGGCCAATCCACCCCTGTCCCTCCCTTTACCCTGGGAGATGAAGGGGGAGATGCAGGAGGCTCTTAGCTCTCTGGATCAGAAGGAAGGCACGGGGTGGGGGTGGGGAGACAGGGGTGGGGAGACAGGACTGGAGCAGTGGTATGTGTGAAGGAAGTGCTCCTTCTGGAAAGGAGAGCCAAAGTGCCTGCCTGAGAGATGATGTCAAAGGCAGGCATGCATGGCCCAAAGTAATAGCAGGTGGAATACCAAAGGCAACCAAGGAAGAGCCTCAGGAGGGGCTGTGGCGGTAGCCCCGGTTGGCCGAGGGCTCATCTAGAATGTATGAGACTCTGGGTCTGCTCTCCAGCATCACAGAAGCAGACATGGTCACACAACTCGTAAGAGGATCTTAAGCTCAAGGTCACTCTCAGCTCCACAGAGAGTTGTAGGCCAGCCTGAGCTAGAGACCTTGTCTATAAATAAATAATATAAAAAACGAAAGGAGTCTAGGGAAAGATAAAGGTATCAAACCTTGGAACAGAAGGTAAGGAAGGGACAGGTTTAAATGTGAAGGTATCCTAAACTACGTATAGACTTAAGCATGGTGATAAAGGCATAGGACAGTTTGTATACACTGCGCCAGGAGAAGTTAGAGGGCAAAGCTAAAATGCCAGGGCTCCTTGGGGTTCATCAATATAAGGACTCATAGGGAAATAGTCTGGATCCTTCCCCATATGGAGCCCTGGTCTCTGAGAGGAGACCCTCAGAGAAAGATATATCCTTATACATCACACTCTTACAGTAGTGAGTGGGTCCATAGAAAGAGCAGACTCTACCAGGCATCCAGTGATGAGTCGGCACTGGACGGCACACATTCCTGTCCCATAGGCTGGTGACCGACTGGGAAACCCATAGATGCAGCATGGGGATGGAGCTACAGCCCTGAAGGACATAGACATCCTCACAGAGACCCTCCTACGTGGCTCTGAGAGCTTGCTGCCGCCCACAGTTTGAGCTAAATGTACTAGGCTTTCTAGTAACCATTTACTCACCCACCCCATGGGGTGTGATAATTCCTGCCAAATAAATGTGCCACGTGGGTTTCACTTATTTGAATGACTCTCCAGATGGATAGGAAGACAAAACAAGGCACTGGCTCCAGATTTTTATACACGCTCACAAAGTGGCATGAACTAGGGGCTGAGGAGGATGTAGCTGAGTTGGTACAGCGCTTGCCTGGCATGCATGAGGCCCTGGGTTTGATCCCCTGCACTGCATAAACTGGACACTGTAGTCTCTGCCTCTAATCCCAGCACTCGAGAGCTGGAAGCAAGAAAGTTAGGGGTTCAAAGTCACCTTCGGCTAGTCTGGGGGATACATGAGACCCTGTCTCAAAAATAAAATAAAATAAAGTATTATTGTTATGAATTTTTAAACAATAATAGAAGGGCTAACCTGAACCCTTCAGAGGATAAAAAGGACATGCATTCAGGGTCTGGATAGGTATGGGCTTGACCCATACCTTCAGCAGGACCTTCAGAGGCCACCGTAGAGGTAAATGTGGCTAGTTTCCAAATCAGGAGACTCTTCCCCTTAACACCTGCTCTATAAGCCTAGAGGTTCCTAAGTGGGGAAAGGATGATGGATGGCTGAAGGAGACGTAGCTGATAGCAAGGCACCCCTGCCATCAAAGATCTGGCCATGCGAAGGTAATGCAGGGTCCACATCCTGAAAACTCAGCACAGCATCAGTGGAAAGTTTAAAATTCAACCCCAAGCATAGGCATTGAAAGAATGACCACACACAATACATAGATCACAGGGAAACTTAATTCGGGGGTGGGTCTGGCAGGTAGGGGAATGACTCAAAAGTCCAATGGGTCACTTATACGATGATCTTGTCTCAAGGTCAAATTACAAGCCTGAGAGTCTATTTCATGTGCCAAGTCAGGATTGATGTCTCCAGCCCTTACTCAGTTCCTTGGAAAAGCAGGTCTCAGTAAAAGCCACATACTATTATTATCCTCCGGAGGAGAGCCAAGAACAGAGCGCTGAGTTCCCACCCTTAGCTCCAAGCAGAGCCCAAGCATGCAGGGCGGCAAGCTTCAGCCAAGAGCCAGGCCCAGCCAATTCCCAGGGCATTGGTGGGAAAGCTTTTAATTTGATGGCACCAGTTTTGTGGGGGCCCAGAGAGTACCCATCATTTGCCAGTTGCCAGACCAGCTCACAGCGGAGCCCCACGCTTGGCATAAACAGGCTGCCAAGGAGTATCTGAAACTTTGTATAACTACATGTGCGAGATGGGGTTGCCCCCTCAAGGCTCTCATTTTCTTTCAAAGCCCAGCCCTTGCTGGTTCCCTGTTTCATGACATCACAGATTCTGTAAGAGCTCAATACCAGTATCCACCCATAGTCTGGCCAGGCTGCGTATGTTCCAGAAGTGCATGTACATGCTGGTTCCCATAAGCCCCGGGCCCTGGATGCTGCAACCAGTACATCAGGCTAAAGGTAGAAAATGCCTAGTAAACGCTGCTTGGCTAAACACTATAACTTGCCCTTTTTTCTTCACCAGACAACCTAGAGCCTTTTTTGAAATCATCTATGACAAGAGTGCTTTAAAGTTCCAGGTAAGAAAAAAACAAACAAACAAACAAACAAAAACAAGGAAAAAAAAAAAAGTTCCAGGTAAGATATTTGGACACTGGGCAATAGTCCCCACACAGGGGACAGAGGTAGATTTTCTGGGGACTGTGGGAACTGAACCCTCAATCCAGAGGCAAAAGAAAGGTCTTTGGGGGTCTTTTTCTCAGGAGGTGTCCAGACACTACAAGAACCCAGAAATGCTTTTGTTTGTCTCCAGCCACCGAAGCCCCAATTCAGTCCTCTACCCAGCATGGCAGTCCCCTCCTCCATGTCACCTGTGGTAAGGCTCCTAGCTATTAGAATGTCCTCAGAAAGGTGTAGGGCTAAGAAGATGATGTGTTTAAAGGAGGATCACACACACACACACACACACACACACACACACACACACACACACACACAGACAACTCTGCCTGGAAAGGTTCTGTGGTGGAAATCTACAACCCGGAACTGAAATATGCCCTCACCTGTAACCAAGACATTTAGTCTGACTCAGAGGCTTGGAAACTGGTATCCAAAACTACCCTGGCAGGTGGGCCGGGGAACTTCCGTACTTCCCGCCTGGCCACGGGGCCCTCGAGGGCCTCCCTTAGTCCTTCTGCCAGAAAAGAAGGTTAGACTAGCCTTGAAAGACCATTTTTCCCTTAGGCCCCTCACCCCATGGGATCCTTATTTGCAGCCGACAAGTGAGGCCTGGTATGTTGACATAAAACAAAGGGCTCCTGTACCTCCCGAGCACGTCTGGTATCTGAAGACATGTTTCCAACCTTCGCTTCTATCGGGGCTTCTCTTTGATTACTCCCCCCTCTCATCAGATGCCAGCCACCCCAGCTTCTCTATTTGTTTCATTCTTTACAAAAGAAGTGTCCCTGAAACAGCTCTAAGGAATAAGCAGCTGAAGTAAGTCTAGACTCTAGCAGGGCTAGCCTAGGGGGAAGACACAGGTGATGTCAGAAGATCCATCGGGAGTAGAGATTCGAGTCCTCAAATGGGTCAGGGCTAGGGTCTCAGGGGAAAGGTGGGTGGGCATTCCTTTGGGGACAAAGTGTTTGACACTCTCTGCTCCATTCATCTGGCCTGGGCTGGCCACTGTACACAATGCCCTAGCCTCACAAATATTCCCTTCCGGATACTTCTCTCCTCCAGATCCGGCCATCTAGGGACTCTCTGGTGATCCAAAACCAGTTGATCCTCCCAGAGGGAACCAAACTGCTCTCTTGCTGGCTGGGATGATATCCTCCACTTTCCTGTGATGTTGAGGTTTCCCCACACTTAAAGAGCACACTGTCCAGGAGTGAGAAAGGAGGCCTCCCCTACTCCCTCTCTTTTGCTGTCCTGTGTATTTATCTCCACTAGACAGGATGATCCCTACGCTACATTCTAGTATCTATCAGCATCCCTAAGAAAGCGTCCTCTTCGGTTCTGTGGAGTTTAAGCGTGAACTTTGAATCAGCCAGTGAACTATCACTCCGAGAAGACAGGCAGCCATTCTCCCATCAGACCACGCTTCCCATCAGCTGCATTTTTACTGCATGAGGCCTGGCTGGGAAGAGCGTTCTGCTGTTACTGAGAGAATCAGGATGGCTAGTTAGTGATTTCAGTTAATGTCTCCTGAACCCCTGGGTGTCCCAGGCACTACAAATACCCTAAACTCACTTTCTCACCATGCTGACGCTTCAACATAGTCCTATAAGATTCAGACCATTGTTGCTGCCTCATTTTACAAATGGAGAAACCGAGGCTCAGTGGCAGTCAAGGACTTTCTCAAGGTGACATGGCTCTTACAGGTGACACTGGGATCCCCAAACTCTTACAGGTGATTGGGATCCCCAAACCAAGCCTACTTCCAGTCACAGAGAAGAAGCACAAGGTCCCCAGAAGTTTGAACGCACCTGATAGGAAAGGCCATCCTTCCGGGGGCTGAGGCCAATCTCTTCCATGGATGGGGTGTTCATCATGACCTCAGTCATCTCAGCCGATCTCAGATAGTCAGGGCTGTGAAGAAATTCAGACCAGACGTCAACCCATGCACACGCGCGCGCACGCGGGCACATTCCTCCTCTTAGCGACTTTGTGGCCCTGAGATCAGGGGATTGGCCTAAAGACAGGACGAGAGATGCTCCAACAGCTCACAGCAAAACAAGCTCGCCTGAGGAAGCAACCTTCAAACCCACAGCGCTGTGGCTTGCTCATCCCCCGAGACAGACAAAGGCCCCACTCTCTGCAATGTCTCCTTCCTCTACCTCCAAACCCTACACAAAGCAAGCTTGGGTTTTCTATTAAACAAACTAGAAACAACACCACACACACACACACACACACACACACACACACACACACACACACACACACACCATAGGTAGTGTCTACATGAAGCTAATGCCGCTAGGTCTTCCCCCCCCCCCACCGCCACCCATTTTTCCACTAAGAATAAGAGTAATCTTGCCCATGAATTTCCAATGGGAACTGCACAGTAGACTTACATAATAACAATAAAAGGCCAGCCTCGGGGAGACAAAGTCTAATCATGATGCCTTCTTAACTGGCTCTGTCTGTCTGGTGCCTCTTTAGGCAAAATGTCCCACCCCAAGGGGTCAGCTTTTCTGCAAGCCTCACATCTGCCATCCTACCCGCTTCTGTAGCCCTAGCAGCAGCTGCTACTAACTCCCAGCATGAAAAACATCCCCTGGATTAAAAGCCTTCAGGATACACAGATTCTGATTGCAAGGAAATTTCCAGAGGGGCCAAGTTGGCCCACCAATGGCTGACATGTGAAAGGACTTTGTACTCTCTAAGCAGGGTACAAACGGTCCATTATCCTTGCACAGACCATGGGCATACACAGAGTTCAGTATGCATAGTGCCAAATACACATACCAAATCCAGGTACCCACGACACAACACCCAGTATTTTCACTATCATGTCTGTGCACGTGGTTTGAAAAAAAGGAAAAAAGCAAGGCAGGGGCAGGCTTTTGAGAGACAACATCTATGAAAACAGGAAGACAAGAATCCTTTTTTTTTTTTTTTTTTTTTTTTTTTTTCAATATACCAGATAGGGCAGAAATGGTTTTTGGCCCTGGCAACAGAAGCAATCAGTTCTGGGAGCCCTCACCATTTAGAGAGCTGTGTGATCTTTAAAGGACTACAGAGCCTCTCTGAGCTGCAGGATCCCTGTTTACTTCTAAGATGCTAACAATGCATAGTTATGTCTGGAGGGGGAAACGTTGCAGACATGGTAGAAAGTGCTAATGAACAAAATAATCATAAACCTTAATGGGTGAGTGAGAGGGGGCTAATATCCCTGAGGGCTCCTAACATCTACCTTATTTAATTTTGAGCAATGGGGGGCAGGGGAGGGCACAAAGCCTCCACCACCCTTCAAAGCCTCCACCCATAAGATAGCTGACTTGTATGCATATGTGGTACACAAGATCCCAGTGTAGGGGAATTTCACTTTCTTTGGAAACTCGGGGGCCTCTCTAATCAAAGCTAAACTAGTAGGCGGCAGAGACACTAAGAGAGGGTGACAGGCTTGGGGGGTATGTTTAGGTTGAGAAGCTAGACTTTCACAATTTCCTCCCGGGTCTGGAAAAGCTGCCTCCAAACCCCAAAGAAGGGAATCCGTAGAGCATCCACAGGGCTGTGACCAGGTTCCTAGCGGCGGCGTTCTGTTCTTTCTGGGAACTGTGGCGCGGGCCCAAAAAGTTAAAACGAGAAACATGAACTTTCTGAGTTCCTGGGCTAAGCCGAACAGCGCCGTGGCTAGGGCCCACTTTCCCTGGGCTCGGAGCTTGCCTTGGACCCGGCACCGGCTCTCCAAGGCCAGCACCTGCAAGCGCGCTCCAGGACCACGGGAGCTCATCGCCCTGTAGCGCCCCTCCTCTACCCCACAGCAGGAAGGAAGAAGCAGCTGGCTCGCACGTCCCAGCAGCTAGGGGCCTCTCACCGTATCCTTCCCGGCTCTGATCCCCACAACCCGATCCTGCCCGGCTGGAGGCAAACCTCTGCAGCCCCTCACCGAGCTGTGACCGGTTTCTTCGGCACTGGGAGAGCCCTCTCCTCCCCAACCCCGGTCCTCCACAAAGGCGCGATGGATTTTAGGGGCCATGGAGAGCAGGGGTTGAGAAGGTGCACCGTGCACACTGCTTGTATGTGCGGAGAGCGTCCCCCCCCACCACCCCACCACCCCGCCTCAAGCTCTGCAACCCGGGCGGCTGCACCAGCTCAGCCCGGCTGCAGCCGTCCTCGACGCCGACACTTGCGTGCAAACAAAAAGGAAAAGGGGAGGGGCCGGGCGAGCCGGAGCCCCTTGCACCAGGCAGGGCTCATCGCCTGCCGCCCTCTGCGGACAGGGTTTCCTTAGGGGGCTTCAGGCGCGACCCCGGGTTTCCCCCCCACCCAATCGCCACCATATCCACACCCTCTGGCCGCCACTTCAGTGAAGGTTCCGAGTTCACTTCCTTTGTCTGGATGCTCTCAGCACCGCCTCCCCCAACCCCCAGCTTTGCAACCTTGACGTCGACTCCTGCAGGGGCTGAGGCGGCGGGTTAGCCAGCCCTGGGTGTCTGTCCGTGCCACTCTCTGGCCTCGCACCCGGAGCCGGCACTGGCCGGCTGCCGGGCCCCCGCAGCCAGCTGGGTTAAACGGGCGTCCGCCTCAGGCGCAGGATACTCACCAGTGAATGGGGAAATATACAGACATGAAGTCCTAGGGGAGGCTGACCCACGCCCTTGTGATTTAAAAAAAAAAAAAAAAATGGTCACTGCGTCCCGAATGAGGATGACAGGGGCGCAGAGGAGAGCAGCGGGCAGCCGAGAGCGAGGGTACTGGGCGATCGCCGGTCCGCCTTCCCGAGACAGCCCCGGCTGCCAGCGGCGTCGGCAGTGCAGACCGAGCTCCCCGCTCTCCACCGAGCTCCGGGTCCCACAAAGAGCCCGGGAAGCCGCATTTATAGGAGCGGGGGCGGGGCCTGTCCGAGCGCGGCTCCGCCTCCCCTCGCCCACTCTTAGAATAACGTCACCAAAATCATGAATGGCTTCGGCGCTCGCCGCTCCCGCGGGCGGGCGGGCGGGCGGGTCTGCACTCCGCCTGAGCTGGCTCGCCGCAGCTACGACGAGCCCGGCCCCCTCCCCACGGCTCACAGGCGCGCGCGTTCCCGAGCTGGAGTTCAATGTCAAGCCGGCTTCCTGTCCGCAAATCCGCAGCGTCCGCAGCCCCCACCCCCACCCCCCACCCCGCGCACACCCCGGGACTCTAAAGGCTGCGGGGATGGGTGGGCGTGAGGAAGGCGTTGGGGCCCCACTCGGGACGTGTCAGCTCGCCGGGGGAGGGCGCCATTCCTCCACCCGAGCGCCTGGCGCCGCGTTCTCTGCGACTCCCGCATCTCAGGACCCTCTTCACGGGTCATTCCATGCAAACTAGGCCTCTCTTGGGGGATCAACGCCTGCGGCCCCTCCGGGGCGAGATCAGGAAAATAAAAAAGATAGGAAAGAAGGTTGCAGAGACTCGGAGCTGGGGGGCATGTTGGCTTTCGAAAAGTCTGCAGTCCTGGGGTCTGTTTGTGGGAGAAAGGATGTGGTGTTTTACTAGGGTTTTTCCACTGCGCGGGAGCGCTTGCGTACGTGTACACACACACACACACACACACACACACACACACACACACACACACACACACACACACACACACACACACACACACAGTCGCACACACCGTTTGGGTTGGGAGTAGGGAGTGAGGGTGAGAGCCGTTCTAACAGCAAACACAAAGAGCTCCAGGAGACTGACTCCTACACTGCCCAGGAATTGCAGATCCTGTGTCTGTCCTGGTGATTAACCCGCTGCGCAGCCCCCAGAGCCAGGAAGACAGGACTCAATACCCAGCGCTGCCCCTCTGTGGCCTCTGTTTCAATTACTCCTGTAAAACAGCTTCATAAACCTTGACCTGTGAGTATAAAGGGGCTGGAGAAAGGAAGAACCGTGGTCAAAAACTAAGCACAATTAAATGCGGCTTGAAATAAGTCTGAACCGTGAAAGGAAAATGGAACTACATCGGTCCTCTCCAGTAAAAGACTGCTAGGTTCAAGAGAGGGGTTGTCAGTGGCAGGGCCAAGAGGATGTTGGGAAAGGGGACCTCATAATTTTCAGCATCTACTCTTCCCCTCGAATTAATCCAAGCATAAAATAAATCTGTAAGAGCAATTTTGCAATACCTGCTCCCCCCCACCACCACATAGTCAACCTGAGTAAAAGCTAGACTTGCTAAAAGAGCAGTATTTCATAAGCCCTGTAACCAGAAAAATCCAGGCTGTCCCTTCTCCTCGAGATAAAATCAAGAGTTGTTCGTGCTATTCAGGTCTACCCAATTCTGCTTCTGTCCAGGTGCTGGGGATGGGGTAGGCCAGCCTTTACGAACAGGTGCTGAGGGAAGGTGGTCCAGGGTGTGCTATTATTAACAGAGGGGCTCCTTGTACCTTTTAATAGGGTGGGAAAGCATCTCAGTGTCGTTGGCTGTCATGTGACATGTTGTCACCTGGGGAGCCAATGTTTGGAGAGCTAGGTTCTAGGCTGAGACTTTCTGGCAATCTTAGGAAGGTGGTCCCTGAATCAGGCCCTGAGATTAGTAGAAGGAAGCCGCCGCCTCCTCCTCCTGTCTCCTCATAGCAATCCCTCACAAGGCTTGGGATGAAAGGCTCTCTCGTACCACCGTGCCACAGGCACCCTTTACATATTTGTGATTATTACTTAGTGAAGCTATCAAAAGTTAGAAAACTATCTTAACCCTCTCAGCAGCACCCCACACAACAACAACGGAAGTCAATTAGCCCTTTGGGGGACAAGGATGTGAAATAAGGTAGCGACTTGGCCTTGTGAAACATGCCCTACATCAGAAGACACTGAGGTGATGCTAGATGACTACTCTTTGGGAAACTGTATAAATGAACATTCTAGCTCAATTACACCTGTTGCTAAATTCGAGCAGAAAAACAGCCTTGGATCGTGACTCCCAAATCTATGTCAGTTCTCAGTGCTACTACACTTTATGTAGTTCTTTGCGGTTTTTTCAAAACATGGTCACTACGCTGGCTTTCCACAGAATGCGATATGACTAAAATGGCACAGTTTAACAGTTTACAGCCCCCAGTTTAACGGATGTACAAACCACGGCTGAAATAAATTGGGAAACTTGCGGCAGCTAGACAAGGTTGAGTTGGGACTGGGAGTTCAGCGTATAGGCACATTCAGCTTCCCCTTCTGTTACAATGTTTCTGTTACATTGTTCCTCATCTCTGCGTTTCCTAGTTCCTTTAAGCCTCGGGAGATTTTAAGGCACACAGCTTCTTCCTTCCTTTCTCTGAGATAGGTTTCTACCCTCCCTGCCGTTGAATAAATGAAGAAGCAGAACCACCAGCAAATGAAATGACTTCAGGCTCCAGTCTCAGAGCTGAAAGAGACCTTCCAAACTGCCGAGTCCAGGCTCCTCGTTTTACAGGTGAGAAGACACTTAACGGATTAAATGGCATGTCCAAGGTCGCCAGGCTGTTGAGTGATGCAGATGGAAACTGCACTTTGGGACCACTGGTCAAATGTTCTTTCCGTGACCACACCACCGTGTGCACCTTTGTCTGCCAAGAAGTCCACAACAGAGATAAAATGAGAGACCTGGGCTCCCTAAGCCACCTCAGGCCATCAAGCAGCAGTCACTGGGCATCTCCTACCGTGTGCAGATTAGCCTGAGTTCCCTGCACTGTCTCCGGCATCCCCTTTTGTCCTGGGGGATCAAAGGGTTGGATTGCAATTCAGCTTGAATGAAAAAACTTGGATAGAATTCTTTTGCTTTCCAATCTCACATAAGTCCAGTTTCTTAGTTCTTTTTCTCTTTTGCCAAAAATTATCTTTTTTAAAGAATAAGGGTAATGAACTTAAGATATGTCTATATAGTGATATGTGTACATATATATGCTTACATATAATGTGGAAGCAGTCTTTTTTTTTTTTCTCCTTTGAGATAGGGTATTACTCTACAGCCCAGGCTGGCCTGGAACTTGCAGCAATCCTCCTGCTTCAGGCTCCCAAGTGCTGGGAATTACAGGTGTCAGCCACCGAACCCAGCTGAAGGTAAGATCTTATTAGAGTTAACTATCTCAGTTGTAACTGTGTATTTAGGAGGCACGTAGCTAACTATTCATCGAATTAAGGCGTCTCCGTCTAAATTCATCTAGCAATGCGTCCCACATTAGGTCTCCTTGTGTTTTGCCAAGGACAGTTATTACACTGAAGTTGCCTAGTGGTGGTGAAGCTGGTGCTTAGGTTAATACTTATTTTTAGTTATATGGCACTTTACTAAGTATGTATGACCTGTTTGTGGAGAGCCGGGGAAAGCAAGGAGTAACATTTGTGGAGGTATTCTTATGTTTACGCCTCAAAACACCTTGGTCACAGGCTCTGTGACTACACTTTATGGATGAATGAAGACATCCAGATTCCAGGGATTATGTACCCTGGCCACAACCACAAAGCCTTCTAGGGACCAAGCCAAATTTTAACTCTGGGGCTTATTAGTTCCAAAGCCTGTGTCCCCTACAATATCACCCTTACCATGGCCTCCGTGCATTTGTTTGTTTTAACAGCTGAACTGTGAGCTGAATACAGACGTGTTGGTTCCAATAGCAAAGACAGGACTCTTGGTACCTATCCAGTAGGGTAGGGCACGCAGAATAAACACGTTACCCACCCTGGTAACCTGGGAGCTTCTTAAAGATATCAAAGGCTTGAGGTTTAAAAAACAATGTTAGTAGAAGAGGAGTTTGGGACCCATTTTTCAGTGCCACTCATTTGGGTACATGAGAAATCTAAATGGCAAGACTGTGTGTGGGCTGACGTGAGGATGAATGAGAGCGTGTCGTGAAAACACGCGAGCACTGGAAAGCACTGAGCAGATGTAGGGCTTGCTTTTAAGGTGCTTGGGGAAGAAGAGAAGTTTAGCGGAGTCCATTGCATCTGCTACAGAGTCTCACATTTTAGACAGAACTTTTGCTTCCCTCCTCAAGTCCCTCCATTGATGTTTTCAGCTGTTGGGGAATAGACATGAGTCGTGATGGGTCCAGTGGTTACCATGGCTCCAGTGTCCCACATCTCCCTTCACACCAGCACCAGTACCTCCCGAGACACACCCAGCTCGGTAGATGATGAATACAGAGGCCTGAGGATGTCAATCTACCTTCTCACCTTGGTTATTATGGAAGGAGCAGTTGGAATAACAGTACAAAAAAAACCCCAAACCCAAAAGACAAAGTCTTTCAGCCTTTGATTTACTTTGCTGTGTACCTTCAAACAAGATGCTCATCCCAGCACCCAGGAGGAAGAGGCAAGCAGATCTCTATAAGTTCACACAGCCTTGTCTACATAGTGACAAGTTTAGTTCCAGGACAGCCAGAGCTACATCGTGAGATGTTGTGTATATACATACATACATACATACATACACATGTGCACACACACACACAGACACACACACATACACACACAGACACACACACACACACACACACACACACACACACACACACACACACAGGCTCCTAAAACAATCAAAGCCATCATTAGATATCTTCTTTGCAGGGATCAGAGGGATGAGGTTCAGAGAAACTGGGTCTAGAAGTTATTGGAGCAAAGCACTTTTGTGCTGGGACTCTGCAGGCCCACAGAAAGCCCATGGTCCCCCTGCCCTGCACTATCTCAGAAAATGCCTCCTTCTTTCCAGCCAGAATCTCCCTCACCCTAAAAGAGGCCTAGGAGCTGGCTGCCCATAAACTCTTGCCTTCCCAAATATCAAAGAGACTCAGGCCTGGCTGTTTCTTTATTTCTATCAAGGGGCCTTTGAATCAAAGGGATTTTTTTTTTTTCTTCTGAGAATGAAAACACTACAGAATCTTGAGGGACCAGGCCCTAAAAGAAAACACTCCAATTGGAACTGGTTCAAGGCCCTCGTGTCCAATTAAGGAAACACTCGCATTCCTGCACTAGCTCTAGCTCTGTCTTTCTTTCTCTCCCTCCATATCCACACAGGAATGCACTCCCGAAGCCAAATGGAGAGGCTACTATCACGGGGACCCTGCTGGTATAGCAGAAGGCTCCTCTGGTGGGCTGTGCCTGTCAAGGCTTTAGACAAAGAGCAGGAACTACGGAACAATGCAGACTCCTTTCATACCCATCCATCCTGCTCCTAACCGGCCCCCGAGACCCAGGAGAAACTCCACCATACCTGTGGCGTTATGAAAAAGGAAGAAAACATTTCCGCCGCTTCCCTGGGTAGAAACACACTTCCACTATGCTTCCTCCAGGGGCAACTGATCCCCCGGCAGATTTCACACCCTCTGCTCCTCCTTGGAGGAGCGAGCAGCCCGGGATGTCCCCCAGAGAATGGCTTCTGAGCACTCCACTGCCTCTGAGTAGTAACCTGAGCCAGCTCTAGCCTGCTGGAGTTCCTGGTGTACTTCACACCCACAAGACACGCCTTGGAATCAGATAACTGGGTCCATCTTACACCCTTCTGCCCCTTCAACAGTTCCAGCAGCCGTTAGCACCTACTATGTACCGGGAGGGTTGGCCATGTTTGCGAGGAGCCATGCTAGTCGGACTTTGGGTCTCTCCCATCTTTGTCCTCCCCCTCATCCAGACAAAGCCATTCCCTATGAGCACCCTTATCTGCAGGTGAACACAACTATAAGAATTGCCTAACCAAGCCGGGCAGTGGTGGCACATGCCTTTAATCCCAGCACTCGGGAGGCAGAGGCAGGTGGATCTCTGTGGATTCGAGGCCAGCCTGGTCTACAGAGCGAGATCCAGGACAGGCACCAAAATTACACAGAGAAACCGTGTCTCGAAAAACCAAAAAGAAAAAAAAAAAATTGCCTAACCAGCATCGGGAACTCCCAATGAATTATAAAGCTCTAGAGAAAGGACGCATGTATTGCCCAAGTGCAGTGTGCTGAGGCCCATGGCTTCTCCCCTTGCTCTTTGAGCTCCTGTCACAAAGAAATGAGGTGCTGTCTCTGATGCTGGGCAAGCATGACAGGCACTGGGGAGGCAGAACTGAGATGCCAGCTCCCTCTAACACTATATGATAAGTGCCACAGCAGAGACACATGACCATGGTAGGAATACGATAGGTTCTGTCACGAGCTACGGAACACTGAGAGGGATGCGGGATCTACGCTCTACCAGAACAAGGATTGTGCCCAGCTGTGTCCCGTTGACATCTGGCACCCAGGAGGTGTTCCCTAAATATATGTTGGTTGAACAGTATTCCCCCGGGGAAAGGGGTTCACATTAATACAGTTGATCTCAAAGGATGAAGAGAAGCCAGAGGAAGGCAACCTTTGCCAACAGGAACAGTGTGAGCAAAGGCTCAGGGAGAGGAAAATACCAAGAGAATGCTGGGAACTAGAAATGACTTGTCATCTACGAAGTTCAAGCTGAAAAAAAAACAAAACAAAACAAAGAACCCAATAACAGAAACATGTAATTGAATTACGAATAAAGAAAATCTCGACTTTTTAAGTAAGTGTACTATTTTGTGTTGGAATACATTTACAGCTACCTTCCATTGCATGCAGCCCACAGGTTTTGGGGTAGTTTGGGCAAGGCTGATAGATCTTGGAAAGAGATGCTGAAGCGTCCCGTGATATCAACTTTACATGGCAAACAGAATGAATACCCATGGCTAGCAAGAGTACTCTACAGAAGGACTGCATGGAATTTCTTGAAAAAAAAAAAAAAGCAAGTCTCTCTCTTCTGTTAACCAAAGCAATGCTCCACAGCCTCTGTTTCCTGGGCTAGTGACCAGCAGCGAGGCGCCTCCGCAGGAACATGAGTGGCTCACATTTAGCTTATGTGACGTAGGTCTTTGGAGACTTCCCCTTCTGCCCACTCTGGTTTCACACCTCTGGGCAGTCCTCTGCAGCCCCTTGCCCTCGGAACCCAGCGCCGCCTGACTGCTTCCCAAGCTCTCAAACCTCCCTTCTCTTTTTCCCCTCAAATTGTCTATCCTGTGACTAAGTCCAGGAAGCTGCTGGGCCGTGAGTGTTTAACGTGACACATAAATCTGGCTACAAGGATGACATGTGGCACCATCCAAAGCTGCTTCTACTGAAGTAGCACTTTTCAGGTAGGTAAGGAAGGGTCATGGTGACATGGGTAGGAGAGAGCTGCCAGGAAGTCTGGGGTGGATACCGCCAGCAGACACCCATAGGGGACAGCTGTCTCCATTCCCATCTGTCACACCCTTGTAGAGGACATCTGACTGGAATCCTTGACCCCCACTCTACAGCGATGACAGCCTTCTAGTAGACAGGCTCGAGTGATTAATGGAAGGAGAATCAAAGGTCCAGGAAGATCATTTTCTTCCTTCTGAGAAGAGACAGAGACGCGGAACAAAAGGAGCTCCTCTAGCGGGACCCAGCGAACTCGATGACCCTGCAACAGATGTGCACACCAGCAGAGGTGTCCCTGGCTTCAGGGAGGAAGTCCTGCACCACCAGCCTGAGTGGTGTCCGGTGCCAGGTGCCTTCCCAAGTGCTCGAGGAAGTGCCAGAGGGTCCATGTCCTAGAGGCCCAGAGCAGGTGTTTGGGGCTCATCCGACAGTACTGGCCCCAGCCCCTGAGGGTGATGGGGCAGCTGGCCACCCGTACTGTACTGCTCACCCTCCTAACTCAGGGCCTCTTTGGAAAGCTGACCTTGAACCGACAGCTGCCCATTGTGCTGCTGCTGCTTCTCTGGGAGAGAAAAAGCTTCCCCAAGTACTAACACTAGAGGCTTTAGAGCAGCGGTCCCCAACCTCCCTAACGCTGTGACCCTTTAATATAGCTCCTCATGTTGTGGTGACCCCCAACCATCAAATTATTCTATTGCTACTTCATAACTGCAGTTTTGCTACTGTTAGGAATCATAATATCATAAATATCATAAATATCATAATAATAATCATAAATATTCGATGTGCAGGATATCTGATATGCAACCCCCAAAGGGGTCGTGACCAATGGATTGAGAACCTCTGATTTAGAATAAGAAGCAGGGGGTTGGGGATTTAGCTCAGTGGTAGAGCGCTTGCCTAGCAAGCACAAGGCCCTGGGTTCGGTCCTCAGCTGTGAAAAAACAAACAAAAACAAAAACAAACAAACAAACAAAAGGTAACTAGAATAATCAGCAGGAAAAACATCAGTGGGCATCTCAGCTGACCGCCGTTCCATAACGCAAAACTTTCAAAGGTGTGTAGTGGTGCATGCCTGCTATCCCAGATCCCAGCACTTTGGAGCTAAGCCATGATGCTTTCCAGGTAAGATGAGCCTGGGCTCCTCAATGGGAGCTGGTTTTTCTCTTTTGATAAGCCACCATCAGTCCCCTTTCCTTATCGGGGAGTTCACTCATCCGTAAATGGGCCCGGTACTCCCGGGCCGCGATTGTATTGCACAGCAAAGTGGCAATAGTGACAGCGGCCAGCAGCCTTGTTTGAAGACGAACTGGGGGAAAGAAAAGGAGAGAGAGGGGAAGGGAGGGGGAGGGAGGGAGGAACGAACGAACGAACGAACGAACAAATGAAGGTAGGCAGGCAGGCAGGCAGGCAAGAGCTTTATTAACAATTCCACTGCTGCTTATTAGCAGAAAACCAGCAGAAGGACCAAGCTCTAAAAGAGAATGATGCCAACAATCATGGTCCGTGTCCCATCTCTCCTTCTCTGAAGCACCTTTTGGGGTGTATCGACACAGGGCCTCACACTGGCCAGCACCACGTCCACAAGCACACGCGGGGACGGAGAGCCGAGATATCTGGTGGCAGTATCCAGATGGCCCCCCACCAGTCCTCAGAGGCAGGGTTATAGCCCCCACCCTCACAACCCACCCTGCCCCACTCAGGGCTGTAGACATTTCCGTCAACATCATATGGCTGTCAGTTTGACAGGGGTGTTACGAAACACCACGGGTATCCAGTGCCAGCAAGTTGCTCAGCGCTTTTGTTCTTGGGACCTCTGCATGTCCGCACAAGCACACGCGCTCCAGGCCAAGGGCATCTCAGCACTTGGACAAGTGCTCTGAGTTCTGGGTCAGTGCTGGAGAAAGAACACTGACCCCAGTCAACACAGAAGCTTGCCCGGTTCCCATTGTTTTACCACCGTGTGTGTGTGTGTGTGTGTGTGTGTGTGTGTGTGTGTGCTTGGGCATTTCTTGCAAGCAGCAACGCACACCTGCCAGTGACTTCAGGGAAGCAGGTGTGAGCGACAGGCTTGGTTCCAACAGGGCCGCTCTCTTCTTTCCGGAGGGCAATGATTCATACAGGAGGTCACAGGAGCATCGTAGCACGGGACCAGCCACCAGGCAAGAGAGCCTGCTAGGGAGGAAGAGGGGCCAACAGATTGCAACAAAGATTGTAAAGGACTGAGTTTCGGTGGAAGGTGGGGGCGATGGCCCAGGACTTCAGTGATGTGGGGATGGGGAACTGGGAGGGAGGGAGATGGAACAGCCTTGGAGATCTTGGGTTTCACTAGCTGGAGAAGTCGAGTTAAGAGGGGCTGGTTGAGGAAGTGAAGGTCATGTCTGGCTGGTTGAGGAAGTGAAGGTCATGTCTATTTCCAACAGACGGAGGAGCTTCCATGCAGTCGCCCACCATTCATGGAGTAGCAGGCGCACGCTACTGTCTAACTACTGACGCTGTTTCTCAAGCTATGGGTCCCTGGCACTGTATAAAGGTCATGAGCCTGTAAGTGTGTGCCGTGGGTGTTCATACCGTTATACAAAGGGGGTTCTGCAGAGGCAGATGGAGGCATGGCTTGGGACCCACACCTGTCGAAGGGAGGAGATGCCCAATAGAAGGCAGAGGGAGGTCTGGTTGGGATGAAGGCCTGACAAAATTTGATAACTCTGCGAGGAACTATGGTGTAACTATCATCCATCACAATATCTTCCTCTGGCGAAATGCCTGGATCTTTATTGCCTTGCCTTGTTCAATCTGTAGTATGGGGTGTCTTGAAAGGGTATGAGCATTGGGGAGGCATACCTGGAAGATGCTAACAACTGGAGGCAGTCTGCTGACCCCACGCTCGCAGCTGGGCAGTGACTCTTGCAAAGGAGATCTGGGTGGCTTATTTGATGTCTTCCACAGACCCCAAGGCATGCAGCCCGGCCTCACTGCTTCTCTTCAGCTAGCCGTTCACTGCACAGCACTGTAACTGATTGGCTCTTCAGGGAGGACCTGATTTCTTTCTGCTCATCTGACCCTCTCACCTTGCAGGGGACAGAATAAAAGCCCCCCGCCCCCCAAATCTGCTCTTCCCAAGTTCAACAGTCAGGGCGCTGTGAGCCTAGGTCTGCCAGCATGTAGTCCTGCCTCCCCTCAGCCTCTTCTTGACCCCTTGGTGGAGACAGTCTGGTGCTCTGAGAGTCATAAAGGAATGACCACAGCTCCTGTTTGTGGAACGGCAGACACCATGCCTCATCTTCCATGTGTGCAGCTCTGCAGGAAGCCCCCGCAGCTTCCACCCCAAAGTGAGGTGAGCACAAGACCAAAAAAAACTGAATCCGAGTATCCATGGAGTCCCCCAAACAGGTCCTTTCTTCTGACTTTTATCCTGGGATTAAACTGGCCCAGCAGGGGTCATTCTGGAGTCTTCCATAATTGCTCTTTCGGGAGTGGGCATTGGCTTGGCCATCCATCTGCATGGAGGTGCTATGGGAAGCATCCTAGGAAAGTCCGGGGTTTACTACAGGGCGGTGGGCAAGGCCTCTCTGTGGCATTGGGATTGAATGTTCTTATTCTGAGGCTACATAGGGAGCCTGGTTGTTGGGGATGATCAGGCTTACCTGAGGCAGCTCTGCTTTGAACTTGTGATTCACAGATTAGGAGGGTCATGCATTGCCTTACAAGTCAGGAATTCTGATCTCTATTGAAAACACCCTAGTGCAAGCACCTGGGAATTCATAACACACACCAAGGTAGCGACTGCTCTAGGCTCAATCTGCTCCTGCCTTCTATTCCCCCTCCCCTGCAAAATCTATCACTGTCTAAAAGCCTCTGCTCTACTCTATGGTTATAAGCATGGATACTTTCTAGAATGATATAATATGTAAATAACAAAATCAAGTAGTGCCTTTCGGGAAAGCCTTCCATTTGCCTTGCTCATTTTCTATTGTGGAACCCCTTTGCAGAGATGGTGTAGTTGACTTTTAGGGGGCCCTATGCATGGTCTCCCACCCTGCAGGGCAAATCATGGTAGCACTTGGGAGTCACTGTGAGTGAGGTTAGAATGAAGACAGAGTCCCAAAGCAGCTAGACATGATGAGTGCACCACAAAATTCCAGTCTTCCAAGAGCCTGGGAGAGGGTTTCACAGTTCCCAGTTACCTCGAAGGTAATGAATAGCCAGGAAGCCTGGCTGCCTCACCCCTTATGGTCCAGATATGATGAAGCTTCTCCCCGGGCACAGCTGGGTTTATTTAGCACATCCCAGATCTCCTAGCACATCACATATCTCCCCAGAATGCTCTGTCTGGCCACCATTGCTTTTTCCCGTTGATGTTTCCACAAGCTGGGCATTTCTGTTCTTGCTTTTCTCCTGCAATCCTCAATGGCCCGCCTGAGGCATTCTTTCCAAGCTGACACACTAACGCAGCTCCTCCCAGTATTAAGAATTCTCTCCAACTCCATGTCCTGAGGCTGAACACATCAGCACCGGAGAGATTTGAAAACCAGACGTGTCCACCATTCTACCTGCTTTCAAGCCAGAGCCTCCTAGGCCAAGCGCTGATACCAGGTTCTCTGAAGTCCTGTGCTCGGCCCGGGATGCTATGTAGCAGGGATGACTCATTCCCAGGTGTCGAGAGGTCCTATCACCACAAACAGACAACGCCTGTCTGCCACCGGGTGTCTATTACCCTTTGTCTCTGGGTTATTTCAGATCACCGGGAAAGGAGCAGAGGTAGCAATGAAATCTCTTGGAAATGACATGTAGAAAACCCGAATTAACCTTTCTCAGCATCGGTCCTTTGGCTTGCCAAGCGGGGGTGGGGATAAGAACACCCACCTTGCAGAGGTTGAAGAGCTGAAAGAAAGGAGAGGAAGCACCTGGCATGGCACCTGTGCTCCGTCTCTTCCGATGGAGACCGGTCTCCGCAAACACAGACTGCCATCTGAGGTCTCCACACTTAGGATTTCAGAGCGGCCCGATGGCCAGCCCCTTCTGCAGCTTACACTGCGGGCGATCTCTGGCCATCTCCACCTGCTGAATCAGAACCTGTATTTTAATGGGATTCCCTAGGTGGCTGTGCCCACATCACAATTTGAGACTTGTCAATTTAAAGGTCAGGAACCTCCACCTTTGAACCTCCTGGGTTTCATGGCACGTCTCTTGGCAACGAGCAGTCAGTCAAATGAGTCTGCCCATCAAATTAAGACAATATTGACCTAACACAGGTGATCCCGGGTCAGGCTGGTTCTGCAGTGCCTCTCTGGCCAGACCGAGGTTCCCTGAGCTCACCTGCCCTGTTCACCTGCCTCTCCTATCACCTGCTCATAGCCAAGGCTCTGGGGAGACTGCGGCTCCTGTTTACTGGGCAAGCACAGATAAGGTTTCTCACAACTCCACCTGGGCTCCTCTGCCAAGGTAAACTTGCTCTCCAGAATTGCTCCCTGACTGGAAAATGTGTCCGTCTATTTATTTCTCACTCCCACTGGAAAAAAAGGTGGGGGAGAGGGGTTGGTGGTGATGTCATTCTTTCCACAGAACTTCTCAAAGGCATCGCATGTCACAGACACTTCCAGACAATGCTTGGGTTTCTCTGCACAGTACCTATGGAACAGAACTAGTCAAGGGTGCAAGTTTCTCTTCCTTCTCCCACTTTGCCTGTCCATCACCCCTAGTTGGGGCTTTTATTCCTGGGGGACTCGAGGGCAGCCTGGAAAAGGAACCTTAGTCAAGGAGGTGAGGGACCATGTCCTTGATATTCTCAGAAGTGAGCTATAACTGAGCAAATACTTCGGGAGTCAGTGGGGATGGGGCGAGTGGTTGGTCAGATACGCCAGAGGACAGAAAACAGAGGGTGAAAAGATATTTCCAGAAGCCACACTGAGTCCACAACAATTGCAGTCATTGTAATTCTTGCTTAAAGTATTAACGCACTAACCTATTTGCTTCATGTCCTTTTATTTCAAAGTAACTGTTAGAAGCTGTGCATGACGGGAGGTTGAAGCAGGAAAATGGCTACATGTTCGAGGCCAGCCTGAGCTACACAGGCTGGAGCAGAGCTGAACTTCCAAACCAGGCTGCCGGCTCCTGTGGTGACTGCAAGACGGACTCAGTTCTGCTGCAGTAACAAGCCAAGCCCCCACCCCCAGTCTCCGGCCAACACCCACAGTTTCCTTTCTCACGAATCCTCTCGTTCTCCACCAGTAGCCTGGATGTGACATGCTTCTCCAGAGGCCAGGGAGGATAAAACCTTTGTGTCTGGGCTGCCATGTTGGCCAAAGCTTTTTGCCCACTGGCTTATGAGGCCATAAATGTAAGCCACACTCCTATTTTATTGGGTGGAGGAAGCCTCCAGGCCACCTCTAACTTTCGAGTAGATAGGAAGTACAATCATCTGCCTGGAGAGCAGTAAGCCAAAAAAAAAAAAAAAAATGCTTAGTGGGTATCATTTATGATGGCCACATGAGCGTTAGCAAATATTAACACATTATGCTTTTTGCTCCATGTCTTTTTATTTCAAAGAAAGTAAATAGTAGAAGCCCTGCATGGTAGTGCACATCTGTCATCCTGGTACTCAGGAGATCGACACAGAAGGACTACTTGCTGCAAGTTCAAGGCCAGCCTGAACCACAGGCCAGCCAAGGATAAACAGCAAGACCTGATCTCCAAAACAAATAGATAGATAAATTAATAAATGCATTCTGAAGAACACAAAAGAAAGGAAGTAAATATGAGAGATATAACTAAGTTCCTTTCTAAATACTTTATCATAGTCTCTTCTCTCATCTGCCAGAACTTGTTTTGAATTCCATCTTAATCATCCCTCCCTCTGCTTTTTTCAAAATCTTTTTATTGCACCGGTGTGTATTCACAAACATTATAAAGTTTTATTAAGGCGGGGTTTTGAAACTTTACCCATAAAGCATTATAACCCTTTATATTACATAGGACATAAGCACATAGGGAGAGAATTATGATCTTCTGCAATGTGTTTCTGCCTTGGCATTGTAATTGTGAGATCTTAATCTCTGATGACACATGCTGTTGTATTCCATTGTATAACTACAATACAATTTGCTTATCCATTCTCATGTTGATGGATAGTTCAGTTGTTTCCAGCGTGGCGGTAAACATCTTCATACATGTCTTCTCGACTGCCTGCTGAGAGTGGAATTTCGAGACACGATCACTTTCATCTTCATAACTTGTTGCCAGGTGGCTCTCCAGAGCTCTTGGATCAACCACAGCCCCACCGGAATGCCTGAGACTCAGAGATTTAACTGCTCTTTCCTAATACTTGGCACGAGCTGCACATTTTTACCAACACGGTGGGTGGAACGGTACCTCTCTGTTGTGTTGTGTTGTTTTTCTCTAATAGCGAGAGTGTGCAACTTTTTTATATTCATTGACCTTCCGGGGTTCTGCTATGATTCTTCCGTATTCTTTGTCCATTCCTCTTCCATGTATCAACTTCTTATTAACTTGAAGACTTTATTTACATGTTATACTAATTACAAATATCTTCTCTCAGACAATATGGTTTGTTTTCTATTTGTTATAATGGACTTTGTCGAATGGTGTTAATGTAACTAAATTTATGAACTTTTTTGCCTCTAATTTTCTGTTTTGTGTGTTTTGATTATTTAGTGAAGTTTTTCTTTATCTTATGATCATGACTTTTTTTTATATTTTCATGCTGTCTTTTAAAGTTTTCTTTCTTTCTTTCTTTCTGTTCTCTAATCTTCCTGAGATCGACCCAACATAGAAATCTACTTTAATATTTTCCATATAGACAGGAGCTCTTTCTAGCACTCAATAGTCAACCGAACACTTTTCCCACCAGGGTTAAGAGCCTCACCTCTGCCCTATATTGTTTCTGAGCACGGATGAGCCGTGGCTGGGTTCTCTGCCCTCCTCCATTCGTCTATCCTGTGCCCAACTGCATTGTCTTCTTACTAAATATTTTGAGACTAAATGTTGACATCTGGTATGGCCAGTTCTTCTAGCTTGTACCTTTTCAAAACTGCTTCTCGGTTATTCTTGGCCCTTTGCTCTTCAAAGGGAATTTCGTAACGATATTATCTAGTTCCAAATATAACAAAACAAAACAAAAAAACAACCCATCCCCCCCCCAAAAAAAAAAACCTATTAAAGTTAACTAACATTCTATAGATTAATTTTGGAAGAAATGACGTTTCTTTATTTTCAGATCTCTTTTTTAATTATTTGGGTGAGGTGTGCACTTACGGTTTCCCGGGCTTATATGTAAGGCTCCTAACTTCTTTCTTTTCTCCTCTCTTCAACCCTCTTCGATTCAAGCGTTATGTCTGATTTCTTCTTGTGGCTTTGCTATCTCTCCTTGTGGTACCACCCATGTCCTTCAAAAGTTTCCACCCCCCGTCCGACTCTTCTGGGCGTGCAAGAGAGAACAGCTAGACCCGTGTGGTGACGATAGCGTGGAAGATGAGCAAGCTCTCGGGCAGTCTTCAGGGAGGAGATACGAAAGCATGGGTCCCTGTCAGGGGTGCTCAATCGTGCGTTCTGAGCTCTAGAGTACAGTCTGTACCCTAGTCCACACACCCAGGGGCTAGTCTGGTGGTTCTGAACGCCATCATTTACCAAGTCAGATCTTAGACAAAACACATAGCCTCTTCGCGTCTCAGTTTCTCCTCTGTAATGTAATGTTGAAAATATTCATTAACAGGAAATAAGAGTCCAAGTGAGGCAAGCACCTGGGGCAGTGACTGGCACATTACGCGTGTCACTGATGTCGCCTGTCATTGTCATCGCCGAGGCAGGACATCTAAGCCACGCCCCAAATAGGATGAATGTTTAGATCGGGTCATGTCACAATACTGGAGTCGTCTCAACAGCGAGTACAGAGTGCTGGTCTTCTCACCGGACAGAAGGCCTGCGTCCACGCAGTTGATGCAATCACTGGTGGCCCCCGTGGTGCTGGTTCAGTTTTGACCATGCTTTGGAATTTCGGATTCCGTGAGCTCAGGGTTGAATGCCACTCAAGGTACTCTAATCCCGTTTCCTACCTCGTGCTTGATAGCCCTTAGGATAAATATCCGAAGAGGGAGAGTTTTGCAGAGAGGAAACCGAAAGGTTGGGATCTTGAGAGATCATCAGGCTTACTCAAACAAACAAACAAACAAACAAACTGAAGAGGTGAAGAAGCACAGATCAACAAGGGCTCAGAAATTGCCGGGGAAAGCTCTAAAGTGAAGTTGAAGGGGAGGGTTTGTTTCTCAAGGACTGGTGGCTGGGGCCTGGAGAAACAGATTTATCAGCGCAAGTCTGGGCCTTTATCCTCTTAAGTAGGTTACCAGAGGAGTTTGCAGTGTATACCTGTGGGTCCCCACGAGGCAGTCAGAGGAGTTGACAATTTCCACCACCATTGCCCTGTTTAAGTTAAGACTTTGGATCACACACACACACACACACACACACACACACACACACACACACACAGACAAACACACACACACAGACACACATACACACAGACAGACAGATACACACAGACAGACACACACAAACAGACACACAGACGCACAGATAGACACACACAGAGACATATAGACACACACACAAACACACACAGACAGACAGATACACACAGATAGAAAGACACACACACAAGAGACAGAGACACATACACACAGGCAGACACACAGAGATAGATACACACAGACAGACCACAGACACACGGACACACAGACACACACAGATAGACAGATACACACACACACACACACACACACATACACACACGAAAGTAAGGACATATCACCCATGACAACCTTAGTTTGAATTCCTCCATGTAGGCCTAAGGGGCGCCAGGTTCTGCTGATGTCATATAATGAGTTCTGCCAGGCAAGGGGGAAGGGAAGACTCAAGGTGTTGGGCCCTTTACCTTAGCGAAGGCTGGTGGCTATCCAGTGAAATTAGAGGAAAGGCTGATTGGGAAATCATGGATGAGAGTACAGGAAAGGAGGGCCAAAGCATGGATGGGGTCACTGCCATGGAATTAGTTTCTTCTCCATTGATCTAAAGTTCCTAGGAAGTCTCCAGCAATCCCCATAGCGCAGACCTGTGGGAGCTCTTGTCCCCGCTAATGAAGCAGGATTCAAGCCAGGGCTCACATTACATGTCCATTTCCCATCAGGCCCTCAGACTCCAGGGCAGTGTGTGTGTGTGTGTGTGTGTGTGTGTGTGTGTGTGTGTGTGTGTGTGTGTGTGTGTGTGTGTGTGTGTGTACAGAGCACAGGGAGGTCTAGTTTGCTTCCTCTTACCCCTGGAAGCTACACTGGGCACTATGAGTAGAGTTTTCTCTCCAATTATAGGAGAGAAAACAAGGTACAAGACAAGAAGCCAAGGCAGACTGTCAGGATAGAATGTGGGACCAGGTCGGGAGCTGGTGGAGGTCATTAGCTCAGGGCTGGGCTGGGCTGGCCTGGGCTGGGCTGGGCTGGTTAGTCCAGATGCTCCCTCCCACAAGGAGGGGCCTGCTGAAGGGGCGGCCACCTTGACAGAGGTCATGCCCTGGGTGTGGGCACCTGCTGCAGTCACGACTTGGCTCCTGCTCTAACCCTCCACCCCTGTATTCTCTTGGTTCGCTTACTAATGCATTCACTTACACAATAGCAAGGCTGCGCCATGCACAGAGATGAAGAGGACCTATTTCTGCCCTTCACAATGTGTTGGAGGGCAGCAAGATCTACACAGACAGTGCAAGAAAGATTGCTTTTTTTTTTTCCAGATAGTACAGTGGTTAGGAGTACCGACTTTGGAGTTAGAAAGAAACAAATAATGAAGGGAAAATATGTTTGAAGGCATAATGACTAAGTGTTCCTTAGAAATAAACCATCAGATTGAATGGATTCCTAGTGTTAAATAAGACAGCTATAAAAGAAATCTAGATCTCTGTAGTGGAATTTAAGAACATAAATGACAAAGAGAATTCTCAAAACTGTGATAGAAACTAGATAAACTTAAGATGAAAACCACCAGGACGCCACAGAACTTGACAACAAAGTCGAATACAGCAATTAAGTAATATTTAATATTTAAGGTGTTCATGGAAGAGGATTTCATACCTTTAATTTTATATCCAGACAAACTATCACTTAAATAAAAAGTAAAACAAAAATAGTATCAACTGTTTAAGATTTTAGATGACTTTATCCTACATTTCTTCTGGAAACATTCTTGTGGCTACATGTTTAACAGCATACTCTGACAAATAAAAACAACAATAAAAAAAAAGTCCAGAATAAACCTAAAGAAGCATATGCATAAGCCAGGCATGGCAGCTCATGCCTGTAATCCCAGCAACTGGGAGGCTAAAACGAGAGAATCACCAAGGGTTCAAAGGCAGCCTGAGCTAGAGAGTGCCAGGGTAGTTGTTGCTACAGTGAAACCTTGTTTCAACACACACATACACACACACAGAAGTCAAGGGCAGTAACAAGAAGACATTGGACATGCTGGCTTTAAAAATATACAAATACCATGGGGATGGCCAGATGGTTCGGTTGGCAAAAGCACTTACCATACAAGCCGGATGACTTGAGTGTGGTCCCCAGTACCCAACAAAGGTGTCCTCTGACCTCTACACAAACACATTGACACATGCGAGCCAATGCATACACACCATAATCATACATGCATCATAATAGTAAACTTTAAATTACATATATACGTCCACAAATGCCTGATAAGATTGCTGGAGGGACTGAAAAGAGAAGTTAAAGCCGTACACTAAATACTGAAAGTTTCCTCAGAGCTCACAAAAGTTTTAGGCTAACAATATTATGAAAATTAAACTTTGCAAGCTTATTAACATTGATATAGCTTTTTAAAAAAAAAATCCCAAAATTGGAATTAAAAGAATTAGCAAGCCAATTTTTCAAGCATTCAATAAGGGACTACAGTCTAATCAAAGAACTTCCCCTTCCTGAAAAGCTCTAGGCTCAGGCCACAGATAAGTTCTGCTCTTGTTGAAAGTAGAGGTAATCCCCAGACAAGCCAAGCTGTTCCAGATAAGAGAACTGAGATACTCCACTGTAAGACTAGCCTTTATTACAAAGCCAGATAAGGACGGTAGAGACAGAAAACTTTCAGAATACTTCATGTTTCCAAATTCTAAATAAAATATTAGCTAACTGTATGTATCTAAGATAAGAGTCAGGTAGAGATAATACATGAATGTATCAGGGCTTGGGAGATAGAGGAAGGGGAACAGAGGAGGGGGAGCAAGATGTGATACTAGGTGATTGAAGGTGATCAAAATGTATCATATACATGTATGAAATGTCATTTTTTGTACAGTTACTAAATGCTAATACACCAGGCCAGGCTTGGTGGCACATACCTTTAATCCCAGCACTCAGGAGGCAGAGGCAGGCAGATCCCTATGAGTTCAAGGCCAGTCTGGTCTACAGAGTGAGTTCCTGGCCAGCCAGAGCTACATAGTGAGACCTTGTTTTAACATAAACAAATAAATAAATGCTAATAAAAATGAAACACAATAAGAATAAATAACATAAACAAAATAGTTACAACTGGGACTGGAGAGATGGCTCAGTGGTTTAGAGCATTGGCTGCTCTTGCCGAGGTTCTGGATTTGGTTCCCAGCACCCACACAGCCCCTCACAACCTCCAGTAATTCCAGTTCTAAGAGACCCAGTGCCCTCTTCCGGCCTCTGAGGGCACTGAATGCACATGGTACATATGCACAGATATCTATATCGACAGATAGATATATCGATAGATAGATATATATCGATATATATAGAGATAGATAGATATACAGGCGAAACACTCATACACATAAAATAAAAATAAATAAACCATTTAAAAGCTATAGCTGATTAAACCTTATTTTTTAAAATAGGAAAGTTTATTGTGAGAAAAATGATTTTCACTGTTAATGGACTCAAGGATAAAAAGTTTATGATTATCTCAATAAAGTTTTTTTCCCAAACTTAGTAAATCTAAGAAACTTTGATTTTCAAGAAGTATCAGAGTCCTATGTTCTATTTTCTCAATTTGATGAAGCTGTCATTGAATGTCTATGCCCAGCAAAGGACATGGACAAAGTTCAGGCTTCTGCCTGCAATCAAAGGTCCCTATTATGACTGTCACGGTTCAAGAGAGAATTGTAGGTCTAAACAAAGCAATAAAACCAAAATAATAATATTAATAATAATAGTAACAATGATGATAAGTAAGAGCTATAGGGAGGGAGGAGGAAAGGCTGATGGACACAATCAAAAACCCAGTCAATAGATTTTAGATCTAATCAAAGTTCAGCAAGTTTTCTGGATACCAATCATATTACAAAGATGAATGTCGCTCCCCAATACCAGCAGTAGAAGGGATGTTAAAATAGAGCACATATAAGAATGTATGATATTTTCAGAATAGTAAATGCACAATAAAAATAAAACCATGGGACACTTGGGATCATTCTTACAAGAAATGTTGTCTCCTTTTAAGGAGAAAAACATCAAATTGGTCCAAAGGAACAGCTAGAGAAAAATAAGACACTACATTCATTGATGGGGTAATGTAACTATTGTCACAATTTATTTCTAATTTTTATTTATGGGTGTATGTGTATGTGTGGGCCACGTGTGCAGGTGCCTGGGGAGGCCAGAAGAAGATGTTGGCTACCGTGGATGTAGAGTTACAGACAGTTGTGAGCCTCTTGCCATGGGTGCTGGGACCCAAACTTGGATCCTCTGGAAAAGCAGCCAGTGCTTTTAACCACTGAGCCATCTCTCCAGTCCCAGTGACTTAACATTTTTTATGAATCAATTTCCTCCAATTTACAAATTTAATTAGATTGCAATTAAAATTCCATCCAATTATTTTAGGAACTAAAGAAACATATTCTGTAATGTACACGAAAAGGCCATGGGACTGTGAGGTGTTTGATGTTGGTACAAGAATGAGCAACTAGTGTGGAACAAAACAAAGATGTTAAGGCCAGGCTCATCATTATATATAGACCCTTGACATTTATGATGGAGGCGGCACCCAAAACACTAAAAGAAAGATGAGTTTGAAGATCAGCAGTGGGATCTAGCTAGTTCCATTCCATGCCAAAAAGTAAAGTGCGTTCTGGCCTTATGTGACATGTAAACTCAGTATGGAAACGTGGAATGCTTTTGTGACTTTGGAGTGGGAAAGTATAACCATATGGCAGGGACCTGATGGAGCTGATGATATCAAAAGTGCATATTTATTTTAATGCAATTTACATACAACTGAATGATAGTTTGGAAGGATATGTCTACAACCAGAAGGGGCTGCATACCTAGATCATATCTGTATCTCTTGCAAATAGAAAAGAAAGGAGATGTTAGATAACTCTTGGTAAACCGAATGAATAAACGGGAGGAGACTCAGTTGGTTGTCCAATGTGTAAGATGTCCAACAACATTAATGATCAAAAAAAAAATGACAGGTCACCTTTGTACACCCACTCAGCCAGCAAACCAGGAAAGTGGAGAAGCTAAAATGTTAGCCATTTTATGGAGAAATGGCAGTCTAAAGAGACCCACTGGTGGGAGTAATGTATACATTCGGGCAGTCTTTGATCAAGTAACTGTGTCTCGGGGTGTCAGCACGGGAGTGTGGGTTCACGTGGGTCTGTGGAAAGAAGACTCAGAGGCATCTTAAGAATGAACCTAGCCTTTCATGGCTGCAGGGGGGTCCAGCCTCAAAGGACTAAAGCACTTTTCCTTCGCCCAGAGTATTTTTATTTTCTCTCTATTTACAGTTTAGCCAGTTAATTTCCACATGTTCAAAACACCCTGAAAGGAGCTCCAGAAGATACAATGCCAAGTGCAAATGCCCCGATTTCTCAGGTACCATGGTTTTCCGAACCAGGCTTTGCATAGGCTTTGTATCCTTAGGAGACTCCCAGACTAGATTCACATAGGGCAGCTAGAGAAAAAAAAGGTTTAAGGAAGGATGGATTAGGGCTAGGTGCTACTCTCTGGAGCCAGGCCAGGTGTAGCTCAGCAGGAATGCAGTCACATAACTGAACTGAGTATACGCCATAAAGAACTTTGCAGCTAACTGAATTTCCCTTGTTGGAAGACACCTAGGGCTACGTTGCTACAGGAGTAGATCACTAAAAAGAGATGGAGATGAACAAAGGCCCACCGTGACTTACAATGAAATGGTCAGAAGTAACAATGTCAATGTGACTAAATCTTAAAGTGAATTAAGGATTCCATTAAAAGAAAAAAAAAACCCAATGGTCAGAAAAGTATTTCTATACACTAATAATGAGAAATCGGAAAAGGAAATTAAAATATCGATTCCATTTACTGAAATGTCAAAAAAATTTAGGCATTTCTAAGATAATTAACTGTGGTGGCATAAGTTACATTCACAAAAACTAAAAAAAAGAAAATGTTGCTAAAGAAAAATTTTTTTAAACAAATCAAAAGACATCGCATGTTCATGTTGGATGTTCAAATGTTCAGATGCCTACACTACCTAAAGGGATCTACATAGTCAATGTAACTCCTAACGAAATTCCAATAGTATTTTTTTCTAGAAAGAGTTTTCTACTCATGGCAAAATTAATATGGAATCTCTCGTGGCCCGAATAACAATCAGCTAAGAAAAGCAAGCACAGCAGACACACTTCCTAAATTCAAAACATATCACAAACCTACAGCAATTAAAACATTGTGGCATTAGCACAAAGACCAGCAATTGGGGTAGTCTGAAGCAAACTGTGTTGGGGCAGTTGGTGAAGATGAGCCAATACCTTATACTACGTGCAAAAAATAACTGAAATGAATGCAAGGCTGATACAGAAACAAAATAAAGCCAAAAATATTATAAAACTCCTAAAAAAGAAAGAATACCATAAAACTTAATATTGGCGAGACAATGATAGCACACACCTTTAATCCCAGCACTCAGGAAGCAGAGGCATATGGATCTCTGTGAGTTCCAGGCCAGCCTGGTCTACAGAGTGAGTTCCAGGAAAGGCGCCAAAGCTACACAGAGAAACCCTGTCTCGAAAACAAAACAAAACAAAACAAACAAACAAAAAACCTTAATATTGAATTTGGCAACTATGTCTTGACACCAACAGTACACGTAACAACAAAACAAAGCATACCAATGAGATTTCATCACACTAAAAATCTTTTGTGTATCAAAGCACACAATCCACAGAATGAAAGGAAAATATGGAATGGTAGGTGATACCTGAAAATTATCTTTATATTATTATATCTGTCGAGTTCATATCTAGAACAAGTAAAGAACTCCTATAACTCAATAATTAAAGATCAAATAACCTGACACAAAAAGACTCAGAAAGACAAATACCGTGTAATCTCTTGTTCATGAGTCTAGATTTAAAAGAAAAAAATGTGTAAGTACAAGAACTTTGGAAAGAGGAAGGGATCCATAAGAGGAGGAAGAGGGACAGGAGAGGGTAATGGGGTAAATACGGTCAAAGTATATTACATACATATATGAAAACATCATAACAAAACCCATTATTTTCCACAAGAAATACACGCTAATAAAAATGTGATCTAGGGATGTGCGCACAAAGTGTTTGCTACAAAAGCATGAGGACCCAAGTTCCATCCTCTGAACCCTTGTAAATAGCCGGGTATGGTGGTGTGTTTGTAATCTCAGTGCTGGGGAAGTAGAGACCAGGGGATCCCTGGGGCTCGCTGGCCGGCCAGCCAGCCAGCCTCGCTGAATCAGCAAGTTCCAAACCCATGAACAGATCCGATCTCACGAAACAAAGTGCATGGCTCTTGAGGAACGGCATCCAAGGTTGACCTCTGGCCTCCACACTCACACACATATGTGTGCACATCCACACACATGAACACATAGAGTTTTGTGCATGCACACACACACAAATGACTAATAAGCACCTGAAAAGACGTTCAACATCAATCACTTTCAGAGAAGTACAAATCACAACTACAATGTCCTCTCGTGTATATGTGTGTATCCAGAAAATAATAGATACTGGCAAGGATGCTAAAAGACTGGGACTTTTGTCTGGGTTGCTGGGATGGCCAAATGTTGCGATTGCTGTGGAAAACAGTGTGGATGCTTCTCAAAATAATTATGAATAGTTCTACCACCAAGCCAGCAGCCCCTCATCTGGGAATTCAGGCAAAAAAACTGAAAGCAGATCTTGAAGAGATGCTTGCACCCCAAACTCATGGCAGTTCTAGTCACCGTGGCCAAGAGGTGTAGGCAACCTCAGTAGTCATCAAACAATGGATGGATAATAAAATGTGCTGTATGGCATGCATCTGCTGGAATATTACTTGCTTTGGAAAAAAGCATGTTCTATACAACATGGAAGAATACAAGGACGTAATGCTAAATCAGTGGTTCTCAACCTGTGGGTTGTGACCCCTTTGGGGATCCCATATCAGTTTTCCTGCATATCAGATATTTACATTATGATTCATAATGGTAGCAAAATGACAGTTACGAAGTAGCAACAAAAATAATTTTATGGTGGGGGGGGATCACCACAACACGAGGAACTGTATTAAAGGGCCGCAGCATCAGGAAGGGTGAGACTCACTGAGCTAAATTATATAGGGCAGTTGCAAACAGACAAATTAGGCCAGACAATGGTAGCTTGTGCCTGTCATCCCAAGGCTCGGGAGGCTGGGGGGAAAAAGATTGCCAGGGATTCAAGATTAGCCTAAGATACAAGGTAAGGCTTATATTTTTTAAAAGGATGGGAGGGAGGAAAAAAATAAAAGAAAATGGGACCTTTGACTATCTTGATAATGACAGTGAAACTGAGGATGGGGATTTTATTTCTATGATGGAAGTTTAGGAGAGAAAGTGGATTGAAAGGAGGTGGGAGACCTGTGTTGACACCCGAGCCAGTGGGAACTGATGAGGCTTTAGTTCCCTAAGACCGAAGACAGAGTTTTGTTCCGTTGGGTAACGCATGCAAATCTGTTGTCTTATTAAAACAAAATCCAAACCGCGCCTCTCTCTTCACCTGCTTTTGCAGGCCTGTGGAACAGCAGTTAGCTGTGTCCTCCGGCCAACTTGGGAAACCCTGGACTCTGAGGTCAGCATTGGCTGAGCATGACAGCTTAAGGGTTCTGGGGTTCCCGGGTTCTCACGCTCAACCTCACAGCGGTATTTGCAGTTCTAAGCTGTCTCGTCTGTAGGGGACTATGCAGAGGGCTGAGGTAGCTAAACATGTCTCCAAACCCGAGGTCCCTCGGTTGCTGCCCACAAGATTCAATATAGGACCCCAGGGGACAGGCAGCCCATCTGAAGCAGTCCACACTGGGATGTTGTGCTGATGTCCAGGTAACCCAACCAGATGGAAGCAGCGATATTTTCTTCTTCCTTTCCCCGGTCCCCTGGCCTCAATGCCATCCCCGTGTTTCACCAACTCATGCCCTAGTGAGAGATACTGCATGCTAAATGCTTGTAAACTCACCTCGAATGACCAGCATGCCCATGTCTGCAAAGGGCTTTTTACTCTGAGTGTTCCCATACTCCCACAGGCAGAAGGGATGATGCTCTCTTCCTGGATGAAGAAGCGGTGTAGAGGGAAATGGTCCGTCCCCCACACCCCCAATCCACCACCACCCCGCATTAGAAAAGGGCAGGTGGAGGTCTTGAGGGCTGCCTTGTTCTTTTTCGAATTTCAGGAGTGTTCGAGTGTCTTGCGTGGCCTCTAGCCCTTGGAGGCACATCCTCTCACCAAGGGACCCTGCAACCCACTTTGGCTCCTTCCACTTTGAGGAGAAAGAAAAGACTCAGCGCCCCCTACCCCCTCTCCACCGCACCTCATCCCAGGTTTTTAAAGGATGTAGAGCTCTGGAGTGGCAGGCTCCTGCCCCCTACTGGTAATGCCTGGGCATTGCACAAACAGCATTCCGGCCACAAAAATCCCCATGAAGATCACTTTGCTTCTTGAATATTAGTAATCTGAGCACCGTTGCGCCAGCTCTCTCTGTATCTAAACAGAATACAAATCACACTGTGAGCTCCAGACTCAACGTCAGGAAACCCCATTTCCAACCCCGTATCTTCTGTGTTGTATTGGGTTAATCTACAGCTTCTATGGGCCTGTTTTCAAAATTGTGAAATGAGTATTATAATAATACTTACCTTTTGGAGTGGACGTGAGCTTTGAAGAGGAGGCATATTTGGAGTGCCACAGAGCAGAGACCTAGGAGAAGCCCCGTGAACATTCGTTGACATTCAGGGTTTTATGAGGTTGTGGCTGCTCCCACTTTGCTCGTCTGAGACCCGAACTCTGCCCAAATGTTTCAAACCACCTCAGAACTGGAAGGTAGTTAAAGGCAAGCCAGGAGCCCTGGGGATTCCTTAAGGTTTATTCGAGGTATCCACTGCTCTGATACTCTGGCCCCACCTCACCTTACATCCTTAGGAAGCCTCCCTTTGTGGCGGGGCACACCACACCTGTGGTGACATCAAGGGGCCAGCTCAAAGCATGTACTGTTTTCTCTCCAAATCTGTCTACTTCACTCTTCAGTGGGTGGATCTATGTCTGGGACTGCCTGATTCTGCACTTATTAAGATAGTCTCTCTGAAGATGTTAGAGGATAGGAAAGAATATGATAAAATATACTGTATGGGGCTGGAGAGATGGCTCAGAGGTTAAGAGCACTGGCTGCTCTTCCAGAGGTCCCAAGTTCAATTCCCAGCCACCACATGATGGTTCACAACCATCTATATTGAGATCTGGTGCCCAGTTCTGGTGTGCAGGAGTACATGCAGGCAGAACACTGTGTACATAATAAATAAATCTTTTTAAAAAATATACTGTTGCCGGCGGTGATGCCGCACACCTTTGATCCCAGCACTTGGGAGGCAGATGCAGGTGGATCTCTGTGAGTTCAAGGTCATCCTGGTTTACAAAGTGAGTTTTAGGCCAGGCTCCAAAGCTGTACAGAAAAACCCTGTCTCAAAAAAATTATACGAAGTTTTCAAACAAACTTTTAAAAACTTAAAAAAAAACATATTTCTTCATGAATTCCCCCACTGTGGTGTCTCTTTGGGAATAGCAGACTCCCATCTTCCAATCAAGTGTCTGCCAACTACTCTCAGTCACTCCCACTGGATGTGAATGTCAGCCTTTCCAATAAACACCTGCAGCACCAAGACTCAGAACCACATCTGCATCTGTGATGGCTAATCTTGATTGTCAACTTGCTAGTATCTAGAATTTCCTAAGAGTCAAACTTCTGGGCATGTCTCTGTGTGTGTGTGGTGGAGGTGGTGGGGACATTCGAGATTAAGTTCATTGAAGTGGGAAGATGAGCCCTAAATATGAATGGCACCATTCTAAGGGCTGGGGTCCCCGACTAGACAAATAGGAGAAATCGAGTTAAGTGCTAGTATTGCTTTTCCTCTGCTTCCTGACTGTAGATGCTGTGTGACCTCAAACTTGTGTCAGGATGCCTCAAGTTGGAGCCCAAACAAATCCTTCCTCAAGTTGCTTTTGTCTGGCATTCCATCAAAGCAACAAGAAAGAGAGCAGATAGGTCCTGGGAAGCAGGTGAGTCTGCATGGGCTAGGACTTCAAATGAGGGAGGTGCTGAGAACATGGGCCAGGAGCTGGAAGCTGGAGAAGTCTCAAAACGTGTGGGGGGGGGGGGGGCAGATGAAGCCGACTAGAGCCTGAAGTTTTTATAAAGGGACTCCTCTGCCATTGGCAGGGCAGGTTTAGCATTCCTTGCATCAAGAAATCACCCAGGTGAGTACGTCTATTGACGTCAACCTTGTTCAGCTCATGTTTAGGCAGCCATGTTGGCGAGACTTCGTGGGTTGTAGCTTCTCTGACATGTCTAGGAGACACAGTGTCAGAGCAAACTTCTTGATCCTCTGGCTCTTACAGTCTTTTCTACAATGTTCCCTGAGCTCTAGGTGCAGGAATGTTTTGTAGATGTATCCACTGTGACTGGGCTCCACAACTCTGGGTTTTGATTGGCTGGGATTTTTCTGTAGCGGTCTCTGTCTGTGGCAAAGAGACATTTCCTCGGTGAGGGTTGAGAATTACCCTTATCCGTGGGTGGCGTAAGGATAAATATTTAGAGTGTAGTCAGGGATCACACTGGTTTGGTGAAGTGGTGGTTCTAGGTTCTTTTCCAACATGACTTCACTAGCCCCAGGCAGTTGGCGAGGCATCCAGTACCAGCCTCGATTTCCCACTTGTTGAGCCAGACTTAATAGGTATGCTAATGTGGAAGGGGAAGACCATGAGGCCTCAACACTAGACAGAGACCCACAGGCAAGTAAGGAATGCTGAAAGCTGGATAAATAGAGAAATAGTCTTCCCAGGGAAGAGCACACCAAGTAGTTATTCAATACTCAGTGGTCAGCCTTGGAAACATACATACAAGTGACACTCTATAGACTGAGCATAACTATGTTATGATTTCAAAACTTACAATTAAGGAAAAGAAAGAAATCACCCAAGAGTTCAGAAAGAGCTCATCACTTGAAGGCACTGTTATCCAATGCCTTCTTTGGAGTGGGTGTGTATCAGAAAATCTCTGCTTAAATGGAACAGGAGGGATGCAAATCTAAGTGTGAGTTTTAATTAGATTACAGTGTCTGGTAATGACTTGGCCAGCACCTTACCTGTAAACACCCAACTGTATAATGGCGGTAGGGACGATTTAGAGATCCCACTGCGACAAGACCAGGGGAGACCAAGGCAAGGAAGGACCTCCAAGTGCGACCTAGAGGAGCAATGTGGCCCTTGTGCTGGCACTCATTAGATACCGGGTCTGAGTGGCATGATCACAAGATCCCTGGGTGACAGGACCACAGAAAACAGGGTGGGAAGATCGTAACAGCCGGAGGACAGGAAGGGGTCAGACGGTATGCCGTCTTCTGGCCACGACACGGCTAATGAAGTTGCAAAAACACGCAGACACTCTGGCTATCTGCCCAAGAGCGGAATAAAGATGAGACGATCAGAGGGAGACGAATTGGGAAGGGAGCGTGGAGAGAAGGAGGGGGATGGGGGATAAGAGGATGAAAATGTTCACAGTTATTGTATGCATGCGCAAAGGTGTCAAACTTAAATAAAAAATATTACAAAAGAAACTATAGAACACGAAATGGATTTGATAATAACAATTTTCTTCAGTTTCCATATATAAAATTTATTACAAAGTTCCAGATACAATTAGTCCATATATACATATATATATACACACACACACATATATATACATACATATATATGTTTTGTAATAAATTGGTCAATTATTTTTAAAAGATCACCCTGATTTACAAACACCCTAAAGGTTAAGAAGTATTACCTCAGAAACTGCCTAACCCAGCCACTGTAGGATCACGTGGTTGCCAGGGTCTCCCACTCCCGAGGATCTCCTTTCTTGAGCTGGTAGCCGATCTGTAACTCTTCCATTTTTTTTTTCAAAACCTTCTTTTTTCCTCCTGACATTTTCTCTTTGCAGGGAAAAGTGAAAAAGAAACAAAATAGCCTGTCACCACTGACTTGAGGCCCCGAGGGAGAAAGAAAGATCAAAAGTCAACATCCGTGATTCTGCAAATAGAAAAGCGACATGTTTCCCAGGCAGGCTGGGAAGCGGCTCTGGTTGGCTTGGCTAGTCCTCCGCGGTCCCGTTCGAGGTGGCTGTGCTCGGTCTACAGCCTTTAAAGGAAACACCAGAGTAGGGTGATTCAGCAGGTGTGCTCAGTCACCCCCACCCCCCCGAGAGGAACCTGGGGTGGGCCTGAAAGGGCCTGAGGGCCAGCAAGGCGAGCCAAGGGGGACCCTGCTGCTCCCTGGATAGTTTTCTGGCAAGGCAGGATCAGCTGGCACCCGGGTACAGGACACATTGTACAGTTACTGCTCTGCCAGGTCTGAGCCGGGCCTACGCCACCATCGCCTCACCCTTCATCTAGCTGAGGACTGGGTTTATCGAGGTCCCAGGAAACGCTTGAAGAGTGTTGAGCCTTCTTGCTAGTGTTCCCAACAGGTTGTTTCTCAGAAAGAAATCATTCTGGGGCAGGAATCAGGCAGCCAGCATGTCAAGGCAGAACCAGTCATGGTGGCCATGGTTAGGGTGAGAAGGGATTTATTCCAGACACTAAGGTCTCCCTCTGAAATCCTTGAGATGGAGACCTGCAGGGGTTTCCTTCCCACGGCTCTCAGAAGAAGTAACAGAAGCAAAAATTGACACATGTCCCAACTGGCTCTAGTGAGGTCCTTCTGGACATCGTCGAACAGGACACTAGTCCCCTTGCGGGCTCTCTGACAGGATCCTGCCAGGGTGGGCAGTGGGGTCAGCTTCACAGAAGAAGCTGAAACTCTGAGAGATGAGTAACCATGCCCACGTTCTAGGAATTCATCCGCAGCAAAGAGCCTGGAGGGAGCCCAAGGTTAGTGATCTACCGGATGAATCTGCCTCAGTTCCCAGAAAATCCGAAAAGCACTCAATTTTAGTCCCAACTTGAATTAATTAGCCCTGTAACCTTAAGCAAAACCTTTTGTCTCCCGTGGTGGCGTGCTCATTTTGAAAAGTGAAAATATGAATAAGTTCCCGGCACACAGCGAACGTCCCAGTGGATTCTAACTCTGTCTTCTTTGATGACCTCGATGCTAACGTGTACACCATGGAGGCTTAGGTCTGTGCCATTTGTTGGCCCTGGAAGAGACTGGCCTCCCTCAGGCCAGGACTGAGGCCTGGGGCTGAAGGGTGTCTCCAACAGATTTCCTGAGTCTGGCGTTCACCGCAGAGTTTTGCTGTCCACCAAGTTCATGACGTCCCTCACCGTCACACTTGGTCTCAGCTTCTCACACCTTATCCACTCAGCCCAAGGACGGCATCGAGACAGACTCACCTTGGCCCAGCTCTAGTTTACTCTTCCCTTCTCTGAATTCCAGCCAAGAACAAAAAAAAAATCAGATGTACTGGCCTTGGGAACATCGGTTCCTCAGCACCTGGCAGGTCTCCCAGCTGGAGGGAGAGCAAACCCCTGTGAGAAGGTGCTGGGAAAACAGGCGGAGAGCAAAGGGCTCCTGAGCCATGCTCCAGGTCTTCTCCCTGGCTCTCCTGTTTAAAGAACACGGTTGAAGATCCAGAGGGGTCTTCAAGCAATTCAGCGACGAGCTGTGAGCTGCAGAACCTGGATGGAACGGGCTGCCCAGACTCCCACCTTCATGGCTGCAGAGTCTCACATGCTAACCAGCAACTGCTCACTTCTGACGTCTTCCCAATACAACAGAATCCGTGTCCTTATTGGCTTCAATGTCAAGTGTATAAATACACACTTCCTATAGCCATTCTTCATAGATGGTTGGATTACGGTTTTTATATACCATAAAGAGCTCAATTTTCACTGTGCTTAACCCAGTGAGTCTGTATTCCTGGTGTTCTATTCAGGGATATGGGCAAAGATATACTGGCACTCAAATCTTTGCTACTTACGATAGTAAAAAACCGGAACTGCATAAATGTTTACCAGTGAAGGACAGTTCGGTAATGGCATGCATTTATGATGGACAGTTATACCCCTTAGAAGTTACGCTTGTGATAAGTTTGATGACCAAGAATATATGAGTAAGAATCATGTAAAGAGAAACAGTGGAATACTTATGTTTATATATTATACCTATAATACATAATAGAAAACAATCTTTAAAAAACCATAAATGTGAACTACACCTGTTGTGAATTATTTAATTGTGGCTTTTGCTTCTTTATTTTTATTTAATTTTTCTATTCACCATGATTTCCTCTCAGAATAAAAAATATGTATTTGTTAAAAGAGGGAATCTATTTGTCTAAAATGGTACTCCTTAAACCATATCCATCACGACGGGTCAGAGGCAACTCCATTCGTGTGCAGAAAGAGCTTTAGGGTTGGGGAGATAGCTCAGAAGTAGAATGTCTGCCTAGCATGTGGAAGGCCCTGAGTTAAAACAAAAATTGGCAGAAGGAGCCCCTGGAAAAAATAAGAGGCCAAAGCATTAGGTAGATTTAAAAATACAGCTTTAAGCGGAGAGTAGTGGTGCACGCCTTTAACCTCAGCACTTGGGATGCAGGGTCAGATGGATCTCTGTGAGTTGGAGGACAGCCTGGTCTACATAGTAGACAGCCAGAACTACACAGTGAAAACCTGTCTCAAAAAAAAAACAAAAACAAAATTACAGCTTCCGAGCCTAGGGGAATGTGCCATGCAAGCATGAGGACCCTGTGGTGATATATTGTGTACCCTAATAAAATTTGCTTGAAGATCAGAGGACAGAACAAGCCACCAGATTAAACATAGAGGCCAGGTAGTGGTGGCACACATCTTTAATCCCAGGATTTGGGAATCATACACTTTTAATCCCAGCACTAGAAAGGAAGTGATATGGCAGGGCAGAGAAATGTATATAAGGTGTGAGGAGACAGGAACTAAAATTTGTTTTCAGGCTGAAGAGTCCTAGAGGTGAGATGTGGCGGTGACTTGTTCCTTTGTCTCTCTGATCTTTCAGCATTCACCCCAATATCTGGCTCCAGGATTTATATTATAAGGGCATTTAAGATTCGTGTTACAGGACCCAAGTGTGGATTCCCAGCATCCACATAAAGAACCCAGGCTTGTAGGTGTGCTTCTAGAACTCCAGCATGGGGGTGGGCCAGGGGTGGGGGAAGGGTATGCAAGCTCTTTGAAGCATGTTGGCCAGGCAGCCTAGGCAAATCCATGAGCTACAGGTTCAGTGAGAGACCCTGTCTCAAAAATAAAGGTGGAAAGCAACCGCGGAGAGAAACCTGATATCTATACCAACACTGCCCTCTGGCTTCTGTGCGCACACACGTATGCTCATCGATACGCGCACATGCACACCGAAAGGTAAAAATAAAGCTTTAGTGAGATGTGGTGGTATGGGCCTGCAATCCTAGTACTTAGACTGAGACAGGGGGATTTCTAGTTTGTGGCTAGCCTAAGCTACACAGCAGGACCCTGACTCAAAAAAAAAATCTAGTTTTTACCTTCTCCTTCTGCATCTGTTTTTGCTTCATGACAAACCACCCCACAATCAAATAACTAAAAACAACGATTTGTTCAGTTAACTCTGGACCTGATGGAGCTGCGCTTAGCTCTTCCCTCCTGGCCACACATGTCTGGGACCTCAGCTGGTCTGGTCTGAGGCCTCCCTCCACCTGGCCTCCCTTCTTTAGGCTTGGGCCATGACAACAGGGTTAGATTTTAAGAGCGAGTCTGTGTTTCTTGAGTGCTGGGCTCAGCACTGGCAATGGGTCACTTTCTGCCCGTTCCAAAGCAAAGTCACAGGGTAGTGAGTCCCCAGTTCTAGACGTGAGAAATCGAGTCTTCTTCATGAGAGAGGCTCAAAGCATTTGGAGTGTGTAATACTCTTTATTTCTTATTCTCTCTCCCCCCACCCTGTGGTGTGTGTGTGTGTGTGTGTGTGTGTGTGTGTGTGTGTGTGTGTGTGTGTGTACACATACATGCTCATGTGTGTGCCATGGCACAGAGGTATACACCAAACACAATCTAAGTGTCTGTTACTACTGTTATTTTTGGTATTTTCTTTTTGAGTGATTGATTTTATTTTACATGTATGAGTGTTTTGCCTGCATGTATGCCTGTGTACCACATGCATACCTGGTGCTCATTGAGGTCAGAAGAGGACATAGGGTTCTCAGGAACTGGAGTCATAATGGTCATACGCCACCATGTGGGTGCTGGGAGTTGAACCAGGGTCCTCTGCAAAAACAAGCGCTCTTAACTGCAGAGCTATCTCTCCAGTCCCCATAGTATTGGTATCTTTACATACTCTATGGTGAGCAGAAATCCTAAACCATGTTGGGGAAGTGGAAGGAGGCAAGCAGGAGGTGGGCTGGGGTGGGGTGGGTAGGGATTATTTCTGCTACATGTGAGAAAGCCACCCCGGGATTCTTGTTCCCAGTTTTGTTTGAAGAAGGCTCAGATGTCTATCCACTTGCTTGGCTCCATTCTCTTGTCACAGGGATGCAGGCCAGGTTCCTGCTGGGAAGAGGAGCTCATTCTCCAAGTGACTTATGTCTTCATGGGGACAGCCCTAGCACACCTGACAGCATCCATTTGTACCCTGTCATTGCAGGCCCTCAGGGCAAAGGAAGCAGGAATTTGAACAGGAGGGGCCCTTGAACTGACCACGGCCCACACCTGTGAGCTACTCTACAGTTTTTGCTTTCCATGGATTCAGTCATCCATGGCTAACCATGACTTGAACATGTCAAATGGAAAATTCCAGAAAGAAATGTTTTGAATTACACACCATTCTGGCTTGCACGAGGAAATCTTGTGCTATCCAGCTCTGTCATGCCAAAAGTGTGCAGAATCTCCTTGTCTAATGTATCTGCCTCCCATGCCACCTGCCCACGAGTGACTGATACCTTTTTGGTATCAGTGTTGATGTTCAAGCAATCCTTAATTTTCTAAACAATGACCCCAAGGGTCAAGTGTGGTGATTCTGGCAATCCAGAGATGCCCAAGAGAAGTCATCAAGTGTATCCTTTATGCAAAATGTGGCAAGTTGTTGACTTAAAAAAATATGCTGGATGAAGTTGCTAAGATCTGTGATACAGAGGAATCTTCTCACCATGAAATTTAAAGAAGATAAAAGAAATCCATGATAGTTTTGCTATCACACCTCAAACTACAAACACCATGACCACACTGCATGATAAATATTAAAAGGCATCACACTACAGGGTTTGCTACAATTTGAAGCTTTGGACATCCTAAGATTGTCTTAGAACATATTCCCTATGATAAATGGGGATGACTGTCTATTAGCTTGGCCACATTCCTATGAAGGTCATCCTCAGAATGGTAGGTTAAGACTGGGGATGAGGCCCAGTGTACCGAGCTGGCGGGGCTGTGTTCAGTCCCTAGCACCACGAGGGTTAGGGTAATGTTTAGTGGCTGTTTATTATGCTAATGTCACTTAGCCAAAAACATGAAGGAATTTTCCCCTGTATGGTCCTAGGTTCCGACTGGCCACAGAGAGACTTTGAAACAGCCACCATGTTTAAGCTCTGAAGGTTGCCATAGGCCCAGGCATGCTGCTGCTCTTCTGTCTTGCCTGAGTCCACAGCCTTGGCACTTAGTTACTTCTAATCCTGGGCCAGGTTGTACTAGGTTCTGTGAGTACCAACTAATCCTGCAGGTCACTGAAGGACAGTGAGCCAAACAGGTGTTCAAACTGGTCTTGGGGATGCTAGTCTGTCTTCGTGGAGTCTCGTCTGTTCTCGCTTGTCCACTTCTCATCCATCTTTCCTTCCCAACTCCTGACCCTGAAGACCTATGTACCGGGCATGGAGACTGCCACAGTATGGGGATTGGTTCACACACTCTCACAACGGTGTGAGTCTGAATCACTCACAGGAGTTCTTTCTTTCTGATCAAAATTAGGGTCCAGTGACAGCGGGCGAGAAGAGATAGGCTTTCATTCCAAGACACTCTACAAAGCCCAGCTGTCTTCCATGACAGCACCCCAAACCCTCACCCTTTCAGTCTTGGACATTCCAAGTCACCTGTTCTGTAGGATAACTGTCCCAGTTTCTTTCAGATAAAGATAGAGGGAGGAAAGAAAGGATGTATCTTGCTACATTATAAACAGAACAATTGAATACAGTGTTTGGACCCTGTTAGGCCCTGATTTGAATAAACCATCTCTCAAGAGCTAGTGTGAGACAGTTCAGAGGTAAATGGCACAATGCCAGAGAATGAGTCATCCTAGTCTCCTTGGCTGCTATCATGAAGTTCCAGTCTGAGTGACCAATAAACAACAGACAAATCCTTCTTACACTTCTGGAGGCCGGGAAGTCCACGGTCAAGTCGCCAGCAGAGTCAGCGCCTAGTAAGGGCCCGCCCACTTCCTGGTTCATGATGGCACCTTCTGGCTTTATCTCCCCATGTCATTGGAATCTCTTTAATCAGGATACTGATGCCCCCTCATGACAGCAGAGAGCTAACCACCTCTCCAAAGCTCCGCTTCCTGACCCCATCACACCAATGGTTAAGGTTTAACACATGAGAACTCTGAGGAACACAAACCTCTAGGCCCTAGCCTGGAACAAAGGGGACTTTTCCTTAGTAATGGATGGTGACAGTTCCCTTAGGGCTTGATCTGTTTCTTCATATATGTGAACTGGCCATTCCCACCGCACTGTCTCTGATACGTGGTAGGGCTTTGGCATATACCTTTAAGCATTTCCAGCTGACTCTTGCCTGAGAACACAGTAAAAAAGAAAAATGCTAAACCCTGATGCTCAGGGTAGCTCCTCCTCAGCACGCATTGCTTTGTGTGGACTCACACCCAGTGTCTATACCTGGTGTTTATACCTGATGTTTACACTCAGTGTCTATACCTAGTGTCTATACCCAGTGCCTTGGTTGTTTTCCTGTTAGTGTTATAAAAATATTTCAACAATTTAAGGGGAGAAAGCAGTTAAGGGAGAAAGGTTTATTTGGGCTTACTCTTCTAGGGGTTCATTCCATCAAGATGGGGACCACAACAGCAGCAGATGGGGGGGGTGCATGGTGCAAAAGCAGGAAGGTGTCTGGCTATTGTTGCATCTGCAGTCAGGAAGCAGAGCAGGATGGATGTTGGTGCTCAGCTGGCTTCCTTCTTTGTATGTAGACCAGGAACCATGCCTAGGGAATGGTGTTGCCACTTTTAGGGTGAACTGTTCCATTTCAATTCACCTAATCAAGAGAGTCCCTAACAGGCCAGACCAGAGGTTCATCTCCTAGGTGCTTCCAGACCCTTTCGAGTTGACACCTGGGAAGACAGGACCAGAAGGAAGCACTCTACAATCCAGCCAGACCTTTCCCTCTCCCGTTTGGAGATGGCGTAATTAAAGCCCAATGAGGTGAAGAGCACAGGATGAAGAGCCAGAATTGGTGACATAGACTACACTGGGTGTCACAGGCAATGAAAGGAAGAGATTCTGATGAGGACCAGTGAAAGAGGGTATGGGGTAAAGGCGGGGTCTATGGTGGGCTCCGAAGATGACAAGGAGGAGGAAGAGAGGGTGGGGGTACCATCATGGCGGTACAACAAGAATAAAACAAAACTAGGGGACCTTGATGTCCCTGAAAGAGATGAAGAGAACCTGTGGGGGGATGACTTGTCATACAGTTTGGGAGACTCAGGTAAAATATAAGCACAAAGGCCCCTGTGGGCCCCCCAGGAAAAGAGCAAAACCAACAACAAGGCAAGCATTTTACTGACTAGAATATCTCTGCCCCTAACTCTTTAAACTCGATTTTGACTTTCTGTGCCTGTAGACCATCCTTTGACCTTCAGAATGACACAAGCACCATAAAAAACGAATATGTGGCTGCCTGGAAATAAATATTTTTGAGAGCTGCAAAAATATTTTTGTTTGGTGAACTTTCTTGTATTCCTAGTCTAAATAAGAATATTCACTCAAATATAAAGTCGTGATGCTGTCTTGCTTTTAAATGTCAACTTAAAAAATAGAGGCACTAAAAAAAAAAGCTGCCTGTATTTATAAGGTACTATTTCTATGTTACTGTTTACAAATGCCCTGTCATTCATCAAATAAATAATGACATGTGTCTGCCATTCCAGTATCAAACAGAACAGCTCTGTGTTTGCCTCAGTGCCACAAGACAAAGCAGAGCAATTTTATAGTCTGAAATTCCTCTGTGCTCCACAGTTTGACCTTTTCCTAGATATCCACCTTCAGGTTTCTTTCCCTTTCTATACAGGTTCAATATTCCCGTGTCTTTTCAGGCATTAGTAGTTTGTATTTTTGGTGCTGAATAATATCCCAGTGTGTGCCTGAACCGGAGTTTATCCATGTACCTACTTAAACAGCTTGGTTGCTTCCAGGCTTTGACAATTACCAATAACATTGTCATAAATACCTGCGTGCAAATTGGCACATGCTCGTGCATGTTCAAAGCTCCTCGTGTTTAAGAAGATAAAAGGCAATGGGGTGGATGCAGCGCTGTCGTGCTGTGTGAAATGAATGAGAGATGTTCTCATGACGTGTGTGTGTGTGTGTGTGTGTGTGTGTGTGTGTGTGTGTGTGTGTTTTGTCTTCTGGTGTACTTGCTCACATGGGCACATGTGAAGGTTAGGATGTTTTCCCCAATCATTTCCCCATCTTAGTTTCCTTCAGACAGAATTTCTCACTGAATGTGGCTCATCCATTCATCTGGGTTGACCAGCAAGCTGGAGCTCCAGGGCTCTGCCTGTCTCTGCCCATCCCAGGGGTAGGGTTACAGGTGCACACCCCCATGCCCAACTTTTTAAGTGGATGTTGGGGATCTGAACTCAGGGCCTCATGTTCACACAGCAAACAATTTGTCCAGTGAACCATCTCCCCTGCCTGCCTTGTGGTGCATTTTCTTGAACTCTGGAGATCACACATCTTACCGCTACTGACGGAAAGACAGCCCAGGGCTCTCTTCCTTAAAGGAAGGGATTCCAGTCCCTTTCCCTCCCTGCCATCTCTAGCTTGGGGACCTTCCAAATCATCCCAGGACCACACTCCACTGCTCTCCTGGTGTTCTTTGTTCTTGTTACAAGCACAAGACTGGGGATCCAGGTCCAACTCATCTTGTGTCCTCAGATCCTCACAAAACATCGCAACTGTTCAAAAAGGAGTATGTCAGACATGCGCAGGGAGGGGGGCTTTGGCTTTGCCATGGCAGACACTAAAACTGACTTCCTATCTCTATCTCAGCTAAATCACTTTTGCCCTTTGGCGGCTGCTCCCTTTGAGACTCAGTCTGCTGGCACGGGCTACAGAGAATATAATAACAGAATCTCCGATTGTTTCTCTTTCTGTCCAAGCTTTAGTTATTTAATCTCATCTGATAACTATTTACTTCCATCTCTGTGTATTCATCTCTAATGGTATTGCTTTCTCCATTCTTAGACCCCTCAACAGCAGTGACTATGCCTGGTGCTAGTGTGGGCTGAGGAAATGCTCTCAACAAACAGTAGGACAGAGTGGTAGGAACTCAGGAGGCCGTGAAGTAGAATGTTCGAGCCTGTTGATTCACTCTCTAAGCCCTACAGGGGATTGCCTTATTTCCCAAAGGAAATGCGAGCTCCAGTGAACAGAGCCTTTTTTTCCCCTGTCCTGTCCGATATCTGTGACAGGGCTAGAGATGAGAGACACAGAGCCTTGTTTAATCCCTGATCTCTATCTATCTTCACACAAGCACATGAATGCACTCGTATCAATCCCGCTGGCTCTGCTTTGCTGTTGATTTTTTTTTTAAATTGGTTCCACTTCTCTTCAACATCCCCCATCTCAATCTCGAGTCCCGCTGAATAACTGGCATTAACAACCTCGTAGGTTTCTGTGTTTCTCTCCATTGATGTAGACATTCAGACAAAGGCATGTGAATGTACCTATGGGCTGTCATACTCAGCAATGGGAGTGTTATTGCTTTAGGCAAGAGGATCATAATATCTATAGACCCTTTAAAAGCACAAGTGTCTTGCTTTTTCCAATCAATACCTGATGGAAATCCATCCAAGCCCATTGATGGAGCTCTAATTTAGACGTTTTAATGGTTACACGATATTTCATAGAGCCACTGCTCTGTAATTTATCCAGCCATTCCCTGGCAGAGGGGCAATGCTTGATTTATTGGTCACTTGTTCTTGAGAAAGAGAGCTGCTGAGAAAGCTCTGATCTCCCTGCCAAAGTACACTGTTCCCATTTTACCACTGTCCCCTCCCCTCCTGCTACCAGGTGCTCACCAGAGCCTCCTGGTACTCAGAGTTCTGAGTTCTCCCATTGAGTCTAAATCCACATGGCTCTCAATATTTCATCTTAATGGGATCTAAGGCTTTTGAAAATAGAATCTAGGCTTTCTGGTCTGTTTCCCGAGGAGATGACTTTTTAACTTAATGGCATCAACCCCACTAATCCTGTCTGAAATCTAATCAACACATCAGACAAGGGAAGAGAGTTCTGTTTTAAGTAAAGCGACAGAGTTTTTTTTTTTTTACAAGATGTACCTCCTTTTGATCACAAGCTCAGAAAGGAACACTTTCCCAGGGTCTCCTTCTTTGAAGGGGGGGGGGGGGAGGCAGCAGAGTCAATGGCCCGGTGGTGGCAGGTGTACCCCTCAAAATGGAAACCGTTTTGCCTGGGGTCCTTCCCAGCCTCAGCTCCTCAGCAGCACCAACACAACAAACAACCTCCAAGTTCCTTATTATTCAAAGTTGGTTTTTTGTTTGTTTAATGTAAAGCAAAGCAAAACACAGAGGCTGGAGGGATGGCTCCAGTGAGTAAAAGGTGTTTACTGCTCAAGCATGAGAATCTGAGTTCGGATCCCCAGGACCCACGTAAGATGCCAGGTGTGGTGCTATGCTCTTGTAATGCCAGTGCTGGAGGGTAGAGACTAAGGATCCCCTGGGGCTCATCAGCCAGCAAACCTTGCGGGAATCAGTAAGCTTCAGATTCGGTGAGAGGCCCTGTCTCAAAACAACAGCAGCAACAACCACAAAACAAAGAAACCAACCAACCAACGAAAACAAGGCGGAGTGCCATTGAGGAAGAGCTATTATAGAATCTCTGGCTGAGCAAGCCACCAGGAGCAAGCCAGTGAGCAGCAAGCCAGTGAGCAGCAATCCTCCATGGCCTCTGCATCAGCTCTTGCCTCCAGGTTGCTATCTGTTTGAGTTCCTGCTGTGGCTTCCCTCAGAGGATTCAGGATATGTATGCCAAGTTGTTTTTGGTCTTTGGCTGTGGTGTTTCATCACAGCAATAGTAACCCAAATGAAAACACACAGGCTGCATAGTGACCCCCCTGTATCAAAAATCAAGAAGAAAAAAAATAGCATCTTTTGACTTTTTATTGAGTTATGTGTACAGTAAAATGCACAAATCTCCACTCCCTACTCAAAATAGATGAGTTTCATTATGCTGTACGTAGCATGTTAGTTCTTTTTTATTGTGGTGTAATATTTCATTGAATTAAAGTGCCCTTGCCAGTAGATCCAGTCTACTGATGAATACGGAGCTGCTGCCAGCTCTCAGGTATGAGCAAGTCTGAATTAAGTAAATGCACATTCCTTTGTGGACTATTAAACTTCTTTTTTCTTGAGTTTGTTATTCCCAGAGGTTGTATTGGTGGGTGATACAGGAGGTACTTTGCTCTAATGGTCCTTCCTGGTGCATATCCAAGTAGTTGGACCAACGGACACTTTCACTGTCAATTTTTTGAGACTTCCAGTTTTTCCACAGCCTTTGCCAACACTTGGTATTTTTAGTCTTTTTTATGTTTGGACATTTTGGTGGGTCGTGTTCTATATCATTATGATATTAATTTGTATTTCCTCTTGGTGTCAATTGGACCATACGACCCATGGGTGGCTGCACCTCTCTCTCTCTCTTTCTCTTTCTCTCCCTTTCTCCCTCTATCCTTGGGGCTTAAAGGCAATTAGTGGGCATTAGAGCAGGGACACTCTGAAGAGCTGCCAGCTGTTGACTGACCATCTCTGGGCAGTGCTGCTCTGCCCTCTCTATTTTTTTGTTTTGTTTTGTTTTGTTTTTTTCGAGATGGTTTCTCTGTGTAGTTTGGCGCCTTTCCTGGAACTCGCTCTGTAGACCAGGCTGGCCTCGAACTCACAGAGATCTGCCTGCCTCTGCTTCCCAAATGCTGGAATTAAAGGTGTGCCACCACCGCCCAGCTCACCCTCTCTATTGAAAGTTTCAGACTCCCCTGGACTTGCTCACCATGTCTGGCTTTTGGTTCCAGGGAAATGTGGGTTCCTGTCCTGGCTGACCATTTATTAGCTGTGAGATTTTGGCCTGTTCACTTGTGGCCATTAATTCTGTATCACATGACCTGGGCTGTGGTGCCTGGTGTTTGGCTGGCAGCCCAAATGTCCCTGTTCAGGTATATTTTAGATGTGGTCAACATTCACAATTGGTAGACTCCGGGAAATTACTCTCGGGCTTCAGCCAACCACTTGAAGGCCTTTAAGATGAGCAAAAACGGAGGTTCCTGGAGGAGGGATTCTCTTCAAGATTATAACAGAATGAATGGGCAGGCGAGATGGTTCAGTGGGTTAAGGCACTTGCCACAGAACCGGATGACCTGAGTTCAGTCCCCGGAACTTGCATAAGAGAGCCAATTCCTGAGAGTTGCCCTCTGACCTTAGCACGTACACCCACATATACATATAAACATAACAAAATATTTTTTAAGCCGGGCAATGGTGGCTCACACCTTTAACCCCAGCACTCCGGAGGCAGAACCAGGCAGATCTCTGTGAGTTCGAGGCCAGCCTGGTCTACAGAGCGAGATCCAGGACAGGCACCAAAACTACACAGAGAAACCCTGTCCGGAAAAAAAAAAATATTTTTTTTTAAAGAATGCAACATAAAAGTTCAGCTTTAGTCTCCAGCCTCTGTCCCTTGCATCAGAATGAAGATTGCAACATTAACTCTCACCCAAATGTCCAGCCTCCTGGCCTGACCTGGGGGTTCTGGGCCTCCCAGATCCCACCACCTTAAGAGCAGATTTGCTGGACTGTGTCTTTCTCCTGCTGGTTCTGTCTTTCTGGAGACCCTGACCAACACACCGCTTCACCTTTCCAACCTTATCTTGCTCCACTGTATAGTAGGAGGCAACTAAAGCAATATGGCCAAGCTGTGGTGAGGCTCAGAAACAGTGCTTGAAAACCTCTCCCTTATCACACATCCTGGCTCTTCTTTCCCTTCTCTCATCCTCTCCTCCCATGTCAAATAAGTTCTAGAAATTTCCCTGAAAAGGTCTGAGTCTTTATAGCTTCAGAAGGAGAAGGGAAGAAAATGAAAAAGAACAAACTGAGCAGGCAAATGCTGAGCTTCATGGGGTAAGCTGGTATGGTGATATTTTATTTGTATTAAAATGTTATTTGTATGTTAATAAATAAAGTTGCCCGGGGGTCAGAGCTATTAGCAAGCCATAGGAAAGCAGGGCAGTGGTGGTGTATACTTGTAATCCCAGCACTTGGTAGGCAGAGCTAGGTAAGTCTCTGTGTGTTCAGGGATACAGCCAGTATTGGATACACATGCCTTTAATCTCAATACCAATCATAGAAAACCTGGAGGCCTATACAGACAGGCCGTGACGAGTCGGTCGTGTGGTTGGGTTTACAACCAATGAGAAGGCAGAACAGGAACTCTATATAAAGACTTTAACACAGGGGTAGCTCTGGTTCGGAGAGGTAGGACCACCGCAGGAGGAAGGGTAAGGTTTTAGCTCTTAGCTCTGACCTCTTGGCTTTCTTCTTTGCATTGGTTCTGTGTTTCTTATTTAATAAGAAGGTTGGTTACATCTACAAGCTGGTGTCATAAGACTAAGAGACAAGGTGAAGATGTACCATGGACCAGCACTGAACACTGCATGGCACACTCTGCACAGTACACACTGCACAGCACACACAGCACACCACACACTGCATACCACACTGCACACCACACTGTGCACACTGCACAGCACACACTGCAACCTCACACTGCAACCTCACACTGCATACCACACTGCACACACTGCACAGCACACATTGCACAGCACACACTGCAACCTCATACTGTATACCACACTGCACAGCACACATTGCACACTACACACTGCACACCACACACTGCACATCACACACTGAGACCTCACACTGCATACCACACTGCACACCACACTGTGCACACTGCACGACACACACTGCAATCTCACACTGTATACCACACTGCACACATACTGCACAGCATACACTGCACAGCACACTGCATGACACACACTGCACACCACACTGCACAGTACACTGCACAGCACACATTGCACTGCACACACTGCATACCACACTGCACACCTCACTGAACATTGCATACTGCATACCTCACACTGAACATCCACACCACACTGAACACCACACACTGCACACTGAACACCTTACACTGCACAGCACACATTGAACACCTCACACTGTACTCTGAAAACTACACACTGAACACCTCACAGTGCACACTGAATACTGAACACCACACACTGAACACTGCATACTACACACCACACACTGCACACTGAACAACTCACAGTGCACAGTGAACACCAGACACTGAACACTGAACAGCACACACTGAACACTGCACACTGTACACCACACACACCACAAACAAAAAAGAAAAAGAAAAATGGCTCTCATTCCAGAGCCCAGAGTCAAACAGCCGACATCAGAGGGATTCTGTGCACGTGGTAATCATTTTGCCCAGTTCTGTGGTTTTCCACTTTGATATTCAGTGGACTTTTCCAAAGGAATGTTTAATATCTAGTGTGCTGGTTTGGATAGGGCTTGTTTACCCCTCGCCTCCAGAGATTCATGTGTTAAAGGCTCAATGTCTGGGCAATTTTGAGAGATGTTCGAACCTTTAATAGGTGAGTGGTCCTTAGCTCACGGGGGGCATCATCATTGTAAGGGATTGTGAAACTGGTTGTTTCCTCTGACTTCCTGTTTAGTGATATAAGCTTTTACATACAGTCAAATCTTTACCTTGATATCATGTGTCAGAGAGGAGAGAGGAGAGAGGAGAGAGAGAGAGAGAGAGAGAGAGAGAGAGAGAGCGCTCACTGAAGGGAGCCAATACAGACCTCTCAAATATGAGCTGAATAAACCTATTTTCTTTATAAGTAGCCTGTGTCAGGTCTAACTCATTTAACATTTATTATATTATAATAACTTGTATTAATATTTGACTGGTGGAATGCTAACAACTACACCTAATAATGTCCATTGCTCCTCCTTATTTATAGGGTGAAATCCTCCTCCCCCATTTTGGTTTTTTTTTTGGAAGGGGGTGAGGAGGACAGAGCCTCTCTACATAGCCTTGGCTCTCCTGGAACTCACTCTGTAGACCAGGCTGGTCTTGAACTCACAGAGATCAGCCTGCTTTTGCCTCCATCGTGCTGGGATTACAGGTGCATGCCACCACACTCAGCTAAGGACCCCCACTCCCCCCCCCCCACCTCCAGACTGCACTCAGTTCTTCTCTGGGTACTGTTGGCTGGAGCCTGAATGAATACAAACAACTTCTTCCTTCTCATATACTCAGGCCGGGAACAGAATAACATTGCAAGAGCAAAAAGCTACTGTGGTATTTCAGCGTCAACACCCGCCCCCAAGCTTCAACATCTTGGTTTTGGTGAGGAAAGGAAATATGGGGTGCAAACAAACTTAAATGCCCCATTTGTTAAAATCTATATAGTTCTTATCTATGGCAGTTTATTCACTTATTTACTTAGAAGAGTTAGGGATCAAACCTATGTCCTTGCACATGCTAGGCAAGCATTCTTCCCTGGCTACATCCCAAGGCCTGTTTCACTTCTAACTTGGACATAGGGTCTCACTCACTAAATTGTCAAGGCTAGTCTTGATCTTACTCTGTTGCCTAGGCAGGCTTTGAGTCCATTCCCCTGCCTCTGCTTCCCTAGATGGGATTATAGGCCCATGCCACCAGCTGATCATTTCAAAATAGGTCTCAAAACGTTTTGACTCCACTTTGCCGAAGATGGACTGTGTCTCTCTCCTTAAGTGTGGCTCACAAACAGGACAAAGGTGATCCGATGTGACTTCCACATTAAGTCATGGAGAGGATACAGTATCTGCCTGGGTTTCTTTCCTGAGACCCTTGACCTTAGAACCCAACCACACAGTAGGCTGTTTGTTGGAGTTCCATCCCTTCAGCTCATGGCTTATAGTTTTAAGAGTGGATGAGCTTGTAGATCAGCTGGTTCTTAACCTGTGGGTCTTGACCCCTTTCACAGGGGTCCCCTAAGACCATCAGAAAATACAGCTATTTACATTACGATTCACAATAGTAGCAAAATTCCAGTTATGAAGTAGCAACAAAAATAATTTTATGGTTGGGGGGTCACCACAGCATGAGGAACTGTATTCAAGGGTTACAGTGTTAGGAAGGCTGAGAACCACTGCTGTAGACCATTCCAGCTGCCAGACTTTGCCTCTCCACTCTAAGACCTAGACCTAGGAGAGTGGGGACAAGCCTTCCTGCCTGTGCTGTGCTCTGAATTCCTGAGCCATGGAAATCACAAACCATTGTTGCTCTGTGCTGGTAGCACAGAATTTTGTTGTGCAGTGTTTGTGAGCCCCTCCATTTTAGGGTCGTCTCACACACAGAGGCTCACGTGCCAGAAGATTAATGGCTATATTACATAGCTAGAGTTTTCCTGCCTTGCCCACAGTCAGGACAAATCTCTGTTACCCGCCAGTCCCACAGCCGTTCAGACCCAACCAAGTAAACACAGAGACTTATATTGCTTACAAACTGTATGGACGTGGCAGGCCTCTTGCTAACTGTTCTTACAGCTTAAATTAATCCATTTCCATAAATCTATACCTTGCCACGTGGCTTGTGGCTTACCGGCATCTTCACATGCAGCTTGTCATGGCAGCGGCTGGCAGTGACTCCTTCCGCCTTCCTGTTCTCTCAATTCTCCTCTCTGTTAGTCCTGCCTGGCCACTGGCCAATCAGTGTTTTATTTATTGACCAATCAGAGCAACAGATTTGACATACAGACCATCCCACAGCAATATTATAGTTCTCATTCTTGGATACTCTACTAGAGAGAAAGCACACTGAGACTCATAACTCCTGAACCTGAGCCCGCTTGTCTATACCCATCAAGGTCTTGAATGTTGGGGTCTGTCTCTAACTGGGCAGCCATGTTTGCCTTGGCTCCAACTGAGGCCCATCTGAACACCTCAGATCAGAGCTTCATTTGTTAGTCCTGTTTACTGCTAGCCAAAACTGATTCCCTCTCAGCCCACTGGCACTCCCAGGAGGCTGTAGCTCAGAGCAACAGTGAGAGTCGAAACCCTGGCAGCATACTACCTGCTATCATTGTCTGGGTATCTATGCCTTCCCTGTTCACATGCTGAAATCCCAACACTTGGGGTGATAGCAGTCTGGAGGTGACTAGATCCCCGTGAATCGGACAGATGGAGGACCAAGGGAACTCTTTTACCTCTTCGACCATATGTAGATGCAGAAAGAAGGCAGCCATCTTCAACCCAGGGGAAAGCCCTCACCAGAACCTGGGCATGGGCCTGCCTCTAGTCTCAGACATCCTGGTCTCCAGAACTGTGACAGATAATTCATGTTGTTTATAAGCTATAATTCATGTTATTTTGTGAGAGCATGTGAGAGCAACAGAAAGAAACCAAGATGTCCTTGCAGCATGAGCTTGGTGAGGACAGGCAGAGCCACACCAGCCTTGTGAGTCCCAGGCAGAAAGCCAGAAGCCAGAAAATATTCCCTAGGTCCCTTGTCGTGAGGTTATAAATTCAACACACCAGTCCCCATGCTATCTACTTCCTCTGCCATACACTTGTATCAATGATAAGGGTCACCCACTCCAGAGTGATTTCTCTCTCCCTCAGTCCAGAGACTGCCAACTCTCTTTTGGGTGGGGCCTTGAAAATGTTCCCTCAGATGATGTCATGTCTCTTCTGGTACTGGTTAAGCCTTGTGCCACTTGTGAGGCACAGCACATGCCCTTGCCCTCCCCAGGCTTTGACTGCTCCCCAGCTCAGGACCCCTGTTAATCCTCAGTCTACTCTTGGGCTTCCCAGATGTTCAGGACCACAGTGACAGCTAAGTCCACCAGCTGGCAGCTCGCAATGGCCTTGAACCATACTGACCAGCTGACATAGAGTTCACAAGGAATCTTCGACACTTCCTCAGTCTAGTGACTCATACTTGCTGTCCACTTGGAACATCTAGTTCTTAACCACACTGTGCCCCGGAAATGATAATTCTAGTTGCCGCCTCCATCTCTTGGCTTTCCAGTGGTGTTCCAGGAAGCTGGTGTATGCTGGGTCATCTCTCCCCTTTCAAGCCAGGATGAAAATGCAACATAGGCTCACATCCAGGTTTATGACTTTAGCTCAAGAGGTATTGGGCCCTGACTTTTGAGCTCCTAAATCCTTGACAGTAGTCACCCCCATTGTAACACTGTAACAATGTAACATTGTAACAAAACCTCCAGCATGACAGAGATTTTGAGTGGTGTAAGGATTAATGAAATACAATATTGTTCTGCCTCGTTTAATTTAATGGTTGCATCATGTACTATGGACGCTCCCTAATTTGTTTAACTAATCCCCGATTGAAGAACATTAAGGTAATTATTGTTATTAGATGAGCAGCTGAACCTTGGAAGCACACTCTTAAATGTTTTCCCTCCAAGGAATGTGAAGAAGCTGTTTCTTATCAAGCTAACCACACCCCCTTGGAGGTTATTGCACCCCAGCCTGAGACTCAGAGGCCTCTTCCTGAGTCATCAGCAGCAGGAGTGGGCCCTTGGGAACACAGTGGTGGGTTGACAGCAAAGTGGAGGGCAAATGTCTAAAATGCCCACCTGTGACCAAGTAGCGAAACCTTTGTATTTTCCTGTTACACTCAGCCATGGACTTGTGCCTTCCCGGACACACCTGTGGTCCTGTTACACTCAGCCATGGACTTGTGTCTTCCTGGACACACCTGTGGTCCTCTTGTACTCAGCCATGGACTTGTGTCTTCCTGGACACACCTGTGGTCCTGCTATACACAGCCATGGACTTGTGCCTTCCTGGACACACCTGTGGTCCTGTTACACTCAGCCATGGACTTGTGTCTTCCTGGACACACCTGTGGTCCTCTTATACACAGCCATGGACTTGTGTCTTCCTGGACACACCTGTGGTCCTGCTATACACAGCCATGGACTTGTGTCTTCCTGGACACACCTGTGGTCCTCTTATACTTACTCAGCCATGGACTTGTGTCTTCCTGGACACACCTGTGGTCCTGCTATACACAGCTGTGGACTTGTGCCTTCCCGGACACACCTGTGGTCCTGTTACACTCAGCCATGGACTTGTGCCTTCCTGGACACACCTGTGGTCCTATTCAGTGCTCAGCAAGGTCAGCTTGTTGTGAGGGAAGGAAACCCAGAGGCTGATGTCAACCTGCAAGACCACAGTGCTCCTCAGGCGAAGACCCATTCCTGGGGGCTCCTCACACATTAACAGGCCCTGCTTTATAGCTTGTGACAAGGCTACATGGCTAAAGGCGGCCACTTCTCTGCAAACAGAACAAGAAAAACTGACTTGAATGTGTCAGTCTTAAGGATAGTCCAGACTCGATGGGAGACCGTGGAAAGACACTCATGGAAGCAGAAGACAGCTCTCAACATTTAGTGTCTGCTGTGTCTGAGGCTCTCCTAACATTAAAGGAGGTTCCAGCTCTTTTAATTGCACAACAAGCTGAGGAGGTAGGTCCTATCAGCTCCATTTTACAGACAGAGAGACTAAGGCACAGCAGGATTATGTAGCCAGATCAAAGAAAGGACAGGATGACCAGGGATCTGGATCCAGGTGGTGTGAAAAATGGATTTCCTACCAGTCCTCTGTCTCCAAGGCAACTGCAGCAGAAGTGGCCGTGGCCAAGGGTAGTCAAGTGAGAGAGAAAGGAGAAGAAGGAGGCTGAGTCTTGTGACTGGCACAGGAACTAATCACCTCCACTTCAGAGAGGAAGACAATGTGAGCGGGCTCCCAGGCCATTGTTTCCTGTGCTCAGGGTGTGGTGGACCAGTTGAAGGCTTCCGAAGACTGTGGTGCCCTGAAGCAAGTCAAGCAATAAGAGCTGGCCTTGCTTTGCTGCAACCTGAAAAGGCTTCACGGTTAACTGTTCCGGTGACCACTGTAAGCTAAACAGTCACAGGGAAGGAGAAAGAGATCAGGTGAGTGGACCAGGAGCTCCAGGGCCTGGCTGTCTAGTAGATTAAAAGGTCAAGAATGGGGGTTTAACGAAATCACCTACAGTTAGTCATCTATGCATGGACGACACGACCCGTTACCCTCGCTTCCACTGGACTGCAGGGCTTCAAAGGTTTTTCCCTATTTGTTTCATTGTCGCATCCGCCTTAGGAGTCACGCCAGGCAGGTGCTGCTATCTCCATCAGATAAAGAAGCTGAGGCTCAGGGAAACTTGAATTAGCCAGGGTCATGCAAGGGAGTGGGGAGGGCTGGGCTGGGCAGCAGAGCCAGAAATAGAAGCCATCGTCCCACTCCTGATTTGAAAGTAGGATACAAGGGCACTGGGTCCTTTCACATTGTGAGAAGCACGTATATACATCTCATCCCAACTCCACGGTCAGTGAAGTCCCTCGGGTGGGCTGTCATTGCATTTACACCATGGAAAGTGGCAAGTACTAAAAACCTGGTGTCCCCAGCTCCTTTGCCACCTAGACGGGGCTGGGCGTTTAGTAAGTGCCCGCACGTCACTGATACTGTACCAACGACTTTTCAAGTGGATGCTACAGAGAACATTGCAGTCTAAGGAGGGTTGAGAAGTGGGAAGTCATGGAGGGAGGTGGCGTCTCCCCAAGCCTTCCATCTCCCTTCAGTGACAGCAGAAATCATCAGAACACCGACTTGGTCTGCTAAGTACCAGTCACGGTGTTACCTGCTCCAAGCACTGTCTCATCAGAACCCTACGTCGCTGAAGGCCGCCCAGTTAGGAAGTGTTGAGATGGAAGTTCAAATCTAGATGTGTAGAACGTTCTTATTCGTGGTGCCACTCTCTTGGTTATTATTTCATAAGCAGAACACATTTTTCCTTTCAATTCCGTGGCGCCCTGCCTTCTCTCATCTTGTAAACATACAATGGAATTATAACTAAAATCAGTCAGGACAACTAATTTCTAATACACAATGAATATTTTAAGGGGACCTCAAATCTCATAAGATTCTATAATCTATTAGACCACTCTAGCAATTTATAATCATGGCCTACAGAGAATGTCAAGAGTAATAATTTGGCCTCATTATTTCAACCATTGGAGATCTCTTGTATGATAATTGGCTCCTAACATCCACAATCTAATTTAATTTATTGATGAATACTTAGTATTTATATTTCATGGATATTCTTTTAATTATTAAATCACTACATCTTGGGAAGAAATATAATTTTGTTACAGGACAAATGTTCTTCGTGTCGACATCTCTAATGACATTTTAAAAGTGTATGAAGATATAAGAAGATTATCTAGGCTTCAGAGATAAAATGTGTTACATTTTGCTAAAGAAAGTTTTCTTCAGAAAATAAATGCTTTACATGCAAAACGACTTAAGGGAGCTAAAGTAATGATCTCGGTGGTCAGGAGTAGAAATAGAGTGCCTGTGTGCTTTAACTTAGAACGGCTAGAATTACCAACCTCACTCAGAGACGGGGCTGGCCGCAGTTAGACAGGTAAGGAGAAAGGGGATTACCACTTAGTCATAATGAGCACAGGGCCCAGGAGCCTGCTTCCAATCCCAGACCTGCCCTTCTGTTGGTGTGGCCTTCCCGGAGCTATCGGACCCACCCTGCTCACCTGTTTCCAGTTTTTAACAGGCAGTGTCTCAGATGTGATGAAGCAGTGCTAGAACCTGCTGTGTAGTCTAGGCTGGTCTCAAGCCTGCCATCCTCCTGCCTCAGCCACTCCCCTCCCCGAGTGTTGGGATTGCAGGCGTGTGCCACCGAGCCTGGCTCCCTTTCCCGTTTTCAAAGTGAGGTTGGGAGTCCGGAAAGATGGCACAGCAGTGAAGAGAATGCAGTGCTCTGTCAGAGGACTGGGCAGCTCACAGCCGGCTGTTAGCCCAGCTATGGGAACCCAGATCCCCTTCTGGCCTCTAGGGGCACCTACACGCTTGTGCATATACCATACACAGACCCCCTCACAATAGAATTCAAAATGAGAATATTTCTTACAAGGTGAGAGTAATAAGACCCCCTAAATAAGAGTCCTGGCGAAGCTAGGGTGAGTCATGCAATTTTTAGGGTGCTGAACATTAAAATGGGGGATCCCTTGCTCAAGATATTTAGAGCCTGGCATGGTGGCACACATCTGTAATCTCATCGCTTAGAGGACCGCTTTGACAACCAGGGCTGTGTAAAAAGCTCTTGTGTCAAACAGCAGCTATGTAACAATTTATATGACTATAAGACAAATGGGTGAAGGTAGAATCCCGAGACTACAATGTCAGGAGAGCAGGGCCTTTCTGGGCATGGTCGCCGGACATCCACAGTGTCAGGAGAACACAGCCTTTCTGAGCATGGTCGCCGGACATCCACAAGTCTGCAGAGGCATCAGAGACAGCGCAGATAATAGATGACATGAAATGCCACATGGAAACTCTAGCCCACATGCAGAGGTTACTGAAGAGTGGCAGTCCTTTGTGGTGGGGCTCAGTTTGCCACCTTATTTTACACCGCATGGAAAAGGAATCTAAGCGTAACTTCATCTTGTAAAGAGATATGCAGGTCAAGCGTCAGGAAACCGGATTTTAGATTCATGATTCTCACACATGCTGAGCGGAGGAGGGCAGAGGACCAAGGCTAATGCGCCCCCACCGTCCCTTCTCCTCGGTTATGCCAATTTTAGGAAGAAGAATAGAGGACAGAAGGATGTTGTTTCCTAGCACAGGTCTGAAACCATCAAGCTAATCTCATTGGGCTTTGCACTACATTGAATTAAACTCTTAATTCTAATTTCACCAAATAGGGTTACCGCGGGAACAGGAAGCGAAGCTGGGTAACTGAGTTCTGCTGCCGATGGGAGGTGAGAGAAGGCAGAAAACTGATTTTGTGCCTGCTGGGCAGCAGGTGAGGCTATTCTGATCTGTTGTGGGGAAAGTTTGTTTCTTTGTAAGGAGGAAAAGGCTTTTCTGGTAGAGACTTTGCCTCAAGGGGTAGGCTGTGTGTTTCCTCGGGGCATCCTTCTCATGATAGACTGATGGAGTCTCTGTTGATGTCTGCTGTCTTTACATACTCCAGGTAGGAACATCCTGACCAGACCAGGATCTGGAAAGGAAAGTGTGCTCTCTCTACAGTCAACCATGTGGCCTTCTTTAGGCTGGATGACTGTTTTTAGGTGTGGCTACACAGTACTTTTTTTAAGGTTAGGGACCACCATGCCGGGCAGATCTCTGTGAGTTCGAGGCCAGCCTGGTCTACAGAGTGAGTTCCAGGAAAGGCACCAAAACTACACGGAGAAACCCTGTCTCGAAAAACCAAAAAAAAAAAAAAAAAAAAAGGTTAGGGACCACCCAATTGACAGGCCTTTGCTCTTCGAGGCTGGGCCTAGATCTATAAAGTGGGAGAGGCAGTGATGTCCAAGGCTGATGAGGGGCCCCAAAAGCCTCAGGCATGAGATGCTGGAGGTGGTCCACTGCCCATGCATAGTAATATGTAGCCATCTGCTGCCCAGGAGGCAGCCAAGGGGGCATTTCTGAGTGGAAGGGCTGGAGTGTACAGAAGACAGCAGAGGAGGATAGGCCTGTCACTAAGGCACGCGGCCCCTTTATTCTCAAGACCTAATGTATCACCGTATCACTAAAAACAGTCACCGAGAACCATGTGGTGGGGACACACTTTGATCCCAGCACTTGGGAGGCAGAGGCAGGTGGACCTCTGGGTTCAAGGCTAGCCTAGGATACAAAGCAAGTTCCAGGACAGCCAGGGCTACACAGAGAAACCCTGTCTTGAAACTACCAAATCCAAAACCAAAAATCCTATAAACAAACAAAAACAAAACAAAAAACCCAAAACTTGCAGGGCAGGAGTGGCCCACACCTTTAGTCCCAGCTCTTCGAAGGCAGGTGCAGGTGGATCTCTGTGAGTTCGAGGCCAGTCTGGTCTACAGAGGAGTTCCAGGACAGCCAAGGATACAGAGAAACTTTGTCTCAAAATAAACAAACAAACAAACAAATAAGTAAAACAAAACAACAAACCAGTTCTGAAGTTCCTCTTCCAATTGTGCCTCAGCATCTCATGTGGGGATTTAACACAAATATCTCTAGCCAGTGATGACTTGTACTCAAGCCCACCCAGAAACTTCATAACCTACCAAGCAGGGCTCCACCACCTGGGCTCCCTGGTGACAGGGGTGAGGATCCTAGTTTGAACTGGTCTCTAGAGCAGACCAGCCCCCAGGACACCATTAGCTTACCACAAGGATCAATGACCTAATGCGGCGACCCTGCTTCCTGACTGGTCTGGCATTTCCTCTGGCCTCACTGGGACAATCCTCAGCATCCGTGATGACATTTAGTGGGCTAGCCAGATCAGAAAATGTTCCAATGGCTCCCCCTGCTGCCCACATGTCATACTGCATGCAGTTGCAAAAGGAAATATTCCCAGCTGAAAGGGAATACTCCCTTTAAAAATGGCCTCTAACAAAAAATCTTATGTAACAAATGGTAGTTTTAAAAAAATGCTATCATTCAAAGTGTCTACTGGTCAGGACTTTGGTATGAGGACAGAGGCCTTTGAGAAGTGATTAGGTTACAACGGCAGAGCCTCATGAATGGAATTAGTGCCCTTAGAAGGGGGCTGGAGAGATGGCTCAGCGGTTAAGAGCACTGGCTGTTCTTCCAGGGGTCCTGAGTTCAATTCCCAGCAACCACATGGTGGCTCCCAACCATATGTAATGAGATCTGGTGCCCTCTTCTGGCACACAGGCAGAACACTGTACACAAAATTAAATCTAAAAAAAAAAGGGGAGCGGGGAGCTGAAGAAGGCTGAGCACAGCTGGGAAACTTTTGCTCTGCCAGCATGAAGACTGAACTTCCTGGCACCCACGTAAATACCACGCAGGTGTGTCAGCTAGCCTGGAATCCCTGGAGCAAGGCAGGGAATCCCCAAAGCAAGCTAGCTAGCTAGACTGGGCAAACTGCTAAGCTCTGGGTTCAAGTGAGAGATGATGACCTAATACACAAGGTTGAGAGCTACTGAGAAAGACACTCAATATCAACCTCTGGCCTCCACATGGACACATGTGTGCATGCGCACGCGCGCGCGCGTGCACACACGTACACGTGGAGGGTGTGTCAGTTACCAAAGAGGTCAAAGTTCTTCCCTCCCACCATGAGGGGACACCGAAAGGCACTATCCATGAGGATGCACACTACACCTAAAGGTGCCGTGACCTTGGACTTCTCAGCCTTCAGAACCATGAGCAATCCCTTTATTCACAATCCACCCATTCTATGGTATATGTTGAGTATTTAATAGAAGTGGTTCAGCTAAAGGTATTTTTGGAGTATTTATTACACAGATTCAACCTGTGAGCCATCCCTAATCCAAAAGTTTGAAATGCTCTGAAACGCAGAACTGTCTGGTCTGGAGTGAACTGATTTTGGATGTTTTAGACACTCACCAAATGATTCTGCTTTACAGACAAGATTTGGAACCACTACTACTGGCCCTACTTGGCACCAGATGCTGTAACTGCTTCTGAAGGCTGAGATAAGTCAGTCAGTCCTAGACAAGCAGGTGAAACCTTAAGTCTACAGTGCACGTAAGTGGCATGAATGAGGTGCAAAGGATAGGGGTGAGGGGTGAGCGGCCATAAGACCTGGGGCTGCACAGACAAGTAGGAGTGTTCCAGGCACAGAAGGGTGTGGGCAACCTAGCCACAGAAGAACGCGCTGCGGTGGGACACACTAGTGACAGCATGGCCCTTTCTGGGACAGGCAAGCACAGTGGGGTTGGCGCTGTGGAGGAATGAACTCAGGGGCAGACCGGAGTGTGGGAAGGCAGGGGAAGCTAGTGTTGGGACACACCTGGCAGACGTCTGTGCAGAGTAGGTACGGAAGCGTCTGGGGAGGTGGGTAGAGCTGGAGAAAGCTCTTCCATTCTCCAGGGAACTCCCCTCTCATCCTTTCCACCCGTTGATGGTTTTCGACGACAAGGGATCCTGCTTTGGTTGGGATCTTAAAGTCCCTGAGCAGCCAGATGTTGAAGGTTTCACTGCCAGCCTTCTGAAGGGTGGGACCTTGTAGAAGTTAGGTCAAATTAGGTCCTTAAGCATGTGCCCTTAAAGGGGATACTAGTACCCCAGGTCCCCTTTCTTTGCTTCTTGACCATCATGAAGTGAGTATTCTCCTCAGCCACACACAGCCTATTGATGTTCTGCTTAACCACACTCAAAGTGATGGGGCCAAAGGATGATGAACTGACTCTTCAAAGTGGAAGTCAAAATCTTTCTCAAGCTTTGTGCTTTATTGTATTCTGTCATAGTGACAGAAAGTTAACACACTGACCATCTTTGCACCTCTTCTTGTGGGGTGTTGTAGAATATTATTTTAAGGTGTGTTACTTTTGTTATGTTGCATTTGTTTTAACTCTGTGAAGCTGTGGTGCTGTGCCTGTCTAAAACACCTGATGGTCTAATAAAGAGCTGAATGGCCAATAGGGAGGCAGGAGAAAGGATAGGCAGGGCTGGCAGGTAGGCAGGCAGAAAGTATATATAGAAGGAGGAATGTGGGAGGAGAGATCTAGGAGCCAGAGAAGGAGGACTCCAGGGGCCAGCCACCCAGCACACAGCAAGTCATGGAGTAAGAGTAAGATTTACAGAAGTATGAGAACAGGAAAAGCCCAAAGGCAAAAGGTAGACAGGGTAAGTTAAGGAAAGCTGGCTATAAACAAGCCAAGCTAGGCTGGCATTTATAAGTAAGAATAAGCTTCCACGTGATTTATTTAGGAGCTGGGTGGCAGGCCCCTCAAAAGAGTAAAGAAAACAAGAACTGTGGGGAGTAAATGTTGATACTCATTCCAAATGGTGAGGAAGGAAAACCACTTATGAATTGGACCAATTTGATTCAAAGCTAATTCCGCCCCTTATAAGTGGTATGATATTGGATAAACCAGCCACATTCTCTACAAGACAGACCGTTCCAAGCCTACAGGATTACTTTGATTAAGAAAAAAAGTCAGTGATTCTCCAAGTCTGGTCCCTGGACCACCTATGGTAAGCAATTCAAATTCTCACATGCTACCCAGACCCACTAAATCGCTCACAATTGAGGCCAGAAATGTTTCAACAGGAGATCCTTTCACAAATGCCAAAGTTTGAGGAATTCCGATTAAAGGAACTGTTTCTTCATCCTTGTGGTTTTTTAGAGCCTATGTAACTTTTGCAAAGCAGGAAAAAGCCACAGTGGTGCCTAGCTGTGGGCTCTGCTCCAAGTCCTCTACGGTCTTGTTCCCTGCATACATAGGTGCTGCAGTGGTCAGGCTTCGAGAGGAGTGTATACACAAAACTGAGTTTAGGGGATGGAGGAATGGCTCAGCAGTTAAGAGGACTTGATGCTCCTGCAGAGGGCCTCAGTTTGGTGCCCAGCATGCACCTAACTCTACCTCCAAGGGATCCAGCACCATTCCTGGCCTCTGAGGGCAGCCCATACATGTGGCACACATATATGTGTGTAAAAATAAAAAATACATTATTAAAAAAATCTAAGTTCCATACCAGCGGTGTATACACACTTGACCTCCGTGCAGGGGCCTTCCCTGCAAATCAGAGTATGATGGTCACGGGGCTGGTCTCTGATCTGAGCACTTCCCACCCATCCACTCATTCCATCCTCGAGGCTACCCTACATAGTAAGTACTGTTAGTACAACAATGAAGGTGCTGCAGTCAGGAGCTGCCCAAAGGCGTGGTCACCAAGACTCAGGGCTGGGATCCAGGCACCAGTGCACTGGCGGCAGGGTCTGTAAGTTCACCAAGTACGCCTTGCAAGCAGTTCTGAAAGCTAGACTTATTGAGCCAATAAAGCCTAACTAACCCTGAGAACCTTGTTTGTGTCCTACTGTGCTCACAGGATGGGATCAATGGCTAAAGGAGAAGGCCAGTCCCCAACAAGGCTGGACAAGGACACCAAGTGCCATATACCCCTGAGGTTCCTGAGGTGCTTAGGGACCTCTGCAAGGCCCTTCTCGGATTTAATTCAAGTCTGTGGACAGATCATTGGAATCAAAGATTAGGCCACTGGGCCCATTCCTCAGGGGATAGCCTGGGTTGACACGCAGCAGCCCACTTTTAAAGACACTGCTAGTAACTCATTCACAGGGGAACACAGGAATCCATGCACAGACCAGAAGGCTCCCTCAGAAGGACGAGGTGCGGACTTGGGGTGGGGGGAACTGGAGAGATGGCTGGAGTGGTTAAGAGCACTAGCTGCCCTTCCAGCGGATTCAGGTTCAATTACCAGCACCCACATAGCAGCTCACAACTGTAACCCCAGTTCCAGGGAATCCAACGCCCTCTTCTGGTTTCAGTGGGCACCTGCAAGAAGCACGCGCACACACACACACACACACACACACACACACACACACACACACACACACACACACCACACGCATGCATGCACAAGAGAGACAGAGATAGAGTAAAATAAAACAACTCTAAGAAGGAGTGGGAGTGAGGTACCAGGCACAGAACACAGAAGACACCTGCCGAGGAGCAACCGCCACCCCTAACTTCTCTGTTCCAGAAGCGGGTGTCAAGCCACGAGAAAGAGCCCAATCAGCTGCGGAGGATACTATCAAAGCGGGGGTGGTGGTGGTGATTTCTTCATATTAGGATATTAGGAAGCGGTGGATCTGATTTAAAGCCAGCTTTGTTTTGGAGTCCCTGCCCTCGCTGTGCCCTGGGAGAAACCACTTCCTCTCCGGAGTAACACATTAAAGGTCCCGGCCTCTAGGAGTCCATGCATCCCTCCCTGACTGCTAACCATTGAATAAAACAGTCCTTCACAGTAGCACCTGGTGAGTGGGTTAGTTTTGGCTGATTCCATAGTAAACATGTTTCTCCCCAGTGTAAAGCTCTACAGGACCACCTGGTTTTAGATCTTTCTATTCAGGTCTTTAGAAACATTGCCCAGCTCAACCTTTGAGTCCACCTTTCTTTTGTCCTGAAAGCCTACCTGAACACAGGACCTAAGCCTCAGGAAAGGAATTGGGAGCCCTCTCCTTCTTTCTGGCATACTGGTCGTGGGGGTGGGGGTGGGGGTTCAGAAATGCCTCTGAGCACTTTGAAATTGGCTTGCAACGGGGCAGGGATGTGGCTTATCTGGAAATAGAAAACACAAGGTGTGACTGAAATTCTGGAATAGCTGAGGCTAACCTCTGGGCTGAGGGGCACACATACCTGTGATATGATAAATTATGTTTGATAAAAACAGCAGCTCTGGTATATGTTCAGGTAGATATGGTGGGACCCACCTTTAATCCCAGCACTTGGAAGCAGAGACTGTCTCAACATCCCTTCCCCGCCAACAAACAAACAAACAACCCAACTATAGTCAATAGCTAATAATAGAAACTTGTACTAATTCTTTTCAGTTACCTTGTCTGGGGAACAAGGCTGGCTTTGTATGTACCTCACCACTGAAGTTGTGTCCAGTGACCTTTCATCTTTTCTTCCTTTCTGCTCCACAGTGGTAGAAATTTAGGGGCATTGAGGATTATTGAAAGCAAAGCAATGCCAAGTGTCTGTCCCAGCAGATGATCCAAAGTCCTTCTAAGCACAGGTCAAGATAACAGTGTGATGCAAGTGCAGACTGAATGCCTTCATTTCTGAAAGATCTAACACACATTGGTCCATGTCAACCCTGGGAAGGACTGAAGAGCTCACAAAGCAGCTGGTCCCTCTTCAGCTCAGCACAAAATTGGATTACAACCCGAGGAGCTGTTGAAGATTACTAAAATGAGAGAAAAGTAGTTCTGCCACAATTTGCATACTACCAATACATTTGGATGGCCTACATGGCCTATCACTTGAGAAAGGGCTTTTCAGTCAGCCCTTGAAAAGGCTTAGAAGTTGACTTCCCAGAGTCATAAAGTCAAATAAGTTAGTCAACAGGAAAGACTAGTATTTAGATTGTACCCAGTGATCTTTAAGCTAGATGCCTCTGTCTACTTATTCATTTTAAGAGTCACTAGTGCTAGGATTTAAAGGTATGTGCCATCATGTCTGGCTCAGCATTTTTGTTGTTGTTGATGTTTTGTTTTTCAAGACAGGGTTTCTGTGTAGTTTTTGGTGACTGTCCTGTAACTCATTCTGTAGACCAGGCTGACCTCGAACTCACAGAGATCCGTCTGGCTCTGCCTCCGAGTGCTGGGATTAAATGGGTGTGAAACCACCAACTGGCCTGGCTGGCTCACCATTTAAGCAGGAAAAAGGTCAGATACTGTGACCCTCTGGCAGCTAACTTGCTTTGTCCACATGGTAACATAGGAAACAGATTGTTTTGATTTTTAATACTTTGTATGATTTTCTCTTCCTGCCACAGTGGCAAAGTAACCCACAGTAGCAACTCGAGCTGTTTACTTGGTCTCAGCCTCACAGGGTGCAGCCCCTTACAGTGGGGAAGGCCTGGTGACTGGAAAGGGCTGGTCTGTGGTGGTAGAAGCTTGCAGTGCACAGTGTCCACACCTCAGCCAATTAAGAAGCAGAAAATGGAGAGAAGCAGAGCTTGAGTATACCCTGTAAGGCCTGTACCCAGTGGCCTGCATCAGCCAATGATGCCCCATGTCCCCGAGGTTTCACAACCTCCCCAAACAGTACCATCAGGTGGGGGCAAAGAGCTCACATACAAGAGCCTGTGATGGACATTTTATATCCAAACAATACCTTAATAAGCCATGATCTTCATATACTAACATCAGCAGACATGCTACTTTGAGAAAGTCTGGCTGAAAAAAAAAATGCCATTCAGGACTAGAGAAAGAAAGGACTTATCTTACATATTTAACAGGCTTCCTAGGTGGTCATGTAGCAGGTGAATTTAAAGTTTGACTGTGTCAAGTGATGTACAGGATCATAACCCTCAACAAAATCTTGGTGCGTTATTTCTTGCCTTACTATATAACTTTGAATTTGAGAAGTGTATTTTAAAATACAGAAGTCATTAGCCAGGTGGTGATGGCACACGCCTTTAATTCCAGCATTCGGGAGGCAGAGGCAGGCAAATCTCTGAGTTTGAGGCCAGCCTGATCTACAAAGTAAGTTCTAGGACAGACTCCGAAGCTACACAGAGAAATCCTGTCTTGAAAAACCAGTGTGCGTGTGTGTGTGTGTGTGTGTGCGCGCGCGCGCGCGCGCCATACCAAGGCTGGGCTCAGCAGTTAAAACTGCTAGTTGTATAAACCTGATGGCCCAAGTTCAATTCTTGGAACCCATGTAAAAAGCTGGGAATGGTACCACACTAATTCCAGCACTCCTACCGTGAGACAGGTGGTGCAGACCGAGTCTAGCTGCGAGTGCACAGTGAGGCAGCATTGACAGGGATACTGCTTAAATAAAGCACGGTCCTCTGACCTCCACACAACTGTGTGGCAGGCCCATGCCTGCACTTATGCACACACATGGTTTTTGTCAGAGCCATACAACCCCACCCCACCCCCCGAGGTGTGATGCACACTTTCTTTCTGAGACAGGGTCTCACCTTATAGCCCAGGTTGGTTCAAACTTACAGCAATCCTGCTGCCTCGGCCTCCCAAGTGCTGGAATTACAGGCATGAGCCCCCATACCCAATCCTGACTTCTACTTCTTTCCTCTATTCCTATAATAGGCATTTTCCAAATCAGTACTAAGGGAAAGTTTCAGCTTGGTCTCACTCTATTCCCAAGTCACATTTTCCCTAGATCAGATGTTTTGTATGGTGAGAACGCCTGTGGCTTGTCTGACCTTTCACATGCTATTCACAACATATATGAACAGTTAAAAATTTAATAAACGTTTAAAATGTATTTAAAGGATGTCACCTAAAACTAAGAATCCCAAAGTCTTCCAAGAGAAAAAGGTTAATACCCCCCTCATGTATTGACATCCAAATATATTTGATCAGTTAACTTCCCTGCCCCAGAACAGAATCATCCTTGTTTTGTGAAGACAAGAGTCTTATTTGAGAAGTAGCTCATACTGGCTTGGAATTGTCTTCAACCTAGGAAGGCCTCTCACTTGTAGCTCGGCCTTCAAAGTGTTGGTATTACAGGTACGAACTACCATACCCATTTATTTCTGGTAACTAATGTTCCCATTTGATTTTTTGCAAATAATCCAATTAGACTAGATCCTTCAATTAAAAATTACCAGATTTTTTAAAAAGATTTTTCATTATGTGTATGTGTTGGGGGAGTAGTGGGGAAGGAGCTTGTAACCGCAAGAGACTTTAGAAACCAGAGGTGTTGGATCTCCACTGCAGCCGAGTTACAGGCAGTTTGGGCAGCCCGATTTGGGTGCTCAAAACTAAGCCCAGGTCTTCTGGAAGAGCAGTACTTTCTCCAGACCCTCCTCTAATTTTTAAAACATCCTCAAAATGGAATTTTTGTTTTTGCAGTGATAGGGATCACATTCAGGTCTCCAGCACACTGAGCAAGTGCTCTGCCATGGAGCCACACCTTAGTCCAGAAAAATGCAAGTTATTTAAATGAAGGTAACAAATGGCTTGTTGCTTAACCTGCCAGACAACTGAGTATCCTAACAGTGTGACATTTACTTATAATTATTAACTAAATTTTCATATTTACTAAGTCAGTTGCATCTATGGCAAAATGATCTCCTAAGTTAATGATGGTAAAATTGGTGTTTTCAGTCATAAAAAAAGAGTTAACTATCACTTTATAACTGTCAAGCAAAGCAAGGAATAGCTGTTCAAAAGCACAGAGGTAACTGGGTGTGGTGGTGCACATCTAATATCTCAGTAGTGAGTTCAAGGCCAGCCTGCTATTAAGTAGCAAGTAAGTTACAGGTCAGTCAGGGCTACATAGTGAGATGGCATCTCAAAACAAACAAATAAAAATGATGTATTTAGAGATTAAAAACGACAAAGATGGTCACCAAATAGATCAATGAAAAATAAGCAGCAGTTCTGCACCAACACACAACAAAATACACTTTATTTTGACAGCAATGCACTCGGTGCTGCAGGTGAGGCATGCGACTAGGAGTCCGCATATCACAGGCCAGTGTGGAAATCCGTGAAAATAAATACTATTCTGAAGTCTTGAAGGTTTCGTTCAAGTTGAAGACAGAGTTGTGTTCACTCACTGAAAATGGAGTATGATATTATCCCTACTCAATCAACAACCATGCCACTAACCAAGAGTGCAAAGCCAACCAGGAGAAGCTTTAGTGCACTCAGAAATCACTTTTAATATCAATGACAGAAAGATTTCACTTATTCAACTCAGGCAAAAATCCTTCATTAGACCTGGAAGCTGAGCATACAAACATCCATTTGTTCATTTGTATAACTAGCCGATTTCACTGTCCTTTATTTCACCAAAAGCAAGTACCAGTTTGCCCAGACGTGGCTGAGATGAAGAAGCATATTCTAATACTTTGTAATGTCATACATTTGGGGCTGAGTCAAATCTGACCCCTTTCCAACAGAGGGCATCAAGTGCAGCTCAAATGCAATAGCTGAACTTCTAAGGGAAGATGTGAAAAACCGATGCTAAGGAGAGATCCCATCTTTTGATGAAACTATTAGGTACTACAGACTTGTCAAAATCAACTCGAAGGGGGAAGGCTGAAACACTGTGAAGCAGTATTTTTAGATAAGCTGCTTCATTTTCTTCCCTTCTTTTAGAACAGATGCAGATTAATGGTTTATGCAAGGATGCACACTGACATTCTGCTCAACTGTTTTCTAAATGCAATACTGTGGGTTTAAACAGTATGCTTCCATTTACACAAATACCTTATACATAGTCAATGCAGCTTAAGATTGAGAAGAAAACACTTTACCTACTAAGAAATTCACTTATCAAACCTCTGCTCTTTTACACAGTATTTTTAGAAGTAACACAGGACCAAAACATCCAACTATCACTTTATTTATATTACTATGCTTAAGTTACATGGGAAAGACAGCCAAGCAGTTCTGCCCCATTTCAGAAAGCTTCCAATCAACACCAAGTACATGGTGACAAGGAGCTAGGGAAGGTGACATCTGTGGGTCAAGACTGACAAGGAAGAATGGGTTCTGGTGCTACAGTTCCTCTCCAACAAGAATATGGCACACTGGCCAGCACAAGCCATGCTAACACTGAGCCTCCAGCGCCAGGCACAGATTCGGATCTCTTCTTGAAGCTAGCAAATTAAGTGAAATAACTGGGTTTAAAAGAAAGTTTAAAATGAAGCCCAAATAAGTTTAAAAACCATGCTCTTGACATATTCTCTACTCAAAATGTACACAAAACACTCCTTTTCACTCTAGGAGCCCCAATTTTTTCCCCTCATATAGCCCACCATGTAGCTGCAGACTCTTCTGCCTCAAGATGTAAACACAGGGAAAAAATTAACGGCATCTGCAAAATATTCTCTCTACAAACTGCTGTTGGATGGGAAATACAAAATTAAAAAAAAAAAAAAAAAAGAGAGAGAAAGAAAGATTCTATCTCAAGATTCTCACACCCTCTTGTTCCGCAGTTCATGAATCCGACTCTGATGCTAAGGTGACAGTGTATGTAAGTAGATTTTTGTTTTCAGTGAAGGAGACCTGGGAAAAGATGGATTTATCTTTCTTCTTCAAGAGTTATCAGATGGTACATGCTCCTCAAAGCCTTCACTCTCTCGAACTAGTGCACGTTCCAGGATCACACGGCCTTCCTTATAACGCTGGCTGTCTTCAGTAGCAAACTCATAGATCCAGCCCAGTTTGCTATTGCAGTTTTTGCAGCTCACATCTCGAACCATGTGGCGGCCAGTGAGCATGACCCGATCTTGAACTTCACTGTACTGCAAGTTAACTACCTAAAAAACAATACATGTACACACACAAAAACGCTTGTAAAGTCATGTAAGTTAGTGACAATTGTGACAATAGGAAATGTATGTGCAATTAAGTATTACAGAGCTGTGCATGCCCATGATCCCAGTGTGGAGAGGCCGAGGCAGGAGGATCATGAGTTTGAGGTGAGACCAGCCTCACCACACAGTGAGACCCTGCCTCAAAACAACCAACCACCGAGCAAGTGTAGTTACACTCATGATAGCCACCTAGAGCTGGTTTGAAGAGATGCTGGGATAGCTAGGTCTGTGCTACTAGGCCTGTAATCATAGTGTTTGGGAGGCAGAAGTAGGAAAGAAGGGGTTCAAGGCCAGCCTCACCCAGTTTCAGGTCAGTTTCAGGCCAGCCTGAGCTATAGGAGATTCTTGTCTCAAACCCTACCCCTGATACACACACTAAAAAAAAAAAATTAATAAGTAAAAAACAAAAAATACGTTGCTGAGACAGGTAAACATCTGGTAATTGCACTGTACTGGGTATCTAATTTGGGAATTTTTTAAGAGTTATTTTTTTATGGATGAGTGCTTTGCCCACATGTATGCACATGTGTGTGTGGTGCCTGTGGAGGTCAGAAGGCATTGCATACCCTAGAACTAGAATTACAGATGGGTGTGAGCCTGCATGTGACTGCTAGGAACCAAACTTGGGTCTCCTGCAAGAGCAACTCGTTAACTGCTGAGCCATCTTTTCAGCCCCCAATCTAATGTAGTCTTTATATAGTACTAGACAAGTCCAAGTCTCGCCATTTATATATGGTAGTTATATTTCTGGTTGTTGTGAAGAAAAAGGTCTGGAATTGAAGCTACAAAATATATGTTTGGGTTCAATTGTTAATTCACTCTGTAGTGATGAATGTAAGATAATCAAAGAACCTGTCACAATACCATCAGTGTTCCATAAAGTGTCATTTTTGTTTCTGAAAACATACTCTATATATACAAACATGTTGGGCTAGGCTAAGCTACCACAAGCTATACAATGCAACACATTAGTTTAAGGAAGTGCAAAGATAATGAACACAAGAATTGGATTCTAAAATAATATGGAGAATTTCCAACCATTCTAAATACCCAACAATCCTCTAAGCTTTACTTTCCTCTAACAGATCAATAGCAAATAATTTTGGCTTTAAAGGTTATACAGTCTTAATTCCAACTACTTAGCCTTGACACTAACATAAAAACTCAGACTATTTAAGTAAATGAATGAGCAAGATTGAAGACTGTTTACAGTTAACAGGCAGCTGGCCTGTCACAATGTCACCTCATCCTGTAAACACACTATTGATTCTGAGAGAAGCTTCTTTACTCATGGAACAGAGCAACAATCTCTAATGAAAAGTTAATCTGATCTTCTAAAAGCATTCACTTGAGACAAGACTAGATCTGTTTCTTAGTCTTAAAGATTTGGAAATTCAACTTTGCTAGGCTCCAGAGTGCACAATCACATCAACTCATCTCAAAACAGGTCCAAAATTTCAAAGTCAAGCAGACTAGACACACATTTGCAAATCTGTAAATGCTTTTCCTTTTGGTAGATCCAAAGAAGCCAAATGATAATCAGAAAGCTGACTGGCAACCATTAATTATACAGCAAGAGAAGTTAGCTAGATTCGCTTCCAATAGATAAGCTGCAATGGCTACCTCCCTAATGGGCCAGTCAGGGACACAGAAGGGAGAGAAGATGGGTATGTCAGCCTCTTTTTCCAAATTCTCTAAAGTAACACATTGTTATACTGCATATTCCTCAAAGAGACAGAGACCCATCCTTTTTTATTGCTGTTTTGAGACAGTCTCACTGTGTAGCTGAAGCTGATCCAACTGGCCTATAATTTCTCCAATTTGTGGAAATCTTCCTGCTTCGGCTTTCCAAGTACCGGGATTATAGACAGAAGCCACCACATTCTGCCTCTTCTAACTCTTTATTTAGGCTTTATAAAAATAAATAGGTAAATAAAATAAAATCATGTCCCAGTAATGTATCCCTGAAATCCTAGAGACAAGCTAACAGGCAGCCTCTTCTGCAGGTTTCAGCCGCCATTCTGGTATTTCCTGGTGTCTGTAAACTCTTGAGGGAATAGTCTAGTGTTGCTGTCAAATATATCCACTGAAGATACGTAAGAATGAAGCTTTTTTCCACCAACCTTGTTAAAAAGAAACGCTCTACCGGTGGCGCCTGTGAACCTCGTAGAGATGAGTTCTGAGCGGTTGGTCAGGATCGTATCACAGTTTGCACAAGAAAACAGACGGGTACCACCGATATGGTCAAGGAAGATTCTGCCCATTTTGAGAGCTAAACTTCTAAAAACCTAGAACAAATGGAAAAAGATAAGACACACATTATTAAAAAAAATTGGTAGCATCTATTAGGGGAGGTATTATAGATTATTTATATACTATGATCTCAGGTTTTTTTTTTTTTCCTAGTACCTGTTCTGTGAAATATCTGACCCTGAACAAAGGGATTCAAAGTTCACACAGTAAACAAATAACCAAGACACCCCATAAACATGCTTAGTTGAGACTAAGGAGTGGTATCACTTCTCTGTTGGTTGTTGGAACAAACAAAAGGAAAATGGAATTTCATTACAAAATATGTATCTATCTATCACTGGCACAGATGGGCTGAAGAGATGGCTCCATATTCTTAAAACACTGGCTGCTCTTGCAGAGGACTTGGGGTTGATTCCTAACACCCATATGAAGGATCACGACTGTAACTCCAGGTGATTCAATGCCCTCCAAAGGCACAGACCTACATGCAGGCAAAATATCCATACACACAGTGTGAACAAAGCTAGCACAGCACCAGCGGTAAGTCTACATTCTGAGCAAGTGGTATGTAATTTAAGGAAAGACTCGGAGGTATGGGGTACAGGTGGGGTAATCAGATAAGAACAGATAACAGTACAATTTCAAAGAAGAAAGGGCTGGGAATATAGGGTCATTGGCGGACACCTGCCTGACATACTGGAAGCCCTGAGTTCTACCGCAGCACCACACACTACACACACACAAAGACAACGAAAATAACAACAAGAGGGACCTGTGGCTTGAGAGGGAGAAGTGAGCTGACGGTCTGTGGTCACTGTCCAGGGCAAACAGCACTAACTTCACAGTCAGTCTGAGTCTAAAGTCCATGGAGCCCTTACTTTAAAATCCACAATTCTGGGAGGGTTTCACTCCCACCCCCCACTTCACCCAAACAAGTTGACAGGTCAAAGGTTGCAGCTGTTACAGAATAGTAGCTGGAATGCAGTTCCACAAACTCTAAGACAAAGTTCTTCATTACCCTCTACTGCCTCCCCCAAGGAAGGGGGGATGGTGCTGGCCTAGCCAGCTTCAGGCTAGAGCTACCAGGACAGAAAAGGAGAACAAGGACTTTCCAGCTATGATGTAACTTAGCATTAAGGAATTTTACTGATTACTGATCCAATAAATTATACAAGCACTAAAATCCTCAACCAACAAAGCTTTGAAAACAAGTTTCTGAAACCAGGATAACACACACTTTAGTATTTTAAGAGTTACAGAAGGCAACAGATTCAATCCCTTAAATTCACTGCAATTCATTTCTCCTGAAGTATTTTTAAATCTCTAGAATATACGCCAGGTTTCATTTTAAAGTGTTTCTGGGTGTTATCAGTTTCCTGTGTTTCAAATGTTTACTAACACGTTAAGTGTTGAGCAGCTGATACAGTTGTTCTGTGTGTGGGGGGGGTGGGGGGGGGGGGGGCGGGGACGGGGAGAATCCAGACATATCTGCAGTACTTTCATTACAAACTAATAAGGAAGCTCTTTCTTCTTACATTTATGAACTTTTCCAGCCCTTAGACAATCCTGGTGTCATCAGAAGGGTCGTTCTGAAGGGAAGAGTGGACACAGGAGAAGGAAATGGGTGAATGGATGAAAAAGTATGACACACGTTTGAAATGCCATAATGAAATCCATTCGACAACCAAAAATACTAATTAAAAAAGAGAAACTAAGGCCGGGTGGTGGTGGCGCTCGCCTTTAATCCCAGCACTCTGGAGGCAGATCTCTGTGAGTTCAAGGTCAGCCTAGGCTACAGAGCAAGATCCAGGACACTTAGAGCTATTACAGAGAAAAACCCTGTCTCAAAACAAACAAACAAACAAAAACAAACAAAAAGAAAACAAGTATATTAAAGAAAAATCATCAGAGGCAGGATTTATCAGTTCACATTTGAGGTATGCCTGAGAAAGAGGGAGTTCCAGGGCAGCCAAGGCTACAATAAGACTACTGGTTTTCTGTTTTTGTTTCCATTTTTAAAGGAACAAAAGCCACACTAGGGCTGGAGAGATGGCTCAGAGGTTAAGAGCACTGACTGTTCTTCCAGAGGTCCTGAGTTCAATTCCCAGCAACCACATGGTGGCTCACAACCATCTGTAATGAGATCTGGTGCCCTCTTCTGGCCTGTAGGCATACATGCAGGCAGAACACTGTATACACAATAAATAGATAAATCTTTAAAAAAAAAAAAAAAAGCCACACTATGCAAATCCCAACACCAGACTTAAGCCATGGTAGTTAATTCTGATTTCATTCCTGGCAATGCTTGCTGCTTTTACAGTCCTTAAGCACATTTGATTCAACGCGCGCGCGCGCACACACACGCGCGCGCGCACACACACACACACACACACACAGAGAGAGAGAGAGAGAGAGAGAGAGAGAGAGAGAGAGAGAGAGAGAGAGAGAGAGAGAGAGAAACACTAACTTAAGGCCTGTCAAGTTGAATTCATCAGCCCAGAGATACAGCAGTGAACAAAACACAAATTTCATTTAAACTATACAAGCTCGTATTAACTTTAAAAAGGTGAACTGAAACTTAAAATTTGGGGAAGAGCCAGAATTGGTGATGGACCCCAGTAATCTCAGCAGTCAAGAGGCAGAGCGCCCAGGGAAACACCACAATTTTCAGGCCAGTTTGGTCTATTTAGCAAGTTTCTGGACTACAGAAAGAGACCCTGACTCAAACATTAACTAAAATTTAGGGAAAGAGGACTGGGGATGTAGTTCAATGGTAGAGTGCTCACGTAGTGTGTGTAAGGCCCTAGAGTCACTCCTTACATCACAAATAGATTAATTAAAAATAAATGCTAAGCCGGGTGGTGGTAGTGCACACCTTTAGTCCCAACACTTGTGAGGCAAAGGCAGGCAGATCTTCATGAGTTTGAGGCCAGGCTTATCTACAGAGTGAGTTCCAGGACAGCTAGGGCTACACACAAAAGCCATGCCTTCAAAACAAAAACCACAAAATTCTAGGTGGCTGGAGAGATGCTCAGCAGCTAAGAGCAGTTGGTGCTCTTGAGGACTCAGGTTCAGCTCCCAGCACCCATATCAGGAAGCTCAGAACTGACTGTAGATCCAGCTCCAAGGGCTCTGACACCCTCTTCTGGTCTCCATGGTTACTCATAACCATGGCTGACCAAAGCACACATAAATCTTAAAGAAATAAGATTTGGGCCCGGGTGGTGGTGGCGGAGAGAGAGGTCAGTGGTTAAGAGCACTTACTTACTGCTCTTGCAGAGGACCAGAGTTCTGTTTAACTGCCTGCAACTCCAGCTCTAGATCTGATATCCTCTTATGGCCTGCAAGGGAACCTGTACACACGAGATACGCACACTCAGTAAATAAAACAGAACCCTTAAAAACAAAATTTGGGTAGAAGGGCCTGTACTTTTGAGGGGAGGGGATCAGGTAACGGAATACACAACATATTTTCTCATAGCAACTATGTTTAGCAGTTCACTGTTCTCTCCCATCCCAATTTATTTTTTCATTGCGCTTCAGCCAGAATTTCTGGGATTTGTTTTAAAGGTAATTTTCTTTCCAACTTTCAAATATCAGACTTGATTTAACGGTAATGAAATAACTATTTCTAGATTGACCTTAGATGCTACTATGGAAGACGCTATGGTTCCAAACAAACTGTACGCCTTCTACCTACATCATTCTATCTTTGGCTCAGTATTACAGGAATAGCTGTGACCGACCATTTGGTACTGAGGGTAAATAGACTTAATATGCCTTCTTTCCTGCTTCAAATTCATTCTATTTTTTACTCTACCCAAGTATTTTTACTGGTTTCAATTATATGATTCATTACCAAGACTAAAAATATCTAGAAAGAACTTTATGTTCATGATTCCTGATTGTGATTGCCATTTACATATAAACATAAGTATTTTTAACTATAAAATGTAGTTTTTGTTTGCCAAAAAAAAGTTATGTTGTCAACAGAAGTAAAATCTCTGCATGGTCATTAGATCCCAGCAAGCCTTAGCTTTACAAGGTTGGAAATGTAAAGCAGTACTGAAGTACTAGAGCTGGCACCAGGCTGACATCAATTTCAATCCCACTGCTGTATCCTGAAAGTCTGTGTCCCCAAGGAACTTGTACACTGAAACCCAGTCACCAATGTGATGGCATCCGGGGAGTAACTGGGTCATAAAGACAGACCCTCATTAGAGGATTGGGGCCCTTAAAGAGGCTCCATGGAGCTATCTTGCCTTCCTACCATCAAGACACATCTAAAGGGGCATCAATGAACCAGGAGACAAGTCTTTACCGACACCACTCTGCTAGGGCTTTTTTCTTCGAACCATGAGAAATAAACTCCTATTGTTTATAAATCGCCCAGTAGTCACTTCCGTAGTCTGAAGAAAGCCACTTTATTCTTGAGGAGGGGACATTAAAAGGCTGAGAGTCATCACATTTGTCTGGACCTGAACAGTGTGAACTGTCTCAGACCTAAGCATGTTCAGTGTATGGGACACTGCACTTGGTACATATCATCTAACTGTAATAATTCTTATAGTAGTTATATATTACCCTACTTTTATAGGTGCAAAAATATAGCCCATGCAATTTCCAACAAGTAGCCAAAAATTAGAAAACAACTATAAACATACCACCACCACTTTCGTCAGTTTGGAAAGCCTTTCACCACATGTATTCATACACTCATTCCATCTAAGACTGTTAAAGGCCACAGTGTGTTTTAAACCCAGCACACATTCACAGATAATGTTACACTTACGTTGGATTAGTGCCACAAAGTACAAACAGGGAATACAATTTAGCTACTACCTTCTAAAAGCTCTACAAAACTGCTTCTCTATAAATGTTGAAACCTTTTGTTGGAAAAACTTGAGACAGGTCATGGTATGTAGTTGAGGTGGTCTTGAATTTACAGTATTTCTCCTGCTTCAGCCTCCCAAGTGATGGGAATATAGACCTATGCCATCACGGTTACCTAGAGATGATTCTTACAGAAAAACTAAACACCTTAGAGGCCGAGGCAGAAGTATTTGGAGTTTAATATCAGCCTGAGAAGTCCAGTGAAGTTCTGTCTCAAAATAAAACTTAAAAAATGAAAGGGAAGGGGCAGAATGTGGAAAATGTCCCCGAGATGTGGCGCTGTGAAAGAGCATTCTGCCTAGCATATGAGGCTCAGGTTTGAATAATGGGGGTGGAGGGTTGATCCTAAAATTTTATTGGGCTCAGTGGTAGAGTGCTTGCTGGCATGTGAGAGGCCTAGCTTCCATCTTTAGCATCTCTTCAGAATATCAAAAGAAAACAAAAATCCCAAAGAGCTTATTAAGAAATACTTCATCATGTGATAACCTTGTCTACTGGTAAGTACCCCATGACTCCTTGTAACTCTATGAAGTTGTATCATCATCCCCACAAACTGGTTTTGCTTCTAAAATTCTCACAAACTAGTCTGCAGCTAGTCTCTTACTGTGTCCCATTGCAAAAAACATATTATTTGATACTTTTCTGTGCTCAAGTTCCACGTATGGCTGGAATCAGGACCCAACTAAGAGTATGGATTAAGTTATATTTATGATGCTCCTTTCACTTCAACATTTCAAGTGAAACCAGTGCAATATTAGTCTGTAAGTCACACTTAAGCACAGCCCTTCTGGCAGTACTTTTGCATAGTTCCGAGCTATGAAATCCTAAACAAGTCTAAGTATCAAACCTGGTTGCTTAACAGTTCATCTGCTATTATCTGAAGTAGTGAGGGACCAGGATGAAAACACAGTGAAGTTCATAGACAACTCAGGTATTTTACTGATTATCTTCAATTTCTTCTCCCACCAAAGAGCACCCTTACCCTAGAATTTCTAACTTCCATTCGCAACAGGAGATTCTAGTTAAGTAACTGTATCTCAGGATCTCCACCTTAAATTTTTTAATTACACAATTTATCTATAAGTTTAAAAAAGAAAACTACCTTTCTTTCAAGGACCTATGAGACAATGTCCCTAAAAAGGAATGATTTTAAAAATTGGACATGATGGGTCTGTATAAATCCCTAGTTTTCAGGTCATAAAACAATTATCAAAAAAGGCTGTTTGGCTCTTTTGAAATGTGGTATCTTATTGTTGGTCTGTTCTGACTCAGCAGTTAAGAGCATTGGCCACTCTTCCAGGGGACCTGGGTTTGATTCCCATCACCCATATATGGACTCACAACATCTGTAACTCCAGTTCCAGGGTATCTGATGCCCTCTTCTGGCCTCCACCTGCACCAGACATATAACTAGTGCACAGAGTACATGTAGGCAAAGCTCCTATGCACAGAGAATAAAATAAAACCCGAAAACAGAGGGGTCAGCAAACCAGGGTCAGTTGGCCAAATCTAGATCATCTCTAATTTAACTGCCCACATGCTAAAAACAAAATTATTCTTTTAAAAGGTTAAGAAGAGGGCTAGAGAGATGGCTCAGTGGTTAAGAGCACTGGCTGTTCTCCCAGAGGACCTGGGTTCAATTCCCAGTACCCACATGGCAGCTTACATCTGTAATTCCAGTTCCAGGGGATCTGCTACCTTCACACCAATGCACATAAAATGAAGTTAAATAAATTATTAAAAAAAAAAGGTTAAGAAGAAAACATCAAATATTTTAGTGGTGATAGTTTCTCTGAAACATAGCCACACTCCTCTGTTTATACTTAACCTCTTTCTAGCTACCAGCAGAGTCTATGTGGCCATTGTATGGACTGGTGGCTTGCCACACTCAAACATCCCCATCTCAGTCCTTATCAGGACATGTCTACCCTGCTTAAGAACACACTGAGAACAGAAAAAAAGATCTTCACTTAGAAAGCAGTCTTTCTCAGAAAAACAGAAACTTGGCTGGCAGTCAGGTCTAAAGATCAATAGGAGTAGCTGACAAATTACTGTAATTCCATTCCCATTTTCCTCATGGATTTTCTGGCTAAAATCATTGGCATTCTGAGTTGGGCACAGTGGCTCAGGTCTGTAATCCCAGCATTCAGAAGACTGAGCACAGAGGATTGAAGTGAGAGTTCCAGTCTCAAAAAACAAAAATCCTTAGCTTTCCATAACCACTTGAGCATACTGAAGATCAACTATGTGAAGATCATTCAAATCAGTAATACATACCCAGCCGCTGCCTCCTCACTTCACCCCCAAGAACTTACACAGTAGGGTCTAGATTATTTAAACTCTAAAGCCAGGTGCTATTTTTGTATTTCAAGCTCCCCCACCCGCAATACCCTTGTAAACTTTGACAAATTGTCCTGTTTCCTATGTAAAAAGGCAACAGCAATATCTCTGAATGAGAATTAAATGGAGCTACTATATCCTGAGAAAAGTGCCCTGTATAGTGAATGCTAAATAAAAGTTGTAAAAGTAGACTACACATCCCATTCCAACTCTGCCCCACCACAGATGTGAAAATAGGGTTCAGAATGGATACAAAACAGTAGCAATGAACAGCTTCGCCTCCTGTTAATTACAGCCATGTTAAGTATTCAGGTAGTAGATTATAAACAGGACGAAAGCTAGAAACCTAAGATTTCAAATTCTTAGTGTCTCAACTTTGGTCTTAAAATAGGTACCTGCCCTCCCTATAATTAATAATCCAGTTTGGTCTCTATCCTGGCAAATGGATTTAGCCTCAGGAGGCACCATTTCCTACCTCTAAAAATACCAAGGCGAACAATAGGCATCTATTTTCATTTGCACAGGACCTGGTGGAAAACGTCCACACTTCAGAAAGACTATTCCTTAGTTAAGGAATTATACCTTTGTGGTATTTCCACAAATACCCATCACAGTGTTCCCACCACCTCTGGACAGAGCAGAGGGTTTTTTTTTCACTGCACCAGATGGGGGAAGATAAAGTATGTATAAGGAGGCTGGTATACAGGGTTCTAGTAATGAAAGGGTTACAAAAACCTGCCCCTTCCAGAAGTAGTTTGTTTTTGATTCTGCTAAAATGAATTCACATGAAAAACATGGTTGTCTATTTGGTTTTCAGTCTCTTCTCTCTAGAACAAAGGAAAGAACAAAAACCATAAAACTTTTTAATAGCTGGAATAATTATTAATATAGTAATAAGCATTTGATGCTATTGAAGTTTCATTAACTATTTTCATAGCAACTTGTAACAATAGTCTACTTAAAAGTTACAAGGACAAACAACAGTTCAATCTATAAAATCTATTTTTTTTCTTTTTGTAATACTGAAAATCAAACCACATTTACCTTGTGTGTGCTAGAAAAACACACACCCACTATGATACAACCCAGCTCAACTTTCTTACTTTTGTACTTGGTTAGCAAGAGCCAAGTTTCAATGACATAAGAAAGCCATGTCATCCTCTTACAGTACAGTACAGTAAAAAGTCACTCTGCTGGGTCAAATGATGGCCTGCTTGTGGGACTGGGTCTTCATTTGACAATAAGTAAATATGCCTGGTCTTCTCACCTAAGACAATGCCTTATTTTATGTTTTGTTAAGCAATTTCCATACTGACTATATTTCTAGAATACTGCTTAGTCATCATTAGAAAATAATAAGACCAGTCACATAACTCAGCAGCTAGTCATGAGTCAGCAAATAATCTGAGTTGGTCATCTCCCCAAAAACTTCTTGGCAAGACAAACATGATCCCCTTGACTGTCGTGATACAACACTGAAAGCTTCTTGCTGGATAGCTACAGTATAGTTTATGTGTTTTCTAGACTCAGGAGCCAAATAGCAAATTCATGTCTAGCTAACACTTCCCAAATTACACATTTGTTACCACACAGCATTACCAGGGAAATGGTGTTAATTTACATAGTTATATAACTGTCAAGGCACTACAAAACAAAGGATAATCTAGATACAAATATACTTAGGACTACCTTCACATCTCACAAATGCACAGTTAGCAGTAGTTTCATGTCTCATAGACTTTTTCATAGGGTTTGGGGTACATCTTATGTCCTTAATAAATTTAGACATTTTTATTAGACCTATTTAATTGTGTGGGGCATATGGAGATCAGGACAGCTTTGTGGAACAAGTTCTCTCTTTCAACCATGTGGGTTCCTGAACTAAGTCAGGCTGTTGGACCTTCATCAAGCACCTTTACCTGCAGGGCCTCTTCCCTGCCCCTTTTTCCTTTTTATTGTTTCTAAATCTCCTTAGTGGACAGGGAAGACAAAAGAGTTGAGGAAAAGTCCCAGTATTCCAACTAGGTGTTCTTTTAGAAGAAGCCACATACATTTTATCAGGCATGCTTAGAAAAGTTACTGTTAAAAATCCAAGTTGGTTTCCCTTACAAATTGAACGTATTTCATTGTGCCTTTCCTAGAGATAAGATGGTTGCTACACATCAACTAAGGGGAAATATCTCTACTGATCAGTAGGCAGGATGAGGGTATAAGGCAGGCATTAATTAACACACCTGGAATCCCAGCACCAAGGACAACAAGGCAGAGTTTAAGGCCAGTCTAGACTATGGGGTCTGAGATTCTACTGAAAAATAAGTGCATTGGTTCTTTCCAAAGAGTACAAAACACCTTGTGCTCCACTACACACACCAGGTTGTGTGCATTTACACACACACACACACACACACACACACACACACACACACACACGTCTGCCAAATTGCACATGCTCCATCTTCTTGCTATTTGTAAAAGCCCCAGGGCTGTTTTTCTTAAGCCCATCTGGCCAACATCAACCCACAGGCTTTTCATTTGCTAAGCCTAATATCAGTTCTCTTCAGAGTACTTCCTACTTCCTCCTCCTGGTGTCTCACTGCCTCATCTTTGAACTTTCTGTAACACTCATTTCGTAACTTACCAATATTTAGCGTTGTGCTGTTTCTCAATTTCATTGGCCTGTAACCTTTTACTAAATTGGGAACGTCCAGAGAGAAGAATTCACGTTTTCTGGCATCTCCTTCTTACCTAATACACTATAACATGCGATTAATTCTTAGTAAAAGAACCCATCAAGGCCCTTCACATCTGGCACAAATATGCACCCTAGAAACACTGAAGAACTTTGTCTTTCTCTATGCTGGAATGCAGCTGCAACCCTGTCTCTGCAGCTTGCAAAACTGTCTCCTCTTATGCCTGTTACTTCACCAGCAAGTTCACTTATTTCCCAAACCAAGGTAAGCCTGGGCTTACTTTCAGATTTTTCCATCTGTCAAAAGGACACCTGAAATAAAAAAAAAAAAATCCTCAGATTTCCAACGGGGCTCTGCAAACAGAAAAAAAAAAAAAGTTTAAAAATAAATGAGCTGTACACCTCCCCTTATTTACCAGCCACTCCAAAGGGAGATTAGTCGGTGTCAGGATTAAACAGACCTTTGTACTACGGCGGCTTCTCACGGCCAGGCTGGCACTACTCGGGTCATCCTACCTACCTGGACAGCGGCGTGGAATAAAACAGGGTGTGCAGGGAGGACGCCTACCTCCGCCAGCAGGGAGGAGCCGCCAGGTGGGCTCCCCAGCTAGCCTTTGGGGGGTCCCCGCCAGGCCGACTGCCCGCAGCCGGCCCAGCTGATCGCGCCCACGTGACGGCCGCCAGCCAATCGCCCGGCGCAAGGCGGAGAGCGCGGCGGCGGCGGCGGCGGCGGGGCCTCCTCGGCACAACAAACACAGGCGGAACAGCTGGGCGGGCGCGGGCTCCCCAGCAGCGCCCCCCCCCGCCCCCCAAGAAGCCCAGGGTCCGAAGAGACCGGGGGGCAGTACGGCAGGGAGGCTGGCACCTAGGCGGGCACGGCCCACCGCCCAGGCACCGGGGCGTGTGAGTCCGGCCTCCGCAGCCGCCGGCTGGGTGCGAGCGCGGCCCTGGCGCGCGGGCCCGCGGGCCGACCCGGAGCGGTGCCCGGGCGCGCCCCCGACGCTGCGGCGGCGGCGGCGGGGACGGCAGCCGTGGGGGGGGGGCGGGGCGGGGCGGGCGTAGGAAAGTGGGGAGGGGTGTCAACCCGGGGCGAGCTGTCCGTGGACCGGCGGACGGCCGCGGCGTCGGTCACCGAGGGTGGCGGGGAGGCGGGTAGTTGGGGCGGGGGGGGGGGACCCGAAGGGGGTCGCGGCTGTTGCGGGCGGCTCGCGGGGCGCTCGGCTGCGCGGCGGGGGCGGGCCGACGGCGGCGGCCCGCCGCAGCCTCACAAAGAGCGACGGCCCGGCCCGCGGAACTACGGTCCTCTGGGGCCCTGGTGGGCCGAGCCGGGACCCCGGACGAGTGCCGAGGCGGGGGGGGGGGGAAAGAGGCACTTCCTGCCTGGGGCCCCCGCCCCGGGCCGCTCCCCGAGGGCTTCGAAGCGGCCGGCCCGAGGGCTCCCGAGTCCCCGCCGGCTCCGAGCCCGGCGCCGGCCGCCGTACTCACCTGCGCGCTGGGGAGATCGGCGCTGCCAGCAGCTCTTTGGCTCCTCAGCTGGGTCGAAGCCCCTCGGCCTCCAAAGTCTTCAGGTTTAGTCAGGCCTTGGCCCCGCCTCTCCCCTGTCGGGCCTCGGCGTCAATCACCCGGCGTGGCCCCGCCCTCCCTCCAGGCGGCTCTCCCGGTTGGCCCGCAGCACCCTTCATGCCTAGGCTCCGCCCCTTTTCCCTGGCACTCTGCCCCTTCCGCCGCGCCCCGCCCCTTCCCTGGCTCACCCTCCCCCACTCCGGCTCCCCTACACTCGGCCGCCCACCCCGCCCCGAAACCGCAGAGGATGGGCGGGCTCCTCGCTGCTCGCCCCGCCCCTAATTCGACGCTTTGCATTCTTACAGCCAATCAAGGAGGCTAGCTCTGCCTCCTCGGGCAAGGTGGCCAATGAGGTGAGGCTGAGGGCACACCCCCCCTTCCCAGCTGAGCGCACACAACACAGCATCCACGTGAGTCAGCTTCTTAAAGGCGACACCTCCGCCTGCCTAATTGCCGCAGCTGGGACTCGGTGCCAGTCATCGGCGGGCGTCGCCAGGTGGCGGCTGGGGCCTTAGCTTCCTGATAGCCAAGGAAGCCTGGAAGACGCGAAAACAACAGGCTGTTTTCTAGGCAAAAACAGGTATTTAGGTTAAAATGCACCCTACGTTGAAATGCTCGTTTTATTATTTCTTCAGGCCACTTCCCTTTACCTTACACAGAGTTACCTTTTACGAACAAATCCCCAACTCTTGAGTCTCAGTATGCAGGAATTCATGGACTAGGAATTTTTTTTTTCAACGTGCTCGATTTTATTTACAACCCCATAACTTTTCTCTTGGCCATGGAAGTAATGCTCAAAAATGTCGGTCTTCGATGTGGAGATGATGTCTTGTGAATCTCGAGATCTGTTGAAAAGGATCTTTGCCCTCACTAGTGTTCAAATTGACAGATTTTTGCCATTCCATTGGCTTTCCCAGGTAATAAATCTCTTGACTGACTGTGAAGATAACAAAAATATTTGGTCATGTCTGTTTCTCCAAAAAAATTTATAAAAATATGTAATATATATGCAAATATATATTACATAAAGCGCTAGTGTGTATATATATATAAAATTTCAAACTAACTAGTATAATAGTATATTATATATATAAATATATATATGTACACACACGCTAGCGTTTGAATTTAGTTTGCATAATGGAATAGGTGTCCTGAAGAAAACCCTAATACTTAACTCCTTAATCCTAAATCCTCCAGTATTTCATTCACTTAAAAAAAAAGTTACTCTGGCCTTCTTTGTAGAACATACCTTTAACCCCTGCTCACAAGGAGGCAGAGGCAAGGGGATCTCTGTAAATTTGAAGCCAGCCTGGTTTATATAGTGAGTTCCAGGACAGCCAAGGCTACACAGTGTCTCAAAAACAAAGTTGCTCTAAACATCAACAATGAAGGACTATCCTTGGATAAATGAGAATTTTGCAGGAGAAAAAAAAACCACTTAAATGTATTGGGAGTTCCCATAATTCTTTTATTTTTATTTTGCTTTCATACAAAACTTACATTGAGAGCTGTGCACACTGCACATTACATGGTTGTAATCTTGGCACTCTGGAAAACTGAAGCAAGAGGATCAGAAACTGTGCTACAGTGAAACTCTGTCTTAAATCAAGGTGCACATTTATCACAAGAAAGTACACTGCCTCATCCCTGCCCCCCAGTGTTTGGAAACAAGTCCAGGTCCTCACACACTAGGCAAGTACTTTGACACTAAGTTACATCGCCCTGCCCTTTTTGAAATGCTAGATTGAGACACATCCAGTTATATTGCCCTTCCTGGTAACTTGTTTCCACCTTACTGCTGCTGTTCCTGAGTAGCTGGGATCACAGACTTGTGCCACCACCCCAGCGTGATGCCTCATTTCCTAAGAGGCTTCTTCTGTTTTCTGCTGACAATTTCAAAATGGATATGGGAGGGAACATAGCATACTTTTTCAACTTAATTTAGCAGCCATGATCAGTCTCTTTTAATTTTATTATTTATATGGATTTGTATCTTCATATATGCATGTCGGTCTGGGTGCTGGAGGAGGCCAGGGAAGGTATCAGATCCTCGGGAACTGGAGTCACAGGCAGTTGTAAGCCATTCAACATGGATGTTAGTAACCTTGGAACTCATGTCCTCTGCAAGAGCATCAAGTATTCTTAACTATTGAGCCATCTTTCCATCCCTGATCATTCTTTGATATCAAATGTATTTTTATCTACAAATTTACTTTTGTCTCTATAATATTCTGGCATGCCATTAACATCTATTATTGAGTTTTTCTTACTGATGAACATGTAGGTTATTATTGATAAAACAGCACATGTTTCTCAGTATCATAATTTGAAAAAGAAGTACAGTGCCTAAGTCACAGGAAAGAGCAACTTTAAGAACTAGGTAAAAGGTGAAATAATGGAGAGTCTCCTGCCCTCCCCCATCTTCTTTAGATGGGGTCTCTGTTAGGATCCTGCCCTCACTTATGTACATGTGCAGCTCAGGGTCTTGCGTCTTATGTCGTCAGGGGGCACTGGAGACTATGTACGTGTCTTCAAAAGCCGGATGCAGACCCCACACTCTCTCTGTTCCCTGCTCTGCTCCCCCCCCCCACCACCACCATCTTTCTCTCTCTCCAGGCTTGGCTCTCCTCTTTCTCCTCCCCACTTTCCCTCCTAATAAAGCTCTAAAAACTAACACTGGGTTCTGTCATGACCGTGATCTTTCCACACAGTAACCAGTACCACAGCCAGCTCCGATTATCATCCTTTCATTGGTGCCATGATTTGGATCTCACTCTGTAGAGAGAACTCACAGAGATCTGCCTGGCTCTGCCTCCCAAGTGCTGGGATTAAATGGGTGTGCCACCACTGCCCCTATGTAGCTCTGACTATCCTGAAACTCATAGAGATCCACCTGCCTCTGCCTGCAGAGTGCTAGGATTAAAGTGTCTGAGTTTTTAAATCACTAAATCTAATTTTGATAATAGTAAGGTAAGTACTGTTTTCATCCTTATTTTATCAATGATGAATTAACTAACCACAGTACTTACCCTGACCCAGCTCACTTGATACAGTTATGAAATACAGTCTTTATAAACTTTAAGGAAGATGGAAAAATCCTATCTCTAAAGGTTGATCTGGATGGTGTGTCATGCCTATTTTGAGTACCGGGGAAGTGGGACCAGACGGAACGGAAGGGACAGTTCATTGTCGGCACAGATGGATGCACAGGTCTCCCAGGCCCCGGCTTCCAAGATGATAAAAAGAGAACAGTGGCTGTTCCAGAAAAGACTGCAAGCAGTCTCTTCACTTCATGAACTGCTCCTGGTATGGGCCCAGAGTAAAGACCGTTAAGAAGCTGGCTATTTGAGACTGCCATGGCCGCAGCTGTCCGAGACATTTCAGAAGCAAGTGTCTTCCACATGCTTCCCAAGATCGGTGTGAAGCCAGATTTCTGCCGGAGCTGTGCCATTCCCAGCACGACGTCTGTGCATCCGCATGACGAAGTCTGAAAGAATGGAAACCCTACACGGGTTAGACCTGTTGCTGTTTCCCCACCCCCTCCTTCCACCACAGCCCATGGAGCTGGATCTTTAAGGACAGAAGAGAAACTGTCTTCTTGGGGGTGGGGAGTGGGCTGGAGGAATAGCTCAGGGGTAGAGCATTTGCCTAGTTTGGTTGAGCTTAGCCTTAAGGTACATGGGCTGAGAAAGGATAGCCTAAAATAAATCCATACTTTAATTCTAATAAAATACAATTAAATATAATGTAACAAAATGAAAGGGGGAGGGAAAGAGGACCGAACTATATCCCATGGAATTTGGCTGCAGTAGCTTAGAATAAATTGATATTTATTTGAACCTTTATTATTATAGTTTATTTTATTTTATTTTATTTTATTTTATTTTATTTTATTTTATTTTTCAGAGCTGAGGACTGAACCCAGGGCCTTGTGCTTGCTAGGCAAGCGGTCTACCACTGAGCTAAATCTCCAACCCCATAGTTTATTTTTTTAAGATAAATCTCTTGTAGCTCAGGGTGTCCTCAAAATTGCTGTGTATCTGGGAGTGACCTTGAACTCCTGATCCTCTTGCCTCTACCTCTCTGGTGCTGAGATTACAGCTACATGCCATGATGCCAGCCAGGTTTTTGTTGCAATTTTATAACAGTAAAATTCTTCCACCAAGAACATAGTATATATCTCAACTTATTCAAGTATTTATTTATTTTAGAGACAGAGTCTTATGTAGCCTAGGCTGGCCTTCAATTTCAGGACCTCCTGTTTCTACTTCTCAATTGCTGAGATTCCATTTGTGTGACATCATGCCCTGCTTTCATCTTGAAGTTTATATGTTTTTTTTTGAGGATGTTTTGTCATGAGTTGTGACAGTCTTTCAAATTGATATTTTGAAATCAGAACTCTGAGTAGCCCAGAATGTGACTAATTGGAAGTATGGCTTTTTACAAGGTGATTAAATTTAAATGAGGACATGAGGATGGAGTCTAATCCAGTCTGACTGAAGCCCTTATAAGAAGAGATTTGAACCCACTTTTACATATCGGGTAGATGCAGATAGAAAACAAGTCTACCAGCCTGGATACAGGATAGGGTATCTATTTACAAGCCTGGTTACAGGATAAGGCATCTATCTACCAGCCTGGATACAAGATAGGACATCTATCTACTAGCCTGGATACAGGATAGGGCATCTATCTACTAGCCTGGATACAGGCTAGGACATTTATCTACTAGCCTGGATACGGATAGAGCATCTATCTACCAACCTGTTCACAAGATAGGTTATCCATCTACCAACCTACAAGCCTGGTAACAGGATAGGGCATCTATCTACAAGCCTGGATATAGGATAGGGCATCTATCTACCAGCCTGGATACAAAATAGGGTATCTATCTACCAGCCTGCAAGCCTGGATCCAGGATAGGGCATCCATCTACCAGCCTAGTTACAGGATAGGGCATCTATCTACAAGCCTGGACACAGGATAGAGCATCTATCTATCTACCAGCCTAGATACAAGATAGGGTATCTATCTACCAGCCTACAAGTCTGGTAACAGGATAGGATATCTGTTTGCAAGACTGGTTACAGAATAGGCCATCTATCTACCAGCCTAGTTACAGGATAGGGCATCTATCTACCAGACTGGATACAGGATAGGGCATCTATCTACCAGACTGGATACAGGATAGGGCATATATCTTCCAACCTGGGAGAGATACCTCAGAAGAATCTTCCCTGCTGATATCTTGATCTTGTACTTTTTCTTCTATAACTATTGAAAATTTAATATTTTCTGAAGCCACATAATCTGTGGTATATGTTGTGGCACCTCCTATCAAATTGTAATACAGAGTGTACTAGAAATGACTTCCCATATTTATGTTTTTATTAGGAAAGTTAATGTCCATTTGCCTGAATTTTCTTGATAGAAAAATTTTTATCTGTAAATAATGACGATCTTACCACCTGCTTTCCAGTCATTTTGCATTTTGTTTCTTCTTAAGTCCTTGTTTGTTTATTCTTGAATACATGAATATTTCTATCAATCAATTTCAGGAATTTGTAGGGTTTTTTTTTTTCTAATATAGAATAAGGAATGGCTAGGTGTGGTTGTGCCTACTTTTTTGTTTGTTTCTTTGTTTGTTTTTCCAAGACAGGGTTTCTCTGTATAGTATTGGTGCCTTTCCTGGCTCTTGCTCTGTAGACCAGGCTGGCCTTGAACTCACAGAGATCCGCCTGACTCTGCCTCCCGAGTGCTGGGATTAAAGGCGTGTGCCACTACTGCCGCCCGGCAGGTTGTGCCTACTTTTAATCTCAGGAGGGATTAAAAGGGAGGCAGAGGCAGGGGGAATCTCTGAGTTCAAGGCTAGCCTGGTCTACATAGGGAGTCCCAGGCTACTTCTTCCACCTGTTCTCTTTTGCTCATCTCAGCATTAAACCAGCTTTGCATTGCCATATAAAAGCTTCATTATTGATGTGTTAAATACGACATTCTTTGAGAGTCTAAAATCAGAAACTGTGATAAGTTAAAAACCAGAAACAAGGGGTTGGGGATTTAGCTCAGTGGTAGAGCGCTTGCCTAGCAAGCACAAGGCCCTGGGTTCGGTCCTCAGCTCTGGAAAAAAAGAAAAAGAAAAAAAAAAGAAAAAGAAAAACCAGAAACAAGAGCATATTAATATACACCAACATACCCTGGTCTTTTTTCTGGTCACTAACAATACTTCCTGCCCAAGTTGTTACAGTCATCTACCGAAGTAGGTGATCCGTTTAATAACTTCTAACTCTGGGTCAGACTTTTTGACCCTACGGATGGTGCTTCCATTGGCTTCTCCATTGCTCCGAGTTCCCTTGCCTTGTTTTGGAGGATCCTTGCTGGAACTGCTCCTATAAAGAAAAGAACACCTTTCCCTTGCCTCCTCACACTTCCAGTATTCTAATGTGTGTCCCCCCCCACCTGCCTCCCTCTGCAAATAGTCCCTCCTCATCATTTAGAGTTCCATTAGATCCAAAGGAAATGAACTGCCTCAATTCTCTTCCTTAACATTTCTGTCCTTATCACTTATTTTCTTGGTACTTCCATCAGTCTCAGATGGTAATCTCTGTTCTTTTCCAAAGCCAGAGAGACTGTGATGGAGGATACTGATGGATACAGAGAACTCTCTAAATCTTGAAACTCAGTCCTAAATGGAGCCCATATCTCTTTTCAACAGCAGAGACATTTCTTTAGGCCGTGACTGTCACTTCCCTCCTGTGTGTTAGTGGGTTATAAGCCAACCCCTACCCCTGCCCTTGCCTCCTACCTGCCCTACCAATACTTTTAACTTCTTAAATTGCTGCAAGTATTTATCATCTGAGTTGTTGGAATCTGCTAAATAAAAATTGTAGGAGGCATTGTTTTAAACTAAGCTACTATACTACTCTAGGCTTAAGGGGGGGGGGGGGCAGTCACCAATGCTATAGTTGTACACCACCAAGCTGAAACTAAGTTGTTTATCTGACCTTCAGAAATCAGGATTAGATAGCTGGGCAGTGGTGGTGCACGCCTTTAATCCCGGAACTCTCAAGGCACAGGCAGGTCTCCAGAGTTTGAGACCAGCGTGGTCTACAGAGAGTTACAGGACAGCTAGGCCTACACAGAGAAACCCTATCTCAAAAAACAAAAAAGAAAGAAATCAAGGTTAGAGCCAGATGCGGTAGCAAAGCTTGGTGTACTTGAGGCTGCATGATCTGAGTTCTGCGCCAGCCAGTCTCTGAACAAACCAGTTAGAGAGGCAACATGCTAATTTCTATTGACATAACAATGAAGTTCCTTTTGCCTTAATCAGAACACACAAAGGGAGTTATTAAAATCTATTGTTTTGTAACCCTAGGGATCAAACCCAGGGCTTTTACATGCTGGGCAAGTGATCTTCTAAGTTATCTATTCTGCCCACACCCTACAAAGAAAGTAACTTTGAAATGATCAGTCTGCATTTCACTTTTTATTTCTGCTTTCTGCAATCTTTTCCATTTGAAAAACTGAAACTCTTTTGTTTAGTTCATCAGAACTCTCATTTTGTTTTATGGAATGAGGTGTTTTCTGACCTAAAAACTTAAAGCCAATTAAACTCTTCAGGATGAATTATTTTATTGTACATTTGTCCTTTGCCAGATCTGTTTTGCAAATGATCAAAGTCTCACATCCCTGTGCTCCTGGGAACCTCACGCCAGCTAATGTGGACCAAGCTAGAGGGCTAACTCCTCTGGAGCAGTTCTGTCCCACTAGTGCAGCTGACTCAGTGAGGACTCTGAAAGACTTGGAGTGGGGATGGGCCTCTCCTGGCTGGATCATCTGATGTCAAGATGAACATGCCCCGGGCAGTCAACAGTGGCTTTGGGTTATGGGAGATCACAGTCCCGTATACTGGCAGGCAGCTCTTTCTTCCCCCACTCCCCACCTCTGTCTTTCTCTTTCTCCCCTCTCTCCCTCCCTCTCTAACTCCCCCCCCCCATCTGTTTTCTAACATTTGTTTAGAGTAGTACTCAGTCATTGTGCTTATTTCCTAGATCTTGGGGAGAAACACTAGGCTTTTCTTTTTCAATTCTGTCTCTTTCTTGTGTGTGTGTGTGTCTTGAATGTAAAGCAGACATGCCTGTAGTATGTAACCGTCTACACTGCATGAACAAGGAAAGGATGGTGGTCTAATAATAGCTGGGACATCTTAGATAAAACTCAGTGTGGTGGCTCTGGAGGCTGAGACAAGATGATTGCAGAGGGTTCTTAATAATCCTGAACCAACTATGAGATCCTGTCTAAAAACAAAAACCCAAACCTTAGCTGGGTGTGGTGTTGCACACTTTTAATCCCAGCACTCAGGTGGTAGAGATAGGTAGATCGCTTTGAATCCAAGGCCGGTCTGGTCTAGAAAGAGAGTTCCAGGCAGCCAGGCTTACATAGTAAGGCCCTATCTCCTATCATAAACAATCCACTAAAAATGTAGCTTTTTGGGTGCTGAGCAAGCTAGGGAAATAACGCCAGTTAGCAGCATTCCTTATTAGTTTTTGCTTCAAGTTTCTAACTTGAATTCCTGCCTTGGCACCCCTTGATGATGAGTTTGATCTGTACACCAAAATAAATCCTTTCCTTCCCAAGTTTCCTTTGGTCACGGGTGTTTATGACAGCAGTAGAAAATCAAATGAATACAGAAATTGGTACCAGAGAGTAGGCATCGCTGTTATGGATGTGGCCATATGGTTTTATTCCTTGGATAGTTTTATGAGAAGGTGGCATCTGGGACTCACCAAATACTCTGAGTTCTAATGGTCTTGGACAGCTCTATTTCCTTCGCTCTACAATCTGCAGTCACATAGCTTAGCCTGGTTCAAATGTGATTTTTTTTTTTTTTTTCATTTGAGACACAGTCTCACTGTGCAGACCAGGCTGACCTCAGACTGGCAGATCTGCATGGTCTCTTCAGTTATTCTTTACTAGAAAGTAGTAGCAAAAAGGGTGGCCTGGCATGGTGATTGTTTTCTTAAGCTCCGAGACAGCTGGTGGCCCTGGTGGTAACAGGTGCTGTGCCAACACCCAGCTTCCCTTCCCAGCAGAGCCACAGATTCTCTGTGTGACACTTCAGGTTTTCCAGGAAGCAGATGCCAAGCTACCATCAGACAATCCGGAGATAATGAAGGAAACACAGTGAGGCATGAACACCAGTGAGCTGCAGTCAGCTGGAGAGGGACATCGGTTCTCCTGTGTAGCTGAAGCTTGGAAGGAGATAGGCAAAGAAGGAGGCTTGGGCAGAAAGAACCTAGGACTGCAGACACCCCCAAGGAAAACAGGTAGCAGAATCCCATCCCAAGCAGAAAGATGTAGTACCCTTAGCCCTCAGGCATCCTGCCTGGCTGCTACAAGAAGTCTGTATGTTCTATTCTGGGCCAAGTTGTGGATGGCCAGGAAGCTGTCCCCCGCAAGCCTGTCTTTAACCGTGATGTGAATGCAGAGACCCTCTCTGTTTCTTTTATGGGTCTTCTTCCTGATGTCCCTTCCCCCATGTCATTGTGCATCACTATCCCTGTCCTCTCAGAAGCCTAAGCTTTGGATGATGTATGGCCATTGTTCCTGAGTTCCCACGTGAGAATATACTTCTCACTTATCCTTTGCACGCCTTCCTAGAAAAACATCTGCTTGGCCTTCCTGTCTTTCCTTCTTGATAGAGTCACCTTAGTGGATTTGAAAAAAAATATTTATTTTTATTTATGTGTCTGTGCGTGAGTGTGCACTTGTAAGCCAAGGCCAAAAGATGGCATCTGACCCCCTGTCGCCAGAGTTCTAGGCTGTTGTGAGCTGCCTTACTTGGGTGCTGGGAACAGAACTTGGTTCCTCTAGAAGAATAGGCAAGTGCTCTCAACTGCTGACCGTCTCTCTAATACAGCTTAGTGTTTTAAATATTAAAGATTATGTCTAGGTTTGTTAGAGAGATATGCTGGGACAGATTCTGAGTGACCAGATCCTTTACATAATACAGGCCACTCACATCAGGGGAAGCTGGAATATGGTAGAGATCCACCAGCAACCTGCAGGCAAAAGAAAATCTTTATATTTATAGATGTTAGAAGGAAAGGGTCTCGGAGCTCAAGGGAAGGAGTTTCTGAGCTTAGGAGACTAGTGAAGGCATGAAATTACTTAGATAGGATATATAGGATATAAGGCATAATTTAGGAAACTAATCCTAATGTCTCAGCCTACCATGGGGTTGCTACAGGTTAGGAGCTAAGCAATTTGGGGGAGTCACTAGTAGGAGATAAGGTGTGGGTGAGCTCCTCTACAGTGTCAGCTGCTTTGATCTAACACTTAGAATTTCAGATGTTGGGGTTTTATATATTATAGTACTTCCCTCACCACTGAAACCGTCTAACGTATTCATGGTCCCTGACTTTCCAGATGTTCAAAGCTGTGTGTGTTCTAGAAATGTTCAACTGTGTCAAATGACATTTCATATTATGTACAACATCCATATATATGTCCATCAGTCTATCTGTCCTGGCTTACACATCTATCTTTATCTGTGACTCTTTGTTTCTATTTCTTTAAGCCTACTGGTGTCTTAATGTCTCACTCTTCTCTTTAGTGTGTGAACCTAGACTCCTATGTCAGAGGACATTTTTTTTTCTCTACATGTCTGTAACTCTCACAAATATGTCACAGGAACTTTGTTTTGTTTTTGTTTTTTTTATGAGATAAGGTTTCATGTAGCCCAGACTAGTCTTGAACTCGTGACCCTCCTTCCCCTATCTCTCAATTGCTGCCATTATAGGCATGCCTAGCTTTTAGTAGAAGAATTTTTAAAACCTCATGTTAGCTTTAAAGATGTGAGCTGGCTGGGTGGTGGTGGCACACGCCTTTAATCCCAGCACTCAGGAGGCAGAGGCAGGTGGATCTCTGTGACTTAGAGGCCAGTCTGGGAGTGGCCGAGTGAGTTCCAGGAAAGGCCAAAACTACACAGAGAAACCCTGTCTCGAAAAACCAAAACCAAAACCAAAACCAAAAAAAAAAAAAAAAAAAAAATGTGAGCTGTCTACTCTCTATAGGTGACAGTATAAATTTGGAAGGTACTAGCTAAAATTAACACCCCTTCCTCTCCCCTACCCCTTTTCTTTTGGAGACAAAGTTGGCCTGGAAATTGCTATGTAACTCAGGCTAGCCTTGAACTCCCTTTTGTCTCTGCCTTCCCAGTGCTAGGATTATAGGTATATGCACCACACCTGGTAATTACATCTTAAAATAGATAAGACAGTCTGGGCCTCATGTCACAGGCCTATAATCTCAGCTACTTGGGAGGCCGAGGACTGAGGATTCAAAGGCCTGCCAGGGCCACTTAGCAAGACTCTGACTGAAAATAAAAATGTACAAAGGTCTGGAGATAAAATACAGTGGAAGAGTGTTTGCCTAGCATTCGAGAGGTCCTAGGTTCATTCAGTTCAGTCCCTAGAATGCAAAATAAATAATTAAATTAAAGGGCCAAAACTTTAGGCTAGCCACTTACTCTTCTAGTAAACACCAGAATAGATTTGTACAAATGATTAGTTGTTTCCAGCAGTATTCCAACAAAACCAACAATGTCAATGGAAAAAAATTATGACACTATAAGAAATGTTAAACTATGGTACAGTCATTCTGTGTAGCCTTTGATGGAAGTGGGCTATTTAAGTCAGGAATGATGGTGTGTGTGTGTGTGCCTGTCATCCCAGGACTTGGCAGGTGAAAGTTATAGAAGAGAAGAGGCCCTCCTGGACTGCGTGGGATACTGTTTTGAAAACCAACAAGCAAACAAACAAAAAACAGAAAGAAAGGGGAAGGGGAGAAGGGGAATATTGCTATAGAAAAATACCCCAAATAGCCAAATATGATGTCACACTTCTGTCATCCTGAAAGGACCAGGCAGACGCCATAACAGGCTGTCAGTCTTCTCTCAGAGATCAGGCCTCAATTTCAGTTTCCTGAGACTTGAGCAAGCAGTTTGTGGGAGGGCCATGAACAAAAGACATAGTCCTCACAGTAGCTCCCTTTCTGCACGTACTCTGACTGCTCAAGGTTCAGCCAGTTGTTTACTGTCTGGGACCCCTCACCAATTTAGAACTACGTGCATGGGTCAATGTGAAAGCCTGGGCCACTGAGCCAGCCCCCACAGTCAGTACATGCTAGGTCAGCCAGCCTCCATGGCAGCTCAAAGACTTGTCCAGGCCTGACCAAAAATCAGTAACTGTAACCCCCAACTGACCCTAGCCAATTAAAAGTTACAAACATGATTGCCACTTGCATAAACCAATCCTGAGTTTGTAGACCCCCAAACTCCTTTGTTTTAAAAACCCTGCCCAATTGCTACTCGGGGTCTCTCCTGCTCTGCTGCTTCGTCAGACAGACTGAGAGTCCCAAGTTAACTCACAATATAAAGACTCTTTGCTTTTGCATCGGATTTGGTCTCTTGGTGGTCTTTGGGGGACTCTGGGTACAACAATCCCACTACTTAGGAGGTCAAAAGGAGGTAGGAGAATCAAGTATTAAGGCCAGTCTGGGATATATAGAGAATATTAGTCCAACTTGAGCTACATGATGAGACCCTGTCTCAGGAAAGATCCCAAAATATATTGGATAAGAAAATTAAGTTGAGCCGGGCGCTGGTGGCGCACGCCTTTAATCCCAGCACTCGGGAGGCAGAGGCAGGCGGATCTCTGTGAGTTCGAGGCCAGCCTGGTCTACAGCGCGAGATCCAGGAAAGGCGCAAAGCTACACAGAGAAACCCTGTCTCGAAAAACCAAAAAAAAAAAAAGAAAATTAAGTTGTAGAATATATTTGATATAATTCCACTTTTTTTGTTGTTTAAAATCTATAATGTGAAAAAAGTTGGGCAATGGTGGTGCACACCTTTAATCCCAGCACTCAGGAGGCAGAGGCAAACAGGAGTTTGAGGCCAGCCTGGTCTACAGAGTGAGTTCCAGGACAGCCAGAGCTATACAGAGAAACCCTGTCTGGAATAAAACAAAAAAACTCACGATAGTGTGTATATAAAGGTGAACATACTTTAGGTTATGGAAAGGCTTAGTATTATATACCAACACTAATAGTACAAAGGCAATAATATGTGTGTATAGTTTCCTGAAGACTTTTTTTAAAAGGTTAAAAAGTGTATTACATTATTTTATATGAATGGGTATCATCCCTACCTGTATGTCTGTGCACTGTATGTGTGACTGGTGCCCATAGAGGCCAGGAGAGGATATGACCACCTGAAACTGGAGGTACAGATGGTTGTGTGCTGGCAATCAGACCTAGGTCCTCTGGAAGGGTAGCTGGTGCTCTTAACTGCTGAGCAATGTCTCCAGCCCCTCCCCATGACTTTTGAAAATCATGGATTTCGTTGGATGCTTGCATTAGCTCATGTAATATGTGATTCCTTTTCAGTCTGTTAATACAGTGGTCACAAAGATTGATTTTTGAGTACTGAACTCAATTTTCATCCCTCCAAGGAATAAACCTCACTTGGTGATGTGTACATAATTATTTTCATGGCGGTCAGAGGACAACTCTCAAGTGTTGGTATTCTCCTTCTACCATGTAGTTCCTAGGGATCAAACTCACAAGAGGTGAGGCTTGGCAGTAAGCACATTACCCACTGAGCCATCTTGTTGGCCCTACAATTATTTTTACAGATTGATTATTTTTGCTAATTTGTGTGTGTGTGTGTGTGCCTATGTAAGACCAGATGTTCTCTATCATTTCCCCCTATTCCATTGAGGCAAAGTTTCTCCCTGAACTTGGGTTTAATGTTTTCTCAGATATGCTAGAAGCCAGCAGTCACCAGTGATCCTCTTGTCTCTGTCCCCTGCAATGCTGGGGTTATGAGCATGCTTGGAATCCAAACTCTGGTCCTCAGCATTGTGCAGCAAGTGCTCTTAACCACTGAGTCACCTCTCCAGCCTCTGTTTTTGCTAATATTGTTTTTGTTTTTATTTTTAATTTTTTCTTTTGACACAGGGTTTGTCTGTGTAGCTTTGGAGCCTTTCCTGGAACTTGCTTTGTAGATCAGGTTGGCCTCAAACTCACAGAGATCCACATGGCTCTACCTCCCAAGTGCTGGGATTAAAGGCGTGAGCCACAACCGCCCGGCGTGTTTTTGCTAATATTGTGATGATGATTTTTGCATACAGAACAACATTGCTCTATCATTTTCTATTTTGTACTGTCTTCATTTGGCTTTGTTTTTTAGGTATAGTAGCTTCCTCGTATGATTTGGGAAGTGATTCCTCATCTGTTTTCTGGGAAGTGTTGAGTAGAACATTGAGTAAGCTTTTCACTGAACTCTCCACTGAAACCATCTGGGCCTGGGAGTTATAACACGTTCCGTTGAAGTCATGGAGCTAATCAAAGTACGTGGTTCATATTGAGTGTGATGTAGTGTTTTTTTGTTTGGTTGTTTGGTTGGTTGGTTGGTTGTTGGCGTCCAGCCTTGACCTGTTGAACAGTCCTTGAAGTGGGGGAGTGAAGAATTGAGAAATGCTAGATAGGAAAAAATATAGATGTAGATGAAGAAAAAGATAGAGATGCAGAATAGCTTTGGGAGGGCCCTGGGTCAATATCCAGTTGCCTCGAGTTTATTCCTAATGGACATTTTATACACTAGCAAGAAGGGAAGCAAAAGACCTCCCCATTTCAAGATCAAAGTACAAAGTACAAACAAGTTTAGACCCTTTCTTAAATCCCAAAACACCTGGTACCCACACCTTGCAGCAAAGCATCTTGTAATTAGGCCTTGAAGTATAAGACACCTGGTAACCACACCTTTGGCCAAAATATCCTATTATGCAGCCTGACAGGGCAAAGGAAACTCTGACTCTGTGACCTTAAGTCAAAACAGTAACAAATCACAAGTTGGAATTTTTGTGGGCTCCCACATTTGGTGAACAAATTAACCCTTTTGATACAGATGATCAGTTTTATGTCTATAGAGTTATTATATTTGTTGGTTATGTTTTTGATATATGTAAGGTCTGTGGTGAGCTCCTATTTCACTGTTTATATCTTCTTTCATTTCCCTTTACCAGTCTTGCTGTACATTTCTCTTTACTGATCTTTGCAGAGCCAGCTCCCTTTCACTGATATTTTTGTTTTCATCCTTGTTGCTTCTCCTGCTTATTTTGGCAGACTGTTACTGTCTTCCTCTTCAAGGCTCTTGGGGTGAGAGCTACATCATTAGCTTCTCTTTACTCTTTTCTAATGTGAGCGCTTAGTGCTGGGAATTATTCCTTTCAGCCCTGCTGTGTGGCATCCCTTGTGTTTAGATAGGTTGTATTTTCGCTCACACTCTGCTCAGTGGACTTTAAATCTTCTCAGGAGACCTTCTCTTGGCCCATGAAATATTAAAAGTGTGCTGCTCTCTTGTTTCTGAGTGTGGAAGATAGGAAGTCTTCCATTGGTTTCTAGTTTGATTCCATTGTGGGCAGAAAATACAGTGTATAACTTCAACTTTCTCTGTCTTTAAAGTTACATTTATTAATTAGCTCTGTGTGTGTGTGTGTGTGTGTGTGTGTGTGTAGTATACACGTGTGCTGTGTAGGTACTTTCAGAGGCCAGAGGCATCAGACTCTCTGGAGCTGGAGCTGTAACAGTGAGTTGTGGGCAGCCTCATGTAGGTGCTGGTAGTGGAATGTAGGTCCTCTTCAGAGCAGTCCATGCTGTTATCCACTGAGCGATCTCTTTAGCCCCTCATTTTGTCATTGCTATTTTTGAGACAGGGGTGTTTAAGTCTCCAGCCATAATTATGGGTTTGTCTATTTCTCTTTTCAACTCTATCAGGTTTCTTTTTGTACACTTTCATGTAGAATTGCTATGTCTGCTTGACTGGTCTTATTCATTTATTGCGATGTAATGTTCTTCATTGTCCCTGGTAACTTTTATTTGACTTGAAGTCTACTGAAAGTCAGACCTAGACTCTTGTGCATTTTCTACCACACTATGCCATCCGTACGCCGTTCCTTTCCATGTTCTGTACAAAATGACACTACCACACGTGATTCCAGTCTTTTGAAAGAATCTGGAAGGAAACCCTTGAGGATATTCTCTTTAGTTACTCCTAGACTATACACTTACAGGTGATTTTGTTTTCTTCTCTCTTTTCTCATAGGTTCTGATTTCTTTTTTGTACAAGAATGCATACTACATAAATAAATAGGAAAGAGCCTTTTAAGAAAGAAAACAGACAGACGAAAAAATTGTTGAAAGTGAGGCCAGCTGTCAGTGGGCACAGTGTGAAAGGAAAACAACGGTCTGAGAATAGACACGACTTACATATTCTGCCCTCATTTGTGGAAATGACTCCGTTTATATACTGGACGAGCTTCTGAAATGCCGAAGCTTATTCTAAATAGGCAAAGGAAAGTACTTATATAAATAACATTGTAGTAATTTTCTCTGAAAAGTAGTAGCCATACATTTATTTGCATTTTGTAGTTTGCAGAGCATTGAATGCAGGTTGCGTATCCCTCATCCTAAATTCTTGGAACCTGAAGGGTTTTAGATACTAGATTAAAAAAAAAATATTTGCATACACATAAAACCCTATCTTGGGGATAGGAGCAAAATATAAACATGAAGTTCACTTCTTCTTTATATACAGCTTGTCCATGTAAACAGAAGCTAATTTTTGTGCATCTTTTATGTGGTTATTTTAATTCAGTCTCTGTGGTGCTGGAGATTGAACCCAGGGCTTTGTACATGATAAGCAAGTGTTCTGCCATGGAGCTACTCCATAGCCCCTACTAGGGCACCCAGACTTTCATGGAAGCCTGTCACATGAGGTCAAGCATGCAGTTTTCCCCTTGTATTGTCTGTTGATACTCAAGGAGTTTTGAATTTTGGAGCATTTTGGATTTCAGTGGTTTGAATTAGAGGGGTGTGTGTGTGTATGTGTGTGTGTATGTATGCATGTGTGTATGTATGTATGTGTGTGTATGTATGTATGTATGTATGTGTGTGTATGTATGTATGTGTGTGTATGTATGTGTGTATGTATGTATGTATACTTAGTCTCTAATCTTTCCAATATGGATGTGAGTGTGTGCGTGTTGTTGTTGTTTTTAAATCTTGGGCACAGAACCTAGGACCTTGTGCACACTAAATAGGCATTCTACACAGAGCTATATAGCTCCTCCACTCTGCTTTCTCATTTAAAAAATATTGGATTATATATATCTGTGTGTGGGTGTGTGTGTGTGTGTGTGTGTGTGTGTGTGTGTGTGTGTGTGTGCATGTAGGTACCCAAAGAGGTCAGAAAAAGGCATCATATCCCCTGGAGCTAGAGTTATAAGTGGTTCTGAGCCACCAGTCATGGGAACTGGGTTATGGGAACTGTACTCAGGTTCTCTCCAAGAGCAGCAAGTACTCTTAACCAATCTGCTCTCTGTCAGCCCCTGCTTTCTTCTTTTTATGTTCTCCAAATCAACCTGGAATTTAGAGTTTCTAATGCTTTGATCACTACAGAGGGAAGGAAAGGCCATCCAGCACTTACAGTCCTGCCCTGTGATTGCTCCACCTGGTTTTCTCTCCACTCCATCACCTTTGAATGTGATTAACTTACAAATGGCAGTTTCCAATCTACCCGGATGAAGCCATTTCTACAGCATTTCTTCCACCGATTTCCGTCTGAAGCTGCCCAGTGGCTACCCTGTGCTGTCTTCTTGCTTGACTGGGCCCTGGAAGTGAGCAGACAGGGAAGACCCTCATTCCTTAGCATGCACAGTCTGCAGGGCAGGGCTTGTGGGGGGCGGGGGATGCTAAAGCAATGCAGCTTCTGACGGCTGCTGGGTCTGTTGAGGAAGGGAAGGGAGAGAGAAGCTCATTAGTGCCTTGGCACTGATGGAAAGAGCCTTCATGAGGAGGTGGAATTGTTGCAGGCTCCAGAAGAAGAGACCAGGGAGTGGTGATGAAAGCTCAGAGATTTCCTGGAAGAAGGAACCACAAGAGAAGTGTGCCAATGCTGGATGTGGTTAGCACTGCTACATGGGAGGCCGAGTCAAGGAAGGTCACTGTTAGTTCCAGTCCAACCTGGCCTACAAAAAGAACAAAAGGAAAAGCAAGCCAGCCAGCCAGCCTGCAAGCCAGCCAGCCAGCCAGCCAGCAAGCCAGCAAGCCAGCAAGCCAGCAAGCCAGCAAGCAAGGAAGCAAGGAAGCAAGGAAATGTCCTAAGGCCGTCGTTTGTCTGAGGAGCCAAAGTGAAGATCTCCGTGACCGGAGTGACCTCTTGCAGGTCCATCGCCCACTAGTCTTAGGCCCTGCTTATTTTTCAGTCATCCTCAGAACAGACAAAGGGCCCCAGGGCCTTCCCCAAAGGTCTTTCTTTGTGTGACTTGAGCCAGTCTGCTCCAGCGGGTTCTACAGCGGCCCTCAGCACTGACTCCGCCTTAATTTCAGATGATGGAGCCCTACATCACCCCCCAGCCTCAGTTTCCCAACCCCAAAGTGCACATTCTGCCATTGTCCTTTCCTCCCACTGAATTCAGGTTTTACTTCCCCAAATATTATGAATCTTTGAACGCTAGAACGGAGTCTCTGTTTTATATCTGACTTCTCCAAGTGCTCCGCCCATCCACCCGCCTCTGGAAGTGCTGGGCTGTTTCTGTAAAGACACACCAGCGAGACCAGCGGGTACAGAGTACTGTCTTGAGAAGTACACAGGGTTGCAGTAAAGCTGGAGTTGTTGACCCAACTATAAGAACTGGCAACATGGTTAGTTGTAACAAGAAAAAGGAGGGCTGTGTGGGCACTGCAGCTGCCTGGCTGCTAGCTCCCAGCCTCCCCCGCCACCTGGGGCGGGAGCAAAGCTGTTTTCCTAGTCCTCTTCCGCACTCAGGGATGCGTTGACAGGAAAAGTTCCGCTATCAACCCAACGGGCCTCTGAGTCGGCCAGTATTTGAGGAGGGAATGTTACCACCCGAGCAGCCCGTTTTGTACCCACGCCATCTTTGAAAAGCTTACACGAAAGGAAGGAATGTGGAGAAGGCAAAATCTTGCTCAACTCCACACTCGGAGATAAAGCAAGCTTTCCAAATTTCGGTCTGTTGCCTCAGGCTCCTTGTGATGGTCATTCCTTATCAGCTTGCCTGGAGCTAGAATCCCTGGGAGGCCGGTGAGGTGCATCTCTGGATGTGTCTGTGAGTTTCCAGAGAGGCTAGTTGACTGACAAGGAAGAGCCACTCTGAATGTGGGTAGCTCCTCTCCAGAAGTGGGAAAGCAGAGGGCCAGTAGAGCTCCAGCACGCCAGATTCTGTTTCCTGGACCCCCTTGCTATGAACTGAGCTGCATCTGCCACCTGGTTCTCTTTGCTGGGACGAACCAAATCTCCTGAAACTCTGAGTGAAATAACGCACCTCCCACCCTCTAAGTTGTTTCTGCCGGGTATTTCAGAAGCAGCAATGATTAAAGTGACTACTCCATCCCCCCTTGCCCCCCCCCCACACACCTCCACACCCCCGTGCCATTCTCTTTCACCATTCCCACTGCCCTCAGAAGGAAGCGCACAGTCCTCACAAAGACTTTCCAGGCCAGGCAGGCTCCAGCATCCTCCCGGGGCCCTCTCACTTTCTGCAGCTGTGGCTCAGTCTTCTGCTCTTGCCTCAGTCCCTGGCCTTGGCTCTCCTCAGCTGTCCCCCCCACCCCACACCCTTTATTTACCCCTTTCTTTCCCAAGCGGACTCATTTCCTTCCCCAACTCTCCTGTCTGAGTTGCAGCAGCCTCACAGAGACCCCAGCACTCTCTTGTAATTCTGCTTTACTGCCTGGCTTCTCTGTTGGCTGGAAGCCCTCTGAGGACAACGGTGTGTTTGCCACCCACTAGCACAGTGACACAGGGGCCGTAGTCTCGGGTGCACGCATAGACAAGAGGCCTTTGACTCTCTTCAACGGTGCCTAGATTTTAAGGTGAAACTTGAAGTCTCTTTTCTTTCATATTAATGTGTGTATGTGTGTGTGTGTGTGTGTTCACATTTGGGTGCCTGGGTGTATACAGATGTGTGTGCACATGTGTAAGTCAGAGGTCAACCTCAGGTGTTCCTCCAGGAACCACTCACAGTATTATTATTTTTCCTAAATGTGATAACAGTTCTTTAACACTCTAGCTGATCATCAGAATTGACTGAGAAAAGTGCACATCCTTTTCTTTTTCTTTTTTTAAAATCAAAGTTGGAGTCCAAGTAGTGTCTGTGTTGAGAGGGTACAAAGATCTCACTCTGCCACCATCTTATTTTTAGAGACAAGGTCTCTCATTGAGACCCGGGGCTTGATATTTTAGGCTAGTCTGGTTGGCCAGTGAGTCCCAGGGATCCCCTATCTCTGCCTCCTCAGTGCTGGGATGACAACATGTCCCACCATGCCCTGTTTTTGGACATGATGCTACGGACTTGAACTCAGATCATCAAGCCTACATGGCAGACACTGTATGTACTATCTCCCCAGTCCCGTTTTTTTTTTCCTTTGATTCTAGCAGTGGTGAAAATTTCAGGGCCCATGGCTGGGAAGCGAAGGTGAGAAATCCAGGGGACTGACAGTGCTTTTCAGCTTTGCATAGGTCAGGCCTGCTCCGGACTCTTTGCACGAACCATCTCAGGAAGCCCTCTAACTGCCCCTAATGTCACCACTCTGCAGCACACCCCAAGGGTGAGGATGAGAGGGTAGGGAGAAAGCAGAAAGTAAAGTGGACAGTAGGAACTTTAAGTGGAAGATGGAGTTTAATTTGTGCAAGGGGAAAAGCCCAGGCTTGGTCAGCTGCTGTGATTTATCTGGTGCTGGCCAAAGTCAAGGCCCTGCATAGGGAGTGTACTATATGCTGTTTTGTGTAGTTTGCAGAATAGTCTAGTAAGGAAAAAGGAACTTCTGAACAGTTAAGTCACTTGTTCAGGGTCAGAGAACTTGCTAGAGGCAGAGGAGCCACCTTGCAGTCCAGTTGCCCACTAGGAGGCTGGTACATAGCCACATAGTCTGTGTGTGGGTTTGAATGAGAATGGCCCCTGTTGTGGGGGTCTGTGGGAGTCCAGCTCTGACCTGCTCCCACCTATCAAAGGGTTCTTGGGTGGAGGAGAGAGGAATGAGGAAATATTAAGTAGAAAGACAGACCTAGACGAGGAGGAGAAAGACAGAGACACGGGATAGCTTTGGGAGGGCCCTGGGTCAATACCCAGTTGCCCAGATTTATTCAAAAGGGCTTTTTATAATATGTCAAGATCAAAGCACACCATACAGTCAAGTGTAGATACTTCCAAACACCTGGTAAACACACCTGTGGCCAAATCATCTCCTTATGCAGCCTTGCTCAATAAAGCAAGCTCAGACTCTCTGACCTTGAGTAAAGTTTCACTAGATAGCCTCCGTGGGCTCCCACACCCTGTAGGCTCACATGTTTGAATACTTGGCCTCACATTGGTAGAACTATTTGGGAAGGATTAGGAGGTGTGGCCTTGTTGGAGGAGGTGTCTCACCAGGGACAGGCTTAAGGGTTTCAAACAACTTGAAACATTCCCAGTGTGCGATTTCTCTGCTTCCTGTTTGTGGATCTGGATGTGAGCTCTAAGCTTCTGTTCCAGTGCCATGTCTGCCTACTGCCATGCTCACCATCATAATGGTGATAGACTTCTATCTGTCTGGAGTCATAAGCCCCCCAAACCCTTTTTTTCTATATTGCCTTGGTCATGTTGTTTTATCACAGCAATAGATAAGAAACTAAGACAGTCTGTGAATCAAAAAGGTTTTGCCACACCTCCCCACCCCCTGCTGCCTTTTCAAGATTGAGTCTCACTGTACAGTCCAGGTTGGCTTCAAACGTACAGACATCCTCCTGTTTCAGCCTTCCAAGTGCTGGAATTACAGGCAGGAGCCACTGTGTCCTGCTCCTGTTCACTTGCTTTGCCTTTGTTTTGAGGCAGGGTCTCACATGTGGAAGACCTGGAACTCCCTGTGCAGCTGGAGGGTGACCTTGAACTTCTGATTTTTCTGTCTCCCACAGGCTCTGATTATAGGCTTGTGCCTGGTTCTTGTTCACTTCTTGAGTGTGGTCGAAAGGAGTGTACTTGAAATGCTAAAACTGCATTGGGGGTTTATGCAAGCAACACACTGCCCAGCTCAGCAAGGTCAGCTCTAGGGGCAGACACAGAACCAGCCTTCATTCCAATGAAAAGACTGTTGTTGACGTCATCCCTCAGTCTGCAGGCCATGGAGCAGCCCCTGGTCTCAGCCAGTTTCTCTTTCCTTAAAGACATCTATTTACATACTAGTGTGTGTGTAGTGGGGGCACACGTGGAGGCTAGAGGATAACCACAAGAGTCAGTTCTCTCCTCCCACAATGGGTAAGGAACTCAGGTTTTCAGGCTTGGTGGCAAGTGCCTTTACCTGCTTAATCATCTTGATGACCATCCCACCCCCCCAAAGATTTATTTATTTATTTTATGGATATGGGTGTTTTGTTTGCATATATTTCTGCATGCCAGAAGAGGGAATTGGATCCCATACAATTATAGACAGTTTTGAGCTGCCATGTGGGTGCTGGAAATTGACTCTTGAACCTCTGGAAGAGCAGCCAGTGTTCTTAACCCCTCCGAACCATCTCTCCAGCCCTTCATTCCGGTCTCTTGATCATGATATTTTTGGCTAGTTATTTACACCACAACCCCACAGCATGTCCACTTCCTAGCTGACCTTCTTCCTGCAGATTATCACAAAATGAAAATCTCTTCTCTCCAGGCCAGCATTTTCCTGAAGCCCAGTGTCTTCTGCCCACAGCTCCGGATGTCTCCTGTTTCTCAGAGCTCTGCTATAGAGCCTTCTCACCTCTCCATGTAGTGGGTGACCAATCTGTTGTTGTTTTCCTGAGACTTGGCAGATGTCAGCTCTGAAAGTCCTCTATCCTTTGTAACCCCAAGTCTCTGGTAAACCAGGCCATCTCATCATTCCACACTGGAGAAGAACGCTCTCATCCACCACTTTCTTAGCATCTTAATGTAGGCCGCCTGTCTGAGTGTGTGGCAAGCTGTCACCAATGTTCTTGGAAACTGGCAGGTACAGGTACAATGTTCTTGCCCACACTTGCTTGGCACACTGCCAGTGTGCCCCGTGGTGGTCACTAGATGGCAGCCTCTCCCCCCTCTTGAAAGAAAGCGCACAAATCATGCCACTGGCATTTGGAAGCCCTAGCCATCCAGCTAGGATGATCTGAGGGAAGTGAAATATACATGTTTATGAAGCAGACCTGAAGGGGCAGACCTGTGTGAAATGGGGAGTGTCAAAAAGGAAAAACATCAGGCTAGACTAAAAGCCCCACAAGCATTTGGAATGTGATGTGAGAAGAAGGCCTGCTATTTCACTGCAGGGGGCCTGCTTTCAGGATCTAATGATCCTGAATGAATTGGATATAGGAAAGGAGGAGAAAGCCACCTGGAGTTAGAGAGGCCAAGTGCAACGTGGGCTAATTACAGCTTTGGCTCCCAGATGAGGGAGCATCAACATTCTAGAGCCACCCTCTCCCTTTTAGTGTTTAACTAGGCCCAACTGACCAAGGGGCTGAAGCTTGTCTGGCAGAGCATGCTGGGACGTCCCCTTCCTAAGGCCCTTGTTTCAAGTTACCTGCAGTGAACACAGCACAGAGCCTACAAGAGCTGCTAAATTGGTGTTCTGAGAGCACCCTGGGAGCTAGAGCTGGCAGGAGGAGAGGATAGTGGTGTGAGCTTCGGCCAGCCTAGGGCTTCACCAACACTCACAGTCTGAGGGCGGAGTGAGTGAGAGCCTTAGGACTTTTCAGAAGAGCCGTTATTTAAGAGACCAGTTTTCTCTTTAAGCATCTGTTCCACTGAAGGCCCAGCGATTGCTAACATGGCATGTTTGAGGCCCACAAGGCACGTGACTGACCTGCTTCTAGTGAAGGATGAGCACATGGCCCGTCACCAGCCATACTCGTAACCATAAAGAACTGTGGCACTCAGGAGCCCAGTGAGCAGGAGGCTTTTCAAACGTGGGAAGTTACTCCAGGACTCCTTCCAACAAAGATGGCTTCTATTCTGCACACATATAGGCTGCTTTTGTTTTGGAGACAGGGTCTCACCATGTAGTTCTGGCTGGTTGGGAACTCACTATGTAGACCAGACTGGCCTTGAATTCACAGAGATCTACCTATCTCTGACTCCCAAGTGCTCCACCACACCTCGACCCAGCTAACAGGGTTCCTTTGGTAATATTTATTTTCAAGTGTGTGTGTGATTGCAGGTGCCCGTGGAGACTAGAGGTGTCAGAGTCCTTGACACTGAAGTTACAGGTGGTTGTTGGCATGTGTTTTGGAATATTTTAACTGGGCAGAGATGTGTTACATTTGTTTATGCTGCAGAATATTACTTTAACGGTGTAAAGGGGTGTTACATTTGTTGATGCTGCATTTGTTTAAAGATGTCAGGATGTGTTTCACTTGTTTGTGCTGCATTTGTTTAATTATGAGAAGATGTGTTTCATTTGTTGCACCTTGCCTTCAGATGAAACACCGTGAGTGAAAGCAAGTTGGGGAGGTAAGGGTTTATGTGGCTTATTCTCTCACATCACTGTTCATCATCGAAGAGAGTCAGGACAGGAACTCAAGCAGGGCAGGAACCTGGAGGCAGGACCTGATGCAGAGGCCATGGAGAGGTGCTGCTTACTAGCTTGCTTCCCTTGGCCTGCTCAGCCTGCTTTCTTATAGAACCCGGGACCACCAACCCAGGGATGGCCCCTCCCACCATGGGCTGTCCACACTGATCACTAGTTAAGAAAACGCCTTACCGTTGAATCTTATGGAGCCATTTTCTCAGTTGAGGGTCCCTCCTCTCTGATGAGTCCAGCTTGTGTTATGTTGACATAAAACTAGCCAGGACAATACTGAAGTTTTCACATAGTTTCTTCCTGCAAGATAATTAAAGTGGAAATTTGTAAAATAGATACCAAAAAAAAAAAAAAAAAAAGGATTTAGTAATAGGCTGTATGTAGCCCATGCCAAAAGGCAATATCAGCTTGACCGGTCACTGTTTCAATAGTTTGCTCCCTGGCTCTAGGCACGATCAAAACATCTGCCAGTGACCCATTTTTGAGCATCCAAGCAATATTCTGTCTCTCACATCTGTCAACAGCATAAAACTACATCCACATGTCCCAGTTGGGGGCACAGAAATATGGTCCCTATAGATGGGTTTTTAATGAAAGGAAAGGCAGGTGACCATCTATTGAGGATGCCAAGAAAGGGTCTGCAGAGGTTGTTACATGAAGCCAGGTCTAGAAAGGGGAAGGACTGCTGGGGTGGACAGAAAGCAGGTATCCCAGGGGAACTGGATAGGTGGGAGGACAGTCTGGTAAATGTCGTTATAAAGGAGAAAAATGGAAAGAGGGAAAGTGGGAGTCTTATTTTGCCTTGTAAGCCATGGGGCAGCAGGGCATGGGCTCAGAAAATCGGAGACAGAAAACTCACAGTGAAAATGTTCTCTGAGGAAGGATATTGTGGTAAGGCTCACAGAATGGGTTAGTGAGCATGGGGCACTCCTCAGGAAACATCACATCTCAGGTTATTTTCTGTCCTATTCAGGGTATAAAGATGACACTTAGTTTTTCAGGGCCTTCAACATTATGCAAAAATCATTTTCAGTGTTTGTATCTGTGACTGTCCCTGGTTTGTTTTAACTGCGGTCTTGATCGATCACTTTCCCTAGAGATTTGTTCTTTTTAATGTGGACTTCAAGGTGCTGTTAATCTCTTTCTAACTTGTGTACATTTTGTCCTGCCTCTTAGGTGTCCCCCTGCCCCAGTGTGGGGGGCATTCTCTGCCTGGATCAGTGTTTGGCAAACTGTGATGATAATTGGAAGGTACTTAAAAAAAAATCTTTGTTGCTATTCAACAGATTGCTCATATTTTTAAAAATTCAACAGGTTTGATGTTTTGACATATATAATTACATGTCCTAGAGTTTCTATTGCTGTGAAGAGACACCATGACCACAGCAACTCTTCTTTTAAAAAATGTATGTATGTATGTATGTATGTATGCATGCATGTATGCATGTATACAATGTTCTGCCTGCATGCCAGAAGAGGGCACCAGATCTTATTATAGATGGTTGTGAGTCACCATGTGGTTGCTGGGATTTGAACTCAGGACCTCTAGAAGAGCAGCCAGAGCTCTTAACCTCTGAGCCATCTCTCCAACCCTCCACCCCCTTTAGCCTGTATGTATGTCTGTGTGAGGATGTCAGATCTTGAAGTTACAGACAGTTGTGAGCTGCCATGTGGGTGCTGGAATTTGAAGCTGGGTCCTTTGGAAGAGTAGTCATTAACCACTGAGCCATCTCTCCATTCTCCAAAATGTTGCAAACAGCATGCATGGCTACTGATTTTTTTTCCCCCCAAGACAGGGTTTCTCTATATAACAGCCTTGGCTGCCCTGGAACTTGCTTTGTAGACCGAGTTGGCCTCAAACTCACAAAATTCGAATGCCTTTGCCTCCTGAGTGCTAGGATTAAAGGTGTGCACCCACCACCACCCACCAGCCACAGCAACTCTTTTTTTTGAGCTGAGGATCGAACCCAGGGCCTTGCGCTTGCTCTACCACTGAGCTAAATCCCCAACCCTCACAGCAACTCTTATAAGGAAAACATTTAGGCTCACTTACAGTTCAGAGGTTCAGTCCATTATCATCATGGTGGGACATAGTGGTGTGCAGGCAGACATGTTGCTGGAGAAGTCACTGAGAGTCCTATATCTTGCAGGCAACAGGAAGTGGTCTGTCTCACTGGGAAGTAGCTTGAGCATAGGAGACCTCAAAGCCCACCCCCACAATGACACAATTCCTCCAACAAAGCAACACCTCCTAATAGTGCCACTCCCTTTGGGGGTCATTCACTTTCAAACCACCACACTACACAATAAAGATTATAAATAAGCTTGCTACTCCTGATATGTAGTAGGACAGGCCCATAGGGTCGAGGACATTGGCTCAAGCCAGTTGCCAAGGCATGCACATAATGTACTTTCTTATGATCCAACCTAGAGTCTGTCTGAGGGCCTAGCAACAGGTGCTGTCAGAGCTCCTGATTGTGCCTGGCCAATGAGGGATGACCACACAATGTCACCAGATTGGGACACAGCCTGGGTGCTGTGAGGAGGGTAAATAAGGCTTTCTCTGTTACTGAATAAGCGAGTCTGCTATTTGCCTTTTACATGATTCCTGGTGTCTGTGTCGTCCACGCCATGCCTTCTCACCCCCCTCCCCCAATGGAGCTGTTAGGATCCAGAAACACCCAATTTACGTAATGCCAATAAGAAGTCCTTTTAGCTTCATCTAAAGAAAGACTCTCTTCCTGATTGAAAAGGATGGAAAACAGATCCCCTCTGGGCAGAAATGTGGACTCTATGCCATTTCATAATCTGCTTTCCCATTCTTTCTCACTGTTATGGTTTGAGCAACCCCTCTATTTAGAACTTTTGTAAATAAAGTCTCGGTCCTCAGGGAGGCATCATGGGAAGTGATAGATCCTTTGGGAAGTGAGGCCTAGTGGTCACTGGGGGCATGTTTTCAGAAGAGATTGTGAGTCCCCAGCCTCTCTTTGACTTCCTGTTTGGTGACATAAGCTGTTTTACACACACATACTCCTGTCATGATGTGTTGACCTCTGCTACCTTCACTAGAGGTCAAACCAGTGGGACACCTGATCTTGGACTTAGAACACAAACTTCCAGCTAGGTGGTGATGGCTAATCTTCATGGTCTTGAGACACCTGGGAAGACAGAACACCAATTGAGGAATTGCCTCTTTTGGATTGGTTGGTATGTGGGCATGTCTGTGGGGCATTTCCTTCATTGCTTGCCGATGTAGGAGGGCCCAGCGCACTGAGAGCAGGGCCATTCCTAGGCAGATGAGCTTGATGATGAAAGTTATATATGAAAGGTAGCTGAGAAAGTACCTCTGTGGTCTCTGCTTCAGTTTCTGCCCAAGGTTCCTGCCTTGAGTTCCTGCTTTGACTGTGGTGATGATGGACTGTTTCCTGCAAGCTAAATAAACTCTTTTCTCCCACGAGTTGGTGTTGGTCGGCATTCTACCACATTGGCAGATAAGCAACCTTTCTTTTCTTACCTTTTCAAGTTAAAAGTTACTTTTAGTGTGTGTGCATATTTATACCTGAGGCCCAAGTGTGGAGGTCAGAGGACAACTTGCAGGAGTTGGGTTTCTCTCCTTCTACTATATTGGTTCCAGAAACTGAACTCAGGTTAAGTCATCAGGCTTGGTGGCAAGTGCCATCGCCAGCTTAGCCGTCTTGCCAATCCCTTTTTATCCTTTTATCTTTAAAAGATTTAATTTAATTTTTAATTGTGATATGTGTGTGAAAGAGAGAGAGAGACAGAGAGAGACAGAGAGGCAGAGACAGAGACAGACAGACAGACAGACACACACACACACACACACACACACACACACACACACACACACACACACACTATGTGAGTAACTGTAGTGACCAGAAGAGGGCACCTTTGTAGCTGGAATTACAGGCAGTTGTGATTACCTAACATGGGTGCTGGGAACTGAATTTGAGTCCCCTGGATGAACACTAAGACATCTTAACTACTGGGCCATCTTTCTGTGTGTTAAATGTATCTTTTATCTATAAATTTACCTTTGTCTTTGTAATTTTCTATAGTATGATATCACCATCTCAATTAAGTCTTTCCTGCTAAAGATAGGCATATAGGTTATCACTGATAAAATATCAAGTTTTTCTGAATATATTCACATGAAAAAGAAGTATGATGCCCAAGAACTTGAGAGAGAAAATGCTAAGAACAAGGTAAAACTGTATCTCGTTTGAGAAATGCATATAATTCTTCCATTAAAGAATAAAAATAAAGGATGGGTCCAATAGTCTCACTCTTCTGAGGTGGATGCTTTCTTCATTGTAAGAGAGATGTGGGGGACTCACCTAGGGCTCCACATCCAGCGAGTAGAGGGGCTGACTGGCATTTGAACTGTGGAGAGCCAGCATGGGCCCATTCGCAGGAACTGCAAGTGGTCCGCTCTGAAGTTTTCTCCGGCTCGTTATTTTGCCAATGCGAGCAAAGCTGGCATCCTCTCTTCCTAATGAGCCAGGCCAGGTGGAAACTGTTGGTGCAGAGGAATATCCTCCCGGAGAGGCTCGATGGTCATTAGGAGACTTCACCAGGTAGTGTATACTGTGATCATTCCGTGGGCTGGAGTGTTTCAGTAGAGAACAGAGTGAACGTCAATCACATACACCAGGGATACTGAACACTGGGGGTCCTTCGGCCAGGTCCCTTTCTTAAAGACCACAGGAAGCACAGCACGGGGATCAGAAAGTGGAGAGCCTGGGCTCAGCACACTCACTGCTGGTTGTCTCCCTGGAATGAAGAATGGCGTTTGCCTGAGATAACCCACCCATCCACCCTGCCCCCCAGCTCACCTCTGCTTCACTCCCCCAGCATCCAGAGAGCTGCTCTAAACCCCATCACCTGGGTTCCAGTGCCCTGCACCACCTGGAGCTCGCTCTTTCCTAGCCTCTCTCACTGGAGGCCCGTGCTCCACTCACACAGAGTCCCTGTCTGGCCGCTTTCTGATCTTACTGTGTATAGTCTCAGGACGTTTGTGTGCACTGGTGAGTCTCGGTAGAATATTTTCTCTTTCCCTCCCTCCCTCCTTCCTTTCCATCCCTTTCCCCCCACTTCCTTTCTTTCTGTATTTATTGGAAAAAGGGTCTAACTTGATAACCCAGGTTGGCCTGAAACTCACTAGTAGCCCAAGCAAGCCTCAAACTCACAACAATCATCCTGCCTCAGCCTCCTGAATGTGGTGGTCACATTCACAGGTGTGAGCTAGTGGCCTAGATTTCTTCTATTTAGTATTTATATGTTATCCACCTTTGTGTGACAAGAACACAGAGATTGCTCTCCTAAGAGATTTCTGAGTGGTTTGATGTTGTTGACAACGGACATGATGCTGTGCAGCTGGTGTCTAAAATCTATTCATCTGCCATAGCCGAAGGTCTCTCAGCCCTGGGACCCGGGACATCTCCAATCACTCTCCTATCACTTTCCAGCTCCTGCCTATGCTGCTTTATGTGATACTAGGGATGCATTCAAGGGTCTTCACATGCCGGGCTAACATTCTAACAGCTGAGCTATGCACCCACCCCCCTTTCTGTATTTTTGAGATAAGGTCTCATGTAGACCAGGCTGGCCTTGAACTCTTGATTTTTAAGCCTCCATTTCCCAAGTACTAGGGTTACAGGCATATGCCACTGTGCGTGGCTTTCTGTTCTCATTTCTAAATGTTCCCTTTTCAGCTCCCATGCCTGTCTTAGACAAGTTAATGGCATAAAAACAATTGATTGTGCTGGTTTTCCCATCTCAGAAACCACTTTGTCTTTAGGGTGAGTGCTTATCTTTGCGTGTTTATTTCGCATTGCTGCAAACTCCAGCTCTCCCAGAGGGAGCTTACACTCAGCCACAGCTTTGGAAGGCTCATTACTGCCTCTCCAGACCTGCAGGGGCTTCAACCTGTTCCCAGGGCTGTGTGCTCTCCCCAAAGGTCCGTCCTGTGGACTGTCACAGGAGAGTGCTGTCTCTCCGCTATCCAATTAGCATTCAGTGCTGAGGGCTCCAGAAGGCACCCATCCCTGCCTGGCTAACCAGACAGGAGCACTCTGAGCCAGCTGAAGAATTAGTAAGGACAGGTGGAGCCCTGCTGTCTGCTGTGGTAACAAAATAAAGCCCCAAGCCTTGTGACTGGGGAAAAAAGACTTGTGTCTTATTTCTGCCACATGTTCCAGCAAGGCTGCTGCTGTGCACACTTCCTGCTCCATGTCACCTCACTTAGAGACACGGTGGAGGGAGACTTGACCTCCTGGAGGTCATTGGCTGGGAGAAGCAGTGATCAGGTGTGTATGTGTGTGTGTGTGGGGGTGGAGATCATGTAGCAATTCTTTCATGCTTCTACTTAGACATGATAAATCGTTTTCCTTTGTATGTGACTGACAGACCTGAATCATAGGTGGAGGAGGGAGGCATTACCCTATTGATTGCCACCAGGGCAGAGCGTGAGAAAGCCTGGTAATCAGCACTGCTGTACTCCCAGGAGACAAGCATGTGTAAATAAGACGGTACATCACTGTTTGAAAGCTGATGTGCGCGCTTTTCCGGTCTGCCACAGAACGTAGCTGTTATGTAGCTGTTTCCTCAGCACTGAGACATTCCCCCAGGGAGGGAGGCTCCCAAGACCCAGGAAGCTAATCAAACAGTAAGTCCAGAAGCTGGTGAGATTCACAAGGTCCCTCTCCCAGGTTGTAAGAGCAGAGAATACTTGCAGGGGAGAAGATACTCAGATAAACAGAACTGTCTGCAAGTTGTACAGGGGGCCCCAGGGATGCTTTTTGGGGGAGTTGGTACTGACGCTGGGGTGGGCTTTCAGTGATGCAGCTACTCAGGCTCCAGTGCGTAACCCCAATAAACTCCCTGGTTCACTGAGCCAGAGTTGAGTGGAATCATTTCTTTGGGCTGTCATTGGTGTCCTGTCTGGGATAAATATGTTGTTTTTCATTGAATCCAGTAGCTGCCCTTTAAGCAACTGCTGCCCTAATTGGCAGTTGCAACTCCACAGCCACCAGTGGCTGTTCGGCTGCACCGGTGGTAGCCAGGCCAGGCCGGAATTCTGCTCCCTCAGGCACCCGCTCTCTCTGTGGCATCTAAAGGAAACTTTATCCAGATCTCTATCTCTCTAAAGAACTCAGGACACAAAGGTTGAGGTGAGATTCTGCTGACTCAGAGTAGCAGTTAACTTTCGTTCCTAACTTGTGTCTCCACCAAAACAGGGCGTCCTTCTGCTCAGCCCCCACTTAAGAACCCTAGCTACACGTGGCTCCTCCCTACCACTTCCTGCCAGCTAGTTGCTGGCTCAGCCTCCTGACCCCAGGTTAATTTTATTTAATCGAACAAATGTAACGCGTCTTAGCATCGTTCAACAAATGTAACACACCCGAAAGTGATATTCCACAACATAAAGAGATGTTGATTCTTCTCGGAAAAAGTCAAACAACGTAAGTTGACAGGAAATAGATTGCAGTGTGCATGTCCTGAGTGAAACACAGCATGAAACACAGCGGCACACGGCTATTGATGGTTTGGAAGGAGACAGAAAAGGAGTGGAACTTGAGGAAGAAAGTAACAATCCAGACTCAGGGTGCCCAGGGGAGGCTGGGGCCAGTGGGCGGGGCCTTGACTGTTACTCCTTCCATGCTCGCTCAGTGCATCTCTCTGTGAACTGATTACTGACGAGGTAACTCTCACCTGACCGGGTCCTGAAGGTGTCCACCATCTATCTGCTGACCCCTCTCCTGCTCACTAGCAACAACTGTACTTGGAAAGTGGTCTCCAGTGTGGGAGCTGGTGTCACGTGAGCTGGTCTCCATAGCAGCTCACTTGAGAGCATTTCCCGGGAGGAACTGCTTACTAGGCATGAAGAACTGGGAAGACACCCCAAACTAACGAAGGCAGAGTGGAGGCAACACCCTCGGGAAGCATGTGACCTTGTCTGCAGAGAAAAGGGAGAGGCTTAGAGGTAGGATGCTCACCCGGAAGTGTTAGTGTGTATTCCCACTGGGAGCTCCACATGTGTGAGGAGAGGTGATGGGAAGTGATAGAGCCTGGACTGATAATTCTGAAGCAACATGATCAGATTCATCCCTTCCTTCCTTCCTTCCTTCCTTCCTTCCTTCCTTCCTTCCTTCCTTCCTTCCTTCCTTCCTTCCTCTTTCTCTGTCTCTTCCTCCCTTCCTTCCTTCCTCCTTTCTCTTCAGACAGGGTCCACTTCATAGACTAGCCTGGCCTGAAACTTAATACAGTTCTGCCTCCGCCTCTTCCAGAGTGTTGGGATAACAGGCCTATACCACCAAAGCCTGGCAGGATTGTCTCTTCAAGTCCCAGGAAATGACAACTGGTTTCAGGCGCCACGGTCACCAGTAACGGCTACCCAGGGTGAAGCAGGTCGGTGGGTGACACACAGAGGCAGGAACTCCTTCATTCTCTAGAACAGCCCTCCAGTGTCCTTGCCAGAGCCCGATGACGAACAAGGAAGGAAATCGAGCTTGAGGACAAGGACAGCTTGAAGTCCTGCACACTCATGTTGATGGACTCCTCCAGCACAAAGCTGGACTTAGTAAGCGTTGAGGAGCCAAAGAGTTGTTACGACTTCTTTCATGGAAGCTTCTATCCAGGTCAGAGACTAACCTATGTTTTCGGTTCTTTTAAATTGGTGGTGACATGGATGCTCAGGCAAAAGTACTTACTGTGCAAGCCTGACGACCCGAGTTCGATTCCTGGAACCCACAGTGGAAGGAGTGAACTGACCCCCAAAAGTCATCTCTGAGCTCCATGTGCTCAAAGTGGCGCTCAATTTGCCGAGGTTTGCCTATGCCTTAGGACACAGTCTCTGTAGTCTGTGGTCCCTAGACCCTTGAATGTACTTTCTGCTGGGAGTGAGTACTTGCCAAATGTCCATGTGATACTATTGGTTGATGTTGTTAATTTTTATTTTTTTATTTTTTTTATTTTTTATTTTTTTTTGTTTTTCGAGACAGGGTTTCTCTGTGTAGCTTTGCGCCTTTCCTGGAACTCGCTTTGGAGACCAGGCTGGCCTCGAACTCACAGAGATCTGCCTGGCTCTGCCTCCCGAGTGCTGGGATTAAAGGCGTGCGCCACCACCGCCCGGCTTATTTTTTAAAGATTTTTTTTTTGTTGTTGTTGTTTTGTTTTTTGAGACAGGGTTTCTCTGTGTGTTCCTGCTGTCCTGGAACTCACTCTGTAGACCAGGCTGGGCTTGAACTCATAGAGATTTGCCTGCCTCTGCCTCAGGAGTTCTGGGATTAAAAGCATGCACCACTACCGACCAGTTTAAAGATTTATTTTTAAGTGTGTGTGTGTGTGTGTGTGTGTGTGTGTGTGTGTGTGTGTGTGTGTTTCTGAGTGTGAGTGCAGGTGCTCCTGGAAGCCAGAAGTGTGGAATCATTTTGGAACTGAAGTTATAGACAGTTGTGAGCTGCTTGACGTGGGTGCTGGGAATTTAACTCTGGTCCTCTGGAAGATTAATACATGCTCTTAAACACTGGGACATCTCTACAGCTGTGACAGTTAATTTGGAACAAAACACTGGGAGTGTGGGGTTATTTCAAGAGAGGGTTAGCTAAGGGAGAAAGGGCCGCATTAAATGTGGGTACCCCATCCCACAGCTCAGAACCCTAATGATAGAGTGAATGGGAGAAAGGAGGAAGTCCCTCTCTTCCTCCCCTTCCCCACCCCACCCCTGCCCTCCTCCTCCCCCACCATGATCGAACAGCTTGTCCCACCACGCCCTCCCTGCTGGGATGGATGGAAACTTCTGAAACATGAGCTAAATAAATCCTCCTGCCTTTAACTTGTGTCTGACATTTGGCCACAGCAATGTGCAACAGACACATTATTGATATCCCTACCCATCTCTGGTCATTCTCTCTGCGCTGACATTTACTCGATCTGACGGCAGTATAAAAAAAAATTGTATATATATTTTTTTAAATTTATGGTACTAGAGATGGAACCTTGGGTTTCCCACGTGCCAGGCAAGCCTTACCACCACTGAGTGGAACCACTTAGACATTATTTTATTAATGTTTTCATCATCTACCTTTTCCCACTCTTTTATTGCCAAATACCTTTTATACATACATACATACATACATACATACATACATACATACATACATTGTTTTGTTTGGAGACAGTGTCTCATGCAGTCTGGGCTGATCTTCAACTCTCTCTGCAGAGCTGATCTTTCTTCCTCCATCTCACAAGTGCTGGGGTTACAGACCTGTATGTACTGCCTGCTCCTGTTTCTGGCAGAAAACATGCAGTTGTGTTTAAGCCCTGTGCTAGCCTCTGGTTTTGTGTTTTTTTTTAAACAAACCATATCCATGTGTAATAATATAGGACACAGAGATAATGCGTGTGTGTGTGTGTGTGTGTGTGTGTGTGTGTGTGTGTGTGTGCGTGTGTGTGTGTGTGTGTGTGTGTGTGTGTGTGTGTAGTAGAATCACTGACTTAGGCTAATTACCGTGGCACCTTTAATACTTCTGTTTCTTCTGTCTCAGTGCAACATTGTAGCCTTTGACCAAAGCCTCCTCAATCCCTTCCCACAGCTGTATTTAGCCCATTTGTGTTTACTGCCGTTATTGCTATGTTAGAGCTTAAATGTGTGCTTTTCTTGTTTTGTTTGTTGTTTTGTTACTTCTCGGTTTTATTCTTTTCCTCCCCATTGCTGAGTTTCTAGAACACGTAAAGAAGTGCATTCTGTTTTATCTGTAGTGCTTTAGAGTGTGTCTTTGTTAGGTTTTATTGTGGTTGCTCTAGGTGTTATATGCTCATCATTTATCAGTATCCACTGCCGGCAATGCGTTACCACTTCTAGTAAAGTACAGACAGCTTAACTCCCGCTGCCGCCCTCCAGCCGATCCCATTTACAATTGTCTTAAATCTTCTCCCTACACCCACAGCCATATTCTAAAGTTCTCTCTTCAACTGTTAAACATAACGTAGGAAATGCAAGAAGCTCTATTGCATTTGCCTGTGGTTTTACTCATTCTCTCTCTTGTTTTTTCTTAATGGCCATGTTCCTTTTAAAAAGTCACTTTCTCAGCTGAGAGTGATGGTGCATGTCTACAGTCCCAGAACTCTGGAGGCAGAGGTACGAGGATCAAGAGTGTAAGGCCAGCCTCACTACACAGTGAATTTCAATCCAGTTTGGGCTCAGGAATTCCTATTTCAAATAAAGCAAAGCAAAGCGAAACAAAACAAAAAAACCCCAAAGGCTGGAGAGATGACTCAGTCAATCATGTTATTGTCCCATGCTAGCCCGAGGAGCTGAGTTTGGATCCCCAGTACCCAAGTAAAAGGCTATGCATGGTGGTATGCGCGGGGAAGACAGAGGCGGAAGGTCACTGGAAGTCACTGGCTAGCTAGTCACAGGTCACTGAGCTCCAGGTTCAGTGAGAGACCCTGTGTCAGAACAGAAGGTGGAGAGTGATTGAAGAAGGCATCTGATGTCCATCCTTGGCCTAAACACACATACATACACATACACACACACACACCACTCACACATATACACATACCATAGTCACACACACATACCACACACACACACCATAGACATACACACACCATACACAACACACAAACCACACACACACACCACATTCACACACATACCACACATACACCATAGACACACACACCACACTCACACACACATACCACACATACACCATAGACACACACACCACACTCACACACACATACTACACACACACCATAGACACACACCATACACACACAACACATAGCCACCACACACAACCACACACACACCATACATATCACACACACCACACACACATACCACACATACACCATAGACACACACACCACACTCACACACACATACTACATACACACCATAGACACACACCATACACACACAACACACAGCCACCACACACACAACCACACACACACCATACATATCACACACACCACACACACACACACTATAGACGTACACACCACATATTCACATCACACACACCACATACTCACATCACACACACCACACAGACACATATACACCACACACACACAAGCACGAGCATGTGGTGTGTGTGTGTGTGTGTGTGTGTGTGTGTGGTGGTGGTGGTGTCATTTTCTCTTTGATTAAGTACCACCTTTTAACTGCTCTTTTAGATAATCCCACCATGACTGCCATGCGCTCTAACCCTCCGAAACTGTAAGCCCACAATGCACTCTTTCTTCCCTACGTTGCCTTGGTCATGGTATCTTACCGCAACAATAGAAAAATAACCAGGACAGATGAGTAAATTGAAAAAAATTGAAACCAAGAATCTTAGATGTTACAGGATTTTGGATTTTATTTAACTATATTGTATCTCAGTAGATCCTCTTTGCCACAGCTTTGGTAGAAGAAAGGGGACATTGTCTTGTTATTGCTGAGTGGGGACAAAGTTCAGATTTTCTTCCTGGCCTGGAGGGATGTACAAGAGAGACTTCTTGTAACCGCTGGGTAGTGAGTGATGAGCGTCCGGGCTCTCCAGGTGGCCTCCAATCACACCGCAGGAGTAGGTTGCTACTTCCTGGTGGTGGTGGAGCTCGGGATCTCTGTGTGGTCTCTACTGACCACTCCACAGGGTCAGGTGGTGCTGGGAACTGCTCAGCAAGGGTGAAGGTCTAGTGTTTGTTGGCCCCCTCTGAAGCTGTGCCAGCTGGATGTAGCTGTGGAGAGGGCAGGGGAGGATGCTGTGTAGAAAGGTGGGAACACAGGCTTTCTGCTTCAGACTTCCTGGGGAGGGCAAGGCTGAAACAGGCCTGTGATATGTGGCTGTAGCTGAGTGATTACTGTCCAAAATTCTACATTCTTAAGGGCTAGGAATATAGCTCAGTGATAGAGTGTGCATTATGGATCCTATCGATAATAACACCACACACACACAAGCATATCTGCTATTCCTACTAGGTTACTGATTTCCTGGTCCTTTGGTAAGAGACTAGGCTGTGTGTGTGTGTGTGTCTGTGTGTGTGTATGTGTGTGTGAACCACTGCATATCTGTGGAGGTCGGAGTCAGTTCTCTCTTTTTACAGTATGGGATCAGACTCAGGCCATCAGGCAAGTGCCTTTACCTGCTGAGCCATGTCACGGGCTCTCCTTCCCTTCTTACCGCATTTTTATTTTTATTTTTATTTTTCTGGCCCGTTGAGTTTGTTCGAGATGTAGGAACTAGGGGCCAGCCTTTCCGAGAGTGCACACTTTACTGGAGGTCGGGAAATGAAGGAGACTTTTCTGCTGAGACAGGTTTGTTCTCCCCCAGTGTATTTTAGGGTAATACTTAGTCAGGGTCCCCCCTAACCCCCCACCCCGTGGGTGTGTAAGTTCCCTGGCTTTACATTGAACTTTATTGAACATTGCCATCTTGTGGATGGAGCGGGAAATGCAGCTGCGAGAAGGCCACTCAAGGACTGTGGGATATTGGAAAAGAAGATGAATAGGTCCCCTGTGTAAACTGCCCTTCCTGGATGAAGGCTTTCTACTCTGATGTGAGTGCAGTCGTTTTCACTGGCTTGTGACTCTGAGTCACATGTATCCGTTTGAAGGAGAGTGCTGTGGGAAGCAGAAAAGGTAAACTTGGGGGTTGCAGAGAATTAGGCTGAATCAGCTCTCCTCTCAGGAGCTGTGTGACCTCGGAGAAGTCACCTGACATCTCTGATCCTCCATAAAAAAGGAGGACATCTCAGGATTATTCTTTGAGGCCAATTTAGGGAGAGTATGCCTGTGACATACTCTGCTCCTCCAGTGATGGAGGAGGGGGGTTCATGAGTTCGTTAAGGAAAGGGTTTGGTTTGAGTTCAAGGGTTCACTGAGAGACCCGGGTGAGCTGAAGGAGAAGGGGAATTATTTACACGGCTATAAAGTGCCAGGCAATGTGATTAGCTCTCTCCTTAAAAGGCCACTAGTCCCTTCACTTTACAAATGGTGGGGCAGCCGCTTGGGAGACATGAGGCAGTTAGTTTGCCACATAGCTGATGAGCAGCGTGAATGGTAGAGTCAGGTTTTTGTTTATTTGAGACAGAGCCTCGCTATGTAGCCCTGGCAGGACTGGTACTAGCTATGTGGACCAGGCTGTCCTTGAACTCAGAGAGATCTGCTGCCTTTGCCTCCAGAGTCCTGGGATTAAAGCCATGTGCCACTAGGCCTGGAGGAGTCAGGGTTTTAAAAACATTTATTATGATTGTGTGCATGTGCCTGAGTGCATGCGTGCGTGACTGTGTATGTGTGTGCACGAGCTCTTGAACACGTGGAGGTCAGAGGACAACGTCCCAGAGTCAGTTCTCTCCTTCCATCCTGTGCTCCCAGGGCTATAACTCGGGTTGTCAGGCTTAGGTGGCAAGCCCTTGAACCAGCTGAGCCGCCTCCCAGCCCTCAGGATCTGAACCCCATCAACCTCCTCTTTATTGTTGTCCACGTATCGCTTTGTCTGATTAGCATCTGCTGAACTGTCTGGAGTGGCACCTACGTTCTCCTCAAAGCCAGGCTTAGAGACTCTGAGAAGAGAAGAGGAGGTCAAGCGTGGCTGATACCCACCGGTTCCACCTCCTCCCCACTGAGTTCCGCAGCCTCCCCTCTGTGTGGCCTGAGGGTGAAGTCTGGTTATTAAAAAAAAAAAACCATTTGAGTCAGTACTGGGCTGAAGTAGGAAGAAAGGGGACTGACTGGGCTGAGAAGCCAGTGTGTGGTCTTGAGGGAGGGCATTAGTTTGACTGCAGAGCTGTGTCGTTTGGAAGGTTTGGAGCTTCTGGGCTTCCAGTGACCCTGAGAGACATTGGTGGCCCTAGTCTAGGTGGTTAGGAAAGCCTAAGTGTGCTGTGCTGCAGGACTTGAGGCCACAGCTCACGCTCTCTCCCTCCCTCCTCCCCTCCTCTCTCTCTTTAACCTCTCTCTCTCTCTCTCTCTCTCTCTCTCTCTCTCTCTCTCTCTCTCTCTCTCTCTCGCTCTCGCTCTCGCTCTCGCTCTCGCTCTCGCTCTCGCTCTCTCGCTCTCGCTCTCGCTCTCTCGCTCTCGCTCTCGCTCTCTCACTCTGTCTTGCTCTCGCTCTCCCTCTCCCTCTCCCTCTCCCTCTCCCTTTCCCTCTCCCTCTCCCTTTCCCTTTCCCTCCCCACTTCCCACCCCGCCGTGTTTGTGTGTGTGTGTGTGTGTGTGTGTGTGTGTGTGTGTGTGTGTGTGTGTGTGTGTATTGAGGCCTTTTTACTCTTAAGGGGAATGGGAGGGAGACTGGGCTGGTCATAGTGGCAATGCTGGAGCAAGAATTATAGAGAGCAGGTAGGGTGGCCATGAGCCAGAAAAAGAAGGCAGATTTATTTTATTTTACCTTATTTTATTTTACTTGTGACAGGGTTTCATGTATCCTGGGTAGGCCTTGAACTTGCTGTCTAGCTGAAGAAGACACTGAGCTTTTTCAATTAAGGTCTCTTCACTGAGGGCCGGAGAGATGGCGCAGGAGTTGATAACACTGGCTGTGCTTGCAGAGGACCTGCGTTTTGTTTCCCAGTACCACCCACATGGCGGCTTTCCACTGCCTGTAACTCCAGCTCCAGGGTGTCTGGTGCCCTCTTCTGGCCTCTTCAGGCACTGCCCACACATGGTGCACTTACAGACATGCAGGCAAAATATCTATACAATAAAAATAAACCTTTAAAAAAAAATTTACTCTTTTATATGGTGAGTGCACATATTCATGTGAGTTCGTGCATGTGTGTGTGCATGAATGCATGTGGGCATGTGCATGTGGAGGTTAGAGGTCAGTGTTGAGTGTTGCCCTCCATTGCTTTCCACCTTATCTTTTGAGACAGAGTCTCTAACGGAACCTGGAGCTCATTGATTCAGCTGGACTGTCTGGCCACAGAGCTCCAGGGATCTGCCTGTCTGCCGTCCCCCAGAACTGGGCTTGCAGATCTGCAGCACTGTGCCTGGCTTTTACGTGGGTGCTGTGGACTTGAACTCAGGTCCTTAGGCTTGTGTGGCAGATTCTTTACTGACTGAGTCATCACCCTAGCCCTGACCTTGTACTTTTGATCCCCCCCCCTCGCCACCTCAGTTCTGGAATTACCTGTTTGCACACCACTGTGTCTAATACACACAGTGCTGGGGGTTGAAGCCAAGCTTTGTGCATATTAGACAAACACTACCAAATGAGCCACACCCCAGTCCCATCAGATTGCCCTTAACATCTGGGTGGTGTGTGCTTACTGAAGAACGTTCTTCTACACCCATCATCTGAGCTATCAAGATGATGTGTGTGGATTGAACCCAGCCCTGTACAAGGCACAGAGCTTCAAGTAAAGAAGGAGACAGATGCTCCCTGTTCTCCAGGAAAGTGGATGAGGGTCTCATGTTCCAGATGGGAAAACAGTGGCTCAGGGAGGCTGGTGGCTGGCCAGCATGTGGCCAACTGGTGTCCGACGGAGGTTCACCCACCTGTCCAGCGCCCCGTGCAGATTCCAACAGCTTGCAGATCTAGCATGACCTTTCACTCTGGAAATAGCTTAGTTCAGGAGGACCGAGTCAAGACACCTTGACAGTGTGTGTTCATATCACATAGGTCCATGCAGACCTGTTTCCTCTCATAGCCTGGCGCTTAAGTGGTGGAGATCAAGAGGCTGACAGAAAGGTGGATAAGAGTGAAATGCCTCTGTTTCTTTGCTGAATTCCCTTCAAATATGTTTGGACAGCCTCTCTAGAATGTTCCGCAGTCCTACCAATGAACCACTAACTCTTTATAAAATTTATCTCTTAAAACATGAGCTAGAAGGTTTTTTTTGTTTTTCAACTGCAGAAATGGATTGCAGCCATCAGAAGGATAAATAACTAATTTATTTATATTTACTGAGAATATTACAAAATCACCTGCATATTTATATACATACTCAAGCACAAACACCTTCAACATTAGTCAAACCCCTAACCTCAGCAGCTCCTAAGCCTCCTAATTTGTTGTGTTGTTGCTTATTCATTTTTATTAACTTCTCAGTCTCAGCAAAGCTGTCAGATTTCAATGTTGACATTAACTCTGCTTTCCCTGAACTCAGCTTGGTTCTCCGTAAGATGTTGGAAGTGGACTAAATGGTCTCTGAGAGCCCTCCTGGTTTTCAGCTCTGTTCCCTCTGCTTCTACACCTGTTGCCTTAGTTTCTTGTTTCTGCAGAAGCAGACTCTGAGGTAAGCCCTATGCAAGCATTTCTTCTCCAGGCAAGCATTTTATTTGGACAATGATCTTGGGAAATACTCATGGAGGAATGTGTAAGTAAAATGGAAAGGAGGAAGATTGTAGGGGGAGTTTTCCTGTCCCATAGCTACTCTCAAATAAACACACTGGAGCTTATATTAATTACAAATGCTCAGTCAGTAGCTCAGGCTTATTAATAACTAGCTCTTAATTTTAAATTAACCCATATTCCTTATTTACGCTCTGCCATGTGGCGGTGCCTTTATTAGCATGACACGTTCATCTCCTGCTCCCTCTGCCTCTGGTCACAACTCCAGACTCCAACCTTTTTCTTCCCAGCATTTGCTCTGTGTCAGGCTGTCTCGCCCACTCTCTTCCTGCCCAGCTATTGGCCAATCAGCTTTTTATTAACAATGAGAGTAATACGTATTTATAGTGTACAAAGATTGTTCCACAGCATTTCCCCCCTTTTGTCTAATTAAAAAGGAAGGTTTTAACTTTAACATAGTAAAATTATATACAACAAAACCAGTTATCAAGTAAAAATCACAGTCACAATATCCAGTCCATTTGCCCTTGGCAAAATCAGAGAAAATATTCTGTTATCTGTTCTATCTTTGTGAATCCAAAGTTTTATACCTAATTTGCTTTCTATTATAACTAAGGAAAACTGTAAGTTTAATTATTTAGTCTTTAACTCCATCAAAGACCCCAGAAGGATGAATTGTTACCTGAGTAAGCAGGAAGTTCATAGCAAGAGACTTCCAAAAATTGAGAGAAATGACAGAAACAGCTGCCTGTCTGGACAGTCACCCAAGTTTCCTCTGAACGTTGGGTCATCCATCCCTGGTCTACAGGTCTAGAATATTTGACAGACTTTTTTGAGAAGCAGGGAATTTTGAAGGACTTCCTACCTTGTCTTGGCAGTCGCTTATTTTTTTTTTTTTTTTGCAACCTGGTTCAGTTTGGACAGTGACTGTCAGCAGTTGAGGCAAGGGCAGTTTGTTTGCCCACATGGCTAGTTTTTGCCATAAAGAAAACAAACTCCATACAGAGTTTCTTCAATTCCCATCATCTTCTCTGAAGTAAATTGGTGCTTCCACGGGCAGACATGTCTCACTGTCATGAAAAGCCTTAGGTTATTAAACATATTAAATGCCATCTTCTGTAGGTCTTTGGAGTGTTTGAAGACCATCTGTCTATCTAAATATATCTGTTTATGACCTTCAAAACATACCTAGCATGACTATAAGTTTGACTATTATAGATGACTGTTAATCTGTATTTCTTAATTATATATTACATTTTTAAATGAGCTGCATAAACATAATACCCTAGAGTAGAAACATACATACAGTAGAACAAAATTAACTTTAAATTTGTATCAATAAACCCAAATCCATACCAATGTAAAGGATTTTGAGATTAATAGTTGTTTTTTGGATTAAAGTCGATTCAATAATCTACCTTTTTATCCTATCATTTCTGTATCATATTTCCCTTTTTTCCTTTAGAAAGAGATCTTTGAATTTCACTCTTTTAGTTAGGTTTTGTTGTTGTTGTTGACTATTACCAATAACAACTTGTAACCAGCCCCCTTTAAATAATAATAAATATCCATAACCCATTTTTTTTGGAATATGAATATTGTTGTCCAGACTACTTCCCATTTGTTGTTTGTGGGAACTGTTATCTTTGGGGGAACCTTGGTAAAATCAGGATAATTTTTAGGTCTTCATTGGAATAGTTTGTGAGGCTGGACCATCTCAGCCAGCAGCCTTGAAACTGTTCTGGTTGCTGGATCATCTGGGCCATCTGTTTTTATTGGTGTCTGGTCCCCTTGTTCTGGAAACACATAAATCTTTAAAGGTAACATACATATTTGCATCAATATAAATATAGACTGTGCATTGTATACAAGTCAGGCAAAGATGATTTTTTGTTACGTGTTTGAGCAGGTAAAATATACATTGTGTGTTTTGTTCTATTAGGTTTATTTATTCATGTCTGCAGTCAGGATTTTCAGGGGGTCTTCCTCAATCAAACCTGATCATCTTTAATCTGGAATGAATCCACAGCCTCCCATTTCCTGTGTAAACAAAAGCCTAACCTCTCCCCCAAAGTAACACATCTTTTGACTTAAACTTTGAAGTCAAGGTGTTTTTAAAATATATAGGTTGGTTTAATCCAGCAGTTTCCATAATCCAATGTGTTTTATCAGCTTTTGTTCCTTCCTCAGCAATCAGAAAATTCAAAGACAACACAATAACATACAGGATCTAGACTCTCTGTATATTTCCCATCTTTACATGGCTTACCATATTCTTTATTACTCTATTCCTTTTTAAAGGACTTTATGATTTTTAAAACTATATATTTATGACTAACTATACTTTCTCTTTTGTCTCCCAAACCTATGTATATTTTAAGCACCTTGTAACCTGTTTAGAGGGTTTTTTCATCTAAATCCGTCTTTATTGTGTGTTTGTAATCTTTTTTCTGTCTGCATGAGCAGAACCCCAAACCCACCATGCAGCATGCCAGCAGAGCTTACACTGACAACTCAAGCCTGCAGGCAATGGCTGAGAGATGCCTCTCTGTACAGCGGCCCATGTGAGAGACTGCAGGAATCTACCATGTGGCATGCTGGCAGCTGCCAGGAGACATATCTCTGTACTGCAGCCAGCATGAGAAACACAAGACTAGGAAGCTGCATTTGGCTCTGTTTCTGTGTGTTTAGAACATTTTTAAAAAAAAGCTTTCTCAGCGTTTATGTGGATATACATGGCCCTGGAAGTTGGGTGTCATTTGTAGGCAGAGTTTTCCTGTCCTGCAGCCACTGTCAAATAAGCACACTGAAGCTTATATTAATTACAAATGCTCAGGCCTATTATTGCCTAGTTCTTACATTTTTAAGTTAGCCCATATTCCTCATTTAAGCTCTGCCATGTGGTGATACCTTTATTAGCATGGCATGTTCATCTCCTGCTCCCTCTGCATCTGCTTGAGACTCCAGACTCCACCCTTCTTCCTCCTAGTCATTCTCTCTGTGTCAGGCTGTCTCACCCAATCTCTTCCTGCCCGTCTATCCACCAACCAACTTTTTATTAACAATGAGAGCAATACATGCAGAGATTGTTCCACAGCAGAAGATAACACAGAATTTTTAAACAAATTGTTTTTGAAACTCCTGTGGGATGCTGGAACACAGTGGAGGGAGGAAGTTGGCTGAGGCTACTTACATTTATGACCCCCTTCTCCCCATCTGCTGTTGGCTGAGGCTACTTCCAGAATACTACCCTTTAGGCCAGTGATTCTCAACCTTCCTAATGCTGCGACCCTTTTACATAGTTCCTCATGTTGTAGTAACCCCCAACCATATCATTGTTTCGTTGGTACTTCTTAACTATAAATTTGCTACTGTTGTGAATCATAATGTAAATATTTTTTGGAGATAGAGGTTTGCCAAAGGGGTCTCAACCCACAGGTTGAGAACCACTGCTTTAGGCTCTCTTTCTTTTCCTGGCCAGGATTCGCCCCTGGTAGCCAGGTAAAAGCCCCAGGCAGAGGGAGTTGCTAGTGCTCTCGAAGCCTTTGCTGCCTAGAGGTGAGTTGTGAAGGAGCAGGGCATCTATAAATTGTCAGTCTGGAAAGGCCAGACGTGCTTCGGCTCTTAGTGTAGTCTTGCTCTCTGTAGCTGGGCTCCCCTCCACAGAGGATGGAAAGGTTTACACATCCCTAAGTCTTGCCTTTTGAGAGAAGCTGAGGGTTCCAGAATCGCCATAGAAACTTAAGTCTCGAGCTGGGGACATCTGCTCTAGCTTCAACATGGTTGACCATCATGGAATAGTTTGAGCTACAAAGAGAGCATTCTGTCTTTGTCCTACTATCCAAGATGTTCTGAAAGTGACGCTTCCTTGCATGATGTCTCAGAGAAAGGAAAAATGTCTTCCATTCAGCACTTCATAGGTGCTCCCATACTGCTCCACGAGACGGTGAGATCTGGCCTCCAGTTCACAGTGATCTTCTGGTCACAGACACTGATGTTCTGGGATCTCAGGTGTGAGCCACCATGCCAGGCCTCTATTTCTTTTTAAATAAACGTTTTTTGTTTTTTTTTTTTGTTTTTTTTTGTTTGTTTTTTAACAAGTACCAAATATATTATTTAATTTCCTTTTGCTAATTTTTTTTTTTGTCCCATCTCAGCTGCTCACTTTTATGGCCAGACCTGATACCCTATCAAGACCTGTTAATGGTACAATCCTCTTAGGTTGTCTCCAGCATTCTGCTTTGGCCAGCATGCTCTCAGTTTGCTAGCCACTTTCTAGTGTGTGCTCCACTTCCAACAGTCCTTCAATCACTCATAACCCCAGGGACCCCGAATCTGTGCACCTCATCTCTCTTTCTGTTTAAATGGTGCTGGACATCCAAAGCCACCAAACCCTTGTGCTTAGTGTCAGGCACTTGGCCAGCTGAGCTATTGCCCTAGGATCTTTTGTTTGCTGGTCCTGTTTTCCCTTTGGATGGTGCTGGAAACTGAACTCAAGGCCTGGAGCATGCCGGGAAAGCACTTCACCCACAGCCCCTGGTTTTTGTTTGTTTGTTTGTTTGTTTGTTTTTTGAGATCAGGTCTTACTCTGTAGCCCAGGCTAGCCTGTAACTCAGTATATGACCCAGCTGGCCTTGATCACACACACTGCAGGCAACCCCTCACCTCGGCCTCTCTTTCAACTTGTTCCTATTCTACATCCGATGTCAGGAAGTTATGATGGTTCCAGCTTCAAAATACACTCACAACTTGACTGTTACTATGTCTACACCACACCAACTTTTATCTAAACCTCTGTCATCACTCATCGCTCACCTAATGTTACTGCAGGATTCTTTGGGGGACGACTCGGTGCCTTTCAGTCTACTTTTCTACATGGCAGCCCCAGTGAGGCTTTTAGAACAGGACTCAGATGATGTCATTCCTCTATTTCAAACTTCTCTAAAAGTCCCGGTGTCCACTGACAGGTGTTTTTGTATCCCCATTAGTAGGCTTCTCCACCGATGCAGTAAGCCAAACTGAGTGGAATTAAAATGTAAAGGACCAGGTTTAATCTGAGAAAAGCACTGTCGGATGTCTCTCAAGTCCCCCCTCCCCCCCCCCCCCAGAGGTGAGGCAGGGGAGGGAGAAGGAGAAACCACATGGCAGGTCTAGGGACTGGAGCTTAAATACCCTGTAGGTGTGATCTTGAGCTTGTGTGTGTGTGGGGGAGGGGCCTGGACTTTTGGCGGTCTTTCTCTGGGGGTCAGGGTTTGGAGAAGGAGGAGTGGGGCTGAGCCAGAGCTTCCAGCTGAATATCCATCAGTGTAAAAAGCCAATGGCTTTACATCAGCCCGTGCGAGTTAGCACCATTTGGCTTATTTCTTGGCCTCATCCCTCTTTGTGTGTGTGTGTGTGTGTGTGTGTGCCTGTGGAGGCCAGAAGAGGGTGTCTGATCTCCAGGAGCTGAAGTCACAGGAGATTGTGAAGCCTCTGACGTGTGTTGGGAACCAAACTCAGTTCTCTTAAGAACCGTAAGTTCTTAAGCACTGAGCCCTCTCTTCAGTCTTCTGAGGTTTTGTTTATGGACAGTACAAACAACTCTAGTTGTGTAAAGGTTCTGTAGATGCTAAAATAATTATATTCCCTGATGTTGAGTGCAAAGTTCTGAATAGGAACTGTTGACTGACTATATAGTTTATTGTTCAAATTATGACTGACCTGCTTTATGGTGAAAGTGCTATACTGGTAGCTAGCCATGGCCACAAGTGCACTGGGCTAATCAAGGCACAGTCAGAGTTAATCCATAGCTCCAGTTAATTGCTGTATAGTTCAGGCTGTCAGTATCTTTGCCTGTTTTCATCTGCTTGATCTATAAGCTTCTTGGGAGATGATGTTAAAAATCTCATGACAAATATGAGGTACGGGCTGGTTTTGTGTGTCAATTTCACACAGCTCGAGCCACCAGAGATGAGGGAGCCTCAGTTGAGGAAATGTCCCCATGAAATCCAACTATAAGGCATTTTATCAATTAGTGATCAACGGGGGAGGGCCCAGCCCATTGTGGGTGGTGCCATCCCTGGGCTGGTGTTCCTGGGTTCTATAAGAAAGTAGCCGGAGCAAGTCATGGGAAACAGGCCAGTAAGCAGCACCCCTCCAGTGCCTCTGCATCAGCTCCTGCGTCCGGGATCCTGTCTTGTTTGAGTTTCTATCCTGACTTTAATCAGTGATGAACAGCAATGTAGAAGTATAAGCTGAATAAACCCCTTCCTCAACTTGCTTTGTGGTCATGGTGTTTTGTCTCAGTAATAGTAACCCTAACTAAGACATATGAACTGATTCACTGTTTCATTTAGATGTCCACGTGTTCCACTTTGCTGTTGGGTTGTTGGGAGCTAGTTCAATCGTTTCAATCCTACTCATTTTCTTCACTATAGGAAATTTAGCTCCATCATTTCTTCAAATGGGAGCGCCTGATCTTTGTTCTCTTCTGGATCCCCCACTTTCTAGATGTTGGCCCTTCTGCTTTTGCCCTCCACATATTCTATTTTTGCCTGCTTTAATTTTAATCTAATAATCAGACTCTCATTCTATCTGTTGAGCCTATTCCGTCTATTTATTCCCTTGATTGTGATTTCCCCTTTAACTACTTTAATAACCAAATCTAATGTTCCCATGTGGTTCTTTTTTTTTATTATTTCCAATTCCTGCTTTGCATTTATCTTTGCTTTCTCACTATACTTTTCAAGCTTTAGAAAAATACCTTGGCTCACTCATTCCAGTGTTTTGGTCAGATGTGTATATATTCTTCAACTTGTTGACTTTGAGATTGTTGTAGATCTCAGGTGTCTAGCTACTCTGCCTCTGAGCGCAGACTCTACTGGAAATATCAGATACTTTGGCAATATGCATTTAAGAAAGTTTTTGTTTGCCTTTTGATTACTGAATCAATTGCCTTGTGATCAGAAAATGTGAACTATTTCACACATATGCTTTGAAATTTAGAAAACTTGCTTTAAGATCTCTATAATATTCAACCAACCTTTGTGGAAGTAAAAACACAGATTTGAAAAGAATATATGTTTTCTAACCACTGGGGGAAGCATTTTCTAAGTTCCATTAGACAAAGCCTATTCATGTAATGCTCAACTCATCTGTAACAGTCTTTTCAATAATTGAGAAAAATACACTAAATGTCCCACTATGATATTGAATTTATTAATTCAAACAGTATTTGGTTAGTCCATTTTGAAGATAGGTTACAAGTTGCATAGAAGTGAGAGTCTTTGATTTCCTGAGAATCAAAACTTTTCTCATTACTGAGTTTATTTTAACCTGCACTGTTTTTTCCCTGTTAAGTTGTATACCATGTAGCTATCGATGAGTTAATGTTTAAATAGTATATCTTTGCCCACCTTATACTTTAAAATTTTCTGGGTTCTAATATTTTGAGTGTGTGTCTTTAAAACAGTACATACTTATCATCTAAAATGAAAAGTTATTTTTAATAAGTATAATCAATTTCCTCTCTTTGTATTATGGGTTATTTGTCCATATTTCCAGTGTGTTTTTCCTTCTGATTTATCTTTTAGACTTGCTTCTTGTTTAATTACATTTGTCCAGATTGTTTTGGAAGTTGCTTGTCTTCTTTTTTTAAAAGCTACATTTAATTTATCTGCTTATTTTGGTGTGTTGTGTTGTGGGAGGCCAGCTCCCACCTTTTCAAGGGTTCTTATGAGGAGGAGAGAGGGATAAGAAAATATTATCTATAAAGATAGTGAAGAGGAGAAAGACAGAAACACAGGATAGCTTCGAGAGGACCTGGGTCAATACCCAATGGCCTTTTCTGTTTATTCCAAAGGGCTTTTTATAATAATGCCAACGGGCAGGGCAAAAGACCTCCCCTTGCTAGGTCAAAGCACACCACACAGACAAGTGTAGACCCTTCCAAACACCTGGTCCTGTGGTCAAAATATCCCCTTATGCAGCCCTGCTGGGTAAAGCAAGCTCAGATTCTTGGATCCTGAGTAACTTCTCACTAGGAAAACTCTGTGGGTCTCCACAGTGTGTGTGCACACATGAACATCTGTGTGAGTGTGTACCATGTGTGTTTGGGTACTTGCAAAGCCAGAAGATTTCCTGAAGCTAGAGTTACAGTCAGCTGTGAGCCACCTACTGTGAGTCCTGGGAACTGAACTCAGATACTTTGGAAGAGCAGGAAGCACTCTTTAACTGCTGATCTGTCTTTCCAGCCCCACCTCCACCCCCCTCTTTTTGAGACAGAGTCTTATGCAGTAGCTCAGACTAACCTTTAACTCAGGATATGTATGATCTAGACTGGCCCTGAAGTTAGAACAGTCTTCCAACACCAATGTTGCCTCCAGTACTGATTTTGCAGTTATGAGCCATTTTTCCTTGCAAAAAGGAAAAGTGAGAAGAGAAATGGCCAAAACATGTAAGTAATTCTACAAAAATATTATCTATGCAAAACAGCACTGTATACTTTGAAGGCTTCAAAACAATAAAAATGTGATGTAAGATCTCTAGTATGTAATAGGGTTTCTGTATCACAACAACAGGTTTTTCTGCTGATGCAGTAAGCCAGATCAAGCTGAGCTGAAAAAAATAAAAGAACAGGTTTCTTTCTTTCTTTTTTGTTTTTTCGAGACAGGGTTTCTCTGTGTAGCTTTGCACCTTTCCTGGAACTCACTCTGTAGACCAGGCTGGCCTCTAACTCACAGACATCCGCCTGGCTCTGCCTCCCGAGTGCTGGGATTAAAGGTGTGCGCGGCCGCCGCCGCCGCCGCCGCCGCCGCCGCCGCCGCCGCCGCCGCCGCCGCCGCCGCCGCCGCCGCCGCTGCCACTACTACCAGGCAAGAACAGGTTTATTTGAGCAAAGCAACTCCTGGGTGAGTTCTCCAGCCCCAGAGAGTGAAGCAGGAGAAGTCACTCACCCCAACTAAACCAGCGAGCTCATATAGCTTGGAGGCAAGGGGTGATGACCCCATAATCTGGGTTTGTGCCCAAGTATGGTCAAAAGCTGGGTGCTTTAGGTGGGGGTCTTAGACTGCTGGCAACTTCAGGGGAGGAACTCCCTCAGCAGCCAGGAATGCAGAACTGGGGTTTTCTGTGCCTTTTCTTTGTTGGGGATTTCTGAGAGGGTGGGGTTTGGAGAAAGAAAGATGGGGCTTTCCAGATCAAGCAGGAGTGAGCTGGAGGTTCCAGCCAAACAGTATGGGGAAAGACAAAAGGAGTTAGGGTGAAACCCTTTTCAGCACCATAAATGAAACTCGGTTTCAGCTTTACTTCGTTAGACAGTGCTGGGTCAAAACGTCTGGAGTGTGATGCCAAGAGGTGTAATTTTTACACATTTAAACACAGTAAAACTTTGAGAGAAAGTTTCCACCGGACAGTTATCACAACAAAGCTTTAGGCATGACTACATTGAAACTCTTGTGCAAACTGCATCTCTTTAGCAAAGCACCTGTGGCCTTTCCCACTTGAATGGGTTCTATTGCTTAGAAGTCAGGGCCTAGGGAGGAAGCATTTGTAATAAGCACAATAGCAAACTCTTTTGCAAAATATGTGGGGCCTCTTTCGTGAGGATGGGTTCTATTGACTGAGAAACCATGCTCAGGATTCTGGGGGATTCTGTGAGGGCTGGCTTTACAGAGTAGCAAAGATTACCTGGTATTAGTACATCCATTCCCAGCTTTCTGGACGGAAAACTGGTGTCATTTTCTTCTGATGAAGAAAATCTGGTTATTTAACAATTCTGGTTTTCCAGTGCTTATGTGTGAGCTCATGTCCTCTACAATATGTATCAAAATATTAAGAGTACCTATTAAAAATTAAGTCATTACATAGCATCAAACTGCCCCCTAAATTCACATTTCTATACCCATAGATTAGTGCCACTTTCTTTTCCTTTTTGTAAAACATATAGTTTTTCTTCTTCCTGGATGATTTTGAGAGTTTTTCTATCCTTTTTTAAACCTAGAGAATACTTTCTCAGTTTCAGTCACCAAATCCATGGAGGTTTCTTTAGTGACTATAGTTGATGATCCCAGCACTTGGGAGGCTGAGGTAAGATGATGGTGAGTTCAAGGCCAACCTGAGCTACATAGCAAGACCCTGTCTCAAAAACCAAACCAAACCAAACCAAGCCCCCAAAACTCTTGGTATTTATTTATTTGAAACTGCACGTGGACTGAGAGTCGGTTGGACTCTTGTGTCTGTCTTTGTGGACACATGTCTAATTGCTCCAGGGCTGTCTGTTGAGGTGGTTGTCCTTCCTCCATCAGACTGTTGCAAATCAGTTGCTTGTGTGTGGGACAACTGGTTCTGTCTCTTCATTCTGCCCCTCTGATCTATCTTCTGCTTGTCTTGTCCCCAATACCACAGTGTGTTAATTATCATAGCTCTATATCAAGCTTTCAAATAAAAGTGTGGACCCTCCAACATTGTTTTAGTTTAAAAGTGGATTCCTATATTGCTTTTCTATATAAATTTAGAAATCAGCTGATTAGTTGCTACTAATAAAGCCTACTAGATTTTTTTAAAAAAATTTATTGTATGTACAGATCAATGTGTGGAGAGCTGTCGTGTGAACCGTGATGAATCCTCTAATCCTTTAATTCACTTTTAGAGAATCATTTAGGGGATCAGTTGGTGGAGGGTTTGTCCTGTATGCACAAATATCTGAGATTTGATCACAAGTACCAAGCCTGGTGGCATATGCCTGTAATCCCAGTACTTGGTAGGTGAAGGCAGAATGATCAGAAGGTCAACTGTGGAGGCCAAAAGAGAAAGCTCGGACCTTAAGAACCTGTACAATTCTAGGACCTGCTCATAGTGGGGTGAGTCACAACAGCCTGTTACTTCAACTCCAGGGGATCTGATGGCTTGGTCTCTATGGGGACCTGCTCTCATGTGAACATACCCCCAACACATATACATGCATTAATTATCAATAATAAAAGTAAATTAAAAAACAATTTCAAGATCATCCTCTACTACGTACAGAGTTCTAGTCTAGCCTGAGCTACGTGAAACCGTGTCTCAAAAAACAATAATTTAAAATAGCATCAAAAGTGAAATAATTCTGGTGAAATAATGTGGAAGCTTTGATGCTGTGAACTTCAAAACAGTCAAGACAGAATTTAGAAAGGATAGAATTTAAGAGACTTGCCAGTCATTTTAACAAAGATCATTTTATATACAAATTATTAGTAATGTGGATGGAGAGATGACTCAGTGGTTAAGAGCATGTCCTTGTAGAGGACCTAGTTCCCAGTACCCATTTTGGGCAGCTCATATCAGCTTGTCACTCCAGGTCCAGGGGATCCTACACCCTCTTTTGCACTTCGTGTATCTATAAACCCACATTCACATACACACAATTAAAGATAAAATAAAATTTAAAACTTAGAAAAATGATTAACAATGTGTGTATTTGTTAATCTAGGTTTCTGAAAGCAACAAACCAAAAAGGACTCTCAAGTGTTCAGAGGGCAAGAGGTTCAGGAACCATCGGTAAAGCTGAGGGAACAAAGGTAAGAGGTTGGAATTACGAAGATTTTGCAACTTGGAAGAGGGCTGTGTGAGAAGGCATTCCATCCAGTGTCTCTGAGCTCACAGGAAGGATTTGGGATCCGAGGAGAGGGCCTCGATCAGTGGTTCTCAACCTTCCTAACACTGCGACCCTTTAATACAGTTCCTCATGTTGTGATGACCTCCAACCGTAAAGTTATCTTTGTTGCTACTTCCTAACTGTCATTTTGCCACTGTCATGGATCAGAATGTAGATATCTGATATACAACCCATGTGAAAGCGTTGTCTGACCCCTAAAGGGGTTGTGACCCACAAGTTGAGATCCACTGGCCTAGCTGGTTATGGTGAGCTCTTGAGGATATGCGATGAGACTTGACTTGCTAAAGCCAATCAACTGGGCATTCAATCTAGCTACTGGCATGGGAAAGAACTGGGGGTGCCTGAGTAAGGAAGCATTGCTAAAGGAATGCTCTCAGGAAGAGGAAGGAAGCAGGAAGCCACAGGAGATGGTCCCTTCTTCCTCCTCTATCCCATTCTATTCTTAGTGCCTCCTGTTGGCAGGGCCTATCCGGGCACCTGCTGGTAAGTCGGAAGTGAGGTGTAGAGAGGGTCAGTTCCAGCACCACAAAGCAAAGCGTACAAGACTTAGCTTAATAACTGGAATGAGCAGAGAGCAAAGGAAAGCAGGTACTATGGTATTTATAGCACAAAACACATGATTTCACAGCACTTGAAATGCTGACATCAGTATTAAAATAAAAGCAAGTCTTATATAACCACCCCAAAATAGAAACAACTCAACGCAGAGAACACACACGAGAAAATGAAGGGTGCAATTCAGCAAACGTAGAACAGCATGCAGATCCCGAAAGTGATAATGTGGCAGAAACACAACCCTGCTGGGTGCGTGATGGTTGTAGATAGTCAAGTTAGATTTCACAACACACCCACCCCCTACACACACACACACACACACACACACACACACACACACACACACACACACACACACAAGTTCTTACCCAACGTCTTCATTTCTTTAAAAGCAATTATCACCAAAGGGGATGGGGGAACAGCTCAGTGATACCGCGGCGTTTGCCTCGCATGCGCAAGGCCTTGGGTTGAACCCCCAGTGTCACAGAACAGGACCTTAGAGCCAGCCCTGATGCTGCATACTTGACATCTCAGCACTTGGGAGGCTGAGGTAGGAGGGTTGCCGTGAGTTTGATGCCAGCTTGGACTCCAGAGTGAGTATTCAGGCTAGAAGGAAGCTCACACCAATCCTGCCCACTACCTAAAAGAAAACCTTTATGAAGTTGGGAGAGGCTGTAGGGGTGGATATAGGAGGAGTTGGGGGAAGAATGGGAATGTGTGTGTGAATATGATCAAAATACATTGTATATATGTATAAAATTCTCAAAGCATTAACAAAAGTATTATCCTAAAATACATGGATATCTGGAGAAAAGTATAAAATTCTTGTCCCGTTCTGTTTATTTTTCATACTGTCTTGGTAGCAAATTCTTAGATATTCTAAGGGTTTTTTTTTTTATTAAACATTTGTTTCATTTAGATAGATATGTATTCTTTTAAGTAAAATTTATTCTTTGAGAATTTTATACATGTATACAATGCATTTTGATCATGTCTACCTCTCACCCCCTCCCGCGCCTCCCCCCGCCCCAATTTCATTCCTCCCCCTTCATAAGCCACCGAGTGTCGTCAGTGCCGCCTGCATGTGCATGGGCAGTCCACTGGAGCATGAGCAATGTACCAGAGATCACACCCTGCAGAGAACTGGCTCTTCCTCCCCTAGCAGCCGGTAGCTGCCACTGGCTCCTGAGCTGGGGTGGGCCCTTCTGAGCCCCTCCTCCACCCATGTTGGAATGTTGGCTGCTTTGGTCTGTGCCGGGAGCCATAGCTGTTGTATGCCCAGGGGTGAAACGGCTTTGCCACATCCACAAGACACCATTTCTAGGTGGTCCGCCCTATCCTCTGTCCCTTGCCATCTTTTCACCTTCTTCTTCCATGGTCCCTTAGTCTCAGGGTTGGGGTGTGTGTGTGATACAGGTGTTTCATTTAGGGATAAGCACTCTAGTTGTGATTGGGGGAATCCTTATCTTCCTTTAAGATGGACAGATACACTGTGCCCAAAGGATGGCCATTGTGTGACATAATGGTGGCTCAACTGTACGTGGTTACAGTAATTATGGAAAATCATCTCTGAGAACACGATGAAGGAGCTGGGGAAATGACAGCCGAACAAGCATGGAATTGGTGGCATTCATACTGCCTTTGTCCTGGATGCCCTCTACAGTGCGTGTCTGGGTTTTGTTGGAACGAGCAACATTGTGTTTGAAAAGTTGTAGAGCTCATTTGAGACTCTGAATGAACTCTCTTTCTAAAGACGACTTATTTATTTTTATTTCACTTAGATGGTTGAACTAGAAAAATACTCCAAAGACTCAATCCATTTTGAAATTCAGAACAAACAAAGGAAAAAGAAACTCCGTTGGCTCATTTGGGTCTTTGTGAAAGCTGTCACCTTTGGTCCTTGGGGATGGCTCTGCCAGGCTCTCACCTGAAAACCTGGGGATACTTAACTCTTGAGCTGTTAGGACTACAAATAGCCCGTCTGGGTCCTCAACACCCTTGTTGCCATTTTCTTGTAATCCCTCCACTCTCAGGTGGCCACTTTCAGCAAATGTGTTGAGAGGAAAAAGTAGAGTTCAGTATTTGACTCCCAGCTCTCCGCAGTCCTTCTCTTTAAGAATTATATTCAAGTTTTTCATGTATTGTAGATGTTTGAAAACATCTGTTTTAATTTGGTGTGTGTGTGTGTGTGTGTGTGTGTGTGTGTGTGTGTGTGTGTGTGCAACAGCACTTGTGTGGAGGTCAGAGGTCAACTTTCAGGATTCAGTTCTCATCTTTCATCTTGTTGAAATAGGGTCTCTCTTGTTGTTTCTTAGGCTTTATACTCCAGGCCAGCTGGCCCATGAGCTTCCAGGTGATTCTCCTGCCTACCATCTCTCTGTAGGAGTGCTGGGATTACAGATGTGTGACCACTGCATGTGGTTCTTTTTGTGGGTTCTGGGAACCGAACTCAGATTGACAAACTTGTACAGTTAGCCTTTTTACCAGCTGAGTCCAGGCCCTGAAAACGTCTTTTAGAATAGTGACGGTGTTCTGTTGCTTTTAAAGATGTTCTTGCCTGGCATGGTGGCACACATCTTTAACCCCAGCACCTAGGATCTTTCCTGGCATGGTGGCACACATCTTTAACCCCAGCACCCAGGAGGCAGAGGCAAGTAGATCTCTGAGTTCGAGGTCTGCCTAGTCTACAGAGTGAGTTCTAGGACCGCAAGGGCTACCTGTCTACTGCAAGAAACCCTGTCTCAACCTCCTGCCCCCAAAGAAGATGTTCTTGAGAGATTTAGACTTAATATTTTATATAAAACATAGCTTGAAGCAGAACCTACTCAGCTTTTGAATTTAGTGCTTATATATTTTTTATTTTATGCCCTGGCCATTCTGGAACTCACTTAGTAGAACATGCTGGCCTTGAGTATACAGAGATCCGCCTGTCTCTGCCTGCTGAGTGCTGGACTAAGGACATGTGTCACCACACCCAGCTTGTATATTTTTATTTCTAGAATTTCTTCTTAGATCTTTTTCCAAATATTTGATCACTTTTACAGATGAAGACGTAGCTTCTGGTTTCTTTTTTTGTTAAATGTATGTCATTTAGATATACTTACACAATGAAATGGGTTTTTATAGTTGTGTGTGCCTGTGAAATCAGTATCTAAGCATTGTACAGAATATTGCCATAACCTCAGAAAGTTCTGTTGTTACCCTTGTGGTTAATTTACCCTTCCTCTCTTAGATATTCTGATTTTTAGTGCCTTGACGTTGGTTTTGTCTTTTGGAGCTTTGTCTAAAAAGTGCCAAACAGCATTCACACTCATCTTGTTTTTAAGATTGCTATCCGTTCCTTTCTAATTCTCAGTACAGTTTCACTGAATGAGCCCAACACCGTTTGTGTATCCGTCTCCTTTGGGGGTGCTGCTGTTTCTAGGATTTGGCCACTGTGCATACAGCTGCTGCTGTTCTTAGCCCAGGCTTTCTGTGGTCCCTGCTTGTTCATTTTTACTTTGTTTTTATTCTGCGTCTATCGCTTTAGCATCTGCAGCATTTGGGATCCAGTCCCTGCTTCTTTGTCTGACTTCTCCTGGTGGTTTGTTTTCTTGTGTTTGGTCATTTTTGATTGGAGCAGGTTTTGCTCACTGTGGGGATCCTGAGGGGCCTGAGTGTTTTCCCATTTGTGTCTGCAGGGTGTCCAGTGTGATTCTCACTGAGAAGCACTTGAGGTTCGTTTTTCCCTGGGGATTCCCTGAATAGAGAGAGTAGTTTTTCAGACCCCTCCTGTGAGAGGAAAGGTTTGTGTTGATACATTTGCAGGAAACTTGGATTTGTAAAAAATTATTTTTAAGATTAGTTTATAATATATTAGATTATAGTGGCATTCTCAAACAAAGTATGCTTTATTCGATTCTCCCCACATATTTTCCATCCCCCTCCTCTCGGATCTTTCCCTCCACCCAGTTTTCTTTGTCCTTTATTGTCACATGTATCTTTTTGTGTACTTGCACACCCCCCCCCCCCACAACCACCCTCACCCCCAGCTTTCTCATTTTCTCCCCTCTCTTGGTTTCCTTTTAGGCATTACCCATGCAACCCACTTATATCCCCGCATATACAGATTGCAAACTAGGATCTGAATATGAGAGAAAAAATATGGAGTTCTTGTCTGTCTGGTTTGAGTCACCTCACTTAATGTAGTAGTTTCAAGCTCTACCCATTTCCCTACAAATAACATCATTTGATGGATTGTGAAAAATAATTAAAATGATTCCGAGTTAGGGCCCGAGGTAGGTAACTTTCCAGGTCAGCTCCTGCAGTAACCTTTGCCCTTAGGCATGGTTTGTCACAGATCTTGGACTTCCACCCTTCACTTAGCACCCTTCTAACTGGGGGCAGAAGCCCCCAGAGCAGCTCAAAGCCCTCTCATTTGTTCCTCTCAGTTCTCTTAGAGCTCATGGATTCTCTTGGCTTATTGAATTTAGGTATGCATTAAAGATTCAGAAAACTGAGAGTGAGGCATGCTGGTAATCCCAACACTTGAGAGGCTGAGGCAGGAGTTCAAGGCCAGCCTGGGCTACATGGGGGTGTGTGTCCTAAAACAAGGTTTCTTCTATCTTTTTAGTACTGGTATATAGACTGCACGGTTCTCCCTCACGGCCTGGCAGTATCTGACCAGGGGTGTAAATCTCTTACATACCTTGTCACAGACTCTCCTCTGCCTTCTGCATAGGACACATCTGTTTCATGCTTGCCTCCTCCTCTATCTGGGGAGTAAACAGCAAGCCTGCATACTCAGAATATCATCTGCAATGCATGTTAGCATTTGCTTCTTTTTGCCTATCTCTGTTTGTATGTGCTTTGCCAAGTTCTAGTTTTTGTGTCAAGATTTCTCTGGCATACTTCCCATTTCTCCTGCTTTTCAGTGGATGATCATGAGTTCTGGGTCCTTTTTCATTGCCGAGCTACCACGAGCTACCCAAGGGCTGGGCACGTGCTTGCCATGCCTGCCTCTTCCCCTGGATTGTCTCATCAGCCAGGTATTAGGATGTTGTCTATTTCCTAGTTTGACTGAAGGTGAATTCTCTTCCCCATTTTCCATCCTCTGGGAAGGGACAGGTGTGTGGAAATGTGTGTGTACTTCCCTCTCACTCCAGGTGGTCTGGTGACAGAGAGCACACTCTGAACTGCTCGCAGCTGAAGCCTTATGCAGGTGTGGGGAGATGTGTCCCTGTCCGTTTCCAATTCTTTTCTGCAGAGATGTGCTTGTGCTGCATGCTGACCTCCCCATTCCGGTCCTGCCCTGAACCATGCTCGTTTGCCATCGTGGATAGGTAAGTGCTTTTTCGGGCAGGGCTCTATTGTCTACACACATACTGTGCCCGGTGTGAAGTAAGGACTCAAGGCATGCCTGTTGACTGAATGGCTTTGGGATCTCTTAGAATCCAAGTCAGATTTCATGTCTAGGGCTCATGTGTGGACTCTGGGTGCCTAACTGCATCCCCAAGGCATGCCTTCGGTAAGGTCTCATGACATGCTATTACAGACTGAGCTCTTCACCTGTATCCACAAGATCTAGCTTTCTGGTTAATTCTTTCACCTCTCTGTATTTCTCCCCCCCCCCCCCCCCCCCCCCCCCCCCCCAGTCTTCTATTCATAAAATGGAGCTTTTCCTGCCTTGTACGTGTGTGACGTAATCCAGTGCTGCAGTACAGCCATGACCTCTTTTTACAGGTCCCATCATTTGAAAGGAAGGGTGGCTGGTAAAGGGGTTCACTCATGGTCTCCTAATCCTGCTTTTAGCCCGGCTTGCCCTCCAAGACTGGGAAGCTGGAGAGCAAGCCTGGCTGGCTGGTGTTGGGAACCTGCAGTGATATCTGTGGCCACCAGGTGTCACCCTCAGCCTTGTAATGTGGATTATAACCTCAGGGACAATTTCTACAATCGCCAGTCCTGGTTCCCAGCAGGGAGCCTGGTTTCTCTGGATTCCTAGTACCTGTTCAAACAGTTCCTGGCATCAATACTGGAGGCGATCACAACCATCCATCTTGGCCTTCGTTTCCAGGTACAAGGTGCTATGTAATTCTAATTTATTTTAAATTTTGCCCAACCCGTGCATGACCAGAAATGGCCAAAATGTTCATGCATTCAATTTCAGAACCCAAAGCCAGCAAATTTAGAATTGGTCATGGTAAGTCCTCTACCACTCACTCCCCACATTTTTTTTTTTTTTTTGCTACTAAAAAATGTGTTTTAAAACCACTGCCTCAGGGTAACCTAGTTATTGTAGTAGCAAGACTAAGGAGAAGAAATCTCAGACTTCACCAAAGTCCTCTAGATAGACCAAGGCACTGGGTGCTTAGGCTTAGTTCCATCTTTCTGGGCCTTTCTTGGGGGCATTTTCTCTGCTGATTACTCTCTTAAAATATTCTCCTCAGCTTTCATTCATTATTTTTTTTGTTTGTTTTGTTTTGTTTTTGTTTTTTGTTTTTCGAGACAGGGTCTCTCTGTGTAGCTTTGCGCCTTTCCTGGAACTCGCTTTGGAGACCAGGCTGGCCTCGAACTCACAGAGATCCGCCTGGCTCTGCCTCCCGAGTACTGGGATTAAAGGCGTGCACCACCACCGCCCAACTTGTTCATTATTATTTTTTCCCTTTTATTGATGCTGTGATACTTTGGTCCTTCACGGTCTTTCTTCACATCATTTCATCGTGTCTTACGGCACTTGCCATGGCTTCTCTTCTTCTACCTTATACAGAATACTCACCTAGTTAGCAAGTAGTTGAGAAATCTCTATCTCAGTCCGACGTCTGCATATTGTCCTCTCTACTGGAGGAATTTGCTTTAAACGCAGCTCGGGTATTTACTCGTAAACACATTAAAGTGTATTCACTTTAGGTACATAGCTCCATCACTTTTGCTCATTGTGTATTGTTTTATAACTACCGTCTTAATTGAGATATTTGTTGCCTGTAATGGTTAATCTTGGTTGTCGTTTTGACTGGGATAAGGTATACTTTGAACATGGGTGGAGCAAACTTGGTGTCTGTGAGGGTTTTCCAGAGAAGACTGGCCTGTGGTATCAGCAAAGGGAGTCGGGAGGCCCTGCCCATGGGGAGGACAGCTGGGCAGGACCCAGTGGCAGCCCAGATGGGATGAAAACAATGAATGGGAAAGCTTGCCCAGACTTGGGTGCATACAGCTTCTGCTGCCATTTTTTTGTCAATGGATGTCACACTGCAGCTTTTTAGACATTTGAAACACAGAATTGCACAATGCCCCTCTACAGGGTGCTTCCAGGCCCCCAGCCTCAGACTGGTGCCGAATCATTGGTCCCTCTGTTTTTGGGGCTTCTAGGTTCCTGACCTGAGCAGCTGCTGCTGATGTCCTGGCTCTCCACCTTGCCGATGGCCACTGTGGCATTGTCCCGATTCAAGTCGTGGAAGTAAGTTTAACAAACCTACTCTAATAATTACTTATATTGGTCTGAAATAGGCAGCGGAGAATAGAATAGTCTGTTGGTTCTTTTCCTCTGGAGAACCCAGGCAAATACATCAGCCTTAGAACAATTCTTTCTGGCTGTGTTCTCTCATTTTAACATTTTCTCTTGCTCCTTTGCCTGGCCCTCAGCCTCATGGATCTGATTCCTGACACTATGTTGTTTTGCCTTTTCTGTAATCTACTGAAAATGGAACCCCCTTATCATCTTATAATCTCTTGATCTCCTTCCCTTGGCCCAATTAGCACCTTCAACACCTTCCCAAAACCCTATTTTTAGTTCCAGGCTGCTCAAAGGCTAGTGATGCTGTCTCCATTTATTCTGACATCCCAGCTAGCAAGCTGGTGCTGTCCTGTTGAGGGCCCCCTCCTTTTCTCTCTGCCCCACCCCCACCCCAGCCCCCAGGAGTGGTAGCCAGAAGCTCCTCCAGTTTCCTTGTCTTCCATGTCTGCCCTCCTCCCCTCAGTCTCCAGGTCACGTTGTAGAGACTCTCTTTACTTCTTCCAATCCTAGCTGGTGTCCAGGCAGAAGTCTTCAGCCTTCCTCTCATAGCTACCAGTGTGTCCTAAACTGCAAATCTGATCCTTTTATTATTATTATTATTAATTTTTTTATTTATTTTACATACCAACCACAGTTTCCCCTCCCTCCACTCCTCCCATTCCCTCCCTTCCCCTCCTTTCTGCCCCCCACCCCTATCTACTCCCCAGAAAATGTAAGGCCTCCTATGGGAGTCAACAAAGCATGGCACATCAAGTTGAGGCAGGACCAAACTCCTCCCCTGCATCAAGGCTAAGTGAGGCATTCCACTATAGGGAATAGGTTCCAAAAAGCCAGCACCAGGGACAGATCCTGGCCCCGCTGCTAGGAGCCCCACAAATAGGCCAAGCTGCACAACTGTCACCCACATGCAGAGGGCCTAGTTTGGTTCCTTGCAGGTTCGCCAGCTGTCAGTCTAGAGTCTGTGAGCTCCCATGAGCTCAGGTCAGCTGTCTCTGTGGGTTTCTCTATCATGATCTTGACCCCCTTGCTCATATAATCCCTCCTCTCTCTCTTCAAGTGGACTCTCGGAGCTCAGCCCAGTGCTTGGTTGTGGGTCTCTGCGTCTGTCTCCATCAGTTACTGGATGAAGGTTCTATGATGACAGTTAGGGTAGTCACCAACCTCATTACAGGAGAAGGCCAACTCAGGTACCCTCTCCACTGTTGCTAGGAGTCTTAGCTGAGATCATCCTTGCGGGTTCCCGGGGGTTTCCCTGGCACCAGGTTTCTCCCTAACCCCATAATGGTTCCCTATACCAAGAGATCTATTTTATTGCTTTCCCTCTGTCCCTCCTCCAACTCAACCATCCCTGTCTCTCATGTTCCTATTCCCTCCTACCTTCTACCCCCGACCCCCAGTTTACCCAGGACATCTCATCTATTTCCCCTTCCCAGGGTGATCCTGGTGTCCCTCTTAGGGTCTTCCTTGTTATCTAGTTTCTCTAGGGCTGTGGATTATAGTCTGGTTATCCTTTGCTTTATACATCGAGTATCCGCTTATGAGTGAGTACATACCATGTTTGCCTTTCTGGGTTTGGGTTACCTCACTCAGGATGATTTTTTCTAATTCTATCCATTTGCCTGCAAATTTCATGATGTCATTGTTTTTTACCACTGAGTAGTACTCCATTGTGTATATGTACCACATTTTCTTTATCCATTCTTCGGTTGAGGGGTATCTAAGTTGTTTCCAGGTTCTGGCTACTATGAATAATGCTGCTGTGAACATAGTTGAGCAAGTGTCCTTGTGGTATGATTGAGCCACAACTCCAGGCTGGTTTAGGTGTTCTCTGGAAAATGTCATTCATCTCTTCCATTTCCAGTCATGTCAGTCCATTTTTAAGACACCCATCTGTCCTTTCTACTAGACTTTTAAATTCCTCGAGGAGTTCCCATTTTATTTGGATTTATCTTCTTGTCCCTGGTATAGGGCCAGGCACATAGGGAATTTGACATTGTTAATCTTGATTGTCAACTTGATTGGACTGAAACACCAAGGAGATTAGTAAAGATCATCTCTGGGTATTTTCAGATACAGTTAGATTATAAGGGCTCTGACCCAATAACTGGTTTAATCCATTGAGTAGTTCACAATGGGAGCGGACTCTTAGAGGGGATGGTAGAGCTATGGAATGTGGGGCCGGGTTGGAGGAAGTAGGTTCCCAGGGGCATTCTGTTTGGGGCTTTATCCTGCCCTGACTCCTTCCTATATGCTCTTTGTTCTCGTTTCCAGCCACTACAAGGTGAAGGACCTTCTTTGTCACGTGTCCCTGTTGCCATGATATTATGCCTTAGCACATGGAACCATGTGACAGGGGATGGAACCACCTGAAATCATGATCCAAACAAACCCTTCCTTCCTTGGTGCTTTGTCATGGGGACACAAAATCTAATACAAGCTGTCAGTGAATGCTCCAAGTTGAAGGAGGCTAGAGGAGGTCGAGATAAAGGTCAGGAAGACCTAATGCTCCATTTGACCTCGGTCGTAGTGAAAGGAGAGGAAGAATTAGGGTGGAAGCCATGGGAGAGCCTAGGAAGAGAACGTGTGCACGTGGGGAGGCAAGTACCAATGTCTACATTCAGCTTCCACTCCAACACCGACAGTATTTGGTTAATGTGGGTGGAGAGAGGCGGCTGTGTATGCATGTGTATGTGTAAAGTATGGAAGTGTGTGTGTGTGTGTGTGTGTGTGTGTGTATAGTATGGGAGTGTGTGCTCCTGTGTCTGTGGGGTGTGGACATGTGTGCTCCTGTTCCTGTGTCTGTGGAGTGTGGAAGTGTGTGTGTGTTCCTGTGTCTGTGGGGTGTGGAAGTGTGTGTGCTCCTGTGTCTGTGGGGTGTGTGTGTGTGTGTGTGTGTGTGTGTGTGTGCTCCTGTGTCTGTGGGGTGTGGAAGTGTGTGTGCTCCTGTGTCTGTGGGGTGTGTGTGTGTGTGTGTGTGTGTGTGTGTGCTCCTGTGTCTGTGGGGTGTGGAAGTGTGTGTGCTCCTGTGTCTGTGGTGTGTGTGTGTGTGTGTGTGTGTGTGTGTGTGTGTGTGCTCCTGTGTCTGTGGGGTGTGGAAGTGTGTGTGCTCCTGTGTCTGTGGTGTGTGTGTGTGTGTGTGTGTGTGTGTGTGTGTGTGCTCCTGTGTCTGTGGGGTGTGGAAGTATGTGTGCTCCTGTGTCTGTGGGATGTGGATGTGTGTGTACTCCTGTGTCTGTGGGGTGTGGATGTGTGTGTGTGTGTGTGCTCCTGTGTCTGTGGGGGGGTGGATGTGTGTACCGGCCAGAAAACATCCTTAGATGTCCTTCTTCTGGTATCATCACACATTTATTTACTTATTTATTTGTTTGTTTTTGAGACAGGATTGCTCAATGGACTGGGGCCCTTCTTGTAAGCTAGATTGGCTGGTCAGTAAGCCCTAGAGATCAGCCTGCATCCATCTCCCTTTTGCTGGGATTACAAACTCTTACCATCACGTCTAGCTTTAGCTCTTTTTGTTTTGTTTTGTTTTTTTTTAACCAAAAAACTTAGAAGGGATGTTGGCTGAGAGAAAGCCAAGAGAGAAAGAGATCCTAAACAGTGGAAACAATGGGAGACACACACCTTCTTGGATCTCTGGAGAGGACAGGGCTCAGGCTTCTGAGGCTCCGGCAGTGCTGTTTTCACACCGCACAGCTGGATGGACCACGACTGCCACTTCTGACTGTGAACAGAGCCACAGGAATTTCCCAGGGTCATCCTACCCTACCTGAGTCCCAACCGGAGAAGGAGGTAGATCTGATGAACTTCATTTAACCAGTGTGCCCGAGGCTCTCTCCCCCTAGGGCTGGAGTCTTCCCTACTTCAGTGTCTGTCTCTAAAGTGAGTTACCCACGTCAGGTGTGTGTAGAGATGACACGCGTGAGAAGGCCCGTGGCTATTTGCAGATTCTACAATGAGACAAGAGAGACCCAAGAAAGAACATCCAGAGGCGGAAGCTACTGTCGGATGGAGAGCAATCTCCGAGTCAATGAAATGTTAGAACAATTTAATATTACATTAACAGGAGAACTGTGAGTTCCCCAAAGTCTTAATGTCTTCCAGTTGCACAGCTGGGGCAGCTGGCCAAGGAAACTTTTGATTAGCCGGAGCTTTATGGGGGAAGGCATTTCCTGTAGCAGGCTTTTTGTTTATTTGTTTTGTTTTGTTTGTGTTTTTTTATGAATGAGAAAACAAAAGATTCTCAAAAGGGATAATCATGAAAGGAAAGTCTCTCCTGCCCCCCCCCCCCCGCTTCCCTTTAATAGATGTTCTTGTGTCAAATGATGCTGAGTCTTAATACCATACTGTCAATCTTTGCTTTGAGTGGGAGATCAGCATTTTCCTTTGTATGACTTAGAGGTTGAGGAACAGAGTGCCTGGCTTTAGATATTGATGCTCCATTTCCCGGCTGTAGGTCTCCAGCAATTTGCTTAACAGTCATGTGCCTTACAGATGCTCACGCCTCACAGGCTTACTTAGTATTTACTTATGTAACCAATAGGAAGCACTTGGCATATTGTTGATAATAATAATAATAATAATAATAATAATAATAATGTAATCATGCTTTATATTTGCAGGTAGCTGGATTCATTTTTTTAACTTTTATTTTTCATTCTCATAACAATATGATGACATAACTGCTGTCATTGTTTTCAAGGCTCGCTTATTTTTATTTTGTATGTACGAGTGTTTGGCCTGCATGTTAAGTCCATGTACCACATGATGGCAGTGCCCTTGGAGGCCAGAAGAGGGTGTTGGGTTCTCTGGAACTGGAGTTACAGACCGCCAGGTGGGGTGCTGGGAACGGAACCCAGGTCCTTTGGAAGAGTAGCCATGGCTCTTAGCCTCTGAGCCATCCCTCTAGGTTCACTTTTGCTTTTTTGATAAATGAGGAAAATGCAACCCTGAAAGGTCAGAACGCTTAAGCCAGGTCACAAACTGTTGAACTACATCTCCCAGCTCCCTGTTCAGGCTGATTTTCACCAGTCATTTACACCGGTAGTAGAATTAGAAGTCACTGTTAGGGACTGAATGGGCAGGTGTCTTGGGAGATGGCTCTTAGCCATCTCCGTCTGGACTTCCTGCTCTCAAGATGGCAATCACTGGGTTCTCAGCATTAAGGGAGGCCTGAGCAGAGCTGGGCTCTATGAATTAGTGTTACGTGACAAGTATTACTTGTGGATTTTGGAAATGAAGCCTTTCTTCTATTAATTTTTCTTGAGAATGTTTTGTATAGGCTTTATTTTAAAGTTCTAGCTGATTAGAAAGGGAGTCAATTTTCATGTTCCAATGAATGTTTGTTGGGTACTCATTGTGTGCCAGGAAATGTGCAAAGGGGTTTTTCCATACTCTTTATTTTTTAATCCTTATTGCAATCCAAAGCTTTGTGGGACATGGTTTTCATTTTACCAAAATGAAAATGGAAGGTCAGAAATTTTGAGTAATACACTCAAATCTCTCAAGGTCTATTCAAGGAAGTTTAGCCACTATCTCTTGTGGTTAATAATATATGGTTTAAATCACAATTTAGTAAACTGATCTAATAATACAAAGAAAAGATATCAGGAACAAGGTGGATTTATGTAGGGAATCAAGGAGCATTTACCATTAAAAACTAGGCCAATGGCAATTTACCAAATTCATAATGGAGAATAATCACAATCTATTTGGTAGATGATATAAAACATTTGATAAAACTCACCTTTCATTAGTCATTTCAAAACTTTCTTGGCTAAACAGCAATAAAAGGAAATTTCCTTGTTCTGATGATAGGAATTTATTAAAAGAATGATAACAGTGGTGGAATTTTGTATGTTTTCTTGATAAGATCAGAAAGGAAATAATGATGTTCTTCCATTGCCATTTATTTTGACAATGTATCTGAAGTTCTAGCCAGGGAATTAGCTCAAGAAGAAATGAAGGTAAAATGAGTCAAAAGGAAGAAATAACACTCACTCTTGGCGGGCAGTATGTCTATGTATCTAGGAAGTTCAGGGGTCGCACAGCTGTGGGATCATAATGATCAGATTAACATGGCCAGTCAATTGGGTCCATGGTCAATTGTCAAAATCCACAAACAATCAGAAGGTGGAATTTTAAAACCATACCATTTATAATAATGGCTCTAATCATTAGCTATCAATTATATGTTTAGGCAGGTTAACTTATTTCGGCCCTCCCAGTTTTCAGCTCAATGTCCTCATGTCAGCCACTAGAGTAATCTCATTCCTCTATATGCAGAGCTCTTCTGTGATTTAGGGTGCGATTTAGTTTGCTTCTTGATGGCAACCTTTTTTTTTTTGCCTGCTTAGTTTTCATCTTTCTCCCCATTACTGTCAAGTCGTCACTTCCATCTTCCAAGGTTTCACTGATGGATGTCCTCTGTCTGCTGTCGTCTCCTCTTTATCCGTAAGCATCCATAGTTTGAAAAAAAAAAAATGTCTTACTCTCATTTTACTATGGTTGCAGAAAGAAGGGGGAAAAAAAAGTATGAGTTTAATCTACCACGCCTAACCAGAAGTTCTACACAGAATTATGAAGAGCAAAGCAACAAGGCAGTGCTTATTCTGAGAGAGTTCCCTTCAAGCTGCCTAAATAACCCTGCTCTACAGCCTACCTACTTCCAAGAGTTCTGTTAAGAGATTCTGTTTATAGGCATTTGCGTTTGCTGCTGCTGGACCAGCGATCCCTGGGGCTCAACCCAGCCATGAAAGCCTATCTTCACACTGTTTCCTCAAAGCGTCCATGCCTGAAAGATTTGGGTTTGACTGACAAGAAGACTGCAATCCTAAACCTCCAGCCTGCATTTCATTCATGCGATCGCCTTTGGGGGCTTGAATGAGGATAGACCAGTTTGAACAATGCCATTAATTAAAGCATGTTCTAATTGATTGGCTAATCCCTAGGTAGCTTAAGTTTAAGGGGAGAGAAATGAGAGAAACAAAAATAGATGCAGAAGTGTTGCTAGGAAATGCTTCTTTCTACTCAGGTGCGTCCAGACTCTTAGGCACCTAACAGAAAAAGTTGTCCTAAGTTGTTGATAAATGAACAATTCTCCTCATCCCTTCTATCCTTGTCTTTAAACTCCCAGGGCCCCCAGCTGTGAGACTGTGGAGTAAAAACAATGACCAGCAGTGGGAAGCCTGCACTCACATTATGTGCCCACTCCTTGTGGGATCTGAGTGGTATGAAAATGTGCACCTACGTAATGGTCATGATGAAGCAGTAGGAAAATGCCCTTGATCCTAGAAATTGCCCATGTCCCCTGCTTTGCTCTCAACGCCTCCCTCTGCCAGAAGGCATCAGTCTCTTGACTTTATGGTAATCTGCTTCTTTTCTTTCTAGTTTTCCCTTCTATGAAGGCATAGACTTGCTTTGTGATCAAATACTCACCTTTAATCTGAGTCTTTCCCCACCTGCCGCTAAACTCTTTGAAGGACCACCTCTGTAGCATGATCCCTAGTTATTCTGTTGTTGAATGTTTATTAAGTATCTCCCGGGGACCCTACCAGAAATATAAAACATATAAATATATATCTGTTTTCAAGTTGAAATAGTCTCATGGCCAATGTCAGGTGTATTCATTGATTTATTTCCTCTATTATAAAAATAAATTTTACACTTTTTATATTTTTGCTTTTTTGTATGCTGTTTGTGGTGTGTGTGTGTGTGTGTGTGTGTGTGTGTGTGTGTGTCTGTGTGTTTGTTTGTGTGTGTGTGTAGTTGTTATATGTGTGTGATAAATGTATTGAGTGTGAAGGTACTTACTCCTGGGGAGGCCAGAGCACAATGCTAAGTGCCTTTTCCTTCCCTTGTTGCTCAACTCTTTATTGTCCTAAGACAGAGTCTCTCACTTGTAGGAGACCAACTCCGACCTGTTGAAGGGTTCTTGAGGGGAGGAGAGAGGAATAAGGAAGTATTAAAAATATAGATGGAGTTGGAGAGAAAGACAGAGACACACGACAGCTTTGGGAGGGCCTTGGGTCAATACCCAGTCCCCTCTAGTTTTATTCTAATGGGCTTTTTATACACTACCAAGGGGGAGGCAAAAAACCTCCCCGCTTCAAGATCCAAGCACAATATACAGCCAAGTATAGACCCTTCAAAACACCTGGTCACCACACCCTTGGCCAAAATCATCACATTATGCAGCCCTGCTGGGCAAAGCAAGCTCAGACTTTCTGACCTTGAGTAAGGCCTTACTAGGGAGCCTCTGTGTGCCCCCACACTCACTGGACTGGGAACTTGCTATTTTAACTAGTCTGGATGGCCAGCAAGTTCTCAGGATCTTCCTCCTGAGCCCCCCACCCCCACCCCCCCAGTGTTGGGATTACAGGCACATGCATCCATGCCTGGCTTTTTACATGGGTGCTGGCAACTTGAGCTCAGGCCCTCATGCTTGTATAGCAAGGAAATTAGTGGGATTCTTAAGCAAGGTAGAGTGACACATATCTGTAATCCCAGTCCTGGGGAGGGAAAGGTAGGAAGATCACGAATTTAAAGCTATTCTTAGCTGCATCGTGAGTTTGAGGTTAGCCTTGGCTCAATGAGGGCCTGTCTCAAAAATACTCTGTAGGATTTTTAATTAAAAGCCTACAAAGGGATGTCTTTCGCATTTTCACAGCTGTGCCTTCATCTTTCATGCCCAGGGTAACCATTCTATGTCAGATCATGGGTGGCAGGCAGCTAGAACACCTCCTTCCATGCTGTCTTGTTGGCAGTTAGAATTTGTAGGTATTGCTCATATTCGTGATAGCAACTGGAATTTGTGTTGACTGTCTTCAGGAATAAATTGCTGTTGAATAGTTCTCAAATTTGAAAGTTCCTAGACTCATGAGAACACACCTGTAGTTTTCCAGCTTGAGAGACCACTGAGGTTAGCATTTGTAGTTCTGGGCAACCTCTGGGTCCCTGTATAGTCAACACTCAATCATAGCACAAATATTGAACTCTCTTGGCAGTGTTTATTTACCAGTGGCCATCTATCAGATGCAGAACCCACTCACACCAGTCTTTAAAGACTATCATAGAAATTAAAATAGAAAATCTTACAAAAACTTCAAATTCCTAAGGGTATATTTATAGACCTACTTGGGAAACATTGAAATATTTATGTTGGTTAAAGGAAAGGCATGAACTCCCCATGTTGAGTAAATTACAAGCTCAGCACTCGTCTGGTTTTGGATACATGGTTAATCTCTGAAGTAGCTCAGCCTCAGGTCATGTCCTTGTTCCACCTGCTGATCCCACAGGAAACTGCTTGGAGGACTGAGGCGAAGTCTCAGGGTTGCAGATTGTTCCTGGATAATCTGTGTGCAGTGAGCAGCAAAGTAAACGAGAAGACTTTCATTTGAGTCTAGAGAAAATTCACAGTAAGTTTTGTCAGCAAACTGGAAGGTGATCTGTTTTTCCGGTGTGGTTTCCTGGTAGATAGTTTGTTTCCATCTTGTTCTGTTATTCCTTTAGCTACCAGGCTCAACGGTATAGACAGCTCACTGTGACGCTTTGAACCATGTCTGTTTCAATGTAATGGAGCTGAGTTCATGAGCTTGTGACTTCTAATCGCACCCAACTCAGAGAGCCATAGAATTCCAGGAGAATAGGAAAGAACCCATGTTTCTCAACAGGATGGTTTCAAGAGCCTGTCTTCACCCTTCACCTTCTCCAATCCTTTCCCACACAACATTCTAGTTGCCTCATGTGAGCAGAATCTGAAAAAGGGCTTGGGGGTGCTTACATGGGGATTTATTAAACAAATACCCTTCTGAGAAATGGAATGAGAAACATATATGGTGGTTAGATGTAATATGCATCTTAGAAGGTCTTATTAATAAAAACAAACCCAGGGCCAGGTATTGGGGTGAATGCTGAAAGATCAGAGAAACAGAACAAGCCACAGCTAACCTCACCTCGACAATTCCTCAGCGGATCCTGTTTCCTCAGACTGGAAGCCTCTGTGTCCTCATCCGAATGGATCTCAGCTGAACTGTTGCTCAAAAGCCTAAAAGCTTAACTGACCCTAGTTCCTGGTCCTGATGCCTTATATACCTTTCTGCTTCCTGCCATCACTTCCTGGGATTAAAGGCATGTGTCCCCATGCCTGGCTGTTTCCGGTGTGGCTTTGAACTCACAGAGATCCAGATGGATCTCTGCCTCTGGAATGCCAAGATTAAACGTGTGTGCGCCACCATTTTCTGGCCTCTATGTCTATCTAGTGGCTGTTCTGTCCTCTGACCCCAGATGAGTTTATTATGGTGCACGACATATTGGGGAACACAATATCACCACAGGTAGAGTGGGGTGGAAGTGGCAGGAAAGAAAACACAAGTGTCATCTCATCTGCTGTTCAGCCTCAGCTGGGTCCCACGGGATGCCCTGGGGAAGAAATAGTGTCTCCCAGATAGCCCCACCTTGAAGCAAGGGGCCTAGTACTTTGCTCTTTATATCGCCCAGTCAGTGGCTACAGGCTACCCAGGGTAATGGAGCACGGGCAAAAGCAATTCTTCAAGGGAGGGATGACTGTTTTAGTAGCCCATACTCTCCCCACTGGGAGATGGATACCCACTCTAGAAATGAGCGTGTTGGCTGGACACCGGATGTGCATATTACACCAGGCAACCCTGAAGTGCAGGCTTGACAGTGGCAGCTGGTAAATGACTTGCCTAGCAGCACATGGCGAGGGCATTGGGATGTAGCCTGCATCCCTTCAAGTTTAGCCCAGCTTGGGTGGTGGTTGGTGATTTTCCCAAGGTTGAGAATATGTAGCTTATAGTTTCAATGCTTTATGTAAGACTAGCTTCCCTTCCTTCCTTCCTTCCTTCCTTCCTTCCTTCCTTCCTTCCTTCCTTCCTTCCTCCTTCTTGCTGTAGACTAAACCAAACAATAAAACCAGCCAACCAAAACCAAAACAAAACAAAAAAAGAGGCACAAACCCCAAATGTTTGTCATGATTCAGGAAGCCATGATTGGGGTGATGCTTTCAAGCCCAGAGAAGGACAAATGCAACATGAATCTTAAAAGGTCTTATTAATAAAAACAAACCCGGGACAGGTATTGGGGTGAATGCTGAAAGATCAGAGAAGCAGAACAAGCCACAGCTAACCTCATCTTGTCAACTTCTCAGCCAATCCTGTTTCCTCAAACTGGAAGCCTCTGAGTCCTCATCTGGAATAAATCTCAGCTGAACTGCTGCTAAAAGCCTGAAAGCTTAACCAGGCTCTAGTTCCTGGTCCTCAAGCCTTATATAACTTTCTGCTTCTTGCCGTCACTTCCTGGGATTAAAGGCGTGTGTCACCATGCCTGGCTGTTTCCAGTGTGGCTTTGAACTCACAGAGATCCAGATGGATCTCTGCCTCCTGAATGCTAGGATTAAAGGTGTGTGTGTCACCATTTTCTGGCCTCTATGTCTATCTAGTGGCTGTTCTGTCCTCTGGCCCCAGATAAGTTTATTAGAATGCACTATATATTGGGGGACACAATATATCACCACAGACAAATGTAAAGAGGGGCTCAGAGACTCAACACAGCATAGACTCTTAAGAACAGTAGACTATCAATATCAAAAACCTTCTCTACTTTGTGATTAGGATGGCCATGGGGTCTCTAGAACATGACACCCTTAGAGTTAAGTAGGAAGTAGATAGTTCTAGAATAGAATAGCAAGGACCCATACATTATCCTGTACTGGGGACCAACATCACTGATTTGGTGTCCTGTACTGTGGACCACCATCACTGATGCCTAGTGTCCACTAACAGCCATAGTTACGTCTGATACGTCTTATCTTGCTCAGAGTAGGCTCAGGATTTGGGGAGGGGTCAGGGTCCTCATTGGAACAGGACTGGGTGAAGAAAGGCTTATAGGAACGATGCTTAGATTTAAGTCCTAGGAACAGGTAGCACTTCCAATTTAAAGGAGTTAGAATGAGTTGCTGGTCCCGAGGGAACTCTCTTATTTTGTTACAAACCCGTTGTTGCTTTGTTTTGGCCGAATCAAGCATGTGCCCGAAGCTGCTGGTTGGCTTGATGATCTTGACAGTAATTGCAGATGTGGTCTGGAGGCTGATGTCAAGGAGAGGCGCCATCGCGGCAGTCTGCATCCCCGTGTGTTCTATTGACTAGTAAATATGGCACGGAAAATTTCAGGCATAATGATTACTCAGCCAACTAGATCAAATCCTATTTCCAAAAGCTGTTTTCTCGCAGAGTTAATGCGTTGGTTCCTGACTTCCTCTGATCAGTGGGGCATCTAGCTGTAAGGAACAGATTGGAAATTATTTTATTGATTTTTTTTCTTTTTATTTACTAGAGGTGAGAGAAAATTTCTCTTTCCTGAGTGTTGTTTAGCCCTGAGTCAAGGTAAGGACACTGGGAGGTGCTGGGAGAGTGGCTCATAGCCCGATGTCACTGCGTTGTCACCCCCCAACCTCACCCCCCCATGTGGAGCCAGGAAGTGACTTTCTCTGTTGCCTTGGGAAAGTCAACTTTCCTTTTTGGTCCCAGCTACAGTGGTCATTGGGAGGTTGATGGCTACAATGTACAGGGTCTCAAGTAGCTCAATTCATGGGTGTCAGACGTTCTTAAGTCTCACCAGCACCCTGGAGATCATAATGCTGGGCTGCAAAGCCTCTTCTGGTTCAAGTCCTTGGGGAAATATAGGTTGGAAAATTTCCTTTCTTCCCTGGCTGCGCATCTGTCATCAGCCAGGAGACTGAACACATCTGACTTGGGCTGTGCTCACTAGAAAGCTTTCCTGCCTACACAAAACAGAGGGTGGGATGTGCAATGGAAATCATGTCTCCACCCCAGGTTATTTCTTCTTCACAGACTCTCTCTAGTCTACCCTCAAACTAAGAGTGAATATCATGATTAGGATGTCTTCCCATGGTCCTCTCTGTTTTTAATCCCCTAAATGATTTCTAAGGTTATGCAAAGTGAGGACTTTTATGCACGTTATTAGAAAACATTAATTACGTACCGTGACAGGCTACTAAGAAGCTTTACCTGCATTGCTTCATTTAATCCTCAAAAGAACTCTATGAATTAGCTAATCATGACTAATTCTAATTTATACACCCTAGAGATGTTGGACTTGGAATTCAAAGAGAGACATGTAACCTAGTCCATGCCCTTCACCATGAAGTTGGGCCATCTTCCAGCTCATCAAGGGTGAAGCCATAACTCACTGGTAAGTTTGTTGTGTGTGGGTGGGGGGGTGATTCATGGTCCATTGAACCTTTGCCCCCAGTCTAAGCATAAGACTTTCCCCAAAACAGTCTTTTTATGGAGTCACCATGGTGATCAGAATAGCCTCTCAGAGCCAGGCAGCTGCTCAAAGATACAAGTTCACTCTCAACTGTTTATCCCATCCCAGATGACACTCCCCATTTACTGAGAACAGGGGAAGAAGATGATCCTTAAGCGCAAGAGAGAGATACATATCTGCCAATTCATCATTATCACAGAAGGGAGACAGTTTCTCTCCTGATTGGACATATGACTCCCTCCCTACCTCATATTGATCGAAGTATAGGAATAGATATTTAGTTGTAATGATTAGTCTTCAGAATTCTAGCAATAACAGGGAACCCAGAACGAGCGCTGAAGGAAGCACATCCCTGCCAGTCCCCTGAGCATCGAGACCAGGACCACCACAAGGACAGTTTTTAGAGATATACAAATGCTAAGGAGTTCCATATGTACTCAATTAAGTGGACTCAGTATCCCATTAAGTCCTGTGGGTATGATGCAGCCTGTTAAATTGGTAAGCATCATCCATGCTTCACATATAAATAGAAGTCTAGAGGTAATAGAACTGGTGTTCTCAACCCTGGGGGCAATTTAAATCACTTGGAAAGCACAGCAGTGCCGGGGCCCTACCCAGGCCAATTAAATCAGCATCTTTGGCACCAGGTCCAAACGTGAGTATGTTTTCACAGCTCTGCAGTCATCTAGTGCTGAGAATCACTGGATGAAAGGTCAATGTTCTATGAAAATGTTTTCTAGGGTAAACTATGACACCTAGGCAAGCCTGATCGTTAGTGCTCAGTGAAGTTGACTGGTCCAGAAGAGATGGAGATGCCTGCAATGGTCACGTGATGGAAGGAAGGCAGGGATATGTAGAGACTGAGGGGTGAAACTGGCATTGAGCAGATGGTACTGCAGCTGTTTCTCACTCTAGTGAAATGATGAGACAGTACAGGGATGGTGTCAGCTGGCGACAGTCCCAGTCCAGTGATGGCATTGGAGGGGTTATTGTTTGAGAGTTTGGGGGTATACAGGTGCAGACGTGTATGGATGTTGTAGTCGTTCACAGACCCATTGGACAAGTCTATGAGTCTTGGAGACAGCAAGGGCAGCAGTAGCAGCCTAAAGCCAAGAGCGAAGGCCATAAATTGAGGAGGGAGCAAGGCAAAAAAGCCTCATGGGTCTTCGAGGCAGATTAGACAGGTGTAGAGAATTCCAGCCTACTGGAATCCATATTGGATACTGATGTTTGTGAAATGAACCACTTTAGAAAGACATCTCACAGGAACATTTAAAATTGTATGTGTGTGTGCAGTTTATGATATAAATCAAGAGCATTGTAGAGGATGTGGGGGTTGAAATATTTGCATCCTCTTTATGATTTAGTTAGATGCAAATCCCTACTGGACTTTCTCATTCTCCTTTTGGAGTAGTAGTGCATAACAATGACCCTTGAATATAAGTGAGGAGGAGGAATTTTTAGAGAACCCCAGAGGGAATCCAGGAGGTTAAAAGAAAGAGAAAGATCCTAGATTTGTGTATTGTGGAACTTTGTCTCCTCTTGTAATTGTAAAGGGAGTCGAGCACATCAGCAGAATGGCTTGTTCTGTGTATGAAAGGACACTAGGTGTTCAAGCCCTCACTAAGCTTGGAGGCTTTTAGTCCTGAGAGGCCCAGAGAGAATAAGGCAAGTCTCACTGTCATTTCATGACATGATTCCACCTCCTGCCACCATAATTCAGTGAATATCTGTGAGTGACTTTGGTCCCTCACTTCCAGGAGCCAAATCACATGGGGTGGATGCACAGTGTAGGCAACCATCTACAGGACAGTGGAAGTTTATACAGGAAGGCACTGTTTCTTTCCATATCCAGTGTTGTTCGGAGAGTCAGCTCGCTCACAAAATATAGTCTACAGTAGTAGTTAAGATGTTAGTCTGATTAAAAAAAGTCTAGTACATTAGGCTATATTTCAGTTGCAATTGAGCTAGTTTTCACTTTAAACTTGATGCTTAAAGAAAATCATCTGTACGTTAATACAAGGTGAGGCTGTACTGTAGGTATAGGAAGCTCTTAAGCCCTGTGCGAAGACGATGCCGTTACAATATTTATGCGTGCTCCACTTTAAACGAGGGCTGTAGCTCTGCTCCTCTTCCCCGTCTCTCTCCTCCAAGAAAAGTGATGAGACCAACTCTGACACACAGGAGACTTTCTGAGATGCAAATTATAGAGGGAAAAACAAAACACGATTTGCAAACTCTGTCAAGAAGATGTCTCTTTCTGAGGGCTACAAGTGGAACGGAGCACAAATTGGCCTGTGAAGAGTGTCACGTGGCTGTGTGTGGCTCTGACTGAGAGGACAGAGGTAATGAGAGTGCCAGGCACACGGCCTACGATGGTTTGGATATGGGTTGTCATGGGGCCTCCTGCTTCCTGAATGGATAATGCTGTTTCTTGCCTAGTCCTGCCTTCTACCTTCAGGAGATGACAGCACCTTTAATTCCTGAGTGTTTGTTGTGAAGTAGTTTGCATCTTGCTGGCCCTCTCCTGCTACCCCAGCAAATGAAGCAGACAAATAAGAGATACAAGTCAGGTTTGAAAGGAGTTGTTAAACTCCTCTCCATCATTACAACTTTTTGTTGACACCATTCTCTTTGGCTTCCTGGCTTCTGGTCCCTTGTATTTCCTTATCACCATTTTTGTGTAATTTGAGATGGAGCAAGAAACAAATGATAGGATTCTGTCTACTAGGAAAATCTCATCCATGACTTGTCAAATGCCTTTGGGAAGCTACTAAATGACCATTTATAAAAATTGCCAACAGCAGTAGAACTTTCATCAGTGGTTTCTTCTGGGAAACAGGAATTTGGGGGTAAATGTACATATACAGTTAGGTCGAATTACTCATCATAAAAATGGGAACTCTAAGAAACAACCATTGCAGTAGTTGTGTGAAAAACCAACTCGTACCAGAGTGTAAAATTGTAGTTATGGGGGGAGGTGTTTCGGGGGACTGTAGAGATGACTCAGTGGTTAAGGGCCTTTGCTGCTCCTGTAGAGGACCCCAGTTTGGTTCCCAGCACCCACACAGTGTCTCACAACCATGTTTAACTTCAGTTCCAGGTGCTCAGACCCCCCCTCTACTGACCTCTGCGTGCACGATACATGCATGTCGTACACATACATAAATGCAAACAAAACATTCATACACATAAAATAAATAGATCTTTCAAAAAAAGACTAGTTATAACTGAAATTTCTTTTATTTCACTCTAATTTTGAATTTTTCAAAGTTCTGAGAAAGATTTTTTTTTTTGGTGGGGGAACAGGTAATTGTATATTAGATTAAAATTGATATGGTGGTATTACTAAGGGTTTTGTTCAGTCTGAACAGAACTTTAGAAAAATTGACGAAACTAGTGGAAACACATGAACTATGAACCAATAGCTGAGGAGCCCCCAACTGGATCAGGCCCTCTGGATAAGTGAGACAGTTGATTAGCTTGAACTGTTTGGGAGGCCCCCAGGCAGTGGGACAGGGTCCTGTCCTCAGTGCATGAGCTGGCTGTTTGGAGCCTAGGGCCTATGCAGGGACACTTTGCTCAGCCTGGGTGAAGGGAGGAGGGGACTGGACCTGCCTCCACTGAATCTACCAGGCTGAGCTGAATCCCCAGGGGAGTCCTTGCCCTGGAAGAGATGGGAATGGAGGGTGGGCTGGGGAGAGGCTGGAGGGGGCGGGAGGAGGGAGGACAGGGGAATCTGTGGCTGATATGTAAAATTAAATTAAATTATAAAATAAAAAATTAAAAAAAAAGAAAAGTGACAAGTTCTTGAAATAAAAAATCAATGTTTCATGTGGTGGTGTGTTCTGGACTCTCAAGGCAGAGTGGCTGACTACCTGGCCCTAAAGTACTAAGAAGGTACAGGGAGGCTCTTGGTGACGTAAAGAAACACTTTGCCTCCATCTACTGTGACTATCTCAGGTCCAGGCATACAAGGCAGGAGCAGCAGGTGGAGTGTCCCAGAGCAGGCACATGGCAAAGCCAGGATTTGAACTTCCGTGGCCTGTCTTGGTCTTAGCCACCACACTAAACACAGATAGGAATCAATTCCCTTCAGAGATCAAAGCATTCTGCCTGGGGTGTTTGGAATCAGCTTTATAAAAACAAAAGCAAAACCCAAACTCCTCGGCTGGGTCACAGAGCACTGAGAACAGGCAGGGCAGGGCCTGCTGGTGCTAATGGCAGGTCTGGGAGTATGGGAAGGAATGCACATTTGTAGGAGGCAGAGTTCTTGCTGGTTCCCTCATTGTATGTAACATAGCTATTTTTGATTTCTGTCTGAGGAAATTGCATTCAGAAGCATAAAGGTTTATGTAAAGGATTGTGAGGTTGCCATGGTCAGGTACTGGAATAAGGATAGACTTGTAGGTCTTTGGCATAGGATCGAGAATGCTGATGAATCATCCTTCTATGGTTAATTCATTTTCAAATTTTTATTTATTTTTCATGTGCGTGAGTGTTTTGCCTGTGTGATGTATGTGTACCTCCCATGTACCTTTTACCTGAGGAGGTCAGAGGAAGATGTGGAATTCTTGAAACTGGAGTTATGGATGCTTGACCATCCATGTGGATGCCCGGAGCCAAACCTAGGTCTTCAACAAGAGTGGCAAGTGCTTGGAACCGCTGAACCATCTCTCCAGACCCTGGTTGATTTGTTGTCAATAAATATGCTAAAATAATTAAACATGATTGAATGGCAAAGGGTAGTCTTTTTTTAATATGTGGTGGGGGAGAGCTAGTTTATTCTTTCATCATTTTTATGTTATAAAATAAAGCTAATCTTGATTTTCATACAAAGAACGACTCTCTACTTAGAAATTTAAAATCACTGGGCCACAATGGAATTAAGCTCAAAATCAACACAGAAGAAATTTGAAAAACTCTCAGATGTGCAGACATCGAAGCAATTTACTTTTAAATAATCTGTGAATCAAAGAAATCACCAGGGAAATTAGAGAATATTTTTAACTGAATGAAAAATGTGTTAAACAGTATAAAGGCGGCGAAAGCAGAGTTTAGAGGGGAATTGACAGCTTTAAATGCTTCCATTGGAAACATGGAAGGGTCTGAAAACCAGCAATCTTAGCTTCCACTTTTAGAAACCGAAAACCAAAGGGCAGATTAAATCTAAAAGTAGAAGGAAAAAATGACCAGAGAGGAAATCGTTGATATATAAAGTAGACAAGGATGTGTCAGGGCCAGTGAGATGGATCAGTGGGTAAAGGTGCTGCTGAGCAAGTCTGGAGACCCGAGTTCAATTCCCAGGATCCACAAAAAAGCAGAAAGAGAGAAATGAGTGCCAGACAACTGGTGAATGGCCAAGCACAGTGGAGTACTATTTAGAGGAGAAAAAGAAAGCAATGGTTCAGTCATGGATGACTCTTAGGACCAGACAAAGTAGACACAAACAGCTTCTATACTGTATGATTCTATTTATATGGAATTCTAGAAAAGAAAAAAAAAACATTGTAGAAAATATATCACGGATTGCCTGGTACCTCAGTGCCGGAGATCAGACAGAAATAGGCACAAAGTATCATTTGAGGGCTGAGCTTGATGGCACATGCCTTTCTTCTCATCCCTGGAGAGGCAGAAGGAGTTGGATCTTTGTGAATTCCAGACTAGCCTGGTCTGCATAATGAGTTTACAGGATGGCCGGGGCTGCATAGTGAGACCTTGTCTCAAACAAAACAAAACAAAACAAAACAAGTACCCCCTGCCAAAACCCGGAAACAAAAAAACCCTTGAACTGCACACAGTAGATGAGTGAGTTGTCAGTAATTCACACGTCCTGTAGCAAGCCACTTACTAGAGGCAAAACAGTGTTTTTCTGTTCATATTTTAGTGCACGTGAGATGATTATCTTAGCTTTACTCCTTCTCCCCCATCATGTGAGCAGTGTGTAGAGGCATGGACATTCGTACTTGTGAACTCTAGATGGAGTCGAACAACTTTTCCTGGTGGTAGTATAAAGTGGAGTTAAAAACTTAAATCCAGATGTCCTGATTATGAAACATGAAAATAACATAACAAAAAGTTAAAAAGAACTTTGGCTAGAATTCTTTACAGCAAAAATTCCTGTGTTCATTTGTTTTGTAGACTTCATAGTGCACCATATAAGCACACCAATATACACCAATAGACACATACATTGCACACACACATACACATCCCACACACATTGCACATATCATACTGTACACACACTACACACACTGCACACATACACATTGCACACACACACTGCATACATATACACATCACACACTTTGCACACACATTGCACACGCACCCTGCAACACATTGCATATACATTGCATACACACTGCACATATACATATACACCACATACATTGCACACGCACACACACACACACACACACACACACACACACACACACACACACACGCTGCACACACACTTTGTTTGGTGTGTTGGTAAAGAGAATGTTTGTATAAGTGGCCACATTGTAACTTCTGAGCATAAATTATGAGACTCTGGATGTTTCTTATTAGAGGTCAATGTTTTGGGTATCCTGTTATTAGTGATCTTAAAATTTTTCTTTTATTTGTGTGTGTGTGTGTGTGTGTGTGTGTGTGTGTGTGTGTGTGTGTGTGTGTTTGTGTGTGCGTGTACAGATGTGTGCATGCCTGTGAGTCCAGAGGTTGATGTCAGGTGTTATCCTATATTACTCTTCAACTTTGTTTTTTTTTGAGACAGGGTCTCTCTATGTACCTGACTGTCCTGGATTCAATATGTAGGCCAGACTCAAGGTACTGAACTGAATTACATTTGGAATTTCTTTTGATCACATAAGATGATATTGGTCCTGGGGTAAGTGTAAAAACATAATTTTTTGGAGACCTCTATCCAAATCACTATACTAAACAATCTCTACTTTTTAATTTTTTAATTTTATGTATATGTATGTGTGTGTGTGGACAGATACCAGAAGAGGATGTTAGGTAACCACTCCATCATGCTTTTCTTTATTTTCTTTAGCAGGATCTCTCACTGAACCTGGAGTTAGGCTGCTGGCCTGTAAGTTCAGTGGTCCTTGTCTTTGCTTCTCTGTAGCTCTGTGGTTACAGGCGTGCATGGCCTTTTACAAGGGCATTGGGGTTTGAACTCAGCTCCTTTTGTAAGAAGTGCATTAATTCACATAGTCATCTTCCCAGCCCATATCCATTTCCTAAAGATAAAGAATGTTGATAAAAGAGATTCACTACCTCGCTGGTGAACTTAATGGGCTGTTCACTCACCTTGTCGCTTGAAAGCCAGGGGCGACCTTTAGTAAAAACAAGAGTGGAAACAAGACAGAAGAGGCCTGTTAGGGCAACACGTCACCTTTTCTCAAGGATCTAACTTTGCTGTTTGAATTCAATGTGGATTTTATCACAAACGTTGTTTTGTGTGGTGACCTGAACATTTTTTTTGATAAAATGCAAAAGGTAGAAATAGTGAATTGCTTTATTCTTTAAAATTGTCAAACCATCGAAATAGAAGTGAAAAAAAAACCCAAAAAACAACAAACCCAAAACATGGATATATTACAGTCTCAGTATCACTCTATCCCAAGGCCTATAAATACTCAACAATGTCAAAATGAATTTACTAAAAACAGCCACCTTTTATGATTCATGAGGTCGGCAAGTGAGGAAAGGGGCTAGGGGAAATATGTAATTAGAAGTGGACAAATAGCTTTGCATCCAAAATATGTGAAACACCGATGTTCAGGCTCAGGCTGGAGGCCCTTGGTAGGCTCCTAAATCAAACTCAGAAAAACATTATTCTTCTTTCTTTAGAGGCATGAATGTTGACCCTGTCGGCTTCAGACTGAAGGGCCTTCCCAAGAGGGCTGGTCCAACAGTCCTTGAGTTCTGCACCAAGAAACCGCATCTCTGCCTCTGTGCTCTCATTCGTATTTAACTCCCCCCCGCCCCCCCAGATGAGTGTTCACTATACAGCCCTGGCTGGCCAGGGACTCACTATGTAGACCAGACTGACTTCAAACTCAGAGATCCACTAGCATCTACCTCCCATTGCTGAGATTAAAAGCATTCACTACCATACCCAGATGGGCTTTCATTTTTAACAAGCTTTGGGTAGGGTTGCTAAGAACCCTAAATTTTACAAATCTCTGTTCTTCAGAAGCATTGCTCTGTTTATCCTTCTGCTTCATCGAAGTCTTAGAAGAGATTAAAAAAAAATCCTCCTATTGAGCTGATAACTGGTAATAGCTTGTTGTGCTGTTTCTAATGTAGTATTTACATTTTCAGTATTGATTACAATCTGGCTCTTCACCTAAAGGAATGAGCCTGGGCTGCTGGCTTTTCACAAACCTCCATGGGTGGGTGTGGATAAAAGAGTTCTCACCACAGGAGTGAATTCAGATAGTTGAGTTTGCTTGTGTGGCTTTGTTAGATCCTGGCCAGGCTCTGGCAGGACCCTTAACCTTGGGCTGGCCACCACGGGCTGCTGCAGGAACTCACTGTGCCCTTGGTGGCGTCAATAACCCTTTTAGCTTGACTTGCTGGTGTGGAAGTCACTCTCAAAGAGAGGAAAAAAATCCACTGATGAAGTGCAAGACCCTGTTCTCTGTCTTTGATTCAGATCGTCGTTTGTGGTATGGGCTGGCTTCTATGTGTGAGTCTAGACCAGCAGTTCTTAAAACATGTTCACTGGAACACTGGTTAATCCATTTCCTCAACAACCAATTTATCGAACAGCTTTCATGCACTCAGCTCGATCATATAAATTACATACAGTATTATATAGATTACAGTTGGGAATTAAAAATATCTGTATCCCTCCAGGGCTTGTTAATCTAGTTGTCAAAGGTGCGTGTGGATTTAAAAATATATATATATAAGAAGGCAGGGAGTATTTGTGGCCAGTACTTTTCTTTCTTTCTTTTTTTTAACCGCTAAACAACAGTTTATTCATTCCATTAGAGAAGGAGGTAAACTTCAGATTACAAAACCAATGTAAATATAATTTTGAAGAATTAGAGTATCTTCAAGAAACCAGTCACAGCTTAACTGAAGTGCATGAAAACATGGGATGATGTCCACTGAGGAAGGTCACCTTCCTCTAATGTGTGAAAAGTTAATGAGATACACTTCCTTAGTCACTGAGGAAGAAATTTTCTTTCTTGGTGAGCTGATACTATTTCTTCTTTGTAGCTCTTTTCCCTTCTCCTTTCCTTGGTTTCCCCTTTCCATGGAGCGTCTTTAGATGTCTTTGCTTTTCCATAGAATCCTGATGCTCATCTCTGTAAAGGCCAAGGAAACGGAGTGTGCCCATGAGCGCAAAATACGTGTTGTGATTTGGATACCAGTCATAAGCCTCTTACTTTTTGGCCAAGGGCTGTTCACTGAACATATTCACCACTTTCCTGGACTTTGAATCAGTAGGTCTGGCCACCTCACCAAAGATCCGGGCACTTAGACGAGACAGACGCAGTGCACATTCTGAAAGTGAAGCCATTTCTTAGGCAGCGAGGAACAAGATTCCCTGCGTCTGACCTTGCTCGCGTGCGTGCGTTCCGGAAAGCCCGCCCCCCCCCCCCCCCAGTACTTTTCTTAACTACAGAATTTCCTATAGTAAATTACTATAGGAGTTGGTCAGGGTTTGAAGGATACCCAAGGTATCATTTGACCAGGGAGCCTCTGGGTATTAGATTTTTTTTTTTTTTAAGAGATCGTGTTCTCACAGATATAATTCCTAAACTTCAAGAATGAGATTATTTCTCGTGTTGTGTCGTCAGTGTTGTTTCGGGGGCTCAGCGGGGTGGAGGGCTAGTTCTCATACAGCTCAGGGTGACTTACTTCTCTCACTTACCTTGAAGTAACGACACTTCACACTTACTGAAATAGCTCTGTTGATGCCTCGAGCGCAATTCCATGAGCATGTCGTGAAGCAAGGCCAAATGAAGGAAGGGAGGCCGGTGTCCTGACGTGCCTGTGGTGAGGATGGAGAAAGTTTAGAGAAGTCAAGCGTGGGAATGACAACGGCCAGTGAATGTGTTATCCGGAGCAGAAGACAGCCCTGTAGTTTTTCCTGTAGTTATGTTATGCTGCCCGGCAAAGGTGACTGCAGCTGTAATTAGCCTGTGTAGAGAAGCCGACCAGGCTGCAAGCCAGTGACTTGGAACTATAGAACATTATTTCTTGTTTTTTTTTTTTTTCTCATTTTTTTTTCTTATTTATTGTTTTAAGCTGCCCGGTCTGTGGTAATTTGTTACACAGTGACTGAAAAACAAAACAGAGAACTAAATTGAATCACTCCTCTCCTTTGACAAATGATGGACTAGAAGGCCGTGGAATCATAATGAATCACCTGTGTCTCTTAGTTGACCTCTGGGTTCCATGTCCAAGAAGTTGCGTTTTAACCTTTGCCCCTGTATCCCAGGGTGTTACCTAGCAGACTGTTTTTGTTACCTATATGATGCACAGTAGGTTCAGCCCCTCTTCTGTAAGAGCTTAGCCACATCACAGGGGTAATAGGCAAGCCCACACAGCTCATCTCCAAAGGCCAGTCCCAACCCAGTCTTAACTCCACCGCTGTCAAGTACAGATGCCGGCTAGAACTGGCCTCAGTATTTGTTTGGCCTGAGAGTTATTTCCAAGACCTAACTGGTGGTTAACACAAGAAGTTTGAGAGATTCTACACAGCAGCCTGACAATTCCTGGATAGCCAGGTGAACAGCTGGTGTCTGTGAAATGCCCCAGGAGCTGGGTGCAAGAAAGGGGTTGTGCCCTCTGCTTCTTACTGGTAGAAAAATGTATACTTTCCAGTGGGAGTTTGCTTGGGTGTGACACTGTGAAACCCTATTATTTCTACAGAACCTCTCTTGTGAGCTTATAGACCGTAGGCTAGGAGCCATTGACCCTTTTAACAATGAAGAAGGTGCATAAGGGTAACTTACACAATGAGAAATAGTTCAGACCCTGCCGTGAACTCAGATCTACAGACTCCAGACAACATTTCTTCTGGGGCTGTATTTCCTTACTTAAAAAAAAAAAAAACAGTTAAAATGAAGTCATTATCCGCTCTTCATATATAATAGTCTATGAAGGTCCAGGGAGGACAAAATAATTAAGTCCAGCACAGTCCAGTTTCAAGGGAGAGGGACTCATTCAGACTAGGTCAAGCCCCAAGGGAGTGTTTGATGATCAAACTTGACTTCCTCAAGGCTCCAAATCGGATGCTGTCAGCCTGCTTGTCTCTATTGTTAGGGCTGTACAATATGCTTTGCATGCTCTTCTGTGCTTTTATTTTGTATCTGTTTGCTCAGGACCCCTGTGGTCTCCATAAGGTGGAGCCTTGGGGTCTAAGGCCCCTGGCTGGGCTCTCCTCTTGTTTTGTTTTATAAAGATATCTGTTTGGTGGAGCATTGTAGGCATCAGGGCTGGGATTGGTCATCAACTCTTGCTTGAAGGTGGATGGTGTCTTTCAGAAGTTGGACCAGTGGCATTAAGGAGTGTGCTGTGGAGATCACTGCTACAAGTGCCAGCTGAGGGTTGTCTGGCTGCCACATGCATCTCATTTAGGAAACGGCCTCTTTCCTGGCAAGACGCACCGTATTATAAAAATCTCATTCCCTTCCCTCCCATTCGCCATAAAACCCTATTACCGAAAGACCACTTAGGTTATTTCCTTTGTTTCTTTAATTCTGCTCTTTCATCTTTTAGCTTTTCTATTAGTGCTTTTGCCTCTCCCTCTGGCATTAGAGTATCCAAGGAGGACATCTGAGACATACATTTCATAGCTTCGGTGTCCCCTGGATGGAGTTATCTTCCCTTTCTTCACCTACCCTAAAATCCATTCTCAACTGTGGTATGTCCTGGCTTTGAGGGTAAGGACCAAATAGCCACACTCAGAGTGACGTTGACCAGATGAAATGATGCTGTTGACATTTATTCCAAGGACCCAGTGGCTGCCTGATGTGAATGTCAGGTGATGTTCATGAACATGACTTGTCTGGGCTCTAGGGCCACATCCAGCCTCCCGACTCTTCCTGTGACTCACCCTCACTGGAGTCTGTTGAATCACTACAATCAGGAAAAGGTACTAATACTTGGCACTGAAATTTAATAGCTCTCCTAGCCTAGGGACTTCATTAGCTGGCGGGAGAATGATGGCAGGCTCTTTATGATCCTGAGCTTCCTATGTGGAGTTCCCTAGATCATATCAGCTGAGATGAGGAGCCATTGCACATTAGAATGGACATTTGAGGGAGAAAACTTTTTGTTTTTTTGTGGTTCTCTATCCCTAAATGTCACTGTTCTTTTCTATAACCTAGACCCACACCTTCTATACAATGGTGATTAGAATTTGGCCTTTGGGAAGTGGGAAAGGAATTGATATTTGGCACAGTCTGACCCAGGAAAGCTAATAGCCATGGCAGTGGAATCTTTCCTCTGTCTTTTGGGAAGTATGTGGCCCATCCTGTGTTTCCCTGCTTAGCTTCACTCCTGAGCCAAGCAGTGTGAGTATAAAGCACTCCTTTGTTTTCTGGGTCAGTTTAACATTTGTCTGGAACTTTTCTCTATTCTGAATGACTAAAAAGTTTCCCTATTAAAATTTTGTTTGAGAGCTGGGGATATGGTTCTAAGGGTCAAAGCGCTCGCTGCATAGGCACGAGGACCTGAGTTCAGTTCCTAGCACACCCAAAAGCTGGGCATACACCATGGATATGCCGGCAACACAAGCAGTGTGGGGCATGAAACTAGAGGATGCCTTGGACCTCCTGGCTGCCAGCCTAGCAAGTCTAGGCTCAGTGAGAGACTCCATCTCAAGCAAATAAGGTAGAAGGTGATAGAGCAGAATACCCAACATCCTCCGCCGGTATCTGCATGCATGCTTTGGGTATACCTTTCATCCTACGCACAAGCATTACATATGTATCACACGTACACACAATAGTAATTCTTTTTTATTATGGGAAATTAAATGTGTGATTTTTAGATTGAGATCACCTGTGTTCTAAACCTCGTAGGCTGATAACTCAGAGTGTGACCTTAACCAAATCAGCCTCAAATGGTCGATCGTAACTCACCACGTCAACCTCTCAGCAGCAGAAAGAAAACTCATCAGAAGTTGCTTTGCTTTGTTGAGGTGGAACTTAAATTTCTGGGATAGTATAATCTAGGCCTGTGGAACAGACAAATGCAAGTTCAAATCCCAGCAAAACCCCAGGTTAATTATGTGGTCTTAGGCCAGTGTGTGCCTAATTTTCCTTTTCCGTGGGAAACATTAGGAGAGTATTAACCCATTGCTTTATGTTGGAGTTCTGTGATATTATTAAGATAAAGTATACTATGTATTATGTCATATTATAATAATATACCTCCTGCACCACTGCAGTAATACATCCTGACCTCTTCTCTTGTTTTCATAGAACTCACCAAGTTTGAGATCCCAGATGAGATTCCAGATGATCTATTTGTTTAGCGCCCCCCCCCATCATATCCCCAAGTTTTATAAGGATACAGATACAAAGTTTTGCTTTTTGTTCACTGTTCTGTCATTAGTCTTTGGTGATAGTCAGCATTTAATAAACACGTATAGAATGAATGTCATTTCTGTAGACCTGTGGTCGGGAGCTAGTAAATATTTTAGGCTGTGCAGGCTGTGAAGTCCATTACAAGTGTTCAGCCTGGCTGTTGTAGTATGAAAGCCCTACAGAGATTCCCTACACAAATGGTGGTGATGGCCATATAAAACAGCATAAAAGAGGCTCTGAGCTAGAGCCAGCCTGTTGCTCGAAACCCAAACGGTCTTATAATAAAAACAGGGAGTCAGACATCAGGGTAAATGCTGAAAGTTCAGAGAAACAAAGGAACAAGCTGCTAGAGAAACTTCTCACCACTACCAAATCCTCAGGCTGAATGGAAGGCGAGATCCTGTCTCCAGGAATCCTCTGACTGAAAGCCTCCGAGTCCTCAGGCAAAAGGCTAGTTTCTGTCTCCTCACAACTTACATGCCTTTCTCCGCCCAGCCATTTCACTTCCTTCCTAGTGCTGGGATTAATGGCCTGTGTGCTTCCTAAATACTGGTAGCAAAGGCCATGAGATCTCAAGTGCTGGGACTAAAGGTGTGTGCCACCACTACCTGGCCCTGTTTCTCTCCTAGACTGAATCAATCGCATGTAGTTCAGGGTGGCTTTGAACTCACAGATATCCAGATGGATCTCTGCCTCCCCAGTGCTAGGATTAAAGGTGTGTACCACCACTGCCTGGCCTCTATGTTTAGTCTAGTGGCTGATTCTGTCCTCTGATCCTCAGGCAAGCTTTATTTGATACACAGTGTATCACCACACCAGCCTGTAGAGGGTAGTTGGCATCTCGTTATTGTAGACCTACAGAACAGAGCTGAATTCTGATGTGTTAGTCCTTTAAGTCATTCTAAATCAACCCTTCACAGACATTTGGATTTACACAGGATGAAGAAAGGGGAAAAGCAACCTAAGAAACCTTTCCTGAGAGGCAGGGCCTTTCTCCAGGTCCTATGCCCTTTGGTTGATTTCAGAACCTAAGAGATGCTAGCAGGTTCAGAGCTAGGAGATGAAGGATCGGATGTTCCTTCTAAGCCTTTCTCTTGCTGCCCATGACTTGGATACTTTGTTCTTTTATAGTCCCAGAATTCCACAGGTCCTAATAGCACTATTTTTAGACTCAGGAAGCTTTTTTCCTTTTTGGTGAGTTTTTGTTTTCTAGCTCTGTCCACACCTTTGTGAACAGACCTACCCACTTCAGATGGAGCCATCCGGGTTTCTACCAGGGCCTGGTTTCCTGCATTGCCTAAAGGTAGCGCAGGTGGTGGACGCCAGCGGTGGCTCTTCTCGCCGGCCAACACACTGCTGCCACTGATTGTAACCCCCCAACCTCAGCTTTGGTGGCTCTGTTCTGTAGATTTCTCTCCCCTCCCTCGCAGAAAGAGCTGAGGACAAAGTCAACAGCTGCCTGAATTGGCAGGGTTGCTCAGCGCTGAGACTCTTCTTTCTTTTTAAGCTCATTTAAGTGGACAGGAGCATCAGTGCCTGTGATTCCAGACCCAGCTTTCTCACTCGATATTTCTGTGTCACTGGACAGATTATTTTACTTCTTGGAGCCTCACATTACTCGTCTTTAAATAGACGTGACAAACGTGGCTGTACAAATCTATATATTCAGTATGGTTAGGCCCTAGTCAAGAAAAACAGCAACACTAGTTTGTAGATTGTGAACCACTACCAAAAATGTGAAGTGTGACCATTTAGAGGTGGACTTTTCCCTTCTCCTAGTTCCTAAATTTCATAAATGCTAATGGTTTTATTAGTTTCTGAGCCAATTTTATAAAGAGGCTCAGGAAATATAGCAAACTATTATATCTGAGTGTGTTTGAGCACCGCAAAGAGCCACAGAGATGAGTGTTGGCATTGCTAACTCACCTTGTGGTTAAACAGATCCCTCCTTGCTTGTCTGGAGGTGGCTCCTCTTGTCAGACCCTTTGATGCCGTGAGTTGACCTGATGAGGTTGGCAGAGGCTCTGATGTACCCTCCACTGCTACAGTACCACCGGCTCCTAGTACTGATGATCCTATACCAGTTACCTCACCCACCCAAGTCAGGGGCAGCCCCAGATCTTTTAGAGGCGGCCTTGGGCTCCCCCCAACCCCTGCCATCCTGGGTGGAAGCAGTGGATCCTCAGACCTCCCCTCACTGCGTTCCTTTTCTGAGCATCTCCTGTTTTGTGGCCATGTGACCAGGCCCAAGCCCTTCTCTATGAGAGGATAATGAGAGAAATGAATACGTAAGGTCTTTTCTTATTTGTGTGTGTGTGTGTGTGTGTGTGTGTGTGTGTGTGTGTGTGTGTGTATGTGTGTGTCACACACACACAGAGAAAGAGAGACAGAGAGGGATGAAGAGAGAGACAGAGAGAGTGAGAGAGCGAGGGAGGGAGAGAGAGAATGAGAATTGAAGTTTCATTTTTCCTTTTTCAGAGTCAGCTCCTGCCATGAAATGAATTTGGGTTGATCTTTTATATTAATATTTTCTGATTTAGAAATGATAATTGTATTCCTTTAATTGCTGCCATTAAAATTTAAAGTGAACATTTTAAATACAGTGTAACAGAAATTGTAAAATCGTGTGTATGCGATTTGATACGTTGTATTAGGAGGGTAAGAACAATTCACTGCAGCTTCAGGTGGCAAGGAGGTTCACCATAGAGAAGGTAAGCACGTGGAGGAGGCAGTCAGTCAGCTTTTTGTCAGCATAGTGCACTGAGCATGCTAAACAATGTCAGTGATAAAGTACTCACTGCCCACCATTTTCCCACTCAAGAGTAACGTTTATTTATTCTTTGACAATTTCATACTTGTATACAATGTATCTTGATCATCTCCACTCACAGCTCCCTCTTCCCATTCCTTCTGGACACTTTCAGACATGGTCCCTCCCTACCTCCATATCCTCTTCTTATATGACCCACCGAAGCTCCCACTTTTGTATTCTACTCTAGCTTGGTAAATACCACTGCGGATACTTCCATGTGGCCACTACCTACCTCTGCTAATGCAGGAGGAGGAGGAGGAGGAGGAGGAGGAGGAGGAGGAGGAGGAGGAGGAGGAGGAGGAGGAGGAGGAGGACCCTGGAAGTTTCACTTGTAATGCCAAAGATTCATTTTGGCCAGGATTTCAGTGTGACGCGTAATGAGTCATATAGTCTGTATCCTTTCAAGTCTAGCTGTTCAGGCTCAGTATCGTTTTTGTGAGACATGCCCATTTTGTCATAGGTAGCCATAGTTTCTCATTTCTGTTGTTATGTAGTAGTATAGCGAAAGTACTGTTTATTTGATCTTTGGTGGATGAGTATTAGGATTAAGTGTGATTGGGGCTATCAGGAGCAGCCCTGTTAAAGACAGTCTTTGTTCTTAGGGTGTATCAGTCAGGGGGTCTCTAGAGGAACAGAACTGATAGAACGTGTGTGTGTGTGTGTGTGTGTGTGTGTGTGTGTGTGTGTGTGTGTGTGTGTAACGTGATTTATCAGATTGGCTTTCATGATGCAATCTAGGCAATCTAACAATAGCTTCTGATATCCTGGAGGATTCCTTGCAGGCCCACTGGTCCTCAGTGTGTGTTGGCCTGAAGAAGCTGGCATCTGACATCAGGAAAGGAATGCAGCAGCAGAGGCAGCAGGATAGGCCAACTCCCAGGCTGGGCAGTTAAAGTCAGCAGTGAGACACAAAGACGAGTGAGCAGAAGGCAAATGCACAGACAGACTTTCTGGGTCTGGCTTATTTCACTTAGCACAGTGACCTCTGATTCCATCCATTTTCTGCAGATGGCCGTATTTTCATTCTCTTATAGCTTCATAAAAAATCCATGGTGTGTACACACACACACACACACACACACACACACACACACACACACATACACACACACACACACACACACATACACACACACACACACACACACACACACACACACACACATATATATATATATACACAATTTTATTTATGTTATTCATCTGTTAATGGATGTATAGGTGGCTCCATGTCTTGGCCATTATGAAAACTCCTACAGTGAACATGGATGTGCAAGTATCTCTGTGGTGTGCTTACTTAAATCCCTTTGGGTGGGTACCAAGGAGTGGCATATTTGAATCACATGGTAGTGCTAGCTTTAGTTTTCTGGGGAATCCTATACTGATTTCCAAAGTGGCTGTAGTAGTTTACATCCCCACCTGCGATGTATAAGGAAAAAATGTACAGCTGTTTCCTCCAATCCTAAGGGTTTTCTTTATGATAACTATTCTGACTAGGGTGAGACAGAACCCAAAAGCCATTTTAATTCTCATTTCCCTTATGTACATGAATGTTGAAAACTTTAAAAGGATATTTGTTGGGTGGATGGAGCAAAGGAGTGGGCAAGAGCACTGACTGCTCCTGTAGAGGACCCTCATTTGCTCTCCAGTACCCACAGCGTAGCTCGTTACAGTCTGTCACTCCAGCTCCATGGCATCCTTTGCCTTCCTCTGCCCTCTGGGGGCACCGAATGGATGTGGTACACAGACATATTGTGCAGGTAAAGCACCCATACACAAGAAATAATAATATAAAATAATTTAAAATATTTGTTGGCCTTTTCTATTTCTTCCTTTTGAAGTGTCTGTTCCCTTTATTAGGCCATTTATTGACTGGGTGTTTGATGAATGCTTTAATTTTTGTAGTTCTTTATAGATTCTACACATCAGTCTGCTGTCAGAGACATAATTGGCAAAGGTTTTTCCCCCATGCTGTTGACTGCCTCTTCACTGAGCGACAGTTTCCTTTGCTGTACAGAATCACTTCAATTTCGTATGATCTCATTTTTCAGTTCTTTGTATTCTTTCCAGGGCTTTGGGGAAAATTTCAGAAACTCTTTGCTTATGTCTCTCTTTTGAGACTGAAAAATGCACTTTTGATGAAAGCAGAATGTTGTTTCTTTCTATATAAGTCACAGAGACCAATACTTGGGTGAGGGCAGCTGCCATGCTATGGCTGGCGGTGTTCATTGTATGCAGAAGGTAAGACCTCTCCAGTGCTTTGCCTTGAGTGCTGGCTAGAATGTCCAGCTCCAGGTTTTTGATCCAGTTTCAACTGATTTTTGAGCAGGATGAGAGACATGGATCTACATTTACTCCTTTACATGGGAAAAATCTAGTTTTCTTAGCACCATTTGTGGAAAAGATTATTAATTTTTTATTATATTTTTTTCCTCCAGCATATTCTTTCTTATCCCATTGTCAAAGATTAGGCTATAGCTATGTGGGTTCCTATTTTACTCACTGGTCTATGTGTCTGGATTTTTGTGCCAGTATCTTTCTGGTTTTGTTACTATGGCTCTGTAGTATAGTTTGATATACAGTATTTTGATATTTTTAGCATTCATCTTTCTATCTAATTGGTTTAGCCATTCAAAATCTTCTGTGTTTCCATGTGAATTTTAGGATTTTTTCCCTAGCTCTGTGAAGTGTGTCATTGAGATTTTGATGGTATTGCCTTTAATATGTGGTGGTTTTTTTTTTTTTAAATAATAGTCATTTTTACAGTACACAGAATGGGAATCTTTCCATCTTAGGTGTTTTCTTCAATATTTCTTTGGTATCTTAAGTTTGGGCTATAGAGGTCTTTCATCTTCTTGTTTAGCTTTATTAGCTTGACTTATATTTAGATTTTTAATTGGAATTTCTGACCCTCTTATGAATGATATTTTTGTTCTTTCTTGAAAAGTCTGCCAATTTTAGATAGAAAATTTACACATTTTTATATGTTGATTTATCTTGATATTTTGTTGAAATTGCTTACCATCATATCTCAGAGATTCCTGATGGAGTTTTTAGGGTTTCAGAAGTATGGTATTGATTGTCTGTAATCATTGACTTCATTTTCTATTTATATCTTTTTTTTTTTTTTTTTTTTAGTTTTGCTTTTCTAGCTGAGACTTGGAGCGATATTTTGAACAACAGCCAAAAGATCCCTGTTCCTGGTTTAAGAGGAAATGCTTTAATTTCCTTTAATGTTGGCTATTCTTCAGGGCTTTTTATCATGAAAGATGGTTGAGCTTTATTATAGGACTTTGAGCATTGATTGAGATGACCGTGTGGCTTCTGTCTATTAATGCACTGTATGTATATTTTGATTTATGCATATTGAGCAAATCATTGTATCCTTGGGATGAAACCGACTTGTTCATGATGCATGACCTCCTAAATGTATTCTTGGATTCTGTTTGCAAGTATTTTATTGGGGATTTTTTTGTCACTGTGTTCATCAAAGAGATTTTTGTATGGTATTAATTTTTGTTGTTATGTCTTGGTCTGACTTTAATATCACGGTAATTCTGGCTGTATAAAATGACTGCAGAGTGTTTCTTTACTTTCTGTCATACGGGGCAGTTGGAGGAGCCTCCGTGTAAGTCCGTCTTTAAAAATTTGATGCAGTTTGACAATAATTGTTCAGGTTTGGGGCTCCTATTTGCTGGTTTTCACTTCTATTACTGATTGAATCTCATTGCTGCTTCAGGTCTGCTAAGGCTGTTAATATTCTATTGATTTAAATTTGGCAGCTCATACGTATGTAGGAATTTGTCCATTTCTTCTCGATTCTCCCAGTTTTCTCAGGATATTAGTTTTTAAGTAACAAACTTGGTGTGGTGTTCTTTTGAGCTTGGCCACTTCTTGTCATCAAGTACTTTTGAGATTGGCTTGTTCTTGTTCTTACTTTTCAAAGACCTGAGGTGTATCATTAGGCTATTTACTTGAGATCTGTCTGTTTTGTTTGTTTGGCAATAGCTATGAACTTTCCTCTGCCTTGGAACTGTCTTAGCTGGGTCTTATAGATTCTGATAAGCTGTTACTTTACAAGTGAGTCTAGATTATAAGCCTGGATGAAGGATTGTGTAGTTGGTGTTGTGGGTATGTTCATGCGGTGTGGGATAACTCATCCCTAACAGGCCTGAGGGCCAGCCGGCCCAAACCAGTAATAAGATACTTTCTGAGTGCCAACCTGGGTCTGCCTAAGAGCCTTAGCAGCAGCATCTGAGACATGATCTGGAGATGACCTGGACCAACGAGAGGCAGCCATATCACACTAGCAGATGCATATTCATCAGACCTTCGGAGGGAATATAAGGCTTGCCTCTTCTTGAATAAACTGAGCTTGTTGTTTTAGCATTCCTCTAGAGTCTGTGTTGTTGACTCTGTGCCTACTTAGCCCCCTCCCCCAAAGGGAACAACAGCACAGGACCCTGCTACAATGGGGGATTGTCTTAATTATGTTAATAGAGGTGGGAAAACCTGCCCACTGTGGGTGGCACCATTCCCTACTCAGAGAATCCTGACCTGTAGAAGAGTAGATAAAGGTTGCTGAATACAGTATACATTTATTCTCTCTGCTCTTGACTAAGGACATGACTAGCTGCTTCATGTTCCAGCTACCATGACTTTACCACAACAATGGACTGTAACACGTAATTGTGAACCAAATAAACACCTTCTCTTTTAAGTAGCTTTTCTCAGGATGTTTCGTCACAGCAATAGCAAATGAAACTAAGACACTGTGTTTTCATTTTCATTTGACTTCCAAAAGTTTTGTATCCCCCATCCCCCTGATTTCTTTATAACCCAATGGTCATTCCATAGTTTATTGTTCAGTCTGCAAGATTTGTGTAATTTTTTTTTTTCTGAGACAGGATTTCTCTGTGTAGTTTTGGTGCCTGTCCTGGATCCTGCTCTGTAGACCAGGCTGACCTCGAATTCACAGAGATCTGCCTGCTTCTGCTTCCCGAGTGCTGGGATTAAAGGCGTGTGCCACCACTGCCAACCAGCAATTTGTGTAATTTCTATAATTCCTTTTGTTATCAGTTTTAAATTTTATTCCATTATTATCTGATAAGATATAAGACATTTCATTTCTTTTGTATTTGTTAAGGCTTGCTTTGTGGCCTAGAATATGATCTATTTTAGACAAGTTTTATGGGCTACTGAGAAGAATTTGTGTTCTACATCTTTTGGGTAGAGTATTCTGTAGATATTTGTTAAGTCCATTTGGTGTAAAGGATATTTTTTAACTTGGAAGTTTCTTTTTTCCCCTTCTTTTTTAGGGGGATAGTTTCTGAAGCGTGTTACCTTTTAGTTTGGACAACATATTCAAAAATGAGAATAGGATATTGAAATTCTCCCCTTTTATTGTATCAGCACCTATTTGACCTTTTATTGTATCCAGCCCATTTGTTTTACAAAATTGGGAGCCCCACCATTCAGCACATACATATTTACAATTATTTATCTTCTTGAAGAACTGTTCCTCTCAGTAGTATCTAAAGACTTTCTCTCTTCTGTTGTTTGAAGTCTTCTTCATTGTATATTAGTAATAGTGATACCAGCTTGACTTCAGCTTCTGTTTGCTTGATCATTTGACTTCCGTACTTTGACCCACAGTCTGTGTCTCTCTTTGCCAGTGAGATTTGTTTCTTGGAGACATTAGATAGTTAGGTCTTATGTTTTAATTCAGTCAACCAGTCTGCATCTTTATTGGTGAGTTGAAGCCATTTATATTTAAAGCTATTACTGAGAGATGTTGACTAATTACTTTGATATTGTTTTTCTATTTGCTTGAATTATTGTTTTTTCTTTCATCTATATTCTCTTTGTGTTCTGGTCTTTGTTCCTTTATTTGTATTGATGGTTTGCTAGTTTACTGTTTTATACATGATAGAGTCTTCCTAACTCTATTTTATTAATGTAGGTCTCTTAGAATTTATTCTTTGCTACACTCTCATGGTTGAGACTGCCTATCTTTATCTATCTATCTATCTATCTATCTATCTATCTATCTATCTATCTATCCTTTTAAGTATCTTTTGCAGCTCTGACTTGGTAGTTGTGGTAGTTTGAATGTAGTTGGCCCCCATAAGCTCAAAGGAGTGGCACTATTAGGAGGCATGGCTTTGTTGGAGTAGGTATGGCTTTGTGGAAGGAAGTGTGTCACTGGGCTTTGAAGTTTCCTATGCTCTAGATACTGCCCAGTGTCACAGTCCACTTCCTGTTGCCTTCTGATGAAGATGTAGCCAGTACCATTCATGCTGCCATGCTCCCTGCCATGATAATGATGAACTGAGTCTCTGAAACTGTAAGCAAGCCACCCCAATTAAATGTTTTCTTTATAAGAGTTGCCATGGTCATGGTGTCTCTTCACAGCGATAGAAACCCTAACTAAGACAGAAGTCATGATTGTCCTGATTTTGATCTTGTTCTGAAATATCCCCTTTTCTCTTTCAATTGTAAAAGATAGCTTTATGAGACATACGTAGCACTCTTGATGAGCAATTATTTTCACAGTTCAAATATGTCATTCCATGTTTATCTGGATTTTAGGGTTGTTGGTGAAGGATCTAATGTTATACTGATGTATTTGCCTTTGTAAGAGAGTTGGATTTTTTTTTAAATTGATACTCTTTTTTGATTTGTGTTTTTATGTCTTGGTTATAATGTTTCATGAGAATTTCTTATCTGGTCATGACTGTTTAGGATTCTAAATGTTTTTTATGCTTATATGTCCAATTCTCTCTATATATTTGAAAACCAACCATGTTACAGTTTTATGGAATAGATTATATACAAATTTGCTTTATATCTCAGCTCCTATTTATATCCCATCATTTTTTAAAGTTTGGTCTCCTGATAATAACCTTAATTCTTCTAAGTTTTTTTTTAATATGATAAAATAAAAATACTACTAAAATATAAAGAAAAAAGGAAACATAAGAGACAAGAACATATAAAAAGAGGAAGAAGAAAAAAATGAAGTGTAGAACAGCTCTCCTTCTCCCCTGGGAATTTGAGAACTGGAGACAGGTGGACACACACAGGGACTAGAGTTTATTGAACTTGTGGACTCTTGTCTTTCCTATGGCTTATGCTGGTGCTGAGCCTGAATAGGACAAGTGTTCAGTGTCTTCCAGAACTTCATTCACTTTGGTCCTTCCTTTCTTTGCATAGGAGGGGGTTCTACTGGACACAATTTTGTAGTCTGTGATGGGCAGTTCTCCCACTCTCTCAAGACTCCCCAGATCATAACCTCCAAAATGGCTAATGGGATGTGTGTGTGTGTGTGTGTGTGTGTGTGTGTGTGTGTGTGTGTGTGTGTGTTGTCTCCTAAGTACACTAAAAGTAGAGAAAGCAACTACAGCACCCAGGTCTGTCTTTGTGCCTTTAAAAGCCACCAAGCATTAACTACCCTGCTAGAGGTGTGCAGTTGTGGATGTGAGTGGTCTTCTGGAGCCCAGTGAACTTCATGACAGATGTGACAGCTACAGAGGTTGATCACTCACTGACATCAGGGTCCGGCCAGGACACCAGCATTATCCTTAGTTGATGAGATCTGCTGTTGGACAGCAAGGGTGGGATTGCATTTTCCCTATACCCCTCATAGTCTGGGCTAAGCCTTCATGTATATAGTGTCCCACTCTCTGTAACAGCTTTCTGGAATTGTCTTTTACCCAAGGAATGAGGCAGGTTGATTCCAGGCTTATTAACTTGTGACTGTCTCCTGTTCCCAGGCTTCTGAGCTGGGCATTTCTCTCCACTTACCAGCCAGAGAAGTCGCTATCTCAGCAAACCTGCAACTGGATTTAAGGCTTGTGTGGGCTGTAAGCTTGTCCTTTGGTAAGGCCGTCTCTTTATACCAGACCAACCACCAAGCTTACCTTTCGGGTGAGCCTTCTGCCTTCTTCTGCCTTCCCTCCCTCTGCTGAGCAGACAGGTGGCTGGAGGTATTTGGGGCTCGGCGGCTTTCTTCTTCTCATTGTTATTCTGATTCTATGCACTTCTCTGCTTTATTCTATGCACTTCTCTGCTCTTCTGTCACTCATTTTGTGAATTTCCAAAGCTATTTTTCAATTTCTTTCTTCTGACTAGAGTTAATCTCTTCATATCTTGATGCTTTTTCATCCTCTAGGTCATGAAGAGTCAGCATCTAGTACCAGTGTGTGTGTGTGTGTGTGTGTGTGTGTGTGTGTGTGTGTGTGCACGCAGGTGTGTCTACAGGTACTTGTGTGTTTCCATGTGTATGGAGGCTGGATGTTGACGTCTTCCTCAGTTGTATTCTCCCTTGTGTTTTGAGACAGAGCCCTTCACTGAACCAGAAACTCGCTGATTAGGCTGAGTTGCTTTTCTAGCAAGTTCTGGGGGTCCACCTGTTTCGGCCTCCCCAGAGCTGGGATAGAAAGCATGCACTGCCACACCTGTATTTTTTTATATGTTTTTGGGGATCCTAACTCAGGTCCTGATGCTTGTGCTTTCTACCAACTGAGCCCTCTCAGCAGCCCCTAGTCTGGCATCTTACCCAAAAGTCTTTATTCTTTTATGTGTCTTTTAGTATACATACACCTGCATTTTTATTGATCTTGTGCCTACGAATAGAATTGCTGATTTATTAGCTGTGTGTGTTTAACTTGAGTAAGTGTTTCCACTTTCTTAAAATGGATATCCTGGTTGACACCCTTGCCAGCAATTCAGGAGAGATCCAAATGGTCTGCACGTGCACCAGTACTTGGAACAGTTATCTCCATACTTAAGGGGGTATAATATCATAATCTGGCTTGAATGTGTATTTCCTCGAGTTTTACTGAATCTAAGAAAACTTTGTATGTTTGTTGAACGTTTGGATATTTCTTTTGTAAGATCATTTGTTATGGAGTTCTGTCCTCTGGGTACAATGCGTCCTTTGCTTCAGAGTAACTGTGATTTACTTCATGAGACCCTGGTAACATTGGGCTCACCAACATTCCTTCATGGAGAGTGGGTGGGGGATCATGAGACAGCTCATTAAATAGCCAACAGGTGGCCTGTGTAGCACATGAGGACCCTCCCCTCCTCAAGGATGCATAAGTAGTTAACAGATGCGGGAAGGAGCCTCTGCCTCAGTGTGTTGCTGCCCATGGTCCTGTCAGCATGCCCTCATCCTTGTTCCTGTAATCACTCCTTTTAACCTTGCTGGTTCTTAGAGCTAGACTTGGGTGAATTCATTACTCTGGTATGCCATTGAGGGTCTCTCTGGGTGAACAGATAATTGTTCACTTCTTCCTTAGAAAAGTCCTATATATATGACACACACACACACACACACACACACACACACACACACACACACAGTCTTTTGCATTTTATGTTGAGTTGTCTGTGTAACTGACTTGTAAAAGTTGGATAAGCTCATTTTTTTTTTTTTTTCTGGTTGTGTATGATGTCTTTGCCTCTAATGATGTTGTCTTTGGAAACACAGCAGCTTCTAATGTCGATCAGTTTATCCTTTGCTGTCCACCACGGACAATGCTGTTTTCCTCTTTGGAACCATCAAGGTTAATTCTCCTACAGGGTTGCTTAGAAACTTTCTTGTCTCACTTTTCATACGCAGACCCATGATGCACCCGGACTTGACTTTTGTCGGTAGTGTGAGTTGGAGACAATCCCCCGACCCTCCCCCCAATATAATCTCCCAATCTACTCAGAAAGTGGAAATGACGATTGTGTTCCCCTTGGCTCTGCTCCCAGCCTGAGAAGGGCAAGTCTTCTTCCGTTCACCCGCATACGAGGTGTGGGGTTCTCAGTCGCCATCTTTCATCAGCTCAAGTCCTATTTTACTACTTCCTGGCAGAAATGCTATTTTCCCCTTTTTCAGTTACGAATTGTCATTGGATTTTATCAGTCGTTTCTTCCTTTAGTTATTAAACCAACTACACTGTTTTCTTTTCACCTTTGTTATTTTAAATTGGCAAACTATACAGATGTTTTCAAATGTTAAACCAACTTTCTTTGGCCAAGTGAACTTAACTTGGTTGTGATGACTTCTAGCATTCTTTTTTTTTTTTTTTTTTTTGGTTTTTCGAGACAGGGTTTCTCTGTGTAGCTTGGCGCCTGTCCTGGAACTCACTTGGTAGCCCAGGCTGGCCTTGAACTCACAGAGATCCTCCTGGCTCCGCCTCCCGAGTGCTGGGATTAAAGGCGTGCGCCACCACTGCCCGGCGACTTCTAGCATTCTTATATCCTTTTATTTTATTTTATTTTTTCCTGGTTGGTCAAATAAACCAATTTAAAATATTTATTTTATTTTGTATCTTTCTGTCAAATATTCTATCAAATATTTCAATTTTTTTTGTTCTTTGACAATTTTATGAATGCATTTGGTGTATTTTGATCATTTCAACCCCTTATTACATCCTTCCATCCCCTTCTCACTCCTGCTGGACCCCTTCTTAACAGTCCCCTCCCTTCTCAACAGTCCCCTCCTGTTTTCATGTATTTTTTTTTTTTTGGTTTTTCGAGACAGGGTTTCTCTGTGTAGCTTTGCGCCTTTCCTGGGACTCACTTGGTAGTCCAGGCTGGCCTCGAACTCACAGAGATCCGCCTGACTCTGCCTCCCGAGTGCTGGGATTAAAGGCGTGCGCCACCACCGCCCGGCCGTATTTTTTTTTTTCTGATGTTGCTTTGGTTTGTTTCGTGGACACACTGAGTTTAATCAGAGTTATCTGCATGAACACGGGTGGGATCATTTATTGATAAATGGACAACTCAACAATGGCTATACCACTGAGGAAACACGATTGTTCTCTCCACTTAGATACCGAATTTCGTTTCATGCTTGTGGGTCTTGCTCCCGTCTCCTCCAGGATAGGGGTCTGCCTGGCATGGCCTTGATGCCCTCTTGCCAGAGTGCTGAACGGCTCGCTGGAGGTAAAGTACTGTTAATCAAAGTATGCTCATTTTTCCGTCGTGCAGGAGGCTGGGTTTGATGGTTGAGATGGTGCGGCTCTCCCATTGGCTAATAAGCAGCCCAGGAATGCTAATGAAGGACTTCCTTTGCTTGTCTCTTGTGAGTCAGCAAATGAGCTCTGTAACTTGGAGAGCCAGAAGTTAATTAGTGACCTGTTAGAGAGACAGGCCCTGATGGAAATAGGAGAATTTAGGTCTGTCAGAGCAGAGAGCTGGGAGACTTGGAAGGTGAGGCCATGATTCAGGCCACGAGGCTGAAAAGCAAAGGGAATCAGAAGCCAGGGTTTGTGAATGAATGTCAAAGCCAGGACCCTGTGAAGGAAACCAGGAGAGGTGCATGTGGCCTGCCTGGGAAGAGGAGCAGCCCAACATCTGGCTGTGGCTGACACCAGGGAAGCTGTCAATGCAGAACTCTCCCCTGTAGCAGAACAAATAGAGAAACACAGAGCTATGCACTGCGTGAACTGTGTAACTCCAATCACCTGCCAGCTGACGATGATGGAGGAGATGTGTAGGTGTCTTGTATCCCTTGTTCATTTTTCTTTGAGACAGGAGAGAAAATCTAAAGTCCCATCTGCTTACAAGTTTACTACAATAACCCGATGGATAAGTAATTTGCCAGGCAATACCGTGGATAACGTCCTGCAAAGGAAATCCAATAGGCTATAGTTATCAGGCAAAGATGAAAGAGTTGGAACTGTGCTTGTCACGCTGTATGAGTGATGTCCACCATATGCACTGCGTTGGACTCAGATGTGCTGGACAGGCTTGTGGTCCTGGGAAGCCAGCCTTGGCCGGGGGGTGGGGGGGGGGAGTGTCACTGCCTTGGCTTAGGCAGGTACCTAATTAGGTTAGGAGAACTGCCAAAAAGCAACCTATTGAAAGGTAAATGACTGCAAGGCATTGTGGGTAAAATATGCAAAATGTCACTGAGGCAGAAGTAAGGAAGCCTTTAGAACAGGTGTGACATAAAGCTAACCTGCCAGGGAAATTGTTGGTCCTGATTCCTCTTGAACCCCTTTTGATTGTTTTATTTCCCCACTGTGGAAGCTCTGCCCATCTTTACCATCGGAGACTCAGGAACACATGCCTCTGCCATCCCTCCTTCCGAATTTTAATAGACTGAAAATGGAAACAGGCTCCTGATTCTACCATATGTGGGGCCAGTGGCCTAGCCATTCTGTGTTCACTGGGAAATGGTGCCGAATGGAATGATGCATCAAGATGCGTCTGCCTGGTGAAGCCTGTTCTTTGGAAGTTTAACTGTTGGCGTGTGACTTCCCTAATTCGTCATACTTTCTGCTTTTTGCAACAGTAATATCACTGTTGATGCCACCCAGGCCCTCCACAGCTCGGGAAGGCTAAATGCATCTGCAAGGCTCCTGTTGACTCGCCCTCTTCATCTTCTAAAGCAGTGTTGGAATGGCCAGGTGCCATGCAGCCTCAGCACACACCCTATCGCTGCCCAGGTGCTTTGCCAGTTCATTGACTTTGCTGTAGAGATGGGGCACAGTGTTGTCCAGTAGGTAGGATAGACAGTGGGGAGGGGGCAAACTGCTCCTTCCGGCCTCTCACCAGCTTCCCCGTTCCCCCTTTCTTTTGCCCCTCATGATTTCCTTCAGAGAAGTTATATTCATTTTCCTGAGCCTGTAGTACCATCCATAGAGGCTGGACATAATTCAGGCAAGCTTCGCAAGGAGGTGTTCCTACAAAGGAGACTGTCCCTAACAGGAGATTTGGGACTCACCCCCTTTAAACACGTTGAAGTAGGCACCGTGACCTCTACCTCACACTGAAGGAGACTGAGGCTTGGAGTGGGCTGCTTACGATGATACAATAGAGCCAGGACCCCAAAGGAGGCTGGTGGTCCCAAAGGCCGTGCTGTTTCTATTATTTAGTCATGTTATTTTTTATGGTCCACTTGTGAGGTTTTCAAAGCCCTTTGCTGACACAATTCCTCTCATGGCCAAGTGTGTACGTTTTATCTGTTTTCATACCATGCTACATGCCATACCCATTTGCTTTAGTTAATGTTCCCAACAAATCTGTAAGTGATAGTGGGGTGTGTGTGTGTGTGTGTGTGTGTGTGTGTGTGTGTGTGTGTGTGTGTGTATGGAGGCCAGAAGTTGATGTTAGGTGTCTCCCTCATTCATGCTTTACTTTAGTTTTTTAAGACAGGGTCTCTCACTGATCCTGGATGGAGCTTGGTGATTTGGCTAGAGTGGCTGGCCAGTGAGCCCAAGGGATCCTCCTGTGTCCATCTCTCCAGAACTTAGACTACAGGCACACACTACCATGCTTGAGTTTCACACGGGTACTGGGGATCTGAACTCAGGTCCTTAGGTTTGTATGGTAAGCACTTCATTGACCGGGCCATCTTCCCAGCCACATGGGAGGTTCAGAGAGAGAAGTGCCTTGGCTAAAACTCCATGTCCAGGAGAGATTAGACTCCTATCTCAACCCCAAGCTCCCGCTCCCAAATCTATCAGTGTTCTTTGTACATCAGATGGCTCATTCAAGGCAAGCAAGCAGTCAGGGTTCTGGAGGATCTTGGTGATTTTAACTTGGCTTTTCAAGACAGTGTTTGGCTGGGGCTGGAAAGGGATAATTAGCTCAGCCACAGATTTGGACTTATCCTGCGCCTGCCTATGGCAGCCAGCTCTGGTCTGGCGCCAGTTCACACCCAGGAGCAGCCAGTGGGCCAGGAGAGAGCTGAAATGCCTGGGCCTCACATTTATTCCCCCCGCTTTCCTCAGCTTTATGTGGAGCTGAGCCTATCATTAATCAGGCTGTGAAGCAAAGAAAATAAAAAGCTGCCTTGGAAAGAGCTCTTATTTATTTAAAATTGAAAAAAAAAAAACCCAACCCAGAATAGACTGAAACATGTTTCCAATATACTGGATTTGATTATCTGGCTGTGAACAAAGGGACCTAGTCATTTAAAATTAAAGTTGAGATATCTAGCAAGTTTGCTTGATGAATCAATCTCTGAGGAAGAAGCCCCCACCCCACAGCCGTGATGAGCCTTCCTTCATCTCTCTCTCTAGACTCAGGGCATTTTGCTAATTGCTCTAATTGTTTAGTGCCATTGTTGTACAAGCTCCTCGCTGGGGAGTGGGGGAGTCAGAGAAGTCCAACACGTCCCTGTCACGAGGGCTCCGAAGAAAGAGTCTCCAGTCTCTGGAGTGGAGCCCATTAAACCACCCAGCTCTCCAGCACAGTTGCTTTGAACTTCAATGATGAGTCTCAGTCAGAAACACGAGTTTTATCCTTCAAGGAGCAAAGCTACATCACTCAGATGTGGAACTGAATGGAGGCCAGTGGGAAGCAGAGGGCATTATTGTTCTCCAGGGCTGTTCATTGAGTAGAAACTGGCAGTGAGCATGCAGGAAGCCATAACCAGCGGACGTAATCCTGGTAATATGAACACTGGGGCATATTGTTGACTTCTTTAGGTCTAATTACAAAGTACCAGACTCGGTGGATAGGAGACCCTTGACCTTTGGACACATGCTTTTTTCTTTCTCACATGGCCAACTTCTAATAGGTTTTTTTATTTGTTTTTGTTCTTTGACATTTATTTTATGTGTATGTATGCCTGTTGGATGTTTGTACATGTATGCCTGTTGGATATATGTATATGTATGCCTGCTGGATAGATGTATATGTATGCCTGTTGGATATATGTATATGTATGCCTGTTGGATATATGTATATGTATTCCTGTTGGATATATGTATATATATGCCTGTTGGGTATATGTATATGTATGCCTGTTGGATATATGTATATGTATGCCTGTTGGATCAGATTGGGGTTATGGATGGTTGTGAAATACCATGTGGGAACTGGGAATCGAACCTGGGTTCTCTGGAAGAGAAAAAAGTGCTCTTAACCACTGAGCCATCTCTCTAGCCTCCAAAATGGGTTCTTTTTACCCTGTTGTGACTGCGTGTTCCTAAGGGACAGTTCTGATTGTGCCCTGTCTTGCTTGTAGTCTGTGGGGTTCCTCTTGTGTACAGAAAGACTCCAGTTGCCATTCTGTTCATCTCACCACCCTGCTCCTCAGTTTGATCTACTTGCCTTTTCTACTGTTGCTGGCAAGTCCCTTCTTATACCTGCATTTTAGCCGGAGGGATGGTCCTATGATCCCAAACCTATTTCTGTCTTACTTCAGTTCATGCCTTCTCCTGCATCAAATGCATGACATTCCATCCCTGCATACCCCATGGTTTCAGAGCCCCAGTGAGATGATGTCACCCTCTCTGATTCCTTTCTTCTTCCCATTCTAGACTTCACATTGGTGTTACAGTATCGCAGCCCCACGTCCATCACCCGCTGCTTAGTGTTGTAATTTCTCGGTAGGGTTTCTTTTCTGTAGACCTTACTTTGTATGTTCCTTGAAAGCAAGAGTAAGTGATTCCTTGTTGGGTAGAATTTGGGGTATGCAGGATACTGTGGGTTGAAAAGGCATCCACCATGTGTGATGAGTGTGTGATGAGGTTTATTGAGACGTGGATGAGTCCTTTGGCTCAGATTGGCCTCATTGGTGTTTATCTCCATTTCCCCCTTCTCTCTAGTGCCCCTCCTTTTTAATTCTATCCTGTCCTTCTTTATAGCTTACTCACCTTCAAGTCTTGGTATTTTAAAAGATCTTCCAGGGGTACCCTGACTCTCCAAACCTGCTCCAGGTAGATCTTGCCTCTTGTCATAGACTCACACAAATTGCGTGTGTGTGTGTGTGTGTGTGTGTGTGTGTGTGTGTGTGTGTGTGTGTGTGTGTATGCCAGAGGTTAACATTGGATATTTTTTTTTCAATCTCTCTCTGCCTTACTGTTGGAAGTAGGACCTCTCACAGAACCTGTCGCTTATATATTCCACTATACTTGCTGGCCACCAAGCCCTCAAGAGAGCCTCTGGTCTCCACTTCCTTATTACAGGCTAGCCCCATTGCACCCATTACACCCAGGTTTTTCTCCTTTCACTATTTAGAGAATACTTTATTAGTTTCTGTAATCAAACACGCATAGATAAGACCTTACATATTTAATGTAGTGCCTTACCCCTGGACAAATGGAAAAAAAAGTTTAATCTTTCTAGACCAACAAGGCTGTTATTTCTGTACAATGCCAACTCAACACAGCAAACTGGAATAGTTCTTTTTTTCCCCAATGTTGACTGCACAGCTAAAGTGTAAAAACATCTTTTTAAAATATGGGTGCTGCAGATCGATCTCGGGTCCCCACGTTTGCGTGGCCAATGCTTAACTTAGTGGCCAGCACCGTCTGCTGTGAGGGAAGCAGGAAGAGTTTTCTGTTTGATGCTTGTTTGCTTTGGAGATCCCTGATTGAGAATATTTCTTTATGACACATGCGTTTCTCTCCTCTGAAAAATGATGAGTGCTCTTCCCTGGCTGTGACTTTGCTGCCTTCAAAGGAGGGCTAAGTCAAGGAAGAAGTCAAGGTGGGCCCGTCCCGAGTGTCAGCCAAGGCTCTCTGCTCCCAGAGATCCTGTTACAGACCCCACTTCTCCTTTGCATGGCCACGATGACTGGATCAGAGCAGTTTGGGCTGAAGAAACAGGAAGCCAGCAAGGCACTAGGGAAGGAGCCCTGGGGATGGATGTGATCTGGCTCCACCGTGTGTCTGGGCTGTGGGTGTAGTGGTTTGGTTAGTTTTATTTGTGAATTCAACACAATCTAGAATCGCCTGGGAAGAGAGGCCCAAGGAGGCACTGTCTAGATCAGGCCGGACTGTGGGCCTGTCTGTAGAAAATTGTCTTTATCACATTAGCTGATGTGGAACGGCACAGCCTATGTGTGGGTGGCACCGTCCCCTGGGTTTGGGTATGACGAAGGAGACAGTGAGCTGAGCGTAGACCTGCATGTATCCACTGCGCTGTTCCTGATTGTGGCTGGGATATGACTAGTTCTTCACGCTCCTCCCACTGTGACTTTACGGACTGTGACGTGATATTATGAGCTAAAATAAAGCCTCTTTCTACTAAATTGCTGTTGTCAATTCTTTTTATCGCAGCAACAGGAAATGAATTATACATGGGGGAGAAACCTGAGACCATCCAAGGAGCTTAGTTTCCTCTCTGCACAGAGGCTCGGCGTTCAGCTTTACCCTATAACCATCCCGCTTCTCGACTTGGCTCTCCTGCTCTTTCTGTCTGTTACCCGCACTTCTCAATATGTCCAACGAAGGCCAAGGATAATCTCCGTGGATTTTTTTTTTTTGAGGCGGGGGGGTGGGGGGATAGGCACTCTAGAATTTCTGATTTTGAGGTTGCAGACCATCTGAATAGCTCTGCTTAGACCAGCTGGAGCCAGAAGATGGCAGCAAGCGCTCCACTCTGAGCACAGCCTGGGTTTTGCCTGTCACTCCACTGGGGCTGAGTGTATATCATTCCCTTCCTCGCAGCCTCTTCCGTTATGTTCCACTGCAGATGGCTTACAGTCTGCCAGGTCAGGAGATGGGCCTCAGGATGACCGCTAAGCTCTGGGCATGGGACACACTTAATACTTCCTCACTCTCTACATCTGACTTTACTTGACATGACATAAGCAGGTTGGGTCACACTCATCCCCAATGAGGCCCCAGTGACTGGCTCACATCCTGGCTGCTTGCTGGCACTCCTTGACGCAGGCTGGTGTCTCCCTTAGGGTGGAGGATGGCTGCGGCCATGAGTAACTGTGAATGTTTGCCTGTTCTGAGTGTGCCCTCCTGTCACCATGCCTCCTGTGCCGTCTCTAACAGCTGCATTTGCTCAGGGCAAAAAATGGAAATGCCTAATAGGTGACAACTGAGCCAGGCACAGAGAAAATGACGTGGAGGTTGTCCATCAAACTCTCAGGGAACTCTGACTGTGGGGAGATGGCCACTGATATTTCATATGTAATAAAATGTCTGAAGAGCAAGAACCTTTGGCATAATCCAGTTTTCCCGTGGTTCCCAGCCCCTCAGGACATCCCCTTGGAACTGTTTTTTGTTTTTTTTTTAAATAATGGTCCTGAGCCCTGCTGCAGCCTGGCTGAATACAGATTTCTAATGCTCGAACCCAGGAATCTGTGTTTTGAATGAGCACCTCAGATAGGTTAAGTGTCTGTAAAAAGGTCTGCCCTCCCGACCTGTGCCATTGAGTCTGTACCTGTGCACACTCTTGGATGGCATTCTGTGGAGTTCAAGAGTCCACCTCAGGGTGGGAGCAGTCTTCCGTTTGATCTGACCCTCCAGAAGTTTGCTTGGCACTGTTGACTCCACCATCCCAGGAACTGCCTGAGTCCTGGGACAACTGGGTTGGCTGGTCACCTTCTGGCTTTATGTGCTCTGAAGTTTAGGAGGCAGTAGAAGCAGTTCATTTCATTGTTGAGGGGGTGGGGCCAGTGGGGTGCAGTGAGTTATTGACAGGCAGGAGGAGGCTCCAGCCCTGTATTCTTGCTGCCCCTGGAAGCATTTTGCTCTGTGAGGTTGCCTCCTTTCTCCTGTTCTCCATTAGGGGCTGGTCCTGGAGGAGCTCATTACGGAGTGGCCATATTTGAGACAGATAATCTGTATGCAGTGGCCTCGCTGCAGTGAGGTGTGCAACATTGGCAGGTGCCATTATACTTTAATGAATCCTTCCAGGGCTTCTTTCGGCCCACATGGGGAAGGTGATTTGCAATTTAATCTATTTCCAGTTGGGCCATAATCCCTGGATAGTAGAATCACTGAGCTGGAGAATCCTCAATAAGGGATTATATACTAGGAACTGTGGGTACAACCGAGTCAGGATCCATGGTTGTTTGCTTCCTCCAGTTTTGCTCCCCCCCCCCGGGGGGGGAGGCTGGAGTAGATCCTAGCATATCTCTGTTCTCTCACCATTGGCCATCCCAAATTTCCAGGTTAGGCCTGATTATCAGCTCAGGGTTTGGCTCCTTTATCCCAGGGTGCCATTTGCATCATCCACTATCTAAGAAAGGCATTAAGGGTCTGAAGGCTCCTGTAATACAGCACTTTGCAAACTAGAGCCTGCACAAGAATCATCCTGAGAGCTTGTTAAAGCACCCAGTGTTGGGCCCACTCCCTTAGCCCTGCTCTACTAGCTCCTCGTCTGCCTGACTTGATAACGGTACAGCGAGGGCTCGATTCTGGGCTTGTATATCTTTCCTGGAGTGATAGCAGCATCTGTGCTCTTAGTTCAAAACCCCATCCTATGCCAACGACTCTGAACTTCGACTTCCCGTGTGAACTTCTCCAAGTTCCAGCTACCTGATAGCTTCATTTCAGCATCCACAGGCATGTTGAATCAAACATGCCTAGAGCCACACTAGCCATAAAGTTGAGGCAAAAGAGTAGGGTAGAGAGTGAGCTCTAGAAGGCCTTGCAAAATCAGCATTATGAGAAAAACAAATTGGCAAAAAGGAAATCCGGAACACCTCCCCCACCTTGCCCTGCTCCACTGGCACAAGAGCGGAAACACCCCATACTGTTTGAAAGGGACCTCTGCCTCTTTATACTAAAGTCCACATTCCTGAATGGAGATTTAAGATCTTGAGACATGTAGTGCATGAAGTTACTACATGTAACAGGCAGAACATGCTTAGAAAAACCCCCACTATGAAAATGATCCAAGACGCCCATGCTAGGGTGACATGAATGCTCCTGCTTCCGTGCACTGGGCCATTGGACTGCCAAGCTCTCTCTGCTTCTGCTTCCTTCCTTCCTTGAAATGATTTCTCCTTCTAATATACTATGCCTGCTTGAAAATGCATCTTCTCTTAATAAACTCTTTGCTTTGTTTCCTGGTATTTTTCATGTCTTCATCCAGTTCTTTGTTCTGCAAAGCTAGAAGCTAGATACCATTCTGTAAATTTCCATATCCCCTGCCCCATGTCTAAGCTAGGTCACCACATTATCTGTCTTCTGGATGACACTCTGGCCTCTTATTCCTTTACACCACACAGTGGCCAGAATGATGTCCCTGAGATGAGAAATAGACTGTCTCTTCCCTTCTAGAAACCTTCCAGAAGCATCCCATCAAATTCCCCCCATGGCTTACAAGACCCTGTGAAGGCTGATCCACCCTTGCCTCCTGCTCCATCAAGTTACAGTCTCCCAAAGCCTTCATTCTCCAGCCATGTGCTTTGTTTTGATTCCCGGAGCACAGCAAGCTTTGTCCCCCCTCTGCACCTGCTGCTCCCTTTCACTGGTGATCTGTGCTCTTTCATCATCTCAGCTTGGCTGGTACCGTGGCATCCTTCAGGATTCAGCCCAAACGTTACATCTCAAGACGCCTTGCTCTGACCAACCCATGTAAGTAGGCCTTGCCACTCTTTTCTATTTATGTTTATCTTTGAGCTTAGACTCTGAAATTGTTTCCTGCTTCTAGTCTGACTCCTTATCTCAATCTCCCATTGGGCTGTGAGCTTTGAAAGGGTATTGATGCCCTGCTAGGCTCTGCTCTGCTGGACACTGATGGTAGAGAAGATGCTGACTATCTTGGTGCACACAGCAGATCCTGGCGAATGTATGAATTTCCATTTGGAGAGTGAATAACCTTGCTCAGGTATATCACCAGAGCTAGAAAGGAAGGAAAGAGGTGGAGGAAGAGAAAGAAAGGTTAGACTTGAGAAATCATGAAGATTGGTGACAGACAGTGCCGGGCTCAGGATTCTGCTTCAGCCTGGTCTGACCTGCCTATCACACTGTGAACACTCAAGAAGTGATAGCTGTCATCACTATTATTGTAGTAGATTTTATAATTGGCTTCAATTATTTTCTACCCACTTCCCAGCATGCTAATTAAGCATCCTGTCCCATTGCCATGTGACACAGTGACATCAGTGATGAAGAAATAAACATCACACCTCCAGTCCAACACTATAAGGGCTAGCCATGTGACAATACTTTGGTTAGCAGAAGGGGAAGGGATATGATGTGTGCCAGGTCCAAACAGAAGTTTTAAGGGCATCCCATATTTCTACCATGGGAATGCCATGCCAAGGAGGGGAGATGCTCCATAAGCCTGGGTCCTAAAATGAGAAGGGACATGGTGCAGAGCTGGCTTGTAGCTGCTGACATGCGACATCAGGGAAAAAAAAAAGGTGCTAGTAATTATACACCATAGAGATTGGGTGATTATTTGTTATGACAGCAAAGCTGACTAACAATGTCATCATCATTTCATAGGAGGAGAGAGTCAGGAACAATTTTTGTTGTTGTTGTTGTTAGAGGGGAATAGTCTAAGTTGACCCCTGATGATAATGTAAATATTAATAAGATAATGTAGATTTGGGTGGGGGATATTCTAGGTAGAGGATAAAGACTGGCAAAGAATCCATGCATTCAAGAGAAAGCATTGCATGTTAGAAGGATAGAAAATAAGTCTAGAGGGGTTGACAGAGGTCACAGGGAGAATGATCCTAAGTACAGCTGGAGAGATGCTTAGGGCAGATCATGAAGGGCCTTGCAAAGCAGGGTAAGAACATTTCACTTCATCCAAGAACCAATGCGTCGCCATCTTAGGATCTGTTTTTGTCTTTTAAAAGGATCATTCTGGCTGACTGGAGACTAGGTCAGAGGGGCAGGAAGCCCCTAGAGAAGGCAGGCAAGAGTTCAGGTAAAGATGGAAAGTGGACATGTGTAGGAGGTGTTGGGGAAATCTTGACAGCCCCTTTCATGAGATTTGAGGACAAGAAGCTGGTGCGAACAGCTGACATGAGACTCAGGTGGGTGTGCTGATGGAGAGCACAGGAGGGAGCAGCTTAGGGGATGTAGATGAAGAGTGTGTTTGGGCCATTTGTAGCTTCAGGTAGCTGAGACTGCTGTGACATTTCTTCTAATGACAGTATGCCCAGCTAACATTGTCCAGCTTCCTTTGTAGCTAAGGGAATCTGTTGTGGAATATTTAACTAGGCAAAGATGCACTGCATTTGTTTATGCTATATTTGTTTAACTATGTAAAGATGTGTTGCGTTTGCGTTAATTAAATAAAATTAACCTAGGCTTAGAGAGGCAGAGTTAACAACTAGCTGACAGGAAGTAGCAGGGAGGAGTGTAGTTTGCGGGGGGGTGGGGTGGGGGGGGGTGGGGGGGGTGGGGGGGGGGTGGGGGGGTAGTGGGGTGGTGGTGGTGGTTTTTTTTTAGTTGGGACGGTGTGGAAAGAGAGAGGCTTCCAGGGACACCAGCTAAGAGAGGAAGTTAGCCAGTTCCTACTCTAGCTCTTGAGTTCACAGGTTTGCATCCTAGCTTTTGATTTGAATCTTCTTTCTCTTCCTGTTTCCTGGAATGGAAGCTACTGAACTAAGAAAACAGGTAAAACGCCAAGAGGATTTCAGAAGCCTTGGGATTGCCTTCTTGGAATTGCTCAAACTATAAATTGAATTGGAAATACAGATTTTAGATCCATCAGCCTATAGGTGATCTATAATTTTAGAAGAGCAGGTAGTCTGAAAGGACAGAACCCTGACAGTTATTATCAGAGCACAATAGAAATAACATAGCAATATGCTTTTTGGTTTAATTTTTATAAAATAAAGCACTATAAAAATGGGGATTGGGGAGATGAACTGTAGGTAAAGTGAGCTCCTGCCATGCACATATGAGGACCTGAATTTGGATGTATAGCTTCCATATTGAAAGCTGGCTAACCAAATGTGATACATTTACACAATGGCGTATTACTCAGCTGTAAAAAAACAATGACCTCATGAAAATTGCAGGCAAATGGATGGAACTAGAAAAAAAATCATTCTGAGTGAGGTAACCCAGACCCAGAAAGACAAACATGATATGTACTCACTCCTAAGTGGATATTAGAAGTAAATTATAAAACAACCAACCTATAATCCATAGCCCCAAAGAGGCTAGATAGCCAAGGCCCAAAGAGGGATGCATGGATTTCCCTGGGAAGGGGAAATAGATCTCTTGGGTAAACCAGGGGTGGAGGTGGGGAGGTCAGGGGAATGGGAACTTGAGGGAGTGGGTTGCGTGGGCTGGGTGTGGGAAGGAGGGGGAAGAGTAATGAAAGAGACATCTTGATAAGGTGGCATTTCAGGGTTAGGGAGAAACCTGGTTGGTGCCAGGGAAACCCCCAGGAATCCACAGGATGACCCCAGCTAAGACTCTTAGCAATAGTGGAGAGGGTACCTGAACTGGCCATCTACTGTAATCAGATTGGTGACTACCCTAATTGTCATCAGAGATACTCTATCCAGTAACTGATGGAAGCAGATGCAGAGATCCACGGCCAAATACTGGGCTAAGCTCCGAGAGTCTTGCTGAAGAAAGGGAGGAGGGATTGTGTAAACCAGAGACTTCATGATAGGGGAACCCACAGAGACAGCTGACCTGAGCTCCTGGGAGCACATGGACTCTGGACCAACGGTTAGGGCGTGTTGTAGAATATTATTTCAAGGTGTGTTACTTTTGTTTATGCTCTGGAACATTTGTTTAATGATGCAAAGATGTGTTTGATTAAATAAAATTCACCTGTGGTCAGGAGGCTGAGTCAGCAACTAGCTGACAGGAAGTGGTAGGGAGGAGCCAGGCAACTAGCTGACAGGATGTGGTAGGGAGGAGCCAGGTGAGAAAGGGCTTATAAGGAGGGTCGAGGAGACGCATGAGGGCTTTTTTGGAGGATGCAAGCAAGGAGAGGAGGTGAGCTACTTGCTATTCAGCGTCTCTGAAGAGCGGAATTCCACCTTAACCTTTGAATCTTGAGTTCTTTAGAGGGACAGAGGTTTGGTTAAGTTCCCTTTGTAGCTTTGCAAGAGTCGGAGAGTTGGAGCTGAAGGGAACAGAATTCCCTCTGGGCTGTGGCCCTTGTGGCCTAATTCTGCTGCTGGTAGCGGTGGAGTTGCAGTTGCTGATTCAGACAGCTGTGGTTTAAAAGGCAGCAACAATTAAAAAACAAACAAACAAAAAAAAGGGAGCCTGCATGGGACTGACCTAGGCCCTGTGCATGTCTGTGACAGTTGAGTAGCTTGGTCAGTAAGGCTCCTAGCCGTGTGAGATCAGGACCTGATCCTGGCACTTAGCTGGATTTTGGGGACTTGGATCCCATGCTGGATTACCTAGTTCAGCCTTGATGCAGGGGGAGGAGCTTAGCCCTGCCTCAACTTGATGTGCCATGCTTTGTTCAAGCCCATGGGAGGCCTGCCCCTTTCTGAATGGAGAAGGAGGGGGTTAAATGGGAGATAGGGGTTGGGGGGGGGGAAATAGGAGAGGAGGGAGGGAAAACTGTAGTCGGTATGTAAAATGAAAAAAAGGTTATATAAGTAAATAAGTAAATATAAATATTTTTTTAAAAAGCTGGCTAATCTCAGAGCTGGGGGCTGGGGAGCTGGTGGATCCCAAGAGCTCACTAGCCAGCCAGCCTCACCTAATAGATTCTCTGGTTGAGTGAGAGATCCTGTCTTAAATACGGTAAAGCATGATTGAGGAAGACACTATCATTGACCTCCAGCCTCCCCATACACACACACACACACACACACACACACACACACACACACACACACACGTACACACGTTTATATAGGTTTGTGTATACACACACATGCACATGAGCTAAAGGGCTTTTAATCACCACCCCAGATCCTAATCTTCTAGCTTGATCCTTAGTTTAATTTGCCTTCTTTAAAAAATGTTTTTAAGACATTTTATATTTATGTTATGTATATGGGTGTTGGCCTGTCTGTATGTCTGTACTATATGTCTGCAGTGCCTGAGGAGACCAGGAGAGGGATGCTCTGGAACTGGAGTTATTGATTATTGTGAGCCATGTGGATGCTGGGAATTGAATTTGGGTCTTCTTTTTGTAAACGTTTCCTTAGACTCTATCCATGTTGTCACACATAGACTAAATCATTTCTTTGAGCCACTACACAGTCCTCTAGGGTGGCATGTATCCAGTCATCCCCTTCCATGGCATGGCCCAGTAGCCCAATTCTTCAACCTAGGCCCTACTTCCTAAAGTTTCTTCCATCTCCCAGTACCACCACCAGTGGGGTGTTGTAGAATATTATTTCAAAGTGTGTTACTATTGCTTATGCTCTGGAATATTTGTTTAATGATGCAAAGATGTGTTTGATTAAATAAAATTCACCTGCGGTCAGGAGGCTGCATCAGCAACTAACTGACAGGAAGTGGTAGGGAGGAGCCAGGTGAGAAAGGATTTATAAGGAGAGTCGAGGAGAAACATGAGGGCTTTTTTGGAGGATGCAAGCAAGGAGAGGAGGTGAGCTACTTGCTATTCAGCCCCTCTGAAGAGCAGAATTCTACCTTAACCTTTGAATCTTGAGTTCTTTAGAGGGACAGGGGTTTAGTTAAGTTCCCTTCATAGTTTGGAAAAAGTCGGAGCCTGAGGGAACAGAATTTCCTGTACCAAGCTTCTATCACACAAGTCTTGGGGAGACAATATCTTTCTGATCTATTGTTTGTCCCTTTTCAGTCTGCCCATGCTGTTTGGAATACGAAAAGTGTGATGAGACACACTCCAGCATCTGGGCTTGTCAGTGAGGGATCTGTGGTGGAAGATGCTGTAGTAGAAGATGAGGGCATGATTGTGTTGAGATGTTTGGTTTTCTGACTGTCTGCTGAGTTACTTTGGGTGGGCTGTGTTCCTCTACTGAAGGTACATGTCTTTTGACTTCCCTGTATGGCATATGAAGAAACTTCATGCTAACCTCTTTGAATCATCCTGATCCCAGCATGCTGTTAGTTTCCCACTGGGATCTCAACTGATAGCACATTGAGATTTTGATTGAAATTGTATAGGACAGAGTGGGGGAGAAATGAATACAGCATTGAATATCTCCCTTTATGGTTTATTCATGTCTCCTTGAAGTCTTTCAGACAGTTCATGGTGGTGCACACCTGTAGATCCAGCTGAGGCAAGCGGGCAGTTTTGAGCCGAGCCTGGGCTACATAGCCAGTTCCAGGACAGCCAGGATAGTAAGGATGGTAATTTTTATCCCCCAAAGCAAAACAAAACCACACAGAAAGCACAGAGAAGTTTGGTGTGTTTTTTTGCATTTTTGTTAGATTTAGTTATAGATTTTGTTTCTATAATGTATAAAAACCTCTCTTCTGTGTTTTTAATAGGTAATGCTAGTTGGTGGAAAAGTCATTGATTTGGGGAGATGCAATGATTTTGCCTCTGGTGGCTTTGCAGAGCGCTAGTCATTTCCAGTGGATGTTCTCCAGATTTTTGGGTAGGCAATCTTATCTGTGGATGATGATAGTTTCACTTCCTTCCTAGCAGTTTTGATAACTTTTATTTCATTATCTTGTGTGTATATATTTTTTCTTTCATTGCACAAGCTATGCTGAATAATACTGGTGAATGTGAACACTTTTTTTTTTTTTTTTTGCTTTCCCTGATACTGATAGGTGTCTGGCACCAAATAAAGACTTTAACTTCTTATATCCAATTTGCTAAAAGTTTTAAGAATAATAAATAGCTGCTGGAATTTTATCAAATGCCTTTTCAGCAGTTTTGGGGCATAATCATATGTTTTAATTTTAATTCTTATTGAGATTTTACATGCACATTTGTTAAAAAGAAAAATGGTCTATAAAGCTTTTAATAAAAAATGGTCTAACTCTTCTCTCTCTCACTCCTTACTCTCCTGATTCAACTATTTTTAATTATTTTCTCTTTTGTTTTAGATTTATTTATTTTATGTGTCTGAGTGTTTTGCTTGCATGTATTCTGTGTACCACATGTGTGGTGGTATTGTGTTCCCCACAATATTGTGCACCCTAATAAACTTATCTAGGGTCAGAGAACAGAACAGCCACTAGATACAGAGGCTAGAAAATGGTGGCACTCACACCTTTAATCCTAGCATTCCAGAGGCAGAGATCTACCTGGATTTCTGTGTGTTCAAGGATACAGCCAGGCATGATGACACACGCCTTTAATCCCAGAAAGTGAGCCTTTAATCCCAGGGAGTGATGGCAGATACCAGAAAGGTATATAAGGCGTGAGGACCAGGAACCAGAAGTTTTCAGCTGGTTAAGCTTTCAGGCTTTTGAGCAGCACAGTTCAGCTGAGAGGCTTCCAGTCTGAGGAAACAGGATCAGCTGAAGAATTGGTGAGGTGAGGTGGCTGTGGCTTGTTCTGCTTCTCTGATCTTCCAGCATTCACCCCAGTACCTAGCTCTGGGTTTGTTTTTATTGATAAGAAATTTTAAGATTCCTGCTACACATGTGTGTGCCTGCTGCCCTAAAAGGTCAGAAGAGGGCATCTGGTACCCTAGGACAGGGATTGTGGATAGTGGTATGCCACCATGGGGGTGCTTGGAAATAAACCCAGGACCTATGTAAGAGCACCAAATGCTCTTAACTTCTGAGCCATCTATCCATCCCCAATTTTATTTATTTGCCTTCAAAATTTTAATTTCATCTGTGTACTGTTGCTTTCAGTTTTGAAGTTTTTCTTCTGCCTATTAGAGACTAAGGCACTTTATTTTGATTTTTCTGGTCTCTTCTTCCACTGTGGCATGATGCATAAGGAAATGTTTTCCTAATGAAGTTTAGAATTAATCAGTATTTTTATATTATCTATCTGCATATAACAGAAGCAGCATGGCTTTATTTGTTTATTATCTGAATCCTATGTTATTGATTCAAACTTTAGGTTCAGGTTTTATTAAAGCCTTTCTATTTTTTAAAATCAATTCTTACTTAGGTCTAATGATAAACTTTTTTTGATTTGTTTCCTTAATCTTTCTTTTTTAAAAAAACATTTAAAGTTTTTATTAAATATTAAATATTAAGTATATACTCAATATTTATAAAATATGTATAAGGTACAAAAGAAAAATTCAGTGAACGTATAAGTACCCCAAATCTAGTATGGGGAAAGGAACATTGTTACTGTTGAAGTCTCCTTGGGAACCTCCCCTGTTCCTTTTCTTTTCTGATGCACTTTCTTTAATTAGTACATCCGGCTTTTCCTGTCTCAGCGGAACTGTCTTATTTAAGCCAGTGTTAAGTTACTGTTACTTTTGATTTTACTTTTAAAAATGGATACATCATATTGGTGCATACATACAGGGTAGAGTGTGCCTCTAACTCAGTACCTGTATTCAGTATGCAATGACCAAAGCCAGGTCACGAGCATTTCCAGATCAAGCATTTACTAGTTTTGTGCGCTGGGAGCTTTCAGAGTCCTCTCCTAGTTATCTTGAAACATACAATAAATTGTTGTAGTGGACCTGTAGTGAACCTACTGCCCTATAGACTCTTAGAACCAATTGTTTTTATACTTTTCATCCACTCAAGCAGTCACCCAAACTTCATTATTCTCTTCTTTTCCTCTATTGTTTTATCATACACAGTGTATGAGACAGAGTCTCACTATGTAGACCTGGCTGGCCTCAAACTCGTAGAGATCTGCCCTCCTCTGCCGCCTCAGAGCTGGGATTAAAGGTGTGCACCACAATGTTGGGACCAATCTTATATATTTTTAATTGTTATTTTTTTTATCTGTAAACAACATAAGTTTCCCAGATTTCATTTTAATATTTAGATAAGTGGAATTAGGGCTTTAACATATGTTTATATCTTTAAACTTTGTTCGGTTTTATAAGTTTTAAAACTTTTTGTAAATGAATTTCACAGTACAGTGAATTCTCGGCTTGTTTAGTGTTATGGTTCCCAGTTTATCAGCATTTTTATGTGTAGTTTTACCTCATTTACACTGCTGCTTATATTGTATTCTATGAATGAGTATCTTGGCAAGTAGGCTAAATTAGTTATTAAGAGTACAGACTCTGTAACTAGCTCTTTGTTCAAATCTTGGTGTCTACCATTTATTTATTATAGTGATTCATTTTTATTTTGTGTGTTTGAGTATTTTACCTGAATGTGTGAATGAGCACTGCCAGAAGAGGGGGTGGATCCCCTGGAACTGGAGTTAGGAACAGTTGTAAGTAGCTATGTTGGTGCTGGGAATCAAACCTGGGTCCTCTGGAAGAGCAGCAAGTGCTCTCATGTGATGAGCCAGCTCCAGACCCTCCATGTTTATTACCTGTGTGGCAGTGGACAGAGTTTTTAACCGGGTTCTCTTGAATTGTTCTCATCTGTAACATGCACATAATAATACTCACTTCAGTGGAGTGTGGGGACTGATTTAAGAGTGCAATAGTGTTTAGAACAATTCCCTGTTCAGTAGTTCACTCTTATCCATGGTTTAACTTTCTGTAGCCTCGTTTACTCACAGTCAACCACAGTCTGAAAATATTACATGGAAAATTCCGGAACAGTATTCACAGAACATTCAAAGAACTTTGAAGGTTGGATTTATCATCTGGGAAAAATCTAAAACTTTTCTTCTTTTCAAATATGCTGTTTGGGAGCTGGTGATAGTCATTCTGACAGGATTTTAACCTATCAGATTATTTTAAAAGCATTCTTACAGCTAGAAGTGGTGTTGCACACCTGTAATCTCAGCACTCAGCGGGAAGATCAGGAATTCAAGGTCATCCTTGGCTACAAAGCAAGTTTGAGGTTGACCTGGGCTATATGAGATCTTGCCTCAACAACATCAAAAAACATCCCATGGATTTAAAGTTTACCTAATAAGAACAAAATATAATATGCTTTTGCCTGACTGACTTTCTGCTTACTCTTTATATACTTAATTATAGTGATTTATTATAGATACATAATTTCAGAGTTGTTTTATTCAACATCTGACATAGGAAAATTAATTTTCAACTATTAATTCATGCTTACATGATAAGAAGATTAAACTTTTTTTTTGAGATAGGATGTCTTAGTTAGGATTTCTATTACTGTGAAGAGACACCATGACCATGGCAACTCTTAAAAAGGAAAACATTTAACTACAATTCAGAGGTTTTGTCCATGCAGAAAGCGTGGTGGAACACAGGAAAACATGGTGCTGGAGCGGGAGCTGAGAGTTCTACATACGGACCAGCCAGCAGCAGGAAGAGACAGTGAGCCACTAAGCCCAGCTTGAGCTTCTGAAACCCCAAAGCCCACCCCCAAGTGACACACTTCCTCAAACAAGGCCACACCTACTCCAGCAAGGCCCCCACCTCCTAATAGTGCCACCCCCTATGAGTATATGGGGCCATTTTTATTAAAGCCAACACATAGGGTTTTACTGATTAGCCTGGAACTATGTATACCAGGCTGGAATTAAACTCACAGAGATATACTTGCTTCTACCTCTCAGGCACTGGGATTAAAGGCTTATGCCACCATACCCCTGGCCTTTTTATTTTATTTTTTAAGGTTTTTTTCTTCATTTTTATGTGTTTGAGTGTTTTCTTTGTATGTATGTCTGTGCACCAATTGCATAAAATGCCCACAGAGGTCAGAATAGAGTGTCTGACCCCATTCAACTGGTGTTATAGATGGAAGTGCAGCCAGTGACTTAATAACCACTGAGCCATCTCTCCAGCCCTAAGCATCTGTTAGTCCGTCCATCCATCCATCCATCCATCCATCCATCCATCCATCCATCCATCCATCCATCCATCATCTATCACATTTGTTGGAGGGGGGTTAGGAGTGGCAATTATTACATGATACATATGTGGGGTGAGAAGACACTTAGCAGAAGTTGATTCTCTTCTTCCACCATCTGGGTTCCAGAGATTGAACTTAAGTCTTCAGGTTGGCTGGTGAGTGCTTTTTTACCCACTGAACAATCCCAGTGACCTGAGATTAAATTTATTATAGGTGCTGCCACAGTTTGGCTCATGCGTTAAAGGCTTGCTTCCCAGAGTGCCACTCTTGGCTGTGGACATTTAGGAACTGGAAAGTCCTTAGGCTATTGGGAGGGTTCCTTGCAGAAGACTATGGGACCTCAGGCACCCTCCTTTGGCTTTCTGGCCATGGGCTAAACAGTTTTTTGCTCTTCTGTGCATTTCTGTTGTGGTGTGCTCCCTCACCACCCAAAGCAGCAGAATCAATTAATCACAGATGGAGATGTCTAAATCTGTGATGCAAATTTATTTTTTCTCTTTATGAGTTAACTATCTCAAGTATTTCATCATAGTGTTAGCTGACTAATAACATGTATATATAGGGGAAAATAGTTTCGTAGCATTTGGTAACTACCTGCAGCTTTTGGCATCAATTGAAGACCTTAGAACATGCATGCCATAAATAAAGAGGATTTCTGTTTGTTGTAAACATTGCATAAGTATAGATATTTGTGTGAGTAAACCACTTATTTATCTATTTAAGAGTTGGTAAATACTTTTTACTATCTCAGTGCTCCTCTGAATGTCCCTGCAAATGTCTCATAGTCCACATGCATGTACTGAATCACAGGGCTGAATATCTTCAACTATGCTGTTTTCTATGCCAGCTTTTTTAAATTGTGGGTCACAACCTCCTACAACTGAATGTGGGGGTCAGAAATAATTTGGCATCAGTAAAAGGTTCTGGACATGCAGTGGCTAAAAATTAATTTCCAATCACGTGTGTGATGACTCTGAAGTATCTCTGGAAGTGCTCACCTGTGCAGTATCGCATGGCTTTATGCTTTGGTATTGGATGGGCATGTGCACTTTGCACTGTGCATGACATTGTACCACAGCAAATGCTGCCAACACCTTAGTTCAGATGCCAGACTGTCTTGTTTTTATTTGTTGTTTTGAGACAGTACAGACATCATGTAGCTCTAGCTGGCCTAGAAACCACAGAGATCTGCCTGCCTGCCTCTGCCTCTCAAGAACCGTGATTAAAGGTGTACTTCTCCATGCCTGGTTATCTAATTCAAAAATATCATATGCTATGAATTCCAGTGATTTTAGTGAACTTGTAAATTTTTTGCTCTTATATAACGTAATAGTTTAACCATGGAAAACAGACTTTTTAATGTTTTCCTCAGCATGTACTTATCAAATTAGTTTATCTGTGGATTGTATTATACTAGAATGTTTGAGTTTAAATTTACTGTTTGAATTGCTGACTTGAGTCCCATAAAAAAAAAAAACTATTAAATGAATCTTGGCTTGGGATTAGGCTAGAATTTCCAACGATTTCTGGAATGGCCCCAAAACACACCTGTCATTTTGTGCTATGTATTTATGTGAAGCAGCATTCTCAGGTTTGATGATTATAAAGTGAAAATGTCCATCAACTCTGAAAAACATTGAAGATGTTCTACATCCAGTAGTATCAAATATTCAGCCAAGATTTAATAATTCCTTTTAAAAAATTAACAAAAATATAATCACATCATTTACCCACTCCCTCTCCTCCCTCCGGCCACTCCCATACCCCTTCCTCCCAAATCGCAGCTTCCCCTTCCTTAACCATTGTTACATATACATATAAACAACACATGGATAAAAATAACCTGAAGAGCCTATTCCATATTGCCTGCATGTATATGTTTCTAGGGCTGACCACTTGGTAGAGGATAACCAATCAGCTTGCTAGCACATCCCCGGAGAAGACTAATTCTTCTCTCAGTCATTGTTAATAGTGTGTAGCCCTTCCACAATGTGTGGGACCTTGTTGAGATTTCCTCTTCCTGTGTTGGGATGACAACTGTTGTTGGAATTGTTCAAGTCTTGTTGAAGCAGCCATGTTAAGATGTAGCTTCCCTGTCAGAGCTAAAGGCACAATCTCCCAGCAGACTTCCCAGACCTCTGGATTTTACAATTTTTCTCTGCTGTCTTCCTTGATGTTCCCTGGGCCTTAGAGATAGGAATTGTGTTGCAGAGGAATATTGGGCTGGCATACCACATTCAGTTGTTCTCTGCATCTTGACTGCCTTACCATTCTGTGATGTCCTGCTGCTGTGTGAAAAGAAGCTTCTTTAGAGAGGGGTGAAATCTATACTCCTCTGTGGGTGTAAGTATTCAGAATGTAGTTGGGAATCACATTGGCTTGGGGCAGTGGCAGGAGTAGGTTCTTCTCTGACCTTTCCAGCCACAGATAGTTGAGTAGGTTTACAATACCAGACATGATTTCCCTCCTGTTGAACGGGCCTTAAAGATTACTCCGTGAAGCTGTGTTACTGTGCCTGTGTAAAACACCTGATGGTCTAATAGAGAATTTAATGGCCAATAGCAAGGCAGGAGACAGGATAGGTAGGACTGGCAGGCAGAGAGAACAGATAGAGGGAAAAATCTGGGGAGAAGAAAAAAAGAGATGGAGGAGGAGGAGGATCCAGGGGCCAGCCACCCAGCTACACAGCAAGCCACGGAGTAAGATTGACAGAAGTAAGAGAATGGGAAAATCCCAGGGGTAAAAGGTACGTGGGATGATTTAAGAAAAGCTGGCAAGAAAGTAAGCCGAGCTAAGGTTGGGCATTCATAATTAAAAATAAGCCTCTGTGTGTGTGTGTGTGTGTGTGTGTGTGTGTGTGTGAGAGAGAGAGAGAGAGAGAGAGAGAGAGAGAGAGAGAGAGAGAGAGAGAGAGATTGATTTATTTGGGAGCTCGGTGGCGTGGCGGGTCCCCGAAAAGAGTAAAAGCAAAAAACAACAGTTGCTTAACTCCCAGATCAAAGAATCACCATTTCATCATTGTGGATATATTTCAAGTCCAGCCATTGCTGTGGTTCATAGCCTTTGCAGCTGGATAGAACTACTGAATGCTGCTCTTCCTTGTCAACTTGCACAGTACTTTTGATACTTCAAGAGCCACTTTTCAGAGATGAGGCTTCCAGGTTAGATTGCTCCAAGTCCTGTGTCCAGAGTGTATCTTGTCTTCAGTAATAGAGCTTACTTTCACATTGAAAGAGGCAATAAAGGACAACGGAAATAGCCCATATTGTTTGTTGGGTCTCTTGAACTCCCCAACCAACAACTTGAGATGAGGTTTCTCGTGCATGGTATTGGGGTTTTTGTTAGATAATCCGTGGCTTTTGTGGGGAGCATTATCATCCCAAGTGTCATAAAAATGTATGTATACACATACATTTATGTGTATTATATGTAATTTTAGGTAAATATAAAATAATGATTTCTTGTATCCTCTTCAGGCATTCTAATTAGTGTTATCTACCTCCCTTCCTCCTTCCCTTTCTATATTTCTCTCCTCCATCCCCAGTTAATTTTTTACCCATTTCTTTCTCCATAGCACCTATGTCCTATGTCCTACCACTCTCCACTCTGGAGTGCCACACCGCACCCATCCCTCTTTATTTTCCTGTTACTCTACACTTGATCTTAGCCAAAAGGCCGAGAAGCGATCCTGTTACTCTAAGTTAAATACTCACATCTAAAGATTTAGAGCTAAGGATCACAAATAAAAGAGAACAGGAGAAGTTCATCTTGCTGGGTCTGGACTACTCCACTGAGTATAGTATTTTCAGTTCAATTTATTTACCTGTAAATTCCATTTTTCTTTACAGCTGAATAGTACTCTATAGAGTATACATAGCCCATTTTCATTATCCATTTTTCAGCTGAAGGGCATTGAGGTTGTTTACATTTCCTCGTTGTGAACATAGCAGTGATGAACATGGTTGAGCAAGTATGTGTGGCTTAGGATTTTGAGTCCTTTGGATGCATGTTGAAGAGTGGTAGTGCTGGGTCATAGGGTAGATGTATTTCAGCTTTTTGAGGATTCTCCACACTGATTTCCAGAGTGGCTGGAACAGTTTATAATCCCATCAGCAGTGGATGAAGATTTCTTGACATCTTCCCATCATTGGCCATTTGTTTTGTTGATCTTAGCCATTCTGAGTAGGGTGAGGTAAAAGCCTCTCATAGTCATTCTAGTTTATATTTCCCAAATTGCTAAGGACAATGAACACCTTTGGGGAGATTTCTTAGATGTTTCCCTTTATTGAGAGCTCTATGTTCATAGCAATAGCCCATTTTTTTAAAATTGGGTGGTTTGTTTCCTTGACTTCATTTTTTGAGTTCTTTATATATGCTGGATATTAATTCTGTCAGATGTATATCTGCCAAAGATTCTCTCCCATTCTTTCATCTTCCTGTACCTTTGAATGTTTCCTTAGCTGTCCAGATGCATTTTAGTTTTATGAGATCCCACTTGTCAATTGTTGGCCTTGGTTACTGGGCAGCAGAGTCCTATTCAGGAAGTTCTTTGCTGTATCTATATCTTGTAGGGAACCGATTATGTTTTCTTCTACCAGATCCTGGTTTGATGTTGAGGCTGTTGACATATTTGGCGTTGATTTTTGTGCAGTGATAGATGTGGATCCAATTTCATTCTTCTATGTGTGGATATCCAGTTTTCCTAGCACCATTTGTTGAAGATATGTCTGTCCTTTCTTCGGTGTGTGCTTTTGATATCTTTGTCACATATCAAATGGCCGTAGTGACAGTCACTCATGTTGTGGTCTTCATTTTGGTCCATTGGTCTACATGTCTGTTTTTGTGCCAATGCCTTGTTGTTTTTATTACTGTAGCACAGGCAGAGTTTCTTTGTGTTTCAGAAGCTGCTCTCAAATAACCAGACTGAGACTAATTAATTATAAATGCTTGGCTAATAGCTCAGGCGTGTTACTAGCTAACTCTTACATTTTTAAATTAACCCATATTTCTTATCTATCCTCTGCCATGTGGCAGTATCTTCTTTTAACATGGCATGTTCATCTTTCTTCTCTCTGCCTCTCCTCACAACCCTGAGACTGCACCCCTTCTTCCCAGTGTCCTCTGTGTCTTATTGTGCTACCTACACCTCCTGCCAAGCTACAAGTCAGTCAGCTCTTTTATTAAACCAATCAGCTCTTTTATTAAACCAATCAGACACATCTTCATGGTGTACAAAAAGATTATTCCATAACACTGTAGCACTGTAATATATCTTGGTTATGGGCCATGGACATAGAAAATGCTTCTCAAATGTTAAGCATAACAACAACAACAACCATGTCTTGAATTCTTTTTTGTACTGTACTAGACACTATTCTAAGAGATTAATTTTTTTTACATAATTTTAGGTGTCCAGAAAAGTTTCAATTTAGTTTATTTTAAATTATACTTTCTCTAAATGTTAATATTTGTATAACTATAGTACAATTGTCAAAACATCAAATTTGGGGCCAGAAAGATGGCTCAACAGATAAATTGCTTGCTGTACAAGCCTGATGACCTGAGTTCCATTCCAGTTATACAGATAAAGATGGAAGGAGGTAACTAATTCCATAAAACATCAACACTACCACCATCTACTATATAATACTACTAACTAACATAATACACTACTAATACTATACTCCATAGGCCTTGTTTAAATTTCATCAGTTTCTTACTGCTATCTTTTCTCCAGCCTATGATCTAGGATTTCATTGACTTACTCTCTTTGGAGTTTCTTGCTTTTCATAACTTTGATATTTTGTAGAGTCTTATCTAATTTAAATTTATCTGATTTTTTTTTCTTGATTGGATTGACTTTAAGCATCCCAGGGAAAAATACCACAGAAGAGATATGCCTTTCTTAGTGCACTGTGAAGGGTGGGAACAGAGGAATGTAGTATTGATTTTATCTTATTACCAGTAATACTAACCTTGACAACGTAATTTGTGGTGTCTCTTGGGGTTTTCTATGATAAACTCATTATTTCTCCCTTTGTAATGAAAAGAATTGTATCAGTTAATAATGAATAGAAATCTTTAGTTGTCAAATACTTTTTTTTTCTCATTATAATTAACCTGTCATACTCTTACATTTCTTTTTTTTTTTTTTTAATCTCTCTGGGCTTAATTTTGAGTAAGTTCTGTTTTCTCATTCACTTCTCTAATTCTCTCTTTAGCTGTGTCTATTCTGTGGCTAAGAGTGGCTAATCGTATCAATTTTAACTTTAATTTCAAAAATCTCTAACTCATTCAAGAAGTTACCTGGTTAAATATTTTACTTATACAACTTTTTATTTCATTTAAGAGGATTTTAAATATATATGTTTAGATTTATTTATTGTGTTTATGTCTGTTTGCCTGCATCTCTCTATAAATGTATGTATATCTCACATGTGGGCTGATTTTAGCTATATTGTTGGAAAAGACCTTTCAGTGTTTTCCCATCATTCCCACCATGGAAGCTCCTTTCTCAGGGAGACACCTCAGATGCTCATGTCACCTGACCTCTGGCAATTCTTGGTCTTAAGTTCATTCTCTGTGATAAGAGTCTTCCCTGAAAATTGGAATGTGCGGCTGGCTGCTTTCCGGGTGGTTGAAGCCAGTTGGTGCTGTCAGCTGTTGGTTGATGCATCAGGCGAGAGACGTCCCGGCACAGTGCCCACGACAGCAGTTCCATTGGCTTTCTGGCACGGTGAGCTACCCGCTTTTCATGTAGTTCTCACGCTGTCTTCCCAGGAGGCGCTGGATACTCCGGAATCTCAAAGCATAACAAGCTTCCTTCTTAACTTTCCCCTTTCCCAAATATGATTTGTGGCTTCAGATCCACAAAATTTTTTATTTATATGTTTTTATTAAAAAATAATAATGTAGGAGTTTGGCGTAGTATTTGGGAGAGTCAACACCAATATGAACTTTGGTATGTGCCAGGCATAATTCTAAGTGCTTAATGTGTATGAAATTGTTTCTCAAAGAACGCCTATGAGATACTATGATTATCCTTATAGTATTGATCAGCATAAAGAGGCCCAGAGCTATCAAGTGGTGTATTACTTTCTATTCTGTTGCTGTGATAAAATCCTGGGCAAACAGCAACTTCAGGAGAGAAAGGGTTTGCCCAGCTCACAGTTCTAGGTTAAAGTCCGTCATTGTAAGGAAGTCAAGGCAGAAGCTTGACACCCCTTGTCCATGGTCAGGAGCACAAAGAAATGAATATATGCATGCTTACTGCTCAGATTGCTTTGTCAACTCTTACACAATCCAGGACTCAAGCCCAGGGAAAGATACTACCTATAATGTGCTGGGTCTTCTTGTCTTAGTTAAGCCAGATTAAGAAAACAGTCCCTCCTGGGCATGCCCACCGGTCATCCTAATCTATGCAACCTTTACCATGACTCTCTTCCCAAGTGATTCTAGCTTGTATCAAGTTGTCAATTAAAATCAACCATTGTGTGCAGCTTCCCAAAGATCACAGCTGAATGAAAGCCTTAGTTTTTGTCCATATATGAAACTACCCCGACATTCCTCTCCTCATCAGTGGGCCCAGATTCATCAAACATGACTCCCTAGAGCACCATCCCACCACTCAGTGGGGAGCCTGTACTGTGGAGACTGCCATGCAGAAGTGGCAATTAGTCCTGCTAACAAGACCCTCGTGGCCTCCGGCCTACAGTGAGAGAGGAGGATTTGGGTTCACGCTTTTCCCAGATCTACTTCTGTGTCAACCATTCTGTGCTACAGAACTCTGCTGTTGAGACGAGACAATTAGGAGCAACAGACCTCTGGAATATGGAGGGCCAGCAGTTTCTCCTCCCGAGCATGCTTCCTTCATATGTAAATACAGAAAGCCCTATGGGTGGACTAGGGAAGAGGCCATACAAGACTCTTTTCTAATTCCATAGATTCTCTGAATCTGTCATTCATGGACATGTGTAGTTTCAACTTGTTTTTAATCACTCTTACTGCCTTTTTGTTGGACTCCACCTGAAGAAATGAATCAGTGCACATGGTTAACAAATTGAATAATACATAAGGATTCAAAACGAAAGAGAGTGCCCTGATGTCCAGCTCCTGTCCTAGCTAGTGTTCCCTGAAGGCAAGAGCTCGAGCTGTCTCTGGCTTCCCTTCACCGTTCGTCTGGAGTTTATTGCATACCTTTAAATAATGCTGGGGTTACTGCTTCCTGATTTATGAGCAGCAGATGCCATCCATTGACTCCTGCATTGAATGATGAACATACATCTCACCTATTACATTCTGGGGTGAGAGCCCTTGCTCCAGTTCTGTGACCTGAGTTCAATCCTGTGACCGCACTGCGTCTCTGTCAGCGGAAGCTGACTCAGGATGGCTGCTCTTCACTGCGGTGACTTTATTCATGTTTGTGGAGTTGAAATTGGAGCGCAGAGGGGCACCAGCAATGGCTCATGATTTACTCCAAGAAGGGGCCTTGCTACTCCTGGGGATGGTGGCTTGGATTTTAAAGAGGTTAGTCAAGAGGGAGTGAGGTGATTGTCTTAGATGAGCACACAGTTTATTGCTCCCAAGAGGGCCTTGTGGCATTGGGGAGCCACGAAATTGGAGCTATTTTACTATAATTGATGTATTCTATTGTTCCAAGCGGTGGGAAATAGCAAGGTCGCTTGAGACAGGAAGAGCTGAGTGCCCAGAAGACCTGTAGCCACGTCCAGTAATTGGAAAGGAAAAAATTGGGAAGTGACCTACATTGTTACGTCAGGAACTGTTCTCTTTCTGGGGGACCAGGAGAGAATCATCAGGAATCCTTGGGGACAGGGCAGTGGATGAGAGGTGAGGAGCAGGTGGCTGTTCCCCAATAACTTGTGCCAGGGGAGAGGAGAGGCCTGCGGGAGCGGGAAGGGAAGGGAAGGCCATGAGCTCTCATCTGACCTACCAGGTGGCTTTGGAGTTCACAGAGAATACTGTTGTGTGCTTGTCACCAGGGACTCCATCTCTAACAGCACAAGCAGAATGGGCGGGGGAATTCAGAAGGATAATGTAGCACCCTACATTCCAAGATATGATATTACTGGGGATCTATCAATATGAAAAAGTCTCTCTCTCTCTCTCTCTCTCTCTCTCTCTCTCTCTCTCTCTCGTGTGTGTGTGAGAGAGAGAGACAGAGAGAGAGACAGAGAGACAGAGAGACAGAGACAGAGACAGAGGGAGGGTGTGAGTGATGTGTGCTTATTTGTGGAGGCCAGAGGACACCATTAGGTAGGTATTCCTTAGAAGCAATCCACGTGTGACTTTTAAAACTTTATTTACTTATTTATTTTTCTGTGTGTGTGTGCGCGCATGCACATGTACATGTATGCATGTGCCAGTGGACAACTTGCAGGTCCTCACTATTTCCTTATACCACAAGGGTCCCAGGGATCAAAATGAGGAGGTCAGGCTAAGTGGCAAGAGCCTTTACCTGTTGAGTCATCTTCCCAGCCTCACTTCGGCTTTTGAGAGCCAGGATCTCACATAGGCAGGCCTGTAGCTTGCCAATTAGGCGAGGCTGGCTGGCCACTGAGCCCCAGGGATCCGCTTTGTTCTGTCTCCACAGTACCGACCGGGATTACAAGAGCAGATTACCAAACTTGGCTTTTTCCCCATGGTTCCTGGGACTGAGTGCAAGTCCTCATCCTTGCCCAGCACACACTCACTGACTCAACTAGCTCTCCAGCCCCAGGCCCCTTCTTCTTACGCTGTTTCTTCTATTTTTTTAGATTTTATATAGTTATATAATTTCTCCTTTCCATTTCCTTCCTCCAAACCCTTCCATATACCGTCCCTTGCTCTTTCAAATTCATACCCTCTTCTTAAATACATATATGTATATATACATACACACATATACATACATATATATATATTCCTAAATTTAGCTTGCTCAGTCCGTATAATGTTACTTGCATGTATGTTTTCAGAGCTGATCATTTGGTACCGGGTAACCAACTGGTGTGCTCTTCCCTGGAGGAGACCATTTCTCCCATTCTCAGCATTCTGTAGTTTCCCAGACCCCCTTCCTTATTCCTGATTTCCAGACACACCCATAGTAGAGAGTATGGTGCTAAATGCTCTTTATCTGCCCTTCCATGCCTCCCAGGCTCATTTGTGTGTGAGCGTGCACGAACATGGGGGTGGGAGCGGGGAATGGGCACATGTATGTGAGGAGGTCCTAGAACAGCCTTTGGGCGTCAGACCTTGCCTTTCTACCTTGCTTTGAGACAGAGCCTCTTTCCCATTGCATAAGCCAGGCTAGCTGGCCTGTGAGCTTCTGGAGGGTCTCTTGTCTCTTCCCATAGTCTTCTTAGAGGGGTGTGTGCTTGTGATTATGAACTTTTGTGTTCCTGCTTTTATGTGGCTTGTATGTAGGTTCTGGGGATCTGAACTCAGACTGTCAGATTTTCTCGGCCAACACCTTCACCCATGGAGTCACCTTCCAGCTCCAGGCTCATTGTTTTAAAGAGTGAGATGGCCAAAGGGCCAAGGGCATTAGAAATGTCACCTTCCTCACAAAGTACAGTGATCTTCTGTGTGACAGAGGTGTTGAGGACAGTTCCCATCTATGCAGAGGACATCACTGGTTACTACAGTGGTCCCACGAGGATGGACACATTACCCACATTTTAGATACCAGAATAGATTTCAAAAGGCTTTTGGGCCGGGCGGTGGTGGTGCACGCCTTTAATCCCAGCACTCGGGAGGCAGATCCAGGCGGATCTCTGTGAGTTCGAGGCCAGCCTGGACTACCAAGTGAGTCCCAGGAAAGGCGCAAAGCTACACAGAGAAACCCTGTCTCAAAAAACCAAAAAAAAAAAAAAAAAAAAAAAAAAAAAAAAAAAAAAAGGCTTTTGGGATCTCGTGAGTCCAAGAGTGGTGGAGCCAGACTGTAACGTAGATGTCACAAGTCTAGGTTTAACTCTTTCTGTCACATTAACATAGCAGAGAGCATGTTGGGAAGAGAGTTCAGTCAGCCATGCCCTTGCCTTGCAAACAAAAGAGCCCGAGTTACACCTCGAGAACCCACGTAAAAATACCCCAGATGTGGTGGTGCATGCTTATAACCCCAGTGTTGGGGAGGCAGACAGGCAGGTCCCTGGGGCTCACTGGTCAGCTAGCCTAGCCTGGTTGGTGAGTTTCGGGTCAGTGAGAGATGCTGTCTTAATGGTACCCAAGGAACAATGGCTAAGGATGTCCTCTGGCCTACATATGCACACACAGTAAATATCCAAGGGAGCCTGAGGAGGAAGGGTCCTTTCTCTAGTCTTCAGAAGTCTTTTTATACTTCAGTAAAACTTTCCATCAAAAACTTCAGAGGACCCTACTTGTTTTCATCTGAAGATAAGAAAGGTTGGCTACTGCTTGGTCCTTTCCAACTTCAGCCCCAGGTTTATAAAAAAAAAAAACAAACCCATATGACATGCGATGGAAGTGGTGAGGGGAATGGAATCAGCCTTAGCAGGATCTCACAGCTTCTGACCACAAGGCCGGTCGTCGAGTTACCCTGCCTTTCCAGCTATCGGAAGACCTGCTTGATTCGACTGTGGTAAGGGATGATTGGCCATTATCGAGAGCAAAGAACTCCTATCAAATTCTCTGTGAGGTTAAACACATATTCAAATGAGACACTTGGCGTGTAAAAGGAAGCATAAGTGGGTCAGAAAAATGCTGTCAGCCGCCACCAGAGGACTCGAGGAGGTCAGGCAGCTGTGTGGAGTGGAGCTCACCAGTAGCACGATGGATGGAAATCTGAAAAGGTCAGAAATTGGGTTTGAACAAATGGACAAATTATCTGTGAAGGCGATGGCTGGGGACTTAAAATGAGTCTGTTCTTTCATCTCAATTTGAGAGAGGAGGCAGGGTTTCTGTGACAGTTGTGCTCTGCATTTGATTAATGATCAGACAGAACCACTTGGATGTTTAGGGACTTCTTGAGCTGTTTGGAGCATTGGGCTTCCCTGTCTTGTATATCCTCACAGTGGCTGCTGCTTGACCAGTGCGGTAGTGTGTTTGAATAAGTCATGTATTCAAGGGTGTTCTCTGCTATGGGGTGTGTGTGTGTGTGTGTGTGTGTGTGTGTGTGTGTGAGAGAGAGAGAGAGAGAGAGAGAGAGAGAGAGAGAGAGCGAGAGCGAGAGCGAGAGCGAGCACCAGCGCGCATGCATGTGTGCTGAGGACGACCTCAGCCATTATTCCTCAGATGCTGTTCACCTTATTTAAGACAGGGTCTCACCCTGGCCTGGACTTCACGAATTAGGCTAAGATAACTGCCAACTGTCCCTCTGTATTGATTTGGATGTAGAGAAGTGGACATGGCAAAAATACTTTTGAGGGACACTAACTAGCCACATAACGGCATTTATTTCTGGTTCACTTCTTAGTTTATACACATTATAATACTTTTTACATTTATTTGTGTGTGTGTGTGCGTGTGTGTGTAAGACCAATGTTTGAGTGGAAATCATAGGGCAGCTTGTGGGAGTTGGTTCTCTCCTACAATGTGGATTCTAGGAACCCAACTCAGGTCATCAGACTTGTTGGCAAGGGCCTTTTCCTGCTGAGTCATCTCAGGGGCCCCACAATTGCAGTTCTTGATCTGGAAGTGCTTTTCAGAAAAGTGTTACAATATCTGTCTCATAGATTATTACCCAAAAGGAGTGAAGCCCATGAAGATGCTGGTAACTTGGAAATCCCTCAACTCAGGTTATATGTATATTTTAGGAGTTGAGCAATGGAGTGGCATCCAGGCCAGAGTTATATATCTGGAATTAAGCTGAGGTATGGATGTGGCTCAGGACTAGAGTGCTTATCCAGTATGTACCAGCATGTATCCAGCTCTGGGTTCAGCCCCTAGCATCACAAGTGAACAAAAACCAAAAAAAAAAAAAAAAAAAAAAAAAAAAAGCAAAACTTCCTCCAATTAGGCTGCGCGGGATCCAACCCCTTCTTTACTACTTGAAGATGAATTATGTTATTCCTGGAGTCTCGCTTTTCTCATCTGTAAAATGGGAACTGTGGTGCTCACCTCATACATGTGTGTGACTTAAAGCCAAAGTTGATAATGAATGGCAAGACTTTGTACCCGCTACTGCCTCAGCCCTAGAGAGTGGAGGAGTTATGAAGGAGCTTATTACTGCTTGGGTCTCCAGCTAGGGGACCGGAATGCAGCTGTGCCTGTATGACAGCTGCGTGGGAACACATGAGTAATTCCCTCCAAAGTATACTTTTTTCCTTGCCACCTATCACCAATAAATATTTAATTTACATTTGAAATCTGGCAGCTCTGAAAGCCATTAATCCAAATAAACACCCGGCGGTGCTCTGCAAAGTGGCATGTCTTTCAGCCCCAGCCCCCCGCCTGTTCTGTGATGCAGAGGGAGGGACCTGCTCACCGTGACGACTGGCAGTGGTCACTCACTGTACTCGCACGGTGGCCACTGTGCAGGGGCAGGCTGCGGGACCCAGTGTCAGCTAGGAAGGGAACAAAGAGATTGCAAATATTGGATCTGTCAGGACAGTGGAGGGAACACGAGGAGGACAAGTTAAGGACTTAGCAACCCAGGAAAGCGTGTCGTGGACAGTGCTCAGCTTTACCTGTGAGACCTTTGTTCTCCTCTGGTGAGAACAGAACAATTACAGAAGACAGCGGAGCCTTCTGCTTTCCTGATGTTACTCTCCTTTACCCATTGCTGCCTGTGTGGTGTTTGGGTGAGGCTGACCTTAGCTCCCTGCTCCACGAGTAGGCACATTACCCAGGGCCTTCTAATCAGAACCATAATGACTGGTTCTGAGCAAGGCAAGCCCTCTGGTCCAGGTCTAGAGATCTCACTGGCATATTAAGGATGACGTCTCCTTAAGCTTCAAGAAAACCATTGGTAGCTTCCCGGGGATGCTTCTGAGCTCTCACATCTAGATGCGTTGAAGCTTATGTAGATTTCCCTATATCCCCCATCCGATAGATTTCTTTGTTTAGTCTATTCAAGGCCTAACTAGGCTAGTTATTGATCTGTGTATTCATTGCATCTGAGCTGTGCTACGGGGGCCTTCTTGAGTTAGGACCTGTGCTGATGAGGAGGGCACAGCCTTTTGTCTAGAGCTTGCAGGCTAGTAGGAGACATAGATTATTAAAATACAGAGAAGAGGTCTGAGAGGAATATGCATAAGGTATGAAGGGAGAATGAGGTGGAACTTGTGTGAGCGGGTCAAGCATAGGAGATCCAAGAGAAAGTATGAAGCCTTCCACTTGAAAATCGATTATACTCAAGCAACGCACACACCAATCTTAAAGCATACTTGTTGGGCAGAGTAGATAAGAAAAATGGGCTAGAAAGGGAAAGATAGAAAAACAAAGCAAAAGCAGAGAGGTTTGGGGGCAGAAAAAGAGATGGAGAGCAAAATCCCACGAAGATCTCTGTCTTAGGAGGAGGCGAGAGGCATCTGTCTACAGAGAAAATAGAGTAGAGAGGAACAAGAGAGACAGACAAGCTGAGTAACGCGCGTCAAGGAAGATGCCAGGCAAGCGGGGCGGCTGACCGGAGATGTGAGGAAGGGGTAGTCCCAGTGTTAAAATGGCAGGGCGCTTCCCAAACCAAGGCGCACATGTAATGGCATCGTTTGCTGTCTTCCTAGAGGCTGGTGACTGAATAACCTACGGATAGCCTGCCGTCAGCCAAGGAGGGCTGACTTGCGTGTTGCTTGAGCTAAGTCCTAGTGCAAGTCCTCTGGTCCTCTCTGCATAGCCCCACGGAGAGATAAATATTTTCTGGAATCCTGGACATAGATAATGTCGGGCTCACCAAATCCTCACACTAAGACTGGAACTACAGTTCTCGGTTGTCACTTTATAGATGAAGAAACTGAGACTTAGAACACATACAGTTGTCTGGTTATAATAAAGATGACAGCAACATTGTAAACTGAGGATCGGTACTAAGGTTTGCTCATATTTCCCGTGTTTGTTTCTATTTCTGCTATGTATTCAGAGGTTAACTCTCCATCAGAGACGGGACACAAAAGATGGAAAGATAAATAAAATGAGCAAGCCCCGGACCAGCTGTGGCAGTCAGGAGCTGCCGCGTTAGCTCAAAGATGGAGTCCAGGCCCAGTCCTAGGTTCCTTGCCTCATAGTTGGGGTTCAGGGGTGGGGCTATAACAAGGATGAAAAATGTGGCCTATGAGAGGGAAAGTCTTTTGTCAAATGTTGTAAGTAGAATCTGTTTTCCAGTATCAATAATATGCTGGAGGGTCCCAGGCATCCATGTACCTGTGTGGTTTTGTTGCTGTTGTTTTAAGGTAGTTTTTCACTGTCCCAGGCTGGCCTAGAACTTGCTCTCTTCCTGCACCCCAGCCTCTTGAGCCCTGGGATTGCAGCCACTGCACCCAACATGGTTGTGTGGTTTTGGTTTACGAACTCCCCTCTCCTGCCCATGAGAGGCAGAACCCCCTGTGTGTGTGTGTGTGTGTGTGTGTGTGTGTGTGTGTGTGTGTGTGTGTGTGTGTGTGTGTGTGTGTGTGTGTGTGGTGTGTGTATGGTGTGTGTATGGTGTGTGGGGGGATAGGGGGTGTTGAATAAAGATAAAAGCCAGAGCATCTGGGGCTTGATTTCTTTTTCTTTTTCCAGATGATTGACATACGGCATTGCAGAGCTGGGGACAGTTTCATGGCTTCAGGGAGGAGCTGGCGACTTTAAATACAGACAAAGAGGAATAAGTAAGACATTCAAACGTCCAGAGCAATGGAGGGAAAAAAAGATGGCAGGAGCATCTGGAACTGTCATTTCCAGGTAGGCTGTGGGGATGGAGCCATCACGGGGTCACTCACTTGAAGGTCCTCAGGGCAGGTCACAATGAGAAAGGCAGGCAAGCTAGGGAGAGCACGTTGCAAACTCCACCTCACTTGTTTCCTCGTTTTCAGCGTGCACACAGTGGCACGAAGTTCCTGCCTTTCTTATCTTCAAATAAACATAAATAACAGAGTGAGTGTGCCGATGTGTAGAAAAACAGTGGGGTGCTGTGGGCCAGGGCGTTTGGGTTTGGGAGAGAGCAGGTGTTTGGCCTGGGAGGGAGGAAAGGCCTGTGCTTGGCAGGTGTATTGGCCTTGGCAGTGTGCTGACATGCAGAAACTTGGGCCCAGTTTTTGCCAAATCTGATACTTTAGGAGAAGCAGAAAACCCACATTTTAATGTAAAAATCACTCCATTTTTGTGCAAGGATGCCCAGTTAAAATTTTAAAGATGAGGTATTTGGTCGGCAGGCCAAATGAGGTAAGTCAATAAGCCAAGAGATACAACCCTTAGCAAATCATTTTGCAGCATAGTCCTAGCCACATTTTTGTCTTTGGGGACCAGTCTCTTAGTAGATAAGAACCTTAGAGTCCTTTGTCCCTTTGGGGTATGAGAAGCTCATGCTGGAATTGGCGGGGTTCTTTGTATTGGGTGTGGTCTCATTTGCTTTTCCTAACCACTATGGCACCCACATGATTTATGGTTCTGGTTTCTTTAGAGAGTCTTTTCTTTCACTTGCTCATATACCTGAAATAGAAAGCTCAAGAATAGCTAAAGATTCCTTTAGAGCCAGGCAATCCATTCCATATATGTGACTTAATATCACACAACTAAAATGAAGTTTTTCATAATTAACATGCAGCATGAATGTAAATGTGGGCAGGACTAGCCCTTACTATGAACAAAAACTATAAGATATTTCAATTTCTGTATTGTTTGTGTGTTGAAACTGTGTTATCTTGTTATCAAGTTAAGTAAAATACATTACTATTGTAGTGTGATATTTTGATTGTGTTCTGACAAATAAAGCTTGCTTGAAGTCAAAGGGTGGAGTTCGCCACTAGCTGACCATAGAGGTTTGGAGGACTATATAGAGAGGAGACAGGAAGTGGTAAGGTGGGGCTGAGACAGGATCTTGGCCCTTTTGGGCAGAGCAATGGAAGAGGTAGGAAGTCACTGGTGGCTGCTTTCCCGCTTCTCTGATCCTTTCAGGTTTTCACCCCAATATCTGACTCTTGGTTTTGAGATTAACACTTCATCCTATGATTAATTTTCTGAAACAAAGTTGGGATTTATTAAGAAAAAAGACAGTAATACACACCCAAGAGCAGGCATGGGCTTCTTAGGAAAGAGTTAGGTAGATTAACTTTATATGTTTGTATTTGTTAACATAGCCACTGTAAACTTTAAAATTGTTTTTGTGGCTCAGCTTACATTTCTGCTGGATGTTGCTTCCCTGGCTCCTGCCATCCCCAGGGTAAGGTGAGTAAGGACATTCACTCCAATTGCTCTTAGCAGCAGCCAAACTGGTGAGGGCAGGGGGATTGAGTAAACAGGCCTGCAAACTTTGGGCATCGGTGCAGATAGCTGTCCTTTGAAACAGGTGAATGTGTACTCATAGAGCGGCCATTGAACTCTTGGAAGACTCAACGGAGACCAGGGCAGGTGCTTTGCTTGTCATTTCCTGTAAATCTTACCTCTGACCTGGGATTCTGCTTGGTGCACTTTTCTTAGGATGAGCATCGGTCTCAGGTCCACGTGTTTGGATTGACATATGTAGTAGAGTGGCCAGGGTAATTTTGCTGCGCACAACCAAATGCCATCAAGCAGCTCTTTCTCTCACTGTGTGGCTGACTCACCAGTACTGGAGTCTCCTGTCCTGGCTGCTGTTAGAGGCTGGATAGTAACCTCTAGCCCCCCTGTCTCTGATGTGAGGTTAATAGTCCCTTGGAAACCTGATGGAAGTTAGGGGTCTGTGTAGGAGAGGCCCTGCTTGCTATGAGCAAGGTTTGACCTGCAGCCAGTCTGTCTTACAACTGATGGGTGGTACCTGCTGCACAGGAAGGCTGGAAGTAGGATTGTGCCAGCAGAGAAGCCAAGGCGGTAGGGATGAGGTGTGAATGTTGGGTGAGAACAGGAGGCTCATGAGAACAATGTGCGTCATGGTATAAGCAATAACAATAAGCAATGATATCATGGAAAGGTCCTCTGATCCCTCTCTGTCCCCCTTTTTCTCTCCTTTTTCTCCTACCTCTCTTCCTCCTTGCTTTCCCCCCTTCCTCCTTCCTCTCTCCTCCTCCTTCCTTCCCCCTCTTCCTTTTAACTGTCTTTACACTGGGGCGTGAACCTGCCAACCTGCCTTCGTATCCATCAGAGCCCTGATTTATACCACTTTGAAGATTTGCCCGGCTGCCACTTCATTAAGGTATTTATGTCCCGGCAGCCCCTGAACTTGACTCTACCTTGAAGATGTAATTGTGTGTTGCTAATGTAATGGCTGGAGTTGCCCATGCAAAGAGCAACATGAGAAAGGTCACCAGGAGGAACACAAGGTCACAGAGCCACCTGAAGCGTGCTCAGGGTTGATTTGCCCATTTCCTCCAATCCCAGGGAGGGGAAGCCTCCTGACAGCAGGTGAGGCCTGGGGAGGGAAGGACTCCAGCGTGGGCTGGTGCAGATGGCAGAGGAGAGTTTATTGTGCTTTCCAAATGGCTAAAAGCCTCGCTGACAGTCTGAGCGGCCCCGCATAGCAGTAGTTCTGGCCCAGATGCCTATAAATGTGAATGGACCAATGGGGGAGGTGGTTGCACTCCTTTACAATTAGCTTGCAGTTTCTCCCACCCTAGCAAATTTACCTGCAAAACAATGTAAGTAGAAGATTTCTTTCTCAGAAACAGATAGGAACATCAAGTTTTCTCTCTAGCATTTGATTTACTTCTAGATTCTGAAGGGATTGAGAGTCATGGCTGGACCAATGACTGTCATGCTTCCCTGTTCCCATTATGTAGGGGAAGGATGGCCAGCTGCACCCAGGGGCTTCTGGCCCCAGAATTATATCACATTTGTAAATTCAACCCGTATTTAAGAAGTATCTCAGAGTCTGGGGATACAACCAGAGAACCAAATGCCATGGCTTCACCCTGGTGGAACCAACAGCCTTGGTGAAGATGAAGACAACACAGTGTGACAAGCACCATAGGGAAGGCTTCTGCCCAGGCCCCTGGGCTGTGCAAAGAAGAAATAACTCACCCAGATCTACTGGGACCAGGAAAATTCCCCAGAGGCCAAAGATTCCCAAATCCCAGGTCCTAGGTTCTTGGAATTTACCTGGTTCAGTATTTGTAGCAATAAAGACAGAGTTGTGAAGTAAAATGCCAAGTTTACACAGTGAGCAAAGGGAAGGAAACCCAGAACTCAGGCCTCTCTGCTTTCACAATTCCTTTGAAATGAGGGCTTCCTGGGGGTGGTGCTTGCCTTATAAGCATAAGAACCTATGCCACACTCCCAGAACCCATGTGCATATACCTGTAATTTCAGTACTGGGGAAATGGAAACAGGAGGATCCCTAGGGGATGATGGTTACCCAGCCTCGCCTACTTGGTGAATTCCAGAACAATGAGAGATCCTATTAAAAAAAAAAAAAGGTGGACAGCAACTAAGGAACTATACCAGGGTGTAGGCAGAGTTTTCTGTCTAGATTGCCAGTCATGTCTGTCCCACCAGCTGCTCCCAAATAAATATACAGAGACTTCTTATTAATTATAAATGCTTGGTCAATAGCTTAGGCTTGTTTTTAGCTAGCTCTAATAACTTAACACATTTCTATTAATCTATGTGGTGCCCCGAGGCTTATTTACCTCATCTATACACTTCCCATGCTGATTCTTTTGTGTCTGGCTGGCATCTCCTCTTGATTCCCAAGACTCTGCCCTCCTTCTTCTCAGCCCTCCTTCTTCCCAGCATTCTCTCTGCCCAGAAAATCTGGTCTAGCCATCAGCCAATCAGCTTTTTATTAACAAAGAAAACAACACCTTCACAGTGTACAGAAGGATTATTTCACAGCACCAGGATAGTACTCTAGTTTCCACTTGTGTAAACACACATATACACATACACATGAACATGTATGTTATGCTATTGGTTTTTCATAATAGTGGGGGGTTATCTCATTTAAGACATAGAAAAGCAACTTTTATCTTGTGAGAGACAGGTGTCAGTGGATATAAGCCTGTTTTGCTGCTCCTCAAGTACAATTCTGGCATATGTTGCACAAAGGCTATCTCAGAGGGATCCCAGAGGGGTAAAGCCCCAGTGCCCAAAACAAATCACCTGCTTGTTAGCCCTCCCCTGGATGACTTGGCTTCTCACTGTGGATCCATTTCCTACTTTCCTTTTGATGCATACTAGAATTACCACTCAAATAAACTACTTGCATCTATTATTATTATTATTACTACTACTATTATTTGATGGTTTCATACATGTACATAATGGGTTTTAGTCATTTCCTCCCCAATTACCATGCCTCGCCCCCTTCTTCCTCCCACAACAAAACTCTTCTCCTTCCCCACAGCCTCCTCCTATTTTCATGGCTTCCCTAATTTTAGTGCCAGGTTTCAGGAAAACCAACTTATACTCAGGACAGTACTCACGTATTCAGAGTTCCTTCCAAACTCAGAGACCTGTGGTATCAGTCAAATCCATTCTGAGAAAGAGCCTTGGGATTTTGGAAGACATAAGTGAAAGCCTGGTGGCCCTTCCTGTTAGGGGGGAGATGGAGAAGAGATGCTGAACACTGCAATGGGAACAGGGGGGACAGAGGACGTGACTGTGTAAGGGGACCACCTCGCAGCCGTAAAGATGAGGGAAGCAACTAATTGCCCCATTCTCTCCAAAGAAGACAACTCAGTTCCCTTTCCGCACCCCAAGGTAGTGATTAGAGCTCTGCAAGACTGGGGGACAGGCACTATTAGAGCAAGTGATGCCGCCTGTGAGTTTTCTTCACCAGACACTGAGGACAGAAAAAGGCACTTTGTGGATGGATGGATGGATGGATGCTCTTGCTTAGAATCTGTGTGAAATCACGCCTCCTCTCGCAAGGCTAAGCTTCAGGAAACTGGGACTGTTACAGGAAACTGTAACTACATTCACAAGGGAGGGGGTGATTGCTATGAGAACCAAATCCCCATCATCTTGCATCTGTGAATCACCTAGCACAGGGCAAGAGGGGGCTCAGGATGTGTTTGATGAATGAATGGGTATGCAGCGTGTGCGCACATGCATGCTTCCCCTCCCCGGCTGGCGCTCTCTTGTGCCTCTTCTCTCTGCTCCCTCACTGCGCTCAGGGGAATGAGTGGCCCACCCGAGTGATTTGTTTGAAAGACCTTGGGTCAGGCAGACCAGCTCTGTCCTCTACCCAAAGTGCATTTGTGCACCCAGCACCTCTGGGCGAGGGCAGGCAAGTCTGCAGAATTCCGAAGCTCAGCTTCCAACTGATATCACAGTTACATTCTCCACTATGAGGTTTATTATGGAAACTAGCAACATTTTTGTTCCTATCAACTTTCTTAATTTCAGGCCTCCTCCAGAGTGGAGGCCAGAAAATGTCCCAAGTCGGTGCAAAAAGCCCTTTTAACGCTGATGGAGCAAGCTGAGGAGGTGGGCAGGACCCTTCAGCCATGTCTCTGAGTTTCCAATGTCACTCTTAAAAAGATTACTATATCAAACCCTTCAATTTTACATTAGTTTATATGCCTGATATCTATCTCATATCTATTTCTCTGCCTGTCTGTCTATAGTTAGATATGCCTGGAACCTAGGAAAGGCTTAATAATTTTTATGTGTATGAACAAAAGCTTGAATGAGGAAATTCTGCATCCCAGAAGCATCTTTCCACTCTTGGAGCATGTCTGGGGTTACTTCTCTTTCAGTTATTAGAAGGAGTAGAGGGGTGAGACTGGAAACCATATCAAATTCTAGATGGTTCTGCCCCCAAGAAATCTTTATAGGGACAAGGCATGATTGGAGCTCGATCACTGTGATCACTTGACGATCTTCTCAATGGCTCACTCACCTATTTGACCAGGATCAAATGCCTATGTGGACTTTATACTATATTCATAACCATAAAAAGGTACAAGATACAAACCTTGCCTTTACAGAGTTTAAAGTCCAGGTCCAGGCTCAAAACAACCCATGCTAGTTCCAAAACAGCTTATAGTCAAGTAGTGGCATGGATATTTCACACTAAGCATTTGCAAGGGTCAGAATCACCAGTGAGTGATTCGGCGTGGCAAAGGAGAGCAGAGCAGGCTGTGGACTTGCAGTGAAATGAAGCCCTGTGTGAGGCTCCCTTGTCATGTCTGGACTGTAAGACTCACAAGGGCCAGGGCAGAGCTGATTTAGGAAGAGGCAAAGACCTCACACTATTTAGAGCCCCTATAGGCTACAGGAGCGTCGACAGAATGGATGACATCTGTGGTACCCACGGCCTCAGGTCTGGTTGGGTTTGGCCAGTGAAGAGTCCAATTGAATCTGGGAGAGTGACTTTTCACAGATTCCCTCTCAGATCATTTTGGCTTGGTATTTGACTCTGTCCCATTCTTTCCTTCTGGGTGCTGTTAACCTGACCCTTGGTTTCATCCCTCCCTCTCATCTGCTAGCTCTGGATGCCCACACTATCCCCTGCATGCTTCCAACACCTTTGTATTTGTAACAGTCCCTTTGTCAACAAGCACTCGCCATGATCTGACTTCATTGGACCATCTGTCTCCTGTTGGGACCTGGCTTCTGCAGATGAAATCAGAACCCTGCCCTTAAGAAACCCACAGTCTAGTAAGAGAGGGAGGCCTGAATGAAACCACTCCTAACAGGAGGAGGAATGCAGGCAGTGTGTTGGTGGGGGGAAGAGCTGTGATGACGCAGATCGCAGGCAGCCAGAGGGCCGTTCCCACTGTCCTATGGGAGAAAGGGTGATGAGGATAGAGCTGAGCTTTCCTCCTGCAACTGTAGTGATTTGGTTGTGGTAGTAGGAGTTACTGAAATAGCCATGGTGTGTGCTCTAAACCTATGCCGTTAGCAGTGTTTTCCTCCCCCAGGCCTCTGTCCCCTCACCCAGGAGCGTTCGCAGGAAGCAGCTGTCTCAGGCCCCCAGGAGACAATGGTTCTCTTGGCTTTTGCTTTGCTAGAGGGTCATTGCTGAGCTGCCAGTGCCGGGGAAGAGGTGAAGGTGGACAAAAGTACTTGGCCTCCAACAGGTTCAAGATACTGCACCTGGCATAGGAAGAAGAGCATTTTTGGATACCCTCTATGACAAAGAAGGAGAGAAACTGGGTTTGGTGGGTGATAGACAGCAGGGCCTCATCCCTGAAGGTTCTGTGGGGAGGTATCAGGATCTCAGCAGAGAATGATGGAAGTGTCTAAGAGGCTGGACCTGGGCCCTAGTCACTCAGCCTTGACCATGAGGACGACTGAGTTGGTGCCCAGCTATTGGGAACGGACAGTCTTGTTAGTGATGGTCCATGGACAGGAAAGCTATCCCCAAATGACACATAGTATGTCATATCCTGGGGAGCTAAGTCAACCCTGCGGGAGGACAGGATGCCTCATCAGTGACTAAAGTTAAGGTTGCCCATGACATAGCGAGGTGGGGACTGAGCAAAGATTAGGAATCCCAGAGGAGCACATGTTGGTACCACAGATTGGGAACTGTCCCAGCAGTGGAACCAATTGGTTCTGAGTCAATAACTCTTTCTCTTTTGGAACACTGGTGGGCAGAGATGAGTGTGAATGCCCTGAAGTCATAGCTGATATGGGAACATCGTGCTTCAGTGGTGAAGTCAGTTTGAGAGAGTTCTAAAGAATGCTTTAAAAACTCTGGCTTGATATCAGAGGACTTAGGCAGTGTTTGGAAGGAGAACACAAGTATGGCCTGTTTATATCACCAACAATCGTAAGTTTTTCTGAAATTCCAAGAAATAGGAAGAAAAATTAGGTTTATAGAAAAAGGACTTCAAGCCGTGCAGTGGTGGCACATGCCTTTAATCCCAGAAATCTGGAAGCAGAGGCAGGTGTATCTCTGAGTTTGAGGCCAGCCTGATCTACAGAGTGAGTTCTAGGACAGCCAGGGCTACACAGACAAACCCTGTCTCAAAAAACAAAACAAACAAACAAAAAAAGGAAAAAGAAAAGAAAAGAGGTCTTCAAAACCTGTATTCAATTTTATTTCTAAACACAAACAGATGAACTGAACCTTTTTCTGGGACAGAAAGATACCAGAGCCCAGGAGTACCACAGTCCCCACTGAGCAAAAGTTCTGTTACTCAGAGGTCACGGTGGTTCTTTACAGCCAGGGCACAGGGAGCATTAAGCCTGAACACACGGCGGGAGGGAGGAAGAGGGCTGTATCCTGCTTGATGGGGCCACAGACAGAAGAGCAGACTGATGATGCTTGTGTGGGAGTGAGTATGGGCAGAGGTCATGAACATAGAGAGGGGAGCATGAGAGAGTGAAAGGCAGGTTTTAAAGAATGATATGTGTATGTGTGTGTGTGTTTTGCGGGGGTGGGGGGGAGACTGCTCAGCAGTTAAAAGCACTGGCTACCCTTCCAGAGGACCCAGTTTAATTTCTGGCACACAGGTTGTGGCTTACAACCATGTCTAGCTCTAGCCCCAGGGGATCCAACACTCTTCTGGCTTCCATGGGCATCAAACACATGTGATATAAATACATACATACAAGCAAAGCACCCATACACATAAATAAAGTTTTAAAAAACAAATTAAGCAAAACCTAAAAAAAAATAGGAAATTTGGAGAGAATTAGAATATATGGGATGTAAAAATGGAAAGGGGCATCTGGGGGGAGGGGATATAAGCAGTGGGGGGAGGGAAAGAAATAGGGAATGATTGATGGGGGGAAGAAGGATTAATACAACAAGGTTCCTAGAAAGTACCTAAGGAAATTTGTTACTTTGTATCTGAACTGAAAAGAAATCTTCTATCAGTTTACTGTGGATTCTGCAACAAATTATAAAAAACAAATTATTTATAGAGGCTTAAAACTTCACCAATTACTATCTTAAGTTCTGGAGGTCACATATCCCAGAAGGAGTGAACTGGACTTAAAATGGAGGTATCAGCAGTTTCACCCCCTCTCGAGGCTGTAGAAAGAGTCTATTTTCTTGACGTTGGGTGCTTCTTAAGGCTGCCCAATTCTCCGGGTCATGACCCCCCCCCATCCTTCCTGCCATCTTCAAAGCCCATGATGCTGGGGCCTCATCTTTCTCACACAGTCATTTCTCTGATGACTCCCATGTCCTCTCTTCCACACATCAGGATCTTGAGGTCCCATTGGGCCATCCATCCCACAGGCCACAGGATCCTCTCCATCCTCTCCCATCTCAGGTCCTCTGGTTAGCAGGCTTCCTTCTGTCTATACACTCAGCACCCGTTTTCTGTAGAGCTGTCTCTGTTCCTAGGTTCAGAGGACTTGGGTAGAGATCATTCTGCCTGCCAAACTCTCCAAGTCGCTTTTCTGTCAAGGACAGGATGAGAGTGGAGGTATGTATCTTCAGTCCTTACAGTGGACGAGAATATGTCTTATCGTTTTGTGCGCTTGTGCAACTTTGCCTAGTAGAGTCTCAAGAACCTTCTGTTAGCTGCCCCTCCCCTTTAAGATGGTCCAGTCATGGAAGAAAGCAGTGTTACACACCAATTGTGTTGTTCCCCACCCAGTGAGAAAGAAGGGTTAAAGCGGCAGGCAGAGTGATTTGAATGCCCCTTGTGATGTAATAACCTGTCCTTCCTATACTGGCTCACCTCACGGAACTCTTAGGGTAACACTGTGAGAGAGTTGGAATGAAGTCTGTTACCTGTACTTTGCACAGGGGAAAGGAATGTGCTCTCTAGTGTTACTCACAGACCACTGTAGAACCAGCCATGGGCACATCGGCTCAGGTTGCCAACCCAGTACCTTTCTACTCCGTGCTGACTCCTGTTTCGCTTATTAGGATCCTGAAGATGTAGAAACCTCCTTTCTCCTTCTTACTCCCTCTCTCCTTCCCTCTCCCTCCCTCCCTCTCACTTCTGGGCTAGGAGGTTGCTTTGATCCCTACCCTGTCCTGCGATTTCATTTCCAGCTGATTCTCGGAAAGAAGGTTAATTCTTCAGGTTTTATTCTGGCACCAGCCAGGGACAGTCCACCCAGAGTGGAACGGTCCTTTGAGCCTTGACTCTCCTGCATGCAGGTGTTCTAAACTCTGGGCTTTTTATCCATAGCAACTAGGCTAGCAGCAGCAGCAGCAGCTATAGCCTGAACTCACTCTTAAGATCTTCCTTAAACTCCCAAGTGCCTTTAAGATTATCCGATGCAAAGAGAGCCAAAGTAATCAACAGGCCCCTCCACTGAGTGTTCAATTATCTATCCACCTGTCGACTTAAGACTCCTTGTGGATGTGCTCTGAGAAGAGGGATTGTTCAAGGTCACTCTGCCAGCTCGTGACAGCTGGAGGACTAGAAAGTTCTCATTTCCCAAGCTGCATCTGCCGCCACCATCAAGTCTTTAACAGAGGATACTGCAACACGGCAGTGCAGCCAGGCCACAAGGGATGCTCAGCGTCCACATTTCCCAGATGCTGTTTCCCGAGCACTTTCAAGTCCCTGGATCTGTGGACACTAAGAGACACAGCGGGGCAAGGGCTGGGGCAGAGTTTGAGGAGGAGGTATAACTCTCAGTTTTGCCGATATTAGCCTAGGACAAGTTAGACACATAATTTGCAACTGTACATTCTTTTTTTTCCTTATTTCCTTTTTTTTTTTTGTGGGGGCCAGTAACTGGGGATTCAACCAAAGGGGATTGTATATGCTAACCAAGGGTTCTACCACTGAGCTGTATCCCAAACCCTCTATTTAAAAAGCACTTTGCTCTTTCATAATTTCACACACACACACACCACTTTGTTAGTACTTTCATAATTATCCTCTCATTATTATCCTTTTCTCCCTTCCATTGAATCCTCCCCCCCCCCCCCCCCGCCAGGCCCCTCCTCTACTTTCCTGTTTTCCCTGTTGCCCATTGCATTGAATTAGGATTGCCTGCATGAGCATGACTGGGGGTTTCTCTACTAGGGCAAGGGCCACTTACTAGTGACTATACCACAGATGAATACGACTCCCTCTCCCCGGCAGCCACTAAATGCATATAGCTCCCCAAGGAGGGGTGGGGCCTTCTGAGTCCCTCTCCCACCCATAATGGAGCATTGAGGAGCCCAGTCTTGTGCAGGTCCTGTGTAGACAGCCACAGCTGCTGTGAGTTCATGGGGGCAAGAGCCTATCATCTCTAGAAGACAGCGTTTCGCAACACTCCTTCCGATGTCCTGGTTCTTACATTCTTTGCACCTCCTCTTCTGCGATGTTATCTGAGCCTTGGAGGGGGTGATATAAATGTCCTCGTTAGGCCAGTCCCATATTTTTCATATATATATATACTCTTTTTATTTTAAGGCAGGGTCTCACAAACTGCCTGGGATGGCCTGTAACTCATTCTGTTGCCCCAGTAGGCTTTAGACTTGTCATGCACCTGTCTCAATCTCTCCTGTAGTTGGGGTTGCAAGCCTCTGTCACCACACCAGACTCTTCTATCTTCCTATATTTCTGTATAAAGAGAATAATGGCAACTGTGTAAGACCAGAATAAACAATATAGTTCTCCAGAAAACCTGTGACCAGGCATGTGATACAGCAGATGCTCAGCACATCTCCCCTCCCTTCCCTCTTCATGCCTGTTGTTCACTCGGCTCCTCCTCACCTGTACCTTTTAGAAGACACTGATGATAGAAGGGATGAGAAAACCCAGGAGCACAGGCAAGGGTTACCAAGAAACTAAAATGCAAGCTTGGTTCTGCTATCAGTGCCCTAGATAATGTATTGTATTTCATTATATTGTATTTTTTTTCCATCCATTAAAATGTGGGTAGCAAAAACAACTCCCTCCTAACCTCATGAGGCTTAGGGAACATCCAGACTTCTAAGACTAAGAAAAATCTATAGAACAAGGAGAAGCTCAGTTGCTAATCTCACCGTACAAACAAGTAGAAAATAAGCAACTAGGCAACTTGCTGGTGATTGAGAACTATAAATATTTCAGGATGAAATGAATTTAGAAGTAGTCCGAAAAGCATTTGATTAATAGCCCCAGGGATTGGAATCCTTCATCAATGAAGCTGCTATTGTTAATAGATACATATTGAACAGCAGCTATGCTGCAGGCGGGCTACAAGTAAGAATATTTAAAGACTGCCCCTCCCCAGTGTCTACAATGAAAGGCGGTTGAGAGCAAGCCGAGCATGAATAAATGAGAGAGGCACCTAGGAGAGAAGAGGGAGGAGTTGAGTTGGGACCTCTCAGAGCACCGCAGATGTCAAGGGGCTCAAAGTCTGAGGGAAAGAGGAGAAGGCGGATCTGGTCCAAAGGCATTAAGGAAGATGATAAAACAAGTTTCCAAGGAACAGCCAGAAGTTTGGGTTGATTCCACTGGAGATGAAAGGGTCCAAGGGTCTGCTTCAGGCTTCTGAGACCACGTATGACCTCTGCACACATTGCACCCCAATCTCCTCTGTCCTCCTTGATGCATTCATTGTGGTCCTTTGCCAGCTCTACCATTGCAAGTCTTCTAGAGACTGGAATGACGTTGTATTTGCCTTGGAATGTCAATCCAGTGGTGCCCATGTGTGGTAGGGTTTTTGTTTGCTTGTCTTTTGCTTTTTAAATGTCTGTTGGATCACTGTGTGATTGGGAAGGATGCCGACTGGTCAGGCCATATCTGGCTCAGAGGAAAGAGCAAATGAAGCCTGTTGGTGGCTACTAAAGAGAGTCCCGGCACTTTAGTGGATGGGTGGATAGTGGTTCAGATGTCCTAGTGTTGGTCGCACACCAAGTATTCCTGCACTCTTCTCTCAAGTAGCCCCACGTTTCCTGCATGTGGTGCAGCTGAGGTGCAGATTGCCCTATCCTTGGACAATTAGTGTCACTTCCTCTTCTTTGCCTGGGTGTTGTTTAGGGCCAGGAAGTGACCCTACTAGCCTTCACTAATCAATGTGTGGTCTATATCTTGACCCCCTCTCAGGTTGGTCCAAATGAGAGTGCATGGAGTTTGCTCATGTGCCCCACGTTCTGAAGGAGAAGATTGATCTCCCGCTTTCCTCTGTATGATCTTGAGCATGGACATTGTGTTAGAGCCCCTGTCATGATTTTGCTCCATGAGGGAAGCCGGACTGAGATGAAACCGACCCATGGGTAAGAACAGATCCAGAGAAATAGACCAGAAATATGGATCAACATCATTGACGACCCTTTGACAGTCTGCTTTTCTGTCATGGATCAGTTCATCCCATCATGTCGAAGTCTATTTGACTTGGGTTATATTAAGATTCCATGTTAAACTGTATAGCCCCAGTTCTTTCACCATAGAGGCAACTGGGACTTGATGTAGTGATGAAGAACTAAGTCTGGCTACACTGGTCCATCACCAGCTCTGCGATGGTAGCTAAGTGATTTGAATTTCCCAAGACTCGCTGTTTCCTAGGTGAGGGCAGAGAACAGATAACAGGCTTGGAGGATTAAGTGGGATAATGCGCGTACGCTGCTGAGAACATAAAGAGGTCTCAGAAGAGAGCAGAGCAACAGTGTGGAGGTAAACCGCACAACCTTGAAGGGTCTTGTTGGAGTTCAGGTGTGAAACCACGTGCCTTGAGGTATAGCTGAACTTCTCATTACTTACATTTGTCTCACTTACCTTCAATTTTCAGTTCTGTATTCCTACTTAGAAGGTCAAGCCAACTCAAATAACTTTATTACTGTTCTTTCATTTCATCGTATTGTGTTTATTGTGAGAAACAGGATTCAGCAGATGGATGTTCTATCTTATGTATCTATCTATCTATCTATCTATCTTTTTATTATAAGGAAGTGGCTCACATATTATACAGATTGAGGACTCTGAAATTGTGAGCTGGTGACCCAGGAGGGCTGGTGGCATAATTTCCAGTCTAAACCCAAAGGTCTGAGACTTAGGAGAGCTGTTGAACTAAGTTCCAGTCTATGGACAGAGGTTGCTGTCCCAGCTCAAGTAGCCAGGTAGGTCAAGTTCCTTCTTACTGAGTTACTCTGCTGTGTTCAGAGCCTTAGCTGATTGGATGGTGGCCACACTCTCTGGGAGAACAAACTACTTTACTCCACTATTCAGAAACTAAGATCACCCAGTCATAGCCCCTCAGACATACTCAGAATAATATTTGGTTGGATATTTGGGCATCCTGTGACCCAGTAAAGTTGACACATAAGATTAACTATAGAGTTTCAGATTAAAACAAACAAACAAACAAACAGTAATATCAGCTAGGTATTGTTCTGCACACTGGAGATATGGAAATGAAGAAGGAGGAAAGATTGAAAGGAAGAGAAGGGAAAAGAGAAAGGAGGGTTAAGGGAGGGAAGAGGGAAGAAAGAATTCTTTTGTTTATGACGGTGTTTTTGCGAATGCTTGTGGCTTAACACATTCTTTCTTTTCATTGTCTCATTTAATCCTCAAGGTAATCTCATGAAGTTGTTTTGACATGTGCCATATTGTCACAGGATAGGTGTTGGAAACGCCGGGAGACAGAGAGTCATTGCATTGTCAAGGTCACATGGTTCATAAGGAATATTAATGAGCCCAGAAATGAAGTCCCCCAAATCCAGTGTTCTCTTCCTTTGCTGTACGGGGTTTTGACATACTTGCCTGCACACAGCTACCGAGTTGGGAAGAGTCCATTTACAGATTTATCCTTCCCTGCATGTAATGTGTCATGGAGGAGGGGCACAGTGCAATACAAACTGTAAGATCACATGGACTATTGCTGCTCATTTACCAACACACATAACAACCCCCCCTTTTTTTTTTTGCCTTGGACCAATGAGGAGTGCTTTTGGGAAACATGCCTGGCTTGGCATAGGTTGATCACTTAATTCTCAGCCGGAGAGGAACTCTTGCTTTGCTTAATGGCTCCTGAAATGTTGACATGCAAGAGAGCACAAAACAGCGCTCCTTCTTGTTGGTTCGCCTCCTTCTAAAACCACAAGAAATTATTTAAGGAAGTTGTAACGAAATGCGGCTGTCACTTATTAAGATGGATAGCTGGAGTGCAGTTTTCCATTACTGGAAATGGCAGAATCAAATTAGGAAATAACAGTCCTCAGCATCTTCTCCAACTTGCTTTTGCATAATGTGTTGGGAAAAATGCCACTTCAACAGAAAACTGCCTGTTGTGAGGGCCGGGGATCTCTCTCCCCAAAGGGGCTCTGTTTACCAGTGAGTTTTCCCTGCCCCTCTGCAGGTGAAGCGACTGGGCTTGGAAGTGGAGCCTCCTTGTGTGGGCTCTTCCTGGGAGTTAGGAGGCTAGGGGCTGGGTTTTATGCTTTAAGGGGTTCGGACACCTGTTCTTATGCTACAGACATCTCTAAGTCAGATCTTTTGCTTTGCAGCTAGTTTTGTGAGGTTCACATTTCTTACTTTATACTGGGTCAAGCTGGACCCATTCCATAAGCAGTGTGTGTCTTCACTGAGGTCAGCCTCTTGATAGGGTTGCTAGCCCGAACAAAGAATTATGCCTGCTTCATCTTCCTGCCGTGTTAGATAGGGACACAGCCAATAAAGCTCAGGAAGTGTTTCACACCATCAGGATAACAAGACAAATCAACAGAGTAAGGAGTGGATGGGGGAAGGGTTTATTTGAAAGAATAAAATACCTTTCACAAGCCGTGAAACCTGGGCCATTATTTCCAGATTACCATTGTGTTTTTATGTCTCTAGGGAGGAAACTGCATAGAAAGAGAAAAAAACATCGTGCCTGTTAAAAAGGACTTTGAATCACTTAATTTGTGTTCCATCGAAACAGAGGAATCTGATTCTTAGCGTTCTGGTTAGTGGACTAGCCGCCTTTTCCTGACAGCACTGAGAGTCAGTTTAGGTTGTCCTCAGTAAGAAATCATATCAACTCACCATTCTGTGTGCTAATGACTTTTACTCCACTATAAGCTTACAAGCAGCTTCAGGGAGGAGAGAGGTTCATTTTGGTTCAGGCCTTCAGTCCGTTGTGGTGAAGGTGTGGTGGAGTTCATGGCCCTGGGAGCTCCTCACATCTTGGTGGCCAGGAAGCACAGGGCCTCACCAGAAACCAGGTATTACCCCCCCCAAGCCCTTTCTCAGCAGTCTTCTTCTGCTCGATAGGCCACCATCCCAAAGGCTCCCCAACCTCCCCAGACTGAGCCACTAACTGGAAATCAAGGATCCAAACCCATGAGCTTAGGGGAGGACTTTTGACATTCAAACAGTCAGAGCTTGTTAATCTGCACAGTCTTTCAGCAAACATTTACTGAGCCTCTAATTATACTAATTGTCCAAGGGTGAGGCACTCCCCGCCTCAGGCACACCACATGCGGGGAAACTTGGTGCTATTTGAGGGGACAATAGAGTGATACTAGGTGAGCAACCAGCACATGCTCACTAGGACCACACCACTCTCCCCTCTACTCAAGTGCTAGGATTCTCTTGAGTAGCCAGTAGCCTTCGTTTGTTCCTTCCTCTAAGCTGACCAGTCAACAGCATGGTACTAGGTCCCGAGAGATCAGTGAATGAGATGCAAGGTGCCGTCAGTACCCATTCATTTTATTGCTTATGAATTTTTTTTCATGCACCCAATGGTATTCTCTCACAATGTGGGTAGTACATTCATTGTCAGGAGGATGTTTATGGTTGCCATTATGTTTTTTTCTGATTATTTCTGGTGTGTTTTTGAGTATCATTGCTTTAAACACTGTTTCTATAAGAGGTGCTCTGTCCATTGCCATGTATGGTGGAGGGATCACTTTTCTTGGAAATAGAAGCTCCAAGAGGGCCTTCTCAGTGGAGGTCATGGATGTTTATGTCTCCAGCACTATCACGCTGATAACCACAGGGATCAAAGGCTGCCATTGCCCCACATTCAATGTACAGTGTGGGTTACTCAAACTCCTCTATGTTATGCTACTGACAGGCTGTACTCTCCCAAAATCTGCCCCAAGTAATAGAAGTTTCCCATGGATTGATCTTCGTCATGGGCACCTGCTACCTTGTGGGGAAGTGGGGGCATTCACTGCTGAAAGGGTCTCGTGGTTAGGAAGTTCTCTCTTCCAAACTGGAATAGAATCTGCAGTCCTGCCACCTCCCCAAACTATTCATTCTTCCCTCTGCAAAATCAGGGGATCAAACTACACCTCCCCTACATGTCAGCTTTTCACATGCAGTGACAGCTGTCGTGGTTCCCCTCTGAATGCTCTTCTCCAGGCAAAATAAGATGGATACCCTCAGATGGGTTCTTGGATGACGTGGTTCCCAGATGCCTCATTCATTATTCTTGTTCCTAGTCTCCAGATCCACCCTGACGTACTAGTGTACCCTAGATGGGGCATCACTGTTTTCATGCTGCATCTACTACAATAACGCTTTTGCAAGTTTATGCTCAGGAACTAAAACGAAAAAATACACAGAACAATTTAGTAATCTTGCAAGGCAAAAATCAATCATCTGCTTCCATCTTCAAATATTTCAATGGATTCCCTTTAGTATAAGGTGACCAACCTCAAGACCTTAACTGATCTGATTGAGGATTCCTTTTCGGGTATTATCTTTCCTGAGGATCCCTGTGTGGTTTTTTTCCCATTTGCCCTACCATGGTTTCCTTCCCTGGCTCTGCTGGGCCACAATCAGCATCATCCTGGAAAACACATTCCCAGGCTCCCACATCAGTCAGGCTCCACCAGGCTTGGCTCACCCAAAGCACTGATGAGACATGAAGAGTAGGAGAGTATTACCAACATCCCTCTCCCACCCCAGACAGAGCTGTTTCCTGTTCCTTCTGTGGCTTCAGCTCCCACCAGGAAGCCATTGCTACGATGTGGCCCCAGGCAGATGAATTCAGCGTTGGGCTGGGATTCTTCTCCTCCTCTGTCTTCCTGCAATCCTGATGGCTGAGTTGCTTCACTGTCCCCTGGTTGTCTTAACTTTTCCACTGTAGTTGTTAAAAATTACACCCCTTAATTTTCCTTGATTTGAGATGCCTTGAGAGGCTTCTGTTTTCCTGATTCTATCAGCTATCAAGCATTCTGCTCTGTAATTGCTGTGAGCAGCTTTCATTTCTTGGAATGAAGCAGGTTCTCTCTTGCATGCCTAATACAGTTTCCTCTTCTCTAAACATCACTGTCTTCTGTTCACTTCTCATGCCTCAGTATAGACTCGTTGCCTCTTGTTCACCTCTTCAGTGCATTTATTATGATTTTCCCCTTTGTAATTACCCATCATGCACCTGGCTTGTGGAAAGTGCTCCAAGAATGACTTAAGTAACGTCAACCAGCTGTATATGGGAAACATGGTGATGGTCCCAGCACTATACACTTTGAGAGGCCAGAGGAGTGCCTTGGTTACCCTCAGCAATGTCTGGAACTCTGGGACAATAAGGAGGGTTTGGTGAGGCTTCGCTTGAGACTTTAGTAGATGCAGTGGTCTGTGTTTCCTTGATTCATCGTCGGCATGTCTGTGAGCCTCTTGGAATCAAGTGATCAGATAAAGTTTTCCTGGGGTTTCTACCCACAAAGTGTAAAAGTGTTGATTGTATCAGGTTCCCATGCAGTTGGCAGTGGCTCAATGTTCTTTAAAAATGCTGATGAGAGAGGCTGTGAGTGAGAGCATTCTTTGGTATCGAAGTGACTCTGACAGCTTGGCCAGTTTCACTGGATTTTGGGCCCCACCTTGAAGATCAGGCACATCCTGTAAGGAAATGGAGACAACAGCTTTCCAGTGGGTTCTGTCATATTTGCCATCTGTAAAGTATATGAACTTGTTTTTTCTTTCTTAATAAATTAGTTGATTCCAGTGATAAGTTGGTCTTTAAGAACAGGTGATGTTTCCCGAAACCATTGCTTCTGTTGAAAGGTTGAGGATAAGGGAACTCATTCTCTCTTGCATGTAGGTTGTACCAGAGGTCCTAAGTTGTGTTTTTATCCTTTAAGTGCCCTTTTCCCTTTCAATAAGGAGGCTTCCTGTGGCCATGCTGGCCCTATGCTGCTGCCTTCCAAACTCTAAGGCATCATGGCGTCTGGATAAATGCTGATGTGATAAATCTGGACAAAGTCTGAGCTTAGGAAAATTTGAAAGTGTCTATCCATCTCAGAAGATCCCAGCATGCAGCCAGAAATTCTGAGTCTCATTATATACAGTGGGTAACTCTGAAACTTTGGACCCTGGAAACCACATACACGTTCCTGTCCTCACCAGTGGTCCAAAGACTTCAGGAGACAGGAAAGGAGGTTGATAATGCCTCTACAGAGAAGGGGGTCCCTGGTAAGAATTAATGAAATAACCAGTTTCATTTGTCAAGATGTGATGGCCCTTTAAAAAGAACCATTCAAAGTAATGTGGTTGGTGAGAAGCATGTGTTGCTACCAAAATCTGAATAGGAGTAATGAATGTTGGGTGTATGTCAATGCAGAAGGGCTGACAATATGAGGAATTTGATCCTATCCTGCCTTGGCCATGGCTCGTCCATCCTTTGTCAGCTCAAATAAAGCCCAGAAATTTTGCTGAAGTGGTAGAGTCTTGAATCTTTGGAGACATGATGGCTCAGCCCCAGTTGGAAAAGTTCTGTGGCAAATACTTACATATTCTCTGAGCGTATGTTCTTTAAATATCCTTGGAGGATGTCGACAGTGTAATGTCTTACCTGTGCTCCTGGAGGAAGTTGAATATGGTTAAGAGCTTGCCTGCAAAGACTGAGTATTCTGGAAGAGATTTTTGAAACATTGCACAGGGAGACAGGTAAAGATACATTGTCCTCCTTTGAAGGTGAAGGAAAATTGTGGCTGAGAGACCATCAACATAGGCACCAAAGATAACATATTAGCCAAATGTATAAGAAAGCAAAATACTTCGCAGTTGCTATTACACAGAGGCAGTGATGTCCATGGTATTAGATATGGGGACTTAGTTGAGGGTACCAAAGCAATATGACTGTGACCATTTTTAGGCAAACTATCCATCAGGTTCGTACAATGACCAAAATGGACTACTAAAAAGGGTTATTGTTGGACTAACCACCCCTTCCTTTGGTAAATTTTGAATAATGTTGCTTAACTCTTTTTGGTTTTGTTTCAAAGTGTATCAGACTATAGCTATTTTAAAAGCCAGAAGGGTATACTTTGTGTGTGTGTGTGTGTGTGTGTGTGTGTGTGTGTGTGTGTGTATGTATATGTGCGCATGTGTGTGTGAAGGGTCTATAGGATACTATTTTGAGGAATGAACTGGAGTGACAAAGACCAACTTGATTTTAATTTATTACTTATTGAATCAGGTCATCCTGACTATCAAGCTATGGAAATGTTGGGGCAGTGAATGCTATGATGAAGGAGAGTTTAATGTAAGATAATAGTTCAGATAGCTAAGATGAGACAGTCTCATTTGCTCTGTGTTTTATTTCTGCTAATTTTCCTAAAGTACAGGGGTGCTGTTGTTAACTTTTCTAGGATCCTGGCTATAACTATACATGGAAGTTATATGAAGACCATGAATACTTGCCAGTTTTAATATAAAGAATATTATATTCATTATGTATAATGACTATAATGAGGGAGACAATGCCTCATCTAGGCATCTTACGCAATCAAGTAAAACTTCTAGTCCTGGGGATGGGTTACATCTTGTTGAACCATTGCCCAAAGGGGTCACGGGCTATTAAATAAATATTAAATATTAAATATCCAAGGCTATTGGTTTCTCTCTACAATGTGATGGTAAGCCCCTATTACAACTCACTTATGATATTAAAATGAAAAAAATTGAGCTTATGCCCAATTAGAAGCTTTAGCACTACTAACTAGTGTTTGTGGTGGTGAAAGGTTCTTTACATGCATGCTACCAGAGAAGAAAAGGAATCATCAATATCTCCTCGCTACAAACCCTGTGACCTACTACAGCGACTTGCCGATATGATATACTGGTGCAATGGTGGTATACATGTTATGGGAGTAACCTATCCCTTAATTTTTGGGGGTCAGGGATTCAAGGCCAACTCTGTTAAATGGAACACATATCTCACATAGCTAAAGTGTCAAAATAATTTGAGACTAGACAAGTCATGGACCCTATGTGGAAACCTGCTACTATTATTATGCTAAAGGAAGATAGCAATAGAATGGTTTCTTGGGGTGGTTTAAATGAGAATGGCTCTCATAGGCTCATATGTTTGAGTAGTTGGTCCTCAGTTGATGGAACGGTTTGGGAAGGATTAGAAGATATGGCTTTGTTGGAGGAGGTGTGTTACTGGAAGTAGGCTTTGAGGTTTAAAAAAATCCACATTACTCCCAAATTAGCTTGCTCTCTGCCTCATGCTTGTGGACTGAGTTGTGAGCTCTCAGATACTGCTTCAGAACCGTTCATGCCTGCCTGCTGCCGTGTTCCCTTTCAAGATGGTCATGGATTCTAACCGTCTAGAACTGTGAGTCCCACATTAGAAGCCTTGGTTATAGTATTCTGTCACAGCAATTGAAAACTAAGTAAGCAACAAATTTACATTCCTAATGACATATTGCTGTACCCTTAAATCAGAGCATCAGCTGCTCTTTGAAGTAGATGGGAATGAATACAGAGACTCAAAACCGGACAATGTTCAGAAAGTGGGAGACTTTGGCACACTCTGCCCTAAATAAGATGTCAAACCTCATATCCATATGGGAAAGGGGAAGTAAAAAGATTGTAAGAGCTGGAGAGTGCGGTGGTATTGTGATCCCCAAAATATTGTGTACCCTAATAAACTTATCTGGGGTCAGAGACAGAATAGGCACAATATTAAACATAGAAGTGAGGCAGTGGTAGCACACACCTTTAATCCTAGCATTCCAGAGACAGAAATCCATGTGTTCAAGGATACAGCCAAGCATGGTGACTCATGCCTTTAATCCCAGAAAGTGAGCCTTTAAACCCAGGGAGTGGTGGTAGAAAGCAGAAAGGTATATAAGGCATGAGGACCAGAAACTAGAAGCATTTGGCTGGTTAAGTTTTCAGGCTTTGGAGCAGCAGTTCAGCTGAGTTTCATTCTGGATGAGGACTCAAAGGCTTCCAGTCTGAGGAAACAGGACCAGCTGAGGAACTGGCAAGGTGAGGTAGCTGTGGCTTGTTCTGTGTCTCTGATCTTCCAGTATTCAACCCAATAACTGGCCTCAGGTTTGATTTTATTAAGAACTTTTAAGATTCATGCTACAGGAGAAGGTGGGTGGATGATACCAAGGAAACAGCACCTTCCAGACACAACAGGACTCATATACAAGACTGTGGCAGTACACACAAGACCTGCACATGTTCAAATCAGACAAAATCTCAGCACTGAGAAAGGAGAGTTGACACAAAGTCCCACCTCTAACCAACAAGCTATTTGCAATGTATGCATGTGGGGTGGAGGAGAGACGACAATCAGTTTTCTCTAATAAGCTGTCACTGGGTATACCAACTACACGCCAGGACAGTAGTGGCACAAATATTATTGGAGTAGCCAATTCCTTGGTAGTTGGCCAACATAAAATGGGATTCATGCTTTTTTATGGGCGTTTGTTTCATTGGCTTTTTTGTTTGTTTTGATTTTTCTTTTCTTTCTGCTTGAGAGAGAACATGAAATTGAATGGATAGGGAGATGGGAGGATCTTGGAGGAGTTGGGGGAGGGAAGAGCATATGTAAAAATGTATGAAACAATTTTTAAATAAAAAGTAAACAACAAAGGGAGAGTGCTGAACCAACAAAGAGGTAGAGAGGAAACAGTCCCTAGTTGGTGGCCACTGTCCCTGGAAGTCCTTAGGCTTGTGGTGGTTATAATCCCCTACCATCAGAATCCTGGGTGACAGGACTTTGGCATAGTAAGCTTGGGAGTCTTGTAGCCTGGAGCCACCTTGTGTATATTTCGTGTGATCTGGGTCTGGGGTTCCCATGGTCTGCTGAAATAAAAATTACCACTATGTAAGTGTTGTTCCCAAGATGAAATGATTTGGGAAATTCAGATTTTGGAGTCTCCAGTATCAAGTCTTTTATCCAGGCTTGGTGACCCATGCCTATAATCCCAGAACTTTGGAGGTTGAGGCAGGTAGATCAACAGTTCAAGGCCAGCCTCAGCTACATAGCAAGTTCAGGTCTATTCTGGATAACATGAGGCTCTCATCTCAAAAAGCCAGCACTACCAAAATATCCAATATCAGGTTTTGTGAGTGGGTCTTGTTTTGGGAAGGCTGACTGTTGGATGGTCTCTCGTGAGGACCTTTGCCTCCTTTATAACGCTTATTCCTTGGATTATTTCACTGGTACATGAATGGTTAAGTTTCAACTCATTCTTTATGAGAAGCTAATAACTCTTCTTAAAAATAATTGCCTTATATTATCATCAAAGGCCCTACTTGAGGATGGTAAGGGGTTTCTGGTCTAATGGCATGTTCAACATAATAGCAATAAATCCACCACAGGGTGCCAACTTTCCTGAATAGCTGTCATTCTTCCCCAAGGTTTTGCAGCTAGGCAAGGCATGAACATTTCTGTTGCCATGGTGGGATGGGGTGTTTCCATGTCATCAACAGTGACTAGATGAGACCAAAGAGAAAATGAGCTTGAGGATGCTGCAGAGGGCATGCTTAATGGGCCCATTTTAATAAATTAAATGGGTTTCTTAATAAATTATTAATATTGGGATCACAAGATGTGCCTACCAATTGGTTCCTCTCAACAGATGCTAAAGTTAATTCTGAACTAGTGTTATGGAGGTGTAAAAGCCAATTGGCTCCCTCTTCATCTTCCTGTTGAATAAATTCTTTTAGTAAATTTTCAATCAGCTCAAATCATACACCTCTATTTCCATTTCTGTCTCTTCTGTCTGAAGGAAAGTTTGGTGAGCAGATATGAGAAATGTTTTAGAGAAATTTTTTTCTCATCTCACTTTTAGGCTTCTCTTTCCAAGGAGTTCCCTAAGGGTTAGGCATTTCACCTCCACCCTCTTTATAGCCACACTATATATGATACCACTTATGCTGATATCCTAGAGGCCTCTGATTCTGGAGTAGCTGGATTGGCCACTTAGATGTTCTTATAAGATGCCACCAGAGTTTTTGGTGACTCCCTTTCAGTCTTTCAATAAATGTATAGTTTCTTCTGTCCTCTTTGGGGAAAAAAGGGTAAAACATTCTGAGCGACTCTTCACTAGGGTCTGTGCCTCGGGCCATTGAAGTTCCCCACACCATAATGCTAGGATTTGGATCTATTTTTGTAGCAGATGCAAAGAAGCAGCAATAACATCACCACTTTGTCTAACAGAGGCCCAATAAGCCAACTGCACTTGGACCTTGAGCCTCAGCACATCACAAGTCTTTGCGTGAGCAAACCCCTGATGGGGTCATGTATTACTTGTGGTATTGACCTTTCTCTTGGAGTTCTATAGAACAGAGGTCAACTGCTGGTTGATGGACATAAACTACAATCAGAGTATAGGAGTCACTCTCTGAGCCTGAAATCTATCAGCCTTAGTATATGTGAGAATAAAGACTCATACATAGTTCAATCTGTGACACTTAGGTGGATCTAGACCATGACATACTACCAAAGATAGTAACCTCGTTTTGGCAAATCCCTGTTCCTAAAGGACAATTATCTAGGCCATTTAAATCTACATTGGAGTGTCTGAGAAATGTAGCACAGATCAACACAGCTCCAAGGACAAGTTCATCCACAGGCAGTAACCTGACTTGAAGACACGTGGCCAGCAGGTAACAGTTTCAAGTGCAGTGCAGAGGGCCGTAGAGCTGTTGGCAAGTCAGAGGCCAGAGAAGAAAGACCCCTAACTTGAGCTCACTACATAGAGTATCCTACCCATGGTGCCTGCTGTCTTATAGTTGCTCTCAGAAGGAAGGACCACCCCTCACTCAGGGTTGACATGGATGTCACAAATGAGGGCATTGCACATACAGTAAGGGAAAGAGCAGGCCTGAAATTCCTTGAATGAAATGAAAGGAGGGTAGCTGTGGTTTTTATTGTGGGTAGGAGCAGAAGAGGATATATGTGCGTGGCTAAGCTTTGTGTGGTTTTAAACTTCTGTGTTGGCACCAGGGAGAGAGTACATGGGCTTTCTTGGCTTGCTTACCAGCTTAAACAATGTAGGGCAAGAGAAGAAAGACAGGTGGGGCTTGTCAAACATCAAAAGGAGTCTGTGTCTTCAGTACGCTGACTGATAAAAACATGTTTTACAAAATTCTAATTTGGGACTTGAAAGCTCAAATCCTATCATTAGCTACAGGTATTGTCAGGTGTTTCCCTCCGTGTGACAGTCTCTGCTTGGTTTTGACAAAGCGTCTGCCAAACATGGGAATCTGAATAGCCATAGTTTGTCAGTCATTCTTTCAAGTGAAAAGGGACACTCTCTGGCCAGCATAGCTGGTGCAGCTTGCAGGTCCGTCTCACGAGAGCCTTTCCTCGAGACTGCTCCGGTACTTGGGTGTACAGCAGAAATAACTTGAGTTTTACTTCCTGTTTTCTTATATATGGAGTATTGAACAGCTGTTTTCCCTCAAGATTCAAAACCTTCAGTCCCATCTACTACTTCAGGGGAATTTCTGGAGACAGTTTCCTTTACCATAAGGGAATGGAGTAAATATAACAAGGTTCACCTGTGTCGTTGGGCAGTTTGGCCTTGATACATGCTAAGATGCTAGCAATTTTTACAATACTTGATGAAAAAGTCAACATAGTGGAAAGAATACGTAATTTCTTAATATTATTATGAAAGTAGTTTTGACCTCACAGTCTCCTTAAAAATGTCTCAGGGACTCTTGTATTAGACGCTTGCATCTCATACTTTGAAATCAAGTCGTGGACAAGTCTAGTTTCTTTTCTCTCAGGCCATTCTTCAAGGGTGCTGTTATAAAACAGGCAGTCCTGGGAAAGAATTAGGACCAGTCTTACAATCCACCACACTGGATGCCTTACCAATAGTTCCCTGCAGTAGTGATAGACGACACAGCAATAAGTGATCAAAAAATCACTTACTGATAAGCTCTACAATAGAAATATGTACTGTGTTCTGTGATACCGCAGCAAGAAGAAAGTAGTCCAGGCGGGGAAAAAGGAGAGGAGCTGTAGGCTGAGGACATGACATGTGTGAGGACATGATGGCCATAAAGAATGACAGCTGCTATTTCCTCAAAACTAGTCGCATCTCTGGGCTTCTGTGATTCTCTCACTGAGTGTGTTAATCATCTCAGATCACAATCTAGGGTTGATTCTCATCCCTGCCTTCTCCTTTTCAGCTAGTCATTTATCAAAACGGTGCCAAGCATTTGTTAGCTGAGTCTTACTGGGCAAGGGGCAAAGCGTCTGAAGTAGAAAAGGGAGCATTACAGGGAATTAAAACGTGGAATTTACTCCTGAAAATTCCTTAAGTCACCCATAAAGTACAACATATGTAGTTCTGTGAAGGGACAAGGACCATGTGGAGACCCACGTTGCATGTCAGAAAGGCCCTTTACACATTAGACTTTCACAGCCCTGCTGAGTGTTCACACTCACAACCAGAGTAAGGACTCCAAGCTCCCTATTGCCTGGGTTCTGGAGGAGCAGCAGACTGTACACTCTGAACCCCTCTCCCTCTTTACTCCCACTTCCACATTTAGAGCTGAGAAAATATGACATATGCATAATAAGATGTGCTCCAGTTTTGTCCCTGTTCAGTGGGCATGCATTGATTCATCACATCTGTCACATCTGTTACCTGTTCACTCTAGACTCCTGGCAGAATCCAAGTTAACTGGCTGAGCACTGTGCTGTATGCATATTCCTTCCCATCTACTCTTTACATGAGAGGTAGAGGGACCCCCTAAGTACCCCTTGATTAAAGACTCCAGTATGGTCCCCCATTGCCAACTAAAAACTCAGCACAGAGGACTTTGTACTATGTTGTTGTTAAAATAACTCTTTGCTTTCTTCCTCTAGCTAGAATATAATGCCTTTGGAGAGAAATCTCTCCTCTGTATTCTCAGGCTTGCCTCGGAGTGGGATCCCTCGGAATTCTGCTCCTTTTTAACGGTGCTGAAGTTGACACTAAAGTGTTTCTGCTGCCCACTGCATGCAACGTGATGTGCACTTGTGTGTGTTTCCTGTTCTCCTGTGTCTACTTGCTTCCTCCTTTCCCCTGCTGTAAGATGTTCCATTTGCAAGCTTTACATCTAAGCAAACTAAAGCTGTCAATCATTTCATCTTTTGCAGATTTTTTTCCCCCAACTTGATGCCTTAAAGTCCCCACAATGAGCACAACCAGTTTCTAAGCACTTAAGGGTGGTTCTCCCTTCTAGGTACAATTGCTCCCTACTGAGTGAAATTCCTGCCTCTGCTGGGAGGCAGGTCTCAAGCTGTATGTGGAATAGAACACAACAGGCCTTGGGGGAACTTTGAAACTGCCTAGCATTGATGTATGAAAGCATATAGGGGCCCCATACCCATACAACACTGCAAAATGTAGGCTCAATGAATATTCCCCATGGTTTTTGTCCAGCTTCCTTTTAGAAGAACTCAGAGTCGTTTACAAAGAAAAACAAGTTAACTGTAGGGGATGGGGGAGGAAACCAGGAGAAAGATGTTCCTGTCTATGAGGTGGAAAAGGTTAATAACAAATGCACATCCAAAGGTCTATGCACCTGTAAGGGTGGGCCATTCATTCGCCTCCTGCCTTTCTTACAAGTCCCTGAAACAATTAGTGTGGTGCCACACACCTTTAATCCCAGCACTCTGGAGGCAGAAGCAGGTAGATCTCTCTGAGTTCAGGGCCAGCCTGGTCTACAGAGTGGGTTCCAGTCCAATCTACTATGCATAGTGAGATCCTGTCTCAAACAAAACAAAACAAGTGAACTCTCAGTCACAATGGCCTTACGTAGAAAAAAATCCTGCTGGCCGAAAGAAGTGTGAAGTGTGATACCTACTACCAAGTTCAGAGAGATTCTTCTCTTGAGGCCTTTCACCAAGAAGATCATATAGTGACCATGTTCTAAGACATCAGAAGACAATGTCCTAAGATATCTAATGGAGACTTTGTCTTAAGAGATCTTACAGTGACCATGTCTTAAGAGATTATGTAGTAACAGTGTCCTATGAAGTTCTCACAGTAAAAATGTACTAAAGAGATCAAGTGATAGCATCCTGAGAAATCATAATGTTCCCTACCTTTTTTTTTTTTTTAATTTCCTGAGACAGGGTTTCTTTGTGTAGCCTGCCTGTCATGGAACTAGCTCTGTAGACTAGGCTGGCCTCGAACTCATGGAGATCTGCCTGCCTCTGCCTCCAGAAGGCTGGATTAAAGGCATGTGCTACCACCTCCTGGCTCTGACCCTGTCTTAAGAGATCATAAGATAACCAAGACCTGAGAATACTACATAGTAACTGTGTCGTAAGAGAATCACACAGTGACTCTGTACTAAGGACCATATGATGACTGTGTCGTAAAAGGTTATGTGGTGACTGTGTCCTGAGAGACCATATAGTGTCCACATTCTATGAGACTATGTGTTGGCCATGTCCTAAGAGATTATATGGTGACTGTTTTTTTTTTTTTAGGGTGGATAATGCTGTTTTATTTTTTTCATTTTTCTTTATTAAGAAATTTTCTACTCACTCCACATACAATCCACAACCCCTCTCCTCCCTCCTCCCACCCTCCAGCCCTTTTTCCCAAGCCACCCCACAACCCCACATCCCCCAAATCAAGGTCTCCCATGGGGAGTCAGCAGAGCCCAGCACACTGAGCCTATGCAGGTCCAAGCCCCTTCCCACTGCACCAAGGCTGTGCAAGGGTGACTGTCTTCTAAGAGATCCTTTGGTGATCTGTCCTAACCGATCTTACGGTGGCTTTCACAGGGTGTTTTCCTATAGTGTCCCCCCAATACAGTCTTAGAGGGGGAAAAAGGTATCTTTGATATAGAAGGCTTCCATTGAGTCCTCCAGAGGAAGACTACTGTCGCTGGGCAGGATGGAGCGGGACAAGAACTGGCTCCTTCAAGGCTTAGCTGGTGGGCAGAGTTAGGCAGTACTGGGCTGAACAGGGCATGGCTTTGCTGTGCTGAGCAGGACTGGGCAGAAGTCATAAGAGCTGGGCAGAGCCTGGCAAGACTGGGCAGGCCAGGGCAGAATTGGGCAGAGCTTCTAGAGTGGGATAGAACAGGCAAGGCTTGGCAGGACTGGACATGGCTGGGCAGATTTGAGTAGGGAACAGAGCATAGCAGGAGAGCAGGACAGGGTCTCGGTTCCTCCCTCCCTCCCTCCTTCCTCCCTTCCTTCCTCCCTTTTTACATTTTTTTTTCTTATATTGAAAATAGGTTTTTCTCATACAGTACATTCTGATTATGTTCCCTTTTCCTTCCTTTTCCTCTCCAGCTCCCTTCCATCCAGAGCCACACCATTTCTGTCTCTCATTAGAAAACAGGCACCTGAGGATTAATAATACAATAACATAATTCATAATAAAATAACAGAAACAAATAAATCAGAATATGACAAAACAAACAAGAAAAATCACAAGAAATGCATACACATGCATAGACACACACGTTTGCATACCTGGGAACCCCGTAAAAACCCAAAACCAGAAGGTTTAAGAAACAAAGAAATGCCCTGACTTAACAAGATGGGACAAAGAACCTCCAAAGATGCCGTTGAGTTCACTTTGTGTTAGTCATCTACTGCTGGGCATAGGACTACCTTTAAGAGCGACTTGTTTCCCCAGAGAAACTCTCTTGGAGAAAGCTGTGTTTTCATGTTCTAGGACCCCGTCTGGTTTATCGATTGGAGATAGCTTCTGGATTAGGGATGGGTGTACGTGTCCACTTCTCTGTTCAGCTCTAGGACCCTGTCTGGTAGCCCTGTGCAGGCCTTGTGCATACTGTCACAGTCTCTGTGGGTTCATATGTGCACCAGTCCTGTTGTATCTAGAAGGCTTTAATTCCTTGGTGTCCTCCATCCCCACTGACTCTTAACACTTTTCCCACCTTCTCTTCCCCAGGGTTCCCTGAGCCCAGGGTCTTGGGGTTTTTTTGTTTGTTTGTTTGTTTTGTTTTTTCTTTCCTTTACACCCGGACCTCATTTTCCCTCCCTCCTTTTCTTCTTCTTCTTTTTTTTTTTTTTTTTTTTGGTTTTTCGAGACAGGGTTTCTCTGTGTAGCTTTGCGCCACTCTTGGAACTCACTCTGTAGCCCAGGCTGGCCTCGAACTCACAGAGATCCGCCTGGCTCTGCCTCCCGAGTGCTGGGATTAAAGGCGTGCGCCACCACCGCCCGGCACCCTCCTTTTCTTCTAATCCCTCTCCCCGCCTCCTCTCTGCCTCCCCCTCCCCCATCCACTCCTCCTTCGTTTCTATTCAGAAAAGGGCAGGACTCCCATGGATATCGACAAAACATGATGATATATCAAGTTGTAGTGAGACTAAGCACCTCACCCATAGTCAAACATTAGGCTGAGCTCAGGGAATACTGCTGAAGAGGGGGAGGAAGGATTGTAGGAGCCAGCGGGGTCAAGGACACCCAAGAAAACCCACAGAATCAAACTAACCTGGTCTCACAGGAGCTCCCAGAGACTGAATTGACAGCAAGAGAGCCTGCATGGGGCTGACCTAGGCCCTCCGCACATATGTGAGAGTTGTGTACCTTGGTCCTCATGTGGGACTCCTGACAGTGGGAGCAGGGACTGTCTGATTCTTTTGCTGGCTTTTTGGACCCTTGGGTTCCTAAAGGAATTACTGGAGGAAAGAGAATATCTTCTGCTCCCAGCAGTTCCTAGAAATATCTATCTTAGAACCCATCCTTCCTGGGTATCAGGAAGCTGCCTGCCTGGGTTCATCGTGGGTTGGGAACCCTGGCAAGGTTAGCCCCACTTTTAGACCTCCCTCAAGGGTGCTGGAGGTGTGGCTAGACTGACTTGTGTATTGTCACAGTTGGCAGAGACCTTCTGTCTAGACGGTGTCCTGTCTGGTAGTCCTTCTCCTCCATGTCCTTCCGGATTCAACACAAATGGCGCTTCCTCTGTGCCATCTTCCCACCATTCTGTCCGGTAGCTGTCATTACCTACCTTTAGCTGGCATCACCCATAATTAACATTTGTGCTACAGCTAGCTTTAGCCGGCGTTTCCTTCCCTCTTCCCTTCTCATTACGAGCTAGGGATGTTACTTACACGGTGTAGCTTTTGGTATATCTAATATTAGTAACAAACTCTTCACAGCATGCCCTTCAACCAGTGTGTCAGGATGCCTTCCTGGGAGTCACGACCCAAAGAAAGCTTTGATTTGGGATTAGAAGATATTGGTGACAGGGGCTTGAGGCAGACTTCAGGAAATGGAGACCCTAAAACGACAACTGGCTAACCCGAGTCACTCAGCCCTAGAGGGAGAATATAAGCAACGTTTCTGACTCTTCACTGGGTGATGGCCCTTTTCAAAACCACGTGACTTCGGAGCGCAGGCTTAATGGCTCCGAAAGAGCTCCTCAGACGTGGGTCAGCAGCTCCCAGGATTTGGAGGATTTGCAGAGACTTTTCTGGAATGTCACTGTCTAGTCGGAACTGATTTTTGTTTCCGCTCGACCCATGGCGTTCTCAGGGCTTTTCCTCCTTTTAGTAGAAATGGAGTGAACCTCACAGACTCTCAGGTAGCAGCCTAGTGGGAGAAATGCAGCACCAACTCAGCAGATGTGGGTTCGGATCCCAGTTTGCCGCCTCTTGGCTCAGTCACGATCTCTGGGTCTCAGTGTTCCAGGCTGTAACCAGGAAGGAGATAAGGAATCCATAGCACAGAGCAGGTCCTTAGGAGAGCTCAGGTCTTTTGCCTTCCTCCCAAAGACCGCCTCCAGGCTTCATTTAGCAAAACCTGTTTGTGGAAGGAGGCTAGGAGCCCACTCTGGAGCCACACTTCAGCCTTGCTTCAGCTTTCCTCTGCTTGCAGGCTGTGTTTGGGTGAGCCTGTCTCCTTGTGTCCCGGAGTGCCTGGGAGGGCCAGATGAAATGCGGCATGCAAATAGGCGAACAGCTCAGGGTCTGGTGCTGATCAGTGCCAGCCCCACCAGAGAGAGCATTTTAGAGAGCTGACGTGGAGAAACTTCCCGAGGCTGGGGCTCCTTACAGATGCCTTGTGGCACTGCCTTGGAGATAACTCTCAGGGCAGGCTTAGATGCAGGGACCTTCTGCCACTCCAGATTCTTCTAGGACAGCTTAGGAAAATGAAGGGGCCTCAAGGTAGCTGTCTGTCTCCCCCCCCGTGTGTCTGTGATCTCAGACAGGAGGCTGTAAAGGGTTCAGAGGCATGTCTGAAGGCCTGGTGTGTGACAAGCAGTTAAACCCTACACAGGGTTCCCCTCCCTACCCTTGCTTCAACTCAGGGCCCCACCCACCCACCCAACTTCCCTGTTCTTGCAACAGTTTAGGATCTCAAATTTGCCAGGTTTTGTTAACATTGCAGATTTCTATATCCTGGGCTGGCCTGTTTCCTGTGTTTGAAGCTTTAACCTGATAAACAGTTAATGAATTAGAGGGGCACACTAAGGACTCAGTCCTGTGGATGTCTGGAGGAAGGGGAGCAGGCCCTGGGATCTGATACGGAGAAGCAGATGCAGCTTCCATACCCCACCTGTCCACTAGGCACTCTTAGGAGTGGTTACTACGTAGCATGATGCTCCAGGGCTGACTCATAGAATACTGAATCTCACATACAGAGCTGTGACCACAGATTTCTCAGGTTGGTGATGGCCCCTTGCTGAGACAGAGCAAGGAAGAGACTTGACCTGTGACCTAACTGGGGAGCCTCTGGCCGGGCTGGGCTGACAGGCAGGAAGCTGTCCCTGGGAAGCAGCCTCCTTGTCAGATCCCCAGGGTGAGGTCAGGGAACCAGGTTCCATGCCAGATGGTCCTGAGGCTCTGGCATGATTCTGAAGGATGTTGTTCCCAAGGCAAGGCATCAAAGGAAGGCAGTTCCAGGGATTAATGGGATGCAATGAAGTCCCACCATCAGCTTAGAAGCCATCTTTGTGGGTGTAGGCAATTCTGTTGCATTACCTGTGTGTCTAGGAATGGGCCTGTTAGTATACCCAGCTTATGGACAGAGATGGAAGCCAAGGCAACGTGAGCAACATGTCTGGGGTTGCTATGAGAGGCAGGCAGGGTCAAGAATAGAAGCAGAATATAGATCTCCAGAATGCAATCAGGATGTTCCTGAGGAGCATGGTCCTTAGGGGTAGTGTTCCTTAGAGGAGCCTTTGATACTAGGAAGGTCCTCAGAGATCTTTTATGTGGCAGCTATGTGGCTGGAGAGAAGGCACAGAGAGATGCATCCAGATTAATACGTGAAAGAAACTAATGACAGAGAGGAAAGACCTGAAACCCTCCAGTAGGGGCTACTGTGCAAAGGACAGACAGCATACAAATGCCCGAAGAAGCGGATGCTATGTTAATGTCTAAAAGGGTCACAGTTCTCATGACCCTGGACCATTGAGCTTAACCTTCTCAGCTCCCTGGCTCACTTCTTCCTCACAGCACCTCTTTCTTAATAGACCGCCGCTGTTCCTGTCTCTCTCCACTTCCTGTTCCAGGGCATCCTGGCGAGTGCCCTCTGGACCTTTGTCTCCACCTGTAATGAACAGCCAAGCCAAGGATGTTAGCAATTTTGAGTTCAGTGCAGAGCGGACTGAGGAGGGGAACAGAAGGCTCTGGATTCCCTCTCCGGCCAGGCAGCGGGAGCAGCCAGTCATTTCACAGAGCCTCTTTGCTCTTCAGAAGAAATGAATAGAAAGAAGGCTGTTCGCTGTAGGTCCTGGGATTGTCATGAGAATCAAATGAAATGAGACAGGCATGAAAGGGATGTGTACATAATAAATAGTTATAAAAGTGCACAGCTTAATTAACACAGAGTCAAGCTGGCAGGGACCAGGTAAAGAGGAAGGGCAGCTTTAAGGAACGATTTATTGTCTTTTTCTCCTTGTCTTCTGTACACACACACTCCCCTCTTCCTTCTTATCATGGAACTGCTGGCTTTTTTTTCTTTCTAAATCTAGAAGCTTGAAAATGAGTTTTAAGATGAAAATGAGTTCATGAGCCTCAAATTCCCTAAATCTCAGATTTTAAGCCTGTTAGTTAATGTTGATATTTTTAATACCACTTTCTCTAGCCCCAAGAATTCAAATGTAGGTATTTATCTGTTTGGCACTATGCATTAAGGTAAAAACAATTTAATTTGGATGTGCTAATGTCATTTGCACACAGCTACCACTTAAAAATCGTGTCCTAAAAATGTCTGCCTTACCTTGAGTAAGTTTTAGTGGGGATAGATTACAAAGCAAATGTAATAAATGCACCATATAGAAAGTTATAAAATTCCGAGGCCTTAATCAATTCCAAGTACAGGTCTGACATAAAGGAATAAATAATTATTTTAAATAGAGTTATAGTTGGGATTTCATTTTGGCTCACAGGAAATGTTGTTAGGCATGGGTTTCATGCAGCAAAGATGTTTTTTATATCAGCCCCCGTTGTGATAGAATGTTATGGAAGGAAGGAAGATCTTTGCCATTGGCGACATGGGAAAACCTCAGGGAATGGGCCAATAGACTTAGTTGTAACCCTCAAGGTCATTGCTGTGGATGAAGGGCAAGAGAGAATGGGTATATCTTTGATTTCATGACTTCATTGATTTCTGAAATTTTAATGCTTCTCTTTGTTGAGTTAGGAGTGTCGTCTGGTGTTACAGCCTCATGGTTTTCTTTTTAAACCTCTTTTACAGACCCAAATATACTTTCCCTCCCCCTGTGTTAACTTTCAGGTTATGTAGCAAAGAGCCTCAGGGTTCTGTGACTGTTGGTCCCACTGTATGAGTGTGTGTGGAATGGGTCAGGAGATTCACACACACACACATACACACACATACACACACACACACACACACACACACACACACACACACACACACACACACACACGTGCGCGCGCCAATATCTTGAATGGACTATTACTGTTTGTTGTTCAGTCTTGAATTCAGAAGAAAACTGAATTTAAGGAGTTTCCACTGCCAAAAAAATAACATGAAAAGCAATGTCCAGAGGAAACTGCCCAGCCTGGGTTGCCAGATTTGTGGGGTTGTGGGTGAGTGGGATGGGGGAGTGTGCGTGGGTGAAGGTGGGGGCGTGTGCACAGAGAAGCTGGTGTTTCCTGTTGTGAGTTTAGAGGCCTCAGGCCAGCAAAGAATGAGACCTAGAATGTTGTCTGTTCTTGCCCCAGGTGTGAACCTGGAGGGGCTGGAGGCACCTGCATGCCCCAGCTGCTCCAGGAAGTTTTGTTTGGCTCTGGGAATCTGGAGCAGCAGCCAAGGGCTGCCTCGGAAATGAACAGGCTGTTTTCTGAAAATAGGACATTTGGTGACTTGAAAGGCAGCGTGTCCCCAGCTCCCCACGAGTTACATCAACTTTTAAAGGGAGCAAGATTGCAGAGTTGCTCAGTGCTGAAGGAAAGGTTCAGAGGTGTGCACCATCCCACTGTCCAAAGTCCATGTGGATGGACCCGAATCCTCGAGTCTGAAGATCTCCAAGCAACTTACCTGGTGTTACAGGTGATGACTTCAGAAAACTGAGCCACAAGAACAGAATTTGCTGCATTGAGATGGTGAGGAGACTGTGCGTCGTGAATGAATTCTCAGGCTGCAGGAGACCTTGGAACGCGGTTAGAAATTTGATGGGATTTCTTCATAGTCCCATCTCAGGGAGCTGGAAAGAGAGGGCAGGTTTTTGTACTTTTTGAATCAAATTTTCATGGCAAATGAACTAATCCTAAAGTGGGGGTTAAGTAATTACTGAGGAACCCAAGGAGCAATCACATTTCTCATCTGTGAATGTTTCCTATATTAAGAGAATAACACAGTTTCATTGTATACCCACTAGTCCCCCTGCAATCTGTCAACAAGGTTTCAGCAAGAGATCCAGCAGCCAGGGCTGCAAGATGGCAACAGATGTGCAGTTCCTAACAGTAAATGCTCAGAGTCCAGTAACCAGGGATCACCCCATAAAAAGGACGGTGGTGACAATTTCAAGTGGGCTCATTTTATTTTATTATCTTCTGGATATATTCAACCACACTTTATTTGTAACTGCCTGACCACACTCATTTCCTGACATTGTGAGCATGCAAAGCAGAACCATGAAATTTGGAAAGCCTAAGAGATCATAAAGATCACTTCATTTAACCCTCCTGACAAAAAACGGGGAAACTGAGGCTCAGCAGTTAATGTTACTCTTCCAGAGATCCTGTGTAAGTTTATAGCACCCAGGTGGCGAAGCTCACAACCATTTCAAACTCCAGCTCCATTCCTCCAGCCTCCATATAATAATTCAAAAAGAAAAAAAAACCTTTTGAAAATGAAGAAACTTAAGCTTAATCACATTATGTGATACAATCAGATTTGTACTATCAATTAAATATAGCATCAAGACTACACTCCAGAGCCTATCCAGAATCCGGGATCCCCACTCTCTCTGTTTAGACTGAGTTACGCCCTGTTAGAAGCAATAAATGCTTGTGTTCGGTTGGATTATGATAAACTTGGTTAACGAACATTCCCCCGGTTAGGCAAATATCTGGTGATTATGTCTGGCACAGCATAAGGCAGCCATGCAGTGATTAGGGTTGTTCTCTTTCTCTCTCTCCTTGCTTTCCCGCGCCTTCTGTTCCGTTCTCACGACGGGAAGGACGTAGACCCAGAGTTGTGTACTAAGCATGGACTCCATGTTAAGCAACCTGTAGGAGAGATTTTTGAAAGTTACGTTTATTTATTTGTGTGTGTGCTGGGGGAGTGGGGGGAGATGGCATGCATATGCCATGATGGACACGTGGAAATCAGAGAACAACAAATGGGAGTCGGGTTTCTCCTTCGACCTGTGGGTCCTGGGCATTGAGCTCAGGTGGTCAGGCATGGTGGCCAGTACTTCTACTCACTGAGAGCATCTTGCCAGTCCTAAGGTAGCTTTTTAATCTGATAGTTCCAGCGCTGCTGTTCTGGTGATAGGTTTAAATCTTCTCTTTACCTACCCATTTCTCACTATTTCACTTAAATGTTCACGTAATGGGATTGCTTCACTTTTTTTTTTTTTTTTTTTTTTTTTTTTAGCAATTGAACAATGCTGTAAACATTAAAACCTTTGTAAACTTGTGCAGGAAAGGGATAATATGGTACATTAGGGGGGTGGGGGGTCATTTCATGCGTCTCTCTCTTAGCTCATCCTTACAGTGCCCTTCAGGTCTGTACACTATGTACTCCCCATTTTGCAGGCAAAGACACTGGGACTCAGAGAGGTTAAGGTTATAATGTATTGAAGGTCATATGCTAAACAAGAGGAAAAATTGGCGCTTGAGCTAGTTAATGTAATAGATTCTGACAGTTGTACTCTTTCGGGCTTGCCAGACCTGATTCGAGGCTAGGGTCAATGTAGCTAGCATTTTAAGTGTATTTAAATGAACAACAATAACAAAGATATGTTAGGATAAATGGTAAGACACGTGTGAATGCAACATGAATGAAGCCATGAAGCGCATCTGGGAGACACAGGCTTGAGCAAACAGAAGGGCCCCCCTTGCTCTTTGATAGAATAGTTCAGTGTCATCAGTATACTGGTTCTGCCTAAGTACATTTAGAAATTGAATGCAATCCCAATGGAACCAATGCTGTGCCTTTTATTCTGAAGCGAAACAAAATGATACTAAAAGTTCACGTGGAAAATAGTCATGACACAGTAGAAAAACAGCTATATGCAGGTACAGCTAGGAGATACTAAAACATACTAAAAAAAAAAAACCCTGACAGTTAAAATAGTGCACTACTCAGTCATGAATAAACAAACTAACAAAATACAAGTTCAGAAACGAAATCCACATGTTTAGCGCACGTCAAGGGAAGCATCTTACATCATCAAAGGTAGATATTTGAATAATGTGAGAGCAATTGGACAGTGCATGATGTGATAGAAATTGATCTGTATCAGTGGTTCTCAAACTATGTGTCTCTATCCCTTGGGGGAGTCGAATGACTCTTTGAGAGGGGTCGCCTATGACCATTTGAAAACACAGAGATTTATATTAGGATTCATAACCGTAGCAAAATTACAGTTGTGAAATAGCAATGAAAAGAATTTTATGGTTGGGGTTTCTGCACAACACGAGGAACTATATCAAAGGGTCACAGCGTTCAGAAGGTTGAGAACCACTGGTCTCTGTGGTCTGCAGAATAAACCCCAAGTATTTCAGAGAGGGTAGGAATTTCTGGCTCTAAGTTTTAAGAAGGTAGCATTTCCTCTTCCCCCAGTGTTGGTCTGAAATTTCACAACAGTCCTTTCAGGGATCTAGAGATCAACCAGGAGCTGGTGAGAAGGGAGGTCCTGGAAGGTGAAGTTGGGTGGGCTTTGAATGCTTCCAGACAAGTCAGGGGAGTAGAAGTGGGGGAGCCCAGAGGGTGGGTGCTGGAGAATGAGCTCAACACAGTCACTGATTGACCACTAAGATACGTAATTCTTAGAAATCTAGATTTTTTTTTTTTTTTTTTTTAGGGAAGGTAAAAATAAAACAGCCAAACGGAGAAATTGGTAGTCACTCACCATGATGTGTGTGTGTGGGGTGGTATCTGCAGTTTAAGGTAGGTTGACTTCTGCCTGCCATTTCTGGAGAATGCCAGGTGCAGGTGTGTGTGTGTGTGTGTGTGTGTGTGTGTGTGTGTGTGTGTGTGTGTGAGAGAGAGAGAGAGAGAGAGAGAGAGAGAGAGAGAGAGAGAGAGAGAGAGAGAAAGAGAGAGAACAGAATACATATCATAGTGTTTTACCTGTAGTGTCAATTTCTAACCGAAAGCACAAGCCATGGGAAGAAAAGAAAAAAAAAAGAAAACAGTGAACAGCAGGAAAGGGCGAGCCCTGTGGGCGAGCTTAGCAAAGATGTCAAATAGTACTTAGTACAAACGTGCTCCGAGATGTATAGGAAATGATGTCCAGAGATTTAAAGGACAAAATGGTGGACAAGCAGGAACTTCCCACACGAGAAAGGGAAACGGAGCAAGTGAGCTGAGTTTCCAGTATTGAAAATCTGGAGTCATCTCAAATGATTACCGATTGGTTCAATAGGCTGAAGGGGGTGGAAAGAGTCAGCAGGCTCAGAGTTCCATAAGCGCATAGCAAAACCACACCCAACACTGTAGTCATGAGTAAACAGCAAACAAACCCAGCCTGAAAGGCCGTGAAAACCAGAACCCACAATTTCAATAAAAATTATGTGAAAGACAGGCCCTGTGTTCTTCAAAAAAATCAGTTTCCTGAGTGACAAAGTCTGAAAACTGCTTTCAATTAAACAAGACCAAAGGAAAAAACCAACTCAACGTTACATTGTCTCAGACTGCATGGATCCCTTTTTAAAGAAAAATAATTCCTATATAAAAGATGTTGGGACTGGAAGATAACCTAGAATTAGATAAAAATATATCACTGCTGAATTTCTTGAATTTTAATTCTACTAGGTTTTTGTTTGTTTGCTTGTTTGGTTTTTTTTAAATAAAAGGGTTATCTCTGTTTTTAGGAAGGATGTGTTGACATGTTAGAGGTAAAATAACATAGTGTGGTGTGTGTGTGTGTGTGTACCAAAGGTCTTGAGCTGAAGAGTTGGCTCAACGGTTAAGGACACTTGCTGCTCTTTGAGAAGACTCTCAACACCCACAAGGTGGCTCACAGCCATCTTTTAACTCCAGTCCCAGAGGCTTTGATGCCCTCTTCTGGTCTCTGCAGACACTGAACTCATGTGGTACACAATCATGCACACACATAAATTTAAAACAACCAAAAAAAAAAAAAAAAACAAATTAAAGTGTTGCTAAGGACTGTGCTATATTGTCTATGAATTAGATTGTTCTTTAGTAAGAAGTGAGACATATATTGCACTTGAATGGGTTCTGTATTTAAGATTTTTTTAAATGTTTTTAGAAATAAGTTTTTAGCCTTTTATGTTCTATATATGCACACACGGTTCCTATTCCCTGCCTGCCCTTCCCATCCTCACCTGAGCCCTGCTCCCCAGAGCGATTGCCTCTGACTTTTCCTGTCCTTAGCCTGCTGCTAAGCACGTGCTAAGTGGTACACCATTACCATTCTTAGCTGGGGACACGATCATCTGACTTCCTCTGATCACAGCTCCCTTTCTGTCCTTTCCTTTTCTTTCTTCTAAAGAATGACATCACCACTTCTGAGTTCCTGGAGCTTTGAGGTTTTACTTAGCACTTTGTGTCTTGGGACAGCATTAAACGCCACTCAAACTTCTGTCTTACAGCAGCAAAGACGGACCTCTTGACTCTCGATTTGAGAAATGAGAGCATCAAACCCCCCCCCCCCCCCACTCCCCTTCTCTTTTCCTCAACTTCTTAGTTTCCATGAGCTGAGTGAACGTTTGTACTGCTGAGGCTGGGGGCGTTCTGCATTCTATTTCGGAACTACAATTAAGTTTTCTGGTTTTTGTTTTTGCTTTGACTCTAAGTTGTTCTAAATGTGGGATCAACACAAAGATTTCATGTGATTGAGGAGGAGGAGCTGTTGATTGCAGTCAATTAATTATGATGCTCCAGTCATATCCGTTCCCCAAGCTTGCAATGACTTTTCCTTTCCTTTCCTTTCCTTTCCTTTCCTTTCCTTTCCTCTCCTCTCCTCTCCTCTCCTCTCCTCTCCTCTCCTCTCCTCTCCTCTCCTCTCCTCTCCTCTCCCCTCCCCTCCCCTCTCCCCCTCCCCTCCCCTCCCCTCCCCTCCCCTCCCCTCCCCTCCCCTCCCCTCCCCTCTCCTCTCCTTTCCTTTGTGTGTGTGTGTGTGTGTGTGTGTGTGTGTGTGTGTGTGTGTGTGTGTGTGTGTGCAGCTCAAAGAAAAACGCCCAGGCTGGAGCCATGGCTCAGAGGATACGAGTGTTGGCTCTTGTTGACGTGTGAGGGCCTGAGTTTGGATCCCAACAGCAGCGTAAGACCAATCAGTGGGGAGCGGCTGGTCGTGCAGTTGTGGGAGCAGACAGTCCGATCACAGGCTGGCGGTTCCCAGGCTAGCTCCGGGTTCACTGAAAGGCCTTGTCTCAAGAGAATAGGGGAGAGTGACCAGACTCGGACACCTGATGTCCTTCTTTGGTCTCTGCATGTGCGCCACAGGTGAACACACCTGTACGTACATGTGCACACACACCACACGTAGACTATGCACACACATGCGCACATACACATAATCATAGACAAAGAAAAATCTTTAAATAGACAGTTCTTAAACTCCACCAATTGATCAAAAATAAGTCATTTTTTTTTTGCAAATTTCTCGTTTTGAGGTCACCTCTCTTATACCTGTTTTTCCCCTCTCAGCACCATCTATAATCCAATTATGAATAGCTTCACATTTTTCTTATTAAGCACAGAAACTGTTATCATTTCACTTCCTTCCTTTTACTACTCAATCTCTTTATTGTGCAGAATCCATTTCATTTCTTCCTCAAGGACAAGGATCTCCTGTTCTTTTGTTGAACCAGCTGCTTCATTTTTGAGAGCTTTTCTTTCTCTCTTGGGGTGTCCAAGCGCCTTCCCCTTATTCACCCACACACTTACCATGCTTTTTACATTCTTCAAGTGTTCTCAACCCCGAGCCTCACCCCTGGCCCCCTCTTCAGCCCTTCCTCCACTCCTGGGCTTCTCTTAGAGTCTGCTGGCCCGTTCTCCACTGCTTGTGAGGTCTGCCTCGCAGCTAGCAGCCCTGGACGTTTTGAGATCACTTCCTATGTCTCATATCTACCTCTGTTTCCAACTCCTATTTTGTGGAAGTCTATCCTAAAAATAAGTTTCAAAGATAGATACGTGGAGCCTGGTCAGTTTTATCTGTATGAGATTTCTTTTCATTCTTTCTCATCTGGTTAATCAGTTGCTTGGTTTTAGTTGACTAATAGGCTTTCCTCCCCTGGAGAGATATTCTTTGATCATATTCTAGCCTACAGTTATCATGAGGAGAAGTGATGGCGTCAACCTAAATTATTTTTCTTGTGTAGGTGGTTCACACACACACACACATGCCCAGTGATTTTATTAGTTTCTATTTAGGGTGTTCTGACTCTAGATATGGGAATGTTTCTTTGTGCTCTTTAACACTGTATTTCTGTCTTAGGAACTCTTGCCACTGAATATAGACTTTGTTTAGCATCAGGCATCCAATCAGGACCAGGTGCATGCTAGGCAAGTGCTCTACCATTGAGCCGTATCCTCGGCCTGAAGCTAGGCTTTCTGAACCGCCTACTTTGTGTCTTTCTCTCATGGTGTGCATCCCCTTTCTTCTAATTCTGAACGCACCCCGTGCATTGTTCTCTAGTGATTTTTATTTATTAATTTTGACTTCAGGGAAATTACATTTTTTGATTTTGAGAGATCAGTATTGTTCTCTGATATTTAGAAAGTGGCAGCCTGAGCCAGATGTGATATATTTGCTTGTAATCTCAGCACTGAGGAGACTGGGGCGGGAGGGTTATGAATTAGAACCCGGTGTGAGCTATATATTGGAAACCCTGCCTCAAAAGTCAAATCAGCCCCTAACATACCAGAGCAAAACAAAATGGCATCTGATGTTGTTTAACTCTGTTTAACTGGAGGTTTTTTTTTTTTTTTTTTTAAATTCTGCCAGAGGCATATTTGTTTTGCCTTTTTGTTTTAAATCCTGTGGTGGTTTTTTGTTTTCTTTTGCAATGCTGTACTTAGTTTTTTTTGTTTGTTTGTTTGTTTGATTGATTTGCTTTGATTTGTTTTGGTTGAGGCAGGGGAAAGACTGGTTAGAAACTCTACATTTGGCTGAGGTTCTTGACTGACAACTTTTCTTCAGACATGGAGACCAGGAGTCCTTGTCCCGAGGGCTCCCCTAATGCCCACATAATGTTTAGAAGATTTTTACTTAGGGAAACAAGTCATTACAACAAAGGACTCACATTGTCCCTAGGGGTGTGTAGGGTGTGTGTGTGTGTGTACACATGTGTGCATGAATGTTCACGTAATGCAGGCGCACATGTATTTGCAGGCTCACATAAACGTGTGTGTGTGTGTGTGTGTGTGTGTGTGTGTGTGTGTGTGTGTGTGTGTGTATGTGTGTATGTGTAGACCAGAGGTCAACCTTGGATAGATGTCATTCCTCAGGAATCATATGACTTGTTAATTTGTGAATGGGTCTCTCTCAATGGCTTGGAACTCAGAAAATAGACTACGCCCGGCTCCAACTCAGCAGCCCTGGGACTACATGCACACACTACCATGTCTGATGCCTTTCATGTCAGTTCTGAGGCTCAGCCTCAGTTTTCCTGCCTGCAAAGCAAGCACTGTACCAGCTGAACACTCACCCAGATTGGTAGTTTGTTTTAATTCATTAGAAAAAGAGGCCCCCTTTTCCTTCTGCACAGGGCCAGTGGCTAGGAACTGGCTAGGTACCTGTGAAGGTGGAGGTGCCGTAGGCACGCCTCTCATCTTGGTTCCTTTCTCTGACTCCGGCTTCCGTGGTCCATGCCCCACTCTCGGGCTGTGCCTGAGGATATGCCTCTCTCTGCCAACCCTGCCTGCATTCCCAGCTGCGGTTTCACCTGTTGTCTCTCTCAGTACTTCCCAAACAATTTCCTTTTTCCTTTGTTGAACCCTCAGATCTGCTAATGGCTGCCTCCAATGCCGTTTGATGTTTAATGAGGCCTTCTGAGGACTAAGACATGTGCCTGTCCACTCACTGTCTTTGGGAGCTAATTACGACGACGGACGGTCTTGAGAACAGGTGTGTGAGGTCATGCTCTCTGCCTCCAGGCCTCGCTCTCCTGTGCCGTCCTGGAGAGCGTGCACCTCATTCTTGTTTGAAGTGTAGAGGTGGCAGTTCTGCAAATACCTTTCAATATTGATCTAGTCTGTGTTTTAACTTTCGGAGGAAGAAACACACTTGTTCCTGAGTGGTCATTCTCCTTTCACCAAAGTCAATTTGTGTCATTTGATAGTCTTGGTTCCCTTGAGCCTTCTCAACCCTGCCAAACCAAGATTCCATCATATAGAGCGGTGGTTCTCAACCTGTGCACTGTGACCCCCTTTGGCAAACCTCTGTCCCCTGAAATAGTCATAATTCATAACAGTAGCAGAATTATACTTAGGAAAGTAGCAACAAAAATAATTTCATGGTTGGGTGTCACCACAACATGAGAAACTGTATTAAAGGGTTGCATCATTAGGAAGGTTGAGAACCACTGGTGTAGAGGAATAATTTTTGTTCTGAGCATTGTTATCAACAAGACTTGGCCCATCCTATTCCCCCTCCCCCATTAGAATACTTTGCCTTCTCCTCTCTTTCCCCCATCCCCAGATGTTATATCCTCCCATAAGAACCAACCAAAGTGATAGCAGGTTACCTATACTCACTTTTAATCCTGCTGAACTGCCACCCTCCTTGGGATCACCAAACTTTTGTACTCATGAGGCGTCACTATACGTCAGTGGAGCAGCACGAAAGAGCTGACACCCACCCATGTGACCTTTGTCTTCTCATCTTATCCCATGCTGCTTTGCCCTGCCCTATTTAACACTGTAAACCGAATTCAAAAGTAAAATATTAATAACTTCAAGATGCTTTTAATCGGAATATTGAAACAAAGCCCGGCTGAGACTGAGTCTCTATGGAAATTCATAGGAAGCCCTGCTCTACTGTTCTGATAAGAATAAAACGCCTATGTGCATACATACTACAGACTACAAACTCTGTAATCTGTTGATTCTACACACATGTTAAACATCCCTGTCTTTGCAATTAAAGCTGACAGCACACAAAATAAAGAGGAGTAAAGTGGTAAAATGAAAACAACAACAAAACCAACCAAAGCTCTAAAGTCACATGGGTCAGGTCGTTAAGGTGCATACCTTATCGGTATTCTCCTTCTAGAGGAGTATCTCCCCAGAGCCTTGCTGAGGGGGAGGGGACCTTGGCAGTGCTATAAATAACACATACCAGATGGTGCCTTGGGACTCTGTCCCCTTTCCCATCATACCTGACTGGATGAGGCTTGGGCACAAACCAATAAATATGGCAGCACCCTGCAAGGGTCCTGTGCCTCGCTTTACCTATTCATTAGGGCTACTTCTTTCAGTTGGGCAATGAGATGGTCACTGAGAGGATGGGCAAATCAGGAATATACACAGAAGAGCAGACACAGAGTCAAACTGCATCGCATGCTTGGAAATAATGTGGGTAGATTTTAGACTCAGGCTGGTGTAATCCTGTTCTAAAGTCATGTACTCTGTGAACTGCCGCTGTCAGCCCCAGGGCTTTCTCTCCTCTTTAAACCCACAGAGCCCTCTGAACACTACAGACACACCTTATAGGATGTAGCTCGTATTGCCTTCAGACCTATTCCAGTACTCATATGGGATTAGAGGGTGCTTGAAGACCTTCTGTACCACGTATCCTCCACAGTGCCTGGAGTGGGATGACACTTAGGAACTAGTCAACCAACATTTGCTGAATCGGGGAATGAAAATGGTGAAAGACCAGTGGAGAAAAAAATTTTAATTAAGTGCATGTGGGATTTCTGGATTCCATCAATCATATGGATCTATGAGTTCCTTTAACAGGTGTATTTGCTGTGCATTAGGTCTTAGGTATACAAAGATTAGAAAGACACTACTTTTCTGCCTAAGAGGTACTAAATAAAACAGAGAGTCATGATCGTAGTTGCTGTGTCATGTTCGATAGTTCACTGCAAGCAAGGGCAGCTGAGGTAGAAGCACGGCCATCTTTGGTGAGGGAGAAGAAGGGCTGGAGTCCTGATCTGGGCTATGGTCTGCACATGTGATCTGCACAGCTGACTCCCAGAGAGAGGCTTTTGTGGTCTCTGTAGGGCATCTTTGGTCCACTCTGTAGATGAGAAAACAGGTTCATTTCCCCCCTCTTCCTCATCCAGGTAGTTCTGTTCATGGCATAGGCAAAAATCACTGTACCTGAGCTCTAGTATCATGTTTGAATATAAGAAATAATGAACGTATTTTTATGCACTTTTTGAGACCTTCCCAGCTAGTTGGAGATTTTCATTACCACTTGGGGAAAACAAGAGGTGAGCTACCCTACAGAAACCCCCCCTTAGGGAATCTGCATTTTATGCTTTCTTCTCGCCCCCCCCCCCAACATAATATTTTCATTAATTATTTGGAACAGGGTTAGCTGTAGATGTAACGGTCTTATTAAATAAGAAACACAGAGCCAAATGCAGAGTTAAAAGCCCAAGAGGTCAGAGCAGTAGCTAAGAGCTGAGACTAAAACCGCCTTCTTAACACCCGCTGCCAATGCCATCCTTTCCCTGAGAAAGAGAGCTACTTCCTGTGTGTCTTTTTATTGACTTTCTGTTCTGCCTTTTCATTGGTTGTAAATCCAACCACATGACCTCCTCGTCACTGCCTGTCTGTCTATACAGACCTCCAGGTCTCTATGGTTGGTATTGAGATTGAAGGCGTGTGTCTTCATCCTGGCTGTATCCTTGAACACAGAGATCTGCTTGTCATTGTGATCGGGGATTAAGGGCGTGCGCTACCACTGCCAGACTTCTGCTTTGGTTTGCTATTAGCTCTGACTTCCAGGTACTTTTATTTATTAACATACAAATAAAATCACATTTCAGCACAAATAAAATATCACCTAGTTAGCAAATGACAGCGGTATCATTCCTTTCAACTCCTGTGTCTTTAAACTTTCTGGATCTCTCCGGTGTTGGGCACCTGACCATGGTAACTGTCTTCCAGAATTGCACCTTGCTCAGATCTAAGACCAGAAAGGAGAAAACACAGAGATTAATGTAAGAAGATTATCCTGACTGTGACTGACACCCTTAGGGTCTTTAAGGAAAAAACACACTGCTTAATGGCCTTAGAGGGACTTAGCCCCAGCAGCTGGCTTCCATACCAAGGAGACCTGGTTTTCCCATCTTGCAGCTGGCCCTCAGACTGACTCCTCTGGGCCCCAGCTGCTGGGCCCAAAGGAAGGTGCAGACACAGGCTTTAACTTGCTGCCCTCTGCCTTGCATTGAACCTGGGCTTTGCATCAGTTCTGACTTCAGGTAATTACAAAACCCAAAACAACTCAAACAACAATAAAAAAAAAAAAATCCCAAAATCAAAACAAACAAACAAACAAAAAACCCAAGACTCTTTTCTCTCTCTCTTTGTGTTTTATTTTATACTTTAAAGTTCTGAATACTCAGGGTCTCCAAGAAGCCTGGGTAACACAAAACATTTGTCCAGCGCTGGTGATTTTACTATCTAAGCAGGTAGCCGGCCGGGTCTGGAGCTTCGCTGGGTTCCAGGCCAGAGGAGAAGGGAGATAGATGCAGCCGTACCGGGATCCCCGAGTGACTGCAGAGGCCTCTGTCACCAGCAGTCAGCAAGTGCGTGAACACAGCAGCCAGGCTGGCAAGGCAGAACGTTTACAAACCTTCCAGAACAGGAAGGCACTGGCCAGTGCCATGTGCCAGTCTCGAGGGCCCCTTTACAGAGCAGGGCAGAAAAGGCACCTGGAACAGCACATGCCTTTCTGGTAGCATCCTCTGGTCAGAGAAGCACCTTGCTGGGGGGGTGGCGCTGCTTCTGGGCAACACAAGCTGTTCAGGCCCTTTGTGCTCAGGGCTCACGTGACCCTCTCTGTGGACATTACATTTGGTGGTCAACTCCACCTCTCATGAATACTCTGAGCTAAGGGAAGCTGGGAATGTCTGGGTTGGAACAGACTCACACAGGCCAGGAACTTATTCCTCTCATTCTAATAGGTTAGGGACAGGAGGGTCAGCAGTGGGGAGGAAGACTGAGGACCTATGCCCTGCTCAGTACCTGTATGTGTTCATCCCTTGGGCTCCGCATCTGGGGCCTGGAAAGGTCAGCCTGAGAACCAGTAGAACAGGAATATAGGTGAAAATTCAGAACACAGGCTTGTAAGCCAGGACCAGCACTTCCAATCCCTCTGTCACTTCTGTCTGCATGGAATTGGACAAGGAACTTGGTTTCTCTAAGCATCTATGATCTGCACAGTAGGACTATGCTGTCTGGTGGTTTGTGAAATGCTGAGACACAGTTCAAAGTCACAAGATGCTGAAGGAGTTAAGAACTCCCTGCATGGTGGGTGCTAGATGAGCAAAGGACTCTTGGTCTTCCCCCATGAGTAGGTTCAAGGAACTTCTCTGTCCTCAGTGGGTATAGACTTCTTTCCTTCCTTAGTTTAAACGGGTCTTACTGATCCTAAAATACTCAGCTCAAATATTTTTCTTTCTGGAACACTCCCTGACCTCACTAGGTTGAACCAGTGCCCCAGTCCCAGGCTTCATAGTATGTTTTAGGTCCTACATTGTTTTTCAAATGATTTGTTAATGCATTTTTCTTTCTACGAGGTCATAAACTCCAAGGAGGGCAGAAGCTGTATTTTTTCTTTGTGTTTCAGCATCATTCATACTGTGCCAAATAAAAAAGCCCAGGATTAGTAGAACCGAATTCAGGGTCCAAGCTTGTTTCTTTCCACAAGTTGGGGCAAATGCCCCTGGAAGGGGACAGGGACAATGACATCAACTGCACTTTCAACACAGTAGGAGTCTGAAGGAGGCAAGCTATTCCTGTTTGGGGAGCCTGGGCTGGCAAGACCTGGGGCAGGGAGTGTAGATCTAAGCTACTTAAGGGAAGAGAGCAAAAGAGTAGAAAGGATATCAGAACTGTAATGGACCCATTATCAGTCTTTGCTGATTGAGCAAACAGTCACTACTTGATGGAGCATGAAAGCAGGGGTGTATTTGATAGAGGACAGCCATCTCCGAGAAAGAATGGATGCTGTGCAATGCTGTAGACCAGTTACGTGCAGCCTCCATTAGGGAGAGGCCGAAGAGGCGTCGGGTAAGAGTCCAGTTTTGGTTTGTGATCCCAGTTCTACCAAATGGACACTCGGGTGGGGGCTCTTAAAAACCCCAGTTTCCTGGCCGGGCGGTGGTGGCGCACGCCTTTAATCCCAGCACTCGGGAGGCAGAGCCAGGCGGATCTCTGTGAGTTCGAGGCCAGCCTGGGCTACCAAGTGAGTTGCAGGAAAGGCGCAAAGCTACACAGAGAAACCCTGTCTCGAAAAACAAAAACAAACAAACAAACAAACAAAAAAAACCCCCAGTTTCCAGTTCACTCAATGGAAATAGTCAATAGTGTCAATTATGCTGTAGCTGTAAGAGCTGAACGCATGGTCAATGGAGGAGCAGTTCTTGGAGCGCTCGGGACGTGGTTAAGTGCTCAGTAAATCGTAGTCAATATGGACACTCCACTGGTTATTTTTCTCATTGCTTGTGCCAAAATAAAGACAAAAGCAGCTTAAGGAAGGAAGAATTGCTGGGCTCATGGTTGAAGACAGATTTCAGTCCATCATAGTGGGGAAGGTATGTCAGAGGTCACGGTGGAGGGAGGCTGTGGCCAAGGCTTTTCCCATGGCAGTAGACCAGGAAGCGGAGAACAGGCAGGAACTAGAAGTGTGAATGACCTTCAAGAGCCCACTCCCTAGTGACCTATGTCTGCTAGCCAGGCCCCACCTCCTAAAGGTTCTACAGACTTAAACATAGCAATAATAAGCTGAAAAACAAGCATTCAAAGCATGCATTTGTAGGAAAAACATTTAAAACATAACATACATATTAGTCCTTTTTTTTTTTTTCTCTGAACATCCAAGGCCTGAGTCTGGAATCTCAGAGAATGGGGAAAGGAAGTTGGAGGAAGGGGATTCCTGAAATATAGGATGGCTGTGGACTAGGAAAGATCCACCTTACGCTTTTAAGGCTCTCAATGCTTGTCTTCTGTGGCCCTAAAGGAGTTAGTCACATGGAAAGGAAACAGCAGCATCAAGCAGGGTCCTGGAGTCAGGACTTCGGATTTAAATCCCACCAGTTCTCAGTTTTCTGACCTTAGGCAAGCTCCACAAGCTCTCTGGGACTCTGCCCACTCATCTGTCAAATAAAGGAATTGCTCGGCAGCTCCTTTTAGCTACCACGATCATTGATTCTAATACCGGCCAAATTGAGTTGAAACTATTTTCCTTCTTGTCTGCATTTCCTTGCTCCCCTGCCCAGCTGGCTGGGGGCTATCCATTGATTAATAGGGCCAAGCGAACCTCACTAGATAGGCTTTTCGTAAAGAGAACTGATGGGTGAGTAAGTGCAAGTTACATGGAAGTTTAAATTGAGTTTAAGAGCCCAGAGATTTCTGTAGTGAGGACAAGGTTGAGGGTGGCCGTAAGAAATCTATAGCTCCCCCCAGAAGGCAGAACATCACGGAGCCTGGGTGGGCTGTGGTCCTCTTCTAAATGTAAATAGAGACTGAGTAAGGAAGGAGTCTCCATCGTGGCCAATAGAGAGTCCAAAGTAAATCACTATGCTTGGTTACGCACAACCAGGAGCTGTCTGCTGGGGAGGGTGGGAGCTGTCTGCTGGAGGAGGGTGGAGGCTGTCCTCTGGAGGAGGGTGGGAGCTGTCTGCTGGAGGAGGGTGGAGGCTGTCCTCTGGAGGAGGGTGGGAGCTGTGTGCTGGAGGAGGGTAGAGACTGTCCTCTGGAGGAGGGTGGGGGCTGTCCTCTGGAGGAGGGTGGGGGCTGTCCTCTGGAGGAGGGTGGGGGCTGTCCTCTGGAGGAGGGTGGGAGCTGTCCTCTGGAGGAGGGTGGGAGCTGTCCTCTGGAGGAGGGTGGGAGCTGTCCTCTGGAGGAGGGTGGGAGCTGTCCTCTGGAGGAAGGTGGGAGCTGTCCTCTGGAGGAGGGTGGGAACTGTCTGCTGGAGGAGGGTGGAGGCTGTCCTCTGGAGGAGGGTGGGAGCTGTCCTCTGGAGGAGGGTGGGAGCTGTCCTGTGGAGGAGGGTGGGGGCTGTCTGCTGGAGGAGGATTATATATATATATATATATATATATATATATATATATATATATATATGCACACACACACATATATCTTTGTATGGCATTCAAAGGAAGCTAGAACTGCTATGGCAGATTTCAGATTTCAGTGCAATGTAAGGAAAAGCTGTTGGTAGCAGAGGTTGGACACTGTCCTTTGAAAGAAAGGCAGGGGAGTCTACTTTGCCTTCCATCTAGTCCTGTAAGTGACCTCTGCCATTGTAGCATGAAAGTGTCCATAGACCGGCTTATAATTTGCATAGCCATGCACAGTAAGATATTTCCGAAAACAGGGGTAGGTGAGATTGGGCCACTGTTTGTAGATAGCCATACCATAGGAACTCCATGAGTTGATGTCTGTGCCTCTTTCTTTCATTACCATCACAGGAAAGGCAGTATCTGAATAGAGGATCAAAAGTCAGTCTCTTTCTCTCTCTCCCTTTGAAAATTTTATACATTGTATTTTGTTTATATTCACCCCTCCCCATCCATCCCCTAACCATACCCACCCAACTTTGTGACCTCATTAAAAAAACAACAACAACAACAACAAAAAAACCAAAGCAAAAAAGCTAGGTGATGGTTGCTAATACCTTTGATTCCAGCAGCAGGGGCCAGAGGCAGGCCAATTTCTGAGTTTGAGGCCCTCTGAGTCTACAGAATGAGTTCCAGACAGCCTGAGCTACACAGAGAAACCCTGTCTCAAAAAACAAAACAAAAGCAAAAACCCATCTTGTGAAATTCCTGTTGGGTATGTGGTTATGTACCATAACATGTTCAACCCATGAGGGACCACACCCCTGTTAAAACCAATTCCCTCTTTCCCAGCCGTTATCGGTTACCAATGGCTTTTCAGCTCGGGGTAGGACTTCTCTTACTGGAGCAAGATTCTGTATCTCTACACTGAGTAGAATCTCTTGTTAGCTGGCCTGGTGGGACCTTTAAATAGTGAATGCCATAATACTCATGAAAGGTAAAACTAGGGAGAGGCCATGGAGTCCCTAAAGTGTCCACAGAGAGCAAAAGTCTCAGAAGGAGAAGATGGAGCTCACAAAACTTCAGTTATCCTGAGCATGCTGCCGCCTCTTCTCACACCGTTCTACTTTGTTCTTTCTGTGAGGGACAGAGTTTTGGAGTGTTTTCTGTTCTTGCAGTTTGGACGATCTGAAAGGGGATCTCATGGAGATAGTCGGTTTCCCGGTGTATAGGTAGGAGAAAGGTCTTTTCTTTTTTCTTTCGATGCTTTGGTTCCTTCTTAATCCTATTTGTCCAACATGTATGCACGAGCGCGCGCACACACACACACACACACACACACACACACACACACACACACACACACAGGGGCAGGGAGAGAGAAAGGAAGACATACGCACATACAGATACACATGCAAGTTTGTATGCACACACACACAGATATTCACAGGCATACATAATACACATTTTCATGTGTATGTGTTTAATACTGAACAGACACCCAACAATCCAAAAGTATTATCTGGTAGAGTAGAATGTGGTCAATGAGTTCGTTCATCTGTCCCCCCCCATCTCTCCATCCCTCCCTCTGTCTCTCCTTCCCAGGGGTTCCTCTTCATGGTTTGGTTCTCCAGAATACCATAGCTTTTTTTATTTGGTTTTCCTATTCATCTGTTCAGTTTTTCTAAACAATATAGCAAGACTTGGGAACAGGAGGAGAGATGTGGGGTGCTGGAGGGAATGTCAAGCACGCACACAACCAAGCTGCTTTCACGCAGCTCTAGACTTCCAGGTACTGCTGCCTCTGGAATTTTAAGACACTGGGCTTCTCCTGGGACTGTCACCATCTCCCTTCAGATCCCGCTGTGGGCCGTGGATACAAGTTCTCATAAAGTCACGTTCTGGAGGAAACTGGCAAGATTCAAGTCTTTATCTGATCATTCTCTGTCTATGGTCAGGAGCCCAGGAAGGCATCCTAGGGGACTTGTGCTGAATTATCTTTCACTCTGTGTTACAGCTCACTGTAGGTTTCCGAGACCTGGCCTGAGGGCCATGAATATTTCTCCTATATTAGCATCTGCTACGTTTCAGAGTAGAAATATGAGGGGAACGAGAGTCAGAACATTTGTGTTCAAGTCCTGGCCCTGACACTTAGTAAGTATGGTGCCTTGGGCAAGTCTCAGTCTTAGGAGAATCAGCCTCCCTATTTGTGAAATGTACATTTAAAAGTAAAATAAAATGATGCTGTTTCAAGTACAGTTACTTCTCATTCCTCATGGTAGCCATGTTCTGTACAGTTGGGAGAGCTGTGTTAGTAAATATTGAGACGTTGCGCCCCAGGGGAACACAGGGTTAGGTTCCTGCCAGCCTGAGACCATACCAGTTTCCTCATTCTATCAGTACATCTTACAGATGTGTTTTTGTTTAGACCTGGTGTTGATGACATGCTGTTGATTCATTAACATCAAACTCAACAGCTAACGGCACAGCAGCTCATGCTTGAATGGCGCCTCTCTGGCACACATTCTCTTTGTACAGCACACCACGCCTTCTTGACTCACAGCTCTCCAGCACCGTGTAGGAGCTCTTTTGAACAGTGGAATCACCAACAAAGGCACAGAAATGTGAGAAACATGGCACTAAATAGACTGCCAAAAGGCACTGGTGTGGGAGCGGAAACGGAGAGGCGGAACACACCCGTGTGCACAAACTCTATTTTGCTGTATCTGTGAAGGACCCCAAAGCATTGCAAGTTTGGATTTGGAGCATAAATTTCAGTAAATAGGAGAATATGCAAATACTGAATCTGTGAATGACAGGACAAGCCTTGCTTCAGAGACCTCTTGAGAACCCATTGCAAACAAGCTCCAATTCCTCTACCTTTTCTGTACCTCTAAACCCGCCCCTAGCTGAACAACACTACGGCACAGGCCTACAATTGCTGCTGCTTGGGAGAGTGAGGCAGGAGCTCAAGGCCTGCTTGGGCTTACAAAATAAATTCAAGGCAGACCTGGGCAATTTAGTGAGACCCTGTCTCAAAATAAAAAGTAAAAGAAGTTCTGGGGATGCCGGACAGTGGTGGCGCATGCCTTTAATCCCAGCACTTGGGAGGCAGAGGCAGGGGGATCTCTATGAGTTCAAGGCCAGCCTGGTCTACAGAGCAAGTTCCAGGACAGGCAGCAAAGCTACACAGAAAAACCCTGTCTGGAAAAACAAACACACACTTCTGGGGATATAACTTAGTGGTAGGTCCCTTGCCTGGTGAGAGTGAGATCTGTATCCAATCCTGAGCATGGATGGTATGCATGTAGGTGCCTGCTTCCCACCCCTTCTTGCTACAGCTCTGGACGCATGCCCATTCCCAGGCTGATTCTGTCACCTTCAAATAGCAGATGCTGTTCTTGCCTCTGTTCAGTGCAGATGCTAAGTCTGCTACTGAACCGCCGCCCTCGTCCCTCTCGAAGAGGCTACTTGTCACTTTTCCTCAAGGGACATCAAGAAGCAGGTGTTACAGTCCATGCATGTTGCAAGCTAGGACACTGGAGGCTGGGCAGCTTCTCAGCAACAGGAATCTGTTTCTCAGGGCATTAGAAGTTGGAGTGTCTGCTGTATCCTAGTCAGCCAGCTTTTCACTGTATTCTCAACCCAGGGAAGGGGTAAAGGAGCCCTATGGAGCTGGTGTCATAGAGATGCTAATCTACCAGGGAGGGGTCTGCAGCCCTGTTCAGTCACCCTTCCAGAGGCTCCCTTCACAACACTATTATTTTAGGGGTCAGGATTTCAATATATAAACTTAGTGGGGTACAGAGATGAGCACCCATGGGAAATCTTCCTGACAATATATGTATTTGCCTCAGAAGGAAAGGATTAACTTTTTAAAAATGATTTACGAAAGTGTGTGTGTTCATGTACGTGTGTCTGTAGGGTCATGTGTGTGCGTGCGTGCATGTGCACGTGGGGCCAAAGGCCAATGTTAGTGTTCTTTCTCTATCACTCTCCACCTTGGGTGTTGATTGATTGATTGAGACGGATTGTGTTACTGAACCTGGAGCTTATGGATTGGCTAGATTAGTTGGCCAGTGAGTTTTGGGGATCCACCCATTTCCCTCCTCCATTACAGTGACGTTTTATGTGGGTACTGGGGATCCAAACTCAGGTCTTCTGATTTCATAGTAAATACCCACTGAACCATCTCCTCAGGCCCCAAGAATAACTTTTAAATGTGTACCTAAGTCATGGGTCAAACAGAAGAAAAAGTTGTTTTTGGTTTTGTGTTTTTCCTATTTAAGACTCGTTTCTTTTTCTTTCTTCTTTTTTTTTTTCTTAATAATTCTCAGTCCCTGGTGAATGCTGTTGGTCATCAGAGTTTGAGAGAAATTTTATTGTAGCTGGAGATTTTCTGTGTCCAGCCAGCCAGCGGTTGGGACAAATCTCTCCCACTCTTGTCCTCCAAGTAAGCACACAGAGGCTTATATTAATTATAACTGCTCAGCCATTAGCTTAGGCTTATTACTGACTAGCTCTTACACTTAAATTAACCCATAATTCTTATCTATGTTTAGCCACATGGCTTGATACCTTTTCTCAATTCTGCCTTGTCATCTTGCTTCCTCTGTGTCTGGCTGGCGACTCAGCCTTCCTCTTCCCAGAATTCTAGTCTGCTCGCCCCACCTATACTTCCTGCCTGGCTACTGACCAATCAGGGTTTTATTTATCAACCAATCAGAGAAACACATATTCATAGCATACAGAATGACATCCCATAGCATTTTATTTTTTTCTAGTTTTAAAAAATCCAACATTTTGGGAATAGTCATTTCTAGGCTGTGGTTTCTAGTCTGGACCTGTCCTTTGATTAATTAAACCCTTCAGAATGTTGAGATTGGGGCAGCTACCACCAAAATGACACTTGATATCTGAGCCAACCCTGTTAGGTTTGAGAATGTAGGCCCAACATTCAACCTTCGTCACTCCAGGTCCCAGACTGAACTTCCCGGACACGGAGGAAGCAGTCAGTCCCATGAGTTTGTCTTCTGAGTACTTGTTGGGTTATCTAGATGTCCCTGATGGCTGTCAGCGCCCGTCTGTTCTGCTGCATTTTGATCGTGCATGCTCTCTTTCTGCCCGTGTTATGCCAGCCTCTCTGTGGTTCCAGGTCGTTTCCATGTTCGTCTTGTTATCACCCTTGGCTCACCTCCAGCTGTTCCTGGCTTCCTTTACTACAGGAACTGCCTTTCCTCCACCCCCAGCTATCTCGGGCAGCGCCATCTAACTCCAGAAGAGAGGAGTGGAAAGGGTTGTGGTGCTGAGATTTTAGCAGAAAAGGGTTTCCTGTCCCTGCTACTCATTACCACACAAGCTGTGTTTTCCTGTGCCCGGCTTATCCCCATCTTCAAGATGAAGGTGCTAGTTACATTGCTCCAGGCTTTCCCAGCACTCTAGTTCTGTGGTGCTATGACTCTTTGGAAGATGACACGATGCACCTCATTTATCTGCAGATGGATAAACTGCTGCTGCCTGGCTCTAGGCTCATGGAAAATGTATTCTGTACCTGCTCTATTGAGAAAAGTGTAAGATGCACATTTCCCAAGGCTTGGTGAGAGAACACCTAGGGAATGCTGTCAACAAAAATGAAAGGCCAAAGGGCTATCAGGAAAGGCTTCATTACATTGTTTTTGATGTTGATTGTTGGTTCAAAGACTCAGAGGCAATACAAGCAGCCAAATGCCCATGGACCACGGAAGAGAATGTTCCTTGATGTGGGGCATTTATAATTTGAAATGAACTGGAAACTGCAGAGATGGCTTAGCAGTTAAGAGTGCTTGCTGCTCTTCCAAAGGACCAGAGTTCAATTCCTAATATCCATGTCAGGTAGCTCCCAACTACCTGTAACTCTAGCCCCAAGGCATCTGATACCTTGTTCTGGCCTTTGTCACATCTACATGCATTTACAATGACACACATAGATATTAAATAAAATAAATGAACCACATTTGGTGATAATATTATGGTGCTGATGACAATGATTATGAAACGTATGCTAACTGTGATAGCAATGCTGGTGGTGATGATTGTAATTATGATGGTCAGGATAATTGTGATGGTGAGGGTAATTATAATTATTGTGGTGGTGAAGATAATTGTAATGGTGGTGATGGTAATGATATTGATAACAATAGTTATATACACAAAGAATATATTTTGAACGAAGTTTATGAACATCCTATATTACTATATTATTTATACAAATCACACTGTATTATCCAAAGTTATACCAATAAATAAAAACCATGCTATATAAGCCAAAAAACCCAAACATGCTAAGGGACAGTGGTAATGCTAATAATCACAGTTTTACTTGTATTTCCAGCTTACATACTGTTCCTCAGTTATGATAGTCTTTACTGTGACTTGGGCAACAACCTATAGGTGTTGAAAACATGGAAGATACCTCATGTTATAATGACATTGAGACTTGCAAGGGTGAAGCAACAGATCAACAGATAACTAAGAAAGGAATGGCAGAATTAATTCCGGGGGGCTTCTAGAGTGACTATCATGTTATTGCAATGTGTCTAACACAAAGGAAACAGGTTGCTTTCTCTTGTGTAGAAATGCATTTGTTTAATTTCATGACCTTTGGTTATGTTAAAGTTCCCCCAAATACTTTAAATCCAAAGCTTGCTCAATTTCCCCTCCAGTCCCCTGGATTCAGTGTTTTCCTATCTCAGGCAGACTCTGCCCTGCCTCTCCAGTGCTCATTCCCTGGGTCAGCTGAGACAGAGTTGCTGCTCTCTGGCCCTCAGTGAAGGCTGTGTTTGCTGTTGAGTTTCTTTTTGAAATCAGTGACCTTTGAAATTCTAGGCTTGCTTAGTCTGTGTTGCTGTGGCTACAGCCACCCCTGTGCCGAGCGGAGACATGGGTAGTCTCTCATGGAGAGGAGTCCAAGTCCTGGCTCCTTCCTCCCTCCGCAGTATTTTCATCCCCTTCCCGCAAGGTCACCCCAAGGGCTTAGACACAAATAAAGGTGATCTCAGTGCTCTTTGTCCAGGTTTCCACACTTAGGGACTTTATGAACTCTTTCTTTAAATCTTTCTTCCCATTTCTGCCTTGTCTCAGCTTGCTACCACGTGCCCTTCCGAGAAGCCCTCTGCCTATTTCATCTTCTAGGTCATTCAGAAGGTGGTTAATCATTTAGAAGGATGGGAGTTTTCTCTACCTGGAGAATGCTTTTTCCTGAACTCATTGAAAGTCTCTTTGATTTTCCCAAGAACTAAAAAAATAATATCTAGACTAAGTGGGAAAATATTCTGTGTGAGTAACATATTTATAAGCTCTGGGTGTTATGTCAAAATCCCCACATTGTGGGGAGGCCCGCTGGCTACTCCCTGTATTGACAGAGTGGGAGGCTGCCTGGATAGGACTTTCAACTTTGCTGGAAGAAGAAAAAAAAAAAAAAACCTCCAGCCTCCCATCTCTTAAGAGAATGTCTTGCAGTTTTCAGCTGCAGACATTCAGGTTAGTGTCAAGTATTTCTCTCTGTTAATGTGATGAGGTGAGAACCTCTTTTAAAATCGGAATCTTCCCAGGGTGGATTTCAGCTGGGATTGTTTTCAACTAGGGTAACAGTCTGGATGGGTTTCCCTAGGTGTAGCAGACACTGTTACTATTGCAGCCCTGGTGTTTTACCTAGTTCTTAGTGCCAGTAGAAGTCCGTCTAGCCTCTACCTAAGGTTTTCTGTGGGGAGAGGAGGCGAGCCGAAATGCCAAGAATTAATGTGCCACAGAAGCTGAGCTCCCCAAGGGTAACTGGGATCTGGTGACGGCATGCCCATTCTGCACCTTCCTTCCCACTCAGTGGGCTGGTCCTGATGCACTGCCTGGCTCCCAGACTTGTTCAGAGATGAGACCACAGTTTCCCACTATGGTCCTTGGCTTGATGACACACCGGGCATTGCTTCCTTTCCTTTACTGCGTCACTTCCTGTCTTCCCCCTGCTGCTTCCCAGGAATATCTCCCAAGCAACCTATTTGCAGTTTAATTCTGGCCTTGGGGCTGTTTATGGAGAAACTCAAGTGGAAAATACTGAGTAACAGCAAAACTAAAAGCATCAGAACAGTCCACGGGGCTGGGAGGACCCAGGTTCATCCCTCCGACTCCAGGATGTGGAGACCTGTTTTCAGAACCACGGCAAGGACTTAGAGGCAGTTAGTGGTTATTAGGTAGGAGAGGGATTCTGCTCTCCCCGAGGATCTATGGACAGTTAATGGTTGCTGGGGGTAGGGAGAGACATTTTTCAGTGGCCAGCTATAAATAGCCCCTGGGTCCTATTCTTGTAAGTAACCCTAATTAAACTAATTGGTTCACCATAAAACAAATGAACAAATAAAAGACATGAAAATAGAATAGGGAACTGGTTTTGGGGGGAAGAAGGGGTGGGTCAGTGGGAGTAGGAAGGGAGCAAAAGAGCATAATGAGGTTGGCTATGATCAAAACACATGCTATACGCGTATGAACATAAAGGAAACCTATTATTATATAATTAAAATATGCTAATTGCCTTAGTTTGGTTTCCTTTGCTGTGACAAAAATTCCCTGATAAAAGCAGCCATAGAGGAGAAAGTGTTTATTTGGCTCACAGTTCCGGGTTGCAGACCTTGATTGTAGGAAAGGAAAGGCTGTAAGAACTGGAAGCAGCCAGTCACACTACATCCTTAGACAAGAGCAGAAAGCAGTGAATCAAGGCATACGTGCTGGTCTGTGCTCAGCTTACTCTCTCTATTCTTAAACCATCGAGGGTGCCTTGCCTAGGGAATGGTACCACCCACAGTGGGTGAGTCCTTCTACTTCAATTAATGTCATCAAAATAACATCCATAGGCCAACCTAGTTGAGATAACTCATTGAGATGCTCTTCCCAGATTGTGTCAAGTTGAAAATTAGAACTATCACAATGATTAAAACAAAATTTTAAAAGGTCATTGCAAGGTTGCAGCCCCCTAAGAATTTGGGTCCAACTTCAGGCAGGAAAAATGGAGGAAAACTTCGAACGCCAAGACAAAGGCCAGACCTTCCACCAGGGATTTTGCTATATCAAATAGGAAGGGATGCCTTGGCAGGAGGTTCTACCTACACCTCTTTTGCTAGAATTAATGGTATGCCCACTCCTTTCCAAGCTCTAATGGGGAATTAAATGGTTCTAGCTGAGATAAGCCCTCTACCAAACAAACTGGGGTCCTAATAACAAAATAAAAAAGGAATACATATTAAGTAGGCAAATCTCAGTATTGGTCATTGCCTCCAAATTACGGATTTATTTGGTCCGTGAAGCTCAACATCAGGCCAGCAGCCAATGCATCACCTGGGAACTTGCTAGAAATGGAGGATGCCAAGCTAATCCCAGACCTGCTGAGTTAGAATCTACTTTCCAGCAAGATCCCCTTGCCAGATGATCTGCACAGACAATTCAATTCACAGACAATTGGAGAAGCATTGCCTTCCATCATTTCCCTTAATGTCAAAATGAACAAGGAAAACCTCTGATTCTCAGTATCCTTCCCACCGCCTTCTAGAGCTTTGTCAGTGGTAAATTCCTCTGAGTGACTAAATAGGCCATATCAGCTCAGGGTTCCTCTCTAGTCCCTCAGGATCCAAGTGACACCCATCCTCACAACTGATGCCATTCTGCACCACAGCCAGTTTTGAATGCGATTGTTCTCTTGAAAAGAGGACTCATCCTTATTCCATCCTCTCCCTTTGCTTTGTTTAGTTGAGCTAAGTTAAACTTCCCTGCTCACTCCTCTCTACTTTCAACTTTCTTCCTCCTTGGCTACCCAAAATAAAGTCATTACCCCAAGCTACTGGGTAGACTTTCCGGATTTTTTATAGTATCCCTTTACTATTTATTTATTTTCTATTGTTCATTTTTCTAGCATTGTTTAAAAATGGTTATCCATTTGAAAAGGTAGAAAAAGGTAGTGTCAAAATCTAAATGTTTGCAGGCAGCAGGCTTCCTTCTGGAAATACAGAAATGCATTGTGTGCCCAGATCAGAGGCATGCTGCTATGCTTAAGTGATGTGCTGGGGGCCTGGACCCTTGGGCACTGGTCTTCCTCTCCAGTCTCCCCTCAGCTCTTATAGCCCTTAAATGTGTTTATATCTCAGTCCACGTGGGTGAGAGAGAAGATTCCATGGCCTGCCAGTTGCCTCTGTCAGTAGCTGATAGGAGTTAGAGGAGGTTAAAAAAGAACTGGAGAAGAACAAAGCCAGTACGTGACAATAAACTTGTATTATTTGGCCTGTTAAAGAAGAAAACAAGCTGGGCGGTGGTGGCTCATGCCTTTAATCTCAGCACTTGGGAGGCAGAGCCAGGCGGATCTCTGTGAGTTCGAGGCCAGCCTGGTCTACAGAGCGAGATCCAGGACAGGTACCAAAACTACACAGAGAAACCCTGTCTTGAAAAAAATAAAAAACAACAACAACAAAAAAGAAGAAAACAAGCCCATCTGAGAGTCTCTATATGCAAAAACAATGCCTAGAGATCTTAAAATAACCCAGTGACTATTTTATGCTCTCTTTGACAAGAGGGTCCAAAGTATTCAGGTAGTACAAGTTCAGAAGCCGCACATAACAAAGTAAATGTTCTTAGAAAGGCATGTTAGCACAGGGATATAAAGAATTAATATGGAATTTTAATCAGTAGAAAATTATAGGTTCAAAAGTATAGGCCACTGGTAGTCACAACACAGGGTGACCCAGATAATTGATGATAATAAAGCTAAACAGCAGCTTATATTTTTAGAAGGCAGAAGCCACAGCTCCTAAGAGCCTCACCAGTTCATAGTAGCTGCAATAATCTTGTTCTAGTCAGTAATCCTTTGAAAGGGCTAGAAAGATGGCTCAGTGGTTAAGAATACTGGGTGCTCCGGCAGAGGGCATGGGTTTGTTCACTACTCAAATGTTGGCTCACAACTGCCTGTCACTCCACTCCTAGGGGATCTGGCAACCTCTTCTGGCTCCCATGGACACCAGGTGTGTATGTGGTACACAGACATACACACAGGCAGAACACCCATATGGGCAGTTAACGAGGCAATTCCACGGAGTTTATCTGATAGTCAAAGAGGTTTATTTTGTGGCGACTTACAACCAGCAAAGGGATTGGTTATAGGATCCAGGAGGGGTGAGGTGCAGTCCAACGTGGTTCTCTGGAGAGCTCTGACTTGATCTGTAATCCAGCCACTAGGATCATGAGGTAGCCAAGAGAGTGGGCACATAATCCTCTCAGGTCTTAAGGGTCCAAAGAGGCCATGCCCCAGGGGCAGGACATAGGCAGGTGTAGCAGTTACCTGCTGCCTCATTAGGGGCAGTGCTTCAAGGTTAAAGCTGGAACAGCTACCCACTACACCCATCCACATCCAATAATGGTGATGGGGATGATAAAGGAATCCTGGCAAGTGGTGTGTGGATTCAACAGTATCACTCATCGTAACACTGAAGACAAGGATTGACAAGGATGCTTCTTTGTCCAGGTTGCCAGAGTACAGATGTGTCCAGTTGTGCGCGCACAGTAGGACTGTAGCAGGCACAGTAGATAACCCGGCTTTCCTGTGGACACCAAGTGAGGCTCCCCTTCCAACTCTAACCATGAGTTATTTTTAGTGTAAGAATACCAAAGTTTAGGAAGGCGAGTAGCTCACGTTTGAGTTGTTACTGTTTGTTACCTGGAAAAACATCAGTTCCCTTTAGGGGTTCTTCGTCTCCTTAATAAAAGAATTTAGAAAGGGACTCAGGAGGAAGTTGGAGGAGAGTTTTATTAGAGTCTTTGAGGAAAATACAGACTAGGTAAAACTCCTGGCAGCTGCCAAGAGGAGAGTAGAGAAAGAGGGTTTTTTGTTTTTTTTTTTTTTTTTTTTGCTTTTTTTTGTTGTTGTGTTTTTTTTTTTTGTTGTTGTTTTTGTTTTTGTTTTTTAGCAAGGCGTAGGATAGAATGATAGCTTATTCAGAAAGGACAAGTACTCCCAAGTATGGAAGTGGGCTAGTGAGCTACAAAGAGGCCCCCACAGCATCTTACCGTGCTGTTCATGTACGTTCTTTTTAGAGCTCCACCCTCCCCCCACGTGTGTTTTCCAGGCTTGGTTTCACCCAGTGCTTTGCTTGTTAGGTGATGCCAGGGTTAAAGAGGGGCTTCTAACCCTCCTCCGCAAACTGGCCACCCTCACATGTCAATCATGATGTAGCTGCTTTCTGTTTCCACTTCCCTATCAACTGGATACCGAGTTACACCTCTCTTCCAACACCAATCCTATTTTTTTTAAGTTTGACATTAGTTAATAAGGTGGCTAGCTCAGGTCTTTTAACTTCATGAAGGCAATCTAGTGTTCCCTGTCAGAGAGGGAGGGAGACCTCTTGCTTTTTTTGCTGGGCTTGGAAACTCCTGGATGTAGAGGCCACAGGGACAGACTGGAAAAATGCTCTGCTTTCCTCAAAGGAGCCTCCTTCATTATGTCAAGCTGCTGGAGCCCGGCGCGGAACCCACCAGATGGGGTCCCTAGGTGTGCCGTGCTGCCGGGGCTCTTACTTCTCTGCGAACTTGCCTTGATGTAATGTGACTTACAGGCGTGAAACCCCAGTGGTGCTGGAGGTTCATTAGCTGAGTCCCTGCAGGCACAGGGGTAGGGGTGGGAGATGGGGGAGGCGGAGCGGGGGCAGGGCAGTGGGACAGGTTCTGAGAGAACCTTCCTTAATGGGCTGGGCTGCTTTACTCTTTGGCCTAAAGGCCAATTTAAAAGCAGTTCAGTGGTTCTGTCTCTTCACACCACCTTTGACTCTACTATGGGAGGCTGCCTGTGGACCTCCTGTGTTCCCAGACTACCATTCTAAGTGCTTTGCTTTGAGTAGTGAATGATGCGCGGTTTGCAAATAGGGTCATTCATTTGCGACCAACCATACTCTAGGCTCTAGGGGAAAGGCCTACTCACATGATTAGGTGTGTGGGTTGGTGAAGAGGAATTAGAAACAGGGCAACTCTCTCCCACAAGAGTAGGAACTAGTGAGCAGTGTAACCAGGGAAGCAGATGCCACCTGATGGCCTTCATGCTGTGCAGCTCAAGTGTGGTCAGGGCTTCCCAGGTTCCGTGGGGCTGGAGGCGGACTTGCCCCCTGGTAAGGGAGTCCAGAGCTGTCATAGCACCACCCCTCATAGGTAGAACAATCTTGTCATTATGCTCTCATGTCTTATTGTAGGAGAGACTGGCCAGGCTGTAGAAGTTCCCAAGGTTCTCCTCCTCATTCTAGGCTCAACATGTACATATTATCTCCTTCCTTCAGAATATCTTCTATAATATACTCAGGGATAGTCAGTGCTGTTCCCACTGTCACAAAAATGCATAGTTACCTTTGAAGATTCCGAGTAGACACAGTTTAGTACTGTTTGTTCCTCTCAGGTATTCATACAAGCACATTTAAGTAGTCATAGAGACAGCCAGGTGGTTTAACAATTGTTCCAGCCAGGCCTTACCATTTGATTCTAAGCAATAAGCTTCTGTCTTCCATTTGAGATGTCTGCATGGCCAGACAAGTGCATGAGAACTGATGTGGCATGAGAACTGATTGGGAGACCTGACCTAGCATGGAAGTATAAATCTTAGTGTGGGAGCCCACAAAAGCTTCCTAGTGAGATCTGAGCTTGGTTTACACAGCAGGGCTGCATCAGGGGATGGCATGACCACGTGCATGGTTACCAGGTGTCTGGGATGGTCTTCACTTGGCTGTGCTGGGGGGAGGTCTTTTGCTCCATCCCTTGGCATTTCTTTAAAAGCCCTTTAGTAGAGACAGAAGGGGCCGGTGGGTTTTGACCCAGGCCCTCCCAAGGCTATGCTGTGTTTCTGTGTCTTTTCTCTATATTTCTATCTACATATTCCTCATTTCTCCCTGCTCAAGAGTACCCTGGGGGAAAAAGTCAAGGCAGGCCCCTCACATCTTAGCAAGGTAAGTGTTGTCGTTCAATCAAAAGGCATTTTTCTCATGGTAAGTTCTAGTGTCAGGCTCTAGTGTCAATGAGTTTATTTTGGTTCATAGTTTAGAGTCCAGCATGGTTAGTGAACTGAGGCCGCAGGAGCTTGAAGCAGTTGCCCACATTGTTTCCACAGTCATGAGACAGAGAACAAGAAAGGCTTGCTAGTGCTCAGTGCACTTTTTCCATGTTACACAGTCTGGGGTCTACTGCTCAGTATGGTGCCACACTGTCTATGGATCTTCCCGTACTGATCACCATGATCAACATAATCTTCCCACTGGCCCATCTCTTAGGAGATTATAGATTCCATCAAGTCGACAACACTAACCATCACAATGAGGTGTTAGGATCAATCTCAGAAAGTCAGAATCAACCCAAGATTTTCCAATGTCCTTTCTACAGTGCCACTGCTTTGGAGGTGCTAGGTGCTAGCCAGGGAAGAGCTGAGGAAGAAGGCCTGGGCATTCTTGGTCCATCAGCAGTTCCTCCAGGACTGGTGCTCTTCCCCAGCATTGCCCCACATAAGCATCTTCGGGTCTCTGGTGCCAGCGATTCTAAAGCTCTAAGCCAGCATCATGACTGTTCTTATGCTCACTGGGAAACCCTACTGTGAACTCTGGTTTTACTGCCTTCGAGGTCGGGGAGATGCTGTGTGTCAGGATAGGAAGTGTCAGAAGTGGTGCTGAGCTAAGGCTCAGCTGTGCTCTGTGAATCTGAGAGTCGGAGACAGGCCTGGACTTAGGGGGCTCTGGGGAGACAGAGCTCACACACAGAAACAGCGAGCAAACAAGCTTGGGTTTGAAGACTTTTGCAGATATTTTCTCCTTTCCCAAAATGGTTTTGAAAACTAGTCAGACCCTGTAGCCTTCTGTTGAAATTTATGTCCGTATAAAAATAAAAAAAAAACTCCTTTAAAGAAAAATGTTTCTAAAAACCTAATGTTGCTTTTCAACCCAGGGCTGACCGCCTTATTTTGAGCAACAAACTCATGCCTTCAATTTGAAGTGTCCATATATTATTGCCTGACAAGGGCAGGGCAAGGCATAAATACTGATTGGGAGATCTGACCTGCTGATGGAAGCTTGGAGCTTATAAATGTAAGATGTAGTTCAATTAAAAGATATATTTCCCAAGGCAAATTCCACGGCTAGGTTCAATGCTAGGGTTTTCGGACCCCTCCCATGAAACTGGAACAACATAAGACCGTACAATCCCAACCCCCCTCACTGTGGTCTTTTTGGGAGGAGCTGGCCATATCAGTGTGATAAGAGATGATAGTCAGGAGGCACAGAAATCAGAGAAAAGAATGATTATTTTTTGCTGGTGATAGAGTTGTGTGTGTGCACTTGGGAAATCCAAGACAAACCACGGTAAAACAGTTACAGCAATGAGTGTTTCCAAAAGTGAAGGCTGGATGCAAAATTAATATAGGAAAATCAATAGCACTCTGATATATAATATGAATAACCGCTTATAAAATAAAATGTATTTGACAGGAAAAATCTCATTTACAGTAGCAAAAGAAATAATATAAGCTTTATAAGAAATACTCAAGGTCTATATGAATAAATTATTAAATGTTACTTGAGAACATTGTTTTAAAAAAAAAGGCTTCTTGTGTTCGTAGGTAGAAAGACTCAGTACTGTGAAGAGGGCCAAGCTCTATGTTAATTTGTACATTTTAAGTGATCTCAATAAATCATTTGTTTGAACCAGTTGAGTCAGTTCTGAGATTCATACGGCAAAATGAAAGGACTGAGAATATATGGGGAAACTCTGAACAGGATGATTAACTGTGAGGAGGAAACAGCCATTCTACTTATTCTAAAGGTGTATCATGACACATGGTGTGAGGCTGTTGGGGGGCGGGGGCAGGCAGATGGAGCTCTGTCACCGATGGGGGAATCCGCAGAGATTTTCCAAATATGGAAAAAAAAAAACTATTGTAAAAGAAGTGTGGTGTTTCTAATCGGTAGGGAAATGGTTCGAGAGTTTCTATGGTAAGGGTGTATGTATATATGTATGCGTGTGTGTGTGTGTGTGTGTGTGTGTGTGTGTGTGTGTGTGTGTGTGTGTGTATGTATGGAGGATAGAAGCTGAAATGGGCCTCTGCCTCTGTCACCATCCACCTTCTTTTTTGAGGCAGGGTCTCTCGTTTCTCTGGAGCTTGCTGTTTAAGCTGTATTGTACACTGGCTGGAAAATGGCTCAGTGGTATCCTCTTGTTCCTCATCCTCCACTTCAGTTACGGACATGTGTAGCCGTGCCTAGCTTTTGCCTGGGTGCTGGCAATGTAGTAAACTCAGGGCCTCATGCTTGCAAAGCAGGCACTCTGCTCACTGAGCTATCTCCTCCTCTCCCTGGGAAGTATATTATTATTGTTGTTGTTGTTGTTGTATTGGGGCAGTGAGTTCCAGGTGTGAATACGGTTTTTAAAAGGTTGAGGCCAGGTGTGGTGAGGCATGCATATTATAGTCTCAGCTACTCAGGAGGCTGAGGCAGGGTGAACTCAAGTTCAAGGGCAGTCTGAACAACGTAGCTAAAATAGCAAGATATTAACTCAAATTCAAAACTGAAACTGGATTGCAGTTTAATTATTTACCAAAAAAACTCTGGATTGGAAATCCCCAAAAATAAAAATTCATGAAAATTCTAGAAGAAAATATAAGATGAAATTTAAGATGTCTTTTATTCATATACATACACACACACACACACACACACACACACACACACACACACACACTCATACACACATATCTCCCAGAATCCTCTTAAGTTATTACTATTTATTTGAGTTACAAAAGCTTGTGCATGGTAAGATAAAGTAACCAAAATAAAGAGAAAAATGCGCCCATTTTATTAATATATAAAGATCTCCTAGGAATCAAACAAATGAAGATAAACAGTAAGTACACAAACAGGGGCTTTGCAGAAAAGATGACACAGCAGACTTTTCCAGAGCAGGAAACCATTCAGTTTATCATAAGGAGAGAAGAACTTGAAGTGCAGTGGAGCTAGAACTATCAGACTTCAATGATCACACACTCTGACGAAGATAGGAGAAAGTAACTTCTCCCAGCTATGTACATCATCAGATAATAATAATAATAATAATAATAATAATAATAATGATAGCAAAGACTTTTTAAGAAACTACTTTATCAATAAGTGCTGGTTGAATACATATGGGACAGTCATAAATTGAGATGAAAGGTTGTGTGTGAGTGCTGAGATTAGGCAGTCACAGAGATATGCTGTCATATTTAGAAAAGTGACAGATATTCATAGCATACTACTAATTTGTGTGTGTGCATATGTGTGTGTGTGTGTGAAGTTCTCTATCAACAAATCTCAAATATTACAGCATCAAAAAGCTCTTGTATTCTTAAAAGTTACCAAGATATAGAGATTATCTTAGGAGGTTCTAGAAAATTCAACATACATAAACATGCATTCCACTAACTGTCAGCTTAATGATACCATCAAATGGCATGTGGCTTCTGAAAAACTCTCCTGTGTGTCTGAGAGAGAATAAACATAAAGTAGGTGAATGGTGTATGGGTATTATTATGAAAGCAATTTTGACCCTTGTAGATTCCTTAAAAGGGTCACAAAGACCCCAGACCTCAGAAGTCCATATACTAAGGGCTGCCAACCTACACCTTGGTGGTTATCCTTGCACAGTAGAGGTCTGCATGAGTATTTCTGAATGGTTAAGAATTATTGCCTCTGGGAAATTAAACTTGGAGGACCAGAGAACCCTGCTGGGAGGAAGATGTACTTTCTACTATAGAACCTTGGTAGCTTTTCAATGCTATGCCCATGACTGCATTCTTAAAAAATAAACCCAGGGTTTCTAAAAAACAAAAAATGAGTTGAAATGCAAACAGAGATTTATGGTTGATAGATTAGTCTGAGTCATGGACAAAGATGATGTACACAGATATTTGTTGGAGCAGTATATATAACATCTAAGATTTGCAAACAACCCACATGCTCCAGAATAGAACTTGGTTAAACAAATGATGGTACAACTGTATGTTGTAATTCTATGGAGTCATTAAAAATCATAAATCTGTAGAATGTTCTGTGATATGGAAAAATGTTCACAATATAACGTTAAGTTTAAAAAATAGCATGGGACATAACTTTGCATGAGCCAAATTATACCAATTTAAAATAATACTGGAAGGATATATAGCAAAATTTTAAGTCATTAGTTTTGGGTGGTGAGTGTGTGGGTTATTTATATCGCTCTTTAAATATATTTATGAATTTTCCAAATTTCCTGCAGTTAATATGTATCACTTTTCTTATAATCAGAGAACAAATTCTATAAAATATAAAGTTGAAAAGACTTTTTTCCCAGGGCTCTTTCTCCCCATGAGCTTCTTTGGGAACAATGGATCTATCTCCTGGGGTACCCTCTCTCTGGCTGTAGCCTATAGTGATGACCATTAGCTTGGCAGATTTGGGAGTGCATGTGGTACCCACTGCAGTGTACTGGCCTGCAGTGGCTGGCTTGAATAAGGGAAGCAGAGGAACAGAGATTGAGAGGTGGTATAACCAGTTACTACAGAACAAATCCATCCCAAAAAGTGATGCCACCTAAAGTAATAATAAATATTTGCTTGTTACCTCCCAGTTATGTGAGTCAAACATTTGACCTAACTATGTAGTTCTAGCTCAGGGTCTCTTCTGGAGCTACCGACATCAGAAGGCTCAATCAGGGCAGTAACATCCACCTCCTAGGGGGCTTAGTCACATGTCTGATAAGTTAGGGAAGACTGATGCCAGGAGTTCTGGGCCACACAGGCCTTCCAGAGGGCTTCTTGGATTTCTTTACTGCAAAGCAGGTGGCCCTTCTTCAGAGCAGGTGATCCAAGACAGACAGACAGACAGACAGACAGACACAGACACACACACACACACACACACACACACACACACACACACACACACACACAACCCTTAAGGCCAATCTCAGAAGTCCTTTTTCTACCTGTCGTTTTGGTGACACTGGTTAGCCTTGGTCAATATGGAAAGGCAAGGTACAGTGTTGGAAACAGAGGACAGTGTTTTTAGAGCTGGTTAAATGATAGACATTTGCTTTTCAAAACAATGGGCAAGGCTGCTGGGTTTTGCTAGTGTCTCTAGGGCCAGACTTTCTGGATTAGTGGAAGGTTTGAGATTCTGCTTTGTGGGGTAGGGACTTGTTGACAGGGCCATTCTGAGACTGCTAAGCTACCAGGAGACATCTCACGGGGTTGGGGACTTGAAAAGAGAAGGCTGTATGGGAAAGCTTTTTACTCCCAAAGCAGCATAGCTCTCCTTCTTGACAAGGCTTATCTCCCATGGGCAGATGGCCCAAGTACTAGCCACCCTGTGTCCTGGATGCCTTGTGTCATCCATGCTTTAACTTTGTTTCCTACACAGCTTAGAAATATCTATGCAACACAAACATTGTAGCATCCAAACTAATTCTCCCAAATCACTTCCCGTGTGCTTCTTTACACATAGAAATCAGGCTGTATGTCCACATTGGTGGTTCCATCAAGATGTCACCATGGACATAGGTTTCCCCAGAGCCAGGGAAATCTACATAAGCTGGAAGCAGTGGACACTGAGGCTCTGTCATCGTTGGATGGCCACGACCAGCCCCGGATGCCAGTGTGGATAGATGGAGACACTCACATAATAGTGTCTATGAAACTTACATTGATGGAGAGTCAGGAAGTACCAGTGAGAGGGTAAGGGTAAGGGTTAGCTTGTCTTGGTTTGATTGGCCAAGGGCAAAGCCTATCCCAAGTTTTCTCAAAGTGCAGTATGCACTAAGAGATCACAGGTCTCATGGAAAGTATCAGCTGTCAGAAGAGGGTACATGTTAGCCTTCTACTGTTAAAATGACTCAAGTGTAAGCTCTCACATTCTTTATACGTCTCTATTCAGAGATGGGAAAGATAATCCAAGTGATTCGCTTTAACTGGGGTTGGATCCTGTTGTGAGCCTCTGCTCTGATCAGCCATGGTGGTGACCTGGGACTCCCACAGTAATTAGTGATTACTGCCACCAGCTATGAACACAGTCAGAAAGGGAAAGGGAAGGAAAGATAAGCATTAGTTCCATATTCCTAAGAGTGAAGACTAGGATTCTGTGTGTTCAGAGCATGGAATCAAGGAAACTTGTCAATGTACAATAGGTCTCAGGGGAAGAATTATGCTTGGGGTGGGAGTCTCATAAGAACAAAGGTAAGATATTTCCTTTTGAGAAATTTAGGAGCCAGAACTGAGATTTATTTGCCACCCAAGCATGAAACCAGAGTTTGGATTCCCAGAATCCACATAAAAACTGGTCATGACACGCAGTGGTGATGTGGAGATAGGTGATTCCTGGTGCTAGCAGCCCAGCTGGATTGATGAGCTACGGGCTCAATGAGAGATCCTGTCTCAAAAATTAGAGTGTAGAATGATCAAGTAAGACAGACAGTCAACATCAACCTATGGACTCCATACACATGCACACACCTTCTAATCCACCCCGGACACAAGGAAATTTAGAAGCAAGTTATGTCACAGCCACAGAGGCAAGACAAAATAGGATCCATTCATCAAATTAAAAGTAGGATTCAGAATGAGAAGGAGTTAGTAAGACAGTTGAATTGATACTGGGCATCTGATTTCAATTTTTCCAAAGTAGAACTAAGATTGGATTCCAAACCTGCTCTGGGGTGAGTCAAAGGCTGTCAGTCATCCAGGGTCTGGATAAGAAAGCAAGGCAGGCACAGCACAGATGTGAAATGATGGATCAGATCAGACTGGCTAGTGGGAACTTCATTTGATCATTAGGATGGCTAGAGCAGGTCAATTGGATTTAGTCCATTGCTCAGAGATTGACTTGCTTACAGTCTGCGTGATCCATCATGTAGAAACAGCAAGCTCCAGGGCCCCAATGCCTTCTTGATGCCACTGAAAGTCACAGGCCAGGGCTCTCACCTTTCTTGTCTGGAAATTAGAGAGAAGTAAATAGAAGGGATGTTGTGTGTTGGTTTGGGGCCCTTTGAAAGATTCTCAAGAAGGTTACGTTGATAACCAAATTACCCCCAAAGGTTTCTCTTTCATCTTCCTCAACCAAAACAGACATTTTAAGAAGGCAAGAACACATTAGGATAGGAGACAGTGATAAGACCAGCACTCAGGAGTTACAATAATAGCTCGCGCCCTTCTTCCCTAATGTATTGGTCTTCTGAGAAGCAAGGATTATTGTGAGAGGCACGGTGAATGCTGTTTGCTTTTATCTCGCTGTTTGCCTTCTCTTCGGTAGATGGGAAGTTGTTTGTAGTTTCCCAGAGAGTGCTGTTGCTTTGGTGTTTGGAAAAGGTGTTTTCTGTGCCTGTGTCATCTCTGCGTGCTATCTTGGGAGAGATGACACCCCAGTGACGTGTGCAAGATGGCAAGCATGTTTGAGAAGCTGCACTTTGCAGTGGTGGTTGGGCTCTGCCGATTGGCTGTGGATTCATAGCGAATTAATTAAGGGCATTTTTCTTCTCTGGAGGGTCTGGCCTTATGGACCCTTCCTACTCTATATTATCCTCTTTCATATCTTACCCTTCTCAGAGGTCAGTAAAGCTATTTGCTAGCTATTTCGGACTCTTGATAGCACTGGCCACCTCATATAGGTTAGAGTTGTGTGTGTGTGTGTGTGTGTGTGTGTGTGTGCACGCGTTTCACTTAGAGTTTATGAGTGGATAGGACGTGTGCTATTTATAGGCTGGAGTATTTGCTCATTGGTGTATGACCCTTCACAACTTTGCAGTAGTGGCTACCCCATCAGCCTGGATCCCTGAGTGACTGGTGATCAGAGCCCAGAGGTAGCCAGGCACTATGAGATGAACATATTTCATTGCTTTCTAGCTACTGAAATTTGGGTGTTTTGTGTTTCAGGGATCAAATCCTATAAAACCATTAAAAGTTATATCTGCCGGGCGGTGGTGGCGCACGCCTTTAATCCCAGCACTCGGGAGGCAGAGCCAGGCAGATCTCTGTGAGTTCGAGGCCAGCCTGGGCTACCAAGTGAGTTCCAGGAAAAGGTGCAAAGCTACACAGAGAAACCCTGTCTCGAAAACCAAAAAAACAAAAGAAAACAAAAAAAGTTATCTCTGATGAAAAGATGATTCTCATTCCAGTAAGTCATCTTTTAGTATTTTCCTCCGATATTTTTGGATTATTTGTAACTTTTGCTTAGTGGCGGCATAGGCATGGGTGATTGAAATTTAGTAGTTGAATGATCCCGCAGTAGTAGGAATCTCGACTTGTGTGTGTTCATTTGTGCGTGTGTATGTAGAGACTAGAAGTCAACACGGCTGTCTCCATTAATTATTTTCCACTTTGTCTTTGCAGATACATACAATCTCTTACTAAATCTGGAGCTCACCGGTTTAGCTAGAGTGGCTGGCCGGCAAGCCCCAGGCATCTTTCTGTGGCCACTTCCTAGGCTGGGATTGCAGGGCCATGACACGTCACCTGACTTTGGGGCCCCCAGAATCAGAAGCCTTACGCTTGCCTGACAAGCACTTTACTATCTGTGACGTCTCCTCAGCCCCTCAACCTGAACTTTTATTTGCCAAAGCATCTTTCCTCGGCACATCATACCAAGCAAGCCAAGCACACAGTAGGTGCTTAGGAAATACTGACTAAGTTGATACTGAATGACCTTCCTTACCTCTTACCATAATAAGTATTAGAAGATAGCTTAAATGACTGGCCACCAATAGCAAGCTACAGAAGTAGGGTTGTGGATTGTCTATGGGCTAAGACATGCTTTTAGGGAAATTTGCCCCACCCCCTACTCTATTCAGTATTACATTGATCTTATTTCCAGTTCCTTTGAAAATTTAGTCTCCTAGTATCTATTGGCTCTTGTCCCTGGTGTAGGATGAGCCCTTGGGTCACTTGGAGACCACTTCATGGGCTTCTCAACTGATGTATTAAAGGCTGTACCATCTCCTTTTCCTAATGTGCTAGGAGCCAGCTAAATCAAGGCTTCTCAAGGTCCTACAGCCTCTAAGACACAAAGCTGTGGTTCCAGTCCAGTTTCCTGAACACAAATTGTTGTTTTATTTGGAGATGTCCTCAGGGTCCTAATTCCTTCTTTTAAAGGTTTGTTCTTTGACAATTTCATATATGTACATAATAAATTTTGACCATATTCACCCAAGTTGCCCTTGCTTATCTCTTCCCACTCTCTCTGGACTCCTTCTTCCCAAGTCTCCCTCCACCATTTATATCTTTATTTACTGACTCTCCAACTCAACTTCCATGTTCTATGAAACCCTCAGGAAGTTGTCCCTGGCTTACTCTTGCAGCTTTATGACTTTCATCTATTATATCTCAACCCCACTGGTCTTGTACTGCCCTTTGCATGTGGAAACATCTTCTAATCTCACAGACTTGCACTGATATTCCTGAGGCCGTTCTCTTTTAGAATATTTTCAAGATTATCCCTCCCAACACATGAGGACTTTCTGGCCATTTAGCTTTCTCAAAGATCACTCCTCTGGCTAGTTACCTAGATCTATTGCAGTATCCCAACCCACACCTCAAACCATCCTTCATTGAATGACCTTATTTTAATCTCTTCCTATCTGTCATTGTCTGCCTTTGCATCATGGGAATATAAGTATCTGGAGATGAAGGACTCAGTGTATCTTCTTCAAAGCAACACCCCACGATACAGGCATCATCCTGTATACATTACGTACTTAAGAAATGTTTGTTGACTAAATGAATGTCCAAGGTCTGTAGGTCTCAATCCGATTTTATAGTTGTGAGATGTGCTTACTTCAATTCTACCACTTGGATTTAAAATACTGCTGTTATTATTGCCTTCCTTCTAGAGAGTTCAAAGCCCACCTTGACTGAATTGTCCATTTATTTGTATAGAAAAAATTAGGAATTCCACGAAAAGGATCATTCTGCTTCTTTAGTTGGCCACCAAAGTTGTCTGCAAAGGTAATCACAGCAGCCCTCCTTCCTTGACTGTCTCTTCAGATCCTCTAGTATCTATGTCTGCCGCCTGTCACTCTCACCTTCCTGTGTCACTCCTACTTGGCCTTTCAACTTCTCTGTTTCCCCTGTTCACGCAAGTTCATCAGTCCACTCCGCCCCATTTACCCTCTGCTGTAAATTAAGATCCCGGACTGCCTGTCTGGTGTCTAGGTCAACTCAGGTGATAAATCTTGACACCTAAAGAGATTCAATGAGGAGTCACTCAAACTCAACTGCCATTTATTTGCCCTCTGTAAATATGGACCTATAACCCCTGTTCCCCATAGTACAGAATTACTGAGACTATCTTTTGAGCATTGAGAATTGAACCTAGGGCCTTGTGCATGCTAAGGAAGGTCTATGCCACTGAGCCACTCTCCCTACCCCGTTACTATAAACATTAAATGAGGATTATTTTGAAATGTACTGGCTTTTTTGGTCTCTACTTTCCTTGCTTGTTCCAAACCCCATTTCCCTATAACCTTACTTCTCAGTGGTAATGATATAGGGTAACGATGTCAAAACTATAATTGTAGTCCCAATGAGAAGGCCTAATTTGTCTCAGTGGGATGCCTGATTCTTTTTGGAGGCAAGGAATCACTAGTTTAAATTCTAACTCTGTTACTTACTTGCTGTTTGACCTTAGACAATTCATTTGGCTTCTCTGAGCCTGCAATGGAAATAATAATAAGAACAGTAAGTTTCTTCCCCCAAAAAGCTACTTGTGTGATGTGAGACACACAGGCACATGCATCTACACACCGGTAGATGCAGATGCTTGGTGCCTGATAGGTTATCAATAGCCTTTCCTGACTCATTTAAAAAATTACCTAGCAAATAGGGAACATTTTTGAGTTAGTGTAATTTAACCTACAGGGAAAGGCATTTGTCTCTCCTTGGGATAAGTGAGAGAATTTAATAAGGCTAAGAGTTAATTGAGACCCTAGTGTCCATGAGATACAAAAGCCGTGTTGAGAGACATTGTCAGGGAGTTCAGTATACCTTGATGGCGCATCCGGGTTGAGTTTCAAGTCTCTGCAGCCCCCTAGTGGTCACTGATTTCAGAGGCCTGTTCACAGTTACAGACAAATTAAAGGAGGCAATTTGCCTTTGAACAAGAGTTAGAGACAGGAAAGAGATGAAATGCGGTGGAAGGGGCTAGCGTTTGGATCCTTTTCATGTTTCAAATAGAAAGATATTTTTTCTGAGGGTGTGTACACCTGAAAAGTTGATCAGAATCTGAACATACTAGGAAAATATCTTACTCCACATGCCTTCCTTTCTCTCCTTTCTCCCTCCCCAAGATAGGAACATTCTTTTCCCTCCTCATGTCAAATAATTATTATCACTTAAACGATTAAGTCGGCTACAGATAAGAATTTCAAATGTACATGGAAGCTGGAAGTCACTGAGAAGTAGTGGTGGTGTTTGTTTTGTTTTTTTGTTTTCTTTTCTTTAGGTTTTTCACTGGCCAAAGTGATAGCATAGTACTGGAAAGGAAAGACTCTGGCCCCTGGAAGAGCAGAGGCTCCACTTGGCAATTGTCTCATGTGGGGCAGTGAGCAAGAGATTGTGTCTCTCAGAGCTGGGTGAGGGAGAGTCCACTGGACAATGGACTCAGATACTGTGAGAGCTAGCACAAGTTCTGACAGTCAACCTTGAAGAGAAGGGACTGAAAAATTTGTGTGAACTAAAGATTAGTCTTATTGGGGCATCTGGTGAACCTTCTCTTGAAACACAGCCATTGTCTGAAAGGAGAGGAGGCTGGAGGCAGAACCAAGCATTTCAAGTGAGTTAATAAAAGGCCTTGAGTCTGTGAGCAACTGTCCCACATCATCTTTCACTGAGTCACACCCATATCCTCTGGCCTGCTATTCATGGAGAGGTATGACAGAGTATCACTCAAGAGGACATGGGGATGGGCTTGGAAGTCTCTTGTCACCCTATGATCCAGAATCGGAATGAAAAGTATTTGTCTTAGGTGTGGTGGCTGTACTTACAATCTCAGCACTTGGGAGGCTGAGACAGGACGATTGCCAAGAGTTCCTGATCAGTCTAGGCAAACGTATTGAGTTCACACCCAGTCTGGGCTACAGAACAAGCTCGTTATTTCAAAAAGCCAAAATAATAAAATGAATAAACAAATGGTCTCAGGTTAGGGTGGTAGCTCAGCAGCAGGGTGTTTGCCTGTCACGCAGAAAGCTTTAGGTTCCATCCCCAGCACCGCAAATTTACCCTGAAAACCTGTTCAGATACCATTCGGAGAAAACGAAGTGGCTGACAGGTCTGAATGGCATTTGACGTGACTGAAGAACAGCTCCGTGATTCGGGCGTACCAGACTCTCAGGAATGCTTTAAATAACACTGTCCAGGGAGAAGGTTGCCTTTCAAGGCCCCAGGAGAAGCTGTTCTTGGATCTTGCGGGGCGACGCCACCCCTGCCCCCTCCTGGTTTTCCTTCGCCTCCAGTTTTATTCCGGAACCTGCTCTTCTGAAGTCGGACAAATTTAATCTGTTGAGTGCATAATTAGAGAGAGAGCTTGGTTGCAAAGACCACTTGCAGTTTCCCCATTTGTCCAAAATACTCTCTTGTTCCCTCGCACAGCGGAGAAATAGGGCAGACAATCCGGAGGATGGAATAAGAACCAGCAGCGGGAGGCGGGGCGGGTTTGGTGCTTTTCTCAATGAATACCGAGGCCCCTGCAGATTTGCATAGGAGCGGACCTCGCAGCACCATTGGTTGGCGGGCAAGGGAGAGGGCGGGGCCGGCTTGCGTGGGCTGGGCAGCTGCGCTGGGTTCGCTCAGGAGTCCCGCCTCCGCCGAGGCCCCGCCCCCTCCCGGCGCGCGCTCGCGGCTCCGCCAGCTGCAAGTGGCGGGCGCCCGGGCAGATGCGATCCAGCGGCTCTGGGGCGGCAGCGGCAGTAGCAGCTGGCACCTCCCGCTGCTGCTGTCCAGGGGGTCTCGGGGCCGCGAGACGCCTTCCGGCCGCCCCCTTGGCCAGTCAACAACACCGCGGGCGCTGCTGGTAGGTGAGGAGGGGGGCTAGATTGCGGGCTCCCCTGCCCGAAATGCTTTCACTCCTTGGCTGCGGCCGGGGTCTGCTCTGGTGCCTGGGAGTGAACTCCGAGGAGCCGAGACATTGGTGACAGCAAGGACGCTGCAAACTTAGGCGGAGGCAGCAGGAGCCTCCTCTCCGCAACGCAGAGCTTGCGTTCACGCCCAGAAGTTCAGCGGGCAGGGTGATCCAAAGACTTCCTGCAGCGGAGGTCACTTGAGGGGGGCGCTAGAAAGCAGCCCCCTCCGGTGGTCCTTGCCTAGACCTGGGAAGGAGCGCAGAGGAGGTGACAGGAGCAGAGGACGTGGGCAAGACAGTGACCAGCCTGGAAGCCAGGGTTCTCAGCCTGGAAAGTTGCGGGAGATCGGAGGCTGCAAGGAGAGCTCCAGTGACTGAGGGCTCCTAGAACGATAGTAGTTTCTCTGGTCCCTGAGCGAAGGCTGCTACAGTCAGGGGCTCAGCCCTCAGAGCAGACTCCGAGAGGCACAGGGTCCAGCTGTTGAGCCCAGGGTGTCTCGCGGTCTCTGGATTCGCCCCTGACTTACCAGATCGGTTTGGCTGAGAACCCTTCTTGTCTCCTTGTAGCTTGGGAGAAAAGCAGAGGATTCGAGCTTGCTCACAATCCCTGAGGTCAAGAGGAAGGAGCCGTTCAGGACCAAGGACTGTTTGGAACCCCTTCCTGTCTCGGAGAGAGTGAAGGGTGAGGCTGGACCAGCGAGGGAAGGGAGACTAGTATAAACTCTAGCCCTCCAGCGGGATGGGAGCCCTTGAGCTCCTGTGGCTGTTGCCGCTGCTGCTTTCGGCAGCAGCCTCGGACTCCGGAGCTGCAACGGATCAGCGCGCGGGTTCCCTGGCCGCAGGGCCGCCTCTGCAGCCCCGGGAGCCACTCAGCTACTCGCGTCTGCAGAGGAAGAGTCTGGCGGTGGACTTCGTGGTGCCCTCTCTCTTCCGCGTCTATGCCCGAGACCTGCTGCTGCCACAGCCGCCGTCCCCCTCGGAGCCCGGGGCTGGTGGGCTGGAGGCTCGGGGATCGCTGGCTCTGGACTGCGCCCCTCTACTCAGGCTACTGGGGCCACCGCCTGGGGTCTCTTGGGTAGAGGGAGCCAGTTCGCCTAGTCCCGAGGTGGGTTTGACGCTGTCCAGGGTGCTGAAGGGAGGCTCTGTGCGCAAGCTCAGGCGTGCCAAACAGCTGGTGCTGGAGCTGGGCGAAGAGGCGATCCTTGAAGGCTGCATTGGGCCCCCAGAGGAGGCGACGGCTGTGGGGATACTCCAGTTCAACCTCAGCGAGCTGTTCAGCTGGTGGATTCACCACGGCGAAGGGCGGCTGAGGATCCGCCTGATGCCCGAGAAGAAGGCTTCGGAAGCGGGCAGGGAGGGAAGGCTATCCACCGCGATCCGCGCCTCCCAGCCCCGCCTTCTCTTCCAGATCTTCGGGACCGGTGAGCAGCTCCCACCAGAGTGTTTTGGGATTTGCATTTTTTTTAGTCACACCAACTTGCAGCCACTATTAATTAACCCTGATCCTTCTTAGGTGTTTTTTTCATCATTCTTGAAATTAGACCCATGGTTTCTTACTGTGTGCTTGAACATAGTCATCTCCCAATAGAGCCTTCTTTGCTCGAGCCACCAAGTTGGGAGAAAAGTTTCCCAGTGTTGGCAGTATTATAACTGGATGCCTTCCTGGGCTCTCAGAATGGTTGAAATGCTCCCATAATTCCCAAGTTCCAAGTTAGTATGAGGCCTCGAACTATTGTCCTGTCTTTTGGGCGGACTCTAGTTCCTCTTCTAGGCCACCGCTGGTTTGGGCAATGTGGTAGAATTTCCCGGGGGATATAGAATTCCTCTTTATATTGAGTCTCAGCCAACCTCCCGGCCCTGGCCCTCCTCCCCAGCGCTGGCGAGCCCAGGGTTCCCTCTTCCTTAATTATTCATTCTGCCACACCGGACTCCTACCCCTGACCTGTTTTGCCCTCTCAGACTCTCTTCCCAGATGTCCTGGGAAGATCCCAGGGGAACGAAAGAGCAAGGGGCAGAAGAGTTGTGGAGAAAGGGACGAAGATGGTTAAGGTTGCCTTGATTTGGGGGAGAGGCAGTAATTGTCTTTACGGCTTTTCTCCCCCCAACCCCCTCGGTTTTCCCGGGGAGTCTTAGCCTGCCTGTGTGTGTGTGTAGCAGCTGCTCCTGATGGTAGTCTCTGGCAGGCCAGTTGCACTGCAGATCTCGCTGCTGGAGGCTCCCGGAAGGAGGTTGCTGTTTCATTTACTCCCTCATTCCTTCCCACGTTCATCAAGTTAAGGCTGTGTGTGCAAGCACTTCCAACTCTTCCACTAGTGTCTTTTGAATGGCAAACCAGGTGATTTTGAATGAATGTTTCCCTCGTAAGACCATGGGGGAAGGACTGGTGAATGAATCAAATATACAGTGTAAATGAATGAGAAAAATCACAGGAAGAGAAATCATGTTTTTTTTTTTTTTAAAAAAAGAAGCCCACACTGATTCCATTGAGCAAAACTAGCTTCTTTTCTAACATTCTTATCAGAAATAAATGATATTCTTATGCTCCACTGGTTACTAATGTTTAGTATTAATTGAATGGAAAGCACTGAATGGGTCCATTGTAGAGGTACAACTTCTCCCATGCTTGCACGCGCGCGCGCGCACGCACGCGCACACACACACACACACACACACACACACACACACCACTCCCACCACTCCCACTCAGTGCTCTCCTGAGCTACCGAGAAGCTGAGGGTCCCTTGTCATCGCACAGAAATTGTACTGGCATGTGGTCCCCAAGCAAAACAGAGTGTGGAGCTGTATTTCAGCACTGGCATTGGTGACATTGGCACCACCTAAAACAACCCCTTATGATCAGTGCTGGGATTTATATTGTGCCTAGTGAAAGGCAGGGTCTGATGAGCTTGGCAGTGCCTTCAGTGAAATGAGAGGAGAGAATGAAACTGTCGTCCCACTAAGGACACGTTTGTAGAGAACAGCTGGGCTTTTAATGACATTGTTGCTTCTGTGGCTTATCTGCGCAACATTCTCTTTTGGTGTCCAATGCTTCTGTAACGGATGTAAAAAATGACTCTCTGGAAAGACAAATTTTCTTTCATTTTCGTGTCTCTGAACTTGGCTGGAGCTTCCCCATCACCTCTTGTGATATGACCATAAGCCCCAGCAGTCTGTATCAGCTGTTGTCACATGTTGATGGCAGGCAAGAGGGGTCATTTTCCAGTCCCTGAACTTGCCGACTCTAGACAGGCTGCAAAGAAACTATCGGTGGATGTCTCCGAGTCATATAATGTATTCGGAAAACATATTCCTGTGGTCGAGCCCTGTGTGAAATCAAACCATGTTCAGGGGAAGCTTCATGTAGAAAGGAGTCTCTCTCAAGAGCTGTTCTGCCATTGGCTGCAGGGAAGCAGTGGGCATCCCAAGACCTCCCACATGAGTGCAGTCCATTTGGCAGCGGGACCAACCCTTATGCATCATTTGACACACATCGAAGTGCTGGCTTCAGAAAGAGCCAGGATTCTGCCATTAAAAGGCTAGAAAATTTGGCCAAGCATTTTTTTTTCGGCAGGATGGGGATCAAATGGTTATTGATGGGATCAAATAAGATACTAAGTGTAACTGGATGAGCTCCCCATGACCTCCAGAGAGACAGACAGCTTATTCAAAAGCACTTCAGGCCTTGTGCTCACACTCGAACAGGATGGCCTCTCTTGTCTCTGAGGACATATGCTGTCTGCAGTTAGGCAGCCAGCCACACAGGACCAGCCTCTTGCCTCACCTCCCTCCCTCCCCACATCCCCCAGATACTGACTCTACTGCAGACCTTTCCATGGAGTGGGCACATCCTGTTGTAACATACCCCATCCCATCTTGGGGGTAGCACACATCACTGTGACTCCGTTCATCATTTTGTATGGAAATTCTGGCTGACGTTCTGCAACTGGGTTTGGTATTTCTACTTCTCATGTTGGGTGGGATGGATGAGTTTATTCCTTTTAAATGGGCTCTTATTTATAGAACAGGACATTTACTCTTTAGTGACACAGGACCTTCAATTAAACACAAGGAAATGGACAAACTCATTTTCTTTCTTCCTGACCTAGGGGCCTGTGGTCCTGCCTAGAGGGGAGCAATGGTGCTGATGGGTCCATGTGTGGGGGATGTTGTTCTGCACCTCTTGTAGTCAGTGTTCTGTTGGAACCCATTTGACTGAGGATAGTTTCCTAAACTTGAGCAGGACCATGTCTAGGGAGGTGGTAAACTAGAAAAGAACTCAGTAAGGACAAAGCTAAACCGTTGTATTGCTTGTGGTTTGTGCTGCCTGAGAGGATAAAAGGATGTTTGAGAGTCCTTGTAATGAATGGCATGCTTGTGGTTTTTCTTTGTGGATTTCTGTGAATTCATAAATGGGATCAATGCTTCAGAACCTGGAGCAGTTCCTGGGAGAACCCATTCAGAAACGCAGTTACTGAGATGCTGTGAATGGTGACATACGACCCAGAACAGCCCAAAGCTCCCCCAAAGAGGTCTGCCGGGATGCTAGCACATTACCCGAAGCTCTGGCTTATATCCTGGCTTGTAGGTGCTTTGAGATCTGCTTCTGTAATCTCACAACCAGAGGTCTAGAGAATGTTGTGAATGGAAGGGTCTGTTTCCCAGACCTTTCCCATACTCACTCTAGGAAAGAACATACACAGCTTGGGACATTCTGTGTACTACAGAGAAATGTGGGCAATTTAGAGTAGATGTGTGCAATGTAGTACATCTGACCCTTGACCTTGCATATTGTCCATCCCTTCTCATTTCGTTTCTGAAAGGGGCAGAGAGAGCAAAGGAAGATTGAAAGGAAATTGGAGCTCCCAGGAGGGATATCAGTTATTTGAGGTGAACTGGGAGAATTGGAACCAGTCCAGAGAAGAGCAGAGAGCTGATTTAAGAGCTGAAGGGACTGATTTATGATGAAAGATGAAAAGAATTAAATATATATGGCTGGGCTAAATGGTGATGAAGGGAAAGCCATGGTAACAATCTACAAATCTCCGAAGAGAGTAACTGTCAGTGAAGATGGGGAGTTATTTAGTGTATCCTTTAGAAGTAATAAGATGGGACTTCCCGAAGAAAACGCGAGGTTAGCTATCTAGAGATTTTATTTTCTGAAATAGATATTCCTCTGACTACGGAATGGAATCCCAAGGGAGCAAGCAGGGAGTCAGGTGAGATGTGGATCATTTGTAATTAACAAGTTCTGATGTTGAGAAGCCACAGTGGGCAGGAGGGCTGTGAAGCAGGAATCATGATCTTTCAGGATCTCGTTACTGGGAACTTTTCGAGCACTGGTGTTTCCAGGGAAAAAAGAATTACTGGAGTATCTTTAAAATTGGGAAACTTTTACAAGATTGTGAGTAAATAAAATTGAAATTACTAGGTTGGTTTGTTTGTTTTCCCCCCAATTCCCATGTTAAAGTGTTTCTCTGGGTTATAGTCTGGTGGTCCAGTGGGGGAAGGCACATTCATCAGAGAATTATGTGTCCAAGGCGTATCCATAGGTGTGTGTTGGGGGCGGGGTGGGGAGTGGGTGTGAGTCACAGGAAAAGTTAGAAGATGACCAGGGCTTTAAAAAGATGAAATCAGTTTTAGGTTGAGTAAACCCCTACTGGCTACTTAAAAATTCTTTAAGATATTTGCAAATGATTAAAAAATATTTAATTTTACGTGTGTGGATGTTTGACCTGCACGTGTGTCTGTTTACCATGTACACACAGAGGCCAGGCGAAGAGGTCAGATTCCCTGGGGCTGGAGTTACAGACTGTTGTGAACTTGGTTCTGGGAATTGAACTCTGGTCCTCTGGAAGAGCTGCTGGTGCTTGTAACCACTGAGCCATCTCTCCAGTCCCTCAAGTGGATTTTTGAACAACGTTCAAATTACAATGAGGCGGGGATGGGTGGGTGGAAGGAGGGAGAGAGAATACTTATGAGAGGTTCATATGCAGGAATTAGGGAGAACACTATCTTTAATAGTGAGTATGTTTATAAGGACGTTGGTCTGTTGAAGGGCGGGAGTGACTGGCCTGTATGTATAGTAAGAGAGTGAGAATTCATTGGCAGAAATTCCCAGTAACTTTTAAAGGTTACTGACTGGTGACCTCATTTTATGAGATTTGCCCAGCCTGGTAAAGGACAGTTCTTCCATTGTCACTGTTGTTAATATTCTGTTCTAGTTGTATGAGACTTTATAATTCATAAATCACTTTCACAGTGATTATTTTTATTAATCGTACAGTAGGCAGGAGCAGTAACTGCTTTATTTTTTTGAATGCACTCACTGGAATCCAGATGCTTAATAACACACTTTCAAGGTCATGTAAGTACAAAGAAGTACACCTGGAAACTTTAGTCTATATGGTGAGAGGTTATGAGATATTAGATACTGCACTAGGTGCTGACTGGAACCTACTTCTCCTTGTCTTAAAATCAAGAAATCCGCCGGGCGGTGGTGGCGCACGCCTTTAATCCCAGCACTCAGGAGGCAGAGCCAGGCGGATCTCTGTGAGTTCGAGGCCAGCCTGGGCTACCAAGTGAGTCCCAGGAAAGGCGCAAAGCTGCACAGAGAAACCCTGTCTCGAAAAACCAAAGGAAAAAAAAAATCAAGAAATCCTCTCAAGATGCATGTTATAAACTAGTAAGATGTGTAGATAAGCGAAATTTGCTTGTCCAAAGGCCAAGCAGTAAATGTTTGGTGGTCAGTAGCCATTACTTGGAAAAGTTCCTGAAGATCTGAAACTCACTTTCATCATTATAAAAAGTAGGGAAATGGTGATACTTCCTATGTGTAGGTGGTGACAATTCAGAGATTAAATTGGATGATCCATGTGAATGCTTAGCCTCACGGCTGATGAATTCGAGTAGTCCATCAATATGATTCACAGGTTTTTCTCATAGTGACATCACTCCAGCATCTAGTGATCTACAACTCTGAGGGATCCACATGCAGTTTTGTGCATCTGAGTGATTCCACTTGGAGCCATGTAATCCTTATGTGTGGCCATGTGTGACAACCCTGGTGACACTGTAGATTCTCGTGCAATGAACTTCTGACTCCAGAGAGATGCAAGGAGCCAGGGAAGAGTGGATATCATGGTAGTTCCCATTGTCCCACCAAGACCCTGTCCCTTTAGAAGAGAGGGAAGATCAAGATGTGGGGTGTACTTCATTTGCAGCAAGCATATCCATGCACATTCACAGTCTGATTATTTGTTCTACAGAAGACACTTGGCCTTTCTTAATTAAGAAAGCATCAAAGCAGTCCTAGGGGTGAGCAAGACCATGATCACACAGAACAGCAGTTTCCCAATGGCAGATGTCCCTTAACTGAGAGTCCCCTGTCCAGCTCATGCCCTGTAATGTCCAGAGGAGTAAAGGGCCCATGGTCATAGGCATCTCTTTTATTCTGATTAGCTGGAGTTACTCTCTTCCCTTCCATTGTCTGCCTCGTCTTTCTTATGATGAGTGGAGAGCATGGAGAGAAATGCAAAGAACCAATTAGTTATGAGACCTGAGCACATCAAGAGCAGCTAAACCTTTGAGGTCCATGGGAGCCTATTACCCCAGGGACTCAGGTAGGCTTCCTCAGGAAAGCATTAAGCCTTGAAAAGACTATTCAGTAGCGACCACGTGACATTAGGTAATGGTTTTCATGAGCCATGGCTGAGTCATCACCTTCAGAAGATGCCCATGCATATGATCTCCATTTTGGAATGAAGAATGTGGGCTCTTGGTGAGGATGAGTAGAATGGAGATATGGGGAGCGTCATTATTCACCTCCCTTTACGTCCTGGCTGTGGATACAATATAACCAGCTGTCCCATGCTTCTGTTGCCATGACTTCCCTGTTCTGATGGACCTCAAACTGTGATGAGGAACTGAAGTAGAATGTTGGCCTGGTGACAAGGCAGTGAAGGAATGGGCAGTAACCCTCAGGAACTTCTTTGGTGAGTTGGATTTCTCAAAACTTTTTTTTCCCTTCAGATTTTTTTTGATAAGTTTTCCAACCAGATGTTCTGAGTGTGGGTCACCTCACCCAGGGGAAATTCTATCAGATTTACTGGTGATATCATGTACACATTTTGGAAAGCCTGAAATCGCAGGATGGGGTAGGAGAGCTTCCTTGGGACAGATCCACCCAAACACTTGGGTAATTAAGTCTTTGCCCTTGCACCCTGCTTTCCTGGCTAAGCAACAGCAGGTGTATGGAGGCAGGAGCCTGGAATCCCTTAGAGTAAAGGAAAGGCTAAAGGGGACAAGTGGAAATAGTGTGAGCTCAGAGGACACAGCAAATACAGGCAAGCTTAAGGAATTCAGGCAGCCAGCCAGAGGAAACTACAAGGGTAATTTAAAATACTACCGCTTCTTTTCCTTTTGTCTCCCCCCACCCCCAGTTTTCATTGGAACGGGCTCATGAAGGTAGGCACAGATAGGGCTCTTTTGTGGACTTTTCCGAATTATCAGCCTACATAATTAAAGTTAGTGTTCTGTGGTGGAGAGAATGCTCCAATAGAAGCCGGAGGACCTAGAGTCTGTTACGGTATTCACTAGTTATTAAATTTGAAGTCCTGTGCAATTTCTTTAAGATTGCTGGTCCTCTGGGTCTTTAGGGAAGGTATCATGAGGTCTCCACTACCTCATGGGGTCATTATGAGCATTGAATGAGATGACCTGTGTGGAATGCTCCAGGTTGGATTGTTCTAATGTATATGTAAGAGGCGGTAAGAAAATGTGACTATCAGATTTCTTTTCAATGGTAAGTTCCAAAGCCCCAGCATTAGGGGCATCAGTATAGGGTCTCAAATTTTGAGTCAGGTTTGGGTTCAGTCAACAGCATGCCAGACTTACATCCTCGCAGATGTCCTGTGTCTCCTCCCCACAGTTTCTCCACACCATGCCCCTGTGTTGAAGTCCTCCCAAGCTCCAGACTTTATTGTGTGGTAAGAGATGCAAGACTCTTCTTTTAGATAAATAGAGATTGCTTGTTTTTAAACACGGGGATGCGAAAAATAAGTTTCTTGAGAATACAAAGCTTGTGTAGAGCTTGATAATCGACATATGAATCACTGTTCTGATAAAGACAAAATTCCCAGCATCAAGAAAGTTTTCTGGGGTCCTGTTTCAACCCATTTCCACTCTCCATCGAAAGTAACTGTTTTTTTGTTTTTGTTTATGTTTTTTTCTGATTCATAACTCATCAACTGTTGTGACTATTCTTGAACGTTATGCAGGTGGACCCATGCCGTATCTGATGGTTGGTGTTAAGTGGCAAGTTGACAGACTCTAGAATCGCCCAGGGAGATGATCCTCTTGGCCTGTGTGTGGGAGATTGTTCTAGAGTATATAAATGGATGTGAGAGTCCTAGCTTGACTGTGGGTGGAACCAATGCCTGGGCAGGGGATTTTGGACTGTACAAAATGGAGAAATTAAGCTGAGCAGTGGCATGTCTTCATCCCTCCCTGCTCTCTGATTGTGGGTGCGATGTGAACAGCAACTTCAAGCCCCCGCTGCCCTAACTTCCTCATGATGGACAGCACCTAGGCGTGTGGTCGAAAACAAACCCTTTCTCCATGAAATTGCTGTTGTCAGAGCATTTTATCCCAACAGGAGAAGAATCTGAGATGCCCTGTGTCTTTCTTGTGCCTGCCTCCTTTTAGTGAATATGATTTTTTTTGTGTGTGAAATTCTCCCACATTGATAAAAATATCCACCTCTTTTCTTTCTTCTCTTCCTCCTCCACATTTTTTTTTCTTGGTTTGTTTTTTGAGATAGAGTCTCACTCTATGTCATGCTGGCCTGTAATTCACTATGTAGTCAAGGCTGACCTTTAGATTCTGATTATCCTGCCTCAGCTTCCTGAGTGCTGATGTTCCAGAGATATGCTTCCACATCTGGTCCCAATGTTCTCTTTTTAATTGCTGTGTTGTATTCCTGTGAATGAACATATTATTTGTTTATTTTTCCCTCCCAAGGTGTTGTCTCTGCAGGAGACTGAGATATCAAACAATCTATCACAAATAAAATGTAGACTATACCATAGACCTGGGGTGGAAGATCTGCTTTATCATGTACTGCACCAATGCTATTTATTTTCCTGTCTCTATGCTTTAGCCTTTTATCTGTAAAGTGGGAAAAATAACAGCTACTGCCAGGATTATTGTGAGATTTTTGCATTGCAAAGCCTGTAGAGAAGGTCCTCATGAAGAATTGCATCAAACAAATGTTAGTCCCATCTCTACCTCTTGATTGTATTTTTTCCCTCCATGGCCAGAATGCGTGTTTCAGAGATGCTTCCTGAAGTAGGGAAAGGAAGCCTTTAAAGGGGAGGCTGTTAGCTTGTGGAGGTACCACAACAGCTGAAGATCATGTAAGTCCTGCATTCTAAATCTAGGGTGACGTTATATAATAATGATATCTCTAGCTGTATTGAAGTATAAGTCACATATACAAATCTGCTTCCTTTAACTGTGCAGTTTAATTTGAGAAACACACACATATGCAATCACCATCCTAATTAGGGTCTTTAACATTTTTAATCCTTAGAGGTCTTGCTAGACCAGTTTTTAAAGTAAATATTTTTATTATTTGAGTATTTTATGCCATACAAATTGATCCTATTCACCCTCAGCTCCTCCCCTTAACTCCTACCAGATCTACCCCCACCACCTCTGCTTTTGAAAGTGGTCTCACATACCTTCTGCTCCAAGAAACTTCTGATTTGATTTCTGGAATCAGTAGTTTAGTGAATTCTAGAGGTTCCCATGGATGAGGCATATAGCCTCTCTCTGTGGGGCATCATCTTTCATTTAAAGATTTGTCTTATATGTCTTTTTATATATTAGTGGCTTGTTTTTTGTTTTGTTTTCCGGAACTGAGGACCGAACCCAGGGCCCTGCACTTGCTAGGCAAGTGCTCTACCACTTAGCTAAATCCCCAACCCTGGCTTCTTTCCTTTTACTGCTGAATAATATTCCATTGTGTGAGCATGCAGTTATGGGTTTATCCCAGTCATCACTCAATGGACATCTCCTGTCTGGGACTCTCATGAATACAACTGTCAGGAATATTTTATATACAAGTGATTTTTGTGTCTGTCTGCTGTGAGTTCTTTCCCATCCATTGCTGAGTTGTTGGGTCACATGGTAAATATATGTTCAACATTATAAAAACAAATCTGCCAACTTGTTTTCAAAGTGGTCGTATGTCACCATAGAGTCCTACCAGTACAACAGGACTGAATGTATCCCAGAGATTCAGAACATGGTGTTGTTTGTTCTGAGACTTGGATGTGGAACCTTAGCCCTCCTCTAAAAGCCTTTTCTTTGAGTCTGTCTGTAGAGTTGACACTTGAAGGGAACAGAAGCCAGAGGCCAGTCCATTCAGGATTAGCACATTTACCATCATTCTCAACAATTCTCCTTAAAGCCAGAGCCTTGCTTGTGTTACACTGCTGTAAAGGTTGCCTTTGGTCTTTGAAGAGAGACAACGGGGATTCTCTCTGTACTCCTGGACCTGGAGGGACCCCTGGCTTGTTTCTGTTGGAGTCTTACCTTTGACTTCTCCGCTGGGCTGACCTTGCTGGGGACTCAACTCTCATGGAGTTAGAAGAAAAAGAGAGGAGAACACACACTCACACACACACACACACACACACACACACACACACACACACACACAGAGAGTGAGACAGAGAAAGAAATGGAGGTTTCCTCTTCACTCTTGGATGACAAGTCACATTTCTTTGGTCTCCTGTACAGAGAGAAAGGATTTCTCTTGAGTGTTTTAACCCCATATTGTGACCGTCACAGCTCTTCAGGGGCATGCATTGGCTCACAGATACTAGAGAAGAGAGATGAAAAGCAAACTTACCTCCAAGTGTGTTGCCTGTCCAGAGCTTGACTTGCTTCTTCCGTATTCCTTGTTTTATTTCCTTTTCAGAGCCCCTAACAGTTGTTGCTTTTTACACGCTGTCTTGCAGGTTTTGGTTGTAAAAACAAGGATAAATACAGTTTGGTGGGTTTGTGCCACCTTGACTGTATATTGTTTTGTTGAGAGCCTCTGTGATGTTGTCCTTCTGTTTTTTAATATTTAATGTGTCTTAGTCCTTGTTTAAATCTTCGTGGCTTTTGTTTTCTGAAAGTGTCTTTGATGTTCTTTCATTTCTGATGGTGATCTTTACTGAGTATGTTTGGGTTGGGGGTGCTTCAATGCTGCTCTTCTGTTCTGTTGTTATTCTTTGTACATACATAGCTTCTGATGAGAAGTCACAGACTCTTTTAGCCTAGGTTTCCTGTTACGGCTCCTCCACCCTCTGGTTTCCTTCGGATTTGTTTTTTATGATGATATGTCAGCAATTTGCTTAATAATGTGGCTTTCTTTCTTTCTTTCTTTCTTTTTTTTTACTGTTTGGGATTTATGGAGAGACTTGGTTCTGAAGGTTTATATTTTTCATTATACTGGGAAATCAATCAATCTTTCTTTTTTTAATTTTAAGTCCTGTGGAGCATTCTACCACTGAGCTATATCCACAGCCCCCTATTTATTGTTGCTTTTTAGTTTGAGATGGGTCTACTAAGTTACCTTGAACTTGCTCTGTACTCCAATCAGGCTTTGGATTTGTGATCCTCCTGCCTCAGCCTCCCAAGTAGCTGGGATTATAAGTGTGTAACACAATTCCAAGCTGACTTTTGGAAACTTTTCTAATATTTTTCCTGCTTCTACCTTTTAGGAATCCAATTATAACCCTATTGCACAGTATAATATGTTGCTACAGAACATGAAGGATCTAAGATTATTTTCCCAGTCTTATTTCTTTCCTGTTTGGGTAGCATTTTTTGCATGTCTTAGAGTTCATCCTATGATGTTTGGGAGTATTTGATCAGCTGATTAAGCCAATCAATATTTGACATACTTTATTATTTCCAGCTCTAGATCTTTCTTTAATTTTAATTTCTTCGTTCTTTATGCTTATGTTTTGCTACATCCTTGGGTGTTTTTATTATAACTATTTGTAAGTTTCTTCTCTTAATTATATCAGTTCCACATTACTGTCAGTTCATGTTGGTCCTCTTTCCTTTGGTTGTAGGCCACATTTCCTGTTTTTAAATACCTGGTAATTTTGTACTGGGTCTTGTTCATTGTGAATAGTGCATTGTTGAGTTTGGGGATTTTTCTGTTTTCATTTAAAGACTGTTGAAATGTTTTTGATGTTTTTCTTTCTTGCCCATCAATCTGATTCTAGCAAAGATGATCATTAAGCTTTTACAAGATAGTTTACTTAAACCTTTGTTTTATGGTTAATTTAAACCTGGAATTGATGCTTTGGAAGTCTTCAACAAATGCTCCAGGTGTGGTGAGGTCTGTGTACTGGTTATTGAGCACTCAAGCCTTTCCCAAGTGTCTTAATTAGGGCTGCTATCGATGTAAAGAGACACCATGGTCCAGAAAGTCTTTGGAAGGTAAAGATTGAATTGGGGCTGGCTTACAGGTTCAGAGGTTTAGTCCATTATCATCATGGTGGGAAACATGGTGGCATGCAGGAGGACATGGTGCTGGAGAAGAAGCTAAGAATTCTACATCTGGATCAGCAGGCAGCAGGGAGAGAGAGAGAGAGAGAGAGAGAGAGAGAGAGAGAGAGAGAGAGAGAGAGAGAGAGAGAGAGACACACTGGGCCTGGCTTGAGCTTCTGAAACTTCAAAGCCCACTCTTAGTGACACACTTCCTCCAACAAAATCACACCTACTCCAACAAGGCTACATATCCTAATCCTTTCAAATGATGCCACTCCGTATGAGCCTATGTGGAACATTTTCATTTCAACTACCACACCAACTTTGTGTGAGCTGTGGTGGAAAGTGTTCTGCCTATAGTTCCCTGGTAGGCTTCCTTCCTTCCTTCCTTCCTTCCTTCCTTCCTTCCTTCCTTCCTTCCTTCCCTCTCTTCCCTCTTTCCTTCCTCCTTTTGCTCACCCTCCCTTCCCTCTCTCTTCTCACCCCACCCCATTCTCTTTCAGTTGTTCTGTGGTAACTCACCCATAAATACATGGCTTAACTATTCAGCCAAAGACTTCCTGTGAACCCTTACACAGTTTTATGGGATAATCTGTTTCTCCCTCTTCTGTCATTCGCTAGATTTTTATGGATGTCTATAGTTTTTGGAATATTTCCTGAGAAAATACTCATTCATTAGGTCAGTGTAACTGAGTAATTACCAAGTTGAATGGAGAAAAATCTCTCCCCCCTCCTCCCCAGGAGAATTTCACAAATGAATGGAGGAGAAAGGCAGACAAAGCATGCTAATGAATATCCCTAACTAAAGACATCTTTCTCTCAAAGGCCGAAGGAATGGTGAAGCTGGCTATGGTGGTTTAGTGGAGACCCGAAAAGATTGATTATTACTAGGGTAAGGAAGGAAGGATAGGACTGTTCTGTACCTTCAGATACCAAAAAAAATCCGTTCCACTAAAGGCAGATGAACTCTACTTGTTCAGTGCATGTTGAGGGAAGTTCTGTTCCTTTGAGACAGGAAATTATAACCCTGTAATTTTATAAACAATAAACTTGTTGCCTTGGGGCAAGGAATCGGGTCAAAGGGTATCTGTTGGAAATTATGGATTTCTTTGGGAACTGAGACAGAAGTTGAGTTAGAGAAACTCCCCTAGGAGTAGGTGATTTGAGAACAGAGTCTTGGAAGGAATGCAACATTCTACTTAAGAAGAAGAGCTAAGCAATGGGCCTTTGCAGTATGGGGGCAATCGCAAAATATGATGTCTAGAAGACAAATGGTTGGCTGAAGAGAGAAGAAAGGAGAAGGGAGAAAGAAATCTAGACAGCAGATTCAGGCAGACAATCTGTGTGTGTGTGTGTGTGTGTGTGTTGATATAGTGTGTATCAAATAAAGCTTGCCTGAGGATCAGAGGACAGAGCCAGCCACTAGATTAAACATAGAGGCCAGGCAGTGGTGGCACACACCTTTCATCCTAGCACTCGGGAGGCAGAAATCTGTCTGGATCTCTGTGAATTCAAACCACCCTGGACAACACGAGATTGATTCAGTCTAGGAGAGAAACAGAGCCAGGCAGTGGTGGCACACACCTTTAGTCCCAGCACTTGAGAGCTCATGCCTTTGCTACCAGTATTTGGGGAGCACACACGCCATTAATCCCAGCAGTAGGAAAGAAGTGAAATGGCTGGGCGGAGAAAGGCGTATTTCAGCTGAGGACTCGGAGGCTTTCAGTCAGAGGATTTGTAGAGATAGGATCTCGCCTTCCATTCAGCCTGAGGATTCAGTAGTGGTGAGAAGTTTCTCTAGTGGCTTGTTCCTTTGTCTCTCTGATCTTTCAGCATTTACTCCAGTATCTGACTCTGGGTTTTTTTTATAAGACCATTTTAGGATTTGAGCAACATGTGTATGTCTAAGAAAATAGAACTATTCAGAGGTTGAGAAGCCTAAGGAATATTGGGGCGGGGGAGTTCTGACCATATATTATGAATTATATGTGGGGATGGCTTATTTAGTCTATAATTTAGATTTGTTGTGAAAGAAATAAAAAAGTTTTTAGGTCTGGAGTTGGGAAAGTGCATGCTGATTGCAAGCTGAAGATTCCTCAGGAAACATACTTTCATAGTGAGTCTCCTCATCACAGGGAGGGCTGGTGCTGGGTTGGAGCCCTGAGAGGCTGTTGTACCACCTCAGAAGTGAAAAGAATCACAGATGGGTCCGGATATACCAACTCCATGAGAAACAGGAGGAAGGAATCCAAGTGTAAGATTTTCATATGGTTTCCCTGAAGTCTGTGATATTGGTTATGAAGAAGACCATTGGAGGAGGGGGTGTTTTGAGGGTACAGTGGTTGGCATGATTACAACTCAGTGGGGTACCCATCAGAGATGAGGTTTTCTGGTGTGCACGTGATTGTACGGGACCGAAGTTGAGACAGAGGAGGAAAATTCAAGGTTTATATAGATACGGGAGCTATTTACCTGAACTTGGTAGTTTAATTGTTGAAAGCAGATGGGTTCTCCAGAAGGAGGAAGAAGAAGAGGAGGAAGAAAGGGGGAGGCAACAATTTGAGTTTTAGCAAAGTTCATAATTACACAGTGGAGCAGAATTAGTGCTGCCACCGACAAAAATGTTCTGAAGAAAGAAAGGGAGGCTTCCTTATCAAGGGGTGTCATGGCGTCACGTGTTTCAGATACAATGGAAAGGGTGTGTGTGTGTGTGTGCGCGTGCGTTTGGTGGAGTTGCCTCTGCATGCTAGGGTGGGTAGATGTTTACAGAATCCTGAAGGCCTAGAAGAGAAAGACTCCATAAATGATTGCTTCAGTATCTATCTGTGAAAGGAAAAAAAAAAGAGGAAAGGAAAGAGAATGAAGGACCAGTGATGTTGAGGAGTTTGTCGGAGTGAAGCAAAGATGTATTAAAGGCAAATGAAATTTCTCATGTTTAAATCAGGAGGACAGAAACTAAAAGGAAGGACTTCAAGGGTTTAACAGAAAAAGCATAATTATGTAGCAAAGTCATTTAACACACACCTATTATAGAATTTTGTTGTTTGTTTTTATTAAGTAACATACAAAGTAATAGGTTTCATCATGGCATTCTGTACATGTAACACATATGTGTCATTATACTCTGTTCTTTTCTTTTTTTTGGGGGGGGGGTGGTTGGGCGGGGCATTGTCTTGCCAAGGAGCTCAAGTGAGCTTCTAGCTTGAGTTCCTTCTGCCTCAGCCTCCCGAGTCCTGACTTTTCAGACATGTGACCCCATGCTTGGCTTATTGAAAAAATCTCACTCAGCTCTTGGGTACCATTCCACTTAGATCCCTGTCTGTGTCTGGAGTCTTCCGTTAAGATGGAGTTCTTCTATCCCATTTAAGAAATATGGGGATTCAGGGCTCCCTGTTTTATGAGGTCCCTGTGATGGCTGTGCCGAGCAGTTGGGATGTTGTTAGCAGCAGCCGGATCCTATGTCTTTGTCACTTATTATTAAGCACAGCAGCTGGACGGATTTCTTAGTTTAACCCTCGCGGTCACACAGTAAGGCTGGTTTTCGTATCGTATCACTTCTGTTTCCCTACTTAAAGAAACACAGGCTCCGAGAAGTGAAGCGGCGTGCCCAGGTTACAGTAAGCGGAGAGTGGAGGATTTGAACTCAGCCTGTTTATCCCCATGCATATAGTCTCAGTGACACTGCTCTTACTTGTGGCTACAGTTCTACCCACAAGGACTGTGTTGTTTTTCCAACGTTAGGGCCCTTAAGATGTCTCAAGTTAGTTACTGTGCATAATTCTGTTTTGACCTCAAGGGTAGGGATGTGTCGAGCCATGAGTGGAGAAAGTGCAGGGGACAACACAACAGTCTTCTTCTCCGAGACAAGAAGAGGAACGTGCAGAGAGCCGTGCAGAAAGGGAGGGTGGGGGCCAGATGGTTTTAGTCTGTTCCATGAAGTATGAACCTAAGTCATGCTAAATAGATCATGAAGCCATGCATAGTTTTCCTTCATGCTCCAGCCTGCTGGTACCCACACATCTGCTAGGCAAAGGCAGCCATTAGGAACAGCTCAGAAGTTTACTAAATATGGCTGTGCCATGGCGGCCAGGTGATGTGAGAAATGTGTTGAAGAATGATATTTCCTTCCCCATTGCCCCTTTTCTCCCTTCCTCCCTCTCCCTCTCTCCCCTACCCTTTTCATAGTATTAGCCTCAATACTATAATTTGGAAAAGTATGGTAAGAAAAAAATGTCATGAAACAGAAATGCAGATTTGCAACATCTGACCTTTCTTTTCCTCAGAACAATAAATGTCAAACAGCTTAAAATGACAGCTAGGGTACCCAGACATTATTTATGTTCTTAAATATTTAGGCAAGAAACATAATTTTGACTTAAGCCCCATTTGCATGAAGATTCTGACCTATGAGAATCATGAGCCCTTTAAGGATCCATCACAGGTACTGATGTTTACATTGCAGAGAACAGAAAATGGGAAGTAGAAAAACATGAAAAATTGGGACAGAACAGAAGTGGCAAATGATTCCTGGTAGGTAATGAGAACATTGGATAACATCAAGAAAGTATTTTGCAGCCCCAAATTGTGTTTGCATTTTTCATATCTGAGTCATGTGAGATGGTGGCATCCAGAGAAAGGCTCACAATCAATATGTCCTCTCTAGTGATTAAATACAAAGGATTTTAAGGAGTGTGTTTACTTATATTATTTATCCTCATTTCACTAAAGAAGTTTTATTGTTAAAACAGAGGGAGGGAGAATGATCTTGCTCCAGCTGTGTGAAGCCTGACAGAAATCTAGTCCTTGAGCCCCGAGTGTAATGCTCCATTCAACTTCACATTTAATTATCATCAAAAGCAGTAGCATCCTTTTCAGTCTGCGAGGTGAAGTTTCGTGTTTTGTTTTGTTTTAAAGACTTGTGAGCACGAGTTAACCCACATACTTCAGAAAGGAGAGAGTGATTAAATTGTGTTTAAAAAGAATCTAGAGTTAGTTCTGGGCTGGGTATTCAGCTGCAGAGTCTATTGAGAGGAAGTTCTTAATCTAGTAAGACAAAGGTCTAGATTCCCTGCCTTTAGCATCGTCACTGACAAACTAACTAGAAATCGTTATAGCACTTATGTAGGGGTTTTTTTTTTTTTTAAGACAAGGTTTCTCTGTGTAGCTTTGTGCCTTTCCTGGAACTCGCTTTGGAGACCAGGCTGGCCTCGAACTCACAGAGATCCGCCTGCCTCTGCCTCCTGAGTGCTGGGATTAAAGGCGTGTGCCACCACTGCCCAGCTTATGTAGGGGTTTTAAGAAGAGTGGGATAATTCTTAGAGTTTTGGCTCACACTTAGTTAAAGCGCTGAACATGTTGCTCTGAGTTTTCTATCTCCTAATGGTTAATAGAAATGTTTCCTTGCTTTGTGGATTCTTTTCCGTATAATCTACTGGGATCTAACCATTTATTAGAGTTTACCTCATAAAAAAAAGAAATAAGAGAAATAAGAGACCCCTCCAGGACATATTTTTCTATCACATAGCTTTTTTTTGGCCAGAAAGTCAGCTCTGTCCCATTGTCCATCATCCATCATCTCAGGATTCCACATGCAAACATCAAGTCATGCTTTAGTCCCATCAAAAGTGCTGAAATTTTGAAGAGCAGTTTTTACCTTTTAAGACAACCACCTTCATAGCAGAAAATGCTTCTTACTTCAATAGTTGCTTGTGAAGTCTGAGGCTCTGTAATCTGGTGGGCAGCAGTAGAAGGAAAGGGGCATGTTCTGTACGAGCAGTCTTGGGGTCAGGCTTTGCTTTGAGGGTGTCCCATGCTGTCCTGTTTGAACCTGGGCAGATCACCTACATGTCCCAAGTCTCATTTTGTATCTTATCAAATAAGTGAGTTCTAATCTCTTTCCATTTCATATCAGTATTCTGTATCAGTATTCTGTGATTATAACCGATTTCCTGGACAGATGTAATAGCATCACTGGGAAGATATTGTCCCTCAAATCAGGTGTAGAATCAATTAGAATTTCACAGATCAGTGATGAGACATGAGATCCTCCTCTGACTTTCATGTAATTGGTAAATATAATAAGGAAAGATAAGCACTCCTTACTTCTAATATACCTCACAGACTATGGCAAGAAGAAAGATATTTAAAACCACATCTACCCCACAGAAGGTGCTTTTTTTCCTGGTTATACAGTAAACTAGTTCAAGCATCTGCATTCTGATTTTGTATTCTAATATCTATAACTTGTCAGACACTGGGTATGTGGACAGAGGTGATTGATCCATGAATTATTGGTTAGTTAATAAGTAACTGTATACTTACGTATATACACAATTGTATATCTTCTTCTTTAGGGGATAAGGTTTCTTTCTGCTAGTGTCAGGACTGGGGGTTGGAAGTGTCTGATTCATGCATCTCTGTGTGATAGATTCTGGAGGCACTCAGTATTTGTTGAATCAGTGAAAGAAAGAATAACGAAGGAACGAAGGATGTAAACATGGTGTGTGCAAGAGGCTGCTTGAACAACCCATGCCCCAGTGAACCCAGTGTGTGTCTTACAAATACCCTCGCTAACATTTTAATGGCTCATTGACTCCTTCCTCAGCTCCAATTCTCCATTCAACAAATAACCATTAAGACTTTTGGATGTTCAGAACTTTGTCATCTTTTATAAAAATTTTATTTATTTTCATTTTATGTATGGGTTTTGCCTGCCTGTATGTCTGTGCACCACATGTGTGTAGTGCCTGTGGAGGCCCAAAGAGGGAGTTGGAAACTTGGGAGCTGGAGTTGCAGAGGGTTGTAAGCCACCATGTGGGTGCTGGGAAGAGAAACTGAGTCCTCTGCAAGGGAGCTTAACCCTGCAAGTGCTCTTAATTGCTGAGGCCAAAAAGGAGGAAGTTTCAGGCTCCAGTCCTTGGCTGTGTTCATTCTGGGTGGATGGTGAGAGAGATCACTATGGTGATGGAAGCTGCTCACCTTATGATTTGTGGGAAGGAGAGAGAGAGAGAGAGAGAGAGAGAGAGAGAGAGAGAGAGAGAGAGAGAGAGAGAGAAAGGGAGAGAGAGACAGACACAGAGAAAGAAAAAGATATAAACTGGGGGGGGGGAGGCCAGAGGAAGAGGAGGAAACTGAAACAGAGAAGAAGACAGACGAGAAGCTAGTGTGAGGGTTAATCTTGATTGGCCGCTTGATTGCACCTGGAATCAGCCAAGAGCCGTGCCTATGGGCAGACAGGTCTGTGAGTGAGGGCATTTCTAGGCAGGAGTAACTGAGGGGGGCTGGGTGACTTAGTTCCCAGGAAACAGCTGTGCCTGCCTGCCTGCTTTTGCTTCTTGCTAGATGTGTCTGTCCCATTGTCACGGCCCCCCGTTGCTGACAGTAAGAACTCGGCTGCTCTGGCCTTCCAATGCGGACTTCATACTGGCAACTTTCTAGGAATTGCCCAGGGATATTGAGGCATCCAGATGTGAAGGCCAAATAGCTATGGAGTTCTCAGTCTCTCTGCATGCAGATACCCACTGTTGGGTTACCGAGTCATATTATGTCAGCCACTCCTAAAAATTCATTCTATTGCTTATGTTTTCTGAAGAACTCTGACCAGTACAACCAGGTACCACCTTCAACAGTATGGATTCAGTGACTTATTTCCTACAGACAGACGTACCCCTAAAGTGTCCACCACTGCCACAAACAGCACCAGGAACTGGTGAACAAGTGTTCAGTACATAAGCCTGTGAGAGAGATTTTGAACTTGAGTCATAGGAAGTTCTAAGGAGTAATAAACAACAAAATGTGCTCCCTGACTTTAAAGAGCTTGGGGTCTAATAAAAAACATGGGAATTGGAGTCAGAAGTTAGAGGCTCAATACTTGCTTGACGTTACTGTCAGTTTCATGATCTTCCTTGAAGTTCTCGGAGTCCTAGGGAAGTGTAGGGATGTTGAAAAGGTCTATTGGGAAGATCAAATTAGACGGCATTGTGAAATCAGAATGTCACAAGCCTTGCATAGCTGTTCAGTTAAAAATAATTCAAGATCGTGCAGACTTGGGGCTAAGTGTATTGGGGCAAAGAAGAGTATCTGGAGGAGAAGAGATTTATGGAGGGAGCTGAGTTGCGGTTCCAGGAAGATGAGGAGAGTTTGAATGGTTGGGGTGCAAGAATAGGGTTGCTCTTGGGGAGTATGGAGTGTGGAACAGTGTGTATGTGTACAGACAGAGGGTGTCAGTCCAGGTCGAGTGAATCACATAGTCTTGTTAGAGTGCCTGCAGTGCGCTCCATGCTCTCCTGAACTCTCTGTGCGGGCAGAAGAGGTTTTGTATCAAGTACTTCAGATGGACCAGATGAGGTCAGGACCTTGGAGAGCAGGCAGGGGGTGGGGTGGGGTGGAGTGGGATGGGGGAGAGGACATTTAATCTGCTCAGAACAGGAAATAGGCAGCCTTTAGTGACCTGATGTGAGCAGTGTTTTAGGAAGATGGAACTTATAATGGTGTATTGTTTGGATTAGTGTAGACATACTAGGGTTGGGATGCCAGGGTTTAGGTGGAAAGACCTTTAAAGGAGTTGGTGCAATGGGGTGAGAGAGGAAAGGGGGAAATTCTAGGAACCCTTCATAGGGTATCAGAGGCAGAAGAGGAAGAATCCAAGGGTTTCTAGAATTTTCTGACATCAAGGTTAGAATAACAATGGACAGGAGAACCTCAGAAGAGGAGGGATTTGGGAGATAAGTTCCATTGCTAGTGAAGCCGTGAGATGGTAGTCAGCTCCGGGCGCCCCATCTTGCACAGAATGAGAGCCAGGAGACTGACTGTGGGAAGCGTAAGAAGTCAGCAAGGCCTGGGGATCCGGGAGTCATCAACACAAAGACTTCTCATAAATTATGCACTTTACTTAGAACTTAATTTTGTGTTTTTTAGAAGATAAGAGAAATGAAAAGCTTGCTGAATTATGGATTATGCAACTGCATTAAAAGCAATTCTCTCCCCCCCCTCCTCCTTGTCTCCCTGGTGAATTCTCTGTTCTTCCCTCTGATCTACTTCTTCTTCCCCTCTTTGTAAACCGAGGGACACAATAACCTCTATTTCTGTCAGATCAGAGGATTGGCAGTGAAGGGATTAGGTGATCAGCACTGTTCACCAGAAGTCGTGACAATCCCCTCTGCCTCCTCACCAGGGCAGTGTAGATCAGAGAGCTGCAGCTTCCTCTGGAGAAAAGCAACCATTTATATTTATAGGAGGAAATGTTTAAAGAGCTAAATCCTCAGTTCCCTGGACAGTTCTGTTGTTTGATTTGCAGCTTTTCTTAAGTAAAGAACCGATTCCCAACAAGAGACGAGCTGCTGGGGAGATAATGTGATCAGATGAAGTAGGCTTCCAACCCTGGTAGACAGTGGGCTGGAGGCCAGGCCTCCTTCCATGGCCCCAGCTTCCTCTGTGGCTTGATGAAGGTTCACACAAATGGTGAACGAAGCACTCAGAGGCTGAATTTCCTTTGCTTCACTCCTTTCCCTCCCCTTCAGAAAGAAGGGTTTTGTATTTACCTGTATTAGCCTAGACGTCCTTAAACACTCATCGGCACTGGGAGCATTGGACTTGACTTTAGATAAGATGATGTTGGGAAGTTCTATGATGATAGGCTGTTCACCAATCTGATTCCAGGGGAAGGCCGCTTCAGGTACCCTCTCCACTATTGCTACGGGTCTTAGCTGGGGTCATCCTTGTGGATTCCTGGGAATTTCCCTAGCATCAGGTTTCTCCCCAGCCCCGTAATGGCTCCCTCTATTGAGATATCTCTTTCATTGCTCTCACACTCTGTCCCTCCCCCAACTAGGCCATCCCATTCCCTCATGTTCTCATCCCCATCCCTTCCCCTTTACCCTCCCTCCCTGTTTACCCAGAAGATCTCATCTCTTTCTTCTTCCCAGGGCAATCCATGCATCCCTCTTAGGGTCCTCCTTGTTACCTAGCTTCTCTGGAGCGGTGGGTTGCAGTCTGGTTATCTTTTGCTTTACATCTAATATCCACTTATGAGTGAGTGCATACTGTGTTTGTCTTTTGGAGAACTTACTTTTATGTTGACCTTTGGCAACAGCAATCTCATACGCTACTATGAAGATCAACTCCAGAGAAACATAGACTTCATTCCAATGAACTTCAGCAGAAACCTCGGCATTCATTAACACAGATCACAACAGCTTGGGCTGAGAATGTCTGCCATACTTGTCACTGTTTTAAATAAATATTCTTTCCAGTATTGAAAAAAATGATAATGTTGGGAGAAGTTGAAGAGGAAGGACATGAGACATCGATATGATCTGAACATCTATCATACACCAGGCTCTTCACAGGCGCTCTTGTTTACCTTCCGTGGCTGCAGTGGGTAGGTATTTTCACCTGTCTCGCATATGAGGAGGCTCCTAGGGGTGAGGTGGCTTGCTTAGGTTGTGTGACCAGCAATCGGCTAAACCAGGCTTTGGTTCCAGGGTCTGAGGATGCCTTTCTTGCTCTAAACCTGTGTTGCCTTCTCATTCCCATTAGGAGGGATTTTTTTTTTCCTTTTTGAAAGACACTCCATCAGCACCACCTCCAAGGTGGAGTTGGGTGAGGATCTGGTCACGTTCTCTCTGTCTCCTTCTTCACCGTCTCCCATTCCTTTTGTCCCTCCGCCCTTCCTGGCACTCTTTTCCTTCCTGTCACCCTCTCCAAGCAAAAGGACTCCCCTTTAATATTTCTCTGTCTTGAGGTGGGTGGAGGAGCACAAAGCAGGGGACACCAAGTCCTTCGTTTTTCTCCATGTTCTGTGACCTTTGCATTGACCTTGCGTGAGTCCCTGCTAAGGGCTCGAGGGCACGCACTCCATCTTCTCTGCACTTCTGGTTTTCCTTTTGACTGCAGAAAGACATTGGATGAAATTCCTACTGCATGCAAGGCTTCCCAGGAGGTGCTAGAAAAAAAAAAAAGATTTTCGGGTGGCTGCTGTGAAAGGGCCCTCAAGTGAAAATAAAATGTTTCCATTTTGTCTATTTAGACGCCATGGCCAAGGAGAAAGAAATCAACAAGAAAAAGAGGAGGGAGCAACCTTGCCCAGAGGTTAGCAGAGTCTTGGTGTAAAGGACAAGTGTGTCTTGCTGTGTGGACCTTGGTCCTCTATATGTTTATTGCCTCCCCTGTAGCTCTTATGTGCCCAGGACTCCCTCATGTGTGGTCCATTTTCACTGATGTCCCTCCATGAAGACTTGGCTCCCTTGACATTGATCTCTTCATCTCCTCTAGGATATAAGTGAAAAGGTAAATTGGCTTACCCTCGGGGAAAATCTGTCTGTACTTTCCAAGGCTTGCTGATCAGAACAAGTCAGGGAATTTACATGGCCCTGGGTCCTTCAACATACTTGGGTCAGTTCGGCCTCCCAGGGGGATGTTGCTAATAGTAGGTGATTTAGGTTCATGAGAAAGCAAGACCAGCTGTGAAGATGAGTTGACCTGATAGACATGGAGCCGTCACTACAGCCCTTGACGTATGGCTAAGCACTTCACAGATGCTATTGGTCTTCTGGTCATTGTACCTAGTTCACTATCTGTTATGGAGTGTTGGGCTGCACGTAACAGGCCCAGCGGAAAGCAGGTCTGCAATAAGCAGTGTGCTACTTCACCTCCCAGGCTGGAGGTGATGTGGCTTTGTTCAGGAGCACATGACAAATCTAAGTGCCCAGAGCCATGTGTCTTCCCACTTCCTCAGGGGTGGTGGCTCTCCCAGATCTGCAGATAACCAGAGAAACTCTGGTCACCTTCACTTTTGGCCACCAACAGAGGCCAAAAAGGAGCAATTGTTCTTCCTGTGTCTCTGCTTTAAGAAAGAGGAAAACATCCCCGCTTTTCTGTGTATTTCCATTCATGGCCCCGTGGTTCGCCAAGTCGCACAGAAGGGTGTCAAAATCGGTTCCTAGGAGAAATAATAGAATTTGCTCAGATTCCAATGTGAGCATGCACCAGAATTGCCAAGAGGGAAAACATGGCTGGGCTCCATCCCCAGAGCTCCCTACTCAGCAGGCCTGGGGTGGGGCCTAAGAATTTGCAATGCTAACAAATTCCCTGCTGGTTTCAGGACCACACTAGAAAATATATTGGCTTAAGTCTCTCAGACCTAGGGCAGCTCAGCTCTCTGGAAGTACAGGGATGCTCCAAACCAGACCTGAGTAGAGGCTCAATTGGCAAAAGGAAGGACATGAGGTTCTGTATGGGGTCTCTGGGCCCCTCTGGCTCATAGCTTCTTGCCAGCTCCCTTCATTTAAAATGGCTCCACTGAGAGACTGGATTACAAATTTGTCTGAAGTGGAAACAGAAGAAATTTCTTTGTCCTTCTGGTACACAGATTATGGACGTCAAACATTTTGAGTAACTGACTGACCATGAGGTGGTGGAGGCAGCTTCTCCTTGCTTTTATATCTCATTCTTCTCTCTTCTTTACAGGAAATGTCAATGCCATCTCTCTCTCTCTCTCTCTCTCTCTCTCTCTCTCTCTCTCTCTCTCTCTCTCTCTCTCGTGTGTGTGTGTGTGTGTGTGTGTGTAAGTGTGTATAGGTCAGAGGGTAACTTTGTGGAGTTAGTGTTTTCCTTCCTTCCTGGGTTCTGGGGCTTGAACTGAGGTCACCAGCCTTATTTCACTGGGTGACAAGCGCCTTTACCTGCTGAGCCGTCTCACCAGCCCCAGAACATCCTACTTTCAGAAGATGAAATCTTTCATACTCCTGTAATGGGAATGCCCAGAGCTTCTCATCTGGGAGACATTCAGCGTCTTGGGCAGAGGGTCCCCATGGCCTTTCTTCTGGAAGCCGAGCAGCCACAGTCTCAACCATCAGGGAGCTTGGGGCTGTGGTTACTTCTAAATGAGTGCTCATTATTGATGCTAATTGAACTTGAAGTTAATGAAAAAGGATTATTTTACAGGGCTTAAGTCGAGGCCAAAATTGTTATTACAGGTTAATTATTCTCCTTAAAAGGGACCATTACAGCCATGATTGTTTTTTATCAGCATTTTCTCTGGTGCTGAAAGAGATTTCTTCTAAAGCAGATTCTTGATATAATTAGTCACCTCGTCTAATTCTTAATCACCAATCATTTCTCTTCAGATTAAGGTTAATCAAAGGTGCTTGGGTTGGATACTCTGCCTTAATTGTATTTGATCAGTTTCAAAGACACTCTTCTCTTTGGGCTAGGTGTGTGGTCTATCCCTGTCTCTAAACCCAAGATCTGGTGGAGATAGCCTAATGAAGAAAACTGCCTTGTGTTCTTATCCGGTCCCCCTGGCAGTGGGAAATGGGGACCTCTGGGGCTGGCAAAGGTGATGGGAAGGAGGTTCCCTGAGACCGTGTGGTGGAGAACCCACAATGCAGAAAGTGGGTCCTCTGTTCTCCTTCCTTTTCCTCCTCTTCCTCTCCTGCTTGTCCTCTTTTCCATCTCCTTTCCCATTCTTCAGTCTTGTTTTCTCTTAAGTTCTTCATTTTATTTTATTGAGACAGGGTTTCTCTGAGTAGTTTTGGTTCCTGTCCTGGATCTTGCTCTGTAGACCAGGCTGGCCTTGAACTCAGAGATCTGTCTGCCTCCACCTCCTGAGTGCTGGGATTAAAGGCGTGTGCCACAGCCACCTGGCTCTCTTAAATTCTTAATTCTGCCTTTGGGTCAATCTTGGTTCATCATCTTCTTCCCCTGCATTGTCCCTCCATTGCTCTTGAGTACAGATTTGCACTCCTGACTGGGTGGAACCGGTGATGGTGGTGGCGGGGAGGTGGGGTGGTCTGTTTCCCAGATGCTGCTGTGAGAAGACAGCACAGACTGAGAGATGGGCACTTGCTGCCCACGGGAAGGGGAGCCAGCGGGGAGTTGGCAGGAGGAAGGAGAGTCCCTGATCTGTGAAGAGGCGGCTGTTGGAGTAGAACCGGGCTACACAGAGATAAGAAGCCACAGATCTGGAATGAGGAGGGATCTAATCCACAAATCCCAGGATAACCTGGAGGGGAAGTCTCCAAGCTTGAGTCATGCACGTCTAACGTTGTAGTACCACTCACTGGTACAGGAACCACCAAAGCATCCTTGCTAGAAAGCCTCAGGAGATAGCATGATTTCAGAGGCCCTAAACCTCTCTTGCCACCTTTGTGGCCCACGTTGGTGGCCCCCATAGTTAGGAAGGGCAGAATAAATACACAGCTCACTTCCTCTTTCCAAACACTTTTCAAATGTAAGCTGCATTTGTAAGTGATATGTGAATGTCTGTCCTTTCCTTGCTTTGTATGCATACGTGTGTGTGTGTGTGTGTGTGTGTGTGTGTGTGTGTGTGTGTGTGTGTGTGTGTGTGTGTGTACGTGTACATGTAGCCAGAGGACAAACTTGAGTGTTCTTCCTCAGGCATTGTCTACCTTTTTATATCTGACTTTATATGATTTTATTTTTTAAGACAAAGTTTCAGTGGACTAGAACTCAGCCAGTGGTCTAGGCTGACTGACATTGAACCCCAAGCATTCACCTGTCTCTGCCTTCCAAATGCTGGGATGGCCGCTCGTACCATCAAGCAAAGGCTTGGTCCACATGGATTCTGGGTGCTGAACTCATGTCCACATGCCAACAGATCTCTTTCTCCAGCCCTCTTAACTTTTTAAAGGTCCTAGTTCTCTGTCTGTGCTTATTTATGCCCGTTTCCCTTTGTCCAGAACATCCTCTGGGCTCCCCCTCTTTCGCTAGAGGTAGCTACTATTGTTTAGGGGTGTTCTCCAAAATATTTTCTATGCGTTGACATAGGACTTATAGAAACCTCTTCATATGATGCAACAGTGACTGTACATTGGATACCCACAGCTGGTTTTCATTCTTTGCAGGATAGCTTGGGGTAAACAAGTATGTTCCCTAGAGAACATGTATATTAGCTTGGCAGGGCTGGTATAATAAAATGTGACAGAACGCGTGGTGTAAGCATCAGATACTTATTTTCTTGTAACTCTTGATGCTGAGAGGCCAAGATCAACATGCAAGCAGGGTCTGTTTCTCCTTAGGCCTCTCTTCTTGTCTCAGAGATGCCCACCCGAACACAATGTCCTCATAGCCTTTTCTCTTGCCACAGGGATCGCTGGTGTGTCTTCTTATGGAGACATTGAATGCGACTGGGTCACTCACTTCACCTTCATTATGGCTCTAACAGTCTTATTTCCATGTGGGCTTACATGGGGATTAGGGCTAAAACTGGTGAATTGGGGCAACATGATTCCGTCGTTAGCAACACCCAGCCTGTTCCCCCTTCTGTGGTGTGTGAAGGCATTTCCTCTTCTCCTCTTCTTGGGGGTAAAGCTTCCTTTTCTTCCCTCTCTAGCTTGGAAAGCACTCCCCATACCTTATATCTGTGTGAAGCTTTAAACCCTCCTAAGATGTGTTACCTGTATCATACCATAACTCCTGTACAGACACCCATTCTTCCTTCATGCTCCCCAAGAACTTCCCTGTCTGGGAAGAGCTTGTGACCTCATGCTTCATCAAAGGTCATGAAGACAGGTCTGGTGGCTCAGACATGTAATCCCAGCTATTCAGATTGCAAGTTCAAGGCCTGCCTGGGCTACAGAGTGAGTTTGAGGCCAGCCTGGATACTTTCAGCCCACCCTTGCCTCAAAATGCAAAATAAAAAGACATCTGGGGTATAGATCCTTAGTAGAAAGCTTGCTTCCCCTTCCTCATATACTGAAAGAAGAGCCAGTGAGACCAGCATGCCTTGTCCTAATTCTTGGTGTCTACCTACATTCCCAACACTTTTCAGTTACACAGAACGGTTTATGAGCCCTATAGGGACATTTAGTAAGTATCCCTTGTTATAGATACCCATGCTAGAACATTCTGGCACCAAAACAGGTGGCTCCTGATATTTATATAAGGCCAGAAAAAGATGCAGACCCCTAACCAGGACCAGTGTTGTTTCTCTAGCCACTGATAACCTGGATCACCATGGCATCATGTCTGTGGTCTTCCTTTTCCAGAACCCTGTAGGCCACAGGAAAACTGGCTTAGGAGAACTGATGGCCAGCTGAGAGGCTGGTAATTGACCAGACCATGGTTCACAATTAATTGGTGAGTTAAGATGGTTAGGGATGCCCTGAATTAAGCTACTAAAAAGACTATTAAAATGCAAATATTATGGAGAAAGAATAAAACAAGACACTATAGCCAGTGACGCAACATGGACTTACAAAGCCCATGGATTCTTTTCTGCATTATTTAATCAGTTGCCCACTATGGCTCTGAAGACATCAGAGTCGAGCACAGCCAGGCTGTGGTGTAATAGCTCACAGCCATACAAAGACCCTGGAAGCTACCGGTTCTTCTTCCCTTCTCCATTCTTGTCTCCTTGCCAAGCCATTCAGTCTTAATAACTTCCAATTCACAGCCCATTCCTTTTTAAAGGAAAGCCTTGTCTTTTAACCCTTGCTCACTTCTGGCATCTTTCACAGTGAAAAAAGATTTTCTAATGGAATCCCCATTCCCTCCGGAGTGGGCTCCTTTCTGATGTCACCCATCCGCAGTGCAAAATGCCAATGAGGAGGCCATCCCAAGAAATAATGTCTAGAGCCTATTAAGACTTTAAATCATCTAGGAGAATTAGAACCAGCCAGTGGTCCTTGTGTGGATTTCAGTAACTTCCATACTGAAGTCTTGCCCATCCCCAGGCATAAGAGCTACGTTAAGTTTTATGAAATCAAAAATGCTTTGTGGGTAATGATGGCATCTGATATTGAGTCTGAACACAGGACAGGACACATCAAAATTTCACCATAGATGCAAATGGTGGGGTATGTGTAGTTCCCATAGATAGCTAAATAAATATATATGTTTCTGTAGCGAAACATCAACCCCCCTACAGTGAATCTGATGAAGATTGAAGAAGTGTAAGTGCATGGAGTGTGTGTGTGTGTGTGTGTGTGTGTGTGTGTGTGTGTGTAAAGCATCATTATTCATTCCTCACAGATATTGTGATTCTCCCTAACATAAAAGCAAGATGTTTGAGAATTGAAAGGGAGTCTGGAGTCAAATAAAACACTGCATTTCAAAAAGTGCTTAAGAGTAGGGATGCAACATTAACACCATCCTTTCGCCATGATTTGTAAATCTTATTTTTCTGAAATAGAAGGGGAAAGCCCTGGCTCAGAAGTCATGCCACTTGGCTTCTTGTTGTCTCCTGGCTCCATCATTGATAACTTTAAGAGATAAACATTAACAACAGGCTTAACTTTTCTTTAGCATGCATTTCTCCCAAGAACCCTTTTAAGGGAGTGGTGTCAACAGTTTATCATTTCACAGGGGTCTCAGGAGGTTATCACATGCTCAAGGATCTTACTGCTTCGGATGGAGTTGGAGCCTGTGCTCCAGACTCCTGGCATCTGCTGATGGCCGCCATGCTGTTCAACAACAGCCACCAGTATAGCCACAGAAACTCTGTCATGAGCCTCAGAGTGTGCAAACCGGGACATCGCCATCCCTTTTCCAGATGCCCTGATCATTTGTACTGTGAGAAAGGCGTTCGTTGGTTTGGATCCTTGACATCACTTTCAGTTTGAAAATGTATGATCATCTAACCTGTGTGCGATACCTCCTACCCCTCCATTTCTTTATCATTGTTAGTCATACACTGCTACTGGAGGACTGCTATGAGCCAGGCACTCTGCTTAGGGTTTTTATGGGATACTAGAATTTAGAATCCAGTTCAAGAGAGACTACAAGGTGGAAAAGTGGGGGGTCAGAGGTTACCTTGACTGCGGTTATTCATCTTGTAAATGCTGAGCTGGGATTTGAATCCAGATCTGCCAGCCTTGTGCTTTTTCTCATGCAGACGACTTCTTCAGATTCTGCTTGTGACGTCTAAAAAAATTCTAGTCATTTAAATCGGCTGAATTCTTATCATGACAGAGGTCATGGAAAGAAACCTTTGGTACTGGCTATGTTGAAGCCTATACAACCATCTGTTTATAATGGGCATGACTTCATGCCAGAGAATCCAGACCTGTAGAGAGCATAATCCCTGATGCTTGGTGTCTTTGAAGCAGAGAATGAATGTTGGAACCCTCCTAGCATTGAGAGTTAACATTTTGCCACAGTGAAGTCATAGTAAATCCAACTCAGGAAGATGCTAGTGACGACAATAACAACCTCAAAAGAACTAATATTTATATACCTCTTTATAGTTTCCTAGGACTGTCTGCATCCATTATCTTCATTTGATAAGAAGGAAAGAATAACAGAGCAAGTTGGAAGCCTGCAAACATATAAAATGATACTGAGACTGCAAGGGAGAAACTCAGAGCTCCAGAACAAGGAGCAGGGTCACTGGTCGGAAGCAGACAGCTTTATCTTTAAATACGTGATCGGGAAGGCAGCTGAGCAGCAGATAAACATAAAAAGGCCCATGAAGCTGGGGATAAATGAAGCAGTATTTTTCTGAATGGAAAGTAGCTGAAATTCCAGGGCTTGGGGAGGGTGAAGGTGGAAATATTTAGATGTTATGGCCTAAGAAAAATCTCCAAAGCTGTCAGTAGAAGGGACAACAGTGGTACATTGGGAGAGTCCTAGAATATATAAGGCAATAAATCTAGGGTGTGTGTGTGTGTGTGTGTGTGTGTGTGTTATGGTCACTGGAAGGCACTGCTGTGCCCCAGAGGGGAATGGACTAGAGTTTATAAAGCTTGGCCAGCTGGGCTGTGGGCACAATGAATTTGACTGTGTCAACTGTAGAATGGCTTAAAAATTCAGTATATTCTTCAAAATGGGCTTGTGGGCACTTACTTCATTCTGAAGATTCACAAGTCATTCCCAAGAGCTCATTTAAAGCAAAAAAAAAAAAACCAACCAAACAAAACCCATTTTCTGAGAGGTAGAATGCATGTGAAGAAGGGCAGAGGCTACCGCTGATTTTATTAGTGTACACAGAGGCCACCTGGACCCAAGTGAGCCTGGATGCTGGCTGGTGTGGATGAGCTGGTGCGAAATCTCATTTCTGTCACCTGTCAATCATGTAATGAACCTGTAGTTCTTAGCTCCCAGGTTTGCTCAGCCTCAGTTCTGTCATCTGTAAAATGGAGACAACAATAACTCGACAATAACTCATTGTCTGGATCCAGTGATATGCTCTAGGAAAGTTCTGCACAGTCTGTGCAGGGTAAATAGTCCACTAGAGGAAGAGTGTGGCACACAGTTTTCACATGGTTGTGTTGCACGGATGTCAAGCTCTTGATGTTTGTCAATAGGTTCAGATATTAAGCTTCATCTATTTATGTTGCTGGTTGGTGCTGTGGGAAGTTCCTGTCTGTGTCATGTCTCCCTCCTTCCATGAATCAGAAGAAGAGTAACACTTATCTTTTTATATTAATTGACTGATTGCTTTTTGTGTGTGCACAGATGTGTGTGAGTGTGCTGGTATGCCTGCCCCTGCATACCTCTGCTCTTGGTCCTCACCTTCTACTTTATTTTGAGACTGATCTCTGTTGTTTCTCTATCACGTGTGCTATGCTAGCCAGACTGTAAGCTTCTGGGGAGTCCCCCGTCTCCACCTCCCATTTTAACGTAGACGTATTGGGCTTACAGACATGGGCACTATTTGTCCAATTCTTGTGTATGTTCTGGAGATTTGAACTTAGGTCCTCAGGCTTCCATAGCAAGTGCTTTTCCATACCAAGTCATCTGCCTAGTCTTCCCAAGACTTGACATTTTCATGGTAAAGAAAACCAGTGCAAGAAAACCCAGAGGGTCTCTGCATGGAACTGGTACCTTGTCTCTTCTGTACACATTCCAGTTGGAAGAAGTTGTGAGGCCAAGGCCATCATCAGAAAGACAGCGAACAGCATTCTCCTGTGGGAGGTGACTGGGGAAGAAAGTATTTGCTGGGAAGTAAGAGAGTCTACCTTACGAGCTCCACGTAGGAACATAACTGTATATAGATAGCCATGTAACAGGAACAGGTTAACTCTAATGAAACTGCTGTTTCCTGAGCAATTAATGTAGGATCAGAGAACAAGCTGCTGATAACCTTCTTGATCTTATCTTATAGAGAAGAGCAGGATGTCAGGAAGGCTGGGCCCCAATGCTCCCTGCCCCTAATCTCTCAGGTCTAGCTCCATTTGAGCTTTTACCTACTGCTTGGTACTGCCCTCGGGTAACTTGGAGTCTGAACTGATAGTCAGCAAGTGTCTCCCCAAGCATTGGATGCAAATGCTAACATGTGTTTCTCAGGCAGCATCAGCATTCAGTACCTTCTTACAGTCCTTACAGTTCTCTACAGAACCATACGATGCTCTTTCTGGGCCTTAGATTTGTCCATTTAAAAGTGAGATGTGGTAGAGGGATCTGCAAGTTGATTGCTAGTTCCTATGGTCTATGGCCATAATGATGATGGGACTAGTGGGATAGGAGGTGTGCCTGAAATACTTGGTCTGAAACTCACTAATGTACTTAAGTGTTAATCCCAACATTACACTCACTTAGGACTTATGACTTCTATTATTACAAATGGACAATTGCCATTCAACATCTTCTCTTGGACTTCTCTTACCCTAGGGTGCTAATTTCTCCTACCGTCATCCTTTTAAAATGTCTAATGCAAGGGCTACAAGGCATGCTTAGAGTTTGCCTGACTGATTTTTCACTTTCTTGAAGTGGATGGATTTCTACCCACCAAGGACAGATAAACAGCAGGATAGGACAGGTGTATGGAAGAAGACATTGCAGGAAAGGAGTCCCGTCTTCAAGTGCATAGGGGGCTGGGGAGATACCTCAGTCTGTAAAGTACTTGCTGCTGAAGCATGAGGACCTGAATTTGGGTCACAAAAGGCTGGTGTTGTGGCTCATGCTTCCCATCCCAGTACTGGGGAGGAAGAGGCAGGAAAATCTATGGTGCTTGCTGGCCAGCCAGACTAGCCTACTGGGTGAGCTCTGGGCCAGTGAGAGACCCTGTCAGAAATGAAGGTAGAGGGTGTCTGAGGAATGACACTTGAGGTTGAGATCTAGCGTCTGCACATGCATGCATATATGTGTACCTACATAAACATAAATATGTGCATGCATATATACATACATATGTATGAAGGAAAGTAGGAAAGACGGAAGGAAGAATCTACCTAGCTTATAGAAAGACAGGTTTCTTCCAAAGGCATTTAGGAATCTACATGTTCAAGCTTGTTTGCCTAGGTTAAGAACCGACTGTAAGACACAGTCCTCTCCTAATGACATAACAGTCTGACTATTCGGGAAAGAAATACTTTCATAAACAGCTAAATCGAAATGCAGTGGGAACAGAGGGCATGGCTTATGGGGTCTTAAGACAGGGAACAGCTTGTCTTTTCTTCTGATTGTACATAATCAGTGCTCAGCTGAAAGTATGAATGCCTGGAATGACTTGTTTAGGAGACCAGAAGCTTCTGGACATAGCATTTTTCCCTTCTAGCATTTTTCTGTAACGTACTGTAAGCCTCCTGCTGTCTTGTTTTATCAGCTTGTTTTCACAACACAGCCTGCAGGAGCCATTTGTTCTTTTCTTTTAACAAGCTGGGGCATAAGGAGGTGAAAGGCAAGGCCTCCTTGGTCTTCCAGGACTCGGAGTACTAAAGGCTAACCTCAGCAGGGCCCCTGTCCACTTCCCTCACTGTCTCTGGCTTGCTTTGATTCTTCCTCTCTATTATCTCCTTCCAGTTTTCCTCCTTTCCCTCTGCAAAGCAGCCATTGTAAGGCCCTGGAAACATTTTGTTCCATTCAGGGCTTTAAAATGTTAATGAAGCAAAAAAAGACAGAACTTTCGGGAAGGAGGCCACCAGGCTCATTTTCTATTCGAAGCTATCTTTCGGTTCAAATTAACCCCTGCCCATGGGTCTTCGGACAGTTTAGAGATGCGATGTCCCCATGTTTGATTCAACTGTAACTACTCACTTTCACTGGTTTGATTTATTGAGACTCTCCTTAGGAATTCACTTGATGGAGCATCTCAATCAAAACATCTAGCATGTAAATCTACTTTTATACCAACCGTGAGTTCCCAGAAGCCAGAAGTCAGGTATACTTGAATGCCGCAGAAATGACTGCCTCCTTCCTTCCTTCTCTCCCTTCCCTCTCTTTTCACTCTTCTCCTTTCTTTTCTTTGGTTTGTTTTAAGCTAGGGTTTCCTGCCATTCAGGCTGGCCTCAAACTTGCTATGTGGCCAAGGATGGCCTTGAACTCCCGATCCTCCAGCCTCTGCATCCCGAGTTCTGGCATTCTGGCCACCATGCTTAGCAGAACAATTTTCTGATCATGAAGAAGCCGTCTTAGGAACTTGCATTTAACACAGTGTTTTTTTTTTTTTTTAAGTGGTTTTTGAATGGAGGGTAAAGGACTCAAAAATTGTGGGTAAGAGGAAGCTCTTTTGGGGAAATGAATAGGAATTCACAGACACCTTGGGTTTGACTTCCATGAAATTAGAGTGCATGAGAGCTAACTAGGCCCACTGAAAGGAAGGCTTAATGATTTCTTTCAGGCAAATTGCTGTATAGATTTCAAGACCACTGCTACCCATGAGCCTCTACGTTGTGAGGGTGGAATCAGAGGCTAGGTGGCAGGCTTTGGAGGTTGGACATGGGGTGAAGCCTGCTCTTGTTTTGTGTCTTAAGAGGGTAGTAGTTGATGGCACGTGTTCAGTACTATAGAACTGCCATGCTGTACCTAGGGACTTGTATCTCCTCGGCCCCTGCTCTAGATCACACAATTCCACAAACCAGCAAATAAGTGTCCATAGGCACAGTGGCATTAACACTGGTGGTTAGTTAGCACAAAAGGCACCTTTTTACAGAACAAATAAACAAATTGGACCATGTGCTCAGTGTCGCCAGGCCCAACTTCATATATAGGGACAACAACGATAGCTCCATTTTATCAACAGACACCTAGCGTCGACATTTATTGGCTAGTCACTAGCTGAGTCACAGATACTGTCTGTAAACCCTCTAGTGTGTCTTACAGCTGTCTGTTTTGGTTTCATTGTCTACCTAAAGTGGATATTGTGGTGGGGGAGAAAGTACCTAGAAGGCTTTCTGATTGCCTGTTCTGACATCCTCATATGCCAAAGGTTTCCCCCTTTGGCCATTTTGGAACTGCCTTGTGAAATCTTAAACACAGAGAGTTGTTTTTTCGAAACAAAGGTCTTTGAACATAACAGCCCTTCCTGTAAGGATGAGAAAAGATTGGCTGGTCAACTTCCATGAAATGAAGCTTCTAGAGAATAAGACAAACAGAAACAGTAAGAGATGTGGTTTGTTTGGTTATTTATTTGTTTGTTTGTTTAATACAATGGAAGATACAGCATGATAACTCAGCAAATACCTTCCTTATTCAAAATGTAATTGATAAAATGGTGACATCAATATCAGCGTTACTTGGGAGCTGGCTAACATGTAGAAGCCGAGGCCCAACCCTGGACCTATGGAACCAGGGACTATAAAAGGGCCCCAGGGTTGCTGTTTAGTAATATGGACACTACTTCTCTTTGATATTCTTCTCATTGAGAGGCAGTGGGTTCTCTATTCTTTCTCTCCTGGAATCTATCTGAGTAGGCTTGTGGCCAATGGTGTATGACAAAAGTGACCCTGGGTGACCTGGAACCCAGGTCAGAAAAGGCCATGCCGCTTTCTCTTGGCTTCTTAAGATAAGTGCTTTAGCAGAAATCAACAGTCATGTGAGACATTTGAGTATTCCCAGATAGGGAGACACTTTCAGTTAGTGGTCCCAGCTAAGTCCAGACTTCTAGACATCTTGGTAAAATGAACAATAAGATGAGTGAAGCTACCCCATGACCCTGGTGGATGCCACATGGAACAGAAGAACAGCATCACCAAGCCCTGCCTGGATTTCAGAACCACAAAAAAAATGCCTGAGATAGAATTAAATGGAGAAAAGTTCACTAGGCAGCAATATACCAGGTGAAATGTCCAAGGAAAGCCCTGGACAGAGTAACAGTAGCCGTCCACTGTGGGCGTCAGAGAGTAGGCTGATGTGGAAGCTGTCCTGCTTCAGACGTGGATGCTCCGTTTGCAGTCTTCTCCTTTCATCGTGACCGTGTCATCCCAGGATGACTTCCGGTGAGAATCTGACAACTCCATTAAGCCTCGGTGAGACATGGAACTCCGTGCGCCCCTGTGCCCCTTCAGCTAACTGTCACCTTTGTGTGTTGTGAATGTGACACTGAGATCAGAGGCTGTAGAACCCATCCAAGATGGACCAGTGGGGAGCTACATGTAGGTCTAGCTTGAATGGTCTTTTCCTCTGGCTTTGTTGGCATGAGTGTGAGGCGTATTTGTCCTCAGACTTGACAAAGGGCTGTTAGCTAAAGACACCCTTTCCTCTGTTCCTTCTTCTGGGAGGAAATGGTCATGGCTAGTGCCACCAGCCTGAGGTTGTTTTTTTTTTTTTTTTCCATGTCTACTTTTTGATCGAAGGGATAACGAAGTCTAATTTACAGGTAACTAGAGATGTCCAAGACATATGCTCTAGATTGTGAGGTAATGGACTCAAGTATAATTTTGGCGTAAATGATATTCCATGCTGGTCTTGAAGGAATGGGTGGTTCTGAATCTAGACTTCACCCCTTTGAGCTTTAATTACTCAGCTTCTCTGTCTTCATGCTTTGGAAGAGAAATGAACTTCAACTACGCATTTCCTACTGAGCACCCCTGTGGATCTGGCCTCATGCTGGACACCTCTGGGGAATGCAGGGGCGGACACATTGTGGTACCTTCCTTCAGGAGCTCACTTTCATGTGTTTGTGAACATCACAAGGCAAGACCCAGGACTGGTCATCTGAGAAGTCCAGGGGGCTTCTCGGAAGGTGACTTAATAGGGTCATTCAACAGTCCAATAGGACTGGAGGCTCAGCAGTTAAGACCACTCGGTCCTCTAGTGGAAGAAATGAGTTTGCATCCCAGTACCCACACGCTGGCTCACAACTGTGTGCAACTCCAGTTCAGGGGACTCCAAACACCCTCTTCTGACTCCAATAGGCACCAGATAAGCACATGGAACACATACAGACATGCAGGCAACACATTCCTACAAATGAAATAAAAAGAAACGAATATAAAAAGAAAGAAGGCGTGCAATGGACTGGTGAGGTGAAGACATTGAAGACATGGAAAGGGAAAGCCTGGAGAGAAGAAGAGCAGGCTGCAGGTGATTTGCAATTGGTTTCTCTGTTTGCCCCACCCCTACCTCTTTCCCCTACTACCCCCACATCCTACCCCTTTCCCCATCCATTCCCTCCTCCTCCCCCACCTCTTTATCTCTGTCTTCCTTCTCTTCCCTTTCCCCTTCCTGTCTGCTCTCCTTTGTCATGCTGGGAATCAGGGCCTGCTATTCAAGTTCTATACGACTGTTCTATCTTTCCTTAGTCTTCTGAGACAGACTCTTACTGTATAGCTCAGGCTGCTGTTGAACATGTGAACTTCATGCCTTAGCCTCTGTAGTGGCGGATCAAGGGTTTGGCCTATGTCCAGCTCTGGTCTCCTTATTGTCACACTTTCCTGCATGACTCCCACAGTTCCAGGTGTTTTTCCTCAAGCCAAGATTTGTCTTGAGGGTACAACCAAGGTCTTGGACTTGTAATCTTTCCCAACTTCTTCTCCTTCATGGCAAACTCAGGCATGATTATGTCTTAGTTTCATGAACAATTCTGGTTCATTAGCAAACTGGGTGGCACCGTAGTGATGTGGACATGAGTCTCTACCATGCTGCTGCTAAAAAGCTGGGGAACAAGATAGGTGGGTATAACAAAACATGGTGTTCCTGTCTCCCAGGACTCTTGTGACATCTGGGTTGAGGAAGTGAATCTCCATTATTTCTCCAAATTGGTGGGAATGGAAATCACAGGAATTGGAGGGTTAAGACAAGGGGAAATGAAATGTTGAGAGGGTGATGACTCATTTAGACCTGGAGAAGGTGAAGGAGCTGGGGAGCCTGGGAAACAGGGAAAGTTTCACTCAGACTTAAATACAGGGTAGGACTCTTTTTTTCCCAACCTTGCCTTTGGAATCTCATCTGCCCTCCCAGTCTCAGCCTGCTCTTTTGTAAAGCACAGATCAGCCTGTGGAGAAAGAAGGAGGTGGTCAGAGCCTGTCCTGTCTGGATGAGCAGATGGGAAAGCCCTTCCCGTGGACACAGGCATTTGCTGAGCCCCCACAATGCCGCTGTGCCCATTGCTCCAAAGTCAGAACAGTTCAGCTCCTCTATCTTCCTTATTTCCTGTATGACATAGGACTCCTGCTCTTTGAAACTTGGTGAAAGCACCAACCCACCAATCAGAAGAGGGAAGATCATAATTAATGATAATAGCCTGGTTTTAATTATAGCGATTTAGCAAGTTAGCAGAACAATTCCAGTAACACAGTGTGACACTGAATGGGGCGGGAACAGCCTGCTGTTTCCTTGAGCATTCGCCCTGTGCCCCTGGAACTTTGCAAGGCTCAGCTCCCTGAACTGGAAGTTTTGCAAGTAAGAGCTAGGAAGACTCCATCCCCCCTTTCCACCAACAGCTTTCTTCTTTGCTTTGCTTCCTATCATTTGCAGGTGTATCTGTCAGGAGTCAGTCGACCCCAAGGCTACAGTGTTAACTATGGACCTATTCTCTTGGGATGCAGGCAAGATCCAAGCCATGCTTGTGTTATGGTTTTAGTGTGAAAAATGTCCACCTCGAGGCTGAAGTGTTGAATACTTGGTTTCTAGCTGGTATCTCTGGTTTGGAAAGTTGTGGGAGCTTTAGGAGGCAGAGTCTCGATGGAAGAAGTGGGACCCTGAGGGTGGGTACCATAGCACAGCCCTGCTTCCTATCTGCTCCCTGACTGCAGATGACACAATATGTTGGGCCAACTCAAAGCTCTTCTCCGCCTTCCTTGTCACAGTGGACTGTAGCACCTTGAACTGTAAGCCCAAATAATCCCTTGCTTCCTTAACTCACTTCATGTCATGTACAGCAACAAGAAAAAGAAACTAAAAGAGCTTGCAACAGGCCCCTTCACAGAGCTATCCACCTATCCTTGGCTCATCTCTCTGTCCTGGCCATAGCGGGAGTCTTGGTAAATTAGCAGTGGAAGAGGCCTTGTGAGCTGTTAATCCAGAGAATTCTCCAAATATTTTGAAGCCAGAAGAACTGTTGTAGCTGTAAGGGAAAGTGAAAGAATGGTCACAAGACTCTGTTCCCTCATTTGCTCCCAGTGACTGCTCCATAGAACCTTTAGGGCCCCCATTAAAAGGTAGTTCATCTTTATTTTCGGAGACAAGGTCTCTTGTAGCCTAAGCTGTCCTCAAAGTCATCATGTAGCCAGGATGATCTTCATCTGTTGGAAGTCCTGTATCTCTCTCCCAAGTGCTGGGATTACAAGCATGGGCCACTATGACCAGTTTGTGTGGCTCTAGGGAATCAAACTCAGAGCCTTGTGCATGCTAGGAGAACATTCTATCAACTGAGCGCTAGCCCCAACCATCTGATGTTTTTATGAGGTGGAACATGGGGAAAACGTGGCCAGTAGGAATTAAACTGTAGTTCTCCTTCCTGAGCATATGAACTCATAAGCCCACTTAGGTTAGTTATTCCTTCAACATTGAAACTCAAAATCCATTTGTAGACCTCTGGAGATCCACAAAGTGGGTGCTAGGCAGGTCTTGGGCTTGGGGAGAGCCAATAAATTAAAGGCTTTAGGCTCTGGTTCCCAAGTAGAGGGTCTATAGCTTTCATCTACTTCTCAACAGGGTCTGTGACCCATAATATTTAAGAATCACTTCCATGAGGTTACTCTGTCAGTGAAGGACTCTGGCTCCTCCTACCCCAGGCCCACAGATTGACACCGTCCTCTTGACTTTACCATAGGCCTTTCCGGTGATTTCTACATCACAGCTCATTCTGAGATGGGCACAGACAGGTTCCAGATAGAACCTGGCAAGCAGCAGGAGCACAGAGCAGGCAGGAGGGGAGTAGGTGGGTCTCTTCGCCATAGCCAGGAGACTTTATCTGAGAGATGACTAAGTGGCCTTGTCATTAATGAGGCAGACTTCTCTCTAAGGATGGGCTGGCAGAGGAGATGGCATTTCCCTATTCTCTCTCTGACAAGACAGCGGCCCTGTGTAGACGTGGAAGAAATTTGCAAGATGGAGTTCTCAGATGTGCTTTAAACCTGCCCTGGGACACAGCTGTCAGAGGAAACCATCTTGGGTGATAGAGTTGGATTAGCATCAGATGATAATGAAGTGATAACTCATCCCTTTGAAATGCTTCAGATGGCCTTTCTTCTCTTTGACACATCAGTCCATGTGGTTTTAGTCTGGGTTCTTAACAGATTTTACAGGGAACTTACTGGTTGCTTCTTGATACAGAAGAGAAAGTTTTCCCTAAAAGAATAGCTTAGGTGAGGCAACCATCCTCCTTCTGACTAATAAGTAGGCTTGTTGTCTTTATTTTCAAAGAAGGGTAACTCTGCTTTGTGGGCAACGGGGTGAAACAAGCCCCCCCCCCCCCATCTTTTGAGACAAGTTGGATGGACCATTGTCTAGAAGACATCGTAGGATACAAGGGAAACTGTGGGATTGGTTTGGGAGGGAGAAGGCATTAGAATAAGGACTTGAGACAGAATAGTTTAAAGCAGACTGCCAACTCATAGAGTATCGTAGAGTCAAGGGTGAGATGAGGATTACACACAGAGGTAAAGTCCCTCCTGCCAAGTCTGCAGGTACTTAGTGATGCTTTCTTTCCAGTCCCAACTCAGTAGAGGAGCTGTGTGTTACTGAGTGCTCATTGTAAATGCTGTACCTTGTCAGTGACTACCACCTTGAGAAGGAAGGACCACCTTAAGACAGGAGTATTCCCTTAAACTGTCTTGTCCAAATATGGGAAGTTTTCCACATCAGATTATATCCAACCCAGGCATGTGGATCGGAGGAGGGATTCTGTTCTCTGCATCAGGCCTGTGTCTTCTGGTAGCCTCAGGCTGTTTGTGGCTCAACCACCGGTATGCTCCCAGCAAGAGGGAGCTCAATGTCCTGGTTCTGAGTTCATAGTACCTGTGATTCTAGAGTTAAAAGATGCTGCATGGAGCTACCTTTCCTGAGGGAGCCTGGGCCTGCAGGCCAGTGCTTCCTGCGACCAACCTTGTTTACTTCCTACCAGGCTTCTGCCTCTCCGCAGCCAGCCTGCTGTTTCTGTGTGGCCTTTAGCTCTGGCCCATCTTTTTGCTCTGCTCTCCAGCCTTCTCATTCACTACATCCTGAATCACTGGCCAGGGTTATTTCCTGATGTCACCTTGCACTTAGACCTGGTAGCCCTGTCTCTCACATCAGCCTGCAGCAGGGCTCCGTAGTCACCTAGCTATTCGTTCTGCTACACCCATAGCCACTATACTAGCCAAGCTCTTGTCCTTTGAGTGATTTGCTCCTTAATACCATGAAAAGTGTGCTCCTTTGTCACAGTGACTGGAAACTCATTCAACTCATTGGAACTTTCCGGGCCTCAGTAGTGACCTGATCCCAATGGTGACGTCCAGTTCCAAAGGCAGTGTCCTACTCAGTTTGTCTCCCACAACTGGGGCATGGTCAGGAGGATGGTAGGAAAGAAGTGGGTCCACCATTTTCCAATCCAGTGCTTGTATCTCTCTTCTGAGTCTGGGAAGGAACCCAGAACTCCACTGATACTATTGAAATCAAAGCCCACTGAGGCTGTCTTAGAAAAATGCCTAGAAGGATATTCCAACAGATTTGCCTAGGAACAATGGTTAGTAAACAAAATTAGGCTTGAAGTTTATAGTTTATAGACTCAGACGAGTCATCTGACCTCAGAGCCTCTGTGCCTTAAATGTATAAAATATAGATAATTGCAGAAGTTTTCTAAGGTTAACAAACACAGTGGACAGTGTGCTTAATGCAAGGCCTGCCTTGTCATACATTCCATTCTTTTCACCGAGTCTCCTGGAGACCTAATTTCCCAAAAGCCCATCACTTCTTCCTTTGTCTTTTCTCTGATTTCTGTGCCTCTCCCTTTTCCACAGTGTATAGAATGCTGCAGCTCCACACTGATATTTCTCAGAGGCAATCAAGTCCCTTTACAAATGGTAAACAGGTGGTTTCTTGGTAAACAAAAAGCTGTGGGCTTGATTTATCCTGCAATCTAACAAAATCAAAGAGACAGCCTTTGATTCGGTACAATAGCAGCCAAGCCTTTCTTACTGAACAATGTTCTTCTCAGCTTGTGTCCCAAGTTGGGAGGGATGGGATAATGGACCTACAGTTTATAGTAAACAGGTGGGCCCACTAACTTTCTCTTCCAGTGGTCAGGAAGGATCCAGACGCCCAGGGCTGAGCAGAAGGAAGAGGACCTGCCTTTCCTGTGCTTCTCTGGGGAGTCATGTGTCAGCCAATCGTTCTATAGAGGAGAATCCTCCCTGGATTCTCCTCTACAAGTCGCAGGCAGCCATATGGAACACCTCTCTTGCATGGAGGCCTTGTTTATAAACTAACGACAGTTAGAATCAAGTCACTATATATGTGGGAGTGGCAATCTACCTAATTTACTCTACATTCTGTGCTGTACCTTGGGAGGCCTCGTGCATTCATCCCGTAAACAATAGACTGACTTTCCCGCTGAATGATCAAGGGAACAGTTATTTATTCAATAGCTACTGTGCCCGGCATGTCTGAGGCAAAAGGGATAAAGCAGTGAACAAAACAGAAAAAAAAAATGTCCTGCTGTTAGGGCATTAACATTCCATAGGGAGTGCTAACAATAAGCCAAGAGATACCTAGCAGGTGATGATGAATGTGGGAGGGGCATGAAGCCTGCTGGAAGACAGCGGGTGATTGGAGGTACTTGTTTCCAGAGGATGAGTAGAAAAAGCTGTTGTGACAAGCTGACCTTAGTATAGGTAATAAAAATGGTCTAAGTGATGGAGCCATGTGGCTATGGAGAGGAAGAGATCAAGGAGTAGCAAGTACAGAGGGATTGACATGTGAGTTTCTTGGGACCACATCAGCATGCAACTCCACCTGATGGACAGGATAAAGACATTGGGTATTTATTTCTGATCCATAAATGTGATGCCAGAGGAGCCAAAGGAGACAGTGATCCTAAATAAGACTTCAATGAGCCTCATGTTACTTACTTAGGATATAATTGTGCTGGGTTAGATTAGTGCTAAGCTTTCTAACCCAAAGACCCTGACTTTTACTGTAAGTGCCGGGAAGGTAGGTGATGCAGGAAAAGGTGGACTCAAGGATCTCGGGAAGATGGAAGCACAGAACAGAAAATCCGATACAAGAGGCACAGCCTGAGAGCCAGTTCAAAGAGGAGGTGAGGTCTACTTCCACTGAGTCCTCTAAAGGAAGACATCTTGTGTGTGCCATCATTACCCTAGTTACCTGTCTTGTTGCTGTGACCAAATACTGGACAAGCAACAACTTAAGGGAAAATGATTTATTTTGGCTCACAGCTTGAAGGCCTATAGTCTCATGGTGGGGAAGGCTTGGCGGTATGGTTCCATAGTGGCAGAAGCCTGAAATGACTTTATTATATCTTCAAAGGCAAGGAATCAGAGAGACTCGGGCTATAACCTATAAACCCTGCCTCTATGCCCCTGCTTCCTGCCCTATTCCTGGCAGTTAGACCCCATTTAAAAATTTCCACAACCTTTCAAAAGAGTGGTACCAGCTAGAAATCGAACAGGAGCCTGAGGGGTACATTTTACATTGAAACTGTAGCAGTCATCATCTCCATCATTACCATTGTTACCATCATCCTCTTCATGTCCATCATGAACACCGTGACATCCAGCACCATCATCACCTTTATTGTCTTCTATCCACCACCATCATCATTATCAAATTGATCACCACCACTTTTAATCACCACCATCATCCTCATGTCCATCATCATCACCATCATGTTTATCACCACCACGGTGAGTACCACCGTCATCACCCTTACTATCATCCCTACCATACCCATCATCGTGCTCATCATCACCATTGCTAGCATGTGATGGAAGTTTATCATGCTCCAGATGTTATTCTAAGCAGCATCGATATTTATCTTTTATTACTGACTACAGTATCAGAGTTGGAACCGTTTTAAAGATTAGAAAACTAAGAATTAGAAAGGTGAAGTAACCCAAAGGCCATCTAGCCTATACAGTCAAGGGAAGAGAGGGAAGAAAACAGTCTCAATAAGCAAACATTGCGGAGTGATCCAGAAGTCTGGAATGAGGTCTTCATGAGCATGTGGAGCAAACAGAGACCCCAAGAGGACGACCAGGGTAGTACCAAGCGCAAAACTGCCACTGCTCCTCAGCTAGGGTCACCTGTGCAGAGGGAACCAGGCTGGTATGAAGTATGAAAAACAATGAGTTTGTGGTCCTCAGTCATTCCTGACAGAGCTGAGTGGAGACACCCTGTGGTTCCTGTGTTGGATGTAGCATCACACTGTGATAGGCTGGGAGCTGAACCTGCAAGGTGCTGGTAACCACTCAGGCAGCTGACTGAGAGAGAGGAGTGACAGGATTATCTTCAGTGTGCCCTACCTCCAACATGTCATTAACCTGTAGGTGGGAAAGCCCACCCGGAAGGCGCTGGGGAAGGCAGATGAGCTATAAATAGGCAGCATTCAAGATGTGTGATCTCACTCTGTGGCTTCCTTTCATACCACATGCTAGTTTGGTCTTCCAAGTCGGGAACCCGGGAATTGTCTTACCTCTGCTACCTTACCCTAAATAGTCTATAATTCTTTTTTTTTACTCCATCTCCTCCTTCTCATTTATTCTATGTCTGTGAAGCATGCTTCTTCTTTCTTGTGTGCCTGGAAGTGGTGGCAGGTTTTTACTGTTTTCTCTGTCTCCATATTTGCCCTGTCTCACCATCTTGGTACAGTCCGAGCTCAGGAAAATGCAAATGTGACAATGGCCAACGCTCCTCCACAGGGCTGCCGAAGTGATTTCATCAGGATCGGGACCAAGACCAGGGAATAGCAGAATCTTACTTGTTCTTCTATGGCATGCTTTTTTCACTTAACATGTATATATATCTACGTGTGTATTTGTGTGTGTGTGCGCATATGCCATCATAAAGTGGGTATGGAAGTCAGAGGACAACTTGGATATCAGTCCTCCTCTTTTGCCTTGTGTTCTGAGGCGGTGTCATGTTCCCTGAAATATATACAAGGCTAGCAGAGCAGCAAGCTTTGGCATGTGGCAAGGGCTGGGGACCTCTGGTCTCCACTTCTCATCTTGTGGTAGAAGCATCAGGATCACAGACCCATCCAACTTAATGTGTGTTTGGGGGACTTGGACTTAGTTCCTTACACTGTAACCAAAGCGTTTAACCTACATCTGTCCAGCCCACTTAACATGTTTTTAAAGTTGATCAGTGTTGTAGATGCACCAATACTTCATCCCTATCCATCCAAATGACATCCTGTTCCATGTTTATACCACATGCCATTTGTCCATTTATTTGTTGATGGGTATCTGGGTTGTTTCCATCTTTTGTTTACTGAGATTCATTCTGCTCTAAAAACATTTGCGTACATGTACTTGAGGCCTCCCCCCCCCCCAGTTCTCTCTCTATGTACTGTTCTAGTTTCATTTTGTATCTCTGATCAAATACCCTGACACTAAGCAATTTATTTTGTTTCTAACTCCCACTGACTGACAACAGGTAAGGGCTGCTAAGGAGGTTCACCTCTTGGGGAGGGGTGTTGAGCCAGGTAAAGGCAGATATGAGAAGTTGAGTCCACAGGTGTTTGCTTCTGCAAATACTCCTCCAGTGTCACTCACAAAGACTCTTCTGATATGGGAATTTATCTATGCTGGAATGCAGAGTCTACTCTTCGTTACTCCTAGGCTTTTCTACAAATCTCTTATGCACCGCTCAGTTTACTCATGGGAGAACACGCATCATGCATGCATGCTTCTCTCTCTTCTCAGAACATACATCATGCATGCATGCTTCTCTTTCTTCTCAGCAGGTTGAGAAAAAAATTGGCTATGTGGAGACAAGGTATCTGGAGAGTGTTGGAACACTATCCACAGCATTTCCTCTGAAGGCATGCTGGTGGTAGGATGGTCTTGTCCAGGGCCGGGCAACTGCCTTAGGCAAGGGCTCTAGCAATGTCCTGTACTTAAAACATCTGACTTTTTCTGTTGGATTTGGACTTGCTCTCAAGGGGGAGGGAAACGTCTGATCTGATGTGTTCTGATGTTTCACTCAGTCCCTTTGGGTTCAGCTTGCCATTGGTGAAGTTTATTTCCAGCATGTCAGCCTTTGTCACAGGAGCAGAGCCTTTTCCGTACTGAGCTGAAGTTGACAGTTGTCAGAGTGTGGCTTGGTTGTAGGTGATGGGGGTACAGTGGGGACCAGGGAAGGAAATCACAGAGAAAGGAACAATTTTGGGACCATCTGAAGTAGAAATGAGAATCATGCCAGGTGTTTTTGTGTGCTCAAATCCCTAGGCAGTGGGACTCACATAATTGCTCACACCTCCTTTGGCTGGGGGATCAGTGGATGCATGCTTTGGTGCTGGGTAATGCCTCTTTTAGAGACATTATTAGTATTATATTAGAAGTTATTAGTATTAGGGGGCTTATTGCAAGACTGACCCTTTGTGGAACTGGTGCTTTTCCTATTGCTAAGTGTGAATTACACTCAAAGAACTTATCCCACTGCAAACCAAATTCCCATGATGCATAGGGAACCTGCTTTACTACCCAGGGGCTGTTAGTTTTGGGAAACATTGCAGGACCCAAAGATACTTTGAGGCCTGGAGGGGTGGTGATTGTTGGGGAGTGCCATTACTATCTGGATATTGAGGAAGCAGTGGGTGCTTTCATTGTTCTGGTGACATATCTGTAGCATGGAGAACAGGAAGGAACTTTGACTCCATGGGCCCCGTCTTAGTTCATGCAGCGGCCCCTGTGGCTCACCGGATTCATCCACTTGGCTTCCTTTGAAACTCTGCTTTGAAACCTGTTGTGGAACTTTCTCCCTAGACCTGTACTTTGGGTTCCTTCTGGATTCTATTTCCGGACCGATCTCTACCACCTTGATCCGCATCACTGACTCTTGTTCCCTCTGTACCTCTTGTCTCTGACTGGCACTAAACGTCCGAGCACAGCGCTCATTCTGTCTCTTCATTACCACCGAGGGTTTTCCATTCCCTGCCTCTACAGCTGCCAAATGTTGGAGGCTGGTTCCGCCTCAGCTTCTCTTGCTCCCTTGGCATGGGCTGACCTGGTGTCAGACCCTGTCTGGATCACAGCACCCGTCTTCTCTCCTGCCCCCCCCTCTACCCACTGCACATGTCATCCTGGCTCCAGGTAGGATTTTTGAAGTGTGGCAGGGAAGAGGCAGCTGAAATCATGTCATCAGATGCTGGGCTTTATCATTAATCATGACAAATGATACTTGGCTCTCTTGCCTGTTTGAAATGGGAACCCATAGCGCCAAACTGTCACTTTGATGAAACATCAGAATCAGTGGCCAGAGCCGCAACCCTGAGTGGACAGCATATGAGGGCCTTGATTCTTGAAGAGAGTGTGGATTCAACAAGCTAAGGAGTCCATGTAGCTAGCCTAAGCCACCATCAAAGAGGTCCTTGGGAATTCCCAGGGGGGAGCTTCCAAGGAGAGATGCTACACGTCCCTTTAAACTGCTTCCTGCAACTCAGAAGTGAGAACAAACCTCCGTCGGAAAGGAAGAAGAATGATAAAGCAATGTATGGTCATCAAAACCCTTAGTAACCATCCAGTTTGACCACCTTTTCATCTGAAATTGAGGCCTGGAGAGCCTGCAGGGTGTACTGTGTGTCACCTTTCTACAGCCGTGCCCTCTGCCGAGATCTACGCTTAACAAACAAGCAAGCAAAGGCCATCCCTTCTTCTGAATTGAGGATGCTCTGTGACCACCCTAGTTAATCCCTTGTCACTGTTCTGAGGTCCCTTTTCTGAAAACATCCAGAGCTTTGAGAAGACGAGAGTAGGTGAGAAAAGTGAGGGTTTCTTGAGTAGGTGGGCGTGTGCATGCAGCACACTACACACAGCTTTACTGCAGTGTATTAATGATACTCAGCGTAGGCATGAGGACATGGCTCATAGCTTCTTTGACCAGGAGGGAAAATTAGAAGGTCCACCTCTCTACTGGATGTGTTGGTTTCTCTTCAGCTCATTAAAACCAGTATATCATTTTTACTCTGCTGAATGTTGATTCCTTAAAAAAAAATTTAATTTATTTTATTCATTTATATGTTTATTTGCATGTTTCTTGTGTGTGTATGTATTGTACATGCACCTACCACAGTACATCTGTCTGTAAGTAGGTATCAGAAGACAACCTTTAGGAATTGTCTCCTACCATATGGGTTCTGGGGGAGTGAACCCTGGTCATTTGGCTTGGCAACAGGTGTCTTTATCCACTGAGCTCTGGTTTCGTCTTTTGTTTTCAGAACAACAACAACAACCCCAAGAAATGCATAAAGCAGATACAGAAATTCACCAGTAATTCCTGGAGATGTTTATGGTGCACCATCTTAGACCTTTTTCTTTAGAGAAACATAAATATATTTGCATACATTTATTTACTTAAAATTTGACTACATTTTCCACATCATTAAAAACTCTTTGTAAACAAGACTTAAATAGATAGAGACATAATGTTTGTAAAATGAATATAACATGATTTGTTCAACTGTTCCTGTAATGGTAGGAATTTGCTGTAAATTGTTTTCAAATACTTTTGTTTTGCATGTTGCCAACTTGCTTCATCAAAGGTTTGTAAAAGAAAACAGTGCCAGCAATGTGTGTGACTGTTCAGGCCAGCACACACCTTCATTATTATTTGGCTATTATTATAGATGGAGATCATTATTACCTCATTAGTATTTTAATTTGAAGTTCTCTGATAACTCACCAGGCTGGATATTTACCATTTGGATCTTTCTCATTTAGAATTTTTCTTTCTGTGTTCTTTGCCCATTAATCAATTGGGATCTTAGTGTTTTTGTTTTGTGTATTTGCTTTTTGCTATTTGCTCTTTGGTTATAATCTTTGCTGCAGATATTACTCCTCATTCATTGTCTTTTAATATTGCTTATGGTTTTTGTCATACAATTCAATCTATTAATATTTTCTTTTGTTATCCTTCATTTCTGAATATGGAAAACCTTTCCCTGCAAGAAACAAAATATACCTTGAGCCATGGTTTCTTCAATGTTTTCCTTTTCACATTCAGCTCTTTGAATCGTATTGAACTTACTTAAGTGCTGAATCTAAATTTTCTTCTAAATAGTTAAGTTGTTACAATATCCACCTTAGATAACTGTTCCCCTTCTTACTACTGTGTGATGCTTCTTTAAATTTTATCTAAGTTTGTTTCTGTCTCTTTCATTTTGATGAGCTCCTTTAAGACTATTGGAGAGATATTAGTTAAGAATTCTGTTAGGTCCCTGTGGAAGTTAGATATTCATGAGACACACTGAAATCAGAATAGCACTTTATTATTAGCTGGGGCAAGGTTCTATACTAATATAGCCATTGCTTGCAAAGTGGTTGCATAACAAACCACTTGAACTCAGAAGCACAGAGCAAACATTTTGTTATGCCTATGGATTCTGTATGTCAGAAGTTTGTTAAGGACAGAGCGAACATGTTTTGCTTCTGTTCCACAATGTTTGGGGCTTCAGTTGGGAAGACTCAAGAGCTGAGGTGATTGATGGCTGTGAGTTGGAACCACCGGCAGGTTAGTTAACTGTCTCATTGGTTGGTGACAGCTGTCTGCCAGGACCCCAGCTGGAGCCAAATGCCAGAGTTCTTCTCTGTATTACTTTGCCTGGGTTTCTTCACAACGAAATGTCTGGATGTTAACAATGAATGTCTTAAGATAACCAGGGAGATGTTTTCTATCTCAGCCTCAGGAGTTGTGTAGGATCACTTTAGTCATAGGCACAGGCCTGGCTAGAATTCAATGTGAGGAAACATCAAACTTGCTATTTGGTAGAAGGAGTGTCAGAGTTGCATTGGAGGAAGAACACATGGAATAGGAGATACTGTTGGGGCTGTCTTTAGATCAGTGGTCCTCAATCTATGTGTCAAATGACCCTTTCACATGGGTCACATATCAGATATCCTGCCTAGCAAATATTTATGCTGCGATTGATAACAGTAGCAAAATGACAACTATGAAGTAGCCACGAGAATAATTGTACGGTTGGGGTCACCACAGCATGAGGAACCGTATTAAAGGGTCGCAGAGTTAGGGAGGCTGAGAACCCCTGCTCTAGATGAAGGCATAATTTGTGAGAGTAGAGAACTCTGACAGCTAGACTACATCTAGACTGCTTATCCTGCTCAGTGTTTCCTACCTGTAGATAGCCACATGGCTGAGTGCCTCAGTGACTTCAAATCTTTGCTTAACGTTACTTTCTCAGTGAGCTCTCTCTCTCTCCTCTACTATTCGAATTTGATCTCGTTTACATCCTGAAGCTCCATTAGCCTTCCTTGCTTCATCTTTTCTTCAATAATCCTCATGTAACGTGCAGTATATCTGACATATGAGTAGAGCTTACTATGTGTGTGTTGTATGTTATTTATGACTTGGATCTGTTTACTCTGTCGAGTGTAATCTCTACAAGGGAAGAGTCTTGGGAGCCAAGATCATTAGAAAAACCCCAGGAGATGTGAAGGCCAGGGTTAGGGCCTCCTGTCTTACAGATGACAAGCTTGAGGGGCCATGTAGTAAAATGGATCATCCATAGTCATCTAGAACCATGGCTGCATCTAGGGTGCCCTAACTTGGAGTCTAGGCAGCTCCATTTACAGGCCTCCATTCCCTTCCCATGGAGCTGTTACGTTATTTTGTGGGTCACTTCTCAGACTCTTCTGTGTTTCCCTTTCGCCCAAAGGAAAGAAATAAACATCCCAAGTTGCAAGACAACTGTAAGTCCTCAAGTTGTCAAGGGCAAAGCGGCCTTATTGCAATTCATGACTCAGTTAAATAGCATGAATGTAGCAACAAAATGGCCGAGGATCTCTTTGGGACAAGTGAACCTTGTAATATGATCAAATTTTCGCCCAGCAATACCATTTTGACTATTTTCAATGCAGAAATTACATGGCGAGCAAAAGACTATTTGATATGGTTCTTCCACTCCACCTACCTTAGCTCCAGAGGAGGACATTTTGAGTCTTAAAATCTTTCTTTAAGGACCAAACTTCCACGAAGGGATACAGGGGCAGAGAAGAGAACTTTATTTTATCTGGTTGGAAATGCTCATTTGCACTCTGAGCCTTGACAAAATGGGGATTAGTTTTCTAGAAGATTCCCCTCACACGGTGTTATACTGTTGTGGAATGGAGAGTCTTGGAGAAGGTGGAGTGGGCTGGAGGCTTTCTTTATGTAAATCTATTAATCCTTTCACCACCCTGGAAGCTACTATCCAGTGCCAGCCGGATAATGAATTTTATCCTTCAAATAGTGAATATATTCTATGTATTTCAGCCAAAAGGTAGAATTAGGCTTGCCCGTAGGTTCCTGAAAGGCGTCCATGTTCACAATTTGGACAGGTACCTTGGGGTTCCAGTGCACACTGCTGTCTGTCACCCACTGATTAGATGAGCAGAAGAGCCCCAGGGAATCTTCAGGGGGTGCTTGCCTTGCCCCCCAGGGCTAATACAGGAGTTTTGGAGCTTCCAGTAGTTGAATCCGACTCCACCTGGCTCATTTTCAACAGGCCTTTACGGCCTTCCCCCTCCAATCCTGTCTCTGTGTCAGCGTCTCTCAACGCCTGCCTTTAATCACTGAGTTCTTTTTATCTTCCGACTGTAATTCCTCCTCATGCAGTTTCTCTTTAGTCACTGCCAGGCCCTGGGAAATCTGCATATCGTAGTGATCAGCCTGGGGCAGGGGGATAGAGTGCAGAAGTTTAGCCTGTAAATAGAAATGGAGTTTAAGCTCCTTATTACCATAGAAATTAAAAATTCTTCCGCTCACAAGGAGGCTTGGTCCTTAGATAGGGTCCTCTAAACCCGCTGGCTCCTAGTAGGCTGCGAGAGCTTTGTGCCTGCCACACACCGAGTTGGCACAGGGCTCCACGAAGCCTGCCTCCGCTGCTGCCAGCTCCTCCTGCTCCAGTCCCCCAGTGTGTTGTGTTTTGTGCTCTCCAGGGTTGCTCAGCAAACACTCACGAAAGCTCGCTGTTGCCCCGTGTTTCCTCTCCAGTTTCTGGAGCGAATGGGAGTGAGTTTGGTTTCTGAAGCTATGTTAGAGATGAGAAAGGAGGAGGAGGAGGAGGAGGAGGAGGAGGAGGAGGAGGAGGAAGAAGAAGAAGAAGGTGTCTTCTCTAAGGTTGGGGAGGGGTCAAGAGCCTCGTCTTTCCTGCTAGGAAGGGGGAATCTTTTCTGAACCAGTCAGGGAGGTTGGTCAGTCTCTCTCTCTCTCCCCCTCCCACTATATGTGTGTGTGTGTGTGTGTGTGTGTGTGTGTGTGTGTGTGTGTGTGTGTGTGTGTGTGCGCGCGCGCGCCAGAGGTCAACCTTGGCTTTCATTCCATCTTGGTTTTGGAAACAGGGTTTCTCATTGCCCTGAGTCTTGCTGATTAGGCTAAGCTGACTGGAATTCACCTGTTTCTATACTGGGACTGCAAATGCCTGCCTCCATGCTGGGCTTTTTTACCTGGGTCCTGGGGATTGCATTCAGGTCCTTATACTTGCATCCATGGAACCCTCTTCCCAACCCATGTTCCTGTCTTTCTTTGTCCTGTAAAGAAAGATGCTGATGTCTCTACAGACAGTAGAGACAGCCAAGAGTTTAAAACATCAAAACGTCGAGTCCCTGCAAACATAGAGTACAGACTTTTCTCAGGGCCCTAGGATCCTACAAGAAACACTTTGAGAATCTGGGAAATGGGTTTCAGGTTCTGACTTTTGCCTGCAAAGTGGTCTTAGGCAATAGCAACACCACCACGAACACTAATAAGCCTTTGAAGTACTCTATGCCACATAGAATCTTAGGTGAATTCACACATCATTCAAGTAAATTTATCCTTTCAGCTCTCACATTCTCATACTAGACAGACTTGGTCAGCCTAATTCTTCCTGCACCACAGACCCAAACCCTCTACTTGGATAGCAGGTAGAGGGGATCTAAGAATGGGTATCTGAACAATTATGAGCCAATGGTTCTTCACTGTGCAGTCTTGGGATAGGAGAAAGTTGTGGGGGTAGGGAGGATGGATAGAAGAAGAGAGGCTGAGTCCGTGAGTGTCTGGACATGCAGGTTTGTAGGGCACTCAGGAACAGTTGGAGTGTCGGAGGAAGCCAATCATGCAACGAGAAATTAACAGAGCAGACTGGAAACACAAGAAGGTGATGGGGTCCCCGGGGCTGCCCAGGTCCCCAGGGCTGCCCAGGTCCCGAATCCTGTGTGCTGTGGATACGTGGCTTATTGCCTGTTCTCATGTTGTGTTAGGCAATCTGTATCCTAGAAAAATCTTCCCTTTGGGCTGGACCTGGTGTGAATTGGATTCTAAGCCAGTGTGACAAAACTCTCAGTAATACATTTCTTTTGTTCAGAGTGGGCCAGTAGCTGTCAGAATTAAATGATCCTGGTTTCCAAAGGTGCTTAGTAAGCTGTTAAAGGTTTATTTAAAACCTAAGGTATGCTAGGACAGTGATGATGACGACAATGACCATGGTGATGACAACCATGATGATTTTAATTAATATAATCATACAGCAATAGTAAATATATCATCCACAAAATAGGCAACGAGAATTTCCCAGTACAGGCCAAATGATACTGAACTTAGCTGGTGTCAGATGGGGGAGGCCTGGGTTTGGGGCTGGATTCCATTGCTTTAAGATGACCCCGGTGCTAGCCTAGAAACTTGAGCTCAGGGAGACTGAACTTGAGCAGAAGGATGTGCTGAGTTCCCTGTTTCCTGTTAGCAGACCCCTAGGAAGTATTTCCCTAGGTTTTACAGGAAAGGATCTCTCCTTGGTCTTACTCTCCTTCCTGCTCCTGGTAACCTTACCCTAACTCTAATACCACTCCCTGAACCAGCTCTGGCCACATGCTGAGAGAGAACAGGATGCTAAAATAGCAAGTGTATGTGCCTGGAGCAGGTTGCCTTAGAGTGGCAAGGGGGTCCTGGCCATGTTGGAAAGAACCTGACTTCTCCACCTCCCCAGCCACCAGTTCTGTAGACCTAATTGTTGGCTGTGGAGTTCTGCCCTGGGCTGACAGGGACGAAGCCATTGAACTCAACAGCGTTCGGCCAGAGGATGGCTGGGACAATGTGCCTGGCATCTCTGACACTTTTGATGGATATCAGCCCTGCCTGATCTCCAGTGTCCTTCAGGCTCTCCCCTGAAGGTGTTTGTCATTGCCATGTGACTGGCATGTTGAACTGCTGTTTCCACAGACATCTCTTACAAGAAAAACACTGCTCCTTCTTTAAGAGGACACAGCCACACAGGCCACAGTCTCTCTTATCATCAGATGTCCTAGTAATGGGCCCTTTGGGGAATGTGAGGAGTGATCTCTTTCTCCCATCTGGTAGATGCAATCTTTCTTTCCTTTTCTTTGCATTCTTTATCCTCATCATTAAATGAGATCATATAGTGGACAAATACAACGCAAATGCATGCACTTACCCATTTATTCAACAAATGTTTACAGACCATGTGATGGGAACTGTAGCAGGATTTATCAACAAAAGGGTAAAAGAGAAAGATAGGGTGTCATGATGGTATGCATCACAGGGGCAGGAAGAGACACATCACTATGCAGAAAAGGAAATAATTGTACATTGAAGTGATTGCTGGAGAGGAAATAGACCAAGAGCAGAGGAAGGGAATAGACAGAAAGCTCTCACTTAGAGAGAGCAAGGGGTACTCTCTCACCAAGGCCCCACTCAGAGGGATCTGGACCTTCCAGAGACAGAAGGCCTAGGGCAGGGATATGGGAGCAAGTTAGACACTCAATATAGTTACCATGACTGTAGTGCAGTAGCTAAGGGGACAGATATGTTGCATGTGTGGGTGTCCAGGGACAGAACAGACAAGTTGGACAGGCGTGGGTTCGAATCCTAGCTCTTCTGTATGATTGTGAGCCACCACTTCATTTCCTTTGTCTATAAATCTAGAAGTGGAATTGCTGGGTCCTCCATGGACCCAGCGTTAGTATTTTGAGGAACCTCTCCATCTACTTTGCGTAGTTGCTGCACTAGTTTACATCCCATCCAACAGCGTGCATGGCCTCTCTGTTCTCCTCGCAGACGTCCTGTCTTTTTTTTCATTTCTGGAATAGCGTTGCGCTTCATTAAGTTGGCGTAAAGCTGTTTCAATATCAGCCGAAGTTTGGCCTAACTGTTTCTCCATACATAATGAACTGTACTTAACTTGATATGTAGACTGTCACCTACTTTTGTAATAGGTAGTACAGCCTCAGTGACTCTCAGCAGCCCCGTTTCAGTCTTCCACGGGGGCCGTCTAAGCAAACGCTGTTCCAGTAAGGCAAATCCAAGCGTTAACCCGTCAGCCGCCTTTGGACCTCATCACTTCCTGTTTCTGTCCATCAACGTTATTCACCCCTGTGGCAGCCCCTGAATCGCTCTGTGTCTCTTGGTGGTTTGTGGGCTGTCCAGCTCTCAAAACCCTTCCTTGTCCAGTTAAATTATATTCCATGTAATTCTAAAGTTTTTCTCTGAACAGTAGCTAATCCTAAAAGGCAGGAGTAATATTTCATTGTGACTTCCATTTGCATTTCCTTGGTGCTTAGTGATATTGAGTGCTTTTTCTTATACCCATGGCCATTTGCATGTTGTCTTTTGAGAAATGTCTCTTCAGGTCCTTTGCCCATTTTTAAATTGGGCTATCTATTTTCTTGCTATTAAGTTGGTCGACATCCTTAGTTATTTGCATATTAACCCGTTACGGGACACATGGTTTATAAATATTTTCAACAAACACGACTTTTCTCTTCACTGTGTTTATGGTTTTCTTTGCTGCCTGTAAACTTTTATTTTGATACGATCCAATTTATTTATTTATTTTTTTGCCTGTACTTTTGGGATCACATCCAAATGCTCTTTACTCAGACAAATGTCACCAAGCTTTTTCCTTTGTCAAAACTTCCACTAGTTTTATAGTTGCGGGTCTTAGGTTTAAGTCTTCGATTCTATTTGAGCTGCTTTTAGATGAAGGACGTAAGTGCAATTTTGTTTTTCCCTAACAGTGTTGTGACTGTACCTTTTCCCACTGTAGGTGCTTAGCTACAATGTAGATTCTTTCTGAGCTTTGTATCTGCAGAGTTAGTCTGTGTGTGTTTGTGCTGGTATCAGGCTCTTTGGATTATTAGAGCTTCAAAACAGAGTTGAAGGTTGAGTGTTACAATGTTTCTACTCTTGTTTTTGTTTCTTTTTCTTCAAGGTTTTGTGCTTATGCCAGGTCTTTTGTGGTTCTCAACTGATTTTAGGATTATTTTTTACTATTTCTCTGAAAGATGTCACTGCAATTACGATAGAGATTTCTTTGCTTCTGTAGGCTGCTTTAGGTAGTATGGATGTTTTTATAACACCAGTTCTTTTAATGGAGGAATTATTTGCATTTCTTTGTGTCTTCCTTAATTTCTTTCCTCGGTGGTTTTTCAACGTGCAGATATTTTGTCTCTTGGGTTAAACTGACCTTTTCTATTTTGATGGTGTTCCAAAGATTGCATTTTCATATAATTCGTTTTCAGATCTTGGAATGCTGTCTATTTTTATGGGTTGATTTTGTATATTTGCAAATTTATCAAATTGGCTAATTAGTGTTGGGGGAATCCTTAGCATTTTTTTTAAAACTGAACACGATGTTTCACATAAGCAGTATCAGTTTAGTGGCATCCTTACGTGCTTGGATTTATTTATTTGTTCGTTTATCCGCTTTACTCCACTGCTCTATCTAGGACTTCTAGTACCACGTCAGAGGGAAGTGGTGAGAGTGTGTATGCTTGCCTTCAATGCTGGCAGCTTTCCTTCCTACGGTATGTGTGGCAAGCTGTGGCATTGTCTCATGCAACTTCTACTGTGTGGAGGCACATCCCCCTCCACCCACAGAGTCAAGCGGTCTTGTTAGGAAATGATGTAGAATTTTATAGCATATTTTTCTGGATCTATTGAGATATGACCATATGACTTGATCTTTTAATGTGGTATATCATGTTTATTGATCTCCATATGTGAGCCATCTTTGCATCCCAGAGATAAAGATCACTTGATCAATGATTCTTTCAATGCTATTGTTAGTATTTTTTGTACTTCTTTCTAAGATTTTATTGACATATGTTGATTATACATAGTTATAGGTTTTTTGGGGTCATTTTATACATCTATATAATAAGCTTTTATCATGTTCATTCAATACCTTCTCCCATTCTCCTCCTACTGATCTCCTCTCTTCCTGCTAGTCCCACTTCTACTTTTGTGTCTTCTTTATTTGTTTGTTTTAGATTGATTTATGTATGTATACAAGTGCTCTGTCTGCCTATACATCTGTATGACAGAAGAGGGCGTCAGGTCCCATTATAGATGGTTCTGAGCCACCATATGGGTACTGGGAATTGAACTCAGGTCCGCTGGAAGAGCAATCAGTGCTCTTAACCATTGAGCCGTCTTTCCAGCCCCTGTGTGTTTGTTTTTGATATCCCAATGGCTTTTATTAGTGTTGCTTACAGGATCCTGGGTGAGGGATTATTTATGGGAGCATGGGCTCCCTATCAGTGGCTACACTCCTGACAAGAAAGATTTCTTCTTCTTCCCTTCACCAGTCAGTGACCATAGATACTTAGGGATGGGTGGAACCTTATGACTCCTCCCCCTCGGGGTGGGTGGAGCCCTGTGACTCTCTCTTCAGCTACCATTATCTGCCTGTTTGTGTGAGTTCTGGGGGAAGGCTCAATGTCCCCTCTCTATTCCCATGATAGAATATCAACAGGCCCAGTCTTGTACAGGTCTTGTGCAGGTAAGCTCAAATGCTGTGGGATCAAGAGTGCAACAGTGATGTCATTTTCTAAAGGCAGCATGCCACCATACTCCGCTCTACTACTTCTGGGGCCTCTTGCATTCCGTCCACATTGTCTTCCTCTGAACCTCAAAGAGGGTGATATACATGTCACTTATTCTCAGCACTTGGATCAATTATAGGTATCTAGAGTTACCACTACCTAATGAAAAACAGCACTTCTCAGACCAAAGCTAATCTATGGCATAAACATAATTCTTACAGCCACAATTTGATGGACATATCCTGTCCATTTTAGCTTCCTCATATTTTGCTGTGGATTTTTGCAACTATCTTTATCATAGATATTGGCCTATAATTTTCCTTTCTTGTAGTGGTCTTGTCTTGCTTTGTTATTGTAGTGATTGTGGCCTTCTAACATGAATTTAGAAATATTAATCTTCTCCATTATTTTTTTTTAGCAGAGTTTGAGATGATTGGTACTAGTTCTTAAGGGTTTAGTAAAATTCTGCCAGAAAGCTATTATATTTTGGATGTTTCTGTGATTGGAGTTGTCCTTTTTTAAAATTGCTGATTCACCTCTCTCCTAATCATTTGTTTATTTAGAGTTTCTAACAAAAATGAATAGTCAGTGTGGTCAGGTTGTAAATTGAACACTTCAGTCTTGGCATGTTTTATATCTTATCCATCTCTTTATGGGCTTCAATTTGTTGGTGTGTAATTGTACATAGGGGCTCATGATGCTAGCCTTCTGCGGTGTAATAGGTAAAGTCCCCATTTCATTCTAATTTTATTTACTTGGATCGTCTCCATCTTTTTCCTTGTCTAGTTGAAAGTTTGTCGATTTGTTTGTGTTTTTAAAATACCAGCTCTCACTTTCATTGACCTTTCCTGCTGTTTTTCCAGATACTTCCATTGCTCTGGTGCTGCTGTTGACTTCTTGATAACTGTGGCTTAGTTTCTCCTTTTTATGGTTCCCTAAGGTGTATGGTAGGTTGTTTATTTTAGTTTTTTTCCTGTTTGTAGTGCTATGGGTCAAACTTCAGGGCTCCTGTGTGCCAGGGAAGTGCTTTACTACGGTGCCAGATCCCCAACCCTTTTCCTTTTTTATTTTATTTTATTTTGGCTTTTTGAGACAGAGTCAACTATATAGCCCTGGCTGGCCTGGAACAGATTGGCTTTGAACTCAGAGATCTGCCTGCCTCTGCCTTAGGAATGTTGGCTCTTTCCCTTTTTAACGTAGGTATTTATTGATAAAATTAAGCTCTTAAAATCATTTTTCCCTGCATTTTATAAGTTTGGATATGTTAGGTTTCAAACTTGGTCTCAAGAGATTTCCTAAACTCCTGCTTTGATTTTCTTCTCGCTCATCGACTGCTCAATAACATGTTGTATTTCCATATATCCATGAACTCCCTGGAATTTCTTCTATTATTGATGTATGGTTTCATATCACTGTGGTCAGAAAATATGTTCTATATGATTTCAGTCTTCTTCAATGTGATCAGACTTGTTTGGTGGCATAACCATATGGTCTATCTGAATAAATATCCCACATGCACTGGGAAGAGTACCCATCCTGCTGTTGTTCAGTGTTTTCTGTGTCTCTGGGTCCCTTGGGCTTACAGTGCAGTTCAAATCCAATGTTTTCTTACTGATTTTTCTGCTTGAATAACCCAAGAAAGCTCTGTAACCAACTGCTATTGTTCTTATCCTTGCCTTCTCTGCTTCGTCTCTGCTTTTTGCCCCTGTGCCTTGCCTACAAGAACCCTCAAACATGACCTTCACACCTTACTACTAAACAAGAGAAGTCTTAACAAGAGCTACAGTAAATGGTAGCTATACATTGGAATTTGGGAGATACTACTGAAGTCACCCTTTTGCATGCAAACAAGCACACCTGTTACATGATCAAAATTCTTTCATTAGGAAATGGGTTAGCTGGTTAATAGGTTACCTGCTCATAGGTCTGCTGCCGAGACTGACCATCTGAGTTTGATTGCTGGGACCAACATGGTGGAAGGAGAGAACTGACTCCTACAAGTTGTCTTCTGACCCCCACACCATGCCTTGGCACATTTGCCTACATACACAACACACACATTTACACACACACACACACACACACCTAAAATGTAAAAAATAAAACAACGTTCACTTTGATGAAATAGTGTCATCTGAGACATGCTAGTTATAACAGGGCATCATTTTATGAAGTGAAATCAGCCAAGTACAGAAGACAAGTGCTTCATGGTCTTATTCATATGTAGGGCTTTAGAAAGCTCATCTCATAGAAGTTAAGAATATGACGGTGCTCACCAGAGTCTGGGGTTGGACTAGGGAGAAGGGGAGCATGGGAGTTGGTGTTAACTAACACACAGGAATGAGAAGAGAAGCCCTGGTGTGCCAGGAGGGTAACTGTAAATAGTGATAACATACTGTGTATATTGAAATGGCAAGATTTCAAACCACCTCAGCATGGGTACGTATTTGAGGATATAAATGTTTGTACCCTCATTTGAACTTTCCATGACAAATATATGTATCAAAACACAACCCTGTCATTGTTTGCAGTTTGTATGTATCAGAAAATTTCAAATCCATATTTTCAATTCATAATAAAAAAATCAGACTACAAGAAAGATTTTCTTCTTTTGTGGTAATCCCCAGGCTATAACTCTCAGGGACAATTTTAGGGACCTAACATTTGTGGGAGGCCAGATCCCACTTTTTCCCAGGGTACTCTTGAGGAGAGAGGGATAAGAAATGGTTAGATAGAAAGATAGTGTGGAGAAGACAGAAACACAGGATAGCTTCGGGAGGATCTGGATCAATATCCACCGGTCCCTTCTGTCTCTTCAAAAGGGCTATTTATAGAAATGCTAAAGGGTGGCGCAAAAGACCTCCCACCAGCACAGCCAAATGCAGACCCTTCCAAACCCCTGGTAACCATGCACGTAGTCAGGCCATCACCTAATGCAGCCCTGCTGGGTAAAGCAAGCTCAGATCTCTCTAGGAAACCTCTGTGGGCCCCCACAAACCTTGTAGATTATCTTCAAACACTTAGAAGCCCACAACAGTGCATAATGGCTTGAAATGAGCTTTCCTTTTGTTCTACCTCGTGTGTCAACCCATTCCCCTTCCTTCCAACCATGCGTATATACTTTCAGACTTCTCATTCACTCTCCTTGTGGAACTAGAAGTCTTTATTATTCCCTTAGAAATCCCCTCGAATGGCATACCTGGTCCTTCCATAGTCCCTGTTTTTCCCCACTCTGTTCCACTGCCACATTCCTGCTGTATTACCAATAAGAGGTCATGCAATGGTGTAGACTCTCTAAAACTATGAGCCGAAAGAAACCTTCCCTTCATTATGGTGTTCTCTAAGCTATTTTGCTCATAGTGGTAGCCAAGCAACTGTCCATTCCTACTAAAAAAAAAAGTATCCCTGGAACTCACTGTCCACATGACAAACCACCTTCTCCTAACTCTGGGCTTCTTTACTCAGGCTAGAAATCTGTGGTGTATGATGACATTTTCCACTTTCTCTCCCACTTGCAGAAACTCCTGTTTCCTAATTTAAAAAACGTCTTTGGTGTGCATGTGTATGCTGTGAGGTGTGTGTGTGTGTGTGTGTGTGTGTGTGTGTGTGTGTGTGTGTGTGTCGGGGGGGCGTGCATCTGTGTGATAGTGCAGGTGTGTGCCTGCCAAAGTGTGAGTGTGGGGGTCAGAGGACAACCTCTGGATTGGTCTCCATCTTCTACCTTGTCTGAGTCAGGGTCCCTTGCTTGTCACTGTCTGTGTTGGGCTAATTGGCCCCAAACATCTGTGGATTCTCTTGTCTCTCTACCTCCTGTCTCCCAGTAGGAACACTGGGTTTACAGAAGCCTGCTACCATGCCCAGTTTTACACGGGGTTTGAACTCTGTTGCTTCTCATATTTGTGTGTGGCCTGTGTCTTGTTTCGTTTTGTTTTTTTGCCAACTCCCCAGGTCCTGTTTATGTATTGAAAATTCATTTCTCTGAAATGACCCAATCTCAGGTTCCTTCCTCCAGCCTGTGGTTTTGTGGTGGTCTCATCACTGGACTTTTGTGTCTGCCCTGCTCTCTCCATTTATATGAAAACATAGGTTGAATTACACACATATGGTGACATGAAGGTGATTTTCAAAGTTACCTGAGAATGATTTGTTTTCCATTTCAGCCTCTAGTGAGGTCTTTATAGACATCACTTAAGTCTGGTTCTCAAGTGCAAACACAGGCAAATTTCCTGAGTCTTCTATCCTTTTTTATTTTTTTTATATTTTCAATATATTTTAAAAACTACATTTATTTATTTATTTTACATCCTGGCCACAGTTTCCCTTCCCTCCCTCCTCTCCTCCCACTCTCTCCCCACCCAACCCTCTTCTATTCCCAACCCTCCAATCCACTCATCCTTCATTTCTGTTCAGGAAAGGACAGGTCTCCCATGAGTATCAACAAAACTTGATAGTTTATCAAGTTGCATTAAGACTAAGCACCTCCCCGTGGATTGAGGATGGGCAAGGTGACCCACTATGAGGAGTAGGGTCTCCAAAGCTAGTAATAGAGTCAGAGACAACCCCTGCAACCACTATTAGGAGTCCTACATGAGGACCAAGCTACACAACCATCACATATGTGCAGAGTGCCTAGGTTAGTCCTATGAGTCTTTTATTCTCTCATCTGTTTTGGTTTGGATGGTTTTCACTTTGTTTTGAAACAGTACTCTGTAGACACTGACTGAGCCCATGCTGGTCTGGAACTGATAATATAGCTGAAGATGACCAGGAACTTCTGACTTTCTTGTATCTGCCTCCTGTGTGCAGAGATCACAGGTGACCAGTACCACACTAGTTTTCTAGACTGTCTTTCAGGCCAAAGCCAGATCTGATTGCTCGCTGAACAAACACTGTCTTCCTGCCATCTACATGGGGTCTTCAGTGAATCTTCCTGCCACACCTGCCATCTGTGTGGGGTCTGATCCCCAGTACATTCCCCTCCCAGGGGAACAAATCCAGTTTCTAACTGATTGTCTTCCTCGCATCCTTCCTCATCATCTGTCCTCAGATGGTGACACGAGATGAAGTAGCCATTTTCTGAGACTGTCAGAAAGTTCAACTGCATGAGACTCATCCTCCCTGTAGCCTACGGTTAGAGCATGAGATGTGCTTTGGGGTCTCAATTATCACCTCAAGGGATGCTCCTCATCCATAATTGCATGCTGTTATCCATAAAATGCTATAGCACCTATGATTCCATTTATATAACATGAAAGATGACAAAATTATAGAGCTGAGAATAGACTAGTGGTTGCTGGGTGTTACGAATGGGGGTGGGAAGGAGGCGAGTGTCTTTGTAAAAGGGCAGCATGTAGCTTCTTGGGGTGGTAGAAATGTGTATCTTGACTGTGATGGAGGGTACAGAAACCGATTCACAGGATAAAGTTGTACAGACCTAAACACAAACACAACACGCATGGACATATAACTAAAAGTAGGGGACTCTTAACAAGGTGGCTGAATTGTGTCCATGCCAGTGTGTCCTGGTTGGGGCATTGTAATATAGTTATCTAAGATGTTACTGTTGGGAGGAAATGGATAAGGGGAGGGGCATCATAGGATCTCTGTATTATTTCATACAACTGCATATGAAGCTAAACTTTTGCTCAAGACAAAAGTTTAATTAGAAAAACGTTAACACTGTTGTTCTAATGTTTAGTGGTAGTTGTTGAACTTAACATTTTCGTCTTTCAGCTAATTAGTATCAAGTATCATCAGTTAGTATCAGTTATTAGACACTTATTATCCACGCAATAGATTCCATGGGATTCCTGTTCACTTAATGACAGCATGTTCCCACTTAATTTCCAGAATGTACCCACAGCCTCAGCTTCTCCCATATTTCTCTTTCATTTTGTGGGCATCAATTATATGCCCAGGGTGCTCTTGTCTGTGGATTGAAGAATCTCAGTAATTTTGATCAAGCCTCAGTGTTCCACGATTGTTTTAAAGCATTCTTCCTGGCCCCTCACTGTGAACTTTGGCTTTTTAAAGCTTGTGGGATAGAACCACACTCAGCCACAGCCATCATCATAATTCAGCACAATCAGAATGGGATCATTTGTTTGGTTTGTATTCCCCATATTCCTTCCTTTTTAATTTTTCTCTCCAAAGTTTTCAGTGCAGAAACACATTATCTAGAAGCCCTTTGGGACTAGTCTGAGAAAGAATCCCAAGTGAGTTCTTCAGATCTTGAGTGACAACTCAGCTCTAAATTCTGTAAGTGAGGAGCTTAGATCTCACCTCCTCTTAGTGTCTTAGTCACCTCCCGCCTTTAAAGACCAGAAGGCGGTCGGTCACTTGTACAGCGCCACATAGCTGACAAGCAGTGGAACCACAATTCAGCCCCCAGATATTTCTGAACTTGGAGGCACACATCTTAGGCACGATGCAGTCCCCCATTTTTCTCCTTCCTCATTCGGAGAACTTCAATACATTAATCACGCAGGCACCTCACACCTCGGTTAAGAAGAGACGTCGTATCAGTAAAGAGAGTATGCATATTTCAGTCGGAAGGATCCACAGTACTGCTTACTCAATGTTTATGCAATTATCATGAATTTCAAATTAATGTCATCTGAATAAATGGGGTCATATATTAAAGAAACAAAACATGATCGTTAGGGTACTTTGGAGTTTAAAAATTTGATGATTCTATATACATACCAAATCACAGGGAAATAAACAACTGAATAATTGAAGAAGACTAGATTTGATCAGGGATGTTCTCAGCACCCAAAAGCCAAGGCTTCCTTAAGACAGCATAGGCCGGATCTTTCTCTGTCCCATCATCTTCTCTGACCTTGTGGATCTACTTCAAGAACTGCATCCCTTCTTGTGTACACTTCTTGAAGGGAGCTGTGGAGACAGCTGTCAGTGTGTTGATTCCTCCTCATTAATTTCTAGGAGCTCTTGTGTTAATTTTCCCTAAAGTTCAAGGGTGTTATCCTTGGATGCTGACCAATTAATTAAAGGTTATATATAGACCTGTTAATCAGGTTCTCATCTTTACATTTCCATATCCCCTTGGGGGTGTGAGGCAGCCATCTTTGAATAAAAGGAAGAGAGGGACGCCCTGCCTCTGTTTCCCTCCACAAATGACCACAGTGCTGTGCGGACAGGGATACCTGTGCATGGGGGGGGGGGGCGTACTGCACAGCAGAACCAGCACAGCCCAGGATTCTTGCAAGCTCAGACCCGACTCTCTTCACAAGTGCTTTACTTAGGAGTCTTTGTGTGTTCAGCTATAGGAAGAAGAGAGTGCTTTCATAGGGCTGCTTGGGAGATTAAATGAGACCATGTAAGCGAGAGGCCAAGGTGCTTGCTCATCCCCTGCTTAATTACTGAGCTCCTTTAAATGCCAGACTCAAACCCACACACCAGGAACACAATGGATTACGTTGTTCACAGTGGTAACAAGAAAGACATCATTCCTGTGTTCGCAGAGTTCATGTCTAGTGGGAAGGTAGATACTATATTATACACTTAGCGTTCTGTCAAGAGGATGGGCCTTAAGGGGGAAAAGGAGGGTAGCGCTCACATTGAGTGCTTTCACCATAATAAAATGTGCATGCAGTACATTTAACCACAAGACCTGTATTCAATATTGATGTAGATATTAGAGAAGCATTTAGAATATTTTGTGGTATAGCAGTACTATGTAAATAGCACATACATAAATAAAAAACGAATTCAAATGTTATTGGTTTATTTGAAGGGGATATTTGCAAGATGCTAGAAGATTCAGTTGAGATATTTAACTTTAGGATTACTATACTAAAGTTGGAAACTGCCTCAAATGTCTCACAGTATGTGATCAAGAAAACAAGTTATAGTAATCCACAAATGATAATGAATACAGAAAATACTGTATAAGTAGTGTGCATAGTGAAGGCCTCTTTGAAGTCACAATTAAATTGACCAAGAGAGAACCATCCTGCACAGGGTGGAGGAGGGTAGGTCATGGGCAGAAGGGGATAAGGGCTGTGCAGAGGGGCTCGGCAATCTTAACAGTGAGTTTCAAGTGAGGAGAGACTGAGGGAGGAAAGAGGACTGTGAGTGCGGCCGATCAATTCCTGCAGGTCCCTAGAGTCATCAGAAGGGGCAGTTGTGATTTTATCCAGAGCTCAAAGGAAGCCTTTCAGGAGGATGACGTGGGTAGATGGCACATGAAGATTGCTGAGAACCAGTGGAAGAATGGACAGCAGGTGGGGAGGAGAGCAGAGGTGGGAAGAAGGGATCGGGTGAGGGATGATGGGCCTGGGTGGCTGGCAGAGGTGAGGGGAACGTGGCGAGTGGGTGGGACTGGCTGCTGTGTATGGGGTTACAGTCAGTGTCACTGGCTCCCAGATGAGTAGGCTGGGAAGGGACGAGAAAAGCATTAAGGGTGAAGCCTGATGTTTTGACTGAAGTAATAGGAAGGATCAAAGTGTTATTTACGAGGCTAGTTGGTGGACCAAGGGTGGTTGATGTGGATGGGGGAGAACAAATGGGTGTGTGTGGGAAGAAGGGGGCCAGTAATCTGGTGCCGCTGCAAGTGCTGTGGTTTTTTCCTTTTATGGAGGCATATCCCTATTGAGGAGGACTCTACTCTCATGACTTACCTCTCAAGGCCTCACCTCCAAGTATCATCACACTGGGGATTTAGCTTCCACATATAACTTTTGCAGGGACACAGGCCATCCACAGCAGCTGTCAGATACACCCGTGGAGTCGGATAGCATTGAGTGAAGGAACCATTTGTCTAGGAGGGTCTCAGAATGACCAGACTCCCTGGTTCACATGCTGCTCATCTGATTCCCATCCCCTCCCCTGGGGTTGACAGTTCTGCGTAGGGACCTTCTCCACATCTCTGAACAAAGCAAGGTAGGCTGCCATGGTCTGATAGCTGGCAGGTAGGGCCTGTCTTGGGTGATGATGTGCAAGCCTGCCTGCCTTCTTCTGAGCCTGGTGATGCTAAGAGGTCCAGGTGGATTCCAGCTGAGAGAGCAAAGCTCCATTGATGCTTCTATGCAGCCTACCCACACCTGCCAGATTAGGGTCACCTGGGGAAGGCTGAGTACCTACAGTTAAGACCTTATGTGCTTTTGGCAATCCTTAATAAACTAGCGACCTTAACGTACCTCCTCCAAGGAATCCAACCTGGTGCCATAGGCCATGGGGTAAATGCTGCAGACAGGCTGCATTTCTTAGTCCTGTATGACCTCCTAAGGGAACAGGAAAGAAAAAAAATCAATGAGCGTTTCATTCTGTTCTCTCTCTTCCCCTGCAGGCAGATAGGGCCAGGACACAGTAATAATAAAGTTCTCTTGTGCTGAAACATGCCAAGATGTGGGGTCTCCCTCCCATATCCCTGCTTACTGCCCATCTCAGCTTCCTCTACACTTTCCTGATCCAGCCGAATCCCAAATGGACTGATTCCAAAACAGGAGCCTCTGTACATGCTGTGCCCCATGCCTAGAGATGTTTTAAAGCTCAAACAAGACAGGTGCAGAAGTACTTTGGTGACACTAAGTGGCGTGGCATGAATATGAGATCTTTTTCTCTCACTCCTTTGGCCATATCCTTGCCCTTAGGAAGTTAGTCTGGTGAGGGGGATAATAACAGAGGCCCCATGGTCTATGTCATGGTTCTCAGTGTGGTCCCTAGGTCAGGAGTAACATCAGTCAGGAAGAAGATGGAAATAAAGCCTTTCAGACTCTGTTCTGGACCTCCTGAAGCACAAAGCCCTAGAGATTTTGATGCACACCCCAAGTTTTGGGAACCACTGGATTAGACATTCAGGAAGATGCTGCTTGAAGTGATGGGTTGAATAACCCCTGAGAAATAACCAGAGTCGAGGTAGACAAAGCAGGGAGGAGCATGGGATTCGGGACGCTATTCCAAAGGAAGATTCTGCCACAGGCATGGGCTGCTGAGAAACTAAAAATGACGTAGTGTTGGAGTGCTCACTTGGCATGCACAAGGCTCCAGGCTCCAGGCTCCAGGCTCAAGCTCCAGTGCCCAAAGGAAAACCCATGAAGAACTGAAGTGGCTCAGATGTGGTCAGAGCGAAGGAAGAGCAGGTGTAGAGCCGAGTGCAAGAACACAGCCAGGTGCTGGGCCTAGTAAACCAGGGGAAGACTGCGGAGTTTATATTCAAGTCAATTGGAAGCCATTAAAGGGTTTTGAGCAGGGAAGGGCCTTTTCTGGTCAATAACATGCTATTGTAATTATAAAATGTCCCCTTATAACCCAATAAAGGCAGTTAATTGTCTTAATTAGAGCTTACACTCTAATAAGGGGAGGAAAGTCAGGATATAACTGTGAGGCTAATCCACGAATACACATTAAACACTGATTATGTGTTTGCCTCTCTGCTAGGCACAGAAAGGATGGGAGGAGGGGCCTCCTCCTCCTCAGGGGCTGAGAGAGAAGACAAGAAGGCGTGTTCAGGACCACCTGGGAGGGATGGCAGAGGTTTTCAAGGTACAGGCCCAGTTGGAGGAGGAGGAGATGATGAGGGAGAAGGTACAAGCAGAGGGTATATAGTGTGGGACTTTTCTGTATCCTAGGTGGGATAAGGAAGCAAGCTTGCTGGGAGCTGCAGTTCATTCTGTAAAGAACTGGAGATATACTGGGAAGGCGGGGCGAGATGAGTTTGTTCAGCAAGGCCTCAGATTATTCTGACCTTAAATGAAGCCATCTTGGAGGTCCCGGCCAATGGCTTTGCTAGAAAGGCCTAAGCAGGGTATGGGCTGATGCAGCTTTCTGCAGTTACTGCTGGTAATTGTCCATTCTCCTTCCTGGACTCAGAGACATCTTTCGAGACACCTTCGCTCTTGATTTTAAATGCTTCAGTGAACCACAATGATCACAGCAATGAGTTCTCACGGCTTGAGTGTGCCCCGCAAGCTTTCCCCCAAATGGGTGTCACTGTGTCACTCTGACGATGATGAAGAACCAGGACTTAGGGAGCACCCAGCTATCCCCCTGTCTCAGTCCTTCCCCCAAGAGAATCATCGTCTTGGCTTCTGATTCCGTCTGTCTTTTTGTAGTTTCTGGCTGGCTAGCATTGTGTGTGTGAGGTCAATCCATATTCGTGCTCACAGCTGTAGCTTCTCCATTCTCACTGGTGTTTAGTGTGCCCCGCTATCAAGGCACCTCGGTAATTATCCTATAGTCACTGAACAGGTTTGGGTAGCTTCTAGTCCGGAGGTATAATTTTATTCTGTTTTGACCTTTAATGTGGGGCTTCCGTTTCGGTGTCTTTCCCCTTATTGTTACTAAATTCACCACCCCTAAAGTAACTGCTCCATTGCACGTGCATTTGGCAAGGGAAACAAGTAGAAAACAGTACTGAATGAAAACAGAGGAAGAGGAGATGTATCAGTGGGAAGAGCACTTTCTATGCACGCTGAGGGCCTGAGTTCAAATCTCCAGTGCCGTCATTCAAAAGTAGTCCATGGCTGTGCATGCCTGTAACCCCAGTATTGGGAGGCCAAGCAGGTGGATCTGGAGAGCTCTCCGGACAGACCACCTACCAGACATGGTGAGCTTCAGGTTGAGTGGCACTGTCCTACATCAGTGATGGGGCGAGAAACAGGAAGGCAATGGACAATTTCCTCTGGTCTCTTTATGTGTACATTGACACGGGAGCCTGCACAAGCATGTTGTACACACACGCACACACACACACACACACACACACACACACCCCCTTCCTCCCTTATGCTGGAGATCCAAATGGATAGGGTGGTAGGGCAATGCCTATACCAGAAGAGTCCCTTTTTCCTCCTGCACCTTCTGTCTTTTCTCCCTGTAGTTAATCCTGGCCCACCTTCCTGCTGAGAACCCAGGCTAAGGCAGCCAGCTCAAGTTGCTGACAGCCAGGGACCAGCAAAACTCCGCAAAGTGAATAGCTCTCAGCAGCAGCCCGTGGAGGGCAGAAAATGAATCTTGCTCATTTTAATGAATGGCTTGGTGTAGGCACTTGGTAAATGTTTCTTGAGTGAATGAGTTTCAGATGAAATAAAGTGTACATGTTGCCTCTGAATCAACGACATGTCAGACAGGCCCCGAAAGCGGTGTGTTATGAAGTCTGTCTGTTGAGGATCCTTTGGGAAATGTTTGGTGGAGTACTTAGGTACCAGCCTGGTATCCCCTGTGTCCTGTCTTTCACCTAACCTTGTAAGGTTGGTATCCCTCTTATTCATATGCAAATAGGGAAGGGAATGCCTGGCTGGACTGAGTGAGGTTCCCAGGAAATCATGAGTTCTAGGATACGAAGTGATCCAAATTGAGAAGCCGAGCTCTATTCCATGCTCATAACAACCATGTGACTGGTGTCGGCTGGACATGATCAATATGAGGTACTGCAGAGAAGCAGGCAGCCATCTTTGTTTCTGATGAGGCCTGGTAAGAAAGTGGAGGTGGTGTGGGTTCCAGAAGGATCCTGGGGAAGGTGAGGCTTAGACAGGTGGAGAATATAGGGTAGTCCTGTGAGATTAGGCACAGCTGGAGTCCCCTCCTGTCGTTAGCCTGGTGATGAGATTGCAAATGGCCAGGGAGGCTGTGTAGAGGAAAGGCTCTCTGAGGAGGGGAAAGGTTTGCCCTCTGGGAATGCAAACTTCAGGATCCTCCTGTGGTAGAGAAGTCCACCCAGGGCTTCCAAAATCAGAGTCTTGGGCAGCTAGCTGCTGTTGAACTTTCCAGCACCTTTAAGCTGGACATTCATGTGAATTCAACTGCCCTCCCCAGACAGTGAAGTTGGGCAACTGCTGATGGTACCCTCAGGATAGGGCCTTGCTAGGGACTTTCATCTAGACCCTTAGGGCAAGGCTGGCCCTTCCTCATTCTCCCAGTACCTATTGTAGGATGGAGCCATAGGCAGCACATTCTGTGAAACTCTCCTTTCAAAGACTGGAGGGCTTAAGCTATATTCCCCAGCCCAGGTATCCCCGACAACGTGTCCATTAACATTTATTACGATTTTTAGCAGCTAGATATGAAAACTGTGCAGAAATCACTGCAGGCTCGCAACCAGGCTTTGGAATTCTGCAGCAGTCTGGTGATTATCTTGAAGACATTACGGTTTGAAAGCCCACATCTGCACGTATGTGTTTTATGTCTTCTGTTAAGCTTAGCCCAGTGGTTTCAGGCTTGCTGTGAAAAGCCTTTCTGAGCAAGATGTTGACAGGAAGCAAGTGGGCTGCACTCGGCACTCAGGTTCGGGGAGCGAGAGGGGGTTAGAGATGGTTTAGAATCTCTGTGGTTTTACTTTCTGCTTTTGCTCACCTCTGAGATAATCAGAAAGATGCACTGAGCTCCTGCCCCTCATACCTGCTGCCCTAGGGACCCTGGCAGCTCTGTACTGCACCCAGCTGCCTCTCCAGAAGCCTAGAGGGCTACCTTGGTGACTTCAAAATCTCTGCCACATAGAGATGCTTTTAAACCATTTGGCTGATGAGATGATCCTCTCTTTGGGGGCCAGGAGTCTATCTCCCTAGTAGGCAATATGCTTATTGGTCCCCCTGTTATTTTTCTCACCATCCCCCCTACATTCTTCTTCCCTTCTCTTTCTGTAACCAAAAGTTTTTCTGTGTCCCTGCCTGGCGGTGGTCTGGACAGATCCTTCCCACTCATAACCTCCCCCCCCCCAAGGAAACACACAAAGGATTATATGAATTAAAACTGCTCAGCCATTAGCTCAGGCTTATTACTGACCAGCTCTTACACGTAATTCTTATTTATGTTTAGCCACGTGGCTTGGTACCTTTTCTCACTTCTGCCGTCACATCTTGCTTCCTCTGTGTCTGGCTGGTGACTCCTCTCTCTGCCCGGCTAGCTCAGTCGGTAGAGTATGAGACTCTTAATCTCAGGGTTGTGGGTTCAAGCAGGGGCCGGGTAGGACCAGGTAAACTTTAGCTACATCTTTCTTTTTCTTTTCCCCATCCGCCTCATTGTCCTGTCCTCTTTCTTTCCCCCATCTCTGTTTAACTCATCTCTCTTCTCAATCTCCACCAACTCCCCTCTTTCTTGTTCCCCACCACCATATGTCTGTCAGTCTGTCCGTTATGGTTTGAATGTGTTTGAGTCCTTGCTCCCGCCCAGCTGGTAGTGTTATTTGGGAGGGTTGTGACATATTTTGGAGAGGATCCCTGGTGGAGGAAGCGCATCATCCCAAGTGGGCCTTGATGTTTTATAGGCTGGCCCATTTCCTGTCCCTCGTCCGCTTGGTGACTACAGACACAATGTGAGCAGCCGCCTCCAGCTCCTTATGGCAGTCTTTCCTGCCAGGATGAACTATATACCTTTTTAAATTAGGTCCAAATAAGCCCTTTCTCCCTCAAGTTGCTCATTGTCAAGCATTTGGTCCCGACAGTGAGAAACAACAGTGGTTACAATGTAACACATGTCGCATGCTTGAGCCTGCAGCACGTCCTAGCACAGGACGCTTGGTAGAAGGTTGATTCATGAGCGGATGGGTGCTATTCTCTGACGTCAGAGAAACATTCTCCTGCTTCTCTTTCCCTCCTTGTTTCAATAGGAGGCACTTGGAAATAGATTGTCATGTTCACCTTTCTGTCTTTTTCATTATTCCCTGGAAGTACAAACTCAATTTTGGCGTTAGTGAAAAATGAAGAGCATTAGACCAACCTTTGAAAATTGCTTGGTCAGTGCTTCCTGCTTGCCTGTGCTTCACAGGGCTGTCATCACTGGGTAATTATAACATTAAGTATATACCTGATCAGCAAGTTGCTTTTAATTAAAATCCTCTGTTGGTTTCCTAGCACCTCAAGACTTCTGGAACATTTGTTCATCTCTTTGGGCGGCTGGAAAGATTCCAGAGTCAGTGGGGAGTAGCCACCCAGAGGCCCAGTGTCAACATATCCCTGCCCATCATCTCAGCCTTCTTAGTAGCATTTTGCCAGCAGTGTGGTGAACACTTGTCCCATTTACCTCTAAAGGGAGGGGCTGCCTATCCATAGATGACTAGGCATCACATTCCCCAGACTAGAGCACTTATAATCATGGACTGAGTATATGGTCCAGACTGTAAGCACTAAAAATAAACCACTGGAGAAGGCTTCTTTCAGGAGGCAGATTTAACATGAGCCTGGAATGGGAAACTAGGTTTTGTCTTGTGCTAACGGAGCTCTGGCATGAACCGGGTCACAGATGCTCTCTAAGAGCACTTTGGAGAATCACGTGCCACCCAAGTCTGCTCTGAAGCTCTGGGACTGGGAAGTTCCCGTCAGCCAAAGACTTCTGAAAGCCTTTGAAAAGTCTGAGGAAATTTTAAACTTTATTTAATTCTCCAAGGTTAAAAAATGCCATTAAGGACTGGCGGGCTCTCTCACAACAGTAGCAATTTCAATGATGTTCCAAGTTCACTCAACGCTGAGACTTTGTCTTCAGAACTCCCGTCAGCATGCTCAGGAAGTCGAGTGATAAGGAACACCCTTTGGGAGTTCCCAGAGAAGAACAAGCAGGGGGCTTTCAGGGACATGATGGGCCCAGTTGCTTTAGGCTTGACTCTCAGCTGGAGTGATGTGCCACTCATACCCACGGGATTCATGCTGATGTACCCTCCGGTGACTCAGACCACACTGAATGTCAACTTGCTGTACCTCTGTTGGTTCTGATCCCCTCTGCTTTTATTCCACTTTCCTAGCAGGGCAAGTGAATACCTGGAGAGAGGAAATGCATAGACATGTATTCATAACCCCAGATGTGACTGGGATGAACTGCTTATGAAAACCTCCTCTAGCCTTAGGGGACAGCACTGTGAACTCCCAGTATGGATCTTTTTAAAGGATCTACAGCTCACATGAAGGCCTTCTTAGGAGGTGTAGTGTGCATGTATCAGGGCAATGGCAGGCTTTCCTTAGGAGAGGCAGTGTGTGTGTGTGTGTGTGTGTGTGTGTGTGTGTGTGTGTGTGTGTGTGTGTGTGTGTGTGTGTGTAGGGAGAATGAGAGAGTATCAGGTCAAGAGTGATGAGATTCTCAGCTCTACTCTGCTGTTAGCACCATAAAGACATATTTTCTAACTCTGGGTTCTAATTTCTATGCTGGTGACAGTGAACTTAGTTGTCAATCACTTTAATGGGTCTAAATTTGTCTTAGGTTTATGGTTCTTAGAGACAAGGGACCTTGGTGAGAAATCATCTTTCCTAGTAAAGACCAGGACAGTGTTTCTTCTGCTGGAAGATCCTGAACCTCTTTGGGATCTACCCAGGGAAAAAAAGTACAGATGACTATTCAAGTAACATTTCATTCATAACATCAGAGGCTTCCAGGCCTTTTTTGGTTCCTGGTATCTTTTAGACATGAGATACCCAACAACCTTCCTTTGTACTTCAACCCCCTGCATTGCTCCCACTGTTCTCAGGATAAGGTCTAAGCATCCTTTAAAATGGCATGCCCAGCCTGGAATGGCCAGCTCCCAGGCTCCTCCCTTCAGTCTGTCTGTCACTCCTCAGTCTTTCTGCCCCCAATTGCTGCCAGGCAAGCTGGGCTGTGCTTCCCTAGAACATTCTTCCACTTCACCATGCTCTTGCTTCCTTGGGGCCTCTATGCTGTTCCCTCTGACTTCCTCCACCGCGTAGTATGTTTCATGAGGGCGTGGGGTAGAACACTGGTACCAACTGATGTGCTTAGCACTCTGTAGGTGCCTGGTGGTAACCATACGTGGGGTGAGAGATGCTCTTTGGTCATCAGTACTCTATATTTCCCCAAGCAGCCCGTCATGGTCCCAGGGCTTCTGTTGGTTTTTTTATTTTATTCAGCAACAATTTTCTGCTTATGTCTGTTATACTGACAAATTATGAGAGGCTTTATCCTTCTCTGAGTAAATCAGTGGCAACTTTAGTCTTCATGAAACTGTTGGCCAGGCCTCTACAATATAAATTCCTGCAATGAATCCATCCACTGTAGATTTGGACCGCATTTGCCCACCCTCAGGCTGGAGGGCTACATGATGGCTGTATCCATCAGCAACCATACTCATAATCACATTTTCATTTCCTTTCTTTCCTTCTGCCAGTTTTTGGGCCCCTCACGAGTTAAGACGTTGAGGATATGAATACACTTATACACATGCCACTCTTATTTAAACTTATGATTATAATTTCATTGCAACGAAAGGATGCATATTAGATACAACTAAAGGAAAAGATAATGTGGCACCTGGGAGTGGTCCAAGCATGCAACTTTTGAGTGTAGTATTAATGTGGATTAATTGTACATACTAGGGGGTTAGAGTGTGAATTTCTGTATGTGCACATATCATGCCTTTACCATATTTACCCTCTCATTCACTCTCTTTTATTCTACACTGTTACCCTAGTTCCCTTGTTTTTGGCCAGTTGTCTAACTTCTGGATTAGTCTATCTTTTTTCCCCTCTCTAAATTTTAGTTTCTTCACATGAGAGAAAATATTCAGTAATTATCTTTCTGAGTCTGACTCATTTTGCTTAAAATGATGACCTCCATGTATTTTCCTGCAACTGTCGTGATCTCGTTCCTTTTCATGGCTGGATAGTACTTCATTGGCCCAGATACATTTTTCTAGATGAATGTGTATATTTCTTTTGTGTGTATGTGTGTATGCCTATGTGAGTTGATGTGTTCCACATGCATGAAGGTACTGGTGGAGGCCTGAAGAGGGCATCAGATTTCCTGGAGCTGGAGTTTAAATGTGGTTGTGAGTCACCGTGTGAGTCATAGGAGATGAACCTAGGGCCTTTGGAAGAGCAGTAAACTCTTAATCACTAAACCCTCTTTCTAGCTACACACACTACTTTTGAAATGAATTGTGTGTGTGTGTGTGTGTGTGTGTGTGTGCGCGCGCGCTTGTGTGCATGCTTGGTAGGTTGAGCATAAGCAGGACAAATTAATGCTATTTCCCAGCTCACTCCACTCTCATTGGCCTCCTAGTCATGAAGATAACCTTATAATATCACCATTTTTTTGAGTATCAAGCCCAAACATCTTTCTCCCACAGTGTCCCCATACCTGCTCACCCTGTCCCTTGCCATATGGCCGCACAGCAGTGAGAAGCTGGAGGCCCTCCCTTCGCTGCACCCTTAGTGCTGGAACATTAGTCCATTCTTCCCATTCCCCTCAGCATTCTGCCACTCAAACACCATTGAGCACCTAATTCCCAAGATGCAACTCACTTTCCACTTGCAACAGAGAAATCTGGGTCGAAATTGGCCTGAGAAGCGAAGTTCCTGCAGCCCCAAAGACTGAGGGAACACCATCCTGTACTTAAGACCACTATGGGCTCTTGGCAAGACTGCTTTGGCAAAAATGACTTCTGGTTGTTCATGGCTTCCTTGCACTCTTCCTTTGTGATGTGATAAGCTCTGGTGTGTGCTCCATACTGTGGGGAGCACTATAGAGGATGGTGTGCCCCATACTGTGGGGAGCATTATAGAGGATGGTGTGCTCCATACTGTGTGGAGCACTATAGAGGATGGTGTGCCCCATACTGTGGGGAGCACTATAGAGGATGGTGTGCCCGATACTGTGGGGAGCATTTATAGGGGATGGTGTGCCCCATACTGTGGGGAGCATTATAGAGGATGGTGTGCTCCATACTGTGTGGAGCACTATAGAGGATGGTGTGCTCCATACTGTGGGGAGCATTATAGAGGATGGTGTGCCCCATACTGTGTGGAGCACTATAGAGGATGGTGTGCTCCATACTGTGGGGAGCACTATAGAGGATGGTGTGCTCCATACTGTGGGGAGCACTTTAGAGGATGGTGTGCCCCATACTGTGTGGAGCACTATAGAGGATGGTGTGCTCCATACTGTGGGGAGCATTATAGAGGATGGTGTGCCCCATACTGTGGGGAGCATTATAGAGGATGGTGTGCCCCATACTGTGTGGAGCACTATAGAGGATGGTGTAATCAGCTGCTGTTTTGTTGCCGTTGGCAGTGTTCTGAGTTTTCTCCTCCCCTTCATCACAGCTAATACAGGAGACTCCTCCCCACCAGCTGTCTGTCGCCACTCATTCCCTCTGCCCTGACTTGCTGCCTGTCTAGTGGGCTGTGCTTCCCTGAAACATTCTTGTACTCACCATGCTCTTGCACTTCTCAGGACCTCTTTCTATGCTGGCTCCTCTCCTTGGAGACTGGAAACTTGGAGAGTGGGGGAGAAAGTCCATCATCATGTGAGAAAAGGAAGAGAGGAAATGGGTGTGACTGAGTGGATCGGAGCCCCTAGAATCCAGAGGACCTATAGCACATAACCACACTCGTGTACTGCCGAGCTTCTGATTTCCTGAGCTGGGACGTGACTTCCTGAGGAGTCCTTCCAATAAGCCTCTCCCTACTCCATACAAGTGAATCTCTGTATACTATGCCCACAGGAAACTAGTTGTTTGACTTACGGCATTTGAGATGTCTAACATCAGGTACTAAGCTGGGGTTGTCTTTCAAACATCTGGTGAGAATTCATTGGGACAAAGAGAGGAGGAAGGAGAGAAAGGGAGAAGGAAGAGAGATAAAAAGGAGGGATGGGTTGAGGTAGACATGACCTCCATGATTGACATCCTCTGCTCACCTTGCCTAGGGTAAGAATAAAGGACAAGGTGGGTCAGAACCTGTATAGGAATGAGGGAACAGTTACTGGCTGAGATTTTCATGAAGAAAGACCAGACAAGCCTTTGATTCAGAGCAGAGTTTTGTTTGGGGATTAACTAGTGTTGATGTGTATTTTTGGAAACTAAGAAAATGGAAGTGTGTTTTCCCGCCAGCTCTGCCTGTTTGAATTTGGCAAGCACAGATTTCCTCCCACCCCTTTTGTGCTTCAGATGGCCCCAAAATGAGCAGCCTGTTTTGTTCAGTATAGCTCCCCAGGACTCCTGGAGCACAGACCCCAGCAGAGGCAGCCTGTTATTACCCAGAAGGCCAAGAGAGGGCTCCCAAGAACACTGAGCCAAATTAGGTAGAAGTCACCCCCAGGAGGTTCTGTTGGAATGGTAGCCTCTCATATGGTTATCTCACATGCTGAAGGATGGAGCTGGAGTCAGATGGGAAAGCACACCTGGGAAGACCTGCCTTCTCCTGCGTTGGAGGAGACTCATATTAGAGTGACTTTAAGATTCCCATTGTACCCAAGCCAGTATATTGATCATTCTTCTGGAGTTAGCTGACCGGGCTTTATAAAACATTTGTGTGGTGGGTGTGCTGCAGTCCTAATTGTGTTCACTATGGCATCCTAGAAAAACAACTACCTAATGTTCTTAGAAATCATTTTGCCCAGTTTAAAAAATTCTAAAGAGTGAAACTGGAGTTGTGAGTCTGGCTTTCTAAGGTCTCTGTAAAAACACTCTGTCTTCTTACTTGTGTGCATGTGTGTGTGCAAAGGTCAGAGGACAACTTTGGGGAGTTACTTTTCTCCTTCCACCTTAGTGTGGGTGTCAGAGCTCAAACTCAGGTCATCGGGCTTGCATAGCAAGTGCCTTCTTACCAGGCCCTCTAAGATCTTTCATGTTACAACCCTTTATTACTATAACTTATTTTAATTGTACTCAGGAAGATACATCTCAGTTATTTCCTAAAGGAGTTAATCCTACCCTACAACACAAGCCTAACAAAATGATTCTGTTATTCGAGCCGTGGTGTGGTGGGAATGAGGCATGCGCTTCGATGACCAGAGAGTTAAGACAGAATGGAGGAGGTGAAAGCCAACTGTAGGAGAGTGGACAGGCAGATTAAAAGCTTAATATTACCCTCTACACATCAGTTCACTGCCCCGAGTCTCAGTTTCCATACAATGCCAGGATAATCCACGTGGCCTTGCCTGCTCTGATTTGTGCACATTGGGTAAGAGCATGCAGTAGAAATGCTTTCATACAATGCTGGGTCCGCAGATGTCCATCTGTTAATAGATGCAGTAACTTAATGGCCTACGTTCATTGGCATGGTGTGTGTGTCTATGTCTTGATTTCCTTCTTTCCTGAACTTAAGAGTCCACATAAACCACATTGAGGGCCACCATTTCTCTTGTAATTCTTCAACAGAAAACAAATCAGCAAAGAGTTATAAGACATGTTCCTGAGGTGTTGGTTTAGGAGAGAGGGCTGTCCAGGAGCCTAAGCAGAGCCAGGTGATGCGTAGACCACACTGTGATGATGTTTGAAGGAGGAACAAAGATTTATCATGATTCATTCTTCCTGTGACTTGCTGCTGGAAGGTGTAGGAGCACAAATTTCAGAATGGAGAGAAGAACCGGAGTCGTGCAATTGGGTTAGGTATTCATGTCTTCAAGCACACGCTGACATGTACCTATTTGCCAAATGTGGTGTCAACGGCAAGGCGGCAATAAAAGATGTGCAAGACATTATTCCTCCCTTCAAGGAACAATAAATATCCTGCCTGTTGTTTAGCAAACAATTTAAAATATAGGGATAGACAGATGTTGGTTCTGTTTATTAAATGGGATGTGTGTCAAGGAGACAGTGTGACGCAGTGGTTAATAGTAAAGCAGTGGAGTCAGACAGGCCTCCAGGGAAGCCCAAGATTGGCTTTAGCTTGAGCAAGGTATGTGTGTGTGTGTGTTTACTGAACATTGGTTTCTTCTATCAATCTCGCCTACCTTGAAGAGTGGCTGTAAGGATGAAGTGAGCTGATGGTCCCAAGTGCACTATGAATAGCAGGTAGTGAACCTCACAGTTGTCTTTGCCATGCTCAGATGTTCTGCAGAAGCACAACACCAAGGCATATTGTGTTTCACAGGGGAGGTGCCAGGAAGCCGGGAGTTCAGAATGGCATCCCAGAACGTCTTTGTGGGCAATGGTCTTTGGACCCCTTAACTGGTAAGAGGGTTTACCATTGGCAGAGAAAACGATAAAGGTCATTCAAGAGGGACACAGAGCGGGAGCCCAGCCAAGGGAAGAGGGAAAGAAGGCGGTGTGCTCAGAATGGCGGGACAGCCATTTTGTCCGTGAACAAAAAAGCGCACGTTATGATCTACTTAATGCATTCATCTTGACTTGGAAATTTCCATAAAGATATCTTGCCATGTCTCTCTGTGTAGGAAAGTGACTCAATTATCCTAATGCATTGCTGGTCTGAATTGGAAGGCAGTTATGTGAAATCTTGATGGTGGTAAAATTTGTTTTCTGGAATTCTCAGCCACTTCTCACTGGTTTTCCATCTCACTGAGGTCTCTTCCTGTACCCCAAACCCCAGGCACCCAGGATCTCTATATATGCCAAAAAGTGTCTTCATTTTTTAACTTTGTAGCTAATGTTTTGATTAAAGAGAAATTAGGGTACATGAGAAAAATAGCTCCTGTGAACTGCCTCCACCCACCATGGTATTTGATCCAGCTATCTCTCAAAAACCATAGTCTTAGAAAATGAATTGTGCTACAGTGTGTGTGTGTGGGGGGGGTAGTTTTCACTATGACTTCATAAAGACCTTCTACAGTGTTTCAGGTATTCAGGGACGTCAAGCTAAGTAAATAGAGAGCTAGCAGTAGAATTTTCGGCATCAGCTGAGACAGACAGAAGTCATTTTGGGTGACAAGAGTGAGGCCAGTGTGTACTTAAAACACAGAAGTCTATCATACACAAGGTGCTAGGGTCTGGGTTTTTAAAATACAACTTTCAAAAATATTTTTACTGAAAAATCGTTTTTGTTCCACGAAAAGCACATGTCTTTTATGACTTCAGCCTTGCACGTACCTGTGTGACTCTCCCCCGTAGAGACAGTACTTCGGATAGCACAGAAAATGTCCTTGTGGCCCTCGTCTCTCATCTCAGCTCTGCAGGCAGCTGCACTGTTTCTTTCGCCATAGGTTCCATCCGCCTGTTTTAGAACTTCATCTAGTAGAGGGTTAAAGCAGGTGTGCTTTCTGTATGGCTTCTCTCGCTCACTCACTCTGACATCTGGAAGGTTTATATGTGTTCTTCTATCAGTAGTTCCAGTTGACCGCTGAATAGCATTTTGTTGTGTGATTGGTCCCCATGTTGTTGACACACTTGTGTTGACGGACACTTGTGTTATTTCTGCTTTGTGTCGATTGTGAATAAAGTTGCTCTGAGTGTTTGCGTATGTTCCCTTATCTCTGTCATTTCTAGCAACTACATCATGATGTGGCCTGGTATAGTTATTGTTGTATTCATCATGCTTAGTTCATATTGAGCTTCTCAGATCTGCACATTTTTATATATGTCTCATCGAATTTGGAGAGAGATCTCAATATTGCTTCTTTACATATTCTTTGACTCAACTTTTCCTTTCTGTGGTTTGTGTGCGGTGCAGGAGGTTGAACTCAGGGCCTCGCATGGGTTAGGCAAGCACTCTCCTAGAGGGCCACGTCCATGGCCCCGTCCATTTTTTCTTTTTGTTAGTGTAACATGCGTGAGTCACTGTTCAGTAGTACTTTGCTACAGGTCATCATAGCTCTGCACATGTTTAGTTTCCACGTTTCTCTCATCTCTAGTCTGGATAGTTTCATCATCATCTCCATGCTCACTGAATGTTTTCCTCTGCATGCTTGTTTGTTGTCAAGTCCATTCGGGGATGTTCTTATTCTAGATACTGTATTTCCTAGTCTAGAATTGTAGTTTTGTTCTTCCCCTTTCTATGCTCACTATTTCTTTATCATGATTCCTCTATTCTTTCTCACTAAGTTCATATTTTCCTTAAATATTTGAGTATATTATAATACTACCTAAAACCGTCGACGGTTGGCTCATTCTTTTCCATCACTTCTGGCTTGTTTCTGTTGGCTGACTTTCCCTCTGGTGATGGACCACATTTTCTTACTTCTTTGCCTGTCTGACAGTCTTCAAATCCTGTGTGGACACTACTGATGTGGCATCATTCCATGCCTCCGTTTCGTTATCTTTCTTGGTAGATCGTTGGTTTTTGTTCTGAGAAGCAATTCATTTATTTGTGAATCAGTTTGCCGCTTTGAGAATTGTCTTTGAACTTCATTAGATATGGTCTAAGAGAGGTCTAGTTCAGACTTTCTCCTACTATGGAATTCCTGAAATTGGTGCTACGTTTGTTGAGGACTCTCCACTGTGGCGTGGTAACACTGTTTCCCAGTCCCATGCAGTCAGCTGTAGAACGAGATACAAGCTGTAATAGACATAGAAACTGTTACCTTTCCTACATATTTTCCCTGCTACAAATGTCCATATTAAGGCAGAGATCTTCACATATTGCAGCTGTTTTGCATTTTGACCAAATAAAGTAGTTGTAGATTCATTTTGTAAATGGAGAAACCAAAGCGTTGACACAGGTTACGCAGGCTCTCTCTAGTACAAACCCCTGGTAAAGCTGGCACAACAGCTATGATTTTCAGTTCCTGGCTTCTCCAGACAACAGCATAGTCTCCAGCAGAAAGCACCCATGAGCAGATTGCAGAAATAGGTTGAGAGGCTGGAGTGATTAAGAACACCGGCTGCTCTTGCAAAGGATCTAGACTTGGTTCCCAGAACCCACATGGCAGCTCACAATGGTCTGTAACTCCAGCCCTTGGAGAATCTAATGGCCTCTTTTGGCTTCCTTGGGTACTGGACACATATGCTGCACTTATAGGCAAGACATTCATATAATAAACATAAATCTCAAAGAAGAAACAACTTGTTGTTCAAGGAAAGCAGAGACAAGGGAGGAATCACAGGGATCTAGGTTTTGATTCGTCACAGTTGTCACTAGTGAAGTCTGTCCTTACCCAGGGATTAAGACAGTATTACAGCGCCTTCCATGTGGGTGGGCCCCCTTCAAGCTGGCAGCAGACTGAAGCCCTTTCTAGCTGTTGAGTTGAGAACAGGAGAGCTGTGTGCCAAATTCTGGATACATACCCATTACTGGCAGTACATTCCAGAGGCTTCATTTCACCGTGGCAACTATCAGCGTTGAAGACGGTGACTCTCAGCTTGAGACTCTGGGTGTCATAGGTGAGCAGACAAGTAATAAGGAATCACAGCAACTTACCCGCTGTTTTTCTGTCCACTGAGATTGGGAAGGAAGTTGTGTATATACACAGCTTTGACTTAGTCTATCCCAAATGTGACACAGATAATTGTGATGAACGTTTTCTATCTTCAGCTGGTTCCTCAGAAGCTGGGCCTGAATTTATTACAGGGCTGTTTCCAGGGCAAATAGCTAACAGAGTGGGAGAAGCAGAGGGAGGAAAGTAAGAAGGTGAATGAAGACAGAATCTTCAAAGACAGGATCTCAAGTAACTCAAGCTGCAGCCTGCATTCCTTGCTCACACAAGGCAACCCTTGGAGATGAGTTGTCCTTGGTGTGAGCTCTATGTTGCTCTAGCTCATGGCAAGATCAGGGCAGGGGTCGGCACTGGGGAAAGGGCTCAGGGTGTAAAGCACTCGCTGCACAAACAAGTACTGAAGCTGATCCCCCAGCACCTGTGGAGATGAAAGGGTGTGTCAGCACACCCCTAACCTCAGTGCTTGGGAGGAAGAGAGAGGGGACCCATAGAGCAAGCTGGCCAGCTGGACTTGCCAAATCAGTGAGCTCTGAGTTCAAGAGAAAAACCTTGGCTCGGTGTATAACCTAGAGATCAAGGAAGACAGCCAGCATCAGTCTTTGGCTTTCCCACACAAGCACACGTGTACACACCTGCTTACACGTGTATGCTCTCACACAGGCAAGCATCAACACACACACACACACACACACACACACACACACACACACACACACAGGGTGGGGGGCAGTTATTATGTCTTCATCAGCCAAGGAGGGTTAAGGAAGGAGAGTGTTGCACACAGAATAGAAAGGGTTAACACATCTCACCGAAGCACTAGCATGGTCTACACTAGTAGCAGAGAAAAAAAAAAATAAGTCCTGTGCTTTCGTCTGCAATTCTGTGTAATAGGCAGACACACAGCTCCTTATCTCCTGTAAAGATACCGTAGAGTGAATGCATGGGGATGTTGAGGATTCAAATACCAGTGGCTGCATGAGTCTCACATGCAAAGGCCGAGTCTCCCTGTATCATTCTATCTTAACTGTCCGTATAAACTCTACAGACTGGCCACTGAATTTTACCTTCAAACTTTGCCATTTTCTCCTGCATGCTCAGCCTCCGAATCAACTTGGAGCCAAAGAAAGTTTTAAAATTTGCCTTCAGCTCTTGTTATTTATTATTTTGCCGGCAGCCAGCAAGGTACTCAGACCTGTTTGCTATACTTTTGAATAGACACGGGTCAAAATTGCTGGTTTCCTTGTCGCCGCTTGATTTACCCACTCACCAGCCGCCCTGAGTGATGGCTGCCCCTCGATTTGGTTAGATTGCCAGGTTTCGGAAGCCCATCTAATGGGGTGGCTTGCATTACCCGGAGAGCTGAACAAGTTACTCGGCCTTTGTGTTCTTTTGAAAAGAAAAGCAAATGGAACTCTGCCTGCCCATGGAGGGAACTTGTGGCTCTCTTCTGCTGCAATTGATGGCCATGTTGGTGCGGAGGGGAGATCAGAAAACTCCAGGATTCGTGTGTCTTGCTGCGGCTACTGCTATAGGGCCTTCAGAATTAGCCGCACCAAATGGGTTTGGAAGGAGTTGCCCAGGAGGAGCAGAGAACCTCACCTGTCCTCTTTTCTGCCTTTCCTGTGTTCTTTCTCCCCACAGTTACACACACGTCTTTGCTCAGTTGACATTTCTGGATGAAGTAGGTCCCGTAGCAGTCTTACTCCCTTCTCGTGACTTCCAACCGAGAGGATGTCTGTAATGATCATGGCATTACGGCTGATGTCTAAACGAACTTCCTTGTGAGCTTTGGAAAATCTTTACCGTGCCCCCCACCGCCCCCCATGGTGTCTAGTTAGCACATGTTAGCGGTGTTCTGATTCCTGACTACCTCTTCCTCAAGGACGGTCTGCTTCCGGCTCTGTCAACCCATTGACCAAAATAACTTGTCGGATCAGGTGGAAAAATTGACAAGATCAGATACTTTGGCATTGTGTCAAACCCACAAAACACGGCGAATTGCTTACCTCTTTTTTTTTTTCCTTTCTGAGTGAGTGAGCACCATGCAGGCAACAGAGCTAATGTGTGTTCCAGGCAGGAGGAACCATTTTCAGATTGTTCCCAACAACGCTGAATCAGAAGCCAGGGTTTTGACCTTATAGAGGTGAACTTGCTGGGAACGGTACCTAATGTCTCTGTCGAGTACTCCAGATTTATATCTTAGAATGATTTTAATAATGCCTTCAACTTTTATTTGACACTTTGCAGTTTGCAAAGTGTTTTCCCATCCCTGTCCCAATTTTCGTTTCCTACCCAAGTGTCCTATTGACTTTTCAAGATTAAATTAGGCTCTCTAGCTTGAGAAAGTGGGGGCTGGGTTGGGCTGAGAAGTGCAGCTGACAGTCCTGGTGAGGACATCTGTGGGGTCTCCGAGAGTAGAGGCCTCAAACTACCTCCAGCTGGAACTGTGAAATAGGTTTCTAATTTTTCAGGAAAGCCAAGGCTACTCGAAGGACACATTGGAGACCTGGGATGTGACCCCTAAGACAGTGGCCTACTAACCCTCTCATCTTGGCTTCATTCTACATTCTCCAACTAGTAAATGGGGGTTAAAACATCCAGGACAGTAGGCTGGGAGGGGAAGATGGCTCACTCAGCTCAGCCTGACCTGAGTCCAGATCCCTAGCACACACACACAAAAAGCCAGGCCTAGTGATGTGGACCTGTAATCCTTCCCCTGAGAGGCAGAGACTTCTAGAAGGATACCTGTGGCTTGCTGCCACTGAGTCTCACAAATCGACAAGCTCAAGGCTCAGGGAGAGATCCTGTCTCAAAGAGTTAAGGTGGAGAGCAATTTAAGACTGTACCAGACAGTGCCCTTTGGCCTCCATGTGCACCTGTACACACAGGAACACATACACATAAACATGTATGTGCAGATACTCATATGCAAATCAACCCCAAACATGCGAGATTGCTGTAGCAATTGAATGCCACCAACCTGTGAAGTGAATGTACAATTCCTGGCACACAGTAAGGGCTCGATAGAAAGCAGCTGTTATTCTGTCCACTGCAAGATCTTTGATAGTAGGATTTCTTCATTATCTAAATGTCAGTCTCCTTTAGGTAGTTCATAATATAGAAAATAAGTGACACTGAGTTCTTCACCCCAACCAGTGAAAATCCATACTGGAAAGCTTGGAAGCTCATTTACGTGCAAGGACGCATCATGTGGAGGCAGCCAGATTTTCTTTATCTTCTAGATTCAGGGCCAAGTGGCCATCGAGTCTGCTGCCTTACTCATGTAGGGCTGTTTCTTACACAGTGCAGTGGAGGGTGATGGAGGGAGACAGGGGCATCGGGATACAGTGTAGCACTGTCTTTTCATCCTTCTTGTAGTCAGATACCTGGGGATTCCATCAGAGCAGGAAGAGGCAGGGCCTGATGCTTACTGGTCTTTGGGTGTGTAGAATTCTATATGGCTGAGCCTGAGGGTCCGTCCTATCCCCCAGCAGATCTCTGCCTTCTGTGCTGTGACTCTGCTTAAGGGTTACTTAAGCGCCCCACCCCCTGCATACTGACTTTCTCCTGGCCCTCCTTTTTCCTGTGTTCTCTGCCTCTGTCGAACATGTTCTTCTGAGTGTCTCATGGGCAAGTCAATTCTGGAACATCTTTCAGACCTGAGCTCAACTGCTACTATCTCAGAAGAGAAAGCACTCCCCCTCCCCCAGCTCCTTCCAGACTCCCATAGTAAAGCCACAAGTTCACATTTATTTCTGTATTTATCTGTAGCTAGAGTTTTCCTGCCTGGCCCACAATCAGGACAAATCTCTCTCACCTGCCAGTCCCACAGCCACTTAGACCCGACCAAGTAAACACAGAAACTTATATTGGTTTCAAACTGTATGGCCATGGCAGGCTTCTTGCTAACTGTTCTTACAGCTTAAATTAATCCATTTCCATTAATCTATACCTTGCTACATGGCTCGTGGCTTACCGGCATCTTCACATGCTGTTTCTCATCATGGCGGCTGGCAGTGTCTCCCTGACTCAGCCTTCCACTTCCCAACTTTATTCTCCTCCTTGTCCCGCCTATATTTCCTGCCTAGCCAATGGCCAATCAGTGTTTTATTTATTGACCAATCAGCAACACATTTGCCATACAGAACATCCCACAGCATTTATCAGATTCACAGCCTCTAGACTTTGAGGTCCAGGCTCACTCAGAGTCTGGCATTTACCAAATGCTCTCCAAGTGTTGGAAGGCTGAATGGATAGATAAGTGCAGGAATGAATATTATGAAGCAGGTGTAGTGGTCTTTGGGATGGCAATGTGTTGGAGAAACAAGAAATTAGCTTCTTACTGGCTCCAGGTAGATGGACACAGACACTCTAGATCTCTAGACAAAGTACCCCCATGGTGCATGATGAGGCATAGTAGAAAGTTAGGTAGAGTATGTGTGTAAGTCCTTTTTTTTTCACATAGGTAAGCTACATATCCCACATCAGGTTTGCCCTCCTGAGAGACTTATTCCTCTCTTTTCACTTTACTTTGGGTCCATGGTTCTGACATGTCAGGCTCTGTGTGCCTCTGGTACACCTGTGTAAGAGACCTCCTGTCAGGGACCAATGTTACAGGACTCTCACTCCCAGCTTTCTGAAGGCTCTATGTTTTTGCTTCCTGGACCTCCCACCCATTCCCTTTCTGCCTCTAGTTCTATGGAACTAGTGTCCAGTCTCCTTGCCATGTTGAACAAGATGAGCTACAGGACCATCTCTTGCTTGTCTGCTTCCACTGAGATGGCAATGTAGATAAGAAGCCCTACCTCTGAGTGTGACGATGATAACTCTCCTCTATTCAGGACCTCCTCCCTGTTATTGGAGGTGCATGGTAAACCTGCTAAGCACACTGAGATCTTGAAATGATAACTTACCCAGATGGAGTATTTGAAACTCCAACTTTCCTAACATTGCTAGAATTAAGCATGTAATGAAAATGGTTAGCCTACTCAGGAGATATTGGCCATTAACCCAGACAGATGCTCACAAATAATGCCTTGCACTCACTGTATAATAATGAGTGCTATTAAATATGAATGACCTCATTTGTCCTCCTGGCATGTATGTCCCATAGAGAGTGACACATATGTATATCACCATTTAGCATCTGGGGAAACTATAACCCAGACAGGTAAAGTGATTTTTATCTACTCCCAAGGTTAACTATTAAATATTGAACCTTGAGAAGGCATTGTCTTTCGAGGACTTGTGCCATAAAGGCTGCTAGTTAGTTTGAGGGTGGGATTAAAAGCTAAAATGCAGAGACTGATCTGGGTCAGCTGAGTGCTGGGGTTGGGTCAGAATGGCCCACAGCAAAACATTGAAAGAGAGAGAGGAGCTGAGGAATAGCTAGAAGCTCACCTGTGATCATTCCCGAGCACGGGAGAAAACAGCTCTCAGTTTAATATGTGGATCTCCTGGGGGGCTGGTCCACATGCAGATCCAGTTTCAGAAGGTTGGTTTGAGGCCTGGGACTCTGAGTTTTTATGGCGATGCTGATGTCCTTGAGCACTAAGTCACTCAGGATAGCAAGGATTCAGGAGCTCTGGGATAAGACTGGAGAAGACCTTGAACCTGCATGGCTCTTCCTACTTCAAGTCTTCATTGAAAGCCCCAGATCTCCTTCAGTGAGGTCTCCCTACACATAGTGCTGGGAAGGAATTCTGTGCTGTGCCTAGGTTCTGGGAACTGACTGATGATTTTTTTTTTTTTGTCTTAGCCCATGTTAGCTACTTTTTTGAAGATTAGGAAATTTTCATTCCTGCAGCGATTAATTCCATTGAAAGTGGAGAGAACTCTTTGCTGCTGGTGTCTTTGTGAAGGATAAAGCATGTGTTTGTTCACAGTGTTGAAAGAAATGATTGAAAATAAGTTTTCCTGAAGGTGTTTACAGCCAAGAGCCTCACTAAAACATCCACTTCACAGTGAATAGAGGGGGCGACAGGCCACACAAACACTCTGTCTTCAGCGTGCCGGAGCCAAGTCTACACGGAGCTTCTCGGCTGCTAGTGGCTCCACGCCACTTCAGTTTGCCAAGGGAGTGATGAAGGAGGCCCAGCCTGGAGAGCAGAACCTTGGGAGAGACAGAAAAATTATGGCATCAACTTAATGGAAAGCTCATATCTTCACCCAGAGGCTGACAGCTCCCCTACTCCCATCATCCCAGAGCACTGGCTGAGATAGTAGCTACTGAAAAGAAACCAAAAGTGGAGTAGAAAGAGGCAGCCTCACAGATGAGGACCATGCCACCCATGTACCTTCCTCGGGCTGTAGGCTTCAGTGAATCTGGGACAGTCTTGCCTGATACTTGGGGATTTTTCTAACGGTATAACTGAGTACCGTTAAGATGGATCCACTGTTCACTGTATTATCTTTCATAGGTAGGAATTATCTTGCTACTAGGGCTGCTGCATGGATACAAACATGTGCCTATAGTCTGGTCCTCTAGAAACCTGTGACAACTCTGAAGTATATAAACTGACTTGTTAGTAGTCCCAGACTCCATGGAAAAAGACTCAGAAGTAAGGCATGTTCTTATTCTCCACAGAGCTTCCTATCTTTGGAAGACACATTAGCATCTAGAAGCTCAGGTTCAGAAGTCCCCACAAACACAGCTACATTAATCCAGCCCTCTCCATCTTTCATCATACGAAGTGGTGGGAGGCTGGCTTGAGTTACAAAACCAGCTTCTTAGAAGAAATATTAAATTATCTCATATAGGGCTCGCACCTACCAGTTAAATCCTTGACCTTGCATTCGGCCAACAGGGCTCACTAAACAGATTGTACTGTGTAAGGGAAATAATAATCTGAAAATACCTTGTATGTGTAGGCTTGACAAAGAACTCATTACTCTAGAGCAGCTTATAGGGTGGACATCTAGAGAGCATCCTGTCACCACAGTGAAGTACAGGAAGCGAGTGTGTTTCTTGTTGGCAGTGTTGGTTTGACCTTCCTTGAAGGTCAGTGAGGTTGTGCATCAGACAGGGGACCACCAACTAAGAATCGTGAATAATTCCTTAGCCCCTCTGAACCATAATTGCTGGCATATGAAATAGCCTTCCAGGCCTTCCCATCCAGCCCTGGTTGTTTAATATTTCTGGGCTTGGCAAGTCATGCATTCAGTACTGCTTCTGAGCTGTGTGCTGTTTTGAGACTATTACTTGATGTCTCTAAGCTGCTCTTGTTTCCCTCTGCAATATTTACTCCACCGAGCATCTTAAAATCCTTACTTCATTGAGACTGATTTCCTCCTTAGTCTCCCACACTTGGATTTAGATTCCTGTGTTTGGAAACCAGTCTCTTGACAGCAAACCTCTCTGAATGTTGCACCATTCACATATTGGTTAAATGGCTTCACAGTTTGATATCTGACTAATACTAGCATAGCATGTATGTTGTAGAACTGTAGCCATATACTTAGGTAAAAGCATTCCGAGTGCCAGTCTACCTCTCTGTTCCTTGAGGGCAAGAAAACACAAACTACTCTCTGCTTGGTGCTCACAGTCAATGCATGGGGGTCTCAAAGAGGGGCAGGAGAAGCTGGGGTGAGTGGGATCTGAGTGACTGCTCCAGTTAATCATAGAGGACAAGGCAGACATTGCTCTGGCATTGGACTTTCTCTGGGGAAGTGTAAGAACATTACTCTCTTCATTCCTTGCACACCAGGAACATTGGCCGCTGCTTCAAGCACAGGAAGAGTTGCATAAACATTTTAATATTGCATGAAGCTTGTATAAGACTGACTGAGTGTGTGAATGCTAAACCCTGACATACAAAGAGACAAAGTGAGAGAGCTGAGTAAAGACCCAGGATCGTCTTTCTTGTTTATCAATTGGAGAGGCTGTCTGGAGAAAATCAGAGTATCTTGGTGATTCTCATTGTAGATTTTTTTCTTATGTGTGTGTGTTTGTGTATGTGTCATGGTGATCTATCATAGATCAAGCCTAAACACCAAAAGAACTGCAGGCATATTTTCTGTTTTTAACTTGCTCTCCTCCCCGACACACACACACACACACACACACACACACACACACACACACACACACACACACACACACATACACACACATCCCCAAACCATAGCTGCTCCATTTTTCTTTGCCTCCAACAGTCTGAGATTTCTCTGTTGGATTTCTCTTACCCCACAGGGAAGACTGACTTCCTGGCGATTTCATAACGATAGTCCCCATGTTCTTCCTACAGAGCTATCAGCCTCGCTGGAGCCACTGGGAAGATGTCAGCAAGACAGGGTAGTCACAGGTGAGCACTTCTCACCCAAAAGGGCCCCCGGGAGCAGTTATACAGAGGAACATACCTTGTTTAGCATTCAGTGAGTCACAAGACCTGGCCGGCAGTACCCAGCCAGCCTCAGCTGTAATTCTACACACAGCCTCTGGAGCATCTTTTGCTCAACTCCCCTCGTCTAACACCCATTGCCCAGAAAAGCCAATGATTCTTTTGTTCTAATTCTAACCTCTCAATATTTCCCAGATGCTTCTCATTCCTTTGTCTACATCTTGATGAAGTTCCTATCACGTCCTCTCTGGTCCACCACCCAGATCTTTTACGTAGTTACCTATATCTTCATCTGTCCAATACTTGGTATATCACAGTGATTCTATCACAACCATGCTTAAAATTATTAGGTGAGTTCTTCTAGGGCTTCTTTATATAGACAACACTGTCCTTAACCTGGATTGCCATGCCCTCCTGATCGGCTTCCTGCTTCCTCTCTGACTTCAATTGCTTCAGTAGTCACTCATGGTCCAACATTATTGACTCTATTAACATTCTTTGAGTGTAGCAAGACCTCTCTTTCTTCTGGATCTTCCCACATCCTTTATGCTATTACTTTTTTGTTTCTCTTCTTTGAAAGGGATGCCATTGGGACAGGTGCTGAACCATGTCCCTCTTGTTCCTTGATATGGCCCAGCTCCTAACAGAAAACCTGGGCACATAAAAGACAATACATATGTGATGCCTGAATGGTTGGGCAGATGAGGATGCCAAAGCCTCTTTCCATTATACGTCAATCCATGTAGAATCATTGAATCCATGGACAGAGACCACATCTAGGAGAGACTTCAGAAGTCTATAGCAAACAGCTTTCTTTTGGAGGTGAAGAAACCAAAAGTCTGAGACGTCCTTTGACGTCTGTCCAACCTCATAGACATTCTCTAGTCTAGAACTGGAAGTCATCTCTCTCAGGTATCTATCCCAATAATTTTGTTTCACTTACTAGGTCCCCAGCAGCCCATATTTATTGGCTTCTAAACTGTAAAAATGTGAAAAACTTTTTTTGACATTTTCTAAATGATTAACACATCAGAGAGAAAAGGATTTGCTCCAGGTTGCATTTTACAAACAGCCCAAGTTGTAGAGAGCAGGAACGGACACTGCCTTGTAGTGGGTAGCTGTTCCAGCTTTGACCTGGAAGTACTAGTGACACTTCTGGTAACTGCCATGCCTACCTGTGATGCGCCCCTGGGGCAGGGCCAAGACCGGGGCCCTTAAGACCCGAGATCCAGATGCGCCACCGCTCTTGGTTCCTGGTAATCCTGGATGCTGGAAGACAGACAGAGTCAGAGTTCTCCAGAGAACCCTGCTGGACTGCACCTCACCTCTCCCGGATGCTGTTACCAACCCCTTTACTGGCTGTAAGTTACCCCAGAATAAACCTCCTTATTAACTACGTGGAGTTGCCTTGACAAATCTCCACATTACTGCCTAGCTAGCTATACTACTGCCAAGCTCTGCTGAGATAAGCCTTTGACTTTGGCTTACACGGGACACAGGATGACACCCCCAGCGAATGGGCAGACCGCAGCGGGTCATGCCACGTTCTTGCTTCTGTCACCTTGCCCCAGCTGAATGCTGCTTCTCCTTTCCCTGCCCTTTGTCTAATTACCCATGCAGTTTTAGTGTCCTAGGCCAGTCCTGTAAAGTGCCAGGAGATACTCGGTAGTCGTTTATGGCGAACCAAGTTGGGATCCATGGCCTCTGGATTCCAGATTCCCTTTGGTAGGGAAGACTTGAAATCATCCGCCATTCTGTGCTCTTGCTTCTTCTCCCTCTGCTGAAACAGGAGACCTCCTGGGTCTGGGAGCTGACTTTCCTGGATTACTAGGGAAATGTGGATAAAATCCTTTGGGCTCCGTGGGGGAAAGGGCCATGTAAATTCCAGACATCATCATTTTCTTTTCCTCAGCAGAAGGCCTGATGTCAGGTTTAGAAGCTGAGCAGAGGGGTCCAGCAAAACTTCCTAAGAAATTCTTACTTCCCAACAGGCCCTGTGGGCTATGAGGACAGCATGTGAGATGACCACCTTGGAGTGCTCACTGATCCCCCCAGCCCCCTTTCTTCTCTCATCATCTAGGGGGACGACTGTGGGAAGGGTAGCTCAGACAAGACAGACTTCCCACATAATTGTGGCTGACCGGCGGGAGATCAAGTTTCCCCCATCTCCTCCCCAGGCCCGAGGACAGCAAAGGGAAGGCCGGGACAATTCAGTTTATGAAATGCATTCCAGAAGTCTTCCAGTGAGTGCCAGGAAGATGTCAGGAGCCACGTGGGCTGGAGTGACTGAGTACCCCTGAACCCACAGATGCACTTCATCACGATCATTTGTAGGGTTGATGAGCCCTCCCAAGGCAGGAGCACTGAGCCTCAGGGATCTGAACTCACAGGGGAAGTGAGAGCTTCCTGGTTCCAGGTTCAAATCCTCTTCAGTTTGACTTCTTCCCTTAGAGAAATCTGCCAAGGTCGATGTCTCCAGAGTCAAACTAAGAGGTAGAGCCTAAGGGGAGAAGCCGATCAGGGGAAACAAGCTAGGTTCTGAGTTAAAGAAGGCCTGTTCCTTGAGGCTCAGAGGGCAGTCTTCATAGCAACCTTTTCCTTGAGCGTAGGAGGGGTGGGTGGTGAGATGCGAACCCTGTTCCCCATTTTCATGACCATCTTCTTCCTCCACCAATGAGTACAAGAACACAATCTATGTTTTTGCCTTTCCCAAGAGTCCCCACTGTGGCTTGGTTCGGCACTACTCTTTACCCACTTCTCTGTTGAGGCCTTAACCCGGACACAGAACCCCTCTACCCCCAGCACACTCCACAGAGCACTGATACGCCACCTCTTTCTCCTCCTCCATGCAGCCTCACACCCCCCCCCCCCCCACAATGCTCCTGTTCTGTGCAGCCACATCTGCCTTGAAGGTAAGTGTGGTGAGGTCAAAGGCTGTGTGTGGTCCAAAGGAGCAGAACAAAGAGCAGGGGAAGAGGGGAGTGTTGTAGGAACAACTCTAACCTCTGACTCCACTTGGGAAGTGCCGGTTAGGTCTGTAACATCACACCATTCTCTGTTCTTCTAAGAAGAAGGTCTGCTAAGGCATCCATCCAAGGTCACAAAACCAGTCAGTGGCAAAGCCAGGATCAAATTCAGCATTTTTAGGCTTGAACGTCTGTGCCCTTGTAAAAGCCTGAAGAAGACAAGATTTCATGAGTCCCTGTCACCTCTCATGGTTTGGGACTTGCTTTTTCAGCTCAGTTCTCATAGCTGAGCTTCTCAGAAGATGGGACATGAGATTTTCAAGGCTGATGTGTGAGTTCTCTGCTGTTGCAAAACAAAATGCCCCGACCTTTCCCCACCTCACACAGTGTTGGTGGGTCAGGTATCTAGGAGGAGCCTAGCTGGACAGCTTTCCCAAGGTCATAGGCTTACTCTCAGTCAAGGTTGTAGCCATTAATGTTAGCTAGAGATGGAGAACATGCTTCTATTGTGACTCCTGCACATGGCCTCAGTTCTGCAGTGTGGACTGAGTTCATGGCAGAGCAACTGTTCCTATCCTCAAGCCTTCTGCTACCCAGTTCTGCAAGTGACACATTGCCACAGCCACTATATTCTAGTCATTAGGAGCCTCCTGTAACATATTGATGACTTTCAAAGAGAGAAGGTGAAGTGCCTCCCTTTGAAGAGAGAGCTGTGAATAATTTGTGGATGTTTAAAGAACCCCGTATATCCCAATATTCAAGATATCCTACTCTTAAGGACAGAGATTCTTCACTTCCATGCCTGGCCAGTATGGGCTTTGGAATTGTCTATTGCCCACCTGTCTCAGGGACTAAGCCCAAGAAAGACACTTGCATTCTGGCACATTGTTGTGCTGTGGATGGTAGCAGGCAAGCAGTAGCTTCTGGAAATGTCTTCAGTGGATGACTGAGTATGAGATGTCTAGTTGCAAAAGCTAATACTCTTAGAAGTAAGCCCCTTTATCCATCAAAACTGCCACTCACAAAAATATATTCAAATGCCCTGAGTGTTGTAACCATTTCTAGATGTCTTGACATACATGCGTTTCTAGGCCATTGGTGAGATGCATTTGGCAGGTAGCTTATTATAACAGTGGCCTTTTCTCTTTCAGTTACATTCAGGAGTAAAATCCCCAGGTACAGAGTCATCTCATCAGGCCCTGTGTCAGGCAATAGGAATGATTTTCATTCATAGAAAGTCCTATGAAGGAAGTGATGGCTCATGGTACAGATGAGGAGACTGAGTCAGGAAGAAGTTACAGATGGATTCAACTTCAGATACGCAGCCAGATGCCAATGGCTATCTTGCTCATGCGTACGTTTTAATGACTTTACACGTTGCTCTGAATGGAAATAAGCCACATTTCTTGATTTGGGGCATGAATACGAATCTCCTGGAATCTCAAGAACTTGTTAAGATGCCGGTTCTGAGTCAGAGCTTACTGGGGTCTGAGAGTCTTCCGTCTTTCACAGGGCTCCTGGGTGCTGCTAATAGAGGCTGCCACACTCAGGAGGAGAAAGTGCCCTTCCTTCCCGCCACATTTCTCTTCCTGAAGGGGAGGATTCCCCACCCCTGCAGGTCTTTAGAATCATGTAGGGCTGCCATACCTCACATTCAGAGCTGTGGCTTCAGTTTGGTCCCACTGCCTTTGTAGGGACACAGCGGTTTCAAAAACATCCCAGGTCAGATTCTGCGCAGGTAGGGTATAAGAATAATGAAGCCCAAGGCAAGAACCTGCATAGCAGTAAGCCCTTCCCTGTAGCCCCACCCACTCTAGAACCCCACAGGCTCCAGTGCCCACTGCAGATGCCAGGGCAAACCCTGAATCTGCAACGAGGCTGCTGACAGCATTAGGGACAGAGGCATTACTTAAGCAACAGCGTATTCTTAGAGGGCTAATGGGCTGCCTTGCTTTGGGGGAGAACAGCAGGTGCTGAGGATTCAGGCCCCCAAGCTGGGCCTGTGTGGGAAACGTGCACGGTTCTTGGCCAGTACGCATTGAGCATGCAGTGCACGCGCAGCCCGGGCTTCCTCTAATGTCTCATTTTGCATAACACTTTTTTGTTTTCATTATGCCTAAATTTGGCCTGCCCAGAGAGTGTGATTAAAATGAAAACCTTATTCTAATAGAGCCGGGGAAATGGAAGAAGAAATCTAAAAATAGGCTAAGGAAAGGAGGAAAAAAAAAAAGAAAACCTCAAATAATATAATGACCAAGTTGGTTCAAACACATACTTGCCGTCATTTCTCTCAGAGAGACAAAACAGCAGAGGCATCCACACAGGTGTTTGTATAATCCAGGTCACATCAAAACTCCTCGTCTATTTTACAAATTCAAAACCCCGAGGGAAAAAAAATGGAAGCAAACAGTAATAGGAGATAATAAAGGGAATAATAAGGCTGCCTCCCTGCCTCGAACAGAGGTGTCTGGTGAACCAAGAAGGTATGTGTAATGTGCTTTGTTCTCTGTAGAAAAATGCTGAATGGCAAGAGATAAAATACCGTCGCTATGCTACAAAAGCCCAACAAGGGCAGACCATACACAATTTGGAATTTGCTCTCTGCTTTTTCTGTAATCAGATAACCTCACCCGAAGGGCTCGTCTCAAACTTAGAGGGCGTCCACCCTCTAATCCCTCAACCGAAGTGAAGTTCTCCAGATGAAGATTCTAGAATTCCCTTCAGTGCCCATCGAGACTCTTTTATCTGTATTATTTTGTTTTTGTTTAATTTTTATTGTTGTTGTTTAGTCTAGTGCTACATCCCCCCATCCCCCGGCTTGAGCAATGCCTAGGAGATACAAAGAATGAATGAATGAATGTGAATGAATGAGTAAGAGTAACTCAGGAAGTCAGAAATTCCTTGGGCTTCTGTTTCCAAGCCAGTAAATGGTAGAAAAGAATTTGGGCAGATGGTCTCCGTTTCATTTATTTTTTTTGTGACAGGATATCCAATAGAAATAGGGTTTGAAAAGATTTAGTCCATCACAGTAGCTAGGGGAGGCATGGCTGGCAGGAATGTGTAGCTGGAACTTTTTACGTCTCAGCAGACTGGGATGCAGAAAGCTTATCCAGTAGGGGAACCAGCCTATAATCCTCAAGCAGCACCCCTGGATTCTACATCAGACAGCTAGGCACCATGTGCAAAAGGTTACACAACTTTCATGACAGCGCCAACAGCTGAGCACTGTCTGTAAAGATCCTTATCTGTGGGGGCCATTTCACAACCCTATTCGAAGGGTCTCTAAGTGCCTTTCTGTTTGTCCCCTCCACTGGAGCAGTGTGTCTGTCTAGGCAGACCAGTGTCAAAGACAAGGCCCAGCTTTGATACCCAGAGTTTCAGAGAAGAGAAAGCCACCAGCACATACATCATCCTATAGTTGTGGTGTTTGTTCAGCTCTGGCCTTGTCCCCCAATCACACCCACACAATGTGATTTATAATTTGTCCTCATTAAAAGTGAGACCCGGAAAAGCTGAGCTGTCCAGTTGAAGCAGGGAAATTACTGAAGTTATTAAGATTAGAATGTGGGTCATCCCCTCCAGGGTGACATACCTCCTCTTTTATAGGAACCTTGTACTCCCACGGGACTGGAGTAGAGCCGTGAGTGGCAGTGTCATAATGTGGCTGGATGTGCATGTGTTAGACTAACACCCGGGGCCCCACTCCTTACCAAACGGAATGACCTTGAGCAGGTTACCAAGTAACCTCCCCATATTGTCCCTTGTAAAAGAGGGCTGATCATTTTTCTGCCTCCTAGGATGTGAGAATGTAATGAGTTAATACATATAAAGTACTTAAAAGAGGGCCCAAAGTGGGCGCTCAATAAATGTCAGCTCTTTATTACTCTCTCGCTTTCTTTCTCTTGCACACTCCTGTCTCTAAGTCTGTGCCTTTATTCATGAGCTTCCACTTCTCTATTGAAATCGGATTCAGCTTTCAAGGTTCAGCCCCTCATAGACCATAGATCACAGCCTGTCAGGCGGGGAGGAGTCATCTAGATAATTGAATCCAACCCCCTAATTTTACAGATGAAAAGTCAGCAGCACAGAGAGGCACATTCAGTGCCTCAAGGTCACAGAGCTAGCTCAGTGCAGACCTGATCACAAACCCAAGGGGCTCAACCCTGCAGCCTGGCCTCTCCTTCCAGCGCTGGGCAGCCTCCATCTAAGGAATTCAGAACTGTCAGTTTGGGTATCGTTACTCTGGTAGTTGCTCTCTTGTCAAAGCTTTTTATTAGGGGGTAGCTAGTGATTCTTTCAGGATAGTTCTTCATGAAGAAACTTTCATCCCCCTTGCTATCTATGGTGCATTGTACAAATTAGGCCTTTGCTGATGGTAATAATAGTGATTTGTGTTAACATGAATACCGTCTTCCCATTTCATTGATCCATGAAGCAGGGCAAGAGACAACAGTTTTAAGGAAGAGTTTCCCAGAGCTACTCAGCCAACAGAGGAGAATCTGTCTGCAAATACTCCAACTAGTCTCACTTGCTTGCATGAATGCACTTGTTAGTGACTAATTCATGAGGCGTTGTCTTATTTGCTGAACCAGAAGGCTTGGACCATGCATTAAGAATTATTTTTGTTGTTGTTGGAATTAGGTTTATGTAGTTCAGGCTTGCCTGGACCTTGTGATCGTCCTGCCTCAGCCTCCCAAGTTCTGGGATTGTAGGCATGCACCAGCATACGCAACATGAACTCTATAGTCTCAGGATCTATGGCAATCACAACAGATTCACAATATGTATCTGTTGAAGAAGTTAGTCACAGTTTCCCCCGGCTGCCTCCAACCCTAAGGACATAGATTCTGTCCATACATACAGATGTCATTGGACATGTTCCCTCACACCCTCACTTCCCAGGCTGCTTCTCTTTCTTCCTTGTAAAATGTGGCTAAAGCTATATTTGCCTCCTTTGAAATTCTTGATGATGCTTTGAGAACAGCCTAGGAAAGTAAGCACTGTGGATGCTGTAAGCCGGGTTGTCATAGTCACATTTGAGAGAAAGTGTGGATGAGAGCTGTGTTGGGCAGATGTTTCAGGATTACATCAGGAAGCAGAGGTTGGAGGGGATGTGGACAGGAAGTGGGAGGAGGCACCAAACTAATCCATTCCTGTTCCCTGTTTTCTTGATCTTTAATTACATCCTATTTCATGAATTAATGATGTCATTGCCGCCTTAATATAATTCATTAAAGCAGTTGATTTCAGGCAATCCTATGTGGCCTCTTCTGTGAAAGTCACAAGAGATCTTTGTAACAGCAGAGGCTTCCAGGGAAGAGCCTTTTCTCCTTTTGAGAGGGCTGGGGAAAGTCAGAGCCCTACCCTCACCTTCTGGGTGGCAATCAACCAGATCTTCAACAGAACTAATTCAATTAAGCATATTTACCTTTAAATAAACCTGGAAGGTTAGTGACTGTAAAGGAATGCCAGCTACAGCATTCAATCTTATCCAGATCTCAACTCCTACGTTCCCAACCCTGCTGTTGGGCTACTATCCTTCCAGTGGGACAGAGAAGAAAACAGAGGCTGAGAAAGCCTACCACAGCCAATATCTCAGTTATTTAACTGCAGAAGCAGCGTTGAAACCCAAGGCTGCAGTAGGAGTATCTAAGGTCCTAGACTCAGTTTATGGACTAGTCTCGATTTTTCTGGTTGTCTGCTAGTAGCCCTTGACAGGACAGGAGCTGGGTCAGGTCCATGTATTTATTATTTTGGATTAGAACAGGGAGTTCCTCACACAGGACATTCTGTGACTCTTAGGCATAGCTCTCACACTCCTGTCACTAATGTCTCTAGATTGGTGGCCTCCCAGTCCCTAGGAACTTTTCAGGGTATTTAATTGCGTATGGTTTTTGTAGCAGTTCTACCGTAGAGGCATCAGCTTCTTTTGAGATAAGGAAACTGAAACTCGGAGAAGTTTAGTAACTTACTGAAGTTCACAGAGCTCGTAGACCAGACGCAGGATTTGAGCACAGACATGTCTGACTCTCCCTCTTAAGGTGGAAGGGGGCAGAGGTGGACATAGATGAAGAGTGGGTGTGGTCTACCCTCCTCAAGGGTGCTACTTGACTGGTCTGAAATCATAGCTCCACCATCTACAGTGCATTGTGACAGGGGAAGGTCGTAAGCCTCACTGAGCCTTAAAGCCTCATCCATGAAATGGGCAACAGCAATAGTCACTGTTACCCATTTCGTGTAACTGTCTTAGGGTGGCCATGGAGTTAGCATACATTGACTGTTTATAGACTGCTTAGAACAGTGCCTGGCCTTCACTGATGTGTTCGCTGTTATCATTTTCTTTTCTCAGAGCCCTTAGCCCAGATGTTCTCAACCTGTGGATCATAACCCCCCCCCCCCGCCCCAGGGGGGTGGTTGTCGAATGGTCCTTTCATAGGAGTTGCATATCAGATATACTGCATATCAGATATTTACGTTATGATTCATAACAGGAGCAAAGTCACAGCTATAAAGTAGCAATGAAAATAATTTTCTGGTTGGGGGTCACCACAACATGAGGAACTATATTAAAGTTTCAAAGCATTAGGGAGGTTGGGAACCACTGCTTTAGCCCATGTTCTTGCTCCCGGGTAGCTCAGCAACACGCCTCTAATGTTCTTTGTAACATTGTGGGGGAAATGTGCCCTGCATTCTGGGCAGAGGTGAAAAGGGAGCCTTTCTGCTGTTACTAAGCTATCATCATAGTCTTTTTAAAGGGTTTTTTTTCAGCCATGTATTTAGAAGAATTGAACTCACTCAATTTCTATTAGTTGTGGATGTGAACAGACGCATTCCTGTGAAGCTGCCTGCAGGACTGGGATATTGGCTATGCAATTACAGAGTAAAGGAGGGGATGCATGAGAGACTTGGAGCAGAAGGGTGTGTCAGCTGTGGACTTCAGCATCGGGTCTAGGCTGCAAGCTGCAGTTGCTATAGTGGACCACGATTTGTACAGAGGCAGAAGCCCCCTCATGTTTTTAGGAAACATATATGCATAATCCTGTAGGTTCTAGGAGATTTATTTTATGCTTTTTTTTTCCTATCTTGATAATGAATGCAGTAAACTCTCGTGGGGGACGCTGTCCCCTTGTTGTGGGTATAATAAGAATATGTATTCAGCCTTGAGCCCTGGCATGGTGATTTCCTTAGCCCTCTTTCCTTCCTCCACCTCCACCCACTTCCTAATCCCTCTTAAGATTCCGTCTTTAGAGCTCGGGGATTAGAGCCTGTTACTTCTGCTGCACCATTTGTGAGAACTCCATGGTTATATGGCAATTGATGATTGGTGTTTTCACCTAAATACAAGAAAGAACACACTGGCTAGAGGAGACAGGGAGTCCGGAGGAGACATCTGTATCATCTTTTTTGATTTCTGGCATAGGATAACCCTTAGCTCATTAAATACTGGCTGGTTTCTTACCTCACAGGGGAGATACCATGATGGAGCAGGTAGTTTTCCCAGGACAAGGCTCATATATTGCACTTTGGGTGTGCAGACCTCTTTGATTATTTTCCCAGGAGTAGTAGTTTCCCTGCAAAACAGAAGCAAATTAAAAATGTTTTAAACACTGGATGAAGGTATCAATGTGCAGCACTTGATCAAAATCATCTGTATTTAGCAAGTTGTTCATTACTTCTCGTGTGGAGTTTCCGGGATACCAACTTTATTGAGCGATGATGTGGTTTGGTGTTTCGTGGTGTTTCAATGTAGATCACCCTTGTAGAGAGAATGCTTTCCTACACTGCACCTAAGCCTAAGTGTCTTGCTGAAGGGTTCCATTCTAGGCACTACATACAGAAGAAAGACCAGGCCAACCAGCTCTTTGCTTGAGGGCATTTGCAGTCCTGCTAAGGAACAGAGACTTGCATGTGACATAATATGAAGCGTGGTACCCTGCACTGTAACTCCAAGTCTGTCTTTCCCAGCTGACTGGGGGCTCCTTTGGGCCACAGATGTAGCTCACTCATCTCTGCCTCCATAGCCTACAGCAGAACATCAGCTTCTTCAAATAACCCGTGGTTGTAGTCCTCACCCCCATCCCACATAAAAGCACCCATTGGTCTTTGCCAGGATGGCTTGCCTTGTTGTCAACACAGTTCTAGGGATCTTTCAAGCCCTGCTTTGTTGACTTTCTGCCCTTGAAGTCAGTCCTGATCCAGAAGGAGCTGTTTCCTTCTTTCCTCATGCCATCACTTTTCTTGGCAGAGGCTTTGGCTCATAGTAGAAGTTGAACAAGGAGATTGTTGAATAAACAGGACTGATGTTTTGTAGTCATTGACTAGATAATAGACCCCAGGAAGAAGGCATGGATTTGTTGAGCACTTTTTTCACTATAAGATTCTAGAGTTGCCGGGCGGTGGTGGTGCACTCCTTTAATCCCAGCACTGAGGAGGCGGAGGCAGGTGGGTCTTTGTGAGTTCAAGGCCAGCCTGGTCTACAGAGCGAGATCCAGGAAAGGTGCAAAGCTACACAGAGAAACCCTGTCTTGAACCCCCCCCCCCAAAAAAAAAAAAAACGATTTTAGGGCATCTCCTCTCTTAAAGTGTGTGTGTATGCACATATGATTGTGGCTAGAGCTACAATGTGCAGCTTGTCCATTGATTTCCACATGATGTGTTATATGTATGGGATCCAGGCAGGAGATGTGATTAGAGGAAGACCAGCCTAAGATGGAGGTGCCTGTGAAATATCTAAGGGGCAGAGGTCTCCCAACTGATGTTATTTTCTTGTTCATGTGGAACCATCGGCCAGCCCATGACATAGACAAGTCAGGACTTCTTCATGTTTCACAGGGCTGCTGGTTTCTGGATCCAAGCACTATTGTGGCATCGCTTATACATTCATGTGTTCTTGGAAAGGCAGATGGAGTATAATGTGAAGATCCATCATTGAATTACAGGAATATATGTGAAAGAAATATGTAAAATACCTAGGGTGAGTGGTACCTAGAAGCTACTCAGCAGTTGTTAGTAGTCTCATGCTTTGCCCCCAGAATGGTGTATAGGCTTCAGCTCAAGAACCAACTGTGTGCTCATCTCAGCAACTCAATGTAAAAGTGCAGTGGCTTTTTATTAGCAGCTAGAAATGGACAGTGATGGGAGTATCAGCACCACAGAAATTGACAAGTGCTACAAGTCAGAGCCAGCCTACCCTGGCTTTTGCCATGCCCTCCAAACGTGGTTCTTGAGGGTCTGTCCTCACACCCTGCCCCCCCCTCCCCGTAGGCTTATACTGCACATGCTTTGTTTCATTCTGTGTCATGGTGACAGGCCCAGCATAGTGACCTGCATGAAGGAGATCTGGGTGAGTGTGGATTGTAGGCTCCACTCGCATTCTGGGTCTCGGGCCCTCTCCATGCAGCCCTTGCTTTTCTCCCAGCAAGTACAAGGAAGCATGAAGGATTTGATTTAGCGCCTTCTAGAAACAGGGATTTACTGTGTCATCTTTCATATTTGCCTGTGTATTTTAGCCCTCCAGTCTTCCTTACCCTCGTATTTTCTCCCTTTTCCCCAGGCTTTTACTCCATTTATATTATAAGATTACTCCATTAGCATCAGAGTCTGGGGATATTTGAATGGGGAGGGACTTAGCGATCATCTAGTACACTCGAAGGTGTATTGATTTTATCTCTCGTGCCAGAGTCAGCCCACTGGAAGAGGCTATCCTATGCTATGAATCTGCATCTACATTTGAGCTTTGTGGGAATAAGAGAGGGGTTTTATTATTTATTATGTCTGCCAAGGGCTTAGGCTTCAGGAGTGAGGACTGACTTTCTATATTCTGTGTACTTTCCATGACCTGGAATTCAGCCTACCTTATGGTGTAGGTAAGAAGACCAAGTGTTGTGGAAATTACTTTAACTATGTAAAGATGTATTACATTTGTTTATGCCACGGAATATTACTTCATGTGAAGGCGTGTTACATTTGTTTCTGCCACCTTTGTTAAGGATGTAAAGATGTGTTACATTTGTTTATGTTGCATTTGTTTAAATTGTATAAAGATGTGCTGTTTCATCTTGCCTGCTTACAGAACCGGAATGGTCTAATAAAAAGCTGAACAGCCAATATCTAGGAAGGAGAGGGATGGGTAGGTGGGGCTGGTGGGCAGAGAATAAGTAGGATGAAGAATCTAGGCTGGAGAAAAAAGAAGAATGAAGAGAATGAGGGAGAAAGAGAGGCCAGGGCCAGAAGCCAGCCAGCCACCAGCCAGCCAGATACAGAATAGATATACAGAAAGAAAGAAAGAAAGGTAAGAAGCTCCGAGGCAAAACATAGACAAAGAAAAACAGATTAAAATAAGAGCTAAGATAAGCCGGGTGGTGGTGGCGCACGCCTTTAATCCCAGCACTCGGGAGGCAGAGCCAGGCGGATCTCTGTGAATTCGAGGCCAGCCTGGGCTACCGAGTGAGTTCCAGGAAAGGCGCAAAGCTACACAGAGAAACCCTGTCTCGAAAAAACCAAAAAAAAAAAAAAAAGAAAAGAGCTAAGATAAGGCTGAACATTCATAACTAATGATAAGTGTGGTGGCGTTGTGTTCCCCAAAATATTGTGAACCCTAATAAACTTATCTGGGGTCAGAGACAGAACAGCCACAATATTAAACATGAGAATAGGCAGTGGTAGCACACGCCTTTAATCCTAGCATTCCAGAGGCAGAAATCCATGTGTTCAAGAATACAGCCAAGCATGGTGACTCACGCCTTTAATCTCAGAAAGCGAGCCTTTAATCCCAGGGAGTGGTGGTAGAAAGCAGAAAGGCATATAAAGCATGAGGACCAGAAACTAGAAGCATTTGGCTGGTTAAGCTTCAGGCTTTCGAGCAGCAGTTCAGCTGAGACCCATTCTGGATGAGGACTCAGAGGCCTCCAGTCTGAGGAAGCAAGACCCGCTGAGGATCCAGCGGGGTGAGGTAGCTATGGCTTGTTCTGGCTCTCTGATCTTCCAGTGTTCACCCCAATAACTGGCCTCAGGTTTATTTTTCTTAATAAGAACTTTTACGATTCATGCTACAGGTAAGTCTCTGTGTCATGATTTTTTTTTTTTTTTTTTTTTTTTTTGGTTTTTCGAGACAGGGTTTCTCTGTGTAGCTTTGCGCCTTTCCTGGGACTCACTTGGTAGCCCAGGCTGGCCTCGAACTCACAGAGATCCGCCGGCCTCTGCCTCCCGAGTGCTGGGATTAAAGGCGTGCGCCACCACCGCCCGGCCTGTGTCATGATTTGGGAGCTGGTTGGTGGCCCAAAAGAAAAAGCTTGGGACATGTGAGAATCCGATAGAGTCTACAATTTCTCAAGAGTCATACAATTTGTAAACAGCTAAGCTGGAATTTCAGCACAATCTAACCACAATGCCTTACCCCAGACTTCATCTCTGCAGTGTGTTGTGCTGCCCTGAAGACAAAAGAGAGGCACCAATACCGTGGACCTTAACATATGCCAGAGCCGGGAACAGGGAAGCAGAGGGAATAGAGATGCTTTGACTCAGCCTTCTCTCACCTTAGCCACATGTGCTCGATGCCATGGTGCTTTTGCCCTTTGGAGTCCCCTTTTTGGTCTGATGTGTGCTAGGTGAACAGGACACTTGTGATAGGAAGCAAACAGTTCTCACATCACACCCTGCCAGAGAATCACATGACTGAAAGGCTGAAGGCTCTGACTGTGCATGACTATCAGGACCAGGGAGCACCCTGTAGGAGGAACTATTAAATTTGGACTAATCTGTTTCTCCTGAGTAACAGATCAACCTCATGTGACCCAATGTAGATGCCATTTAAAAATATGTCCCCAGGTGGTGATTTTCCTGTTAATGGGAGGGATTTTGACCCCTTCCCAAGCTCCAAAGGAGGAATTGAAGTGTGCCCTGTTTACTTCTCCCCCTGTCTCCTAAGAGCCATACCTTCCCTTTAATTCAGGCATGAGTGTTCCCCTTGGCATGTGCCAGGTAGGCACAGGAGATATGAAGGATCTGGATTATTGTGTGCATGATATATAGATGATAAATCTTCCCATGCCTCTTCACTCTAGATCATGTGGTAGTCACCTTGAGCTGCCACGGGAAATACTACAGATGGAGTGTCTTAAATAAGAGACATTTATTTTCTCATGATTGTGGAAACCCAGGGTTCAAGGCCCATATACCACCAGAGTGGTTTCTGGTGTGGTCTTCCTGTTTGTAGATGGCCATTTTCATGGTGTTCTCATGTGTGTTCCTCTAGGAGACAGCACGTGGGTGGGAGGGGAGGAGAGAGAGAGAGAGAGACAGAGAGAGAGAGAGAGAGAGAGACAGAGAGAGAGAGAGAGAGAGAGAGAGAGAGAGAGAGAGAGAGAGAGAGATTTTTCAACTCTTTGCTCTTTGGCTTATTTCTTGCCAGATTTTCTTAAATTATCCCATCTATCTTTTGCCTCTGGCCTTTTACCTTTCTATATACCTTTCTTTACTTCTTACTCAGTGGCTTGCTGTGTAGCTGGGTGGCTGGTTCCTGGAATCCTCTTCTCCTCCTCCTTTCATGCCCCGATCTCTCTTCCCAGATTTCTCCTCCTATTTATTCCCTCTGCCTGCCAGCCCTGCCTGTCCTTTCTCCTGCCTAGCTATCGGCTGTTCAGTTCTTTATTAGACCAATCAAGTGTTTTAGACAGGCAAAGTAACACAGCTTTACAGAGTTAAAGAAATGTAACATAAAAGAATGCAACTCATCTTTGTGTCACTAAACAAATGCTCCACAGCATAAACAAATACAACACATCTTAAAATAATATTCCACAACAGAGAGATCTTTCTCTTCTTATAGTGTCCAAAGTCATACCCTCACTTGATCTTATTTATCGCCTTCAAATATAGACATGATGAGGGGTAGGGCTTGCACCTCTGGGTTTGGTGGAAAACCATAATAGACCTCTAATGTAAGGCTCAGAAGGCAGTCAGAGTAGGCATTGTGATTGCAGTAGTATTCGAATGGGATCTGGGCCTCAGATAGTTCAGGAAATTACCCATGGTTACCATGCCGGTGAGTGTTGAAGCTGGAGGAGACCTGAGTTTTCAGTTTCTGCCAGTTCTTATTATTCTCCATGGTTCCCAGCTCAAGTCTAACCAAAACTTCAAAAGTGGAAAAACAACACAGCACAAGTTACTCCTATGTTCTCACTCAACAGTACACCTTTGGTTACCAAGAAATGTTTGGAGGTACCTTTCTTCCAACATATGATCAATTCTTCAGTGGACACCAGCTGTATGCCTCTTAATTCAGTTTAGTTCTGACACTACCTGCTAAGAGAAGGTAGATAGTGTGCTTAAACCCACAGGATCACCCCACGGCATACACCTATCACAAACAGTAGGTTGACCAATAGTAGTGTCATTTATAGCTACTTGTGACAAACTGGCTATAAACCAGGGTTCCCACTACTCTCTCCTTGGGTTTGACTTATATACTTGAGTGTCTCACAGGATTCAGAGGAACATATTACTTACATCAGCTGTTTATTATAAGTATATTGCAAAAGACACTGGTGCAGAAATGGGAAGATGAGGTATAGAATTTCATGCTTGACTGGGCTACTTTCTAGAAACCTCCCAGGAGTGCTCTGAGTCTTTTAGAGAGTTTATAGTGGCTTTATTACACAGACATGACTGATTAAATCATTGGCCATTGATGTCTGATTCAACATCCATCCCCAAAGAGCTTAACAAGCCCATGGATTTCCTCCTCCTGACTTAGTCATTACAACTGAATGCAGTGAGCCGAAGGTCCCAGCCCTCTAATCATGCCTTGGTCTTTCCTGGGATGAGACTCATCCCAAAGCCTCGTAGGAGCTGCCAGTTCAAATAATCCACTAATATCCAAAATATACTTACCACTTTAAAGATTCCAAAGAGTCAGGAGTTTATTCCAAGAAACAGAATGAAGTCCAAGCATGTATTTACAGTATCAAAACCATCTAAAACATTCCTCTACAAAGGAGAATATTTTTGGTAATAATATCATGATTCTTCTTGTTAAATGTTATAATGTTCTTGGTATGTGTCTTGAACATCTATCAGATATAGTAGGGTGTCACCTATACTTCTGACAAACTGACTACAATTTGGAGTTCCCTCTACTCTCTTTGGATTTGACTTGTATACTTGAATGCCTAATAGAATTAACTTTTTCCGTTGGCATACAAAATAATAGGTTTCATTATGGTGTTTTCAAACATAGAAATCATTGTTCTTTGGTCATCATCATCCCCTAGTCCCCTCCACCATTCTTCCTCTGGTCCTGTTAGCCCTCTTCTACTTTCCCAAGGAGATCTCTTTCTGCATGCATCTATGAATAGACTTATGTATATATCAATTAAGATTTTTTTTTCTAATATGTGTGAGTGTGTATAAGTGAAGGCACTTGTAGAGGCCAAAAGAAGACATCACATCCCCCAGAGTTACAGGTGTTGTGAGCTGCCTGATGTGGGTACTGAGCACTGGCTTTAAAGCCTCTTCAGTAATGGACATGTTCTTAACCACTGGACCATCTTTCTAGTCCCATGTATTTGCATGCATATATAAAGCTGGATCTCTCTATGGAGAAAATATGATATTTTTACTTTCGTATCCCTTTGTTTCTCTGTTGTATTCCCTTTAAGTCCTTATCCTTAATCCCCTAAGGAAAAATTTACCCAAAATACAACCATATCAATAACACTACTATTCCTTGTGTTTTTAAAAAAATCTGTATATATTCATTAGACTCCTTTGTGATACATAAATTGAGTTAGGAAACTCATAGACATGTTGAGTTCTTTATCTCTATAACCTAGGAAGAGTCCAAAACCATGGAAAAGTAGGACACCATGAAATCTAAACTGGTTATAGACCGGACTGATCCATTTCCCGTGAGTGGGGCTTGTCTATTAGGTGCATTGGTATTCTCTTCACAAGCCAGCTGGCCAAGGTTAGTTGCTGTGTGCAATCTCCCGGCTTTTACATATGTCTATGGGAATTCATTATCGTTTGAATTCTGGGCAGAGCAGAAGGCACCACAAGGTCCTTACCAAGCCTGTGTATATTATATCTGAAGATAGGGAGTGGGCATCACTGGGAACTTGTGATACTCTCCCAAATGTTCTGAGTCCTGGCACCAGTGGAAGAGGCTGTTAGAAACCAACCTGGCAGTCAGGTACATCAGGACGAAGCCAGTGCTGCTGTCACACCAAGTCCTCACCGAGAGAAGTGGACGATAAACTGAGTCAGGCCACGTTAAAGTTCACATCTAGCCCTGCCATCTAGTCCTTGATTATCTCACACTCTCCTTTGTCCCAAAGAATTTTTAAATGACCTGCAGTTTTGCCATATGGTATTTGGGCAACATTCCAGAAGCCTCTTAACTGATTTGTAAGTCAGTATAATAGTCTCTAAGAGTCATTGTCAAAAAAAACCACATCTCTCGCCTTAAAGGGAATAAGATAGTTTATTCTGGAACCCAATACGAGTGACCTTGGTCTGGAAACAGATTCAGATAGCACTAACTGCTCTACTCTAACATGGTGATAATTTAATGAAGTTCTGTTAATAACAGAACTAAGAAAGCTCTAAATCAAGACATGAAACTGGAGCTGTTGGTAAGAACAGCAGGCAGCTAGGTTGGAGAAAAGCAGGGAATAGCTAGCTTAGACCTTAGTTGTCATCTAATGTCACTCTCAGCTTTTGGGTTAGTGGAAGCTGAGGGTCTGTGTGTATCCCAAGATGACTTACCTAACGTCACAAGAATGTTGGGTCACACACAGAGGTAGGTAATACATGGCTATCAATGGAGCCATACATTTGGCTCCCAACCTGTAACCTTTCAGATCCCTACAATTAGTCAACGTGCCTGCCTTGCAGAATAGTTGACACAGGTGTGCTGTTTTTATTTTTTAATTTTTTTTTCTGAACAATGCATTTCCCACAGCCAACATGCAGGTCTGGAAAAAGTGTAACAAAATAGCACCTGGAAAATCTGCAGCCAGCATTTGCCACACGGTAACTTCCCAATAATCAATATGCATAATTTAAAGATGGAAATGCAACTGTGTGGTAGGCCTGTGATTGCAGACCTGTGTGTAAGAAATGTCCCTCACTCACTTTCCTGTTTAAAATGGATGTGCTCTTGGCTAAAGTTGAGCTTCTGCATCAAGTTTACAGTTCCCTGGTGTCATCAATAAGGGATTCATTACTTCATTGGTTTGGCGAAGCAATCCCTGGAAAGGCATTAGGATTTGGGAACAGCAGGTGATTATGGATGGGGCTAAATTATTTACTTCATCAAAGTGTCTCTGGGCTTTATCACGCAGACCTGTCACAGGAAGCTGTACATAAAGATGAGTAATGGTCCCTTTAACTCAGGGATCTGAAAGGTCACTGGGGCCTTGGCAGACACATGACGTTGTGTTGGCTACATCCATCAAGAAGCAATTGCATGTGGATGTGATGCATGGCAGACAGAGTGAGGGTGGACTTTCCCTGTTTGTTTTGTATTCTGGTCAGGCTGGGTATCTGGCGGTGGGGCAGTGACCAAGCTCCTGGCGGCCAGGAGCTTGTACTTACTCTGTAGCCCCTTCCTTTTGTGGAGGGGTGTTCAGGCAGCAGGGGTTTGGAGAACTGAGCAGTGAGAGTGGCCACTTGATTCACAGGTTCGTGACTCTTGGCTCAAGAAGGAGAGACATGAAGCTCACAAGATGGCTCGGTAGATAAAGCATTTGCCACAGAAGTTTGAGAACATGGTCTTGGAGCCCATGGCTCATGTAAATGGTGGGTGGACATGGTTCCTACCTGAAATCTAAGCACTCTGGGAGGCAGAGACAGGATCCCCAGAGAAAGCTGAGTAGCCAGCCTAGACAATTCAGAAAACTCTGGGTTCAAATCAGAATGCCCTGCCTCAGAAAATAAGGTGGACAGTGAAGAATTGGCTTATCAACCTAGGCTCTCCACAGAAACACCCGCACTTGCTCATCCACATCCACACACACCATACATATGTTCTTACACGCACACATACACAAACACACAAATACGTAAGGAGAGACTGACTTCTCATAAGACCCTTGAGAGTCAGAGCTTTAAAAAAAAAAACATGTGGCTGAACCCAGCTTTGGGGCCCAGATCTGTAATCCCAGCTTCTTGGGGGACAGACAGGAGGACCACCTGCCTGGACTGCAGACTGAGGCAAGAGCAGACTGAGAGAGACTGTCTTAAAATAAAACTGTATTTTTACAAGGGCTGTGTGTGCAGTTCACTGGAAGAGAACCTACCTAAAATGTATGAGTTCCTGGTGAGCCTCCGAATTCAGTCCCTAATACCATGGATGGATGGATGGATAGAGGGATGGATGGATGGATGGATGAATGGTGGTTGGGTGGATTGGTGGGTGGATGGATGGATGGTTGGATGGATAGGTGGGTGGGTGGATGAGTGGGTGGATGGGTGAGTGGATGGGTGGGTGGGTGGGTGGGTGGATGGATGGGTGGATGGATGGGTGGGTGGGTGGGTGGGTGGATGGATGGATGGATGGATGGATAGGTGGGTGGGTGGATGGATGAGAGGGTAGGTGGATGGATGTGCAAATGGATGGATGATAAATAGAAAAGAAAAAAAGTCATGTGACTTTTGAGAGTGCCAGTATATTTTGCCTAGATTATTATCCTTTAAAGGAAGACAATGTGCCACTGTGGGCAACTGATTTCCTGCTCTAGGCCCAGCAGCTGTTTTCCAAAGTCCAGTCATGTTTGCGGACAGCTGCATCTATGTGCTGGTCATGTCACATGCACTGAGTGTGTGTGTGTGTGTGTGTGTGTGTGTGTGTGTGTGTGTGTGTGTGTGTGTGTGTGTGTGTTTTTCCAAATTTTGAAGTCCTGTAAATTTATAGATAAGGAACTTTATGCTATTATTGTTAATGAATATAGAACATTCCTGAAAGAACTGGTAACATGAACACCAGACAATGTGATTAGGTTCTTGCCAGAGACTTTGGTATGAATTTTGGCAAGTGCCAAGAGGCACTGAAGACGTGGTGTCACTGAGTTCAAGCTTTCTGCTTACTAGAACACAAAAGAGCTGAAAGATGGTTGAGAGAGGGTAACTTCCTCATGCTGTCATATAACGGGGTCCAATAATCCATTCTCATGTTGCATAAAGGATGTTCTGGACCATCTAAAATGAGATGTCACACCATCATATAGAGTCTATACTTAAGGAGAAGCTTCACTAGGGACTTTTTAGTTCCCTTTCAACTACAACTTTTTATTCCCTCCATCTATTAACCCTAATGATCACACGATTGATCACTTATAGCCCCTCCCCCAAATCCTGGGCATGGAACTCAGTATCTCATGAATGCTTGGCAAGCTCTCTCCCACTGAGCTGAACTCTCAGCCATCTACATCCACTTCTACTTCTGGCTTGCTAGCCTGAGAAATACAAACTAGTGGTCAGTGGAGCTGCCCATTCAGTACTTCACACTTTGCAGAGCCTTCCAGGTGCTAATTCAGAACCGTTGACATTTCCACTCAGAAAATTACTGGAGCCTGGAAGTGAGCCAAGGAAGTAACCCTGAGACTTCCTCTGCTAACCCCCACTGGCGGGCATGGGTTGGGCCCCGGAGATCGTTGCCCTCCCCAGCAGAAGGAAGCTTCTCCTTCCCTCTCTTCCCGAGGGCTGACTCCATTCCAATGAGTAATGTTTTTGAGACAGATGCAAAATCAATGGCACAAGGCTCACACCGCTCTGGTTATCTTCTATTCTTTATCATCCAAGCTCCCCTGGCTTCCCCAGATGAGAGTCTGGGGAGAGATTCATCTTCTCCCTTGTTTCTTATTAGAACACTGTTGTAGCCACAGGGACAAGGGTGACAGATATTTCTAGACTGTCGTTGGGGGAGATAGATAAATGAGCTCTTTGGAAGTACCCGACAACTTTCTGGAAAGACCCAAAGCACTGTTTGTAGGTTTAAAAAAAAATAAAGTTTTAATTGTCATCTTCAATCTGCCTAGATTGTAATCCTTGCTGAAGATTGTTCCCAAGTGTAGTTTAAAAGTTCTGTGGATGGTGGATGCCGGAGCTCTGTAATGGAAGAGGGAAGTGAATGCACGTGTGTGCGGTGTTCTCCCTGGTAACCCTCTAACAGCTCTTCTCCAAGATCCCTGTTTATTCTTCCCAGAACCTAACATCAGACCTTCTTCTGTCACTCCAGGTTTTCCAGGATGCTCCAGAATGTGTGATCTTTGCGCCTCAACCCCTTTAACGCTGAGATTATTGATGTGTCCCACGGTGCCTACATGCAACTCCTTTTATGTTTCCTGTATCTTGGTGACTCAGAAACAGACCTATCAATGTTCAGATATTCTTTATGCAGTGAGGACAGCTGCTATGAATCAGCCAGGTCCCTGTCTGACATTCTTTAGAAAAATGTATTTATTACCTTTGGGGTGATGTATGCATGCATACTTGTCTATGTATGTGCAGCTGTGTGAGGGATGCTTGTGCGTGTGTGCAGTATACATGCTTGTGGAGACCAGAGGTGGGTGCTGACTATCTTCCTCTATTTTTCTCCCCCCCTTTTTTTGACACAAAGTCTTTTTATTGAACCTGGGGCTTACCCTCTTGGCCAGCTTGGCTAGCTGACCAGCCAACTCTTGGGATTCACCTATCTCCCAAGACTGGAGTTAGAGATGTGACCCATTATCACTTGGTTTTGTGTAGGAGCTGGAATTGAGTTCCTGTCCTTGTACTTGCCTGGACAGCACTTTCTCCACTGAGCCACACCCTCTAGACCTTTATGGTGTCACCAGTTCGTCAGCATCCTCATGGGTGGCTTTAAGTCCTCATTTCTTTCTCTCTTCTTTTTTTTTCCTGACAAACCTGGCACTCAGGAAACATCTGGAAATACCCCAGTATACAGGTAAGAAATCTGGCCAGGTGAAGCCATGGAAAGGAGAATTTCAGTTGGACCTCAGTAGATGCCAAAATTGCACCATATTGCTATCTACCACATCATCTTCAATAAAATTGCCTTTGCCTACATAGCCTTATAACTCCCTAGTCCCACATTCCAATGGTATGTTCCACTACTGTCTATTTTGTTGGGGTGTCTATTATTTTGTTGGGATGTCTGTTATTTGTTGGAGGTGTCTATTATTTTGTTGGGGGTGTCTATTATTTTGTTGGGGTGTCTATTTTGTTGGGGGTGTCTATTATTTTGTTGGGGTGTCTATTTTGTTGGAGGTGTCTATTATTTTGTTGGAGGTGTCTGTTATTTTGTTGGGGGTGTCTATTATTTTGTTGGGGGTGTCTATTTTGTTGGAGGTGTTCCACTTCGTTTCTTTTCAGAGCTCTCTATTCTTCCTCCTTTGTCCTTTGTTTTATCGTATAAAACACTGTTGATCTCTTTTTCCAATGCTGTTGAGAAGATGGTCGTGCATCAGGACTGGGCTGTAGATCCCAGCACCCGTGTTATAGAGTGTCCGTGTTGGGGGATGGAGGGATGAAGTAGCAGGCACCTATAATCCTAGCACTGGGGCGTGGAGACAGGTGGATTCCTGGAGTTTGCTGCCCTGTCAGTGTAGCCCAGCTGGTGAGCTCCAGGTTCAGTGAAAGGCAATGTCAGCAAACAAGGTGAAAGAGGAAAGCGTTCAGCTCTCTCCAATCCATGTCTGTAGTTTGAAACTCTGCCCAGAGCGTCCAGGCCTTCCCATGTGGTATCACAGCTGGAAGAGTAAAACAGAACAAAATGGTACACTAATGTGGTGGAGGTTTTCTTTCAACATCTGGACACAACAGGACCCTCTATCATGCTTTCACTCCCTATGGCTTTGGTTACCTGCGGTCAAGCATGATTTGAAAATACAGTCCAGTCCAGTATATAAGATGGTTAGAGAAGGGGGGGGGGCGAATGAGCATAGCCATGTAATTTTTATTGCAGTATATTTTGTGGTTGTTCTATTCAATTATTAGCTACTGACAGTTTCTTATTTGTGCCTAATTTATGAATTAAACTTTATCCTGGGTTTTCACGCATGGTAGGAATGTGGTCGATTCATATTCCTACTGTCCGTCATGGTCTCAGTTACTCATTCCCTGGGTGTCTTGGACCATATCCATCTTGGATAAGAGGCGGCCCTGTGTTTGAACACTGTGGTGGTTGCTCGCTTGTTGAAGCCTGGGTTCTCACCTTTACTTTTCTGATGCTGTTGGTGTGCATGTATGTGGGCGGATATGCTCACGCGGTGCAGGTACACGTGGGCAGCTTTCTGTTTCACACTCGCACTGACACACACGTTGTCCAGTGTGCTGACTTCCTTGCAGTTTTGGCTCAGTTATCTTCAGATGGTATGTCTGTCCATGAAACCCAGAAATAGGGTGCTAAGATTAGGGCATGGAACCGATGAATAGGTGGACAGACCTGGGAGACGCTGTCATTCTGATAGACACAAACACTGGGTTCACGGGCACAGCAATACTGATAAATAATGAACCCAGGGGCCTTTTCATATGGCGCTCCTGTCTGTAGCCCAGATGAATGTGAAGATGTCTCTCCTGTTATTTTGGTGCCCCACCCTCCAATGTCTCGGTGAAGCTGGGGATGTGGACACTGCTGTCATTCTGATTTTATAGGTGACAGATCTAAAAACAGACAAGGTCGGCAGGTTTCCCAGCCTAGAAGGTCAGAGGTTTGAACTGCTGGGCCAGCACTGTACCCCTGGCAGCAGCTTAAGCCCGACACTGGTATTTCTTGGGAAAACGGGAGGCCGGAGAGACACAGGCCTCTAGGTAAGTAAGCTAGTCTTAGCAATAGCTCCACAACCTCTCTGAGCTCCACCGCCATTCCCACTGACTGTGACCCAGCTTCCAGGCCGTACTTACTCTTCCTGGTCATGGACATAGCTGCACACAAAGGCAGGGTATGAAAGTCCTGTATGGCCAAACCAGTACAAGGCCATATAAGGCTACCAGGCTAATTCATACCCTTCGTCCAGGCCTGTCCAGTTCTTGGAGATCTCCTTAGTCACAAGGGCAAGGAAGATAAGGACCAGGAGGACTGCCCTGACATCTAGCTACCTTGGCTGTCTCTTCTGTGGGGCCAGGTACAGCAGGCCACCACTTTCCTCTTTCACATGGGAATGGATCTTTAAATTGAGTAGCTAGTGGCAAGAGGATGAGGTTACTGTTAGGAAAAATGTTCTAACCGCTGCCTCATGGATAGACAGGCATTTACATTTCGCAATGCAGTAATGAGGAAAATAGAGATTTTGCTTTTCCTGGTTTGCCTCTTAGTATTGCCTAATTATCTTGCAAAACAATTGGCTTGGTGATTCTTGCTCAACTTCTCATCTAAGCATACACATATGATGGCTCTGAGCATACTTAGCCATTTACCACCGTCGTTTGGGGAAGGTGATTTTCTTTCTCAGTCTGAGTTGCTTTCTTCCCCAAAAATGCCTCCTCTGAGGGACACTGAAGTATGAGGAAATGGAGAACTGTGAGATCTGCTGGGTACAGGCTCATCTTCTCCCTTCCTCTCCCCTCCCCAGCCTCCAAGCTTGGGATCCCATTATCTACCTGCATTACTGTCTTTAATCTACATTTCACCTGTAGACAACCGAGACGGTGTTTATTCTACGTGAATGAATCAACCCTGGTGCAGTCAATTTATTTCCCTTAGCAGAATAAGAAGACAGTTTCCACATGATGGATCTGATCAAATACCAGCAATCTGAATGGATGGTGCAGAAGGTGAGGGCCAGTGCCTTGACAGCACAGTGTTATTTTTTTCTCTAAACAGAGGTAGACACAGTGAAGAGTCTATATTCACTTTCCCACACATTGACAGTGAAGAATAGCCCAGATATAAGTGTGGAACTGTGCGAACAGACAATTGCTTTTTTAATGTTGGTCATTTAATAATAATATGTTATTATTAAATAATATATAATAATATTGTTAAATAATATGAACTAATATTATTAAATAGTATATATTAAATAATATATAATAATAACCAGTTGGATTCTGGCAAACAAAGACTTGTTTGACTATATTTTTGGCTTTTCAATAATGGCTCATGGGAACTCATTTCTGGCCCATTCCCTGCCCAAATCTGATGCCTAATGAGCTAAGTTTTTCAGAATCTCTTGTTAATGGAGTCCTGGCAATGGCAGGTTTCTTTGGTCTGAATTACGTGGACAAGTGCCCAAATTGCCACTTTGTTTTGCTGGCATGGTCACAGCTCACTGAGACTGTGTCTCTCTGAGGTTGCTTTAAAAAAGATTTGGCATTTAATAAAAGCTCTTACTTACTGGTGTAGCAGTTCAAGCCATTTAGGTAATTAAGACAGAGTTCCTTTGAATGTATTTTAACTGTGTTTTAAAAGTTCTCTTATAGTTCTAAAAATCCCATTTAGATTATTTGCACATGTACAGGAAATAAAGAGATTGGGCCTAAGTTGGAATGCATTGGGGTCAGCAAAGAAGGATGGCTGTGACTGGTCATGTTTTTGCTTTTCATCTTGGGCTTTCTAAAGTTTTCGGCATTCACCCCCTTCCCAGTGTTGTTACAAACCATAACCGCAAACCAATCACATTGGGCCCGGTTTTATTTATTTCTGGTTTCCAGTGTAGATAGCGGGGAGCTGAGTAGTGATCCAAAAATACCGCCAAAGGATGATGGACAGATGAAAATTCTCAGTTAGCTGTCAGTTGGATCGTTAGCTGCTGACTTCAGCCTCTCGGTCTCTGTCTGCCCCCCATCCCCGACATACAGACATACATCATGCATAGACTTACTGACTGTCATCAACTTCCAAGCTTTCCTCTCTTCTCATTTCATCTTGTACTTCATTGATCTTAAATGGGTTACTATTTTTAGAGAGATGTGTGGGATTCTCATGTGACTGAGCAAAACATATTTAATCTTAATTAAGTTTGGTGGATTTTATTTTGTTTTGACATTTAAAGCAAGTCAACATTTGAACAGAACTATTTTCTGTGACAGTACAGTTTATCACCCCAGACTCAAGGTAGGTTTCATTTACAGTCCATTCTCCTCCTCCTCCTTACTATCATCATCATCTATAACCTTCCCCAAAAAACCAATGGGTCAAGACTCCATCATTTATTTCCCCAATTAATTTCTCCTGCATTTGCTGTGCCATGCTTTAGCTGAAAGAATACTGACAGAGGAGACAAGTGACCTGGGATCCCATGGCTGACACTTCAATAAATAATTGTGGTTTCTCGGCCTCAATTTCCTCAATATGCTATGATGGGGTACAGAGTGATTTCTAGGGACTGTTTTTTACATTCATTGTTCTGTATAATTCTACCAAATAGAGAGATGTAGTTCTTTCTTCTTAAAGAGGGGGGAGAAAGGGAAAGACACATCGGGCAGGGAGGCAAGAAGGGAGGAGAAGGCGAACACAGGGAGGAGAAGCCAGTTCCTGTTGGAATACTTGCAATCTTCTTGGATTCTTGAAGGCTGAGGGTATGAGGGTAGCATGACAGTAACACACAGCACACACAGTGCATAGTGCTGGCAACATCTGAAGACTTTGAGCTGAGTTTCTAATCATTCAAAGTCAAGGAGAACACTGCTGGAGCGTTGTTCAGTGTAGGTAGCAACTAGAATTCTCTCTCTTGCCTCTGTCAACAACACAGTCTCTGGGACTGAGCGATAGACGACTGGTCATTGAGCTTCAGAAATTCTATGCATTTTTCAAATTAGGTGCAGTGAAGGGGAACTGTGAATTAGAAAAGTAAATGGGTTATTGTTTCCCATGGTTTTTGATTTCTTTACTTACTCTCGGGGGAAGGTGTTTCTCATACCACCTGCTCTAATTACTAAATACAGCTGTGGGGAGGGGGTCCCCCTCCTCTGTCAGTCAAGTAAGGGAGGAGTGTCTTTGGTCTCCTCTGGGTTGAAGGTTGAACTATCTGTATTTGATAGGCATGTTTGAGGGGTGCTTCAATACCTGTTTCCTTCCAGGGAGGCAAAATGTGTGCCTTCAGGCCACCCCTACCGTTGGTAGGTCCTACATCATTTGGATGGAAATGGACAGTGCACGTGGATGCTATTTAGGAGAGAGAACAGAACATGGCCTGCCTGACTGCAAGGTTCTGATTTGTTGCCACACATTGGAAATGTAAAGTGAATAAGCCTAGACTTATTGCAGCTCCCAGAATAATTATCTTGCTTAGGACTTGGGGTCCGCTGCCCAGTACCTTGTGACTGTACCTTTCTGCTCATGGTTCCTTTGTGGGTACACATTTGGGCAAAATATTTCTTTGATCTCAAGCAAACGAGCCTGTTCTTACATTGGGTGTGTGAAACTCTGAAAGCCTTTGGGAGTCCTGATTATTGAGAAGAAGCTCCCTGTTGCCCTCACCTCCATTGGAAGCTAGTGTGAGCCCTAATCCCAATGATTTTGGGGAAAGATGGTGGTTGAGAGCAAGGAGTCTGTGGCTGTTGGCCAGTTGAATCTTGCAAGACTTTTATTCTATAACAACTTACTCTGTAGAGAGCGAAACTCCTCTTCCCCACTCACTTTTATGTGACCGCTCTAGACTGCTTTTAAATACACAAAGTTGGTGGTTTGTTTTAGGTGCCTTGCCCTGTCTTCAGGATTTTCTGGCCATGATGATGATATGTACTGATGAGACGCAGGTGAAGGGCTGCTAAGTGAGGGGTCTTTCCTTGATCCAGTGTCTTGGCAGTTCAGTCTGTCTTAGATCCTTCTTTGAGAGGTACACATGGCTATTTCCCAGGCTTGAGTGTCCTGCCTTTTCTGTCACTCCCTTGACTCAGTTCAGGATCTCCACAGCTAGGTGGGCCTGCCATCGTTCCGAGATGAGGGAAAGCGCTCAGTCGATTATAGTCATCGCTTTGCCTGTTTGCCTCTCCGGTTTGCAGACAGGAGAGTCACCTGCTCTTTAATGTAGCAACAAGGCATGGCACAGAGAAACTTCTGAGTCCTGTGATCAGGTGAGTGTGTGACACGCTGGCCCCAGCCATGATTTGATGGTACCATGCCTTTTATGGCTCTATTTTTGCATTTGTGTTCAACCAAATATGATTTTGTTGATGGAGGGATTGTAGTGTATCTTTTTCATTTTGAGGTCTTTCTGTGTTAGGACTTTTTAATCCATTCCTCTGTTCCTTTTGCACTTTTCATCAATTATTCCTTTTTGCTTAAAAAGGGAAACAGTAAGATTTAAAAGTAGCACAGGGTCATTCTTCCCAACCCATCTCTTCTCCAGCTCAATACTGAGCCACCTTTATGACCAACTTGGTGTCTGACAGAATCGAGTTCAACTAGACATTTATCGAGATACTTTCCATGGCCCAAAAGAAGTGGAAGTATTTTGCACATACTTTGGGAAGGTTTTTATTTGTTGCTGGCATGGGTGCAGACCTTAGGTATCGTCAGATCCTCTCATATTGGTGTCTTATGACATGTCTATAAAGTAGGTGGAGTCTCTGTTGTTGTTTATTTCTGCGGTCCCCATTACTAGCCTGTCCAATGGGAATGCTGTAAGGTCCCATGAGTAACTCAAGTTCTCCCGGCGATGAACACAGAGGAAAGAACACAGCCTGGTTAGTGGCTGCGTTCAGCTGATACAGGGATGGCCCCCTCATTCTATACCTTTTTAAACATTTCAGGAAAATTCTCCAGAAAAGGGAGAATTCTTCCTGCTCTGACATGAGCTTTCTGGGCACATGCCTGCCTGTAAACCAGGGACAGAGTCTTTCCTGCCTCAGTGGGGTTTAAAGAACAGAAGGAGCTTGTATCCGTTACTTTGTCTATGACTGTGATAAGGTACTCTGAGAAAAGCAACCCAAAGGAGAATGCAGGCATTTTGGCCTATGGTTTGGGGGGGCATCACAGACAGGTTGACACCACTGGTCGCATTGTATCTGCAGTCAAGAAGCAGAAGATGATGAATGTTTGTGCTCATCTGTCTTTTCCCTTTTGATACAATCTAGGACCCAAGCTCAGCAAATGGCGCTGCCCATGTTGAGGGTGGGTGTTTCCTCCTCGGTTATCCTGATCAAGTTAACCCCTCATACGCTTGATCAGAGGCTGACCTAATCAACACTAACCACCACACTGACGTTCAATGTCACAAAGCATAGCAGATTCTAGATATGTAGCTATGGTCACAACTTATAAAACAGTCACCAAGCGTCTTATTTCTGCAGAGTGTAACTATTCTGTATTTGCATGTGGGATTGCATTTATTAGGACCAGGTGGACACTAGGAATAAGGACTTTTGTAGATTGGGGAAAGCATAGTCTGTATATAACCATGTCCCACTTAGTGATGGAGGTATAATGATGGTCATCATGTCATCAATACCTTCTGAGAAGGTGGTGTTGACTATCATAGCATGTACTTACACGGACTAAGATGGCAACAATGTCCCTGGCAAATACAATCTTATGACATTATTCTCATGATCGATGTGGTTTGTTACTGACCAAAGTGTTATGCAGTAGATGGCTGTATTTTCTGTCTGGCACAAAAAATCTTTCCTTGTCAATGCATGGTTTTGAAATTCTAGCCAATGATTGACATTCCAGTCCTATCGCAAACTATACATTTCCAACTGTAATAGAGAGGAAATCTCTCCCTTCAGTTTCCTTTTCATGGAACTTTGAATCATTTTGTCCCAGTGAGTGACTTGGTGGCCAGTGTACTTAGCTGTGCCCCAAACAAAAGGAGTTGGTGAAGGTGCTGATTTGACAGTGGAGCACCCAAACACCCTCACATAAAAGGGAGGCTGTTGCCATGTCATTAACACAATGCTGGTAGTTGTATCCCTTTTGGACTTGGGTTTCTGAGCCTATTTCCTGATTGGCTAATATAATGATAACAGGCATGTGTGAGGAACCTGACCTGACCTTAGATACCACCAGTGACCTGCTCCCCCAAAGATACTTGGTCATCAGCTCTTGTGCTGAAATCAGACTTTCTCAACGACCAGGGTGGCCTGAAGCTCAGCGCCAGGGTCTTCTGTGGATAGTTCTGACCACTTTATTTTTCTCCTAGTCCCTTACATGGTCAGAGCAAAACTTGACTTGGCCTGAATTCTTGAGCCCATAATGAATAACACAATGAATAATAAGTTAACAAGCCCAGTTTTTAGTTGTGGTGGTTTGAAAGTGAATAGCCCCTATGAGCTTATATATTTGAACATTTGGACTGCAATTAATAGAGCTGTTTGGGAAGGATTAGGAGGTGTGGTCTTGATGGAGGAGGTATGTCACTGGGGCAGGCTTTGAGGTTTCAAAAGCCCATGCCAAGGCCCAGTGACTCTGTCCTCTTCCTCCTCCTCCTCTTCCTCCTCTTCTTCCTCCTCCTCTTCCTCCTCCTCCTCCTCTTCCTCTTCCTCCTCCTCCTCTTCCTCCTCCTCCTCTCCCTCCTCCTCCTCTTCCTCCTCCTCCTCCTCTTCCTCCTCCTCCTCCTCTTCCTCCTCCTCTTCCTCTTCCTCCTCCTCTTCCTCTTCCTCCTCCTCTTCCTCTTCCTCCTCCTCCTCTTCCTCCTCCTCCTCTTCCTTCTCCTCCTCCTCTTCTTCCTCCTCCTCTTCCTCTTCCTCCTCTTCTTCCTCTTCCTTTTCCTCCTCCTCCTCCTCTTCCTCCTCCTCTTCCTTTTCCTCCTCCTCCTCTTCTTCCTCCTCTTCCTCCTTCTCTTCCTCTTCCTTCTCTTCTTCCTCCTCCTCTTCTTCCTCCTTCTCCTCTTCCCCCTCCTCCTCTCCCCCCCATAGATTCATGTATATCTTTGTATGTGTATACATATTTTGCTATTATTGTCATCAAGCCATTTGATAGAAGGTGTGGAGAATATGTCCTAAAAACAAAATAGGATTATATTTGTGCTTAATTCTCCTACACTAAAATAACACACTAAGGTAGCTCATCCTCCATTCTATTATCAAGCATTCTGCCCTCCCCACAGAGTTTCCTTTAAGGAATGCCCTCCCCTACTGTCTTGTCTCTCAGCTCCCCCCTGAATCTTTCTGAGCCTTAGAGCAAGCAGCTGCTGAATAGCCAGGTTGCTTGGAGAAAAAGAAACAAGTTTAAACAACTCCAAAGTCATTCGCAGTCTCTGCTGGGTTGAGGCAGAGATGGGGCCATCTGTGCTTTTCGCTCATACATAGCTCTGGACCCGAAAGAAAATAGTCTCCAAGGCTCGGGAGAAAATGACATAAAATGAATCCATTCTCCTGTCAGAGATCATAATGAAACTAGAGGAGAGGTACAAAATCAATTCATTCTTATTATAATTTTCAGATTGCCATCGTCCCGTTTGTTCGGATGCAGGTCTGATGGCTCAAATTGGTCTTTGGAATTTTTAAGGAGCTTTCTTAGCCCTTTAATATTGGCTTATCAGTTCCAGTAATTTCACCTCCCAGAGTGAAATTGGCTGCTAACACTCAGAGGAAATCCGTGCTGTATTTTCTGGTAAGTTCTGCTGCTCGTCACCCACTAGACTGTAGTAAATGTGCTTCTGTCGTTAGGGAGACAGCTGCCAGACGGGATGCTTATCACAGAGGTACTGGTCCTTCAAGGGGCTCTTCCCCAGCAGAGAGTCTTTGTGAAGCATTTACCTATTTTTGCCTTGCATAATACCTTAGATCTCCTGTTTAGAAAATGTCTTCCCAGTTGGCTGTGTAGGATAAAAGAGAAAATGCAGGCTTGCAAGTGATTCTTTCATTTCCCCTTCAAGGCCTCATAAAGATTAAGAAAGAAGAAAACAGGAAGAAGGAAGGATGAATGAGTTTGAAGACAATCGTCAACCCTGTTGCATTTTTCTCATGTTACAAAGTAACCCTTGGAATGTACATCTATAAGCTTTGTATAAAGGATTGCTATGTTAGGGGCCTAGGAAGATGGCCCACTGGGTAAAAGCATGTGTCCAGCAAGTTTGATAACTAGAGTCCAGATCTGGAACACATAGACAGAGAAAGACAAATCTGCATTCCCAGCTCTTCTACAGAGTAACAGAACTGACCCCTACCCCAATCATCCCATGCCCTGGCCATCCATCCTTCTAGGCCGTTAAGCCTGAGGCATGTATCACAGAGGCAAGCAAACAAAGGAGACCCTGCCTCAAGCAGGGTAAAAGGCGGTTCCTGAACATTGTCCTTTGATGTCCACACATGAGCACATCTGATAAGTTTTAGGCCTTTTGAAGGCCCCTTTGCCGACACAGTAAACCGAATCAGGAAAAGCCCAGGTTTAATGTGTGAAGCATTCCCAGCGATTCCCTTGCCCCACAGAAAGGAGACTGGGACGGGAGACCAGAAAAACCACATGTCTGTTTTCGGGGGATGCTGCTTATGTACCCTGTGGGGAGTGGTCTTGAGCCTCTCTGGGGAAGGAGCTGTGTTTGGAGGGCTTTGAAGGAGCAGGTTTGGGGAAAGAGATAGGGGAGAGGAGTTGAGGTGGATTTTCCACCAGACTCCTTCCGAACTTTCCAGATTCTTTGGCCTCACTACCAAGCAAAGAAAAACAATTTTTTCGCATACTCTTTCTTTTCTCTCATGCACACACAAAAACACAGACACAGAACAACAAAAGTTTGCTTTTCTCCTTGTTAAAATGATGCAAATTATTTTTAAAACCATTAAAAGAAAAATTATCCACAATTTCACCAACCAAAAATAAGAACTAATGATTTAGTGGGTTTTTTTAAAATCACTCTTCACTTTGTGAGTTTAAACCATAGTGTTAAGAATGTACTCCACTCCAGAATAATTTAAATGACCTTTTGATTTAATGCTACATAAACTTTAATAACCATCTTTGTTAGAGGTTGTCAAACAGCCTCTAGGGGTGCCACAGCTTATCACTTCTCTTTCAGGAAGCTAATTTTTTGTTTGTTGCTTTGTTTTCCTTTAAGGATTGTGGCAAAAGAAAAAAAAAAAACCTTTCACATACATAGCAGGCTATTTTCCTAGTATGGATTTCAATAAGTGAAATTACTAGGTCAAAAGGTAGGGACATTTTAAAGGCTACCTGTATTTTCCTTCAGAGATTTGAAGAAAGAAAAGGGAAAGAAAAGCTCTCTCAGAACAATTTATATTCCCACTAGCTGTGTAGCAAAATGCTCTTACTGAACACTTGCCAGAACTGTGTGTGTGTGTGTGTGTGTGTGTGTGTGTGTGTGTGTGTGTGTGTGTGTGTTAGGTAAAGAGAAATATGCTAGCTTATTTTAAATGGTTTTTCTTTGCTTGGTAGTGAGGCCAAAAAATTTTGCATGTTTACTAGCGTGTGTGTGTGTGTGTGTGTGTGTGTGTGTATAAAATTTCAGTTTATGTCACAGATATTTGTGACTACTAGTCTTAGTCTTTTCCTAAATTATTTGGATTATATCAGAAGTAAAACTTATCCTATTTATACTATTCATTATGCTTGCAGTTTGAAAAACTTGTAATATTTTATATTTTACTTGGCCAAATTTTCTTCCCATTTCTTTTAATCATTCTCTTATTGATTTTGATCTTCTAAAACTTTGTCTTTCCTAGAAATATATCTTACCTTGCTACTGCAGTTGATTTTGAATCTTTTTCTTTTACTAATTTTATTCTATTTGGTTTCATTGTGGACAGTAAGGTTCCAGATAAATTTTCTCCTCAATAGTTAACCATTTATTCCAGCAAAAATAACTGACTAGTTTTATCTTCCGAATGCACCTGAGAGATGCCATGTGTTCAATTCTGAATTCTTATGTAGACTTACATGAGTTTCTAGAGTTCATATTCAGTACCACCGATATGTTTTGTGGTAGCACCACTTCTGGGAACTCAGACTTCATCCAATACCTAGTGTATGATAAAAGAAGTCACCCCCTTTCATTTGATTTGAGCTTAAATTATTTTTAACTATCTGCTGTGGCAGAAGAATGTGAGGAGCAGTTTTTTAGTTACAAAGATAAATCCTCTTCATGATTTTGTTGGACAGATTTGTTTATACATACACACAAACCCAACATCCTTCAAGGATTCAACTTTTAAGCCTATGTCATGAGCAGAATTCTGTTCTTAAATACTGACCTTTAGATCACTTGGCAGTTTTCAGTCACCCTTGAGTGTTTGGTGACAACCTTGAAATGTAATGAGTCATATTTTTTAAAATTTCAACTAATTGGTCACTAATGACAAGAGCTTTTGGGGGACTGTGTTGGACAAAGCATTAAAAAAGTCATTGAATTGAAGTCAATGATGGTTGGACAGGTGGACGGACTGATGGATGGATGGATGATTATTGGAGATGGACCACTGAAGCAAGAGATCAGATCTCCCCAAACACAGTGGTGACTGTATATGTAAGGAAATATCTTATGTCAAGTCTAGTAATATCCATATATTGTATAGAGTAAGGGAAATAAATACTCACTGGGTTATACTAGGTGTTTTACAATAACTTTGTACATACTATCTAATAGAGAAAAATGTGAAAGGAAGGAAAAGACTTGCCTAGAGGTCACAAAGGTAAGGGGTCGACCCAGATACAAATTCTTGTCTCTGGAGCTCCAGGCTTTGCTATCACTTCAACTCTCAGGCAGGGGCAGGTCTAATGTATAGGATTTTAAAGGAAAGATCATTGCTGTTGTTCCACGGTCAACGTGTCAGAAACCGCCCAGGCAATAAGGTTTTAGAAATGGAGTCCCACTAATGGTTATTTACCCTCGCAAAAGAAGCGTGAAGCTCATTTCTTCTTCTCTATTGCATGGGATGGAAACCAGGACCACAAAGCCTCATGCCGTAATGAAGGCTACTGGTGTGTGTTTCAGGATGAGAGGGTTTCATTAGGATAAATGTTGCGTTTTTTTTTTTCTTTCACAGTCCATGTCAGTGGTAATTGCATAGACATTCCTCTCAAAGACTTGACCTGGCATCTAGTCTTAACAAGAGCAACCCTGCTTTAATCTACTTTCCACTCCGCCACTCTCCATCCCCCACAAGATAGTCTAATTATGGCAGACGCAGGGTTGTGAACTATGGTTTACTTTTCTTTAAAAAAATGACATTAACGTTGCTGTAATCATTCTTTAGCTGCATATATTAGAGATTCCTTCCCCAGAGCCCCCCAAACACTTTGCAAATATGATCTCATTAACCCACACACCCAACCCTCTGTGGTAGGTCAGCAGACTTGGCAGCATTTGGGAATTGAATTATGCAAAGAGAAAGTGGTCTTTTCAGAGCAGCCTGCCAGCTGGGGATGGGGTCAAGATTCACACGGAGTCTTAGGACTATGCAGGGCCCTATATATCACCTGGCCTGACATTCTTATTAAACAAACAGGAAATTGAGGTGGAGAGGCACATTAAACTCTGAAGTTTTCAGCTATGGATATGGATATGTGTTTTTATTACCTGAGAAGCCTTAAGAAATACCATTGTCTAGGTTTTGCCTCAGACCAATTTAATCAGAGTTCCTGAGTCCTATCATATCAATAATTTTAAAGGCTTCTTAGGTGATTCTAATAAATAGCCAAGGTCAAATTTTGAATAGATCACAACTGACCCAGGAAAAGTAGCCCATGTATCCACCTCAGTATAGGTGGCTCTCTGCAGCTTTACATAGCCATTCCCTATCATACAATTTGTTTTATGCCTCATGTTATTGATGTCCTATCCAGGCTGGCCTATTTCATATAGAAAATGATTTGTGATGATTTCTTCACTTTATACTTGATTTTGCCAGCAAAGGAATCACAAAGAAGAGGCCATATAGCTTATCACATGCTAGCTACAGTCAGTCTAATCAGTTGCTGGGCTGACTTAGCCGTTCCAGATGGCCTCCTTGTTTTTCTAAGTGGGATCATTGCTTTGGTATAGGTTGCCTTCTTTATGTAGATTTGAAATAATATTTATTTTTTATCAGAAACCCATGCTTAGAAGTATTAGCCCTTTCAAAGAAGAAGTAAAATCGTTTCTGCTGGATTGTAAGGATTAGAAAATCAGGAGTTCACCTTGGCATCCCTAGCAGGTATTCCATAAATGGTTGTGCTTATGAAGGTCCTATCACCCTGGGAGAGTGCCACATTGGAGACAGTGTCAGTGGGCATGAATATGTATTTTCATAGATGAACAGAGCCACTGTGCCAGTATGGAGCATTCTGTAGACTTTGGAAAGCTTGGCTTTAATGAGCCTGGGAGGGAGAAAGCCTTACCCTGCTAACCCTCTCATCCTTAGATACAAAGTGTCACTAGAGCAAGTAAGATTGGTTGAGGGGAAACATAACACAAAGAGCATGTCTAAACTTGGCTGTTTTCCCATCTGAGAAAGGAAACACTTACATTTGAAGCTTTCTATCGGGTAGATCTATAATGGATTTCTTGATCCTGTTTCTTAGCCCTCTAGGTTTTAAACTATAGACCTCTGACTCTATAATCTGGGGCCTTTACCATCTCTCACTTCAATAGGTCTGTTTCTTTTGCTTCTGTTCTTTTTGTTAGTGAGTCATTCTTACTGAGGTCCTCCAAGTAACTCAGGTTGACTTTGAATACTCAACCCCATAGCTTTTGTTTGGGAGTTAGGCTTATGTCTGATTGCCTCTTTCCCTGCCTCATGAGTCCCTGAATTCCAATACAATTGTAGTTCTTCTAGGCTTAGGAGTCCTGTTTCTGTTTCACACAAACCAGAAAACTGTGAAGGGAAACAAAGTGACTATCACTCCCAGACCCCCAGGGTGAGCTGTTGGGAATCTGTCTGGACTGTTCTAGTTAGACCGTAAGCCAGACTCCTTCCATTGCTCATGAGTTGATTTGTACAACGGACGAATCAGCCTGTCACTTCCTTCCTCTCGTGACACATATCCCTTCTTGTGGAGAAACTTGTCCCTGTAGGTGTTGCTTCTATGTAGCCAGACCAGGACTCACCTTGGAGGCACTCAACGAGTTCATATGGATGGATGAGCTAAGACATCTCTGTTATCTGTCCCTAAAGGTAGAACCCAGGTTAAAGATCAAACAGAGGGCGAAATCAGGCAGCTCCTTATCACTGGCAGTTGCGTCTCACTTTCAAGGAACCTTGTTGTCTTATTAGAAGTTTGTAATGTCTGCAGAAAATGATGGTGTATTTCCATTCCCATAACTATTCTTACATGCCCCACCTAACCATTATTTTCATATAATACACTCTCCCATGTGTGGTGTGAGTATTTGCATATTTTTCTATGGATGCAGGTACACATATGTGCACATGGAGGCCCAAGGTTGATGTTGGGCATCTTCCTGGATGGCTTTTCTGCCTTATTCATTGAAGTATGATCTCTCAGTCAGACTCAGAGCTTTTTTATATGTCTGGTCTTGTATGTCTGGTCTTGTTTGCTAGCTTGCTCTGGGCATCCCCTGTCTCTGTCTTCCAAGGCTGGACTTATAGGCAGGCCACCAGCCCACCTGGCATTCATATGGTTTTCTGGGGATTAGATCTCTGTCCTTTTGCTCATACAGCAAGTGCTTAATGGCTGAGTTATTTCCCCAGTCCCTTCTACCACAGTTTTGATAGAGGCAGAAATTCTATATAGCTTTAATGTGATGTATGTATATGGAGGAGTGCCAGAGGTTCATTGGTGGCTGTGTCTCTGTTCTTAGGTCTCAGACAAGGTGGGGTCATCAAGTTCCATCCACTTCTCATCATCATTTCTTGCTCCAAACACCATTTAAACACTCTCTCTTACACACAGAGAGAAGAGGTCCTGCTAAGAGGTCCTTTCCCATTATCTTCCTGGTCAATTCTTACTCCTCTTTCAAAACCTAAACTGCACGTTAGCTCTTGTCTGGCTCTATACCTTTAGTGTGACCATTTCTCCCATGGACCGTCGACCCTGCTTTGAGCTCTCCAGAAGCTTTTGTACCCTTCCTTACCACACACCTCATGTTTGTAGTATGAGTACAGGAGGTGTTTCAGCTCAAATATACAAAGTTCAGTGCAGACAAGGGCCTTCACCCTCTTGTACTCCTGAACAAATATCAAGTAGTTTGAGACTGAGTCCTGATTAGTTAGTTCATCTTCGTATCTCCCAACTTGTGTTTCAAATTATATCTAGAACATCCAAGTATGTGGAACAATGAATGTATTTCAGATGAATGAACCATCATTCAATGGATTCTTATGATGCCAACTTGTCTTATTCAGAAATCTTATTTGTTTGAGTTGGATTGAGCCATACATGGAACCTGGAAAATAACTGGAAATTAGGAGACTTTTCCCCCTGAATGGGTTCCTATCCCCTTTTAAAGGCTCCTAGAGAATCCACAGAGTATTTTTTCTGTGTAGAGTCAAGATGCATTTAATTTTCACCTGGGCTGTGGACTTCTGACATGGAGACTATTCTGGGCCTGTGGGGCTTTTCACTGTGTACTCTGGTTTCCCAGCTTAGTGTGCACACTCTAGTGCTTTGTGTTTATAGAATGTATGTCCCAAGAGCAGTCTCTGCATCACTCAGGGAAGTCCTCTCACACCATGTCTTTTAACATGTTTTGGTCTAACATCAATCATCGTGGATGCTATTTCCTTTCTAGGAGAAGTTATTTGTTCAAGTGCCACTTTCCTACCTTTGGCCTGCCCTCAAAAAAAAAAAAAAGAAAAGAAAAATCCTGGATTTTGTGTGGATGCATTAGTTCAGTGGAACAAGGTGGTTTCCATTTTCACATTATTGGAAATGGCCACCCGTGTTGGCCATGAGTCATGGTTAGGGTTAGGGAGGGACCCTTGTCCTTTCAGGGTTCTGTATGTGGTACAGATGTCGGGGAGGGAATGAAAGATTAAATGGGAGGGGGGGGGTTGGGGGAGGAACTAACCTACCCAATGAAAATGAATACAGAAGAGGAGTTCTCCAGGGGAAATACAAATCGGTGGCACTCATCATTAAAAAAGAGCATCAATCTTCCCCAGTCTCATTTCATTTCCATTGTGTGTGAGAGAGAAGGCACAAGAGAGAATGGTAATGGTGAATCTCTTCTTAGAGCTACTTATACACGAGCCGTGACTAAGAAAGACCTTTAATTTCAACCTCGTGGATAGGGGGAGAAAATCTGTCAATTCTGAACCATTTTCTCGGGAATGGATGAAATTCTTCAGAATCTTTCCCATGCTTTATCCTATCAAGGGGCTAGGAGATGGTATTCAGAACCCACAGAGAAGGTGCTGAAGGGCAGCCTAGGTGGGGCCCAAGGTGGGAAGGTGTGCTTATGGCTTCAGCTCTTAGCACACTCATCTCCCCATGGCAGAATTGATTTCCAGCCCTGTCTGCTTTCTCTCTGGGTCACAGCCTTGAAGCCTGTCCAAATCTGGATGCTTTGCTTCTTGTTTTACACGTTTTCCTAAGTCACATGCCCTCCCCCTCCCCAACCTGTGTAACTCTCCTCTCTTAATGCAAGGCAGTGTGAAAGGTTACAGGCAAATGGAACTTTTGTAAATCTAATCATCTCTAGGATGTACTCTGGAGCTTCCTATTAACAGAAGCCAGGCTGAGCCTGAGCCGAAATGAAACCGACTCTGGCCATCCCGCTTCCATTCTAGTTTGTCCCCTCTGAAAGGTAATTTTTCTTTTAATCACCAATTTTCTTAAAGCTGACTTTTCTAAACAAAGACCAGGTGTCTGCAATTTGCAAGACAGCAGCACCCTCTGCCAGAATGCTGCTTCCTCCTCCCCTTCAAATCGGGAAGCACCTGGGAAGGAATGTCCCCTGCCTGTTATCTAACTCCACACAGCTAGTCTGCCTATAGAGCTGGGAGCCAGGCTGCCCACATAGCACTGAGCTATGGGATTAATTCCCGGCCAGATTCCACACCCAACTCTCCTGATACCTAAAAGTCTCTCTTTGCCACACTGCCCTCTACCCCCAAAGGATTCATCCCATAGCCCACTGCTTCTTGGCAGTGATTTAGGGCCATTCGCCTTGTATTTCTGTGTCAGGAGCATGTTCCTAGCTGTGGATGGATGGAGATGCCATGATTCCGGCTTTTGCACAGCTCCTCTGGATGAACTTTGCCTTATAGGATACACTGGATCTGTCACAGTTGGTAGGAGGACTTGGGAGACTGGGTAACATGGTGGAAAGGCTGAGATCTAAGTAGTTGATGGACTGAGCTTCTCTTCCCCTACCTGTAAAACAGATGGATTAAGAATCACCTCCGAAGCCGGGCGGTGGTGGCGCACGCCTTTAATCCCAGCACTCGGGAGGCAGAGCCAGGCGGATCTCTGTGAGTTTGAGGCCAGCCTGGGCTACCAAGTGAGTTCCAGGGAAGGCGCAAAGCTACACAGAGAAACCCTGTCTTGAAAAACCAGAAAAAAAAAAAAAAAGAATCACCTCAGAAAGATGTGGATATTAGAGAAGATGTGTACATGCCATGATAGACACTGAATAAATAGAAACAATAGGTGTGATTCATTACTAGTAACCATGTTGTTGTTTTCAAGTTCATTCTATGCCTATTATCCCTGCCCAACTTTTTCTGTTTGTGTGGGTTTGTCTAAAAATATATACTCTGTCTCTCTGTCTCTGTCTCTGTCTCTGTCTCTCTCTGTGTGTATGTGTGTGTGTGTGTGTGTGTGTGTGTGTGTGTGTGTGTATGTCTGTCTGTCTAATCACTCTGTCTCTCTCTCTGCCACCTCCTCCCCAATTTAAGAATTCCACCTCTCAGGGCTAAAACAGTCCTTGGAGGCTCTGAGATACAGACCCTGTGCTGAGACTACACTATCCCAAGCCTAAGGATATTGACATCTTACACAGGCAGAACCAGAAGGGAGAAGTCCCATGGGACCCTGGTAGATGGCTCTGTCTGCCTTATATGACTCTCTGTCCCTGGGTGTGACCACATGAGAGACATTTTCCCCTAGGGAGCCTGCTACGGACTGGGTGCTACATTTCTGAGCCTCCCCAAAGGGTAGTGTTTTTACTCATCTTAAACACCCAGGAGCACTTTACACTCCAAAGCTCTTTGAGAAATGTCTAAACCAGCTCATCTCCAGGGGCAGCACAAGTCAGTTGAGATTTCCAGTGGAATTCTCTTATTGTTTGGATCAGACTAGGGGTAGTTCGATTTTTTTTTTCCCTCCACATAAAATAATCCTATAGTTGCTCAGCATAGCTCGTACAGCATGAATGGACACGAGCGAGGCTTTGATCTCATTTTCGTGTGTATGTGATTTCTCAGGAACAAATGGGCTTTTGTTGGGAGACAGGTTGACACCCGGCCTGCTTTTGGTTGGTCTGTGGTGAGTTGGGAGCCAGCTGCCGCTATGTTCTCTCTTCTTAGTCCTATAGTAAGACTCTGACTTGACACATAATTGAGCATTGTTATGTAGGCCCTTTCAATATTCCAGGCATTGAAGAGAGAGAGAAAATTGTGTTCCATCCAGAAGAATAGCACCCAAACGAATGTCAGGTGACAATTTAGCATAGTCGTGACTGATGGGATCCGTCACAAAGGAGAGAAGAACTATTGATTATGATGCCCATAAAAGAAAAGCGCATCCTCCAAAAGAACGACAGGGGAAAAAAATAGGGGGCCTGCAATGTAGCTAGCTATCTTTCAGTCACTGCCCTTGAGTGATAGGAAATGCCCAGCGCTGGCTCTGATTTTCCTGAATCAGCCTGGAAATGGAGTCCAATACCTTGACCGTCAAAAGCAGAAGTGATGTTATAGACCCCCATTTTGAGTAATGTTAATGAATGATGGAATGGTTCACCCAACAGGAAACCCTCCGAGGCTGTGGTTGGCAGGCAGAGGGTAGAATGAGGACCAGGGGAGAGGAGCTCTCTTGTGTGTGGTACGGAAAAGGGGAGATAATAGACAGAGGTGCACAGGGTCTGACTCTAGGGGGGTTGTCACATTGGAGCTTCTCATTTCGGTGGGGTTACTCGTTTAGTCCAAACTCAAACAGCTAGGAACTAGCCCTGCTTGATGACTGATGGGGAATTAGTTTCTGCCTTTCAGTTGGCTTTTTGACAGTGGTTGTGATAATGAGATGGGCCTTGCTGCCTAGAAGTTGGACAGATGCTAGGAATGAAGACAGGTGCATATGTTAGAGAAGATACTGCTGGAATTGGGGTGAGGGAATGCGCCCTAGAAGGCACAGGGAGAGAAGGCATGGGGGTCACTGGGACCATGGGGTTCAAAAGAAGGGAACGGGGATGAAAATGTTTTGTTCCTCTAGTGCCTGGAAACCTGGGGCTGCAGGGATCCTGGTGTTAGCCAGAAGGCAGACAAGCTTGGGAACCTTGGAGATGGAGTTGGGCTGAGTTTCATGAAGAAACTCCTCCCTGGTTCTTGAGGGCACAATTCCCCTTTCTCTTATCCTCTTACAGCTCCCTGACTTGAGTCCTTATCCAGTCTCAGAACAAGATGGGCTAGCTTGTGAGCTGACTTCCAAATTATGTTTGAAGCTTTAGCTCTTCATGTTGTAGGATATAGCAAAACCTAAAACCTGTGAAAAGCTGATGTTGCACTTAGGATTCAGTGACTTTATTTATTTTTTTTTCTACTGTGGTCACTCATCCTCTGAGGTAAAGAAATGGAGAAGGATGTCTCTAGGTAAGAGGAAAACTACAGGAGATGCAACAATCTGCTAACAGCTGTCAGTCCTGCCATGCTTCTGACTGACTTTGTTTTTTCGACACTTGCCCTTGGTTAAGCTTCAGAAGTCTCTGCCAAGGCCATCTGGTCAACCACTCGTAGACCCAAGGCCTCTTGGTAGAGAAGAAAACTCACCGAAGGTAATTTCAAAGACCCAAACTCACTAGGGAGATATATTTTGTGTAGTAACTTGGGAATAAGGACAAGAAACAGGAAAGGGCTCATGAAAAATGTGGCTGGAAACATTTTCTTCCTTTGGTCCCAGTTATGTCATTTGCAGAACAGGAGGCATGGGAGTGGTGGACTTGATGATGATCTGAGATTTTTATGGTTCACAATCCCTGGGTCATAGGTTTGGGGGATGAGAGAGAAAAGGAACTCAGTGCAGCTCATCATTCATTGTAGTAGATATTCAGTGCCTTTTCTATGCAGGTGACATAACTTAATTTGCTTTGCATACTGTAATGATTTGATATTGCTCCTCAGATTGTCTGCATTTAGTGCAGTGTGTCTAGAGGGTCTGTGAAGTGATTGCTGGCATGGATCTCCTCCCTAGTGGTGGGAACCTTGTATCTGACATGAAAAAGTCTGTAGGAAAGCAGCATACTGAAGCTATGAAGAATCCTGGGAGAAGACCAGTGAGTGGCTTCTGTTTGTCTCAGGAATATACCATCTGTACAGAGGTTTAAAAGTTGAGGTATCGGGCTGGAGAGATGGCTCAGAGGTTAAGAGCACTAGCTGTTCTTCCAGAGGTCCTGAGTTCAATTCCCAGCAACCACATGGTTGCTCACAACCATCTATAACGGGATCTGATACCCTCTTATGGTGTGCATGAAGACAGAGCATTCATGTACATAAATAAATAAATATAAATAAATAAATAAATAAATAAATAAATAAATAAATAAATAAAAGTTGAGGTATCATTCATAGGGAGGATAATACCGGTAAGGAAGAGGATAGGATGGAAAATGAACCAATGTCTGCTGCTACTGCCCTGCCAGATTCTAGAAGTCACTCAGGTTCAGGCTCAGAGTAAGTGAGTTTGTTTTAATGGGTGTGTAATCTCCACCACCACCTCTTGAAATTCTTGGGATGAGTAACTGAACCATCATTGGCCCTTCATCTCTAGTTGCCTAGGAATGTGGGTGTACAAAAAAGGCTTGCTCTAAGGATGAGTGAGAAGTAAGAGTGAAGCTCAAGGTAGCTACTTCCTCTTTGATCAGGATATTTAGTTTGCTGGGCATATTTTTGGTCAGTTCCTACAAAGTGTCTTCAAACTATACTTAAGCAACCATGAAGTTATCTAAGAATATTTTGCTGAGTAAGGGAGAGCTCAGACTTCCATATGATGAAAAGATTAGAGCCCAGTCAACTAAGAGGATGCTGGATATATTTGGAGACACATTACCCACATCACCTTCTTTAACCAACACAAGGCACTTTACTTTAGCATCTGCTCTCTAACACTCCCTGTACCATCTGTTCAGTGGAGGGTGCTGCTCAGATGTTTCTCCCTCAGGAGTTCAGAGATTGCCTTTCCTGACCTAGCTTCCTTCTGCACATTCCTGAGTCCATTTGGCCCTGTCATGTTGCAGTTAGGCCCAATCAATAGTCTTTTTAAAGAAGCTTTGCCCTTTGAACACCAGCCCTAAGCATTCTGCATTCCTTGCCTGCTTGAAAAGTTCCATTTTGTTCTATGTTCAGTTCTAAAAATACGTTAGTGAGTGGGAGGTCATTGTAGTTCAAAGCCATTCTTCTAGGTGAGGGTCTCCTGACTTGACAGCTCTTTTGGGTGAATTCTTCAACACCTTCACCCTTTCAGGAAATGGACTAAGTTAAAGATAGAGTGTGGAAATGAGCGTTCTGTCACCAGATACTCTCAACTCCACAGATGACAGGAAAGTACTGTTTGACATACAAGGCAGCAACCAAGATCTGGAGTGTTGTTGAATGCCCAACTTGAAATGGCTGTTACATGTTTAAAATATTTTTTTGGTCTTTTCAAGACAAGTGTGTGTAGACAGTATTGACTACAAGCCAATTGATAATCTTCAGTCTGTGTTTTTGAGTGTGTACGTGGAGATACAAAGTCAATATCCATTGTCTTCAGGGCCGTGATGCTTTATCCACAATTGATGCTGGTTATTTGGTTCTTGGCATTCCTAAGATCAAAGAGGGTTGTCCTAGAGCCCCATAAACTCAAGATGATTTTTGGATATGAGTGAAATAATACACTTGTTCCCTTTACTTAGAATTGTCCCAAAGACCAGCAAAGATCTAATCTGTTTCACTCTGTCCTTAGAGCAAGCACAATGAGATACAGGCTGTTCAAGCACAAAGCTTTTTACACTCTGTTTATCTGATTCTTCTTCTAATTAAAGCTACCGTCTACACTTGATTGGTTTTTAAAGCCTAATATTTGGCAATTAAACCTTCTTTATTCTAACAATTGGTTGGCACTTCCCTGAATGCTTTACTACATGCTAGGTCACCCACAGAACCAAAGATGAACTTCTCTGTGACCAGGATCTCTCAAAATCATCACTCAGCCTAGAAGTGGGCCCCTGACATGGGTTTTGGGGGAATGAAGAGAAGTTCATGTCAAAGCAGGTATAATCTTTGTCCTCAGAACTCCTCTCTGTACTCTCTCTTACCAACTGTTTATTCTTTGACCAGTTGCTAGATACCTTGGTCCTTCTGTTTCCCAGAGATTCTAGAGTTAACAGTCCAGATGACCAATTCCTGTTGGCCATCTTTTTTTTTTTCACTATCCCAAAAAAAGGTGGTTAAGTTCTTTCAAATGCCATAAAAAAGGAGGATGATAAGCACATGGTGGCCATTTTTCCGAGAAAGGATTAGCACGCTTGCCTCTTCCTTGTCATCTGTTCCTACCTCAGCACACCTATGCACACTTACGCTCATGAGCAGGCAGGCACATGAGTCTTAGCATCGCAGGAACACACACAGTGCCACCACATTCTGCTGCCCTGTCTTCTCTGTGGTAGGAAAGCCTCTGTCTCCAATGCTAGCATCTGAGCTGAAGTTTACTCCATGCCAACGGGCCCTTCCCAGGAGCCCAGTCTAGTCACACAAGTCATTCTTTATTTCTTTGTGTTTTTAGTCTTTTATCCTCACATATGAGTCCAGAGTGATGCTTAAGGAAGGCTAAATCACTGCCACCAACCCCATCTGATTCACCCTGAGGTGATTAAGCCCTGCCACCTGCCACCAAGAACTGCAGTGCACATCCTAATGTGTTTGTCTCTTTCCTGGGCCAAGAATGCAAATGATTTAAGGGGTTACTTCTAGACTTCTAATCCTTTGCTGAAGACACCCTCCGGGAGATGACTGGAGCTATTGAAGATCTGCTATAGTAATCAGGATATGTTTGTAAGCCTTTTCAGTGATACCTCTTCCTAGGCCCAAGGTGTCCTTCTGAAACTGGGAGTATTTTCACATCAGTGTTTTACCAGGTGGAAGGCTGGTGTGTGGGGATGGTAAAGAAGGCAAGGAATGTCTAGGAATGATCTCTGAAGTGGCTGTTGTGGAAACTTCTGGCCAAGCTGTTTGTAAGATGGGTAAGCTCATAGGGGTGGAGTATTGGCTGAATGGATGTCTGGTCTCTCCCTAGTCACAGTATGGCTCAAGGGTCACGGCCCTGCATTGTGCAGGAACTCATCTCAGACCATAGCCTCCTCAAATGCTGTGTCAGAATCTACTTTATTATTTTAACCATATCTCATTTGATCTACAGATATGTTAAAGAAAAGAGACAGCCCATTATTTTGAAGGCTGTCCTTTTGGTCATTGTTTCTTGCAAGCATAAAATCTTACTTTTCTATTGTTATAACAAAACACCATGACCAAGGCAACTTATAAAACAAATGTTTAATGGGGCTTATGATTTCAGAGGGCTACAGTCCATGATGGCAGAGCAAAGGCATGGTATAGAACAGCTGAGAACTCACATCTTGATCTATAAGCAGGAGGCTGAAAATGATGCAGAGATAACTGGAAAATGATAAAGATCTTTTGAAACCTCAAAGCCCACCCTCAGTGACACACCTCCTCCAACAAGGCCACACCTCCTAATCCTTCTCAAACAGTTCCACCATTGGGGCCTAACTATTCAAAGATATGAACCTGGGGGAGGGAGCATTCTTATTCAAACCACACCACATATAGGGAACTGAGAGAATAACCACTTAAGGAAGGTAAAGGAAGCCAGTTGGCAGGAGTTGGCACATGGGTTCCTGACTGCAGTCTTTGGACAGCAGAAAGACCAAGTTACCCAGTAAGTAGCAAAACAATAGCCAGTTAGTAAGAGAAGGTACAAAGAGGAGGTCTCAAATGGACAAAGATTCTACCTTCCTTGACATATACTTATTTCTCCACATACCAGCTGCCCCTAGACTCTTATGAGTTAACCACCTCTAGGCTGGGTGATGATTTGGAGAGACCCTGGTCACTATGAAGTTAATTCTTGGCCATTTCTATATGCTATATATAATTAAAGTTTTAAACAGTAAACTATAAAACAAGTATAAAAGTCTACTGACATCTTAATTCTCCCCCTGATGAGTAGTTTGGCCACATTTTGCCACAGCAAAGGCAGATGTTGAATGGGAGATGTACTGTGCTGGTGCCTTCCTTGGAGATTGAGGAGACACATCTTTGAGAGTAGACGAAGGTGCCAAGGTTCCCTTTCTCTTGCACAGGCACCCTGGCCATGTCCAAGTTTCAAGCAAGCTGTAGGTAGACTGGGACCAGAAGCCTCTCAATTTGGACCCTACTCAAGAAATACTACTCATTTCATTGCAGGGTCTTCCTCTGTGTAGCTGATGCTCATGAAGATATCTCTTGCTTTCAGATCTTGACCTAAGTGAAGGCCCTATTTTTTAAAATAATATTTTAAATTAGGTTTTGCAAATTTCATTCATGTATGCAATGTCTCTCAATCATATCTGTCTCCCAAATTCATGGTCTCTTTTTAAAATTTAGATTGTTACCATCATTTTAATCCCACTGAGTCCAGTAGTACTGTTTATATGCTCCTGGGTGTGGGGACATTCAGTGGGGCATGGGCAATCTACCAAAGAAAACCCGGTCAAAGGAAAGGGACTCTCTTGCACCAACTTCCAGAAGCTCCTCAGCTAGAGCTGGAATCTTGGTAGCCCCTCCCTCATCCATAATGGAATTTTTACCTTTTGTCTGTTTTGTTTTGAGATAAGCTCTCACGATGTGACTCTGGCTGTCCTAGAACTCACTGCGTTCTGGCCTCAAACTCACAGTCATCCACCTGCCTCTGCCTCCCAAGTGCTAGATTAAAGGCGTGTGCCACCACTGCCTGGCTCCATAATAGAACTTTTAAACTGCTGGGCCTTGTGCATTCATGACTGCAACAGCCACGCCATGTCCAGAAGACAGCATCGCAAGCCTCCTCCCCATCCTCTAGCCCAGCAGCTCTCAACCTGTGGGTTGCAGGCTCTTTGCTGGTTGAATGACCTTTCCACAGGGTCGCATATCAGATAGCCTGCATACCAGATATTTACATTTATGATTCAGAACAGTAGCAAAATTACAGTTGTGAAGTTGCAGTGAAATAATATTATGGCTAGGGAACTGAGGAACCCCACAACATGAAGAACTGTATTAAAGGGTTGCAGCCTTAGGAATATTGAGAATCATTGCTTTAGCTCTTATACTCTTTCTTTCCTTTCTTTCTCAATGTTTCCTGGGCCTTGTGGGGAGAGGGTTGATATAGATGTCCTATTGAGGCGGAACACTCTCAGTTCTGAGCACTTGGAACAGTTAAGAGTCTCTGCATTAACTACCACCTATCACAATAAGAAGCATCTCTGACCAAGGCTGAAGGCAGCACAAATCTATGCTATAAATATTTAGAAGGCGATTTGACAACATGACTGTTTAGCAAGTGACAACAGTAGGTCCCCCTAGAACCTGCTTGGAGTCGGACTACATCTTGGTCTCTGGGAACTGGTGGCAAACAGTCCTGACTCTGGTTTGATGAAACCAGCCCACTCTCTTGGTTGTTAAAGAGTTACAGAGGCCAACTGGCTCCCTGATCATGCCCAGAAGGTCAGAGTAGCTAAGACAGGAAGGGAGACTTCATCTTCCCAAAGGCCATTCTCAGCCTACCACCTACTGCTGTTTCCTATGCAACAACAGGTCAGGGTTGGGACTGTAAGAAATGAGCAAAGGGTTTAAGAAGTGTAGCTGGATTTGACTTTGAAATCAATTTTTAATGAACATCTTTCTCATCCATGTTTAAAGAACCAGCTTAGTCATAACCAAGTGTCGCTGGCAGAGAGCCCTCTTTTCAGAAGCAGTCTCTCTTAAAATTCTATTGCCTTTTAAAAGTGTAGGTCCAGCTATCTGTTAGGGTTATGGATGTCGTGTGCTTTGAGGAGGGTCTTTGTGCTGTGCTTAACGGTGTAGGTGATCAACACACATCAGATTCAGTGAAGGACTTACGATGCCATCAGTAGTGGGATCACTACTACGAAAGTGAAAAATAGAAAATGTCCCTTCACCACCGCCTTGCTACCCTAGGAGACCTGAGAGTCCCCTGAGTCACCACAGATGACTCTGAAGATGACCAAGAATTTATGTAACATCCTGTGATTCCAAGCACCCTCCCCCCCACTTTTCAGTAACTTTTTATGGTTCTCTTTTAAGTGCAACGCTCCTTCTCTCTCTCTCTCTCTCTCTCTCTCTCTCTCTCTCTCTCTCTCTCTCTCTCTCTCTCTCTTCTCTCTCTCTCTCTCTTTCTCTCTCTCTCTCTCTCTCTCTCTCTCTCTCTCTCTCTGTCTCTCTCTCTGTGTGTGTGTGTGTGTGTGTGTGTGTGTGTGTGTGTGTGTGTGCGCGCGCGCATGTGTGTGTGATTACAAGCTCACTGCTGGGCTTGGCTTTCATACATAGGTCCTGGGGTTTCAACTCAGGTCCTCATGCTTCCATAGCAACCACTTTACCAAACGAACTATCTGTCCAGCTCCTTCCTCATTAAAAAAAAATTGAACTACAACATTTGCTGCTTTTAATATGCTTTAAGTGATTCCTGCCCACCCTGTCTCCCTACTCAGCAAGCACTTTACTCAAACTAACTTGCCTGTGCTTACAGTGGGCTCTGAAGAGCTGCTATTACTGCCAGATCTTACAGATGAAGGAAATTTTACCAAGGTCACCCAGCTGGTCAGTGGAGAATCAAAAAAACCAAACCAGAAATTAAGAATGGTTTTGCAGGGGAACAGTCTTCTGTCTATGAGGAGAAAGTCTGAGATGTGGCGTCTCAGTCTTCTGTGGCATGCACTCACTTAGCATGTGTTTCTTCTCTTGGTGGCATGGCTCTCTCCAACGCTTTTGCTCGGCACACTTGTTTTCCTTCAGGCCAAGTGTTTAGGTCAGAGGAATAGTCAGCCTGAGTTAACTATTAGCGAGTCTTTCAAGTTAGTTAGTGTTTTATGCTTTACTAAGAGTTAATACAGTCTTGTGACAGCAGAGAACACTCAGTGATTAAAAGCACCCTGTGCTCTTGCAGAGGACCGAGATTTGGTTCCTAGTGCCTCATACCTACCTGTAATTCCAGCTCCAGGGGTTCCAACAGTTTCTCCAGGACCCTTCACTGAGGTGAAGGTTGGGCACCTTCCCTCATGTGCCTATCCACACACAATCTCATAATTTAAAAATAGCAAAAACTAACAAAGGAAAAGAGTCCTAAATTAACAAAGTCCTGTGAGTTGGGATCTTAAAAGCTCTCTTATCCAAACTCCGTTTAACTTGGGATTCCTTTTATAAACTTCCACAAAATATCATTTATTTTGGTTTATCACTTCATCAGCCAAGCTTGTTTTTCATACTTCGAATGACAAAATCAGAGAGGTTAAAAACAACAGCATGGAAATAAAAGGGGATTGTCAGAGTAAAGGAGGAGGATCAGTGGAGGGAGGAAAAGGCAAATATGGCCAGAATGTGTTTTGTTCATGTGTGAAATGGTTACAGTGAAACCCATTACACTGTATCATTCATGTTCCCTTAAATATTTTTAATTTCTACTTTATTCCAAATCTGGTTTTCTTGTCTCCATTTTTTTCTTCTTTTACAATCTATTTGTCTGGTAGACAGGAGCACTCAGGTTAATTACATCTAGAAATCTTTTTTCCCAGTTATAAAATGATTAACTATATAATTTTAAATCAAATCATCCTCAAACTCAAATTTCAAACTCATCTTTTCAGCAGATCTTTGGTGAAGTTTGTTTCAGTTGCCAGTTTTTCTAGGGAGCAAAATTATGTCATCCATTTTCCAAAAGAGGCCATATGTACATAACAGATCTCATTTAATTATGGGCTTCAGTTTTCATCCTTGTCCAGTCCACAGGGCAGTATCTTCTGCATGCTCTTGGAAGGAATTTCTCAGAGTCATGGCATTCTATTTTTACCTCTTAGGCCCACTCCAGAGTCGAAATGTCAGCACTTTGTGGAAAGAGAGCTAGGCTGGCAGCCAAAACAACGGAGTGATTCCTGGTTTTGATTCTGCCCTGGGACCTTGGTCAGGCATTAACCTTTGGGAATCCTGGTTTCAGCCTCGGGAAAATGGGCATCCTGCCATCTCTGCCCTTGGCTCGAACAGGCAATGTGTGGCAGAGCATTTAGCGTGTAGTGAGATAGTATAAGGATATACACATTGCTAGGATAGTTATCAAACCTCCAACCTCCCAAACGTCAACCCCAGAGTTGATTGTTGTTTATCCCCAGATACAGGTGGTCTGAGAGGAGTTGAGATGAAGTTACCTCAGAGCTAAGCATTCTTGTCAGTCAGAAATGTGTCAGTCTAGGAGTTTCAAAGCAACAGGGGGCAGAGAGTGAGCTGACAGTCATTTGTACGTGTTTAATGAACATTAATGAAGCATCCTGTTTGTAAGCAGCACCAAAGATAGTACAATGTAAATCCTACTGCTATTTCTGGATGCAGTTGGCAGCATCAAGAGGTGAACTGTTCGGCCACCACTGGTCCTTGTCTCCAGTGGCTCTGAGCAGTGGCAGATGCCTTATTTTGATCTTTCAGACATGTTATTGTCATTTGGAATAGCTCTTGATTGTGTAATAGCCTATCAAGTTACATTCTCAAAATGTGTGTGTGTGTGTGTGTGTGTGTATGTGTGTGTGTGTGTGTGTGTGTGTGTGTGTGTGAGAGAGAGAGAGAGAGAGAGAGAGAGAGAGAGAGAGAGAGAGAGAGAGAGAGAGAGAGAGATGGATGTGTGTCCACATGTGCAGGTGTGCTTGCCAGCAAGTGCCCATGTTCCTCCCAGAGATTGATGTTGACTGTCTATCACTCCTTACTTTATTTTTTGAGACAGAGTCTCTCCCTGAGCCAGGAGCTCACTGATTTGGCTAAACCGGCTGGCTAGCCAGCTTGCCTCTGGGATAAGTCTCTCTGCAACCTCAAGTGCGAGGGTGGAGATGCACTCACACCAGTGCACCTGCCTTTCACAGGGGTGCTGGGGATTTGAACGCGAGTCCTCATGCTCTTACAGCAAGCACTGAACTCACCGAGTCGCCGCCCCAGCTCCATCTTCAGGTTTCTGTAAGACTGGTGTCAGCAAGCAGTCCTCCCGTGGAAGGTGGTGTCAGGGTCCTCCCCTTTCCCGTGCTCCCTTCACAATCCTAAATCAATCTCCTCTCTCACTGGAGTCTCATTTCGGTGATGCTTTTTGAAAGGAACAGGATTCCATGAGAAAACTCATCTAAAAGTGCTGATAGTGCTTAATGTAATAAAAAATTCCGGCCGTCGTTTCTACCATCCATCTCAGTGGATGGATGCTCCCCCGTACTTCTCTGAAAAACAGTGAATTTCTCAGTTAAGAATTTCTAGTTTTATACTAAAGAAGTCTGCCATGATGGGAGTCCATGAATACGTGTGGCCCTCTGTGGTTATCAGTCCAATTGCCTCTGAGGGACACCGACCGAAGGTGCTAAATGTGATGTAGAACTGAGAGTGTCCTGAATGGGAGACTCTCTTCCTAACCAGCAGAGAGTGAAGAGCGGTGCATAGGAGTCACTTCCCAGAACATGGGCTCCTGGGATGTTGTTTTGGCCAGTTTTGTTTGTAGTCAATATTTTTTCATTCTTCACTCTGAGCAATAGCTGTAGGTACATTGCAGTGCTGATAAATGTCTAGCCTTGGTCTCTGAAAAGAAAAATGGAGCTATGCGTTTACCACATGTTATAAAAGACATACACTGTGCCATTTATAAGGCAGCAAAATACTCCTGTCTTGAAATTTCCAGTTGGTTCTTTACAGAATGCTTTTGTTGATTTTTACCAACTTTTATTTGTATTCATTGCTAACATATGGTTATAATTAGCAAATAAGTCGAGATCTGACATTTTGTTTATAGTAACAAGCAAGACAAAAGCGGAACAGCGTAGATGCATGCAAGAACTCCAGCACATCAGGAACCCCATTTCCCTGGAGTTCTGAGAAAGCAATGTTTCCCTTGAATCTTACACGTCCTCGCCTTGTATTGTACCAGCCTTCTGCCTTAGCATGAGAAGGGTGGGAAAGCATAATTACTCCCTGTGAGGGGAAAAGACAGAAAACTGAGACTCACTCCTTCTTTGCCTGGCCTATTCCATCTCAGTATATACCTGCCCATAGTTGGGTTTGGGGTTTTTTTTGTTTGTTTGTTTGTTCTTGGAGACGGGGTTTCTCTGTGTTACCACCCTGGCTATCCTGGAACTTGCTTTATAGACCAGGCTGGCCTTGGACTCACAGAAATCCACCTGTCTCTGCCTCCCAGGTGCTGGGATTCAAAGGTATGTGCCACCACACCCGGCCCATAGTTTAAAAAGGGCCAGTAGGTGCAAAAATTGCTGCAAAAACCAGTAGTTCACTGCCCTTGTTCTCCATTGCCCCTTACCATAGAATAGAGAGTCCACTTCTAATTCTTGTAGTTGACTTCGGAGGCACAGATCTCCAGCTCTGTTGCTGTTTCTTGATGTAGGGCCTTAAACACCATCTGTGACTTCTATGGCAGGTGAAGAAGAATTTCTCTCATGCTCCACCGCCCCCAACCTCACACACTTGCTAAGCCAGGCTTTTCTCTGCCCTCCTCTAATAGAATTACAGTCTAATTTTGTTTAAATCAATATTCAGGGTTTATATTAGACAGCAATGCAAATGAGATTCCTGGCTAAGCCTTCATACTTTTCCCTCCATGCAAAATCTTTTATTTTCTCCGGAGATTTGGTTTTGTTTTTTGTTGTTGATGGTTGTTGTTGTTTTGTTTTATATTTACATTTAGATTGCATTATATCCTTTTATGTTAGCTAAGTTTCCTCTGAATTTATCACTGTTTCTGCCCCCAACTCCCTGCCAGTCTTTTGAATCTTCTCTGTGCATCAGAGACCTCTGCTCTCTCTCTCGTCTCATGTTCAGACTCTCTCCTGAGCCTGCTGCCTGTTCTAGACTGACCAGTTTCCCTCTGGCATCCTGCCCCTCCTCCCTTCAGCATCAGCCCGGGAAACCCATGTCTTACTTCTGGAAAGACTTCTCTCTTTAGTGTCCTATAGATGCTGGAAAAGCATATTCTCTGCTTTCCTAGAAAGGAAACAGGAAAGAAAACACCAGACACCATGCATAGTTGATCACACCATTATTTGGCCTTCCTAACAACACCATGAGCGTCATTGGTCCTAGAATTCTAGGTTGGCAGTCATTTCTCCTCAGGTGTTTGAGGAGTTCACTCCAAGGTGTTCTGGCTTCTGGAATTGCTCTTGAGAAGGTCAGTCCAGTTTCACAGTCCTTGGAATAGGGTCTGTTTGCTTATTTGCTTGTTTGTTTTTTGCACTGAGGATTGAACCCAGAGCCTTGTACTTGCTAAGCACACTCTCTACCCTAGAGTTACACCCCTAGCCCTGGAAGCTTGTTTGTGTCTTTGTTCCCCGTGTTTTTAAATTTCATGACACTGTACCTTCGTTTCATTTCATTTATGTTGCTGTGTGGATCTGCCTCCTCTGGGGAGGGGAGCACAGACTCACTATGTAGCTCTGACTAGACTATATCTTATTACATAGACCAGGCTAACCCCATACTCTCAGTAATCCTTCCTGTTTCTCAAGTGCTGGGATTACAAGCCTGAGCCACTAAGCCTGGATGTGTGGACCACTTCAATCTTGAAATTCCAGTCTTCCAGTTTAGAGATGTTTCCTTGAGTTATTTTATTTCTTTCTCTCTGTGTGTGAGAGGGAGTGATGGAGGGGAGGAGGGAGGGAGGGGAGGGTGGGAGGGAGGGAGAGAGAGAGTGGAGATTGATGTTGGATTTCTGAAACTCCTAGGATTTTTGTGGCATGCATCCTGGATTAGCTGTGTGTTTTTCTTATCTTTTCTGGCCTGCTTTCTGTCTCTTTATCTTATACCCTCTGTTGACTCTCCCCATTTCTACTATAATATTCTTAATTTCACCAGCCCCATTTTGCTAACTTAAAGTTCTTCTTCCTATTATCTGGTTCTTGTTTTCATAAATGCAGTGCACCTTCTTTTATGTCTCTCAGGATATTAAATATATTCTGAATATAAAATACTTCCCGCACATGATTCCTGTTAGGTTGTTTCTATCCTGTTGGTATGATTTGATTTCCATCTTTTCTGTTAGAGGTTTTCCTTGGGTATCATTGAACTGTAGATATTGCTGTTAGAGTTGGATCATAAAGCTGTTTGCAAGCTCTAAGTTTACCAATGGGGACTGCCATATGTGGGCTTCACTGTTAGGGTATGGTTGGGCTATTTTAATCGAAAGCCTTAATAGCAGTATCTTTATTTTTTTCCCCTCTGGAATGATCCAAATACCCTAGACAATTCTCCCAGCTTCCCACTCTTAGAGGTGCAGGCCTGGTGGCTACATTTCAGAAATTCAATAGGGAAGGCATGCTGGCATTTGGGATATAAATGCTCCCTCCTTTTCCCTGCATGTGGTGCATGCCCTCCTCCTCTGGCTGTGCCTGGCGTCCAGACCAAGGCATCTCTGCTTCTCTCACTCCAGCAAGGAGACAAAACCTCTTCTCTCCTACTAGGAGTGTAGAGGAGTTGCTTGGAGCCAATGTATGCTGCATGAACTTCCTCAAGCCTCCTTGGCCTGGTTCCGTGTCCCTCCCACTCTCCAAGTGGCTACACAGTCAATTCCTCACCCATGTCAAGGGTTCTTGGGAAATGGGGTTGCTTCTCGGCCTCTAAACTGTTGATGCTGTGTGTAGCTTTCTGAGGTCGGTTAAATCAGTGGTTAGTTACCTAGCCATTCATGGCTGCCCAGTTTCCAAAGTGTGGCTGCTGCTGTCTGCTTCTCATTCTCTTTTGTCCTTGTGTGTTATTGCCCTGTCGCCTCCCTCAGCATCTCAGTACACGTTGGTTTCATGGCAGCTCTTTTATGTGTTACGGTTCATTGTAAATCTATCTGATCTCTCTCTGGAGAGCGAGCTTCTCAGAAGGAAGGCTTGCATCCCACAGAGTCAAGTATCCTCAGTGTGTCTCTGGGAGACATTGTTGAAGTCTAACTACTCTGAAGCCTGTTGGGTGGCCTGAAGACCCACGGCGCTTGGCAGGAGCTTGGCTGGAGGATTCTAGTTTGTGCCTTCCCATGGGTCCATCTGCCCTCCATGTGTCAGGGAAAACAGTGCTAAGGGCCAGTGCAGGGGCCTGGGAAGGTCTGAATTTGTGCCAAGGAACATTGTCTGACTGATAGGTTTCACATAGGCCATAACAAACTCATGGTTGGAGCTGTAGGGTGTCTAGAGCTGCTGCTTTTGTTGTTGGCTGTCTTGGGTTCCCATTTCTGTGGTGCAATACCAGGATCAAAAGCAACCTGGGAAGGAAAGAGTTTATTTTGCTTACATTTTCTCATCACTGTTTAATCATAGCAGGAAGTCCAGGCAGGAACTCAAACAGGGCTGGAACCCAGAGGCAGGAGCTGATGCAGAGGCCATGGAGGGGTGCTGCTTACTGACTTGCTCCTCACAGTTTGCTCAGCCTGCTTTCTTATAGAACCCAGGACCACCTGCCCAGGAATGGCACCACTCACAAAACGCTGGTCCCTCCCACACCAAATCAGGCTTGCTTACAGCCCAATCTCATGGAAGCATTTGTTTTTCCAATGGAGGGTCCCTCCTCTCAGATGACTCTAGCTTGTGTCAAGTTGACATAAAACTAACGAGCACATTGGCCTTTTTCTTTTTGAGACAGGATCATGTAATCTTGACACTCCTGATTTTCAAGCCTACATTTCCAAAGCAGGACTTATGGTTGTGCCCCACCATGCCCAGCTAGTTATAACTTTTGATACCTCAGTGGTTAAAGAAGTGATAGCTTTTATGACAAGTGTCCATTACTCTGCTATTATTAACAAAAAGATATGGAAGGAGAGAGAAGAAAGCCTAGAAGCACACATCCCCCTTTCTAGAGCCTGGTGGGAAAAGGAAGGACTAGGGTAAGGACAGAGAACAAGAGCCTCCAGCTTTCTTCTGTATTCTGCCTTGTCCTCCTTCATGGAAAATACTGTTTTCCCATCATAAAAGTCATCTATGTTCTTGGGAAACTGAGAAATAAGCAGATATATAAAGAAAACCAAATTTGCTGATAGTCCCACCTTTAACTAGTTTGTTATCATATATTTGTACATACACACACAGGACTAATTGATGACATTTGAATATGGTTGAGCTATCTCTTCACATTCCTTAGACACTGGGTGACTTTACTGTTACTTTGTTGGGTCTTGCACATTTAAAATTTTAATTGGTATTAAAAAGCGTCTCTATGTATCTGTTTGACTGACTTTTTATGTATCTTTCCCATCAGTTAATTTGTCTTCCTTTCTAACTTATGTTTGGAAATTTCTGGCACCCAGGTATTGGTGTCTATGTAGCCAAGGAGTCCATCTTTCTCTATAATCTCTTCTTGCTTCATAATGAGGAAATTTGAGTAGAGACAGAGCAGAAGGACAGTTATTTCTGGAAAGGCCTCAACTCTTCTTGAAGTTCATCAATGGCTAATTCTATGGCCTGTGTACTCAGATTCTGAAAGAAAGCTAAGACATCACCTGCAGATAAGGTTTTTTAGAGCTCCCCATCCCCCCAACTCCCTTAGCTAAATTGGTACATTCTTCTCTTGGCAGCCTCTCAGGAAGGATGGCTAACTTTGAAGAAAGGAATGCCTGTAGTTCTTAGCAGCACCAGAGGCATTTTTACCAGATTTTAAAACTATGAAAATTCTCTTCAAGGGTCTTGGAATACTCCAGCTACATACACTTAATTTGAAAGTCCTAGGATCATCCCCAAACACTTGGCAAGACAAGAAATGGCAAAGAGTGCCTCAGATACCAGCTGACAATCGGACAGTAACAAGTCGCTTTTCTCCTCTTGTAGCTACCTAATGAGTAATCATCATGGCTTCCCTCAGACTGGGGCAGGAAGACAAGCCGTGTTCCTCGGAGTTAGGTCCTTTCATCTTGCCTGTTTGACATCTCTGTTGACAGGACATGAGATGCAGGGCCAGATGGCGCAGAGCACGTTCTACAGTGAATGGCAGGCATCCAGGTGTGCTGAGGGATGGGAAGGAGGTGGGGGAAGCTGGTCATTCCATCACACTGGAGTGTACTAGAGAGAACAGTTCCAGCTGGGGTCTGTCTCTTCCTTGGAGTCTGAGTGATTGATGTTCTGAACTGCTTCTGAAACGCCTGTTGCGTGAAGGGCCCAGGAAAAATGAACACATGCATCCTAATGACTTCATCTTTAATTTTTTTAGTAAGACCCTGTGAAGAGAAAAGATACGGTTTGTGGTGGAAAGAGCACCGTGCTGCAAGTCAGAGGACCAATAATCATTTCTATAACTTTTTTTGGATAGTTTTAAAATTAGCATGCAAAGCAATGGATTTCATTGTGATATTTTCATATATGCTTTGATCTTACTGACCCACTTCTCGAACTTCCCGCTTCTGACCTTCAGCCCCAATCCTGCAGACCCTCTCCCCCACCCTTGCAGCTCCCCTTCCACTTCCATGTCACATGTATTCTATTACCATCTTTCAAATTCTCTTCCCTTAAGATCTCTTTCCCCTCACTGTCCTCTGTCTAGTTTCATGACTCATACCCCCTCCCCACACGTATACGCATTAAAAATCTAGGTTCTTCACATGAGAAAAAACATGAGTTATTTGCCATTATGGGTCTGGCTTATTTCACTTAATGTAATAATTTCCAGTTCAGGCAATTTCCTGCAAATGTCATGATTTCAATTTTCTTTATGACTGAATAAAATTCCATTGTGTATGTGTACCACATTTTCATTATCCATTCATCTGTTGATGGACGTCTAGGCTGGCTCCATCTTAGCTGTGGCAAATAATACAAAAATAAACATGGTTGTGCAAGTATTTCTTAAGAGACTTACCTCTTAAGGCTTAGAATGCTTTGGGTATATGCTGGAGTAGTGTGGTTAGGCCACACGCTATTTCTGTTTTTAGCCCTTTGAAAAAACGTTCATACTGATTTCCATAATGGCTGCACTGGTTTGCCATCTTAGCAGTAAGTAAATGTTCCACTTTCCCTTTATGGTTTTCAGCATTCATGTGTTAGTGATAGTCATCCTAAGTAGAGGGAGACAGAATCTCAAAGGAGTTTTCATTTGCATCTGTCAGATAGATAAAGATTGTGAGCACTTAATAAAATTTTTTTTGTAAGTCCTGGGTTTGACTCCCTCATGAGGTGACCAACCGCCTAGGTTTGTCTGTGACTGATGAGTTTCCCCTTAGGTTGGTGATTTCACTTAAAATCACCTCAGCTCTGGGCAAACCGGGATGGTTTCCTTTTCTAACTTTGTGACTTAACCTTGCCATTGATGATGTTGGGCACTCCCCTCATGACATCTGTCCCTCCTCAGCCTTTCAGGAGTTGAAGAAAGAATCACCAATGTATTGGGAGGCAGAACAAATAATAAAGTGTCTAGTCTTGATCAAATTACTTAATCTTCACCTTTACGCTTGATCCTATTTCCTTATTCCTATAATAGAAATATTGGTGAATACTGCATCAGATTCACGTGAGATAAAAGTGGAAAGTGAAAATTTAATGTCAACTCCTATATGGCGCCTAGCATGTCATGAGCTTTATTAAATGCCAGATGTGGTTCTCATGATCACACATGCAGAGAGAATGTTGTCAAAACTAGACGCCACTGAAGTCATCGCTACTGGAAGTGTCACTGAATTTAGGAAGGCTAATTTTTCCCTCTTTGTGTTGAATTGCTTTTATCCAGAGGGGACAAGTGTTGTTTCAAAGGCAAGGTATTCCACGGCTTCTGCAAGAGTCCCCAGAAGGCTTCTAAAACCTCTTCCAAGGCAGGAACCACACTCAGACACAGAAACATTTCCCTTTTCTCCTAGAAATGGTTTCTGTTAGGAAAAGTTCTGCGAGCCGTGTTAGGGTATAACTGTGGCAGAGGAGGCCAGGTAGGGAAGTATATACCACATTTTATTCAATAGTTCTTCAGGAAGTATCAGCCTTGCTCTGGAACTCCTCCTAGTTTCTCTGGACGCAAAAGTGAGGCAGACTCAACTCCTGACTAGAGGGTCAGTATCCTATTGAGTAGGTTTAGGTCACATATACTTGTTTGAGTTCTACAGCTGAGGGGTGTGTGTGTGTGTGTGTGTGTGTGTGTGTGTGTGTGTGTGTGTATGCGTATGCGCATGCAGTGTTGCTAGGTTCCACTAATCACTATTCACCATGTGTCTTGACGAATAAGAAGGGGGCAATGGGGAGATTAGGGGATCAGAGACAATATTAAAAGGCATGACACCCCGTCTGTATGGAGCCTATGGAAGAATGATTCATGGTGGCTGAGGAAGAAGATAGATTCATGTTGTGAAATCTTAAAAGCTGTCTCTCAGGTCTGAAAGAGTCCCAGCAGCCTGTGAAGTACTGAGAATTCTATGAAAGAGGTTGAGCTCTGTGGGTGGTCCAAGGGGATCCACCCCCCCCAGGTGCTTCAGTTTGAATCACTAATTTTTCTCTGAAGATTTGTCTGCAATTATGTACATCATAGCATTGTTTATGCTAGCAAACATTAGAGATACAGCTGATAGGACTGTATTGAGACAATTATGCCTTGATAAAATGAAATGTTACCCAGCTATTTAATGTTATATTTTTTGACATATATTCAGTGGCATGAAAAGACTTTGAAGAGTGGGTTATAAAGCAAGATGTAGCATTTCCACATTTCACTTAAAATTATATGTTTATTTCACGATGTCATGCTGAGCCAGCTCCCATGCGCTCACAAGAGTTAATTCATTAGAATATCTTTCCTAGTCCATGTTTAGTGATAGCGTGTTTGGTAGCTTGAAATCAGCCAAGTGGAAGTGTTTATCATGGAAATTGGCAAAACTGTGAATCAAGACTTTTAAAAAAAATAGAACCTCTTATTAAATATCTACGAGAATACCACCATGTATAAACAAATATATGGAGAAAAACTTGGACATCGTTGAGTGGAGAGATTAGATTAGGGTTCTCTGCTGTTTCATATGTTCGAGTCTTTGCAATTGGCTTGCGTGGCTAAGGTAATTTTTGCTTTAACTTAAAAAGGAGCATCAGCCGGGCGGTGGTGGCGCACGCCTTTAATCCCAGCACTCGGGAGGCAGAGCCAGGCGGATCTCTGTGAGTTCGAGGCCAGCCTGGACTACCAAGTGAGTTCCAGGAAAGGCGCAAAGCTACACAGAGAAACCCTGTCTCGAAAAACCAAAAAAAAAAAAAAAAAAAAAAAAGGAGCATCACACGCTGATGATAAGAGCACACCAAGGTTCAGGAGCAGCAAGGTAAGTGGAACTTAGCCAGCAGCCCTGAGTGTAGCTTGTATGAACAGGGCACTGCTGAGGTGAGGGAGGGCTGGGAATTGCCATAGATTTCCATCAGAAGCTTCCTTATATACTTCAGACATGGTCAGTCACACCCAGCTGAGGATTCCGCAGAGGATGGACCCCTGCACAACACTTTTTACAAATCACCCAAGGACAACCAGAGATACTTCATAAAACGCGAGTGTCTGTGGGTTTGAACATGACCTCTGTTCTAGCCTGACGTTTCAAACCCTATAGCAACTTCACTGGTGAAACAGATAACCCAAAGCAGAAGGTCTCAACATGAATGTGTATTCTTTGGAGGGGTCCTTGCCCACCTTACTGGGATAGATTAAGCCAATGACTGTATAAAATATATGAGGGACACAAGCTATTTTTTTTTAATATCTGCAGTACCTCACCCAGGACTTTGCCCAGAGTGAAAGTTCTCCAAATGTTTAGAGAGTGGATAAGCTAGGACTGTGTAAGATTGGTAAATGTTTAAAAAAAAATATTCCTGGCTTAAGATGGTCATTGAGGTTTGGGGTAAAACACTCTCACTATGGTCAGTTCAGAGTTGCAAGTGTGGTCTCTGAATTTGAGACTGGGAAGGGATGAACTCAGTGGGTTCTCGGGAGCGTACAGGAACAGGGTTGCCACCCAGCACTGGCCTACTCGGCGTTCCGGTAGTCAGCTGGAGAACTTTGCCCTGCCATAGCTCTGCTGTTATCCCAAGACCTCTGTCTGACTCCATGGACACTGAGAGTCTGGGTGACATGAAGGGACTGATCTGGAACAGGGAACTTTGTGGAAACTGCATTGGGTGGAGGAATGTCTGGGTCCTTGGTCACAGGTGACGAGGAGGGAGAGGCGTCATAGGGTGCCCTTGGGTCTGGGTCTTTTGGGTATTAGTCATCCACACCTCACAAGTTGTCCATGAGGGTAGATAAGGTATTACTGAAGAGCGTTTTAAAGATCCTTCCAACGGCAGCAATGGGGATCGTGTTTCCTTCTTTTCACCTTTATACTCCTCTCTCCTTGTACCCCTTCCCCATATTACCCTGGACTGCACTGCATGAGACCAGAACTTTCTTTCAATGGCCTGGTTAGGAGTCATGAGTTAAGGTGCCAGAGATCTCAGGGAGCTGAGAGGAGTGGAGATTTATGGAGCCTTCAAAGGAATAGCAGTCAGTACTCTCAGACTTGCTGCCCAGGTTGCCACCTGTCAGGCTGGGCCACCTGGCCTCTGGGTCACATGGATGCTCTTCAGTTCTCCAGAGGTGGCTGAGTCTCCAACAGCCTATAAACATGGAGGCTGAGCCTGGTTTAATGGGGGGAATATTTAATTTCCTGATTCATGAGGCAGTCGTTACTTTTATTAACTGTTCTGTTTTATTAGTCCTTATTCAGAGCCTGGGAAAACCTCTACCCCTGTGGCTTTCAATGACTGGCTCTCTATCCAATCAGAAAGATGCCTAGGGACCATGCAGGGGACAGAGAAACTAATTCTCAAAATGGGTAGGAAAATGTTGGTATTCATGATAGTAAAACTCCTATTTGGGTGACTTCTATGGGGTTCATTCATGACCCACACCTTGTGCATTATCCAGTCCCCAAAGCAGTCCTGTACCAAAAATACCATGTCACCCTCATGATGTAGATGAAGAGGTCAAGGTTTAGGAAGAGTGTGCAATAGTGCCACACGGCTTCAGGGTGGGGACACGGAACCCACAGTCAGGTCATTTCCTTCAGAGGAATTCCATTCCTTCACCACTACAAGTTCTCACAGCTAGATAGAGGCTTGGAAGCCTTCAGCCTCCACCTCCAGATCCTTTCCAGACTCCCCACCCCCTTCTCTCCACTTCCTCTTCTGCTTTGCAGTTCAGAGGCACAGTGGGATGTGTTTACGCTTCCGAGAGCTGATATATTTTAAGGGCTGACATCATCTCAGCCATAACCGAGTTTCAGCCAGTCCTTTATGATGTTTTATTTTTCTCCCCTGAAACAAAAGCCTGGCACAATGCTCTTCTCTTGTCAGACGGACTGAGGGCTACAAGTTGTCCCACAATATATACTCATGGGACGACTGCAGCAAGCAAGACACTGTTCAGCTATTAAAATAACCTTCCCTCCATAATGGATTGGTTATTTCAGCAATGAAGCCCATTTGAAGGGAGATCATGAGATAATTGACTGTCAAACCGTTGAGCAATGTTAAGGTCAATTGTAGCGGAGGTCAATTCATTTGAACAATGGGCTTGCGTCTGACAGGCCTCATAATGTTGATAATAATAACTTAGGTTTAATGGAAGTGTTCAATGGTATTCGAGAAGAATGAACTATTAGACATTCAGATTAAGTATTGTCTAAACTCTGAAGGTTTCGGAGACAGTTTGGCCAAATACAAAATCCCCAGCTAGGGAGAACTGACTTCAAAGAACAGCTGGATCTAATGTCAAAGGCAAACGATTTTCTTTCCCCTCTACCGATTGGCTTGGATTTACACTGTGCAAACCGTGATTATTCCCCGACTCTGTATTTATAGCTTCTCATTTGCATTTTCCAGAATAATTAAGAATTTAACCTAGAATGGGCCATTTTTGAGTAGAGGTGAATGCTTTCTGATTTTTAAATGAACCATCTAAATTAGCTACTAAATATACATTGTATTCTCCTTGCCTCCTGTGTAAAGTCCTTCGGAACTTCTGGACTCATTACTGCAACCCAAAGGGAAAGATTTGCTTACCCCATCCTGAATTCTGCCTCTGTCTAGGAAGGTGACTCTCGTCTCCAGAGGTCAGCTCACTTTACAGTAGTGACTATGGTCATCTTACCTAAAGTTGAGTGGAGCCACAGGATGGTTTCCTTAAGGGGTGGGTGCCAAAAGACTCCCTGGGCGCCAAAAGACTCCCCAGTGCTTTCCCAGCAAAGTGCAGGGGGTGGTAAACACCCCTCTGATTTTTCTTCAAACACCACTGAAAATCTTTTCCAATACACTTAGCTTTGCTTGTAAGTGCTGGATCTTTCCTGTGCACTTTTAAAAAGATTTTCGCTCTAGGAAGATGGCACCTCTGTGTACCGTGAGGTGCTGATGCCCTTGGGTTCTGCTGAGAAGGGGAACAATGAATCTTCAGGAATGCCTGCTGCCCCAGGCACTCCCAATTTATGTCCAGTTCCCTCCATTTACTATGGGATGGCTGAGGCTCCAAAGGCCAAGTAAGATGGTCCCTCATCACAAAGTGGCTGGAGCAACTGAACACTTGACTTGCCTCCGTCTGTCTGGCTTGCACGGTCTATTTTCCCCTGGACATTGCCTCCTCTTGAATTTGTAAGTGGGACCACATAGGCCTCTTGAGTCTTCAATAGGGAAACCCTGTGCCTTCTCCTTTCTATTAGTGATTAGGGATTCCCCAAGGTCATGCTGGCCTTGCACCCACTCTCCGGATCTTGCCATGTTACCTCAACAAGGCTCTGAAGGGAGGGCACATCTCAGCCTGCATGGATAGAACTACAGAGACAGAGGATTCATCTGAGCTCTCTAGAAAATCTGCAGCCACAGGCAGTTGTTTATTTCCTTGAGGACATCGTGAGGCTCTGGATGATGTGGGGAGGCAAACTGCCAGAAGTTCCTGCAGAATTCTGGCAGGGAAGACCCGGGGAAATGGCTCAGTTGATAAAGTGTTTGCTGTGCAAGCGTGGGGACCTGAATTTGACCCCCTGCCTTCCAGAGCCTGAGTTAAAAAAGCTGGTCACAGCCACATTCACCTGTTCATCCCAGGGCCAGGGAGGAAAGAACAGGAGGATCCCTAGGCTTGCTGACTAGCCATAGCTAAATTGTTAAGCTCTGGGTTCAATAAGAGATATACTCTTAAAGGATATTATGATCAGCAATTGAAGAGGATGTGAGGGCCCACAGAGGCTCCCTAGTAAGGCCTTACTCAAGGTCAGAGAATCTGAGCTTGTTTTACCTAGCAGGGCTGCATAGTGGGATGTTTTGGCTAAAGGCGTGGGTACCAGGTGTTTTGAAGGGTCTAGACTTGTTGGTACTTTATACCTCGACCTTGAAAGGGGGAGGTCTTTTGCCTCTCCCCTTGCTAGTGTATAAAAAGTCCATTAGAATAAAATGTGAGGTGGCTGGGTATTGACCCAGGGCCCTCCCGAAGCTATCGTGTGTCCCTGTCTTTCTTGTCATCTCAGCCTGTATTTCTATCTAATTCTTCCTCATTCCTCTCTCCTCCCCGCAAGAACCCTTGGACAGGTCAGAGCTGGTCTCTGACAAGAGGACACCTGATGTTACCCTCTGGCCCCTACACACTTGATGCGTGCACACCCATGCCTATATACACATGAGCACACCCCCCCCCCTCTCTCAACCACTCACTCAACAAAAGAGTTCCGGGATGGAGGCAGAGCACATGGAAGTGTGTTGAGGACAGTTCACCCGGCCTTACTGTAAGTTAATGAGTCATTTGTGAAGTTCTCTTTGTAGTTGGAGTTCAGGGTCTCAACTGTCCAGAACAAAATTATTAGTGATCCCAATAGTATTGTCTGTTCTAGGAACGTCAACTGCCAGTCAAACAAGGCAAGGTGTGCTGTATCCATCAACACTGTGCTGGTTAGGTTGTGTCCACTTGACACAAACCTAGACGTGTCTGGGAAGAAGGAATTTCAACTGAGCGGTTTCCTCCATGAGATTGTCCTGTGAGCATGGCTATGGGGTTATTTTCTTGATTAATGATTGCTGTGGGAGGGCCCAGACCACTGTGGGTGGTTCCACCCCTGGACAGCTGTGGCACCTATAAGAAAGCAGGCTTGACTAAGACATACAAAGCAAGCTGGTAACAGGCTTCTCTTCAGGATTCCTGCCTCTCCTCCTCCTTGACTTCCGCCCCTAGCTTCCCTCAGCTGTAAATTGATGGAGACATGTCAGCCCAACAAGGCCGTTGATCCTCAAGCTACTTTTGGCTATTGTTTTTTAGCACAGCAGCCAAGAACCAAACTAGGACAGCCACCCATCCAGATCAGCTCCTCAGCCAGTCCTAGGGAGGAGAGATTGGGGTTTCGCAGAATGCAATGCGTCCGTTGTCATGTACCAGTGATCCCTGGGAAAGGGTGAGACATGCTGAGACTCCACTGGAGGAGCCTAGCCAATGCAAACAACAGCGCATTTATTAAGCACTTAGTGCATACCAGGTACCATAGCCAGTACTTTCACATGCATCTCCTGGCTTCATCCTTGGCCAATAAGAATGTAAGTGCAGTGACTGTCCTCCATGTCACACACAAAAGAGCTGAGGCTTATAGGGTCTAAACATCTTGTCTGAGGCTTCTCGGATAGCCAGTGTTGGTACCAGGAGTGCTGCCCAGGCCAGTGAGTCTAGAGACAGCTGGACATAAGGGAAAGGGTGTGTGTGTGTGTGTGTGTGTGTGTGTGTGTGTGTGTGTGTGTGTGTGTGTGTGTGTATGTAGCACAGCGCTGAGGACGCTGAAAAGCAAAGAGGTGTGTCTAGCTCACCTTTTTCCTTGAGCTTTGCAGTGTGTGCTTATGACCATCTAGAACATTCCTTGGGGGAGATTCCCCACATGTGCTCTATTTACCATTACTTTCCTCTCCGCAATCAGGGGCATTAGACAAGTTCTCAGTCCATGTGGTAGCCCGGCCATTCCTCTGTGGCCTTCTGATTATCTAGACGCTGATGTGAATGAAAATCATAGCTGGAGTAAAGCAAGATCAAAGCTAGATCCCCGGGGGTCAGGGGAGGAAAGAAAACCCCCACAAGCTTAGTGAACTTAATGAACAGACCCGCCCTGAAGACTTCGGGGCGATTCTCCTTTAGAACTCACGCTCCCACTCTGAGGCTAGACAGAATGAGGCCAACATCTTACCTGGCCTGAAAGCCAGAACAGAATGGGAGCAAAGGAAAATGTTTTTTTTGCCTAGTCACATTTGTTGAGACAGAAGCAAGCAAGCAAACAAACAAAAAATAGAACTTCACCTCCATGAGAATGATAGGCAGGGATTAAAAAAAAATTCCTGTAATGCTTCCTTTGTTTTGGCTTTAAACATGCTGTTGATAGCAGCTGTTACCAGTATACAATGTGTTTATTGTTGAGTAATTATGTTTTGCTTTCATATTGGCAAAGCTATTATTTGCACCCTTAGGAGCAGCGGACATCTTGTGTGCACAAGTGAATTAATGTGACAATGGCTTTCGACTCTGGAAGCGGTGACTTATTAATCTGCGGTGTTGTTAAATAAATATTCAGATGTGTTCATCATGGTGCCAATCACTAATGGGGTTTCTCCAGCTACAAGTTCTACAGCATTGTGTAACCCAAAGGCAGGCATAGGAGAGGAAGGGAGAGAGGGAGGGAGGGAGAGAGAGAGAGAGAGAGAGAGAGAGAGAGAGAGAGAGAGGACGTCTCTCTTAGGATGATTTTGAAACCTGTCCAAAAGCAAAAGAGTGTTTCTGATTTAAAACAGCCAGACACTGGAAAGTCCCCAGAGAGCATGTCAAGGGGAAGATTCCTACACTGCATCCTGTCCCTCGAAGACTAAATCAAAATGACATTCCACTTTCTGGACCCCAGGGTGCATGTGCGCGCATGCACACCCACATATGCGTCCACACCCCTGCGTGCCCAGGGATCTCTCATTTCCCTAGACTTTCCTAAGTGCCGAGTGCTGCCTAAGCTAATAGTACAGCTTAGCTGTTTTATTATTACTCACTATTTCCTGCACACCAGGCACCATACAGTTAGTTAAATCACCCACCAAATTGGCTAAATGGAAAGGCAGACAGAAAACCCGAGTGAGGTGAAGGATGATGAATATTCTACAGGAACAGGAAGGTACAATAATGAAGAAAGAGGGTCCGAGAGACTTGCATTCAAATAAGATAAGTTCAGGAAAGAAGTGGGACTGCTGAGCAGCGAGGGACCAGCTCAGACAGAGAAAAGGCGTAGGGAATGAAAGAATTCCACTTTCTTGGCAGAGGTTTGTTTTTTTTTTTTTTTAAGCAAATATTTTTGTGTCTTCATTACTTCCTTATGTGCAAGGTAAAGTGCGGGGGGAGAGGGGAGAGAAGGGGGCGTTGTGGGAGAGATGAGGAAGGAAGAGGGAGAGAGAGACTTGTTTTTTAATCCCCGAAGAAGTCAAACTGTGGAAGAAGAACATGAAGCATATTAAAGAGGTGGTGGAAGTCTTGCCCGTGAGAATCCAGATGGGCAACGCGAGAACAAATGGAGAAATGGATTGCCTCAGATACTCAGGAAGGCATGTCTGCAACGCCCAGAGAACAGGAAAGTTGAAGGTCTGACAGAGGTGGGAATTGACTTTGGCCGAAGCCTTTACTTAGGAAGAGAGGATGGAGAAGGACGCAGTAAGGGGCAAGAAAGAATATCCCGCAGGGATGTAAGTGATGAATAAGGTCAGAGCTCGGGAAGGGGGCAGGGGGTGGAGCCCAAGAGAGGGTTGTGGGCTTGGATTCAAACACACAGAAGAGCCAGCAGAAAGAAGCATTGGGGGGGCTTGGTCTAGAAGGTTCAAATCCTGTTCATCTCTGATAAATTCTGTGAACATGGAAACCTGGTGATCAAGTCACTCTCCCAGCCACAAGGCCATGCCAGATCCGTAGAAAAGACCTGAATAGTGTCAGTCAGGAACCACAGTGGGAGAGTTAGGCAAAAGTGAAGAGATTCTGGCGCCAATGGGTGGCAGTTCCTCTAGTCAATGTAGACCTTAATTTAGCATCACAGTCAAACCCTGCAGTCTTCTGTATAACAGCATCCTGGTTTATAAGAATTTCCCTGGCTACTCCCCCCCTCCTACACACAGATACAACCACACCACATACTGAACACATACACACTGTACAGACACACAGTACACACTCACAGTGCACACGTACACACCATACACACAGATACCCCCCACACACACACACCAATAACACATACAGGATGCCCGCACATTTTGGATATACCCTGTATCTCTGGTAACCTATGTACAAGACATAGCGGCTAGGTCAGCTAGGGTGTGAGCTCTAGAATCCGACCTCAGGCCTTCACTCACATAGCTGAGTGGACAGGTAACTTTTCCATGCCTCACCTTTGTCCACTGCACGACCAGCATGATGGTGTCTCCTAGGACACCTGGAACTGTATCCAGCATCTAGTAAGAGCATGAGGAGTGGGTGTTGTGTTTGCATCCTCTGTCTCCAGGCTACCCCTTGGACTTGACTTTGTGTTGTGTTACTACTGTCCGCCTCCCCCATTTCACTCCAGCCACAAAACTCTGTTTTCAAACCCTTGTACCATATCTTCTGCCTAGAAACACTCTTCTTCCCAGGTTCTCTGGTGTTCATTCCCCTTACGGAGACAGGGCTCGGCACCATTGCTGTCTTCGGCAGAGCCTCCTGGCTTGTTGGTTGGTTGCTTTGTTTTTAAATCTCCTTCTTTTGTTTTACTTTGTCATTATAGCTTTCTTCTCTCCATAATATAAAATATTTACGCTTATAACCCACAGTTTCCTTTTGAACCATGGAATGTCACTCTTCTAGGGCCAATTGTGCTCTTAATCATGAGCATAATGGCTAGCGCTGACCTAATGGAGAGATGGATGGATGGATGGATGGATGGATGGATGGATGGATGGATGGATGAATGAAGGAAGTACTTCCCTAAGGCACATACTTCACAGTCAAGGAGACTGTCACAGAGACATCAGTATGTGATGAAGAAGTTGCAGAGACAGAGTGGTCCACATCAATAGGACCTTTGCTACCTTCTGAGTTTCCAGCTGAGCTGGAAGGACAATCAGAACGTAGACACTTATGAATGGAAAAGTACAAAATCTGAAAAGAACAGTTAATATAAGGTCCTGGGAGCCTTAAGAGCATTTAACAGGAAGGTCAAGGAAGGTCAAGGCATGAAGCAACTCCAAAATTTAGTCAAATAAGAATGGAGCGGAAGAACAGTGGAGTTGGGGTGAGTGGCATGCACCAAGCATGGAAGTGGAGTCAGTCCAGAGTGTTCCAGAAGCAGAGTTGAAGGAGTCTAGGAATCCTATGGGGTTCTCATCTAAGGACTGTGGAATTGTTTTGTTTTATAGCTTGGCATGTCTGTTAGCACAACTGATGTAGATAGGAATAGCAGACATCTTGCACAAACTCTTTCAGCTTGTTATGTGTTGTTCTGAAGCACTGTTAGCATTGGTGGAAAGGGAGGAACTGAAAGGCCCATGGGTTAATCAGGATCAGTGATGTCATGGGCATGCTGTGTGGGGCCGTCATCCATCTCCCTTCATTGCCCCTATTCCTAATGGTCATAGGCCAATTGGAGATCACAGATGGAGTCAGCTATGGATACGCCTTCATTTGCACCTGTGTGATCGGACAAGTTGACTGCCACCTCTGACCCTCCATTTCCCCCCCCACACAGCATGGGGACATGGTTTTAAGACGGACTTCATAAAAATAAGACTAAATGAGACAGCACATGGAGTCATATTTTTTACTTGGCACCTAGAAAAAAATCAGAAACTGTCTTCTTTCTCCTTTCTCTAAGCTAGCCTTCTTCTACTTGGCAGGATCTGTCCTGAGAAGGAGGATTCAATGCTAGCATTTCCCGTTATGTACCCTCTGAAATCCCACTTTTACCTAGAGTCTACAGCAGTAGGTACCATGGTAAAATAGGTCCATGGAGAAATTTTTCCCCAAAGATTCCTTCTCAATGTATGTCTCAGGATTTCTTTTTCCTCACAAGGCTAAGGATATGTATGTGTTTGACACTGGAGCTTCCTGGCAAAGTCACTTTTTGATGTTACAAGGGTCTTGATACAGGGCAACTCACCCGCAGGGACTCAAATCCCCTGAATGCAGGATAGGGGGTACACAGCATGAAGGGGGCTGGATCCCGGGGGAGCCAGGGATAGGTAACAAACAGCATACAGCTTGTGGTGTTGGCCACAAGATTCTGAGATAATATGACCTAATTGTGGGAAGCATCTAGATGCTGGATCTTTACTGCTCTGCTTCATAAAATTGTCCTTTCACACATGCCTCTGGGGCTGGGTTCTTATAGAAGAGGGCTTCCTACCCACATATGCATGTCAAAACCCAGTATCTCCAGAGATTTTATATGTATAGACTACTTTCTCTTATGGGAATTTAAAAGTGATTATGTTTTGAAGTATGCAGCCTCATTGGAAAAAAACTATTAATGATAAATAATAATCCTAATAAGACAGAGGTGCCAACATGCATGGGTTGGCAGAAATGTTTAGCCTAAAAGATGTTCCATCCCAGAAAGATTTGGAACACTGCTTTAGAAAAGTTGGTATTTATTCCTCACCAATGAACACACTGAGCCAGGGAATAGATGGTGTACTATTCCTAAAGTCAGCGTGGATAGAGGCTGTGACACAGTGGTGTCTGGATTCATTTATATGCGATGGAGTCATCCTGGACTCTTCCCTGCGTCTTCTAACTCTCCTGAGTGAAGATGCTTTCCACATCCCACTCCACCTGTTCATGCTCACCCAGGCATGGACTAGATTTGAGGACCAGGTTGTCTCATCTGGTAAGTCCATGCCTATGTTCTGGCTGGTGGCATCCCATCCCAGTTTAAGGTACAAAAAGAAAAGAGTATTGGGAATTAGCTGAGACATTTATTATCCCATGTGGCCTTTGGCATTGGTTATTATGACTAATTATTGAGACCCGCTGCTGTAAATGATAATCACCCAAAGAGCAAGGTGGACTGTCTTCATTATGATATGGTTTACGGTACAGGGCCAGCCGGCAGATCTTTGAAATCAGTTCCTTGGTGCTAAGCACCCCCTTCAACTGCTATGGTCACTTACTATTATTGAGCGCTGTTTTTCTTTGTTTGTTTTGGTTCCAATACCAAGTTCTGTACAATACATTCAAAGCCATCTTGCCTTCCTTACGGAGATGATATAAAAAGACATGATGTAAAACACGTTGAGAACATATAAAGCAATTCGGCCAGGTTCAGACTGTGTTTCCCGTGTTCATGCCAAAGGGGTCATTTCTATTTCTCTCTGCGTGTGTAACATCAGAGCTACGACGGGAATTGTCAGAAACCAACCAGAAGAACTTTCCTGAAGTCCGTCAAGGGCACCCAGTTATGGTTCTGTCGAGTTTAAACCTTGGGAAGTTACAGGAAGAAATTGGAAAGCGCCCTGGGTAATGGAGAGCCAAATTGGGCCTTAGAGTGCGTAGCTGGGTGACTTATTTTTTAATGTTTCCAACATGAAAGAACACAATTGATTTTTTTCCTCCTTAATCCCTCCAACTCCCTGGCTTTTATTGTTTCTAAAATAAGATAAACCAAGCAGGTGTTATTTCAGCTCTGTAAACACTCTTTATTTTTCTGGCCGATCGGAATAGAAATGGAGATGGAGACCAGGCTTAGGAGAGGGAAAGCCGGGCAATCAAGGAAATCATTGATCTTAACTTAGCCGGTTCGTTGTACCTCTGCGAATGCTCACAGTGGTCCCACGCCCCCTCCCCCATAACTCACCCTCGGGGCTTTGTCAATACCTCATGAAAGTGCAGAGCCTGCGGCCCAGAAACCTTCAAGTGCTCTGCTTCCTCTCTGGGATCAAATCACACTTGTTATTTTTTAAGATTAGTGGCATCTCTGAAACGACTTCACTTTCTCAATCCAGGCAAATAATTGTCAAATGACTTTATTTTAATGCCTCAGTGCTGGGAACGTTGGAGGGGTTTCTGTTTTATTGTACATGCTGACATTCTCGACCTGTTTTCTTTCCCCTCTGTGGGTGTCTGCCGTGGGCATAACCATGTTAGTGAGCATCAAAGGCCCTTTCTGAGTTAGCAGACAATCAGCAGGGTGTGGACAGGAGAAATGGTCTTCCCAGCCCCACCCTCTTTTATCTATATAGTTTTACATGCAGGCGTTTATAGAGAAGAATAATTGGTTTGGTTCTGGAGGTCCCTGGTCTCTGCTACACTGTGGACACTGGATCACTAGGACTCTTCCTGGACATGCTATTGCTGCCCTGTGTCCACAGGAATGACCACCCCACCCTACCCTCTGCCATGCTCCAGCAGATCACAGATTGGGGGAGCAGATGTTGGGGTGGGCCAATACATAACCCTGGTTCTGGGCCTGGGTAGTTACAGGGTTGGTTAGCTCTCTCTCCCTTGTCTTCACCACTAGGGTGAGCTCTCCAGCATTGCCCTGGCTAATTCACCCCTTGCGGAGATGAGCAAGGGGCGGGGCCAGTTTTCCCACTTTGATATCCTCAGGGTTGGTTCTTCCACATCTACATCTTCAGGGCCAGCTCTACTATGTTGCCCAGGCAAGGTGTAGGGGCCATTGTCCTGAGTGCTGCAGTTGATGAGGGGCAGGGATAGCTCTCCCACCTGCCCCAGGCACTGATGGGCGGGGTGGTGGTGGTAGAGTGGGGGTGGGCAGGCATCCCCTGCCCATGCTGTCACATGACGTGACAGGTGAGTAATCGGGACAACTCTCCCATGCTCACAATGTCCGGCTTGGCTCACCCACACCTCCACCAACATGGTCAGCTCTACTGTGCTGCCCAGGTGAGGTGCTGGGTCTATTCTCCCAAGTGTTGCAGCTGGTGGGGGCAGGGACACTTCTCCCCTCTGCCTCAGGTGTTGATGGGCAGGGGATGGAGGGGGCCCATCTCTCCCCTGCCCATGCCACCACTAGACAGATGAGTAGGAGAAATGGTCTTAGCAAAGGAGACAGTTGGTTTGGGGCTGAAGAAGAAGAGAAGTGAGACACACAGCCCTATTCCATTTGGCCTCAAGGGTTTGTGGCAGGGGTAGGTGTGTGACCCAGAGAGTAACTAACCTTCTGGCTCCTCTTTCAGGCTCTGGCAGACACTCAGCTAGCTGCTGCTGGGAGGCAGTCACCTACCCAGCAAAGGTCCTGTCCCTTCTGCTGGTTCTGGGTCTTGAGGGTTTCAGCCTTGGGTGTGTCTCACATCTCTCCGGGAAGTTAGCTCTACAAGTCTTTCTCCTGCCTTCAGGGATGTTCCTTGGTATTGGTGTGATCGCGAAGGCAGAAGCTATTGAGCACAGAGAATAAAGATGCTCAGTGACACCCCCGGTTAAACAGCGGTTACTTTTAGGGCCAAAGGAAACTCCATTTCTCTGCATTCCAAGAGGCAGAAGGGACCAATGGCTGTCTGTGGTGCCTATGAGCATACCAAAGCCCATGCTGGCATCCAGGCTCCCTCAGTATCACAAGCACTGTTACACATTTCAAAGTCCAAACTCCATGCTGGCATCTTTGCTCTTCTCATCTCCTCCCCTACCCTAAACTCCTTCCTGCTCAAGGCTTCCCCCTTACTCCCCCCCAGCTTCCTATTCTCCTTATAACCCTGCTATTTTGGCTATGTTCTTTCTCTTGGTCTTCCTCTTGGTCTCTCTCTTCCACCCTTACTGCTGGCCATGTTCAGTCTACTTTCTCTCCCTGCTCTGGACTCTCCCAGATGCCTTTGGCAGTCCTCTTTCTCATAGCTACAGTAAAAACCTTCTCCTTAATCATACCAGGGAATGGTCATGTCATCAGTGTATACTGTTGCTTTATGATGTTACCTTAGCTTTCAGAGCCCCAGTTTCTTTAGCCCTAAAGTGGAAATAACTATCCACACCACTCCGGTCTAAAAAAAATGTTAATGACTATCCATCATAGTTATTAAAACAACAACAACAACTGCTGATGAACATTATTAATCTAGGGTTGATGTACATTTTGACCACCAAAGATTAGCCCTGATGGTTGAACAATAGAACTTCATACTTGAGCAGCATAGTGTCCCAAATGAAACAGGAAGACATAGGGCACCATCTCTGCCCCTACCTTGCCCAAAATGTAGTCACAGCCTTGGAATTGACCATAAACAGTTGGTAAGGCAAAACTCTGTATAGGTAGGAGCCTGAGAATTCTAAGCTGTCACAGGGACCAGCTGCCTGGTGTAATCAAGTGACTCAGATGGGCAGAAGGTCAAAGGGACAGAATGTACAGTCCTTATTAGGAATAAAGGAGCATCCGAGATACATACACCTAGCAATCATGCCCCTCAATGCCCTAACTACTGCTGAGACCATGGGTAGCATGAACCCAGATGAAAGTACTCCTGGGCCTCTGTGTCAAAGCCACCCACCTTCGGCATCGCATTTTGTGGATGCAGCCATAGGCTGGCTGCTGGTTCTTTCCTGAAAAGCCCCTGGAGGCTGTTACTTCCTTCCACTGGCTAAGTACTGATTGAGCTCACCTGGTTGGGGCGTTTTATGGACCATGGAAGAAGCCAGGACCTTCTTTTCTTTGGGACTGAGAAGGTGGGCAAAATCCTACCAAGTGCGCTGGTTAGTGTTTGTTTACTCAACACAAACTAGTCCCCTGGAAAAGAAACCTCAACGGAGGAATTGCTTCCATCAGATTGACCTGTGGGGTCTCTGTGGGGCATTTTCTCAATAGCTAATTGATGGAGGGCCCAGCCCACTGGGGGCAGTACTATCCCCAGGCTGTGTAAGAAAAGATAGCTGAGCAAGCCAATAAGCAGCATTCTTCCATGGTCTCTGCTTCAGTTCCTGCCTCCAGGTTCCTGTCTTGACTTTACCTGGGGATGGACTATAACCTGTGAGCCAAATGAACCCTTTCCTCCCCAAATTACTTTTAACCAGTGTTTAGCCACAGCCACAGAAAGCAGACTGTAACTCAGAGCTTCCCAACCAGCTCAGCTCTCCAGGGAAGTCTTCTATTGGATTAGAGTCTGAAGATGCCTTCAAGAAGGCACAGCCTGGTGCCTCCCTCCCCCACAGTCTGTTCTGTTAGCAATCTCAGGAGACTTCCAGGATCCTGGGGCTATATTTATTTAACTCTATTATTTATTCTCCATCAAGAGGTCATTTTCATTGGTGTATTTGTTCTCTTGGAGGGGATGCTTAGCACAAGAGGCTGATTTAAAAGAGATGCCAGCCCTGGACCCCTAAGGCACATGATAATGAAGATGGGCTGAATAGTTCCTCTGGCAATTCAGAGTGATTACCTATCCTCAGGAGCCTGTTGTCAAAGTGTGTCCTTCTCAAGAGCAAGGTCAGCATCATTTGGAAACTTAGTATCAATAATGAAACCTTGATCCCACCCCAACCATTGAATCTAACTGCACCCGCTGGAGCTCATCCTATCCACCAAATTCCATCTCTCCCGCTGGATCCTACGCCAATCACTGGATCCCATCCCTCCTGCTGAATCAAACATCCTGGGCATAGTGCTACCACTTTGTGCTTTAACATTTTGATGTGTCTTAAAGTCTGAATCAGGGTCCTGGGTAGTCTGGAAGAATAGATGCCAGATGAGTTATTTCTGCCATATAGTGTTACGGGAAGCCCACCAGAAATGACCACTCAGGCATAGTTTATGGTCAGTTGAAAGTCTTTATTCCAGCTGGCTGGGACCACACATAGATATTTGGCTAGATAGTTTAGGACCTAGGTGTGGCCCCAAGTCTCCAGAGCATGGGGGTTTTAGAGGTAAAAACCACGTGCTGGCATCTTGGTCAGCAGCTGAAGGGGGCTTCACACCAACAAGCAGTTTAACAGACGCTAACACAAGTTAGCTGGGACATCCTGACCTTGGGGTCCTAGAACAGAGTTGGGTAATTTTCATGGGATTCTCTATCAAGGAGATCAAATTCTAGTTAAACCTGAAATGGCCTCAGCAGGAATACAAGATGGAGGAGCCTCTGCCCTGTCTTGCCCCAGCACATTCCCCACTGGTTCTGTGGGCGTGGGTCAAATCGTTGGCTCATTCTGTTTTATGGGCCATAGTTGGTCCTAGGGACCAGTAGCTCAACTGAGTTTATTCTCTGTTTGATGTAGTTGAGGATGCAGGGTCCCGTCATTAGGCCAACCAGGGTAAGAATCAATGGTCTGGCTAATGCTGACAGGTGGTCAGCCATAGGGACGTGGTGAACAGAGACTGATATCAATTTCCCTGATCAGAGCTGTCTTTTCTTTTTTCCTTCTTTTTGGTTTTCTCTCTCTCCCTTTCCCATTCCTCCTTTCTCTTCTCTCTTTCTCTCCCCAGCTTCTTTTACTCATCCCTCACTACTTCCTTCCTTTTCTTCTTCAAAGCAGTTGTCCATGCATGCACTCCAGGGCACTGGCAGCCAGATCCTACAAGTTCCCCTCCTACCGTAGAGCAGCAGGATGCGGGACCCCCAGGTAGCCCTCTGAAAGCCAGACTTGGCCTGGGCACTGGCCAGCTACCTCTAAGCAGCCTTATTTCCTGTCCATAGGAAGTAAGAGGGCTCTGTGGGATGGTGCAGAGCCTTGTACAGTCACCCAGAAGCGCCCTGCCTCTTGCAACTCTTTTATTGGCAAAACTAGACAGAGCCATACTGAAAAAAAAAACAAAAAAGAATGTGAAATACATGCAGGTTTTGCTCCTTCAGCTCAGGTCATAAAGCCTGGGATCGTCCCCAACAATCAAGGCTGAGATGCCTATGGCAGTTGTACCAGTCTTTTTCTGCCCCTTCTAGGAGGATCAGGGTCGGAAGTGGGACCCTTCTGGTGGACCTTGTTAACACCGAGTCAAGACCAACATGAGCTCTCCCGTCTTCTCCATTACAGGCATATACCTGGAGGATAGATAACAAATACAGTGTATGTTATCATGTACACAGAGTGGAGGTGTGAGTTTCCAGTGAATCGGAGGAGACACATTTAGTCAAACTGTTAGTACAAGCAAGCCAGGTAATATGAGGACATGATACAGGCTCTTCATCCTTAGCAGAGCATGCATAAATTTGTAATCCCTGAAGGCCTTTTCTAACCAGTCTCTTCCACAACTTGATTTACTGACCTCTTCCTCCCCCTATTCCCACTCTGCCCATCCCCTAGACCCATATTGTCCCACTCCTGAAAGGAACACAAGAGAGCAAAGACCCACCCAAAAGATACCGAGTTTCCCATTCCTGAATTCCCATGTTCAGGTTTGGGGTTGATATGAATTGTGTATCCTGGGTTGGTAAACTTGGGTCAGTCTTATCTTTAAGGGGTCTGAGGTCCAAGTGACAGTCCATCTGTCATTGTCCTCTGAGGTTAAATGGTCCAAGATTGTGTCTGTTCATCAAGCTTCCCGGGAGGTCCTTATACTGAAAGCATTTGGAGATAGACTTCATTATTCCAGCTCCTTCATCTCACCCAGATGCTTGTTACGAAGGCAGACTATCACGCCCAGACTTGATAAGAACCTGCATTTCCAGCAGAGTCCCCAGGTGATTCATACACACATTCTCATTGGAGAAGCATGGTTTTGGACCATATGCATAAAGCATCTGCTGCGTGGGAGCAGTTGATTCATAGTTTAGACAACACAGTCATAAGTGGGAAGTGTCACTTCAGGATAGAACAAGGGGGGCCCTTCCAAAAGTATCGGTGTCTCTAGGATCCTGACTCAGACACCCAGCAGCTCTCATGGGACGTAATTAGCAGTTTAATGGATGCCACTGCAAAACATTAGAGAGCTTGGTCCCCGTGAGAGTGTTAATTAAAGGGTACCATGTGGATCTTTCGTTGTGGGTCTTATGGACCCTTTAAAAAGGACAGAAAAATGGCTCAGTTAGTAAAATGTTTGCTGTACAAGCGTGGAAACTTGCCTTTGGATCCTTATTAGCCACGGAAGAAGCTGTGTTTGGTGATGCACACCTGTGATTCCAGTCCTTGGCAGTGGAAGTAGTTAGATCCTTGGAGCTTGCTGGCCAGTCTGGCAGAGTCATTGAGCTCCAAGTTCAGTGGGAGACTTTATCTCAAAAAATAAGGTAGAGTACTATTGAGGAAGACTCTTGAGATTGACCTGTAGGCTGTCACATGTACATGAACACGTGCATATGACACCCATACACAGAAACACACACACTCTCTCTCTCTCTCTCTCTCTCACTCTCTCACTCACACTTGCACATGGAGGGATGTCCTTGAAAATGCTCATCTGTATTGCCTTTTATTTTCCCAAAGGAGACAGGCAGTCTAATTAGTGTATAGATCTCACCTAGCCCAGGAAGCATACATTTAGGCCTCTCATTATTCATTCCCATGTTGTTAGTTCAATGTGGCTTTCCAGAGGGTCTGTTGAGAGTCCTTTGCACCTTAGCCTGAGTGGATGGTAGTTTACCTCTTCTTTGGGTCTTGACACTTTAGCATGAAAAGTTTACCATTACATCCCATGACAGGCTCTAGTCTTCCATCAAAGGGACACCAGGCAAAAATAGATGAAAAGACACAGTGATGGGCCTGAGGTTTAAGTCAGGAACCTGCAGAACCCCTGAGCTCAGGCCCAGTGTATCTGGACCTAACATCTGAATACTCCGGTTGGCTTCTGTTTTATATTCTGAGAAGAAATCAACTGAGTGGAGGGGCCTCTGGGGTGCTTCCCATTGCTGGAAATTCTTTACATTATTTACTGAGTGTTGTGCTAGGCTCCATGGAGGGGTAAGACATGTAAAGTGATACCTCTTCAGGTCTCCCAGGCTGAGGGAGGGGAGGGAGGCAGGGACTTCAGCTCTCCCCCTAGTTCCTTAAGGTAGTCTTCTCTCTTCAAGTGTATATCACCCTGATGTACCCGATAGTATCAGTAAGTAATATACTGGACACTCTCATTTTTATTGGCATGCAGAAACTCCTTTATTCAAGCATGCATTTTTGGTTTGCCTTTTGAGACAACGTCTCTTGAGGACCAGGATGGGTCCCCATCTCACTATGTAGTCTAGATTGGCTTTGAACTGCTGATCCTCCTGCCTCCAGCTCCCTCATTCTGGGATCACACTAACACATGCAGTTGCATGCGTTCACACTTTAGTTCCTTTATTCAACAAGTGATTGTAATGTCAAATACCTACAGATAACTGTTCATTTGATTTTTTTTTTTGTTTTGGTTCAAGTACGGTTGTGATCTTTCTTAAGAGCACCTGTTCCAAAGATGAGCTTTTTAAAAATTCCAGCTAGTTGGAACATGGTGTGAATAGAGCACTGATTACAGGGAGGGAATGAACTCTTTTCCTTCCAGTTCCCCAAAGGACAGTTTGAAGGAGGTCAAATTTATTCTAAATAAGGAAGACTCTTCTAGCAGCCGTCACTGGGCACTCATGGACTAGGGTTACCTCCCCCTCCACAATATGTGAGAGTAGCTAGCATAGGAGAGATCAACAGAGTTTTGTCGAAAGGCTTGGAGAAGCGCTGTGGACTTGGTACCGTTCCCAGCTTTCTTCCAGCCTTGAAAACCTGAAAGCAGTCTAAGGACCACATGAGATTCACCACAGCACCTGTGGTTTCTCCTGGTGTAAGGTCCACTTAGTTTATTTCATCCGGCTTCTGCAGAGACGTCAGGGAGAGAGAGGTTTGCGCATGCGAGTTAGAGTCTCATTTTCTTTCCAGGTAAGAAGAACCTTGGAATATAATTCGAACACAAGAGACTAATAAAAAAACATGAAAGCCCCAGAGTATACTAACTATCTCAAAGCTAGCAATCAGAAACTTACAAGAACGTTCCCTCCGAAGCTGGTTATAAGACCTACAGTGTGGAGAAGACAAACTCCACATCTGGCTTCTCACTAACCTCTCCCCAGGTTACAAGCACATATCCCAACAGGTAGCAATGGGCGGTGCTGAGGGAGACAGGGGAGCCAAGTGCCACATTCAGTTTATCCCTAGACAGGAAGCTGAGAGCCCAGAAAAAAAAATCAGATCGAGTAATTTTCCTCTTTGAAGAGGTCAAGCAAAGTTGGATCTTCATGGACCACTCCTCTTCATATCCTGATGATTTAAGATCAGGGGGCTCATAAATGCTGCACCTATAATTGGGGTACCTGTCACCTGCATGCAGAGACCTGGTCTAAATATTAATTTTCTGCCAGGAACTTGTTGTCGATGATTCGAGTATGCAATCCTCATTTTCAGTAAAAATTCTTTAAAATCGATCTCCATCTGTGTTTTCAAAACTAAAGCTCCGAAGAAGTTGGAAGTGTTGTTTATTAGCGGAGAGAGTGGGCCGTGGAGTCAAACAGACCTCAGCAAGAGTCTTAACTTTGCATGCGACTCTAGTTCCATTCTGTTGCTGTGACAAGTACCGTGACCAAAAACAACCCAGCGAAGGAAAGGATTTATTTCATCTTCCGTGGTCCAGTCCATCACCGAGGAAAGCAAGGGCAGACACTTGATGCAGAAACCACAGAGGAATGTTGCTTTGCTGGCTTTCTTGGTGGCCATGCATGGCTAATTTTCTTACTCAGCCCAGGACAACCTGCCTAGGGAATGGTGCCAGCCCATAGTGGGCTGGGCCCTCCTCCATCAATGAATAATCAAACCACTCTCTCACAGACATGCCCATAGGCCGTTCTGATCTGGGTAATCCTTCAGTGGAGATTTCCTTCTCGGGTGACCACAGGCTGTGTCCAGCTGACCGAGCTAACTCAGGCACATGCTCTTTGACATGCTCTTAGGTTAGTCAGAGTAATGTGTCTTATCAGAATTTCAGTTTCCTCATCTGTAATGGACCAAGCTCACAGTCAGTACTTCATGATGCTCAGTGGGATTCTTCCATATGGGATCTGTGTCTTAGTTTGGGTTTTTATTGTTGTGACGAGACCCCATGACCACAGCAACGCTTACAAAGAAAACATTTAATTGAGGGTGGCGTATTTAGGGTTTCAGAGGTTCAGTCAATTATCATCATGGCAGGGAGCATGGCAGCATGCAGGTAGAGGTAGTACTACTGGAGCTGAGAATGCGACATCTTGCAGACAACAAAGAATCAACTGATTGTCACAGAGTGAAGCTTGAGAAAAAGACTTCAACCCCAAGGCCATATAGGAGACGGATGTGGACATAGGAAAAATATTTCAGAAGTTTAGATCGCTAAGTCTAATTTTTGCATACAATAGTATAGAAATCCAGTGTTCTCTGAAAGCCACCTTTATGAATTTTTGATTAAAGATTTGGCAGACACGCTTTTGATTGGAGGGAGAGATTTTTTTTCATGCCTCAAGCCCTCCATGTGAAGTATGAAATAGGCTTGGTTGGAGTCTCATGAGCCTGCCCTGATCTGTGTCTGGCAATTTTCATGGAGTCACCATTAGAACCTGTGCCCTTCAGAGGCCTGAAATCCTGGGGGTCCATTTAAAACCTGCAGTTTTCCCCATGTTTAAACAAAGGCTGCCATGCCGCAGGCTAGCTGAGCTTTATGCCCCCATCTGTTGGGTGGTTTCTGGCATAGTCTCTAAAGGGTTATGTGTGTTTTATCATTTAGGTTTCTTCTGAAGAGGGATTTAAAATCAATTTAGAGGTCATGTTCAGGGACTTTGTCAAAGCTGCAGGTTCCAAGTCAAACAGGAATTGGTCCTCAGGGGCTCGCTAATGACAAGTGGAAAGAGAAGCAGTCTGTCCCGCAAACCCATGACCTCATCCCCCTCTCCCTTCGCCGAGGTGCTGGCGTTTCTTTGAAGTCTATTGCCCCCTTCGTTTGTTCTTTAATTTGATATCACCAGGGCGAGCCTCACTCTGTCTTGTGTGCATGATAGGCTGTCCTGAGGTGGACTTTTCTGATGAACAAAAACCAACCCCAGAGAGATTATTCTGAAAAACCTCATTTCCAAGTTCAACGTCACACACGTGAGACAGGATGGACATTCTTCTCATTAAAGGAAACTTCTAGACAAGCTATGGACTTTAGAGATCTTAGCTAGCTTATGGAGTATCACTATGGAAAAATAGATTGTTTATTTCTCCACCCCCGTCCTACCCATGGATAGGCAAATTATGAAAGCCTGTGTCAGAAAAAGTTAATGCCAAGAGCCCAGCAAGAACACAGTCTTTTTTTTTCTTGGTCTGTTTAAGGCGCTGAGATTGGATTAGATCTCTAGGATATTGGGTTTTCTCTCTTTGAACTGCCTGGAGCTCGGGCATTATTGTGATATTTGGCTGAGATGGTGCCAAAGTGCAAGGGACATTTCTGGTGATGAGTCATTAGCTGAAGTACAGCCCGCACAACCGGGACCCTTTTCATCCATGGTTTTCAGCTGTTCCCTTGGCGAGCTCTGCAGTGGTGTGTGTGTGTGTGTGGGGGGGGGGGTCTTGCTAAAGGTTGATCTGTCTTTGAACAAAGGAAAAGGACGGACTAAGCTCTCTGGGGGAGGGAATCTTAGTTAAGACTGCCAAACAGAGCGTCCCTGATGACCCCCTGAAATGGAAGAATGGTGAGGTTTGACATGCCTGAGGCCTCCTTCTTGGAAGACCCTGCTCCCAAGCTGTGGTTGCTGACTTTGCTGGCTAGAGTACCAGACTCATAGATCAGTATCTAGTATTGAGTCCTTAGGTAACCAGGTAGAGGACCTAACATGAAACTAGGTTATGGGTAACATCAAAAAGGGTTTTGATGATCAGGTAGTCTATCCCTTTCTGTGATACATACGGAGATTTGAGCCAGCAGCCACGAAGAGATTTGCTCACACAGCCTGTCACAGAGCTGGAGCTGTTTGCCTCTTCTCCTAATTCTTTCTAGTTCAGGGCTCAGCCTAGATCAAACAGCCTGGAAACTCAGGCTCCTGATCACAGTGGTGACCAGAGGAGAGTGTGATGATAGATTGTCACTACTGGCTTCCATCTTTCACAGGAAAAGCAAATAGAATGTTTGCCCTCTGGATATCTGTCGGCAGTACCACCTTCAAATTAAAGATGGCACCTGGCATAATGAGCCTGGGCTCTGCATTCTCTCTTCAGCCATGGGCAAAGCAAACCACCCTCCTTAGTTCATCCATAGTCATTCAGGCCCTGCCTGAGGTGAGGTGCAGTAAAACCGAAGACCCTATTATACACTGGACATTGTCTCTGAGTCCCAGGGGAGAGGCTTGTTGCTGTGGCTGGTGTGAGCAGCTAATGTGCTCATTGATATGGGAGGCAGACTTCGGGTCATATTGCTGAGAAGATTCCATGACAGAACCCTTCTCTGCCCTGGTACTTGGTGTGAGTAATTCTCCCTCTCCACTGGCCCCGACTCTCCCTCCTACTCCAAACCTCATCTCTAGACTCCTGCTGTAGCTCTATACCTACAGCTTGACTCCTATGTCAGGGACTATCAGGATGACACCTTCCACTTGTCCAGAGATGAAGAGACCTGTCTTGGTAGAACTACCATGAGTGATTCTCCATGCCTAAGAGAGGGCTGAGTGGCTCACTGTGAGCTTCCTGTTGCCAGCTGCATGTCATAAGACTTGAGGTTAGCTATAACAAACAGCTCCACTTAAAAACAGAGTGGATCTGACCTTTTGGAGACATGTTGGTGAACACTGATTAGTTTCAGTAGACAGTTTATAGAAATTTAAAATTTTTAATTATTAAGCAGTAGACTTGATTTTTTTTTTTAAAGCGGATTTGGTCCAGAGCAAAATTAAGTGGTAGGTTTGAGGGTTTCCCATATATCCCTTTCCCTCAGACAAGCACAGTCTCTCCTGATGCCACAACTCTCACGAGAGTGGTGCATTTGTTACAATTGATGACCTATACGGACACATCACTGTCACCCAAGGTCCATGGTTTTTATGCTCCCTCACCTTCGGCATACATTCTGTAGACAGGGAAATTTATGATGACGTGTACAGACTATTATAATAGCAAACAGATTATTTCTTTGCTAAAACTTCCCTATGCTCCCGATCCATCCATCCTTACTCCAGACCTGGGCATCCAGAGATCTTTGAGGCATCTTTATAGTATTTCCTGTTCTAGAGTCAGATGGTGGGAATCATGCAGACTGTGGTCTTTTCAGCATTGTGTGTCCCACTTAGCATCACGCACTGAAATTTTCTCCATTTCTTTTCAGGGCTTGATGCTGCATTTTAATGCTGAATAAGACTCCATGCACAAACTGCACCCTGATTATTGGAATTTTTAATAAGCAAATAGACTTCTGTTAATAGAACTTGTCTGTTTTACTTACCACTTAATATTGGCACCACTCATTACCATGTAGATCTAATATTTCCTCTCATTTTTAATTTGCTCACCTCAGTAGCCCCATGAAGCAGGTAAGAATGTCATGACTAAAAGATGAGAGAAGAACATGAAAAAGACGGTGTCTTTCTGTCTATTTGCCTCTGTGTCTCTAACCATATGTCCCCTTGTGGGTCTGGTTATGCTTTTGTCTGTCCGGCTGACTCATTCTCTCTTCCTCTTTCAGGCCTCCCATCTTCTATCTCTTTCTTTTGTTTTTTTTTTCTTTTTATCATTGAATGCATATTTGCTCCCTGGACTAGTTGAAAAGAATTACCTTTTGTTAATTCATGAAGCCAGTGTCTGTCCTTTGTGCTAGCCTGGCGGTGTATGCGTGAGCAAACTGGCCGTGCATAGTTGGAGACAGAAAACTTCTCAATGTCAAAACCAGAGACCCGAAGTGAGAGGCCAGCCTCTGACCTCCCATCAAAATGCAATAGTGCTTTGAAGTTCTCCTGAAATAGAGAATGAATATGTATGGCGTAGGCATTCAATAAATGTTTGTTGAATTGAATGCAGTAAAAATGATAAAAGTGACATTACCGAATACATTTTTTAAAACTTCATTACATGTGCTGGAAGGTGTTTTTGACATTTTGTCTACATCTTTAGCTGCAGCCCCAGTGCCTGGCGCCTCTGATAGAGTTCCTTATGCTACCATGGTAGGAATCACCAGCTGCAGCGGTAGAACCCGGGCTTGCCTTCGGTCATTTGATTCTAATGAGGGAGGTGAGCTCCCTTTAGAAGAGCCATTGGAGTGTGCCTATTAGTCACCATACACATCTCGGGAAATTTTGTAACAATCATAGAAGGCGAAATCTTCTTCCTCATTATATTTTGTAACAAATGAGAAAAGTGAGGCTCAAATATATAATCTACCCTGATTTTATACCTAGTAAAATGTAGGATGGAAATTTAAATCCAAGTTTATCAAAACTTATAATCCATGTAGGCATGATGTTCTCCTCTTCTCTCCACACATGGGAAATCATATGTCACAAGAACTGGTAATTTTCCGTGTGTGTGTGTGTGTGTGTGTGTGTGTGTGTGTGTGTGTGTGTGTGTGTGTTCCTGTGTGCACAAGTGCACACTCACATGTGTGCATGTGTATGTAGAGGCCAGATGACAACTGTGGGTGCCACTCACTTTTTTCGAGTAAGTGTGAGATGAGGTCTCTCATTGGTCTAGAGCTTCTGGGGTAGCCCAGGCTGCCTGACCAGTGAGCACTTGGGGCCTGCTTGTCTCTCTCCCCTCAGCACTGGGGTTACCAATGCAGTTACTGCTCCCATCTCTTCTGCATCATTTTTGGTGATTGAACACAGGTCCTCCTGCTTGTAAGGCAAATATTTCTACCAACTGAGCCGTATCCCCAGACCTGTTTGTTTTTTAAATTTGGTTAGCAGTACTAAATATCCTTGAATATTTTACCTTAGGGTCCATTTTGGATCTTAAAACATTAGCCATGTTTTCAACATCTTGAGCAGCCCTGAGAATAAGTGACAGTTTAGGGATCAGCTCCAAACAAGATATTTACACCAGCGCCCCCGGGGGTTAGGGAACATTGCGGAATTGGGGGGGTATGTAAAAGTAAGCCGATTGGATGAAGTGTTGTAAAATGCCATCCTGCAGACTCGGCATAACCATTGCCATCAATCAGTAACTCATAGCAGCTGCAGTCACCTCTCCTGGGCCTTCACAAGACTGGCCTTGTCAACAGACATAGACCAAGAAGGGACTTGCAGAGCCCTATACCTTCCTGCTGAGCTATTGATAGAGTTTTGTAGAGGAGCATCATTGTCTTTGGTTACATGCCCACTGCTGAGCTCAGTGGGATAGCCCCAAACCTATGCTCACACAGAGAGTCCTGGTTAAATGCAGTGCATCAGAAAATAAAATGGACAGACGTGAAATGTGAGGAAGAGATGTGTAGGAATGAGGAGATGGGGTGGACAAGGATCGTAGGGGGATGAGGAAGAGCTTGGGGTTAGAGCAGTCCGTATAGGTTACATGCATGTGTGAAATTATCAACAAACAAATTTAATACATACACAGCCCAACACATTAAGCATGAAGTTTTAAACTGTCAGAAGAGAGCAATGGCTCATGGTGCCTCAACCATGTTTTGGTTTCAAGTTGAAGTCACTCAAATAGATTGGACCGCTACAGAAGGTGTGTGTGTCAACCTTCTATACTCCCTGTTTGCAGTTTCAACTCTTCATTTGACAATGTTTCCCCACATCAGAAACCCCCGAGGTCTACAGAACCGTAATGTGCCCCAGAGTCCTCTGGCTCTTCAAAACCTGACGAGCTCCTGTAAGTAGGGGGAGAGAATTCTCCGCAGGTTGCGCTGTCGGTGCCCTGTAGTTCCGAAGAGACAACAGTGGAAGGGTATGGCTGTGTACATGACAGCATTCACCCAGTGGGCTCACAAGCTAAATTATGCCATCAAGACCTCGACGTGGAAGACGATTTCATGATGGAAAGTAATGATACATACAAGATGAGCCTGTTTCTTCTGAGGGGATAAAAAAACCATGCAGATATGTGATGTTTCATTTGCTTCTCAACAGAATCCATTTGGCTCTTCCATCTATTGACAACTGTGAGCTCTTGGTGGCTGGGGGCCACTTTTGCTGTGACACTAAGCTTTGTGCAGCTAGGTGGAGTACCTCGCTCTAGCATAGATACAGAATGGATGCTTATATTTGTGTGTGCTGAAAACATGGATGAGGACAAGATAACGGGATCTTCTTCCTGACCTGGGCATTTTCATCGTGTTAGCCAAAGGTGTCCTTGTGCCCAGCTGTTGCTGGTGTTTGCTCCCCTTCCAAATGCCTCCTGCCAGGACCTGGGTTTTCAGGCCCTCACATACATACACACCAGGCTTGCATTTTTGCCCTTTGTGCCCACGTGAGCCTGTGTTTCTCCCTTTATAACTTAGTTCAGGAACTTCCATTATGACCATTCTCCTTTGGGTTTCACTCTGACTCCAGCCTCCGGCCGTGAGTCTCCGGGCTCCCTGAAAGGGGGACTGCATTATTGTCGGGAAGCTTCCAGGATTTCCTAGTGGGCGATGCTTGTGGAGAATGGTGTAACAGTAAGCAGACACCAGGATGGGAAGGATGGTGGAGGTAATGGCTCCCAGGAGACTCTTCTTTTCTGGACAAACAATGTTCATGGCAGATGCCTCTTCCACCTGACAGCTGTTCTCTTGAGTTCCTGGCTTGTCGATCCTTTTCCTAAACCAGTATAAGAACAGAAAGCCATGTTATCAATGTGCTTTGCTGAGTGTGGAGCCCCAGGAGTTCCTGCTGTCCACTGTCTCCTAGTTCTGTTGTGGAAGCTTAGCATTACCACCTGTTTAGGTCCCTTGCTGCATCACTAGCTATACCGAGCTTGGGGGCTATCAGAAATCCAGACACTGGTTGTTTGCTTTGTACAGAAAATGTAAAGCCAGACCCACCTGCAGTACCTCCCCCCATACACTCTGTGGCTGCTGCATAGAGAGCATTTGTTTTTCAAGAGTTGTTTTTATTTATTGGTGCATCAGGAAAAATACAAATACACTCAGCCACCCATAATTACACCATGCGAAGAGACGTAGCTCTCGCATTTTGATATGTAGGCTTCTAGTCTATATGTCATACATTTATCTTCAGCTAACAACCAACATACTTCAACTACCTTGGGTGACACTTTATATTGTTTTATTCCCTGCTTTTCTTTTTTTTTTTTTTTACTTAGCATTTTATAAAATATTTCTTCGCCAGTAAAATTTTATAATATTATCTTAAAGGATAATGTTACATTTTAAGAATACCCACCTTCCATTCAATCTCCTGAGTACTTTCACACACCTAGTTCTTTCTAATCGTTGGTGTTACTAAGGGAAACATCAAGGCTAATCTTTGTGCACATTTGTGCACATTTTCCCTGAGATGTTTCTAGAATTTAGATCGGTAATTCAATTGATTTTAAAAAATTGAGACTTTTGAAACATAAAATATTGACACTTTAGGAATGTTAGTAAGGATTAAATTTCATTCTCTATGTTGCTTAGATAGTTTCAAACTTTGACTCTTTTCTTGGTGGTAGTAGTATTGCCACAATTTCAGCGTGTCTTCCATGTCTTGTCATTTTCAGAAAGAAGCTATCAAGCAAGGTGAAGTCATTCATTGTACAAGTACTTGCCAAAAGTTGACTTGGTTTACGGCACTGCACTAGTCTCTGTGTGACAGAGGAGACATTCCAGAGTGTGCAGGCCACTACTGTCTTCAAGTCCTGACTCGGTCTCCTTTTCTTTACCCACCACAGGAAGCACTACCCCATTAACAAACAATTCAAGATTTCTACTAAACTTTTTCCTTTGTTTTCATTTCTTTATGCTCCAAAATATTAGTTACTTGGTCAAATTTTAAGATACACTGTCAAGACGAAAATAAGGTTAATTTAGCACGAACATGGCTTACATTTTTTTCCACCCTAGATGTCCTTTTGTTTTTTCAAAAAACCGACACATGCTTATTTTAGTAAATTAGAAAAATCAGGAAAGTATAAAGAAGAAAATAAATGACTCATAACCAGACCATTCAAAGACAATTATTGTTAATTGGTGTGTTTCCTTCCAGGCCTTTTCTTTGTGTGTTTTTCACAAAACTGAGATCCTAGTACATGTGCAATTTCCCAAGCATATAATGTAAACATTTCTCTATGTTATCAAAATGTCTTTGAAAACATTATCTCTAATGGCTCCATAATATGCCATTATGGAAATGAATTAAATATATAAAATACCATGATTAATAGTGAAAGCTCCGTAGTAAAGCCTCATGGACTCTAATTCTGAGGCTGCTGTTGTCTGGCATCCATCTCTGACAAGGTACTTGACTTTTCTGTGACTCAGTTTTCTTTAGGATAAATATAGTTCTAGCCCATAGAGGTTCTATCAGCATTGTATGAGATAATCCAAGTGAGGCTTAATTATGAGCATAGTTCATAATGGGCATTGAGTGAATGACTTCTACTATTGTTTCTTAAGCACTCTTCCTATAGTTAGGTTTTGTTTTCAACCAAGAGGCATTATTTAAAATCACTGAAGACTGTAATTGTTCACAAACATGTTCGTCTTTAGAATGTTTTCTTAGGAGAGAATCAGAGTCATAAATAGGAGCACCCTCAAGGCTCTGCCTATTGCCAGAAAATGTATCTGTCTACATCTCATGTACAGTGCAATGCTGTTACTCTAAACAGACAGCTGGTTAAGTCCCAATCAGGATCACCTCTGAGGGTTTCTCAACTCTTGCTACCTCCTCTCTGGCCATGCTCATCTGTCTACCCCAAAAGACACATAAACATCATAATTTTGGGGTCATTTCTAACTTTTGACCATCTTATTTTTTCATATGCAAAATGATGGTCTCAACAGATTCTTGTGACAATTAAGTAAAATGATTTACATATGTGCAAATTTGTATATGGTAAGCCCTTGCTGTTAACTATTATTAGTAAAATAATAATTTTGCTCCTACTAGGAGTATAGGAAGTGATCAGTCTCCCTGCTCCTCATTATTGTCAAGCATAATCATTAAAAAATGTATTTTTAAAAATTTATTTAAATTAAACTTCTTTTTATCAGCTCATACATGGAAAGTTGTATTTTCGTGTTTTCATTGATGGTTTGGGGCTATTTTTGGAGTCAAACTTTTGCTATTTGTCTGTAGTTGTGTGTGTGGGAGAGGGATGGGGGGTGTTGCAGGGCGAGAAAATGAGAAGAAAGAGATGTGGAGAGTTGTTATGTGTTTTGTTGTGTTGAACTTGGTTTTATCTCCCTGTGGTCACTGTGTGTTTCTCAAGTTTCCGTGCCATCTGGTTAATTATCCATTTAAGAATTTGGCTGGAAAGCATTGTTAAACTTATGAGTCTGTCATTCCTGAAACTCACCGCTTTTTTTTCTTTTAATAATTCTGAAATTCTAAAAACGTTGGCCATTCTTCTACCTCGGGTACAGCAAGCCATCTACAGGACTCCCCGAAACTTCAATGAGTGATGGAGTCATCTGCAGAATCTCTCATCTAGGCTGAGAAACACTGGTGAATCAGTCACCCAGTCACTGACTCTTAGGCATACGTAGAAAGAGGCTGTGACATGGACCTGTTTGGGTCTATGTCCTTGTTCCTTGCTTGTTCTCATGTCCCCTAACTGGGTCCCTGACTCATTTTTCCATATTCTAGTTCTCCCTTTGACAATCTGCTCATGCCTTATGGGCTTCTAGAGTGACAGTCTACCTGCCATTCTCCTTCCTTGTGGGCATCACAACTCCAGCTGAGAATGTCTGCTCTTGGCCCCTCTGAGAGCAGCCAATGGTGTGCCATGATCTGAAGGCCACAGATTAATAGGCCGAAGCTCTCGCTGCAACCTTTTCTGAAATAGCCTGCCAACCTTTCCAGTCATTGCTTATCATAGCTCAAGGGACCTGTGCATACCCGGTATATTTGGATACCAGATTTTCATATAGTATCTGTAGGGTAAACATTTCCCTCCTAGAAAACACATCATTCTTCTTGAAATTTTAGAACTCAGACTACTTAACAACCAGGCCCTAATTATGTCCAAAATTTCCTTCACTTGCCATAATAATAATGATAAATCATGATAATATGGATAATGCCTACTGGATCTCTACTCTATAGAAGGCATTGTGCTAAGTGGTTCTTAATCACTTCCTAATGACATCGTCAAGATGAGCAGAAAGGATTGGCTGTATTGTTGTTTCTACATTAGCAAGGGTAGCAAAGCTCAGAGAAGCTGAGTAGATGACTTTAGGTCACAGAGATAAATGGTAGTGCTCTGAATTGAGTTGAGATCAGCCTGGTTTCTGAGATCACAGACTCAACAGTAAGATCAGATAGGAATTAATCTGGGATCCCCCACGTAGTTGCCCCTAATAGATGTTCTCCCCGATTCTGTCTGTAATTGCTATGTGGCTTATCAGAAAAATGGCTGGTGTCCTCTTCTTCGGGGCTATCTTTGCAGGGTGAGAACCTCATTAGACCATTGTGGGACTCTCTTCTTTAGTGTCTGGCCCTCCTGCTTGCCTGTGAGCACATGTCCTTTTACTCACCTCTTAGCTTCCTCCTGCCCTTCCTGGAAGGCACTGCACATTCTAGTTGGTTTTTTCACCTTTATATCTACTGTACTGGCCATCTAGTCTTGAAGGTAAAGAACTCATCTTTAGGGTCTCCATAGATGAGTCTGTATTGACTGCTATAAAAATCAATGGAGGCCAGGTATCCTGGAAACAATTGGAATTTTTGGAATTTGAAATTTCTGGAAGCTGAAGAGTCTAGGATCTAAGCATTGGCAGATTTTATGCCTAGTAAGAGCCCATTTCCTAGTTTTATGGCAGGGTCTTCTCATGCCCTCATGTGATAGATGGTATGAGAGATCTCTACTTGTACATAATATTTGTACAAATTATGTAATAGGTCTAATTGTACATATTACTTGTACACATATTATCTAATAGGTCTCCACTACGTGCCCCATCTCCTAAAGTCCCCACTGTAATAGAGCCATATAAATGGAATTAATTTCAACCTATGGCTTTAGATGGGGGAACACAAATATTGAGTTCTTAACACTCTAGCAGTGAGCAATCCATAGTATACCTTCCTCAATTTTTTTTTTCACTGCAAGGGAGTTGAGGTTAATATGGATGGGATTGTCACTGACCTCCAGCCATAATACTGCACAGACCTCCATGTGTGGCCAGCAAGGGAGCCGGGGATGAAAGTCTGAAGTGCCCACCGGTTCTGGCTTTCTTTCCACTGCCTGTTTCAGTGTGTATGACGTCAGGAGAGGTGGAGAAGCAGATGCTGTGTCTGGCTTTAGTCCTTTTCCATAGTCTAACTACAGAAGATTCTCAGCTTTAGTAGTTACAGCTCTTAATAGTGGCAGCTTTAGTAGTTACAGTTTGACTATTTGCAAGCAAACCCAAATTTACATGAAATGTCATAAATTGTCATTTTGCTGAGATAGGGCTTTGAAAATGCCACGCTGTTAGGTGGGGTGTGGTTGTGAGTTACTTAGATGGTTTCGTGATTTGTTGTTTTCAGCCTGTTATGATACTGTATTTTATGGAGGTGATGATATACTACATCAGGATTCATGAATGTGGGCATTCCCGATGTCTCTGGATGCATCCTGCACAAATACCAAGGGTTACCCCGGGTGCATGGTGGCCAGCAAAGTGAGGCCACTCCTCTGATCCTGCTGCTTAATATAAGCAATAAGCAGGGAAATAACTTCACTTTTCTACAACAGCTCTGCAGGTCAGTGGCAGCAATCCCCCTAGGAATCTGAAGGGCTTCATGTGCACAGAAAAAAGCAGCAGAACCAGTATTGTCCAATTAGCCGAGGTTTCATTCACCTGCTCCAAATACTTTTACTGCGTAGTTCCAGCTGCTTCTCTTGGACTAGACTGCTATTATTCTGAAAAAAAATGGAAATCTTGGGTTTTCATCTAGAAATATTAAGGGAATTTAAGGAAATATTTTCATTTTCCATTCAGACTTTTAATATTGCATATACCCTCTGTGACTGTGACCTACCTAGATCTAATATAATCGTTTATTCAGCAGTCTCAAGGGTTAGCTTCTTTTATACCTGGTCTCAGCAGCCATGGTGTCTGCTGCTGCCAAGACTCTCTGATGACAGCAAGACCCGAGAAGTTTCGGGGAGATAGAGTACCACTTGCCGACACAGAGTCCATTATCTTGGAAGTGACTCCTGGAGTCACTACTGAAAGCAATTTCTCAAAGTTTATTGTCTTAGTTGGGGTTTCTATTGCTGTGAAGAGACACCATGACCACAGCGACTCTTATAAAGGAAAACATTTAATTGGGGCTGCCTTACATTTCAGAGTTTTAGTCCATTGTCATCATGGCAGATAGCATGTAACACAGACAGGTACTAGAGACAGAGCTGAGAGTTCTAATCCAGATCTGCAGGTGGCAGAAAGAGTGACATGGGGCCTGGCTTGAGCTTTTGAAACCTCAGAGCGTAGTGACACACTTCCTCCAACAAGGCCACGCCTCCTAATAATGCCGCTCTCTCCCCCTGAGTCTATGGGTGCCATTTTCATTCAAACCACCACATGTGTGCTCGAATCTTAGAAGGCTCACCTTGCTACTGTGATGGGAGGGGAAAAGGAGGAAGTCCAGGCATCTTGGTCAGCAGAGGTCATCAGTCATAATGAGGTCCTCATCCTGATGTGACTTCAGATAAGATCATCATGGGTGGAAGAAGAGGCTGTGTACCGAAGTTCACACGGTCATTTGTAATCATTACTTCGGTCCATTCAACAACCATCCTGAGGAATTATTTTCTGAACTTCTCAGCATAGATAAGGAGCCTCTTTTTAACCACTTTCTTTGGAGCAGCTTCTCAGAAATTATAAATGCACAACTGGAACTTTCTAAGGGCCCGTCAGATCCCACTTCATGAACTCTACCCATTGTGCCACCAATTTTGTGTGAATGAGCAACATGGGACACCTCTGCTCTTACCCTGATTGTGACTGTCCATAAATCTGGATAAACCCTGAGAGTACTCTATGGTGATATTGTGTTCCTCAATATATTGTGCATCCTAATAAACTTATCTGGGGTCAGAGGACAGAACAGCCACTAGATATAGAGGCCAGGAAATGTTGGCACACACGCCTTTAATCCTAGCATTCCAGAGGCAGAGATCTGTCTGGATCTGTGTGAGTTCAAGGCCACACTGGAAACAGCCAGGAATGGTAACAAGAGCCTTTAATCCCAGGAAGTGATGGCAGGAAGCAGAAAGGTATTTAAGGCATGAGGACACAGAAGGCCGGGTTAAGCCTTTAGGCTTTGAGCAGCACAGTACAGCTGAGATCCATTTGGATGAGGACACAGAAGCTTCCAGTCTGAGGAAACAGGATCAGCTGAGGAATTGGCAAGGTGAGGTGGCTGTGGCTTGTTCTGCTTCTCTGATCTTCCAGCATTCACCCCAATACCTGGCTTCAGGTTTGATTTTATTAATAAGACCTTTTAAGATTCGTGCTACAGTACTCTGTGACCAGCATCCCTGTTGCTGTTTGCAGACCTCTGTGGAAAAGATGAAGAGGAATGGAAGACTATCACTTCCCTCTGTTTATTGGTGGCTATGTTACTTGGCCTAGAGTGCCTTGTCCCTCCCAGTGTTCCAGGGATATTCCTGAGCTTCAGTGGACAGTAGGTGTACAAGAACTCTGAAGTATGAAGTCCCCAGTCCTTAAGGAGGCTGGGACAGCCAGACCAAGAGTGTTGAAAGTCCTTGGGCCAATTACTTTCATTGTGGGCGTCTTCTCTGTCTGACCCAGTAAGCTGAAGCAACATTTTATTTTTGAGTGAGTCTAAAAAGGCCTGAAAAGTACAGACTTAACTATTGTGATATTTTTCCTCTTCTTCTGTGAGTTGGAATGCATTTTCTTATCTTGGAAAACTTCTATGAAGAACAGAGGTTTGAAGGAAGGGTCTTTGAGAACTTATCTGTGCATTTGTGGAGCATGGAACTGGCCACTGATATGACTCCATCTCCAGTTCACCTCATTGGTTCCTTGGAAAGAGAGATAGAGTTCCATTTTCCCCCACCCCTTCCAAGTCATAAAATCAATGTGCCATGCCTACCATCTAGGCTCAAGAACCAGCATAATACATTTTCTAGCCTGTTTTGAAGACATCTGAAAGTTACCCATCAGAGCAGAGGTTGTTGACACCTTGGCCCACTCATCCGGGGGTGGCACAGCACAGGGCATCTGTTTCCTGCTGCATACACATCCAAATGCCCTTTCTCCTGAGGGCTAGCCCTGCTGTCTCTGAACTTTCAAAGTCAGGCCCTTGCCTGAGGCCGAGGAGACTTCAGATTTTCATGGCTTCAGCATCTGAGCCAGGGTGTAAGCTGGCTGATGCCGGTCCCCTAGGTGGTCACAGAGGGTGACTTCTTCTCTCAGCACTGTAGACAGACCTAACAGTTGGAGAGGAACTTCTCACACACTCCTCAGCTGGATGCTGCATTGTTAGTGAGTGAAAACCAAGTTGAGAAACAGGACGTTGTAAAATATTAACGGCAAGCTCTCTGGATGCTGGAGATGGGGATGATATTTATTTTCTTCTTTGGACCTTCCTGGTTTTTTTTTTTCTTTAGACTTTCTATAGCAAATCAAAAAGTGTATTTTAAATTATATTTCTAAGATATGCACTCAAGATGTACTGCATGGAAGCAAATAACTGTTCTGACATTCCTTCACACTTGCTGGCTTCAAATTACTGCCTCTACTCTCAGAGCCAGGCCATTTGGATGGGAGTGGGAGCCAGGAGGGAAAAGAGAGGAGGCTGCAACGTGGGCCATTGAATTTCTTCTCTTCAGACATTGCTCTGGCAGCTAATTCCAGGGTGCTCATCTGTATGGTGGCAGCGCGACTTTCATGTTTTCCCCAAGGTATTTTATGGCCTTTTTACAGTGGCGCTGTGAATAACTTCCTCTCCCTAACTTCCAAACAGTGAAAAATCTCAGATCATTTCTCTTGCCTCTTCACTTGGCTTTTTTTTTCCCCTGTGTGTGAGCCCCATTCCATAACGCTAGTCCGCTCACCTCACTGTCTCTCCCTTCACCTTCTCTACTCTCCTCCTCCTCCTCCTCCTCCTCCTCCTCCTCCTCCTCCTCCTCCTCCTCTTGTGACTCTTTCCTTGCCTCACTTCCTAATCCTTGAAGGGAAATGAAGTCCACTTGTGGGAACCAGCTGACACGGTCAGCCCACACTATGTTGAGGACGGACTGCAGATCCAGGCTCACTATTCGAAGCTAGGTGGCCCCACGTTCCAGGGACCATTTTGACCCTTCACTTTTTTAGAGGGAAATTCGAGTTTCAAAGCCAAATATAAGATGGGGGTCTGGTCCATGAGTTCCAGGTGTCCTCCCTATAGGAAACTTGGTAATAGTACCAAACAGAACCCTCAGAAGGGTGACTGGAAAGACAAGTGAGTCTTGCCAACTGCTGCCTTCCATGACGGAGAGGTCTGTCATTCTCTGGAGAATGTTACAGGCATCCATGTCCTGGTTCATAGCTTCCTGTTGTTAATTCAGGATAGTTAACAGGATCTCCAAAGAGTTCTGGGCTGGGCAGTGTTGTGCTACCATAAGGAATAGAATAGGAGCTATGGTCTGCTAGACCCCAGACTGCTCTGGTCTCCATCAGTAACCTACTCTCTTGAACTAGTTGACTCTACTCATCCACATTAGGCTTAATCTCCAGCATCAACTTCTCAGGTGTCTTCTCCTAGCCTTCTCAATCCAGTTGAACCTCCCCTTCCTGTACTAAAGAGATTTGCATCCTCTCCTTCACAACACACAGGGCAAGGCTTTGCAGAAGTGTGGGTGACTGTCTTCCTTCCAATGCTTCACCCCTTCACTATTGCTCTCCACACTCTGGGCTCCTTATCCTGAAGCTCCACGAGGGTTTTACGGACTTCTGTTGTCCTCTTGACAGGCCCCAGATTCATCTAGGAAAGGATCCTCGGGGGATATTTAAATTAGGTTGATGGAGGAAGGAAGCTCCACCATAAATGTGGGTGGAGCCACTTCATAGACTGAATAAAAAGGAGAGAGGGAAGTCAGCATTGGCGTTCATCAGTCTCTACTCCCTAACTGTGGGCGCAGTGCAGTCTCCTTCCTCAGGCTCCTGACTTCCACATCATGACAGACTGTGCCCTGGAACTACAAGCCAAACCAAAGCCATTCTCCCCATGTTGCCTTTGTCAGGGCATTTTTTCACAGCAGTAGAAGAGTGACCAAGACAAGGGTGATGTTTGCTGCTGCTCACCAAGGCAGCTTAGCTCCCAAGAGCAGAGCTAGATGCCTAGGAGATGTTCAGGACCTGGTCATTGAATGAATAAATCTTAGCTCGTGTATGTTTTGGTTCCCAGGCCTTGGGCATGTTACTCCGTCTCTTCGAGTCTTAGTCCCCTCTTTGGAAAATGGGAGTCATAAGATTCCATTAGTTGCAAGATATTTCACAAGGGTCTGGCATGGGCACAGTAGGTGCCATCTACACACACACACATACACACAAAGTATTGCTTCTTACATTTGTTAAATTTTGGTGTTATATTTGTTTGTGTGTTGTTTGTTGTTTGTGTTTTTTTCATTTTTCGCTCCAGAGCATTATGGAAAGCATCGGATCTATAGTTTGCAAGCTTCAAAATACATGTATCCCTGTTTCTTTCCCTTCCTGTTTTCTTCACTACTTCTGTGGTTAGGGAGGCACAAAACGGAGAAACAGAGGAGAAAGCGACCAGCGTTCTGATGCTTTGCTGGTGAGATGACCTTGGGTAAAGCATGTCCCTTCCTGTGTTTCAGCCTCCTTGTCTGTATGATGGGAAGACATAGACAAATCGCCTTTAAGGCCCTCCCAACTGTCACTCTGGAGCTCCTCGATAGAAGTCAAGGGTACCAGTGACAACTGCTGTTCCCAGGACAAGATGAATGGAAGCAGAAGGGAGATGTAGTGTCAGAGAAGGGCAAAGCGAATTAGGCTGTTGGCCGATCTGTTTTAATCCAAGCCAAATTTATTTTAGTAATACAGGTGAAGACTGCTTTAAAATGTATCACCATGACAGTGCCCCCTTAGTAACAGCACAAGGATTTCTGGTGTACTTTTGTTCAAAAGAGCCCGAGGGCTTTGTGTACACTGTCTCATTAATTCTCAGAGCATCTGTAAAGTTGCATGGGAAATCATGATGAGTTCTGTTTTACATGCAGAGAAACAAAGCTTCAAAAAGGTTAAGCAGCTTTCACAAGGTCATGAAGGAGTATCCTTGCTCCCAGAAACCTGGGTTCTACCTAGCACACCCATCTGTGAGAGCTCTTCTTCTGATCTCTGGGTGGTGGGCGTGAGAGATTCTGGATTGTGGCCTCTTGAGCAGTCTTTTTGCTGAACTGAGGTAGCTGCTAAGCACATGAAGAGGGATAGAAAGGACTTGAAGTTCTTAGAGAAATTTCCCCACCTCACCACAAGAATTCACCTGGACCAGCCAATGTCCCATCTCAAGGGCCTAGGGGCATCAAACTTATGGTAGTTGCCATGGAAACAGTGTTGCGTGAGCCTAAGGCTATGGAGAGCCAGCTGTCATGACTAAAGGTGTGTATTTCTAGGTCACCTTCCTGGCTGACCCAAAGTACTCTGTCTTCATTTACAGGAATACTGGAAGCCTCTGTGATCTGATCCATCTCCTTCTGGGGTATTGAATTTAATGTCCCAGTTCTCCAAGGAAATAGCCTTTCCTAGGCAGTTTGTGTTGCTGAGTGGTATTCCTGACTCACCCACAAACCTGAGGATGGCAATTATGAGCTTGACCCAAATGCTTTTTGACTACTAGACTGTGGTGATCAGTCTTCATCATTAATTGGACTGAATTTGGACATGTCTATGAATGTGCTTCTAGAGAGGTTTAAGTAGGAAAAGGCCCACTTCACCACCCCATGTGCTCAGGTTCCAGACTGAATAAAAAGGGGAAAACACGGAGTCACTGAGTACAAACATTCATCATCTCTCTCTCTCTCTCTCTCTCTCTCTCTCTCTCTCTCTCTCTCTCTCTCTCTCTCTCCATCCTGAATGTTGACATAATGGGACCAGTCACCTCTCATGGTCCTGCCACTGTGCCTTCCTACCATGATGGAGCCTTAGGAGCCAAGTGAAACCTTTCTCCTCTTAAGTTGCTCCTGTCAGTATTTTTTTCTTCACAGCAATCAGAAGAGCAATACACTGACCTTGTGTAGGAGAGTTGTGTTTTCTGAGCCTTAATCTCTACATCTTTCAAAAAGAGGTCAACCGACAGGGTCACTGTGGATATCATAGAGTGGATGGCCCAGGAGAGCATGTCCTGGTAGATGTACGAGTAGTTATTATCACTTTTCCGTGGTGGAGATCCCTTTCCCAAATGTGGTCCATGCCCTCCCCCAGAGAGTTTGCAGCATGGTCTCAGTGGTCACCGTGGTAACTGTCACTTCCAAGCTCAAAACAGGTCAAGAGAAGAGACAATTGTTCTTGAATGGTTGATAGCCTCTTGTCCAACATCCCTGGACTGCTGGACTCACAGTGGGTGATTATCCCTATAACTACCCCCTTGCTCCGGAAGAGAAAGGCCTTTTGTTGATGGCCTTAATTCTGCAGGCTGCCCCATCTTTGTGACACTTTCAACACATTAATTATTTAGTACCTGGTGAAGCTCTCTGAGATCACAAGATGAAAGGCCCAGTGGCAGTTCAAAGTCTCTCTTTTGATTATTATTCTAGTCAACATATTTTCGGGGGAGAAAATAGGTTTGAGATCACAGTGGAGGGAATTTCATAAAGAGCGGTGCATAAGCAAGCCATTGAAACAGACCCAGAACAGGCAGTCATGGTGCCCTGCTAATGGAGGCTCTGGGGATGTGGGTGCAAGTGTGGGTGCGGGAGGCATGTGTTACGAATCAGGTCACCTAGAGAGTGACACACTCTCTGTTGCTCTCTTGGATTAGTGAACTGCTAGTTAGTCTTCTATGGCTACTGAAATCCAGATTATGGAGGATTCTTGCAGTGACCAAGTGTATCAAAAGCAAGAGAAGATGGCTCACAGGAGGGTCAGGAGGAGCTTGGGACAATGAGGTCATCTCTAGTTAAGACAAAAATGACATGGATTAGGATTGTCCAAAGAGAGAGAGAGAGAGAGAGAAACTTTGAAAGAGAGGGCATCAAGTGTCATAGTATTCATTATTTGACTTTGGCAGTGAATTGTCAATCACTAGAAGCCTACGTATATCTGATATCTCAGCTGATGAAATAGGTCCAGGCCCTTTGATATTGTGCAGCCTATTCTACATAACACAAAACTACAGCATCCATGAAAATTTTTTCCTAACCATTTCCTCCAGCTTTGTAAGAAAGACAATGAAAAATGAAATTCCACATGAACAACAGATCTGAAACTGAGGATCTGTGAATGAAGTTAATGTCCTGTTGTAATGCATGATCATAAGCATCCAAGGTGGCTGATACAGCATGATTGAAGAGTTGCCTAAATGCCTGTCCTTGGGGGGCCTTAATGGCCAAGCAGGCAGGGATTAAGTTCAAAATTTGCTTGGCACAAGCTTGGGGTCCAGCTGAGGGAAGATGGGGGAACACTTTGGAGTCATGGATTTGGTTGATCTTTTAAAAAATGGATTTCCCAGGTGGTGACACATACATATAGTTCCAGAAAGCCAGCCATCTATGTAACAAGGTTCTGTCTCAAAAAAAAAGGAAAAGAAAGAAAGAAAGAAAAGAAAGGAAAAAGAAAAAAATGAAAGAGAATACAGTGTTTTAAAAAGGCTATAGGGAGGCAGAGATGGGGACAGATATTCTAGGTATATATCAGATTGGGCAAAAACTTAAGAGGCCAATAACAGTATCATAGAACATGTGAAAGGATATGAATGGGGAAAAGATAAAAAGGTTGTCTATTGCTGCATTAAGACACCATGACCAAGGCAACTTATAGGGAATACCTTTATTGGGGCTCATAGTTCAAGAGGGTGCGAGTCCATGATCGTCGTGATGAGCAACACAGTAGCAGACAAGCAGGCATGTGACTGGAACAGTATCTGAGGGATTACATCTGATCTGCAAGTAGGAGGCAGTGACACACCCACTCCAAGGTCGCATCTCATAACCCTTCCCAAACAGTTCCATCAACTGAGGACCAAACATTCAAATGCATGAGCCTGGGAGTTGTCATTCTCATCCAAACCACCAGGAAGGTGTCAAATGTGGTCAACATGCCAGGCTTCAGCTTTACATGCTTCAGCCATTAGTGTATCAAGGCTTCCCCGTACTATGTACAGGATTCCCTGTACCTCCTGGTGTATCTCTAGCTACCTTTCGGCACTAGTTAATTTGGGTAATTAACTCTGAAAGCAGGGGCCACAGTAGTGATTTTCTTTGTGTTTTGTGGTATTCTTTAATGCTGAGCCTTTTCAAGGAGTCCCTGTTTTCCTGGGGCAGACAGATGCACTTCACCACTGAATGAACTCCACAGTTATAAACAGGACCTCTGGGGACATGGGGAAAGGCAGGGAACATGTGTTGGAGCTGGCTTTCAATGGTCTGCGAGAATATTATGGGAGGCATTTTTGCTTCAGGACTTTGAGCTCCAAAGAAAGAGCATTCATGTTTCTGGCAGGATGGGAATGGAACTCTGAGAAAGGTGAGCTGGAGTGGGGCCTGTTTCCCTCGATTCAGATTCCACCCCTGACACTAATAGCGCCTCTCTGAATGAACCAGCTGGAAGGAAACGTGAAAGCCGAGTAGAGAAATCAAATGTGCATGAACCAGAGGGGTCGTTAGCTAGTTCCACCCCTCATTTCCAGCCCCGAAAAGGTGTGGGGAGGTCTGGGTCTTAAAGGACAAAGAGTACATCTGCTAACTCCCTTTTTCTCTTTCTCTTAAAAAAAAAAAAAAAAAAAAGATCACTTCTTTGCATTTTAGACTGAATTCACTGCCTGTTACAGAACCTCCTCATCACTGGTGACGCTTATAGTCAAGCGGCTTCACCAGGAATGTTCCTCTGAGTGAACAGGTGTGCGCCTCGCTCAGTCAATACCCAGGCCATTTCCCCCTAGCTGCCGGTCCCCACGTGAGGCCGGCTCTGCTGTCTGCAGAAGTCTGCCTGCTTACTACTGTTTGACATCTGGATGGCTATTTATTTGGCCACATTAGGCTCTGCCTTGTGTGACACAAAATCATTGTAAAATAATGCATTATTAAGTGTGTTTTCAAATGAGGGGGAATAACCAGCAAGCTGTCAGTGATTGTTTTATTGTTGGAAGGAAAATAAATAAGTAAAATGTGGACAAGGATGGCAGAAGTACTCCAAGGAGGGTTTCAAATAGAGACACTTGTTACGCTTTATTGATGGAGGTTTGTAAAACATGGTTTGGAGTGAACCGAGGGCAGTCATGTAAATAACTGGCACACGTGCATAGCTTGTTATTTCTTCTATTGACACAAATGTGATAAATCCACTGTATTATGTGCATTGGCTTAGATTAATGGACACACGGCAAGACATACAAAAAGATGAAGATCCGAAATGCAGACATAACTTACTGGCTGAAATTTGACTGTTCAAGACTGTTGACTTGGCCAACTGTCAACTGTTAGCTAGTGAATAACAGAAGAGTGCTCTGGGCAAGCACGTTGATGTTTGGACATCGTGTTGATCAATACAGGATCTCCTTGGTATTGGAAAGGGACCAGGATTCCCATTCATCTACAGTTCTACAACGGAGATATAAGCATAAGCCATCAAGACATAGGGGCCTGGGGAGACGGCTCAGTTAGAACAAGGGGGACCTGAGTTCAGACACTTGTTTTAATGAGTGTGAAAACCAGGTGTGGTGGGGTATCCCTGTGACACCGGCTTTGTGGGCACAGAGACAGGCAGATCCTGTGGTCTTGCTAGCCGAATAGCTTAACAAATTGGTGAACTTGAGGTGCAGTGGAAAGACCCTGTCTCAAATAATAAGGTGGGGAAGGACAGAAGTTACTGAAGTATCTTTGGCTTCCAGACACGCAAGTACATGTGATAGAGCACATGTGGGCATGCACATACACTCTCACAGGATGGTATGACTGGTCCATCTACTCCCATGTTGTCTCATGTGGCTCTTACAAAACCCGGGGAAACTTTAGGACATGTTTTAGTCTTAGTCTTACCATCATTTTCAGAAAATTGATGATCCTTCAAGTATGTCCTAAGCCTGAAGTTAAATTGCAATGAATTCCAAAATTACTAATGTTCTCCAGGGCCTTTCTTCCATTCACTTGGCAAGCATTTGTTGAGTGTCTATTATGTCCCAAGTCTGGGAACAGTAACGACTAGATCCAGAAGTATACAATAAGCATGTATGTATATATATATATGAAATAATAGAAGAGAGGGTGGGAAGTGAGAGGGTGCTTCATAATGAGTGCTCTAAGGACATACATGGGTAGGCACATGTACAGAGGGAAACAGAAGGAGTGGCCACATATTTCTGAGGTGAGGTGAGATAACCCATGCAGAGCCCTGGGGTAAGAGTGCACTGGGTGAGTTTGAGGAACAGCGAGGAATCCTCTAAGACTGAGCTTGTGGGGAAGGGAAAATGGTTAGAAATGGAATCAGAGCACGAAGCAGGGGTCAGATCCTATGGAGTCCTTTGAAGCTAGGCTATAGAAAGAAGCTTCCAGGGGTGAATTGTCAGTCTGACTGATGTGTGAAGGACAGATTGCGGGGAACCCAGCTGAGTTTCCACAGACAGCAGTCGTCAGGCTGAAAGGTGATGGGGAGAAAGGCGAGAAAGCATACAGTTGCAGTAGTGTCATCAGGATCTGTGGATGGATTGACAGGAGGTGTATGAGTGCTCTCAGCTTTCGCCCTAAGCAGTGAGCGAGCATTTGTATTAACCTCTGAAATCAGGTTTAGGTAAAAGGTATAAACAGTTTGGGTTAGCCCGTATGATGTCTGAAATGCTTATCAGGTACGAAAATTGAGATCTGACGTGGATGAGTGGATCTATTCTACTTTTAGATGAGTGAATGGAGATATAAATCTCAAAAGGTAACGCAAATATCCTACAGATTTTTTTCCTTTAAGGTTGAGGTTATTTACACATCAGGCAAGGAGAAATTCACTGAGTGGTTCTCCAAGGAGAAAAAAAAAAATCTGAGTGTTTGAAGGTGCTAATGTACCTGTGAAGGAATGTGTAGGTCTAGATTGCTGTAAGTTTCTTTAAAATCGGTCTCTTTATTGGTCAGCAAAGACTCATCGGTTAGGTCCTGGATACCTTGAACTTCTTTGTTGTTGATCATTGTCCGTTAGGACAGTACAATGTTTAGCTACAGAATTTCCCTGGCAAGGGCTGGCAGGACACAGAGACTTCTTCCTCTTCAGTCTGGAACATCGGGCAAAGAAGAATGAGTGGGTCCTACCACCACCAGTGGAGGAAGCATCCAAGGACTACGTGGCTAACTGTGATGTGAGAAGTCTAAGAAGTAGGGAGGTATCGCCTGGGTCAAACACTGCACAGAGGGTTTATAAGATTGAGATTGGGGTTGGCAGTGACCTTGACTTGAAGAAGCAACACAGTCTTGCTTTTTACCATATTTTAGGGAAGGTGGAAGGAAGCGTGTAGAGACAAACATCTGAAGAGATTTAGCTGGAGAGTTGTGATGTCAGTGGCTGGGGAAGAGTGTGGAGGTCAAGGGAGTTGTTTTGTTTCCTAAAGATGGTTCATGCTTTCTGTGGTCGAGATCAGCTTGGTACTCTGTAAAGGGGGATAAACCACTGATGCAGGAGCCAGGGCCATCCAGTGCAGCCGCAGACTTTTCAGGAGCCAGGGGCATCCAGTGCAGCCGCAGACTTTTCGAGGATGAGGTTAGCACCTCCCGGAAGGGGCTGATCCTGCTGAAGAGGATAAACAGTGGATCCTTTGAACAGGAGTGATGGCCGTCCACCCAGGTTCTGATTCCTGCTCATGAGTACATATGCTTCTACGTCCTCGTGAGCTACAAAACAGGGCTGACGAGAGAAGAGAAAAGAAGGGGCCTCTGAAAAGCCGAAGTTGGAAATAGCAATGCTAGAATGATGTGGGTTGGCCAGGGAATATAGTGGAGCTTCTGAGCAGGCCTGGGCGTTCCTGGTGGTGCATTTAAAGTGAGATTTATCAGCTTCATTGTGTATTCCTCTTCCCTCCTCAGTCCCACATGCAGCTGCTTCAAAACAATGGTGAAGGAGCAAGAGACAGACGCGTTAAGCTGGTGGGCACAGGAATAATATAAAGAGATGGACCCTGGATCTCAGCTGAGGACAGCATGGGGGTGGTGAAAAGGAAAAAGAGAGCAGTGTTGAGAGCTTGGGGTCTTGACTCTTTCTCAGTTCCCTACAGAGCCTAACGAGGGTTCAGGAAATCATTCGAGAGGGAAAAACTCTTACAGTATCCGATCAATAATCCCTCAGTCCAGGTGTGTTTCTTCCCATTTGTCTCCTTAGGCCATCTGGGGCTCACTTGGGTATCTGAAGGCTCGTCTCCTGTCCACCCTCCTCTCTCTTTCCATTCTCACTCTCCATTCCCTGGAGTCCAAGACTCTTCTTGTTTTAGCCAGTAGTTATATTCACATCTTCCCAACTAGACAAAATAGAGTCATTCCTGTTTATGATTAAACCTCTGTTTCTTGGGATTGGGCTGTGTCCCACCTGTAACCCTAACTGCAATTGGTTCTGTGCTGCCTGTTCCAGGAAACGGCAACCTTGCCTTTGTTTCAGAAGTTATTGTAACCATCTTGCAACCCTGTCTTTGTTTCAAAAGGTTATGATTACCTTGTTATGCCACTCCTGTAACATCCCTCCAATTTGCCTGTCAAATCCCCCATTTGAAAACCCCCTGCTTCTGAGCACTAAAAACCCATATCTTGCCCATATCCAGTGCTTACCTCTTGAACCCTGCCTTAGGGGAAGGCAGCCTGTGTACACATATTTTAAAAAGCTTGCTTTAGTTAATGGTTTGCTTTAATTAATCTGGCCATGATGATTTGGGTCGGTGGTCTTTCTCTTTACATTTTTGGGATTAACATCCCCTCCCTTCTCTTAATTCAATGGCTTGCTTCTCATGGCATAGTTTTTCCTTATGGTGAGCTCACATCCCACCAGGAATCTTGTAGATGGGAAGGGGTAGGAACTCTGAAGGAAGCTTGCAGCCCCTTTACCCTGCACTGTTCAATGAGGGTTCTTTAATCTGTGTATTCTAAAGTAATGCATATTCTATGAACCATGATTAGCATTTGCTCCTGTCCCAGTGCCTCCAATTTTGGCAAGCAACTCCATTTGTGTAGGCTCTGTTCTCCTTGGTATTCACATTCTCAGGCACGGGGTGGGTGGGGGAACGTCCTTCTGCCTGCTCTCTCATTAGCTCTTCCCCCAGCTTCACCTGGCTGATCACTGTGCTCACCTCCACTAGGGACCTTCTAGAGGCTCTTGTGAGCCCACAGTTCTGGGAGTTCCTGTAAAGGCAGTATAAAACATCCTGCTTTCTCTCTAATACCCAACTCTGAGGATGGCAAACAATTTGTTGGCATTCTTGGTGGACCCTAACAATGAGTAAAGTGCTATCATAGAGACAAGCTACAACAATCTCCATGTCTCCTTGGTGGGTCATGACTCAGCCCCCAGAGACTTTCCTTTTGAATGCTCTCATATACATTTTTTTCTTAAACCTGAATATATTACCTGGACCTCTTCCAGGTAGAAAGTCATCTGCCATTATGTGCCCACTCAGAGAGTCGTAAGTGCTTCCTGAAGTCTACCCCATCCTCTGGATCCTTCTCATCCAGGAAAAAGTAAATGCCATTCCAAAACAGAAAGGGTATGAAAGATGACATCATTGGCATACTTTGCTGAGGCTCATCTGGTCTTGGTGTTCCTTCAGGATGGCTCACATTTGAGCAAGGCTGATGACTCAGTGCAGAGCTGCCCACTTTGTTCACACTCAATCACTGCAGGGACTTGGTTCTCATCATCTTCCTGGGCCCTTCACACTGTGGCCATGCTTGGTAGTAACCTCTGACCTTGAACATAACTTAAGGGGCCCTGGCAGGCATGGTGGAGAGCCAGTGTCTACTTTGCAAAGGTTTGTGGGGGACCCCTGTGGAGTGGTGGTACAAGTTTGGGCATTAACATCAGGCCAACCTGGTCAGCTGACTCTTTGATGTCCCACTTACTGTCTCTGTCTTTAGTAAAGGTATCTCATCTCATTAAGCATCAGTTTCCTCAGCTTTAGACTGAGGAAACCAATAATACCAAACCACAGGTTATTGTAAGAAGTAAGTGAAATCATATGCTTAAAATAATCAGTGTAGTATCAAAGCTACATCTGCTTAATTCATATTATTATCTTTAATTCTGTGTGTGTGTGTGTGTGTGTGTGTGTCTGTCTGTCTGTGTTGCCTATCCTGGCTCCAGGTTCGTAATCTTCCTACCTCAGTGTCCCAAGTGCTGGCATTACCGAGTATGCTCTCACTTACAGCCCTATTATTGATTTGTAAACTGTCTAGCCCTTCCTAAGAGAACTCATACAGCCTTGAGTTCTCTTGTCTAAGTCTTACTGTCTCTCTCTAAAGCAGCATGGATGAGATAGCTTCTCCCTAGAGCTCACTTGCATAACTCCTGTGGCCCTACCATGTGCTTCCTCTGAGCCGTTCTGTAGAAATGCTGCAGGAAGAAGTAGCTCCAAATTCACTTGTGATTTCTATAGACCAGATGCGAGAGGAAAGCAAAGATCTCTTTTTCTGGGCACCCAAAAGTCAGTGCTTCTATTTCAGCTCTGTGGGAGAAGGACAGAGATTGTGTTTTTCCTTAGAGGGGTACCAGTTAAGAGTTGGAGGAGTGTCTGTCCCTGTTGTCAGCTTTACCCAAGTGCCTAGAGAGAGATCGGAGGATGTAGCCACAGAAGACAGCGATGGGCACCCAGGCTGGAGATTTTCAAAGTGTGTGACATGGGGTCGGTATGGAAAGGAAGGGAGAGGAGGGGGGCTCTGCATTGAAACCATCGCACATGGCCAGCACTCTATCGATGGAGCAATCTTCCCAACCTGCGATTTGTTCCTGCTGCCTTGGTTTGGAGACAGTCTGCAGTCCTCAGTTGCTGCGGCTTCGGAAGGTGTCTAAGAGGCTGCAAGGCAGAAGCTGGGGGAGAGAGGGCTTTGGCTACCCTTCCTGTGACTGACTCCACAGGCCTGACCATTACAGCTGGCTGGAGTGGCAGGTCAGGTACCCCAGGGCAGGGCCTGGCCCGTGCTCCGGTCTGGATTCCCTCACTTGGCTCTTTCATCCCCAGTTGTTGCACCTGAAAAAAAAAATGGAGAGGATGATTCCTAGCTGGAACAGTGTCCACGCTGTGACTGTCATGTAACAGGACTAAAGGATGAGCAGGGTTTTGTACCATGGAAACTGCGGAAGAAACCCCAGCTCCCCATCTTCCCTCCTCCCCTCCCCTAGCTTCGCCGCACATCTATCCACCAAACACCTAATTTTCAGACCCTTCCTTCTTTAACAGGAAAAAGCTCTGCCCGCCATAAAACATTAGCAAATAGTGATGGATTCGGGGATTTTCAGGGAAGAACGGTGTGTGAGCATGTAGAGTGTGCTCATTTGCTTTGTAGATAGATGGTAATGACTTTTCACCACAAAACCCACTTGAGGTTCTGTTAAATAAAGAACTAATGCCACTTTGCTCTTTTCTCTCAACCCTTCCTTCGCTCATGCAAATCCGAAACATTCATCCTCTGTGGCTCCCTGGCCTCTTGGATGTGGGAAACCCATAATGCAGCTTTTTTTTTTATGCCTCCCTGAAAATAACATAATTGTCAAGTACTCGTAACTCTGAGTGCAATTTCAACCCTCTCATTGATAAGGCAATAACCCAAGCAAACAACATCGGATGAAGTTACAAGCCTGAGTGTGGGGATGGAGGCATTATTTGAATGAGATGAATCGGAGTTCTCTATAAAGTTGCACAAATTCTTACCAGCAGAATAGACTCTGGATAGAGCTATTAGACGGAGCCATTAAGCTGCCTGGCTTCCAGTTCATCTTGCAGAGAGCCTCGGCGTGGACTTGCCCACGGTATTCAGACTTCTCAGATATGGCTCCCCTTGATAGAAAATGTACCTCACTGTCCTGAGGTCATCTCTGTCTATTTGTGCCTCAGTCGTCTTTTGCTGATCTTTCTACTGAGTACCATGAGAACCTATTACGGACTTTCTTTTGGACTGATACTGAATGACAACTATGAGACCCATCCTATGCACAAGGGTCAATGTTCTCTCCTTTGTTTTTGTGTCCAGGTCACAGTCCCCTGAAGTCACCCTCAGGAATGCCTTCTCCTCCTGATAACTTTGTATGGAATCTGACCTGGACAATGAAAGACTCCTTCCCTTTCCTGTCCCACCGCAGCCGATACGGTAAGTGTATTTTTGACAATTGTCTGTGACACACCATCACTGTCTTGTAATTAAGGAAGCTCTGAGATTCCACTTGTGATCACCAGTGATCCAGGAGTCCCTTAATTCCCTATAGCAAAACACGTATCACTGCACCCTCTGTCCTAAAAGAGTGCTCAAGAATACCACCATGCCATTCCAGCTAAGATGTTTATGTTGCACTGTGAGTCCTGGAGGAAGCCAGTGGCTTTCTGGCTCACATAGTCCATCCTCCAAACCTTCCTGGTACATGGAATCCTGGTATCCCTTCACCGTTCCTTCAATGTGACATTTATTTGCATTTGGTTGTGGCTTTCTGGATTTAAAGTTCTTACCTTTAGCATCTCTGTAGACCACAATCTCCTAAGAAGGGATTGTTGCCGGGCGGTGGTGGCACACGCCTTTAATCCCAGCACTCAGGAGGCAGAGGCAGGCGGATCTCTGTGAGTTCGAGGCCAGCCTGGGCTACCAAGTGAGTTCCAGGAAAGGCGCAAAGCTACACAGAGAAACCCTGTCTCGAAAAACCAAAAAAAAAAAAAAAGAAGGGTTTGTTATTAAAAAGGACACAGGTCTCCCAGGGCCTCTTCAGCGACTCCATTATATTTGGCTAACTTCTGTTCTCAAACAGGTTATCTGACATCATCTCTGTTCATTTGATGGCACAACAGCCTCAGAGATCAAGAGAGCTGGTCCAATCCAATGTTTACAGATGCAGAAACTCATCTTAGCGATATCACATAGAGTGGGCCCACGGGCCACAAAGCTGGTATTCTTTGCCTGTAGTCCTGTTTCTCCCAAGAGGCCACCAACTCCACCTGTGAGCCTGCTATCCTGTGAATCCTCAGCAAGTTGGGTTAAGTCGTTCTCAGTGCTCAGCCTAAAAGATCACAGTGGCAAGGGACTCTGCCATTGGAACATCAGGGCTAGAGGAGAGTTGGGACTTTTCTGGGGAGCACCTTCATTTCTTCAGCTCTTTTGGTGTAAGCTCCTCAAGGACAGGTAATATGCTGTGTTTACTCCCCTGTTTTATTCCTTCCCTGGAAGGGACTGCTCAAGGCTTATGTATGATGAATGAATGAAGAAGGTTTCCCGATATAGAATTCTCTCATCAAACCTAATTCAATTAAGTATTTATGAACCCAGTGCAGCGCTGAGTTCTAGATGCCCTTCTGGGCATATTTACCTATTCCTGCTCCTTAGTCTCTGCCCTTGGGCCTAACCTATTTAAAGTACACCTAACAGAGATGTTCCACTCCCTGTAGAAAAGCTCCCTTCGGAAGCCTGCCATCCCTCATCTGTTACACAGTTACCCTTGGCTTGTATTAATGGTACCTTTCATTTCAAATTGAAAGAAGGAAATGCATAAAAACCCCTTGGGCAGTTTAGGATTCTCCTTTGACCTGAGATGGTGCTTTCCATTCCTTAGTATCCCATGAGGGAGGGAAAGCTCAGTGGTTCTTTAGGAGGTTCCACATAAGAGTTGCTTCTTGATTTTACTTAAGCCAGACACACGAATGCCATCTTATGATAAGAAGTATCTATAAATAATTAAAAGCTGGTCTTTTGTGTGGTTGATGTTTCGTCACCAGGTATGTGCTAGAACTGGTCTTAAGATAACACTTGGAGTTCTCTGTCATTCACTGTCTCTGTAGGACAACTTTTTGTAAAGTTTAGAATGTCTAAAAGTCAGCTCCTGAGTGTCATAGACAGCAGCTATTGGTTCCCTGTGGAGGCCATTGAGGGAGGTTGCAGGTCCAAGGGGGAAAGCCATGGGAGTTTATGAGGACCCAGTTATCTACCAATTGTACTTGGTAAACCCACGCCCCCTCTCTGAGCCCCACCTTCCTTATTAGTACATTGGAAGGCTGGGATAACTGGGGCAAAAAAATAGATCAAGATGTTTCCTAAGATCCCTGTCAAAATATCCTCATGGTCCAGAACCTCATGATTTCCCTTCTTTGTTGAGCAGACTCAAACCATTGGTCAGTTAGTGTCTAAATGCTGGACCAAGGTATCAAAGTCAGCACCATCATTCGGGTTGGCTCATGACAGAAGAATTGGCAGCTCCCTGGTGAACTATAGTAATGCTTCCCGATCCTTTCTATCTTTTTGCCATATTTCATTCTGTGGGACTCATGGAGACTGCAGGATCAACATCATTCCTTGCACTTCCATCTCCATGCTGGTGTGGCTCGCCAGATGCTGGAGCTGATACAAACTCAAAAATCAGAGTCCATAGGCCAGATAAATAATTCTGTAGGCAGATAATCCCATTGCCAGTGAGTGACATTGAGGATTCACCCTGAGACCTGTCACAGGGAAAGCTAGTGGCAGAATGAGGGCTGGACTCCTATCTCCTCAGGGTGTTTTGTGGGGGCTCAGCCTACATGTCTATGAATCAAAAAGGCCAGCAGGCTCATGGATGATAAATCCATACCTTTCATCTGCCAGGAAAGACATTTTAAGAAATGTTAACAACTTCATTAATTTTAAGTCCTCAAACATGGGCAGAGAAATTTGACTGGAAAATTACCGCCTAAAGTGATAGTTCTTCAGATTGGGAGATGTCATGGAGTCTTGGCCAGTGTAGGGTGGAACTTCACATTTGACTTAAGCCACATCCTGGTGGACAGACGGGGGCACAGAGAAAACAGTATCAACAACCCAGCCATGGGTGACATGATTGACAGAGACAGGCCAATCCTCTCTCAGGCAAGCTGTCCACCCTGAATGGAGAGTGACTTTCTTCTTGCTAGTGTTTTATGAGAAGAGACGAGGTAGAAAGAGGCTAATAAGATTTACTCACCCCCAGCCTGTAATTATCTGCTTGAGGAAAAAGTTTGACCTACCTTTTTGAAGGCTCCCAATATTTCTTCTAATTTACGTCGGGGCCTTTTATGTTGTATAAAATATATTCTCTTCAGTGGCATTCAGTATCAGATTCCAGCTCTCTCTGGCTTCTGTCTTGAATGACGATGGCCAGCTAATTTCATCATGGGGAGCTGGGAGCTGCACATTCCTCTCCCAAGGCTTTGAAACAGAGAGGACATATGAAGACAGATTTTCCTCCCTGTATTTCCTTTTATCATTGTCTCTTATGCCTGCGGATGTAGTTATGGGCTTGGCTGAAGGATTAGGCTCTGAGTAGGCTCGCAGATACAAAGGTCCTCCATCAGGTCCCACTGGATGCTTCAAGAATACTGCTGCTGGGGTTGCAAAAGAGAGTTTGATCACCTTGGTTCTAGAGCCACAAAGACAGATGGTGTTCTTCCTAACTTCAACTCTCATGTTTGCCCACTCTGGAGATGAGGAATCAGATCAGTATTCTATTTTATTATCATTGTTGAGTGTGTGTTTGTGTGCACCAATGTGTGTGTGTGTGTGTGTGTGTGTGTACAAGTGTATGTGTGTGAATGTCAGAGGCCAACCCTGGGTCTCATATTTAGGAACGCTGTCTACCTCTTTTGAAATAGGCTCTCTCATTGGTCTGGAGCTCACCAGTGACTAGACTGGTTGGCCACTGGGTCCTAGTTGCTCCCTGTCACCACCGCCCCAGCCCTGGGATTATATGTACGAGCTATCATGCTGGCATTTTGCTCAGGTTCTCATACTTGCAGGGTAAGCCCCCTACTGCCTGAGCTATACCCCTAAGCCCTGGATCAATATTTTAAACAGAATAACTGGAGATTCTTCCCCAGGTGACCAAGGCAAAGGGTATTTTCATTTGTTTTCTTTTCAAAGCTGTGGTACTTTACAAAACCCTCTGCCATGCCTTTTTTTTTTCATTTAAGTGGTATTATGAAATTGTACTTATGAAATTATACGGAGGGGAAATTATTTCATATTCCATGTTTACAGATATGTCAGTGGAAGGTGGAAGGAGTTTATTAGTAGGACTTTTAAGCTACTGAATGGGTGAACTAAAAAAAAAAATGAGAGTTCTGTCACATCACAAAGTTATTTCAGAGATGAACCATAGAGAACATTCACTCTTCCTGCATGGCCTAGCATTGGAGTTGAAGGATCAGGCTGATGTACACAACCTTGGCTATCTGTAGACCAAGCATCCGATGACCTTGAATCAAGACCATTCCTGGCAGGCTAGTCATTTCACCTCCCAAGAAGCATGTGGGTTGGGCCACTTGGCACGGTAAACATTCTTATGTACTTTTCCATTTCAGACTATGATCCTTATTATAGGTTGCATTATGTTATGCCAAAAAAATATGTTTAAGTCCAAAGACCCTAGTATCTGTGAATGAGATTTAATTTAGCACAGTATCTTTGCAGCTATAATCAAATTAAAATGATGACACAGGGATTCATTGGGCCCAGATGTGAAATGACTTCTGGGCTTAAAAGAAGAGAAACCATAGGCACAGATATGCACCAAACATCTTGTGGTTAAGAATTCAGAGTCCGGGGCCATGCTTTGTATGCTAAGGAACACCAAGGATGCTGGCAGTAATACAATCTGAAAGAGAGGTGTGGATTGGAGTCTCCTCCAGAGTTCAGAGACAGCATGGCCTTGGCAAATGCTTGATTTCAAGTCTCTTACCCCAGAACCATGGGAGAATAACGTTTCCTTGTTTTAAGGAGTCCTGTTTGTTGGACTTTGTTATGACATCCCTAAGCATGAAGTTCAAAACCATCATCCATTCTCCATCACCCCCAAGTCCATAACTTGGGCTCTCACAAAATGATATATTCCTCCTGACATCTGAGCCTACAGAAAACATTGTTGGGCTTTGAATAAAAGTTCTATTGAAACTTTGTCTTCTTTCGGGACCAGTGGGACCAATCTAATTTAGGGGCTGGTGCATTTGGAAAGAAAAATTAGACTTTTTAATTACTTTCCCTGCCACCACCACCACCATCCGACCTGTTAATGTATCAATTTCTTTGATTGAAAAGACTGGGTCAATTAAATCTATCTCTCAAAAAAAAAAAATTAACCTAACACAGAATCAAAAGTGGAAAACAAAAATTCCCCAGCTCCCTGTGGGAATTACTTCAGAGCTCTAGCAGGAAGACAGTTTGATCATATTTCTGGAATTACATATTTAATGTGACTGCCCACAATCAGCCATTCCAGCCTGCCAGGAGCCTGGCGTCACTGAAAGGCAGCCCCCAGCCTCCCCCGTGAACCGTTGTCATGGCTGAAAGCTTCCTTAGCTTCTCTTCTGCCCTGTCCGGGAGATCCTTTTGTGTTCCTTTCCCAGCCCCATTCCACTGAGCTGAGAAATCAAGTTATTTCCTAGCTCATACATCTGTATTCTTATCTGCAAGATGGCAAGGAAAAAGCCTCTGGATGTATTCACCAAAATCCCTGAGTCCCAGAGGGAACAATAATGCCAGCAGTCATACAAGACCCAAGAACATGGACCATCTGTCACCTTAAGGCCATGACCTGCTGGGAGCCAATGGAATCAATCCACAAAAATTCAATAGGAAGCAGCTGGCTTAGAAGAAGGATGTTTAAAGTGCTCCTGTTAGTCATATGCCTTTAAAAATGAGGATGCATAAAGCCAGTGAATAAATATGAATGAACATTTTATGTAAAGGCGCATTGAGTAAAGGAGAGGCAAAGAGGAAAAAATGTCTGAATCAAAGAGAAGGGAATGATTGACCAACTAGCATACATATGAGAAAAGCAGGTCCTGAGAAACCCACTGAAAATACTCGTCACAGACAGAGAAGAAAAGAGACAGGAGAGAGGGAGGAAGGGGGAATGAATCTCCATGACTAACTGATTTCTTATTGTCACATATTCCTTATCCTGCTAACATGAAACAGCTGTCACCCCTGGACATGGAGCCCCCTAATACTCATTCAGATTATGACCTTTCTCTTGATTATTGTTGCATCTTTACATGCCTAGATCATCCCCCCCACCTCTTACCATGCTTTCAGTAACACAGGGAATGATTATGAGCATTTATTATTGAGTACCCACTGTGTACCGGGTTGTGTTCTAAACATCACTGATAAAGTCGAATGGGATTCTTTCTCTTCCTTCAAGGGACTCTGGAGAAAGTGGTAGCCCTGTCTGTTCTATGATAAGTGCACCTGTGGAGGCATGTTCAAACTACCCTGGGACACAAAGACAGGAGATCCACTTCCCTAGAGGACTCAGAGAGGTGGACATTGTAGAGATGGGCACAACGAAGCTCGGGGCCTTGGACTCCAGGAACATTCAAGAGATCAGTGATGAGGGCATTCTGGGTAAGGAGAACATAAAGACATATGCAAGACCAGGTTCAGCCTTGTGATGCAGAGTGAAGATGAACTGGGAGGGGCCAGCAGGGACAAGGCCAGAGAAATAGTTGCTTCTGAATGTGTTCAGGGTTTAGACCCTCAGCCCTGTGAAAGCACAGCTACAGAGGGCGTGGTGGTTTAAATAAGAGTGGTCCCCACAGACTCTTGTTTGAATGTGTAGTCACTCACCGGGGAGTGGCACTATTTGATAGGATTAGAAAGATTAAGAGGTGTGGCCTTCTTGGAAAGTGTGTCACTGAGGGTGGGCTTTGAATTTCAAAAGTCCATGCCAGGCTCAGTGTCTCTCTGCTTAGGATGGGATCGTGATATAGCTACTGTTCCAGCACCTGCCTGCATGCTACCATGGTCCCCACCATGATGATTATGAACTAACCCTCTGAAACGATAAGCAAGCCCCAATTAAACACTTTCTTTTAAAAAAGCTGTATTTGCCATGGTGTCTCTTCACAACAATAGAATGTAACCAAGACAGAGGGACATCAGGGAGATGCTGGTCATGACAGAGAGCCTCTTTCTGGAGCATTCACTGAGTGACTGAGTGGATGGAGATACCATTAACTAAAAAGAGAAGAGGAGAAACATTTAGCAAGAAGAGGGGGCAACCAAGGTATCAAGAGAGAAGGTGCAGGTGACAAGATCCATGTTGGACAAGTTGCATTTGAAATAACCTCCAGACGTCTAGGAGGAAATGGACAGTGGAGAGGGTTGTTTTAAAAATGATAAGCAGCGCTGGTTGCTGTCCAGAAAGGTCATGAGGCATGCGCCATGACTAAACCCAGTATCAGAGTTTTATTAGGAGAAGGGGGGGGGGGTGACAAAAGAACCAGGTCTGGAGAAGAAGCACGTGCAGAGAGCAGAGAGGGGATGGGGAGGAGAGAACAGTGAGGAGGCGTCTGTGTCCGGCTTTTTAAGGATTCTCATGCATGTGAACAGGTAGGGTTACGGAGCTACGCCACACATGCACTGATTGTGTGACTGAGCTGCACGCAGTATGCAATCACACATCGCCCTAATGATGCAAGTCAAAAGTCGTAAGGCCCCTTGCTTAGCTGCTGAACTGTGTATGTGCAGTCATGCAGCTGGAGTGGCAGCAGAATCCTAGCAGAGAGTTGAGAAGTCTTTTCCCACCTCTTCTCCAGCTGTAAGAATTACATTCAGCAGCCGTGAGTGAGGTGCCGAGTTTTGTTTTGACAGCTTTGGGACACCTGAGCTATTGTATACAGAATATTTTTAACTAACCTAGAAAGGTAAGTGCCCAAAGCATATGCAGAAAAATGCCTGATAGACGTGAGAGGCAGCCCCCTTAAAATGAAATATTTTGTCAGGAGCGACCTCAGATGCAAAACCACATATCAGAAGAGACCTCTCCTGTGTAGGACTTTAGCCAGACCATTTAGAAAGATGACGAGAATAATTCCATCTGTGAGAAATTCATAGGGATTGTGAGCTATCAGGGCCCACAGCTGTCTGATCAAATAGCTTCATCTTTTAGCTGAGGAAGGGAAGGCCTAGAGTTGCCTGTATTATCTGCAGGACAGTGGCGAAGTGGAGATTGAAACCTAGGCAGCCTCTTGGCAAACCCTGTACCTTACCTCTCTATGGTAGAGGCATGGTTATGGCTATCACATGAAATTCCTCATACATCAGCCCCAATTATTGCTTTACCTATCTTATTATCTGGACATCATGGGTGTCTGTCAGCCCAGCAGAGTTGTGTTGCCCCAAGAATTGCTTCAGTGTGCAACAGTGACCTCCTTGTAGAGATGAACTTCTGCAGTATAGGTGACTCATAGCCACCTAGTGTTGTAGAATATTATTTTAAGGTGCGTTACATTTGTTTATGCTGTGGAGCATTTGTTTAATGATGTAAAGATGTGTTGCATTATTTTATGTTGCATTTGTTTAGCTCTGTGAAGCTGTGTTGCTGTGCCTGTCTAAAACACATGGTTGGTCTAATAAAGAGCTGAGTGGCCAATAGGAAGGCAGGAGAAACGATAGGCAGGGCTGGCAGGCAGAGAGAATAAACAGAAGGAGAGAAAACAATAAAGGAGCAAGAAAAGGAGAAAGAGAGGAGGACATCAGGGGCCTGTCACCCAGCTACACAACCAGCAACAGAGTAAAAAAGAAAGAAAAGTTATACAGAGATAGAGAAGGGTAAAATCCCAGAGGCAAAAGATAGATGAGATAATTCAAGTTAAGAAAAGCTGGCTAGAAATAAGTCAAGCTAAGGCCGGGCATTTATAAGTAAGAAAAAGTCTCTGTGTGATTTATTTGGGAGCTGGGTGGCAGGCCCCCCAAAAGAGCCAAAGGAGTATGAAAACAACAATAAGCTGGGGAACATCAAAATCTAGATTCCCTAGATTCTAGGGGTCACTGCATTGGCAGTTAGCTCGAGAGTCACGGGCTTTTGCTGTACCTCCATGTTGCCCCTTTAACCTCTTCCCTAATCGCTGCACGGGTGGTCTCCCAGCACCTGCCCAAAGAGGAAGTCACCCTGAATCTTGGCTCCCATTCTTGCGAGTTTTCTTTCAGTCACAGCCCTACTTTCTTTGATTCTGTTCTCTACTCCCACCCCCAACTCCCAGGTGAAGAGCCACAAGTGACCAACTGTCTTTGGGAGAGAGAGAGAATCAGATGAGATCCTGCATAGGTCCCAATCCTAAGACGTCTGCCCTGGACAGATGCACATATGAGGAAAGCCAAATGGACCTGATAGGTTATATATACATGTACACACACACACACACACACACACACACACACACACACACACACACACACACACACGCATACGCATATGTATATACTTGTAACAGTAAAAATCAAATAAGAGATCATTAATTTGGGAGGAGTGAGAGGAGATGGGAAAAGAAGGGTGATGCAGATGCAGTGCTCATGTATGAAATGCTCAAAAATATAAAATAAATTAGAAAGTGTCGATGGTCATGATTCTTAGGGACAGTATTGTTGTGACAATTGTCAGGAAAGATCAGAGTGTGCTCAGAGCACAGGTGTTTCATTACTGCTTTCTGAACTCCAGCGAGAGCAGTATCTTGTGTTTTGGTGTCATTCATCAATATATGCCCAAAGCTTTGTGCTTAAAACTTGTGAATGCCTAGTTTTCCCTCTCATAGCCTGAAAGTATGTCTTATCTTTAATTATGATACCATAAAATGTAATGTGGTTTCAAAACTCACAAAATCATACTATCGGGCAATGTTAGTTCCAAGTCCAGCGCAAATCTTTTTCTATCCTTTGTTCTCTGCACCTTCCTTTACTCTCTGTTGAAATCTTACCAATCTTCAAGGTGCTATGCATGCGTTGCCTGGCTTCTTTGTGTGTCTCCTGGCTGCACTGAGTCTGCATACTTTAAGAGTTAGATATGGGCAAACCCATCTCATCAGCTGGCCTGCAAGTGTATGACAGGTAGGGTACATGCTAGGGAAGCCTGATACTCATCTATTTCACTACTGTCATCAACTGGGAACCCTCAGGCTTTCTTGCAACACTCAGCAGATTCTGCCTCTGCAGAGACACAGTAGTAAGTGAGAGAAGTGCATGGCATCTTCTCAGGTCCCCCTTGTCCACCAGCTTCCTCCTGTTGCCATGGATGCCACATGGCTCAGAGCTTTTCTCCTGGGTTCTCCTCTCAAGAGTCTCAGTCACAAAGATCCAGTTAGAGAGCTGTCGCATTGACTGGTGGCACAGGCTGCTAAGGTTTCCTCATGTCCTCTGAACTCCTCTTTATTCTGTCTGGGACCTCCCACTTCACTGACATCCACACTCAGAGAGCAAGAGCATGCATAAATGTCACTGACCTGGAAGACCAATAGGAACTCAAGCCTCAGCCCTCTTACTTTTCCAGACTGAAGTCCCTATCCCCTTGGGCAAGCCACCTGATAGATGCCTCAGTTTTCCCTTTATAAAATGAGGCTGGACTTGTTAATTTCAGAGTACCTGTAATTTTTAATTACTTACAGTATTTTTTCCCCTGAGATGAAGAGAAGAATCTTGTTTTTTTTTCTGTCTACAGATTGTGTAGATGAAAAAATTGTGATGACGGCAGATGAGAGAAATGAGAATTAAGCTTTCTTTGCTGTCTACCACCACCCCGTGAGCTCATGCTCACACACCTCCCCCTTCGAGGCTGTGTTTATGTAATTGATTGATTAAAGGAGACTTGGCCCATCTTCTCTGCAGCTTGACTGTGAACAAAACAGATGTCTTGAGTTGAATGATTGGCTCCCAGATGCATCCCAGGACACAGGACTATGGGAAGGGAGTGAATGATTTCCAGTTCCCAGGTCCCTGTGACAAATGAATGGTGGGTGTGAGTGAGGGGCGGAGAGGGGCCAGTTTGGGTATTTAGTGTTATGAAGTGAGTGGCCAGATGTTGATGGCAGCTGGTAGATTAATACCAAAGGTGACTGGTGGGCCAAGTGTCCCTTTAGGAAATTACCCAGGAAGAGGAAGTAGCAATCCTTAATCATCTAAGTCTGGGATGGAAGGAAGAACTCCCAGCTTCCTGCTGCCCAGCTGGTGAGAGCCACGTTAGAGAACTTGGTTTTGCCACCTTCCCAAAGGGGGTGAGTAGTCTTAGCATGGTAGTTATAGAAGAAAATTGAAATTGCTTTATTTCGCCACTTCATTTCCTAATTAGGAGAAGGGGCTCTATGCAGATTAAATACCATGCATGAAGTTGCATGATCTCAGTTGAGGCCTTCTGGAGGAAGCCTTGAGTGATGAGTGCTCATTCATCCCCCTTGCCTTCACACCTCTGAGTGAGTCAAGGTTTGACACAGTCTTGCCCTCAGCACTATGAGTCCAGTGCTACTGTTGACCACTTTATCCACCTAAGACTAGCCTGGCAGCAATCTCTTGGTTTGATTGAGCAACCCTGCCTCAATAAACAGGTGTAAGAGTGATGGAGGATTATTACCAGCACTAACCTTGGGCTTGCACATGCACATGTACATGCATGTGCACACTTGCCTAGGCGCCCACCCATGTATCCACTGTACCCACAGCCGAAATGATGCCCATTATGATATAAAGTCAACCTGTGTGTGCCTCACCATACTAGATAGATATCCAGTGTATGTTTATTGTATTTATGCTTCCTCATGAAAACCCCATGACACGCGGTCTCTGCTTTAACCCCCATTTTGTGGACAGAAGAGTGAAGAACAAAGATGGTAAATAGTTTTCCCTGAGATACATGGCTGGCAGGTGGCAAAGCTAAGTTTTAAACATATCTTTAAAAAAGCATGATGTCAGGCAGAATATATGCCTCTAAGGACACTTGTAGCATCTCCCCAGACACTTCAGTGCCTCTTACCCACAGGTTGATATAAAACAGAGAGCTGGGGGGTTCCCATTGTAGACAACATCTTCTTGGGTTCCACAAGTCAAATCAGCTCAGTTCATCCCCAAGGACGAAGTAATGTGTCTGCATAACAGAAGCCTGCGTGGTATGTGAGCATCTACCCATGTAGCTAAGAAAGAATGTCCAGGGTGAGGAGCTAGCTTTGTGGTTGAGTGTTTGCCTCACAATCCTGAGGGCCTGAGTTAGGATCCCAGAACCCACATAAATGTCAGGTGGCTGTGACAACCTGCCTGGAAGGTTGTCCCAGAGGACAGAGAGCAAGCTGCCTAGTTAGACTAGCCATATCTGTGAGCTCTGGGTTTAAGACACCCTGCCTCATTGAAGAAGGTGTAAAATCAATTGAGAAAGATGTCCAGCATCAAATCTCGGGCCTTCGTATGCACACACACCCATATACATGCACGTGCATGCACACACACACACACACAAATGGAGGAGAAAGCCTATCTTCGTTCATTATCTTATGTGAGTTCGTAGGAGATACGATATTTAAATCATTGTCATTCATGCTAACATGCTCCCCATCATACATATAAGGAAACCAAGCCTCAAGTGGTTAAATGAATTGCCCCAAATCACAAGACTCATTTGGCACAGTTCTGGGAAACATTCCAGGAACTTGCTGGTGATCTCTCCTCTTCTCTCCCAGCCTCATGTGTTCTCTCATCCCATTCTCGCTGTAGCTTCTGGCCTATGAACAGACCTTCTCACCAGCAGGGAGCTTCCAGCAACCATCAAAGAGCAGTTTATTGGCAGAAGAGCAGATTTAGTTTGAGAGAACCCTAAAAGCCTTCCTGGAGATGAGTTGAGCCATCCAATCATTGGGAGATATTTGAAACCTAGCCATGTGTGGTTTTGCCAGCTCATTCCAGAAAAAAATAAAACAACAACAAACACCAGTGGATTTTTGAAAATTTTCCTAATTGTATAAGTTATTGCTTTGTTTGTTTGTTACCCAAAGCTTTACGTAATTATAATGAAAATCACAGGGTTTTAGTACCGTTTCTGCAACCCACCTACTGTGCATCCTTTGGCAAGCCCCACAATGCCTCTGGCTTCAGTTTCTGCGTCTCAGATGGACTCCAAAGTCCCTCATGATTCTTAGCGTCTACAATTGAGAGGTTCTGACAGATCTCTTAAGGAAATGAGACATTGGCTTGTGCCCCAGGATTGGCAGCTGCTAGGGGACTTCCCTTGAGCTGCTATAGTCCTGAAGGACTGGCAGTTTTGGGAATGCTGGTTTCTCCTGCTCTGCTTAATGAACTGTGGCTTCAAATCCAGATGCCTCTAAAGGCCAATGGCAAGAACATGACCACACATCCCTGACACCTCCTGTGGTGCATTATTAAATACACAAAGCAGACTTCTCAGGAACACACTGGCATGTCTATGCCATGAAGTGCATGAGGCTAGCTAGAGGTGCCAATGAGTCCTGAGAAGTAAGAACTGGTCGTCAGTGACCGTGACACTCAGGTAGCTCAGGCTTGGTGCTCCCTACAGATATGGCATTCAAAAGGCCCTCACCAAGCAGGAGAAATGCCCTTTGTATTGTGTGACCCTGACTAGTGACATACATGACTCAGGATTAGTCTTGCGCTTGCATGGATCTAATGGTTTGTCCAATGAAGGAAAAGGTTTTGACCTCAAATGTCTTTTACTCCAAGTTCTAATAGCCTCTGGTGCTGTGGATATTGCTCTGTATAAATAAAATACTGATTGGCCAGTAGCCAGGCAGGAAGTATGGGTGGGACAAGCAGAGAAGAGAATTCTGGGAACAGGAAGGCTGAGTCAGAAGATGCTGCCAGCCACCACCACGGGTACCAACATGTAAGATACTGACTGGTAAGCCACGAGCCATGTGGCAAAGTATAGATTTATAAAAATGGGTTAATTTAAGATATAAGAACTAGATAGCAAGAAGCCTGCCACAGCCATACAGTTTATAAGTAATATAAGTCTCTGTGTGTTTCCTCAGCTGTGGGACTGGCAGGTAAGAGAGATTTGTCCTGACTGTGGGCCAGGCAGGATGGAGGAAACTTCAGCTACACTCTGGCTCTGGGATTGTTGCTTGAAGGTGATACTAAATGCAGTATGGTACAAAAGAATACTAAAAAGGGCCATCTGCCATCATAAAGAGTATTTCTCATGATAAACTGAAATCTGTATTAGGATGGATATGAACATGCAAATTATGAATCTGCCAAAGTCTGTTGAACATTTGTGCCAGAGACAAGACCCTAGATCAACTGCTGGCATGAGATATGAAACACTCTTGACAGAGATGAAGAGTCCATGTCTCAGAGCCCACAAGCATGGCATCATCTCGTCTGGTTAATTCTACATTTACTTCTTAACTTGTTGGGGTAACTGCTTTTTAAAGCCCCTGCTATGTCTGAGGTCACCTAGAATATGGTTGATTTTTGAGGGAATGTCTTGAAAACTAAAGGTAGTTACTGGTTCCCTGCCCATGAGAAGTCTCAGCATTAACAGGTTGAAGGTTTAGACACAAAAGGTCATTTGGGGGACCTCAGGGTGATCTGGATACAAAGAAGGACTGATGGATTTTCTAAGCCCAACCAAGGGGAGATCCAGTGTCTGAAGATGCCAGGTCTTCCTGTTGCCATGCTGTGGTGGTGTAGAGAGCAGCAGAACTCTATCCCTTGAGCGTCTTTTCCTGGTGTGTGACTCGGGTTAAGAAGCCCCACCTCTGTCTTAACTGCTTTAGACCTTAGGCATGATTGTTTTGTTGTTGCCAGTCTCACACTTTACTAGAGACCAGATTTCCACCCATTTCCACCCACAGATTCAGACTGTTCAAGAAGGTGGCTATTGCCAACCCCTCCAGGCATCCGTTCTACAGCATGTCTCTTGATCCGTTATGGTACATTTTCCTGAATGACGGCATTTTACACTGAGGCAATGTCTTGGATTTACTCTTAGTATATTTGGGTTTTGAAATGTGGCCCCTGTCCTGGTAAGTTCCAGGGGATAGGTACAGCACACACACACACACACACACACACACACACACACGGGGAGGGGAAGGGAGGAAGAGAGAAAGAGGCAAGAGGAACTCATTCCTATCTTTACCTATTGTAACACTTGCTTGAGGTTCCTTTAATGAGTCTAAGAATCTAGAAGGGAAAAGTTTCCCTTTAAGGATCGCGCACCTGAAGCCTCCTTCCAGTGCTAGTGACTGATGTCTGTAGGTCCATCGGTTTGGCCGTGAGACCAGGGAGAGCTGCAGCTGTGAAGCTGGAGAGTCATTGAGCCCCAGCAATGAGTGTTTCGTGGGAAGGATGCTCTTTTTCTTTGATTTTTTAAGTGCAGAAATTCAGGTTTAGAGAACAGTCCTCCCAGAGTCCTTCAGCTGCGGTGTGCAGGACCCAGAGCTGTCAAGACTGTGCCCTACCAAGGACTTATTTTACAGCATTGCGTGTTCCTCCCAGCAGGCTGATCATTTCTAGAAGGTTCCACTCTCTCTCTTCTATGAGGAAATTGATAAGAGAGACCAATATCAGGCATCAGTGATTGATTGCTGCCGCACATTCAGCAGTTTGGAATAGTATCTCCTTTTCTTCCTTTTATAGTTTTAATTGGCATATGATAATTGTTTTTTTTTTCCCCCTTCATGGTCATTTTTCAATGGTTAGCTTCTCATAGACCAAATGAGTCTGTGCAGCAGAGGCTGAGATCTCTGGATCCTTGTAGGGTCACAGTGGCTGCACAGGGCCTGACATTGAGGAGCAGTGGATCTGTCCCCTGAGGGCGGTGCAGAAATCTGAAGATGTGAACGGTGGGCAGAATTCAAATCAAAGAACAGCCATCTTCACAGGGTCCTTGGTATATTATTTTCCTCTTTGCTGTGGCCAAACACTTGATGAGGGGTGATGGGATGAAGTCAGGGCTAGTTTTGACTCATGGTTTGCAGGGGGATACAATTCATCATGGAGGCAAACGCATGGCAGCCACTGAAGCTTGAGGTGACTGTGGTAGATGTAATTCTGAACAGTCTTATTAAATAAGAAACACAGAGCCAAATGCAGAGTTAAAAGCCCAAGAGGTCAGAGCAGCAGCCAAGAGCTAAGACCAAGACCGCCTTCTTACCCCTCTCTGTTACTGTCATCTTTGCCCTCAGAAAGAGACCTACTTCCTGTGTGTCTGTCTTTTTATTGACTTTCTGTTCTGCCTTCTCATTGGTTGTAAACCCAACCGCATGACCTCCTCATCACTGCTTGTCTATATAGACCTCCAGGTCTCTATGGTTGGTAATGAGATTAAAGGCGTGTGTCTCCATGCTGGCTGTATCCTTGAACACACAGAGATCTGCCTGTCATGTGATCGGAATTAAGGGCGTGTGCTACCACTGCCAGACTTCTGCTAAATGGCTTGCTCTTAGCTCTGACCCCCAGGCAACTTTATTTATTAACATACAAATAAAATAACATTTCAGCACAAATAAAATATCACCATAGACTGTCACGTTGTGCTCTGTTCAGGAAGCAGAGAGAGATGAATACTGCTGCTTTACCGACTTTCTCCTTTCTGTTCAGCCAAGGACCCCAGTGCATGGTGCTGCCTTCTCCTGGGTGTTTTCTCTTTCAATATTCCCTTCTGGGATCACCCTCATAGACACACCCAAAGATGTGCCTCATCAATGCCCCGAGTGTTGTTTATTCTGATAACCCAACAATTGAAGTTAGCCACCACACTCAAACATGACTTAATTTGGTCTTTGGCCCCGGATTTTGATTCTGGAGCTCTGGTGGAGTGAGCAGAAAACCCTGGATTTACAGCGTGCTCCAGCCTTGGGTCTCCTCCTGGCTCTCCCTGGAGGTGGGCGGGGCCTATCGTCTTGGTAAGAGTAACCTTTCTGAGCTCCGGTTTCCTCATCTACAGAGAAGAACACCCGCCACCTGCCCAACTGCTCAGTGTTGCTCTGTAGATTAACTATGGTGGTGGAAAAAAATGTACTTAGAATGGTCCCCAGCAGATAACCTCAGGGATGCACTGGATACGATTTCCAGTCTCTTCCCTTGGGTGTGGACCTGCCCCGGCCTTTGGAAGGCCGAGCACTTTGATGACTCACTTGATCTCTCTGAACGCTTTCTTGTGAAGGAGAGCTTGTAGCTCCTGCCTCATAGGCCCTGAGTCACAAGAGGGCAAAGGAAGTGCCCTATAGCTAGAACCTCTGAAAAGACCCAAGGGAGAGGAGTCTCTCCTGGTGTCATAAGAGAAAATGATCCCAGATATTATTGCCTAACGATATTAAAGGTGGCTTAGGAGGGAGGGAAAAAAAAAAAACCCAACAACCTGTCTCTCGATGTTTTATAAGAAATTAAATCAGAATGTAGAAAAATCCAATTCAGTTTCACTCAAAATGAGCAGCAATATTAACTCCATTCCTATTTAAAGCCAGGAAGTACAGCTGTGAGAGCTAAAGGGAGACCTTGCCTCCAAGCGAGAATTTCAAAACAAACTCATTTGGTGATGGGCCATTTGCATAGCCTGCTTTCCTAGGCGGCATCTGACCCAAACAGAGTGGCTTATCACACTCCCCGGAGGCCAGGCATCCCGGAATGGATGGTGCGCCGTCTGAGGTCTGTTTGCCCAGGACGTACACAGGCACGTTTGCCAGGCAGTGTCTGATTTGGCCCAGCACATCTCCGTCTCAAACAGAACTGGGACATCTTGGAGAAGAGATGCAGTAGATGACAGTCGTGCAAGTTGAAGCTTTGGGGATGGCACCAGTAATTGTCACTGTGGGGTGGGTGACCGCGCTCTCTCCTTTTTCCTCATCTTTTCACCTTTACTAATGTGAATGGCAGTTTTGGGGTCCTCTCTACCGAAGCCATGTGTAATGGCCAGGCCGTTGGTTTGGAGGGCCATTTTGGTATTGCAAGGTACCAAACGGAGTACCAGTTTTCTCCTGGTGTCTGGCAAGCCAGTGCCGAAGGTGAGGGGACTGAGGATGAGACTCAGTTAGCTTAGTGTTTGCCTGGAATGCACACAGTCCATTTATGCACAGCACTGCATAAATGAGGATTGTACACCCATCATCCTGACACTCAAGAAGTGGAAACAGGAGGATCAGGGATTCCTCATCATCCTCAGTCACATAGACCAGTTAGAAGCCAAATGGGATACCTGAGACTCTGGAGAGAGAGAGAGAGAGAGAGAGAGAGAGAGAGAGAGAGAGAGAGAGAGAGAGAGAGAGAGAGAGAGAGATTAATAAAACTAGCAATTCCTACGCACAGACGTGCGTGCGCGCGCACACAGACACCACACAGACAGTAGCAGCAGCATTGCAGCCCTCAGAGGCAGGCATCAAGTGACATGTCAGCACAAACAAGGCACCGTCTCCCATTATAAATTGTCTGCACCATGAAAGGGTGAGTGGCATTAACCTAAGGACCGTAGGATACAGCTCCTGGAGAGCCACTGGGAAACATGGAACAAATCTCTATTGCCCAGAAGCAGAAAGACACTTAATAGAAGTGTAATTGAGAGTATTTCCCCCCTCTGGCTTAGGTAGTTTGGCTGTGTCGGTGGGAATCACTTCAGTCCCACTGCCAGGAAGGGCCAGCCGCCCGCAGATATGATTACAGGATCCTCCGCCGACTGGCTGCTGGTACCAGCGTCAACTCTGCTTCTCTGCTCCAGTCTGAAATCCCCAGTACCAGGCTTCTGTCGGATATGGAAACAGTGGCCCCGGCAGCAGCTGTTTAAAAGCCCCCGTGTTAATTGGGAGTTAGCACCCATTAGCAGGACCACAGATTGATTCATCAAATTAGCAGTAACCCCTCCAAGAGCAAGGACGTGGGAATCTTACACAAGTTAAATTGAGAAAGAACTTTGGCAAACATCTGGCCACGCTCTTCCGTTTGAAGAGCATGAGGCCCAGAGAGGGTAAATGACTTACAGAAGGTCACCAGCAAATCAGTAACAAAGGTGGAGTGCCAGTTTCACTAACTAGTCATTTCTAGAATTATCTAGTCCGTAACCCTTTGTTTTGCTGATAAGGAAAGTGTGCACATGGGAAGACATCTCTGTGACTCCATCAGCCTGCTCTGAGAGCCTATCCCAGGCAAAGCGCTTCAACCATGTTAGGTGCTAGACGGTGAATAAGGAGGGGAAAGAGATGCCGAGAGGCCCGTGTGCCCTGAATGGGAGGCCGGTATACAGTGCCTAACAGAATGATGTCTTCCCCCGCACACAAGCTGATATGAAACACAATTGTCCCAGAGCAAGGCTTCTTCCCACTGCCTTTCCCTATGTCTGCGTACACAGTGGCTGTCTCTTGTGCTCCTTTAGGAGAGAGTAAGCCAGGACCCACTTAGACTGTTGCCCCTGGGAGTGGCTACAGAGCGAGAGGGGCAAAGCAAGGCTGGGAGTCACATGGATTTGCTTCGATCTGGGACTCCTCAGGCAGGCAGGGCAGGGCCTGCCTAGGTCTTCTCCTGCACACTCTTCTTAAGGCTTATAGCATCATTTCCAGTGAACAGGGAGGAAGGGATCGAAAGCCAGAGAGCTAGTAAATACCAGAGGCAGACTCAAATTCAGACATAACTTGCTCACAGGAGCTGTGTTCACCCAGAGTGACAACTTCTCCCTCATCCCAGAGCCACAGCAAGCACAGCCTCTCACTGTCCCATGAATCTGGGGGAGGACATCTTTTCTTTCCTTTCGGCGACCTGGAGCATTGGTCACTGAAAGAATTGTACCTTACCTCTCTTGGACAGGCAGAGGCTGTGGATGAGGTGAAGGGGTGGGGGGCTAGCCTCCTGGAGGGCAGGGCCCATGTTTGGGAACCAGCTTGTTCTTTGACCTTCCTTGTCATTACAGGTCTGGAATGCAGCTTTGACTTCCCCTGTGAGCTGGAATATTCCCCTCCCCTCCACAACCATGGGAACCAGAGCTGGTCCTGGCGTCGTGTGCCCTCTGAGGAGGCCTCACAGATGGACTTGTTAGATGGGCCAGAGGCAGACCACTCGAAGGAGACACGTAGAGGTAAGGGGAGAATGTCCTGGGGGAGGGGGTTGGAGCGGGCAGGACAAGGCTCGGCTGCCTATTTCCTTTGAAATGAAGGGGCTTCTTTCCCAACCCTGCTCTGCCTTTGGCTCCTTGGAAATAGACATTGAATATCTGTGCTTCTCCATGGCTCCTTGACTTGTGTATAAGGGAACACGTGAGTCTAATTGTAAGATGAATCCAGCCTTTTACTCTTACCAACTAATAGAGTAGAATTCTAGAATTGTTCAACATAGATTTCCCAGGGTAAGACACTGAATAACATGTTGATCTGTTTGTCCACCTGGAATGGGGTTGCTAACAAAAACACGAGTCACTCGGTTGATTTGAATTTCTAAAGAAGAATAAGTACTTTTTTAGTATGTCTCAGGTGATGCTCTCGGAACATACTCAGACCAAAACCTATTCCAACTATATGGAAAACTTCAAGTGTGCTCTGCATTTTTATTTGCTGAATCTGCCAATCTCAATGGGGAAGGTGCCGTACAACTGGGTTAAATGTGTGTTTCGGAGCCATTCATGAATATTCAGGCTGTATGCTTGTTCTGCATGGTGCTTTCAGCAGTCCCGAACTGTTCATGAATATCGCCTGCCCAATTTTCAGGACCTGAACAGTAGACACCTGAATCGTGGTACTGGTTACAGAGTTGGAGAGTTTTTACAGGGTGATGTGAAAACATTAAGCCCCACTCCAGCCTTCTGCTCTCTCTATCCAAGCTAGGAATAGAAGTGAAAACTGAAATGGGAATGGATTTACTGGACATAACTAGGACTTGCCATCCTTCACTGTCCTGTTGGATTCAAAGTTAGTGAGGGGAAAGCCAGGACTCAGCAAAGGGGAATGGTTACACTTGCATGTGCAGGTCTACATGTCTACCATGATGAGTGCTAAGCAATGGCTCTCTCTACCATGGCATGTTTCTGTGTCTGCAGCAAAAGCTCTGACCAGAGCCTGTACTGCACCCAAGTTCTTGAGCATGGTTGTCATGGGCTCTTAAATCTGCAGAGTCTATCAGGGACAGGGCTCATTTGAGCTGAAAGAGGTGACATCACAGTAATTAGTGCTCTTGGGTTTGTTCTCTACACCATCCTCAAACCCTGTCATCACTACAGACCTACTACGCACGATCCCTTTCTATGCATTCTTCTGAGCTTTCTTTGACCCTCTGGAGATAGCTTGAGGTTGATTTGTGCTTCAAGCTGCCCTTTCCTGGATATCCATGTCTGGTCTATGTGAGAACAGGCATAGGTAAATCACTCTTAACTGGGCAATGCATGAGGGTTTATAAAGATATTATAGAAAATACTTCTTGAAGATGCCAAGTCAAGCAATCTGAGCCGGGGCCTAGCAATCTGAATATTTTACATTATGAAATGTGGCATGTACAAAAAACATAGCTATAGCATGGATACACAAATTATAGATGATAATCTAAGCAACACTCACGTTCTCCCCACCAGCCGAATAGTCTCAATGTTGTCTGCCCTTGCTGAGTCCACAGACAGCTCTCTACCCTTGGAGGTAACTGTTCTTCTGTATGATATGTTAATCATTCACTTATCTGTCTTTATGGCCTTACCACCTATGTGTGTGGCCCCCACATAAGGGATTTATTTGATCTGCCACCTTTTACTCTAAATGGAGTCATTCTATCATTTTGTAACTTGTTCTGATACATGTAGCTTTGGTGTATTGTTTTAGTGCTCTTTTGAATTCACTGAATGAAGGGAACAGTTCCTTTTCTCTTTTCTGTGATTGACTGTTTGGGTTATCTCCAGGTTTTTGCAATTACCAATAACACTACTGTAAGCATTTTTGCAGCTCTCTTGGTACACTTGTCTTTTGTCCTCTCTGATTATTTGTATTGTCAGAATTAGTCATTCTTGTCCATCTAGCAGATGAGAGAGTATTTCACTACAGTTTAAATTTCTATAGGATTCTTTTAAATTTGTATGTGTGTATGTGTACCTGTGTGTGTGGGGGGGGGCAGAGGTTGACATCAAGTGTCTTTCTTCAATTGTTTTCCACCTTAGTTTTTTTTCAAGGTTTATTTATGGTGTGCGTGTGCGTGTGCATGTGCGTGTGTGTGTGTGTGTGTGTGTGTGTGTGTGTGTGTACATGTGTGTACGTGTCCACAAAAGCCAGAGAGGGTGTCAGATCCTCCAGAGCTGGAGTTACAGGTGGTTGTGAGTTGCTTGATGCGGGTACTGGAGACTGAACTCTGGGATCTGAAAGACTGAGTGTCAAGTCCTCTTAACCATTGAGCAGCCATTTCTGCAGCCCTTCCACAGGATCTCTCATTATCTTGGAGTCAGCAAGCCCCAGGGACCCTCCTGTCTCTGCTTCACCAGTGCTAGGATTAGAGGTGTGTTACTGTACCTGGCTTTTATGTGGGTTCTGGGGATCTCATGATTGTGAGGGTCTCATGATTGTGCAGCAAGCGCTTTACCAACTGAGCTGTCCCTGACCCTCGGTCGAATTCCTAAAATATTTTGAGTATATTTCTTGGATGAATCATAACTTCACTTGTGTACTGTTGACATAGGCCACCTTTTCAGGTTTACTCCAGTGACTTACAGCCACTCCTCTGCTTATCTCTGGATTCTAATCTCCAACTCGGCTGGCTAGTTTTACATCGTCTTGACACAGACTAGGGTCTCTTGGGAAGAAGGAACCTAAATTGATAAAATGCCCCCACCAGATTGGTCTGTGGCCAAGTCTAGGAGCATTTTCTTGATTGGTGGCTGATGTAGGAGAGCCTAGCTCCCTGTGTGCTGTGCCACCCCTAGGCTGGTGGTCCTGGGTGCTAGAAGAAAGCAGGCTGGGCAAGCCATGAGGAGCAAGCCAGTGAGCAGTGTTCCTCTGTGGCCTTTGCTTCAGTTCCTGCCTTGATTCTTGCCTTGACTTCCTTAAATGGTGGACTGTGATATGAGAGTATAAGGTGAAAAAAACCTTTTCTTATCCAAATTACTTTTGATTGTTGAGGTTTAGCATAGCAATAGAAACCCTAACAAAGACATCAACTTCTTAAAACCTGTATTATTTAATCACTGTGTGTGTGTGTGTGTGTATGTATATCTATATCTATATCTATATATATATCTATATCTATCTATCTATCTATCTATATATATATATATATATATATCTTTATTTTAAGGATTGGCTAGGCCACCACGATATAGTGATTTGGAGAACACAACAGCTAGACTCTGCATTAATTCCATAGACTTCGTGATGTCAGATGATGTGCATCTGGAAGTTGGAACCTTTTACATGCTTTAAACAGTGGCAATAAATTGTGCACTGCTGACCTCTGGCCTGCTTCCCCTTCTCTGTCTTCCTCCTTGTGATCTCTGGCCTGTGCAAGTCATACAGAAAACTATGAGAAACCAAATAAGGAAAGGAGAGGAGGGAGAGAAATCTCTGTAGCGTGACACATAGTAGATGCCTTTATGTTTTTATGAAGCTTGATCCCAAGGGCCAGTGCATGCAGCGAATGCAAAGCTGCTTGCATTAGATGACTCAGCCAGGATGGGAATACCCATTTTTAAGTACACATTTGTCAGTTTCAATCTCTCTAAATAGCTGTCACTCATATGATGTAATGGTATGCAACGCCCATAAAAACCATGGTATAAGCAACCACAACAAAAGCCATTGTGAGTGTCCCTCTCTGCTTTTTCAGACTCTTCGATGATGTGGATGTTCCTGCTGTCAGAAATGTATACTTATTTTCTCTTCCAATTGAAGGAGTCTGTACTAATCAAGGTTCTCAAAAGGAACAGAACTGATGGAATGAGAGAAAGAGAGAGTATAAAAAGGGGATTATTAGAGTAGATTACAGGCCATGGTTTTCAGTAGTCTAGCAATGGCTGTCTCACAGCAGAAAAGCTGAGAATTGGCATTTGTTCATCCCACAAGACCAGATGTCTCAGCAGCCCCAATCTGGTGCTGGAGTCTAGGAAGATTCCTAGAGAGCTACTGGTCTCCAATCTATCTTGGAATTCCTTAGAAGTAGGTTCGAATACCAGCTAAGGAATGCCCCAGCAAGAGGATAGATGAACTGACCAGCAAAAGTGAAGGCAAACAGACCAAGGGGGAAAAAAAAAAGGTTTCTTCTCCTATGTCCTTTTATGTGGACTGCAACCAGGAGGTGTGGTCCAGATTTGGGATGGGTCTCCCGCCTCAAATAGTCAAAATCCCTCCCAGGAGTGCCTAGCCTCTTGGGGTTTTAGTTCATTACTGATGTAGTCAAGTTGACCACCAAGATTAGCAACTAAAACAACATTGACCAGTCATAGAAAAAGGGGGGAATCACCCCCCCACACATGCTGTGGGGACTTCTCAGATTTTCCAACTGTGGATGTCTCTCGACTTTTCAAGGCAATTCACTATATTCTTCCTTATTCCTTGAAGTGGGACTTTTCCTAATGAGGTGGGCTTGTGCAATGGCATCTCTTGCTCTCTAAGGTACAGGGGAGAGAAAACAACTTTCCCAGTCTGGATCCACAGTGCAGTCCTGATGCTCTGCTCTCCAGAGTCTATTTTCCAGCTGTTGTAGGGAGCATGCTTGCAGAGAGTTGACGAGGAGGAGTAATGGGGTGCCCTTTAGGGTTTGATCCTTTTTTAACTGAACATTTATTAGTTGGATGGTATTTAGATTATGTTGCAATATTTCTTATCGGCGATGAAGATGGGCCAGTGAAAGGCAGAAAAGTAATAACAATCATAGGTAATGAACTCTAAGATTATGAATTTTGAATGATTTTAATTTATGGTCCCTATAACTGAGAATGATGTGAGTCATACAATTTAGACCAGCCAGATAATAAAAGGGATCATTTTGGTAGGACACAATATTTATAAATTAATAAACTCTTGAGGAATCATCAGGTTGGGGCGTTCTGTGACTTTTCAAATGCCTGGGGCATGTTTCAGTGCAGACTGCTTCCAGTGTTGCAGAACGTATTCAAGGGAGCACATTTTTCTTCTCCCAGCAAGACTCCATTTTTGGTCCCTGTTATGAACTCCAGCTTAAAAATGAAAGACACCTTATCAGCCATTCCTAAGTGCCCCCCCCCCCCCCCGCTTTGTTCCATACCTCCCTTGCATACAAATGAAGGATGAACTTAAGCACAGGTCTTCTCTGGAATTCTGAGTCTCAAGTTTTCCTTTTGTTTTACTTTTAGCAGAAGCTCAGATAGGAAGCTGCTACTGAAATTCTTCTATTTGTCATAAAGGCAACTTAGTTTTCAAATGGTTGAAACACATCATCTTGAGGCCCTGGAACAGCTTCAGATGCTTCTGAACATGACCAGGGTTCTATAACGCCCAAATGGGAGCTGCTCAGCCTTTCAGTCCACAGTGTTTAGCTGTTCACATCCCATGACTGCTCTAACAGATTCGTAAAAAACAAAACAAAACAAAAAAAACTGGGTGTTTTACAGAACCAGTCCAGACATGGATCCATGGATCCTCTCCTCAGTAGGAAGCCAAGAGTTGGACATCAAGGCACTGACAGGGTTGGTCCCTTCTGGAGTCTTTGAAGGAGATTCCATCTCATGTCTCTGCTCTGGTTCCTGGTGGTGGCTGAGAGCTATGGACATTCTTTATCTTATATATAGGTGTACCATGGCAGTCTCTGCCCATGTTCATCTTCTGTTTGTCTCCGTTAAGGAGAAATGTCTGTGGATTTAGGACCTGCCTTATAGGACCTGCCTTAAATCCCAAATGATTTCATCTCAGGATTCTTAATTAAATCTACAAAAACAAAACAAAACAAAAAAACCCCACCATTTCTAAATGCCTTCTCCTTCATAGGTTTTGGAGCTTGAGATTTTTCTCTCCTAAGTTGGCACATAGTAGGTTTTCCTCTACTGTCTAAGTAAGCACATATGGGTTTTCCTCTCCTATTTAGGTTGGGATGTAGACCCCATTTCTTTCTTTCTAAACCCGTGGGCTCTCAAACATTTAGGGAGTCCAGTGAGGCACATTCAGAAGACACCAGTTAGTACCAGAATTGCTAATCCTTTCTCTTACTTCCAAGGGCTTAAAAAAGTTCTCAAAGAAACCCAGAAGGCCATGGTGGTTAATATTTGTACTCTCAGATAATTGGGACACTGAGACAGGAGGATTCCTGGCTGGCCTGAGCTACCTAGTGAAACCCTGTCTCTGATGTAGCCCCCCTCCCCCAATAGTCACTGTTGCCTGCTAGGTAGCTGAACTGCTCTGAGTTGCATGTCCTGACTCTTGACGCTTTGGTTATGGATCATTGCCAAGAGTAATGAAGTCTGCCTGGTCTCCTTCACACAGCGAGGCTCATCACTTCTGTCTTCAGCCTCCATTTGCTGATTGACTGGCATCTTCTCAATTAACCCCTCAGCTACCGCGTCCTACATGTGTTCACATTCACTCTTTCTGGATGGCAAGTTCCACATGTGAGCACAAGAAGGGCCTGTCTTCAGTGGACAAGGACAGGCTGGCTGCAAGATGGACAGAGCTGGGAAATCACTGTGCTTTATCCCAAGAGCTCTGCCCTCATTCCTGCCCTCATGGTGGCACGTCCTAGGGCAGGCTACAAGTGTAGCAGTTACAACCCACAGGGCCCGGTGGTTGCCCCTGAGGTCACCTGGTTAATGAGAGTCAATAATTGCATGTTTCGCTTTCTCTCTATGAGCAATGTTTATCAAAGACCTCTGGTTTTAGAAGGCTGTTGAAACAGTTGGAGCAGTCAAGAGTGATACGCCACCTGGAATAATGCAGTCAAGATAATGGATGATTTGCAGAGCAGGGATCTGAACAGAAAAATGTTCTTTCTTTTCCCTTATTTCAGACTGGTACTGGGGCGTCTATGCAAGAATTCACAAGTTCCAGCTCCCTCAAGCTGCTGTCCTGGGATGCTGTCTCAGTCTGCTGTTGGTTCAACTTTATGGCAGTGTCTCTAGGCTTTGCTGTATTTCATGGTCCTTCATGATATAAAATAGTTTTGAGCCTGTGCTTATGTATACATTTATCATTTACATACGCATAGCTGTATAATACTATTGGCAAACTTTAATTCGTTTCTTTTTAAAATGAAAAAGAAATATAACTGTGGCCACACTGAGCCCACTCTTCTGTTTTAGTGGAAACAGACTTTCTGGTCCCCTCAGTCATCTCACCCTGGTGCCATGGTTACTCACACCTCTGCCTTCCTTGGTTCTAAAGGAGCTTTTCAGTTCAGGTTTTACATTGCGTACTTACTTCCCATCACTTACTGGTACTGACCAGGGCTGCCTTCCCCAAGAATGCCTCCAGACAGATCTAGATTTCCAGGGCTTGTTTAAGTTTCAAGGCTTTTAATCTTTTTTCTTAGCATCTGCATCTTTTTTTTTTCTTCAAAGAGATGGGTTCGGGTAGAGTGGGAATAACTTTCAGGCTGAGTGCTATTAACATAATGATTCTCCCAAGCCATAAGGCATTTTTCCTTTATGTAAATCTGAGACCTAAGGTACAGGATTATAACAAATATTTTCTATTGGCTCGTCTAGAAACTACTTATGAGGGTGAAAAAGTAGAACTATTTTAAGGACCCCAAAATAAGCACTTAATTAAATAAGATATAACAGCCTAAGCTACTATGTTGTTACATTTATGCTATAGAAATATACTTAGTGGGAGTTGAGATATGGCTCAGCAGTTAAGAGCAGATACTGCTCTTACAGAGAACCCAAGTCCAGTTCCCAGCATCCACATCAGGCCAAAACCACTTGTGACTCAGCTCCTGATGCCTCTGGCCTCTAAAGGCGCTCTCTCTCTCTCTCTCTCTCTCTCTCTCTCTCTCTCTCTCTCTCTCTCTCTCTCTCTCTCTCTCACACACACACACACACACACACACACACACACACACACACACATACATACACACACACACGCACAAGTATACACCACCAACAACAAAGAAATATATTTAGTAATACAGGGAATTATTCACAGCCCATTATTAGGTTAAAGAAATTAAAACAGGAAAGGTTCAATACTATATATAAGAGAAATTGTTTTGTAAAAGAAAAAACTAGACTTGTTCACAAAGGGAATAAACCAGCCTCACAGTAAATGTTACTTTTAGACGACTCAGTTACTTGTGGTTTCCTTTCTTCTGTGTGTTTAGATAGCATTCAGATTTGAGCCCAGATACTACATTCCTTTCCTAAGATTAACACATGATAGCTTTCCAATCCAAGTCAATGGGTATTTGTGGTGGTTTGAATAAAGATAGCCCCCATATGCCCATAGGGAGTGGCACTATCAGGAGGTATGGCCTTATTGGAGTAGGTGTGGCCTTGTTGGAGGAAGTATGTCATGGGGGGTGGGCTTTGAGGTTTCAGAAGCTCAACGTAGGCCCATGGCTGGCTCACTCTTCCTTCCTGCTGCCTGAGGATCCAGATGTAGAACTCTCATTTCTTCTCCAGCACCACAACTGCCTGAACTCCACCGTGGTTCCTGCCATGATGATAATGGACTAAATTTCCAACTGTAAGCCAACCCCAATTAAATGTTTTCCTTTATAAAGAGTTGCCACGGTCATGGTGTCTCTTCACAACAATAGGAAACCTAACTAAGACAGTATTCTACTGAATTACCTTAGAGGTGCTGTTAATTGTTTTATTCCACATGGATGGCACAGTGCAATGCTCGTTGGCATCAGCTAGATGGCATCATTGTCAGATGACATCAACTAGAACATTCCTACATTTACCAGATATCTGCTCAGTTCATCTTTGATGGGTAGACATAGATAATTGTAAAAATAAATGAGCAGTGGGCTCAGGAACACAGCTAGAGGCCAAGGGCAGCATCTCAGCAGGAGTGGCACAGCATCCCTACTTCATTTCCATCCTTGTCCCTGCAGATGTACCAGAAGGGCTCTCGGTCACCTTTCCATTCAGCAAGACTGCTCATCAAGCTAAGGTCTCTGTGAGTAGATGTACAGCCGTATACTCTTGACTCTTCTAGAACTCACCATGAAAAGGCCACATAGATTGTTGGGGTTTGTTCGCAGCAATGTGTCCCTCATCTCTTGAACCATGATGACCTTGAGTCTTAGGTCTTGACTGTTGAGCAATCATGTCAATGGGCTGTGATTTGTGATTCATTCTAGTATCTCTTGAACCATGATGACCTTGAGTCTTAGGTCTTGACTGTTGAGCAATCATATCAATGGGCTGTGATTTGTGATTCATTCTAGTGTGATTCTGGTACCAATCTAGCAGCTGGAGCTGGAGGGGGAGCTTCAGAGACTGCCTTGCTTGAGGGAGCCAGCATACTTGCCTCCCAAGCAATGGTTCCTGGTGCAGAATGCCTTGGCCCCTGTCGGAACTGGCACCTCCTGAGGTGTTGCCATCTTTGCCTTCTGAGAGTCCCTTCATGGGAAGGCATGGGTTATAAACATCTGGTAAACCTTATGCCCTTTCCTAGTGGTGCAATATAAAAAAAAAAAGAAAATGGTACAAAACAATGGTGCAAAAAAAAAAAAAAAATCTGCCCAGAGGATAATGGAGAGTGTGTTAGTTAGTTTTCATTGTAACAAAATGTCTGAGAAGAAGCAAGAATTCCGTTTGACTCAGTTTCCTAGTGGAGAAGGCCCAGCTCCTATCCATGGCTGCAGGAGTTTGTCATCTTGGGTTTTGCATCTTGGTGGACTGAGAAGGGGTGAGATGAAGAGGGAGAAAGATGGAGGGAAGGAGAAAGGGATGGGAACCCGAAGGAGCAAGAGTGGGAGGATGACTGGAGGGAGATCACCAGAAATGGTGCTGGACTGTATAATACTGTTGCTGTTTGTATGAGCTGAAGTTACATAACCCTGATGGTTATGCACCTTTTATGGTGTCGAGCCTTGATAGAGGAAGTATGTCACCAGGGGGTGGCCTTTGAGAGTTTACAGCCTTGTCCCACTTTCAGTTCTGCTTCCTGTGTGTTGCTGAAATGTGACCAGCCAGCTTCCTGTCCGGGTCAATTTACCGCCATGACTTCCTTGCCACTCTAGACTCCTCTGGAACTATAAACCAAAATAAACTCTTCCTTTTGCTAGTTGCTCTTGGGCTATGGTATTTTAACACAGCAACAGAAAAGAAACTGGTATAAACCTTTAAGCACCTCTCCCTAGAGACCCACTTTCTCCAGCTAGGCCCCCACCTCCAACTTGAAGGCTACGTAGTTTCTCAAAGCAGCAGGACCGGCTGGGGACCAGGTGTTGAAACACCCAAGCCTGTAGGGTGCACTTTGTATTCAAACCGCGGCAGGGAAGTAGTAGTCATAAGAAGTAAGAGAAGAAGGGCAGGGCGAAGAAACAGGCTTGGGCTGTGGTCTCAGGTCTGCCATTAAGGTTATTGCTTTCCTCTGGGAATCTCGATGTTCTGCAGTGTTCTACGTGCGTGCGTTCGTACGTGCGTGTACATGGAAGTCAGTGGACAACCACAGTTATTGTTCCTAGGTACCATCATCTATCTTTTATAGATACAAGGTATCTCACCGTCCTCGGCTTACCAATTAGGCTGAACTAGCTGGCCAGCAAGCCCCAGGAATCTTCCTATCTCTGCTGTTGTAGTGCTGGGGCTGTAAGTGTACTCCCATCATGCCTTGCTTTTTTTCTAGTGGCTTCTCACTACTCATGACTGCAAGGCAAGTGCTTTACTGACAGCCGTCTCCCCAGACCCAGGCTCTTCATCTACAAGGTAAAGGTACTAGATTTGATGATCGAAGCTACCTTTCCCCTTTAAGACAGGGTTTATGCATTTCCAATACAGGGACAATTAAACACTTGGCACAAAACCCTGTGAGGCACAGAAATCCCACCATCTAGGGACAGATGTGTCAGCCTATATGTTGGCCATAGATTCTGGGATCTGAACATCCTTGTGCCTCCAGCTCCTCTACTGACTGCAGCCGGGATGTATTTCTTTTAAAAATCAATACAGCGCCCTAGAGGGAGAAAAGAGGAAGTCTTCTAAAGCAGCTGAGCTTGCCAGGTGAGCCCCTTGTGGCTGGGGAACCCGGGAACGTATGGCAATATAGTGTTTAATACTGGAATGATAGGGAAGTACACACACACACACACACACACACACACACTCACACACACACACACACACACACACACTGCTAATTGACCTTGGGAGCTAGTCCCATGCCCTACGCCAAATGAAACTAGCAAGAACTACAGGTTGCAACATGTTTTTTCATCTACCATCAACTTTGATTCTCATAGCACAGCCCAGTAGGTATCATCCTAATCTATAGGTTGATAAACTGAGGCTAGATGGGAACTTCAAAGAAGAGGAAAGCTGTTTTCTCTTGTTCGTTAATTACGTTTCAAGAGGACTAACTCAAGGCCCAGGATGACACAGATATTCGGCACTTTTTGACCTACAGTTGGAAACAGAGAGGCAGTTAATAAGGTAAACTTTTGAAGGTGGTGGATGGCAGTCATACGTTAAACTGCAGGGTTATGGAGGATTTGTCTCTGTCTTAACTTGGTTTTGGTTGGTGCATGTATGTGCACACATGCATGCACAAATGGCCGTCTAGCCACCAGGCGGTGCAGTCCCTCTGGGAAGCATAAAGGTCACTGTGACCAGTTAGGCTGTTCACAGCCCTCCTGCCCTTGCAGAAATGGAAGGAACACTGTCAACAACCGGGCGTGGTTGACCAGCTCAGCTCCTTACTTGGTGAATTTTGTGGGTGGGACCAGATCATCTATAAAAGTCTTTGGAGCTGTCGCCTTTATTTCCCCATTTCCTCTTATAACAAACCTTTTATTAATGTTATCTGGATTTTTTTTACCCTCACTGGTTTCTATATACCAAGTGGTTCAGGTAAGACACATCCTAAAGAAATATGAGCTCTGTTTAAGAAGAGCCATGAACCACTTCAAATTTATGCCTGAAGAGATGTGAAGGAAAGCCAAGACCTTGCAAAAAAAGAGTGAAATAAAAATCCTCTTGAATGGGATGACGACGGTATAATTCTACTTAGAGCAGCGAGATAATCTTTACTCATTCAAGACAGAGAAAGATTGGTTGAATGCTAGTCGAAGCGAGAGATCTGGGGTCATCTGATCTCTTCAGCTCTTTTTTCTGACTTGTTAGAAAAATCAATCAAAATAATGTGCAAGAGACCATTCCGTAAACAGGGAAACGGCTCAGGAGAGTAACATGTGGCCTGACCTGATAAGAGTTATTCTGGCCATGGTAGCTGGAAGCTCTTGGAACTATCCTACCCTGGGTTAAGAATCGTGACTCTATGAAGCAGGAGGCTTGATCAGTCCAGGCGTCCATATGTCACCCTGTCTACGGATGTCATTATACTCAGGACTTGAGGGACTTGGCAAAGAATTTGCTAAGAACAAACCTGCACCTGCAGCAGTAACCGTTCATGAGTCCTGGCACTGGGTGGCGTTTGTCCAGGAGAGTCATCGTTTCCTAGTTCCTCCAACTAGAGAAAACAAGGGTCTTTTTAGAAGTGGAAGTGCGGCGGGTTCTAAAGAAAGCCCAGCCATCAGAAGGTGCCTCGGCCAGCAAATTGCTCCTCACGCAAGCGTGAGACCCAGATTTGATCTCCAGCACTCATGAAAAATGCTACGGGTGGTGATCCATTCCTTTAATCCCACCACTGTGGAGGTGGAAGCAGGAGGATTCCTGGAGTTCACTGGCAAGCCAACCAGTGAACTTTAGAGAGATCTTGTCTCAAAAAAAGAAAAGTGTGGAGCTATAGAGAAAGATACTTGCTGTGGATTTCTGGTCTCTATACACAAATGCATACATGTGCGTGTGTGCCTGCATTCACCTGTGCACACACATACAAACATTGGCTCATGAGCAGACAGATCTCAGTAGCCAGCCTTGCCTACAAAGGCACTAAGGACCTGATCTAACTGTGGCCTAGGTTAGCCTTGTCCAAATGATGCCAGTCTCTTTTGGTTCTTTCTGCTTCCTTCTTTAAGAGTCGTAGCACTGACTTGGATGCATGCTTTATCAAAGTGCATTTCTTGGGTGTCATGCCTTTGTTTGTTAATGAAGCTGTTGGTATATGTAGTGGGGCAGCATCCTGTGTCTCAGTTCTCTTGTGTCTTCCTCTCTGTTGTGGTCAGCACTCTCCCTTGAGGCAGCAGAAGGTCATTGAAATGTTCTTCTGGGAATAAGAAGTTACTGCAAGGCACTCATGGTGATAATGGTCTTTTAGTGGTATGTCATCATTACAATATAGTAGACAAATATTACATTCCCTTCTATAACAACAGTTTTGTGGGCCCCCATTGGGTCCTCTCATTTCCAGTATGGCTACAATAATAAAAAGTATTATTAACATATAATTCGTAATGTTAGCTTTGCCTTTCCTGGATTTTTTCCTTGTCTTTTCTTCATTTGTTAACATGAGTTGCTTCTGTCCTAAAAATTTACATCCTTTAACCGTGTGTACTTGGGGAGTGGTACAGAGTGGAGTTCAGTGTGGCCATCGCTGTCTCCCCCACATCTAAGTGAGAATCACAGCTATGTCATCCTGGGAACCTTTAAGTACAACTTAGATAAAGAATTCCAAGGATAGTAAAAAGCATGGAGCCATGGGAGTAATTAATACTTGCAGAATGAGGATCTTGGGGAGGCCACAGTTTGAATGTTTTAGGTGGAGGTCAAGAAAATCATTTGGCTTCATTTTTTTCTCTTCGCTACCTGTTGATATGCTCCCTGCCCCACCCCCATGAGCTTGAGACTGATGAAGAGCCTTTGTGTGACTGTGTTGGATCTGCTCTCGGTAAACTGCCTGCCCTGGAGCAGGAACATCAAGAGGCATTTGAGGAGAGTAAAGGGAGTGAGAACCAAGGCTCAGGCACACAACTAAGCCATGTGACACTTCTTTGTGAAGTAGGAAAACAAACAAACAAACAACAAACTGGACTTCTCTAGTTGGGGAAATTGGACCAAGCTACCGCCCTTGGGTGAATGCCACCTAGTGCCAGGACTCATAAAGTGTGTCCACTTTTCCCTCACCTCCATCCTTGTCAGAAGCCTAAAGCATTCTGCCCATTTACAAATCTGGAGTCAGACTAGGCAGGGCAAGCAGGATTGGCTGGCACACAGTCTAAGTGAGCTTACCTAGATAATAATGGCAAATTCAGACACCCGTTTGCCTTTTGTGTGACATACAAATAAAGGTATATCAAAGAAACGTTGCTTACTAAAGAAACAGGCTCAGTTGCCTAAACTGCTAAGAGAGTATAGCTAATTCTGGAAACCCATGAAAAGGGAAAAATGAATGATTCAAATAAAACCTCATGCATTTATTTAGAGGATAAAGCTGGGTAACACTTACAGCTATGGCCAAATGAAGAGATTGGAAAATTCTCTCTCCCCAAATCAACTATCAGTCTGGACAAAAATCAATGGAGACAGCTAGTTCAATGTTCTAGAAATTGATCAGTTGTAAAGTATTCTGAGATGTATGTATGCTTAAAAACTGTTGAACTTCAGAGAAGAGCACTAAGGAGTCTTTAGGGTTCTGACCTGGTGCCGCTCTTGTCTACTCATCTCTGTCAACATAGACGGCCACCAGAGAAGACGAGGAGCAGCAATCTTTCTGCCGCAGTCAGAGGGAGCTCCTTTGATTTGGATGGGCAAAGAGGTCTGTGAGTGTCCAGGCTCAGCGATGTCAGAGGTGAAAATGACACAGAGAGGGAGCAGAGTGTATAGAGGAGAGGGAGATATTTACCAGTCTCAAGTTCTGGCCATGGACTTTGCAGAGAAGTTATATATATTCTCAGTGGGGATGGGACAAAGGCCATGTTAGCCACAGCTTGCAAGCTAACTCTAAGGCTTTGTGTATGTGCAGAAGACATGGACGTTCTCACTCACCCTCACACTTGGACTGATGTTTATAGAAGGCTTGTTGGCTTAAAGTGTTTATGCGTAGTCTCTGTCTCAGTATTTGTAGATCACTAGCTATGCAAGGAGAAGCCATAAGAAGCCAGCCTTAGGAAAAAAACAAGTACGTGGCAAAGAACCCACAAAGATGCAGTTCAAGGAAGGGAGCTCACAGATACGGCTTGTCCAAGTTGCTAAGCAACAACAATAAAGAAGAAGATAACACAAAACAACCCACAACAGTCTTTAAGGGGAGAAGCAACCTCTGAGGTTGCTTCACTAGAGTGTCTAAAATACCAAATTTTGACCCAAATGTAGAACACGTTAAAAGAAATAGGAGTTGTTAAAGAAACCAATAGGAATAGCTCTGAACATCCTTGTTTACTGAGTTAAAAATACAAAGACCTAAAGTTAGGTATCGTAAATACGTTAAAAAGAACAGCTCAAGTGTTCAGGGATTAAAGTAAATTGTAAGACAATTATCAACAATAACCACGAACTGAAAAGTTGCCTGAATAAATGTTTTTACAGGAAGAGGAATGAATAAGACATCAGTCAGATGTGTGGGTTCATAAAACATACATGTGAGCAAAATACCCATACATGTAAAATAAAATAATTTTTAAAAAATTAAAAAAGTCAGTAGTTTCAATAGCCCTTCTCTCTAAATTGATTCATAAATTCAGTGTGATCCCTATCAAAACTCCAATAGTCCTTTTTATTCTTTTTGTGGTTTAAATATGTACAAAAATGGATAGGATCTAAAGTAGCTATAACATTGAAAGAGAAAAAAGCTTGGAGGAATTATGGTAAAATAATATGTACACATATAGTTGTGTATATGTGCTAAAACTATATGTGAGAGTGTGTGTTGTATCATCCACATACATAAGTATGTACATGCATGTGTATACATACATGAATATATGTATGCATACATACATAAACATGATGAAGACAGAAGACAAGCAATAGTAGCAGTATCTATCAATGGAACAGAATTGAGAATGAGAAAAGAAATCCTTAATTTGTGGCCAGTAGATTTGTAGCAAAGCTACCGTGATAATTAAGTAGGGGAAAGACAGTCTTTGTAAAAATGGTGGTGGGTATTGGAAATCCACATACCAATACAAAGCCCATTACCTCACATTATACACAAAAATTAGCATGGATCGTAGGTCTAAATGCAGAATTTAAACAACAAGCTTTCTAGGTTAATGACATCAAATCTTTGTGACTTTGAGTTAGCAAAAGTTATGAGCTACAGCACTAAAGCTAGAATCATTAAAGGAATTAATAAATTATATTTGATCAAAGTCAAATTTTCCATGCTTCAAAGGATGCTATTAAGAACATGAAAACAACCAGAAGAAAATATTTGCAAATCATGTATCACAATAAAAGAACTGTATGCAGATTATAAATAACTCTTACAATTCAATAATAAGACTAAAACCCCAATTTAAAAATGAGATTTATACCACTTACCTCAAAAGGATTTAATCAGAATTAAGATAATGTGCCGGAGCTTGCTTTGGCCTCACGCCTGCTGTACAGTAAATACTTCATAAACGACAGTGAGATTTGTACTCAGCGGTGTTGTCTACATTGTGTGAATAAGCAACGGGAGCCGCACGGCAGGTGAGGAGGCCCGAGGACACTCAGGGTATAAGCAGGCTTGTCAACAGCCATATTGTGAAGTGACCAAGAAGGATTAGAGAATTTCACAGGTGGGCTTCATTCCCATGAACTAAATGAGAGAGGCCTCTCAGGTCATCTTCAAAGTGAGGAGATGGGGGACTCCCCTCCACACCCCTCTCCCATCTAGCTCTGCTGGTAAGGGTTGCTAGTGCAGAGGAAGCATGGGAGCCTCCTGCCTCAGTGGGCAACCCTCTTGGTCTCCGAATTCCCACTCTCCCCTACTGGATTTTCCAAAACCACTTAGACACTATTACATTAATAGCTCATTATCAGTGTTATTTGAAATTCAGACAAACATGAAACTTCTTTAAATATCTATCAACAGGGAACTGGCCCAATTAATTAGGATTTATCTATGAGACATCTGATTATAAAAGTAATATAATGTGCAAAATTAGATAATTTTAAAAAATGAAAGCTGGGGGGATTCTTCAGTGGGTAGAGTGTTTGCTGTTTCAAGCCTGAGGACCCAAGTTCATATCCGCAGAACCCCCATCAAACCAGGAAGTGCAGGCCTGTAATCCTAGCCCCTGTAGGAAGATGAACAATGGAGGTAGGAGGTACCGGAAGCTCATTGACTAGCTAGTTGACCTTACACAGAAACCAACAAGAAACTCTCTCCAAACATAAAAGGGAAGACAGACACCCAAGGCTGATGTCTGACTTCCACTGGCAGGCTGTGCCATGTACATTCCCACGTGGATTTTAACGTTACATTTCTGTACGAGTATACATGTACTTTGGCCCTATTCGCATTTTTCCTGTTTGCTCCCCACCCCCCACCTTCCTTTCTCTCTTCCTCTGGTGCTCATCTTCTCCACAAACACTGATGTAAACATATATGTGCTTTTCCAAGTGACAACTACAAATGGTGACACAGCATGCGTAACATAGCCCGTTTTGGTTTATGGATGCTATTTAGGCTTATAAAATATCCTGGGAACATATATCAAACGCTTGTCTCTTACTTCTGAGAGTAGAATTTGGGTTGAAGAGCCTGGATGGAAATACATTATTTTGCACAGATAGAGGGTTTTTTTTTTTTCCATTTTTTTGAGATTAAAAACTATTGAAAAGCCGGGCTGTGGTGGCGCACGCCTTTAATCCCAGCACTCGGGAGGCAGAGCCAGGCGGATCTCTGTGAGTTCGAGGCCAGCCTGGGCTACCAAGTGAGTTCCAGGAAAGGCGCAAAGCTACACAGAGAAACCCTGTCTCGAAAAACCAAAAAAAAAAAAAAAAAAAACTATTGAAAAATAAATATAACATTTAAAATACTTTTATTTAAAATATCTTATTTATTCTCCACTAACACAAAATAGCATACTTAAACTCATAGAAGTAGCAAATGCCCGGTATTTGAACTCAGTCCTGTGCCTTCCCCAGTATATTTTTTTTTCCTCAGAATGACCTGAGCAGAGGGTCCCAAATCACTGATACAGTTAGCCAAGAAGATCTTAGAATCTGCCGTGTGGGAAACACTGACTATTGGGCAGTGATCCAGAACGGTTCAGAAAGGTCCCCTACACAGGGGTTGACCAAGAGACCTGGAAACGGCTTTCTTAGTCTTCTGCAATTCAGCAGAATAAGGAAATATCATTTTGTTGATAGTTTCCAATTAGGTAGCAAATTTGCGAAGCAGTGAGGGGCAAAAAAAAAAAAAAAAAGAAAGAAATCCTAGAAATCATCTAGTAATTCAATCCCTGCTAATATAGTGGAACAAATATTAAGAGGAAAAAAATACTATCTAGGATAATGGAATTATGAGCAATAAGCATTATGGGTTTTAAAAGAACAAATCATGCCAGACAAAGTTGATTGCTTTTTTGATTAGTGGACTAAGGGAATAGAGTAGATGTAATATATCTTGATTTTAGCAAAAGGTTTGATAGTGTCTCGTGAAATTTTACTCAGGAAATTAATTGAAAATGGCCGAGCGATGAGCACTGTTGCATGAACTTCCCATGGTGGCAGAAGCTGCAGGCAAGAAGGAGCCACAGTGAGACATCAGGGTGAGGAGATGTGGGACAGCGAGTCTCGGGTCAGGGGTCATTTCTATTTAATTATTTCATTACTTTTCAGGAAGAGAAAGAGGCTGCTCTTTCGTGAGTGAAATTCATAGTATGCCTTATCTGTGTGCTTTAATGAAAAAGAACAAGCCACCGAAAGCCAGCAGTCCATGCAGTTTTCAGTCCCAGGTGGAGCCTCATTCTGGGTCCCAGGAGAAGCCCTGTTGTGCAGGCTGTACACAATGGCTTGGTATTAACTTCAATTCTAATTCTGAGTGATGGAGAAGGATAATTTCTTCTGAACCCCAAAACTTAATTCTTATCACCATGCTCTTACCCTGTACAGGGTCCCAATGCAACCCCAATATATACGAGTCATCTGGCGCCTCAGAGACCAACATTTAAAGCTGTCCTCAACTATTGATTATCTGTCACGTCCCTGGCCCGTGGCATATGTGATGGATGTCATAAGTAGATAAACCATAAAAGATAGCTTGTAGTTTAGAGCAGCACATATGTTAAGCCGGCAGTGGCCATTGCTGAGGTCACATTTGAATGAATGTTCTGTGGAAAAGCAGAGAAAGTTCAGAGGAACAGGTGAGAAGAAGGAGCGTTTGGGAGAATCGGGGGTTCCTGAGGCTGCAAAGAGGAAATGCTACTTGATCAGGGACTTAACGGATAGGCGGGACATTTTTATAGGGTGGGTAAGAGGAGGGAAGCTCGTAGTGGGGAGCCCTGAATGAGTTCTAATCTGTGTTAGCGATCTGGAAGATATAACTGGTTACGTTAGTCCGGAATGATACGACAACGACAAAGTGGAGGTTGTCTCTAGACCGCAGCACCATGCTGAGCACAGAGAAGGGTTCGTATACCCTTACCCAGGGCCACCATGATTCTGCCACTGCTGCTGGTGGTGGACCAGCTGTGGTGAGGGAAAGGGAGGGTTGTGAAGGACGCTAAAGGTCCATATAAGGAATTCTAACTTCCCTGGGCAGATGATGAGAGGATGTTTTAGGTGGATCTTGTTTTACTGGGATCACTCTGATTGGGATGGAGGAAGAGTACAAGGGAAAGTGACCAAAAGAATGTCAGGTAAGAGGCTACTCAAGTGAAAGATGGAGACAAAAACCCAGTCTCCAATAGAAGCCAATTAATATGAGCCACACTGTACAATATGGGCAAGTGGGTATTCAGTGACGTCATCATCTAAAGAGGGGAAGCCAATAACAGCAAGCAGCAGATTGAGAAGTTGGACCAATTCTATAACCCCCTAGCCAACAGAGATGGACAGATTGAACCACTGAATGATGGTTAGAATGTCACCGTTGCTACCTCTGCTTATAGATGTGAGATATCCACAGGCTCAACTGAGGTTCCCTCTGTTGACTCTCAGAGAAACTGGCACCATGAGCAGGGGATTGCAGGGGAAACATCTTGAGAGGTGTGGCCTGGGGAAGGATTGGGGAAGATGTTCCATTGGGAAGTAGTAAATCAGAGACCAAGAAATGAGTGTAGGGTTTCCTACAAACAGTACCATCTTGCTTTCCCCTTCCTTCCTTTTCATTTCATGTTTCAACGCAATGAAGAAGGCTTTTCACAGTCCCTCCCAGGGTGGTTTCAGTGTGAAGCCAAACGTATCTTCATTTTTCTCCATGACGTAAGACAGATACCAGTGAGATGCATATATTACATCATATCCTGACCATAACTTACCAACTGTTGGCTGTGTTGTAATGCAAAATTGAAGCTTTCACAACCTCCACTGCCCAAAGTTAGATTTTTGTCTGTGTTCTTTTAAACACTGAACAAAGGAGAATGAAAACTAGTTGGAGCTGATTCATTACCTGTTACAAGAGATAGTCATTGTGTCTTAGATATATAACAAACTGGGGGGCACACAAAATATAATCTGGTCCTCATGAAATGATGCCCATGAGGTTAAGCTCAATAGAAGGAAATTGCATGTGTCTCATGCATGTGACATTGTTGTTATCCTTTCTTGGGTAAAGGCTGGTGAGAGCATGTGGTGGGGATATGAGGGAGGATAATGCAAAGGAGAAATGGAGGGAGGGAGAGTAATCAGCTTTGAACCTGGATTTCCTTCCCAACTCTTCCTTAGAGCTTTGATTGACTATGTTTACTTTGACTCACCTGAGGTGATTAATAAGAGTGTGGATTCATGAAAGATTTTGTGTCAGCATAATCAAGATATTTTTACTTAAAACTTTTTTGTTCAGTGTTCTCAAGACCTAATCACTAGGTCACTTTGGAGTCATGTTTTATAGCTGTTCAGGAAGATGAATATTTTGATTTTCAATAGGGAAATTGAGGCCACCATTTAGTCTGTTCTGATTTATGAATTGCCCTTTCAGGAAGTACAGTGGTAGATGGCTGTAGGTTTATGAGGAGTTGGTGCTGTATGAAGTGTGCTCCGTGGAGAGACTATCAGTTCAATAGTTAAACTTAGTGAAGCAACTGGATCTCTGGTTTCTTGTCAATCACCAAACAGCTTTGGAGCATCTGCTGGCCATTGGACACCTCTTGGCCTGGAGTGATAGACACAGCATTGAAAGACATGATACTTCTTCCAGATGGTTATGCTTTTCATCACTGAAACTACAAACATATAGTTTGAGGGTCCACTGTGCCCCACAGACTCATGTGTTTGAACAGTTGGTCTTTACCTCGTGGTTCCATTTTGGAAAGTTAGGGAATCTTTTGGATATGAGGAAAGCCTAGTTGACAGACCTGGGGCATAGGGGCGGAGATGATGTTTGTAGCCTAGCCCCAGATTCCAGCCCCAGCTTTCTGATTCCTGACTATTGCTGTGATATAATCTACTGTCTTACATTCTTGCTACCCCAGCCAGACGTACCTGATTGCTCTATCAAGATGGACTGTACCTCCTCAAACTGTGAGCCAGAATATCCCCTTCTTCCTTTAAGCTGCATTTCTCAGGTACTTGGTGACAGCAGCAGGAGAGGTAACTAATGCATGTAGTAAAGGTTAAAATCAGTCAGAAAGGTGAATGTACAACTTCCTTTCCGAAGGCTATTATCTTTATTTGGAAAAAAATAACTTGATATGAATTGTTTGGAGAGCATGGCAGAGATGAACTCATGGGTGTCCATATATATGTATGTAAATGATAAGAGCTGGAGGGGAGAGGATCAGTGAGGCTTCCTGGATATTGCTTCCCGGAAAGATAGTTGTAAGTGCAGGAAAAGACACACTGAATGTTGAGGTTGTTTGTATTCCTCTGATCTAAATTCCTCTATTCTTTCCCCCACTTCCCACAGCCTTGTATTAAACACACAGATGGCCTTGCATAAGTAGGCTTTTTGGTGCACCTCAAAGAGATGTTCAAGTTTCACTTCTAGGTTATGTTTCATAAAACGTACATGAAATTGACATAGGTGAGACTGTCTAGTGTCTGGTGAACACATAGAAAATGTAGAAATCTACATGGAAGTTTGAGAGTTGCTTAAGATACAGAATTAGAAGTTCAAACCTATCTTTTAGAAGTAGAAAGGGCTTGGAGGCAGCCACAAGTTGACTTTGAAGTTACATTTTTATTGAAAAGGTATTAAAAGATGATACAGTGTATGGTAGTTTGAATAAAAATGGCCCCCATAGGCACATAGGAAGTGGCACTATTAGGAGATGTGGCCTTGTTGGAGGGAATGTGTCACTAGGGGGTGGGCTTTGAGGTCTCAGAAGCTCAAGACCAGGTTCAGTGGCTCACTGTCACTTCCTGGTACCTGTCAATGCAGATATACAACTCTCAGCCCCTTCTCCAGCACCATGTCTCTCTGCATGCTGCCATGCTTCCCACCAGGACAATAATGGACGAAACCTCTAAACTGTAAGCCAGCCCCAATTAAATGTTGCCTTTATAAGCGTTACAGTGGTCATGGTGTCTCTTCACAGCAATAGAAGCTCTAAGCACAGTGTCTCCTACCTATGGAAGACTTCTGCAGATTAGAGTATTTCTTGTGCTGTCCTCTGTTGGATCTCAAGTTTTCTGCTATGCAGATTCTAAATGCACAGGCTACTCAGGTCAATGAGTGTATGCGTGGAATATACAGGTTATGAAGAGACCCATGTAGTCAGAGTGCTTGAGTTCATATCTTGCCTCTGTATTTACTCACTGTGTGACCTTTGGAACAATACTCTTTTATCTGTGTAATGCAAATACAGAGCCCTTCCTTATAAAATTGTGAAGATTAAATAATTAATCCTGTGAGGATTAAATGATTAATAACTGGCAACCCAAAGATGAGCACCTACAAGACCCAAACAATCATTGTTCATCTTCTTGTTAGAATCCAGAGTAATTTCACACTTGTGTGTCCCTACAACACTGCCACAAACTATTCTTATCCCAATCATAGCAGTGGAAACATTTATTTATTCATTCAATGAAAAGGTAATGAACCAAACGTGGCGAATGCTGGGGATATGCCAATCATAGAATCAGCACAAAATTGCCTCTCTCGTCTTACCCTCTGCTTATTAACCAGCCTCTAACCGGGTGGAAAGAATAAGTAAGAGGGTTAGCTTGATGCGTTGAGGAATAAAGTTAAATCCATCCCACTCTGCTCCCAACAGATGAATGAGTTTTGTGAAGATATTTCTCAGGATCTTAGATTTCTTCTCTGTGAAACAGGAATAATAATAATAGCTTACTAGACACACACACACACACACACACACACACACACACACACATACACAGACAGAGACACAGAGAGATAGAGACAGAGGGACATTGAGATTGTGTGTGGGGGAATGTGCCTGTGTGCTTGTGTGCCTGCACACATGTGGAGACCAGAGGCCAATGTTGGATGTTTTCTCAGTCTTCCTCTACCTTGGTTTTTGAGTCAGGGTCTTTCTTTGTATCTACAGCTCACCAACGGGTTCAGGTAGAGTGGCTAGGCAGTGAACCCTAGGGACCCTCCTGATTCCACCTTCCCAGGGCTGGATACTTGATCAGCAAGCGCTTTACTGACTGAACTAGCTACCTAGCCTCACTGTAGGATTTTGATGGGATTTAAATGAGTCAATGTATGTAAAATTCCTAAAAAAATATTTAACACCCAATAAACATCAGTTTCTTTAATCATATTACACAACTATGTCTCAAGGAGCCAGAGAAGGGTAGAGGGCAGTAAGTGCTTCTGATTACCCAGGAAGCCAGCAGACATGAATATTTCATGGGACAAATCAACAGAAGGAAAAATGGGCGTGAGCACCAGTTTCCATGAGAACGGTGTATGATCCATTTATGTACCTTGAAGGTGAAAGAACTTCAGGGTAAGGCTGGGGGTTGGCGGGGTGGGCTGTGCATGGTCATTCAGGAGCAGACATAAATGTGAAAAACAATGGAATCCCAGAAGACCCCTAAGGAAAGAAAGGAGGACACTTTGGTACCCCCCTGACCAACCTTTCCTAGATGGAATGGTCCTGCATTCTCTGGCCTCCTGTCTATCTGTCTTTGTTCATTCTTCCTGCTGTTTTCTCTTCCCTTTCTCCTGCATCTTTGTCTTTCTCACCACACCTCCACTGTTCGTCTTCTTTGGGAAGGGAAGGGTGAACTGAGTTAAGCTCCGACATGAGAGACGATGGCTGGGTGGCTGGCACTCAAAGTTGGTGCCAAGATATCTCCAAGATATCTAAAGAGGAGGACAGCTTCCAGAAGAGAAGTTAAGCCTTCTCAAGGGTTGTCAGCTTTTCTTAATTCCTCTTCTTAGAATATTTGTTCCCAGCTCTCCAGAGGAAACTGAGCACGGGTTACGCTGGCTTCAGACTCTTCATTTCTGTTCTTGATCGACCTATAAACTCACCTAATTCAGCTGGTACTGCATCTGCTAGACGAGACCAGTGTATAATCACTCAGCCTACAACTGTGTCTGGGAATCTGTGGAAAGAGCCGTGGTTGGGTCCCAGGTTCCAATGGGGAGCATTTTGGGCAAATTCTCCGTATCCCCATTTTTCAAAATTTCACTTGAAAAACAGGCTGAAGACTTTTCCAGTATTTTAAAAGACAGAGTCTTCCTATAATAACAGTAATAAAAAGAAGATATGTGGGAAAAGGTCACATTGGGGAAAGAAGGGGAATAAAGAATACAGTAAGAAGAGACCAAAAGGAAAGGTAGAAAAGAACACATTTTTTTTTTAAAAAAAAAAAAGGGGGGGAGAGAAATTGGTGGTAGGAAGTGTCTGTGAGGCACTGATTATGTTGTTACATTAGCATTTTAGTTCATGGAGCCAAAGCTCCCAAATAAATTTGCATACATACATGTGTATGTGTGTGCTTTGAAACTAGTACATTTCCCAAGTAAGTGTTCTGGAGTGGATCCTCAGAAATCCCTTCAGATACTACAGATGTATAAGTGGGGTCTTTAGCTCCATATATGTTGCTGTCTGATATCATGCCAGAAGCAGCTTGGGGGGCGGGATGTTAACTGGGTGTAAAGTTTCAGGGGAGTTTGAGTTCCTCACTGTCAGGAAGGCATGCCAACAAGGATGGTCAGTCCATGGTGGCAGGCATGTGTATTATTGAGGCTTCACGAAATGGAAAGAGCTAGATGATATGAGGGTATCATTTTCAAAGGTGCTCGCCTAGTGACCTGCTCTGACCAGTCAGACCCCACCTTCAGAAGGCTCAGCAGCCTTTAGAAGAGCACTCCATTTGGAAACCAAGTGTTCAAAACATGAACCTGGGAAGGAGACTTCATATTCAAGCCGTAACAGATGGACTGGCTTACAGGATTGGCAGGTAGAACCCTTTGTTGATTTGTTTAATATCTTGGGTCTGGTCTCATCCATAAGAAACTAGCTGGATCCCTTCCTTCCTATGAATGTCAATGTCAGCTTTTGATCTACAACACGGGGGGCTCGAGTTTCTCTCCACTCCACTGCCCCCTGGAGGGGTTGCTCATAAACAGTGTGTCCAGGTCAGAGGCAGAGCTGAGTCACAGTGGAAGGCTCACCGTGGAGATCCTGACCTGTCGCTTTAGCCCGCTTTCCCTAGGCAGAGCAGCCCACTCCTCCTGAGATCGGCGGTATCAGTTGTTGATTCCAGGAGCCTCACCTCCTGATTTGCCAGGAGATCTGAAATGCTGTGTATACATGCCACATTTATTTCATTAAGCAGCATTGTTCCCATCAGCAAATCTCCCATCAGCCACTAATTCTTTTGTCTGAGTGCATTTTGAGCATCCCAATCGCTCTTGTTAACTATTGACATCAGGCTCCACAGAGAACACGAACATTGTGGGAGGGGGAATGCAGGAAGCACACAGTCATGAGCTGTGGCCAGGCATTCCAACTCAGAATTCTTTTTTTTTTTGGTTTTTTCAAGATAGGGTTTCTCTGGGTCGCTTTGGTATCTTTCCTGGAACTCACGCTGGCCTCGAACTCACAGAGATCCGCCTGGCTCTGCCTCCCGAGTGCTGGGATTAAAGGCGTGCGCCACCACCGCCGCTGGGCACCAACTCAGATTTCAACTTCACTGTTTCTTGTTTAAGTACAGGAGAGGGGAAGGGCCATTCTAAAGAACTGGAAAAATCTGTATGTGACTTGAGATAATGAACCTTTCTCCAGTTTAACTTCTTTTTTTTTTCCAAAAATCTCTATAACTCTGAATAAAATACTCCCCAAAATTAACAAAGCCACAACATCCGAACAGCACCATAAAGCTGGGCCAAGAAGCAGATGGTTCATGCTTCAGTGTGATTTATGCGCTTCTTTATCGTGGTCTATTTCAGGGGTGACTATGTAATAAATATTGCATATATATATTATGTACCCTAGGTAATTAGGAAAATTTGTATCACTTAATCTGCCCTAGAAAGTAAATATACCATCACTAATATGTATGCTAACAAATGGTCTTCATTGAACTTGTATATACAAGCTGTCTTTAAAAAGGGCTATTATTCTTTAAGACCAGGTCAACTTTGTGTGTGTTTTCTTTTTTCTTTTTTTTTTAATAAATAAATTTTGTTTTTCTTAAGAGATTTTTCTATTCATTTTACATACCAACCACAGATTCCCCGATCCTCTCTCCTCCTGCCCCCCAGCCTTCACCCCCAACCTACTCCCCCATTCCTGCCTCCTCCAAGGCAAGGTCTCCCGTGGGGAGTCAGCATAGCCCGGTACATTTAGTTGAGGCAGGTCCAAGCTCATCCTTCCTGCACCAAGGCTGCACAAAGTGTCCCACCATAGGTTCTAGGCTCCAAAAACCAGCTCATGCACTAGGGACAGGTTCCGATCCCACTGCCTGGGGGCCCCCTATTCTTTCAAGCATGTTTTTAGACTTAGCTCTCTCATCTTTCAGCAAGGATTGTGTCAGGCCACTGTAGTCTTTCTGAAAGGTTATTCAATGGTATCTGGCAAATGCTTGTGTTTCTCCAAGAAAGCTCTGTGTTGGCTTCTTGTCGCTAATTTTAAATACTTGAAACATATCAGTTTATAGAGACAAAAGGTTTATTAGTGCTCACACTTGGGAGTTTCAATCCTTGATTGGTTGACACTCCCCCACTCATTGGTTTGAGCCTGGGGTGGGGCAGCATATCTTGCTAACAGGGAGTGGTGGAACAAAACCATTCACCTTATGGTGAGAGAGAGAGGGAGGTAGGTGTGTGTGTGTGTGTGTGTGTGTGTGTGTGTGTGTGTGTGTGTGTGTGTGTGTGTGTGTGTGTGTTTTGAAGGGCATCCTATAATTCCCTTGAGGTGACCTCTTCCCACTAGCCCCAACTGTTAAAGTTCCTACACCTGAGAACCAGGCTTGTAAGCATGGACCTTTGAGAACATTCCAGATCCAAACTGGAATACAGCAAGACATCCTTAGCAACTGAAATTTCCTAGTAGTACAAAGAATCCCAACTGGGCACATTTTCTTTGTAGAGACAGACAACTCAAGTGATCCCAGAGAGGTTAAATAAGATGGTCAATAAACTAGATAGTTTTAAGAGCCTAGACTAGGACCTGACTTCTGCTGACTAATACAGTGCTCGTGGTAATCAACCATTCTGCACCTTTGAAACAGTTGCGTCTTTTTGTTGTTGTTGTTGTGAAATGTTTGTCTTTTATCCTGGCTTGCACAGTGGACAAGAAAAGAACAGAAAGCTCTGGAAACTCATTCTGTTTTTTTTTTTCCTCTCCAACTTTGGAGTTGGCCTGCCTGGCTATTCCCAGAATAGGACATGCACATGGCCAACAGAGACACTGGTCATCCCTCCAGCTGTTCAGTTGGCCGAGACAGATGCTCAGCCCAGCAACTGACCTGAAGTGACTGGCAAAAATTAATTAACTTGCTGTGGAACTAATAATGAGCTGCTGGTTTGTGTTTTCTTTCCCTAACACCAGTTGCCAAAGAGTTTTTCATTAGCAGGCTGAATGCTTCCTTTGTAACCAGAACAGCCTCATTAGTTACAGTCCTATCGTGGCCAGAGAGTCAGACAACAAATCATTGTCTCCTTTTCAGCCACCGTGACCTAACTTGTCATCTTTCATTGTCTCCCGGGGAAGAGTGTCTCTCTTCCCCTGACATTCCTCATCTTTCCTGTAATGTCTCTTTCAGAAATGACTTTCAAATATACCTCCTCACACACCCACTGCTTTGTCTTATTCTGGTTGGCAGAAGAGCTATTTTGTGTTCGTGGCCCAGGCATTTGTTGGGAAGAAAACCATCAGATCCATCCCATGTCTCTATTCCCAATTTCCTTGGCTTATTGGTTGGTCTCCATGCCTATGGATGATGCTTTTCTGTTTTAATTCTGGCCCTAGCTTGCTTCATGTGTGCACATCTGTTTCAAAGGCATGGCCCTGGGCTTCACAACGACTCTACTGAGTTCTCCGTTTCCCAGAGAAGGTCTAGGAAGCTGATAAAAGTAACATACCTAGAGTTATGCATTTATTTATTCAAGGTCACACCTGAGGCCAAGGAGAGGGCTCAGTAGTAAAGTACATGCATGGAGAACCCATGTGAAAAGCTATACATAGTCATACATGTCAGGAATCCCAGCACTCAAGAGGCCTAGAAGAAGAAGGACTTGCTGGCCTGCCACTCTGTGCAAATCAGTGAACTGCAGGTTCAGAGAGAGATCCCATCTCAGAAAATAATGTGGAGAATGGTCGAGGAAGATGTCTTCCACACATGGCTAGCCCATACATATGGGAAGCACATGACACGCACATACACATTACACACATACACACATATATACACACACACACACATACACACACACACACACACACACACACACACACACACACACACACACACACACACACACACTGTGACCAGACCTTTCAGCTCTAAATGAGCTGCCCTCTCTGGTACAACTTTCATAGTCCCTTGTTCTGCCATTTTGTCCTTGATGGATGGTTCATGCCCCTTTGTGGTCGCCACTTGTTAAGTGAATCCACGAGAGTGTGTCAAAGGGTATCGAGGATTTATAAAGATATAAAATGGGGAGAAATACACTCAAGGATACAGAACAAAGTAAACAGTCATTGTGCTCCTCCATTCTGCCCAAGAGAGCACATGCCCCCTCCTCAGTTTTAAGCAGTCACGTACCCAGAGAAAACCATACCTCTATTGGGCCAGATACCCCAAGGTCACTGGTGGAGAGAATTCCTACAACACTCCAGTCTGTGTGTACACCTTCTTCATTATCTTTGATCTTAGTACTGTTGCCCCTTTTCATTGTGGGCCTATCTGATTTTCTTAAATCCACCAGCAAGTGGATGGAGCAGCAGGGGCACTCCATACATTGGCTCATCTCCCTTGTAACTTCACAGCTCTTCCTTAGGCTAACTGATGTTTTTTAGTCCTTTGTCAGTACTTTGTGGGGGTGCTTAGTGAGGAGGGGAACGTGAGATGAAGAGACACCATGCCCGTGTGTGTGTGTGTGTGTGTGTGTGTGTGTGTGTGTGTGTGTGTGTGTGTGTGTATGTGTACATAAATGTTTCTATGATGTACTCCAAATGGTTTTATTTCAGTAGGATGGTGGATGAGGAGCAAGGATAACAGAGTCAGTAAAGGAGTTGTGGCATTCAGAGCTCCAGATCCACCTTTGTACATAGTATGATTTGGTCCCTCACCACTTTACAGCAGTGGTTCTCAACCTTCCTAATGCTGCAACCCTTTAATACAGTACCTCACGTTGTGGTGACCCCCAACCATAGTGGTTGTCATTGCTATTTCATAACTGTAATTTTGCTACTATTAGGAATAAATATCTGACATGAAGGATATCTGAAATGCCCCCTATGAAAGGGTCCTTGGACCCACAAAGGGGTCGTTACCCACAGGTTGAGAACCAGTGCTCTAGATTCTGAGGTTCCCCATAGTATGCAGGCACTCAAGGTCAGATTGTCTGGCTTTATAGCAGGCATGTCCATCCTGCAGATCATGGGTCACACGTTTTCCTAAATAGCTATGAATATAGCCCAACATATTTGTCTATATCAGCATCAAAGCACAGTGTCAAAAGATTGGAGAAATTAAATCCTAACTTCTCTCCATACCTGCAACCTAACTGTGAACAAGCCATTTCACAGTCTTCATAGATAAGAGATAAGAGTTTCATAGGAATACTTCAATAAATTAATGTATGTGTGTTGACTAGAAATGCCTGACACATTGAATTATTTAATAAATGTCATCTAGTATTATTATGATATTAAGTACAACATGAGATAATATTTTCTTTTTCTTTTCTTTTTTTTCTTTTCTGAGACAGGGTTTCTCTATGTAACTTTGGAGCCTGTCCTGGAACTTGCTTTGTAGACCAGGCTGGCTTTGAACTCACAGAGATCCGCCTGGCTCTGCTTCCCTAATGCTGGGATTAAAGGTGTGCGCCACCTCCACCACCCGGCTGAGATAATATTTTACATTTACATAATAATACAGATATGTTCCTCTGTATATGAGAAAAAATACATGTGCATATGTTATCCAGGTTTAAACACAGACTCATGTCATTAGTTTTACAAGATCGAAATTTAAAGTGCTTTCGGCTGGTTTGGTTTGGAAGTATTCGTGTACTTTTAGACATGGAATGGATATCACATACCAGTCAGCCAATCCCTGTCCTCCTCTAACGATGTCATTAAGGTAGACTTCATCATAGACTTTGTGTTTAAGAATTTCACTGTGAGCCTTTAGCTTGGGTGTAATGAAGTATTTAATGTACACATTTACATTTATAAAATCTACTTTTCTTTCCATGATTACTTTCTGCTGTGCTTCCTCTGTGCGTTTGAATTTGTGTATAAACATATGCCTATAACTTTCAGACAGACTCACATATCCTTTCTTAAATGAATTTATTTTGTACGTGCAGCTGGGTGTGTGAGTGTGGGCACATGTGTGCCATGCGTGCATGCGTGTGAAGGTCAGAGGACAGCCTTCTGGGCGTCTGCTCCTTTCGCCTCATTTGGAGGCAGGGCCTTGTTTGTGTCACTGTGCTGGGTGTAGGAGCTTCATTCCATTTCCTTTCCTTCACCTCCCATCTTCACCATAGAGGTGTTGCGGCCAGAACTAAAGACAGGCGCCGCTGTATCTAGCTGTGCTATGTGATTTCCAGGGATCAAACTCAGCTCAGCAAGGCTGTACAGCAAACACTTTTGCCCACTGGATCATTTCTCCAGCCCAGAATCACATAATTTTAAGGGGAAAAGTTTATGAACGGAGTCAGAGATAGGTAGGCAGATGGACAGACAGACAGATAGCATTTTATAACATAGCAACAGTCTTCACTAGCTTATTAGTTTATGTAAGGATATAGGCAAATACAGGAAATATTGAGAAATCTAAGATTTAACTCAGCTCTCCCCTCATATTGCTTAAACACAATCCTTTAGACCAGGGAACTGAATCTCTGCACTTTATCACTTTTTCTTTTGTAAAGAGCATTTAAAATTTTTATAATTATTCAAAAGCAGTGTGTTTGTTAAGTTACTTTTGTATTTTAATTAAAATATAACTCCAACCCTTCCCCCTTCCCTTTCCTCCCTCCGACCCTTCCCATGCTCCCTCTCTCCAACCCTTCCCATGCTCCCTCTCTCTAACCCCTCCCATGCTCTCTCTCTCTCTAACCCTTCCCATGCTCCCTCTCTCTACCCCCTCCCATATTCCCCCTACTCCTTTTCAAATTGATAGCCTCTTTTCCTCTGCTTATTATTGTTACATACATTATGTATATACACAACTGACTCAGTATTACTTATGTGTATATAATTTTAGGGTTCCCCACTTCATGGTGGAAAACCAGTTAGGAGACTCATTCCTGGAAGAGACTAATTTTCCCTCTCTCAGCAATCATCAGTTGTCAGTAGTTCTTTGGCAATTCCCTGCTTCCAGGTTAGCATGTCTATTGACATGGTCATTGATCAGGTCTTGTTCAGGCAACCGTATAGCTGGGGTGACGTGGCGAATTTTCCTTGTCATTTCTAGGAGACAATCTCACACTAGACTTCCTGCTCCTCTGGCTCTTACCATTTCTCCCTCTCCTCTTCTGCTGTGTACCCCGAGTCTTCCGTGAAGGGGTTGTGTTGTAGATACGTTCCATAGGGCTGGACTCCCCATGATCAGTTGGTCTCTGCATTGCGATCAATTGTGAGTTTCTGTAATCATCTTCATGTGCTTCAGAGAGAAGACTCTTTGATAGGGTTGAAAGCTACATTACATGTGTGCATCATGAGAAGTTTTAAAATGTGGTGATAATTGTGTTCCCCAACATATTATGCACCCTAATAAACTTATCTGAGGTCAGAGAACAGAACAGCCACTAGATATAGAGACCAAAAGATGGTGGCACACATGCCTTTAATCCTAGCATTCCAAAGGCAGAGATCTGCCTGGATCTCTGTGAGTTCAAAGCCACACTGGAAACAGCCAGGCATGGTAACAAGAGCCTTTAATCCCAGGAAGTAATGGCAGGAAGCAGAAAGGTATATAAGGCCTGAGGACCAGGAACTATAGCCTGGTTAAGCTTTTAGGCTTTTAGCAGCAGTTCAGCTGAGATTCACTCCAGATGAGGACTCAGAGGCTTCCAGTTTGAGGAAACAGGATCGACTGAGAAGTTGGCGAGGTGAGGTTAGCTGTGGCCTGTTCTGTGTCTCTGGTCTTTCAGCATTCACCCCAATACATGGCTCTGGGTATGTTTTTATTAATAAGACCTTCTAACAAGTCATGCTACATTAAAATGAAGTTGGGAACTATGCTGGTATAGTAAGGTAGCAAGAGCAGGCTCTCCTCTAAGATCCATGACCTCACTCATTCCAGGTATTTAGCTAGGTTGCTGAGGCCAGATGATATTTCCCTCCTGTTGAATAGGCCTTACTTCCAATTAGATACTGCTAGTTACCACCAAATTATGAGTGTCACCATTGAACCTTTAGGGACATCTTGCCATGCCGGCCATTGTTGTGGTTCATAGGTATCACAGCTGGAGAGGCAGCTGGCATAGAACCTTCTGGTACTCTGAAAACTAGACTGAAGGAGGGAGGTTTCCAGGTTAGATGCAAGTTGAATCCTCCATGTTCTCTGTCTTAAGTATATGGTGTCTTCAATAATAGGGACTCACTCACCTTTAACCTCTCTGAGAGGCAACCAAGGGCAATTGCAATAGATTATGTTTTTTGGGGGGGTCACTTGGAAAACACTGACCACCAACTTGAACAGAGATTTCTCATGCCTGTTCCTTGGATTTTTGTTAGTCTGTCGCTCTTGTGGGGAGTATTGTCAGGTTAAGAAGCATAACATCATGTAAAACATATGTGTGTGTTTAAAAACATACGTTTATATATATATATATATACACATATATATTTATATATGTGTATATATACATACATATGTGTGTGTGACTATATGAATATATATACATACTTATGTATTACATACAATTATAGGTAAATATAAAATAATGTGATTCCTTGATGCTTTATCAAACATCCATAGAGTGATTTGCCCCTCCTCCTTTATCATTGAAATAAATTGGGACATTGTAGCTCCTCCATGAGGGTGACAGAATGCATAAACCATGAACTTGAGGACCAGAGGATGGTTCTCTTTTCTTGTGTGATCACCAAGGAGCCCTCCTAGCACACCGTGGACTCAGCTTTGGATAATCCAAGGCCTCAAGCTCACAATGAGTCCCTGTGGAATCTTCCCAGGAAGATATAACTGGTAATGTGTGAGCTCATAAGAAACTACCATCAATATCTTTTTCAGTGCTCAGGTAAATGGCTTGGAGAAGCTGCCATAGGAAGCTGCTCTAGCATCACTCTATTACACTGTATATTTTGATTGTCCTAAGATCATAAAGCTTAAACCTTGCAATCAAGTCTTTGAAATGGGTAGTTACAAGTTTCTCCAAAGCCCTACTTTTTTTTTGTGTGTGTGTGTGTATGTGTGTGTGTACAGCCATTTATGATCTGCAGGCATTTCTATTGCATCTCAACACCACCAAGTTTCCACCTACAGGGAATTGTGGGATCCTGGGGTCATCATTCTCTAAATCTTGTACAGACAACCATATAGACCTTGAAGGTCTATAAACCAGGCTTTTTGTTGGTGGTGTTTGCACTTGCCTCATAGTATTTTTGTGAATGTCTATGATTTCTGTTCCTGGAAGCCAATAACTGGTCTTCAGCAGCTCAGATCCATTCAGCTTGTTAAAGAGCTCTCTTGTAGTTGGAACAAAAGGACTTGTTTTCTTGGCCTACAGTGAGCTAGTGATGACAGAGCAGCCAGTTCATCATCTTTTCTTTATTAACAGATGTCAGAGTAATTGATGGAGCCTTTTTGTTTTTTTTTTCAACCTTCAGTATATTTTTTTTTAAATGGATTGATTCTGGGGCATTTCAGTTCATTTACTGACAATGTCTTAAGGATAGAATGTGACTGTAATCAATTTTCATTATCATTGTGTAGCTAATCGGGCTAAAAATAAGAACTCTTAATCTGCTATGGTGTGATTGATTACTCAAGAGGGATATGGAAATAATGTCTTTTAATATGCCCGGAGTGTTACATTAGACCTTTGAAGCTTTCATCTTTAAAACATCACTTCTGGTAGTGTTCTGTCCACTATGAAACAACATGGGACTCGAGCATTCCCTTTTCCAGCTCCTAACCTCAGTGAGTCATGTCTGCTTATGTGCCCATCAGTCTCATGACCCAGGCTTTCCTTTCATGGATTCCTCCCAGCCTTGTTTCACTTTAAAACAGTGTTTTGCAGGCCACACTAGATGTGGAAACCCAAAGCATTTTCCCAGAGCCATGATGACTCATCTCATTCCTCTGTGGAACAAAAGTAGGTTTATGGGATATGGGATCTTGTTCATAAGATGGTCCGGACAGAGCCAAAGATTCTGCATCTCATTCACTCAGCGCTGGATGGGAAGACAGACATACTGAGTCTAGGCCTGATGTTGCCCCACCATCTAAGCCAAGTCCTAATTTGTGAGCCCCAGTTTCCCCCTCTTGGAAATGAGTGCTGCCACCCAGTGTATTTCACAGCGTTGTTGGGAGAGACCAGTGATAGCATAAGCACGCTGTCACGTCTTTTCGATTGCCGCTGCTTCCGTTCCTCCACCTTTTCTTTTCCTACTCGTTTTCTATCATCTCTTTCTCAGCCTTATGTTGTCCCCAGGTATTTTATGTTCTGATAAAACTTTAGATGCTCTTTGTATTTGCTAGCCGTTTATCAAGAGCTCATCCATGCCTTGCCCTTTGAGAGAATCTGGGACGTTGAAGCCTTATAATAACTCTGTGGGTCACTTATGACCAGGACCCCTTTATAGACAAAAAAAACAATTACCTGTCTACCTAATGTTTTAATTAGGTCAGGTAGAAGTGCCCTCACGATTTAAACTGAACACCGACTCAAGGTCACTGTTCTTCAAGAAGTCTCAAAGTTCACTTCCGGGTCAAATGAAAAGCTGTGATGGTGACAGCCAAGGAGGAAGAACCGGAAACCGTTCACATTGCTTCTTTAGTTTCTTGTGGCTTTCAAGCCGTCCAAAGAGCTTTCCTTCAGGAAAAGTGAGGCCCTCGGCGAACACTTTCATCATTCCCCCTTTGGCCTTTAAATAGTTGTATGACGGGAACTTCTTGCCACTTCATTAGCAAACCTTGACTGTTGATTGCTGTTTTACTTTATTATGGGCCTCAAATCCTAAGCCAGGAGATTCCAACCTGACCATGTATGTTGCATGGGGGAGCTACGATAAGGAAATTCAAAAGTAATCTGTGGATGAAGAAGATCTGATTCCTCCGGGTGATATGTTTTTTAGGCGTACATACAATAGTGAATAAAAACAAATTCATTTAAGACCATCACTGAATTTATAGGACACTGGATGCTGTCTTAATTAACCTTGGCCTTACCGAGTCACTGTATTAGCTGTTCCTCTGTAAAGCATCTTGATTGATGTCTCCAGCAACCTGTGCTCTCGAGGTCAACAGACATACTCTAGCATACTGCACACTGCTGCTGCCATCACTGAAGATGTTGGCTTCCCCAGCATCCCTGGTATTTATTCTAAAAAATATTTACGGCAACTACAAAATTCAATTGCAAAGGAAGATGAGAGCTGATTTCTCTGGAAATCCAGTTGACTGCTTTGGGGAAGTTTCAAGAAAGGAAAAATCATTAAAAGAGAAGTCACTGCTCGATGAGGCAAGGTCACCGAGAACAGTTCTGTGGGCTGTCACTGCAAAAGGCCCAGGAGCCCTCCTAGACAGCACGTCCTCAGGTCATATAGGATGTGACTGCAAAGCAGCATGTGGACACACAAGCCCTTGAGCAGAATATGAGATGACTGGGAAAGTTAAAGGAAAGTCCAAATACCTCCAAGAAAGACTCCATTGAAAATGATCTGAAAATTATTATTGGGGGTGGGGGGGTTGTAGTTCCCTTTACATATGCTCACACCGGAAATCATAAACAATGCATTAACAGCCTGGTAAAGAGAAGAAAAGTGTACACGTGCAGGGGACATAAGCCTTGGACTTGGCCCTAAATCAAAGCATTGGTGTGTAATATCCATGTTGGAGATTTCCAGTTTAAAAAAGAAAAAGTTAAACTCAACTGTTTGGTGATTCTCTTCGTCACTAGATAGTCTTAGGGACTTTATTTTGTGTGTGTGTTCATGTTGTTGAGCAAGCAATATTCAATGGTATCGTATTGTTGAACAAGCAATATTTAAGGGTCAACTGCAGGCTTATAGGAAGAGCAATTCAGGCAGGTAAAGTTTTGAAATCCTAAGGGAACTTTGTCTTTGTTGTTGTCTCAGGTGACATTCACTTATCTATTAACTGAGTGCGGGGCTAGGTTATGTCATCTGTGGTGGTTTGAATGAGAAATGTCCGCCAAGGGCTCAGGTGTTTGAACACTTCATCCCCCAGTTGGTGGTGCTCTTTGGAGTGGTGCTCTTAGGAGGGGGTGCAGCCTTGCTGGAGGAAACATATCCCTGGGGGCAGGCTTTGAGGGTCTATCGACTCTTCACTCTTTCTGCTACATGCTTGGGGTTATAGATGTGATCTCTCAGCTTCCTCCCCTGGCTGCCTGCCACTATGCCTCCCCAGACATGATGGACTCTTATCCCTCTGGAACTGTACCAGGAGAATAAACTCTTTCTTCTGCGAGTTGCTTTTGATCATGGTATTTTATTACAGCAACAGAAAGTAGCAAATATATCGCCACTGTCAGAAAGGGGACAGAGATTCCTGCAAACACCCAAATCAGTTTTGGAGCTTGCCACAAACTCTCCGAGCAGCCCACACAAGTGTTGTTTGAGATCTCCAAGTCACCATGAGGCGGCTAGCAGATTCTGCATTCTCCATAATTGCACCCAATTTTCCAATTGAATTATCACATGATTTAATTCGTTGGCTGCATCTGGAGAGCATCAGCATTGTGCAGCTGTTGCGGCTTCAAGAGCTAATTGTTGCTAAGTACATTAAAAGTAGCCCCATTGCAATGCACTGGAGTCAGAGGAGAGGGAGTGCAGAGTTTCACTTCCCATTTTCTCTTTGGTTGAATCATCACCCTAAGAGCCTGAGGGGGTAGCAAACATTTGAGCCCTGTTAGCTGGGAGACCTCCTCGTGTATGGTTCCTGTCACTAGAGGAAAGCCTTTAAGTGAGCCAGACATATCCAGATACCAGAATACATAGAAACCTGAAAGCCCTATTTGGGGTGGCTTAGGGAATTATGCCCAATAAGATTAAGTCTGGTTGGAAAGAAGGCAATATGTCACCAAAAAGTACAAGGAAGTCAAGTGTTGGTGAATCACCCATACATCTGTAAAGCCCCTGCTTTCATCTTGTAATTATAAGTAGCCACATACTTGCTACCCTACCAAATGGTCAGTTCACTTTGTTGTGTTTCGGGGAAGTGTCCCCAATGGGGACGATCACTTCAAGACCTGCATCAGCCTAACCTAGCCCAATACTCATCTTACAATTTCTTATCATTTGGTATCTTCAAGTTGGGGTTCTCAAACTCTAGAAAAGCATGGGTTGATCTCTAATCTTCTTCTCTGTTAGGGTTTGGATTATAAATGTCTCCTCAGTGTTTACATGTTGACAATCTGCTCCCCAGGTCATAGCACTATCGGGGAGTCATAGACATTCTAGGAGGATGTGTCTAGTTGGAGGAAGTTGCAGGCTGTGGAGGGAGGAATGTGCCTTTTGGGAGACATAATTTGTTCCTAGCTACCTCTCACTCCATCCCCCTCTTTCCCCCTCCCTCTGCCCCCACTCTCCCCTCCCCCTCTTCTCTCCCTCCTACCCACACAAGCTGAGCCTCTTTGCTCCATTTCATTCCCCTTTCATGATCAGGTGTCCAGGAACAACAGAATCAGGTGACCAAAGACCAAAACTTCAGAACCATAGGCCAAGCAGAAACCTTTCCTCTTCACATAGTTTATCTTGGGTATTTTCCCAATAAAAGCTAACTAAACACCTCCCTTCTTGTGGTTGTAAGAATGTGTGGTTTGGTTTCCAAAAGGTCTCAGTCCTCTGTGCAGATGGGAGATAAGAATGATGAGTTCATGAAAAAAAGAAAAAGAAAAGGCCAGAATGTTATATATACAATGAGGGCTTACAGGGAAGAATTGCAAGCCATGAGGAACCATTAGGTAGAAGTGGACCTACTGAGGGAAGGAGTAGAGGGAATCAAAATAGAATATGAGGACTCTGTCTAAGGGAAAGGCAGAGGAGAAGGGCATAGGTGTACAGAGCACTGAGCACCTGAGGATGGGAAGTCAAGAAAGACCAATAGAATCCACAAGCTTCCTTCCTGCCACAGGTCACAGAAAAAAATGAGAGTAAGGTTTGTGTCTCCTACCTATGAAGGAAATAAGATTATTCTGTAAAGAAACTAGGAAGCTTAGAGAAAGATCTATTAATATTTGACATGGAAAAACCTTCTTATAATAGTTGTATCATTTCCCATCACCGTCCTATGGAGTTTAAGAGGCAACAATCTCCATCCACAAACAGATTTCAACCAGCATTTAATGTACTTCAATCTTACATAAACTAGGATAACCAGAAAATCACTAGACATTTGGCAATAGCCATTGTTGACTACTGAGAAATAAACTTTGCACACACATACATAGGATGAGCTTGGAAATTGTCAAGCAAAATTTAAGTATAAAATATGAAAGATGTAAGTTAAAACACATAATTGCAAAATTGTGGGACACCAGAGGATATGAAAGGATGTTATATCTTGCAGAGAAAAAGATATAGCTCACAAGCAAATTTTGGGAAGTATCATCTCTATTAACAAGTCTAGAAGTTGGCTGGTGAATGAATGTATTCATGATTTACAACCTAAGATTCTATACCCAGCCAAACTACCATTAAATATGAAGCAAAATACCTTTCATATATTTATAGCCTCAACACTGTATCTTTATTTATTTAATTTTTTCATACACTATATTTTGACCATATTCTTTCTCCTCTCTCAACTCCTCTAAGATCCTCCTCACCTTCCCAGACACCTAACTTCATGTTTTTTTTCTCTCACTCTCTCTCAAACAAAACAAAGTGAAAACAAAAATGAAAGTCAAAACAGAAAACAATAAGACAAAATAAAACAAAAAGCATGCATTTAAAAACAAAACAAAATATGGAGTCCGTTTTGTGTTGGCTAATTCCTCTTGGGTGTGGGGTCTGCTTTGAAGTGTCATTGATATACTCAGTAACATCCCATTGGAGAAAACTGATTTTTCCCTTTCCCAGAAGGTATCAATTACAAACAACTTCTTAGTTAGGGGCAGGACTTCGTATCCACTTCCTCCTTTCTGTGCTGGGATTTTGTCTGGTATGAACTTGGGCTGGTGTTGTGTATGCTATCACAGTCTCTGTGATGTCATATTTCTATCAGCTCTGTTGTTTCCAGACATCATTGTTTCCTTGAACTCATCCACCACCTCTGGCTCTTAGAGTCTTTCTGCCTCCTCTTCCTCATAGGTCCCTGAGCCTTGAAGGGAGGGACTTGATAAAGGCATCCCATTTAGGGCTGAGTCTCTCACTCTGAAGTCTCTCACTCTCTGCACATTGTCCAGCTGTCGGTCTCTGTGTTAATTCCCATCTACTGCAGGAAGAAGCTTCTCTGATAAGTGTTGAGTGATGCACTGATTAATGGGGAATGTTTTATCCCTTAAGAAGATACTGAAGAAGCTAGGAAAGTGGCTTAGTAGGTAATGTGCTTTCCACACAACTATGCAGACCAGAGGCTAGACTCCCCAGAACCCATGTACGAGGAAAAGCCAGATGGTCGTGGCAGCCCTTCTGCATTCCCAGCATGCAGAGAAGGAGATGGGGAATCCTGGACCAAGCTGACTGGCCAGAGTAGTCAAACAAGGAGCCCTGGGTTTAGTGAAGAGAACCTGCCTCAATCTGTAAGGTGAAGAATATTCAAAAAAGACATCCAGCAACCCCCATTAGCCCTCTACATGGCACACACATGCAAATATGCACACAAAACAGACACACACAAAGATATTGGAATTCATACCACATGCCACATTCAAATATGGGAATAAAATAGAATAGGAAAAGATGGGTCCCAGAATCAAAGGGTCTGTCTCAGAAGAGAGTAAGTAGAAGATGACATTCAGCACCATGGTGAGTGGAAGTCCTGGAAGGGATTGGAAGAATGGCATGCTACAATAAATAAATAAATATAACTAACTAACTAAATAAATAAATAAATACATAAATAAATAAATAAAATGATGCCGGGTGGTGGTGGTGCACACCTTTAATCCCAGCACTTGGGAGGCAGAGGTAGGCGGATCTCTGTGAGTTTGAGGCCAGCCTGGTCTACAGAGTGAGATCCAGGAAAGGCACAAAGCTACCCTGTCTCAAAAAACTAAACTAAAATGAAATAAAATAAAATAAAATGACAAAAGCATGCAACTATGATTTTGCTTATATGAGGTACCTAGTATCCTCAAAATCTTAGGGACAGAAATAGAATAGTGGTACTAGGATTGAAAGAGTGGATACTTAGTGTGGGTAGTTTCAGTCTGGGCAATTGAGACAGATGGTAGTGATGGCTGTGAAGCTGTGTGGGTACCCTTAGTAGCATAGAGCTGTGGACTTAAATGTGGTTAAAATGATAAAAAGTTGGTGCTTATCACCATTTAAAAAAATGAAAGTATTTGCTCAGGAGGATGGAGATCAGAAGGGAGGGGTGGTTGTTTTGTGTTATAAGTCTGGCAAGCCTAGTGACTCTTAAACACTACATGGGAGGACACTATATTCTGATTCCCTTTCTTTGAAATGCTCAGCCCTAAGTGGGATTTCTGGGTCAAACTCCTCCCCTCAGAACTCAGGATCCTTACAGAAGGGGAGGGGGGAATTGTGAGCACCAGAGGTGGTCAGAGACTTAAAGGAAGCATTTTCTAGACACAGGAAGGCAGATGGGCTTATGAACTCACAGAGGTTGTGACAGCATGCACAAGACCCATGCAAGCCAGACAAAATCCCGGCATGGAGCGGGGGAGGAGGGCATGAGTTCCCACCTCTAATTAAGAATCCATTTGCATTTAATCGCTTCTGAGCAAGGGAAAGTCAGTTTCCTTCAATCGAGTGCCGTTTGGTATAAGAATTACACTCTGAGCTAGTCTTCACATGCAGGAGTTATCAACCAACACAAACTAGACCTCATTCGATGTGCGGGGGGAGCTGGGGAGGAGGGGAGGAAGAAGTTGGGTGGGTTGGTAAGTAGGGAATATGTGGGAAGAGGCAGAGGAGAGTGAATATGATCAAAATATATTGTATAAAATTATCAAAGAATAAATAAAAATATTGTTTAAAAATTATATATGAGGAATAGTTGAATAAAAATAAGAATAAAAAAGTAAAATTAATTGTGTTGGGCATTTCAGGCAAAGGGGACTATATTACACAGCTCTCCTTTGGGAGGTGTGACATGGAATTAAGGGGTTTCATGTTCCTGGAGGGTTCTGAACAATCTGCATAAAGGAACTAGGAGTTTTCTCTCTCGGTTAGTGTCTCCCACAGAGAGGAGCATACTTACAGATGAACTTGATCCCTGTCATCCTTGAGGATAGTCATGATTTAGAGTCCCTAAACTCAATTTTAGTTCAGACATATAGGCTAATTTTATAAAAAAAAAATTAAATCCGCAATAACAGAGTAATACAACTATGGCAAAAATTATGGTATTAAAAAAATTACCCTATGATATCACTTTGAGTATATACCTGAAGAATCTAAGTATATACCATGGCCATGCATGCACACTCATGTGTACTGCACTGTTAGTCACACTAGATACCCATCCTCAGATGAATGGATGAGGAAAATGTGGGACATGTACAAACTGAGTTTTATGTAGTCACAAAGAAAAAGGGAATTATGTCATTTGAAGGAAAATGGGTGGAACCAGAGATCATCACGTCAAGCAAAATAAGCCAGATTCAGGAAGATAATAGGTATTCTCTCATACCTAAGATCTCTACTTAAAGAAAAATAGAAGATATGAAAATAGAAAGGGACTATTTTTTTTTAAAGAAGGAGACCCAGGAGTGCGGGATGACAGAGGGTTACAGGAGAGGTAACTATAAGCTGAGTACATTATAAGCATGTGCAAAAATGTCACGAAACCCATTGTATTATACAATGATTATTCAGTAACTAAAAATATTCCTTTATGGAGAAAAATGGTTTTTTGATTTGTTTAATTCACGAAAAAGGTTCACGAATGACCAAGGTAGAGGAAGCCTTTCTTCAGACAGATAGTAGCCCTTGATAGTGTGGTGGGGGAGGAAGCACCTAGTTAAAGTACTTGCCTTATCAGGAGGTCGTGACCTGTGTTCGGCAGCTTCTTGGGTTCTAGGAGCTGTGGAGAGAAACGAGGGAAAAATATAATGGAGGTGGGGAGGGAGGCAGAGAGAGATAGAGCTACACAAGGAGAGATGCCATGTTCTATGTGAGTCTGCCCATGATTAAAACACAGCCACTAAGAATAAAAGATTGCAGACCCCCGAGAGAGAGATTCTGGCTGGGAGAGAAGTAAGATCAGGAGGCTTAGGGTTGGGGGAACAGCTGAGATGATGCCTCAAGCTGTCTAAGAGGTGAGGTGGGCCAGGCCTGGCAGTAAATAGGGAGCGAAGGGCCATGGGATCCAGAGCCTCTAAGTGAAGGCCCAAAGTTCTACTTGAAGCATCTCGCTGGGGCTGGAAGTATAGCTTTTGTGAAGAAGCCAATGGCTCTCTGGGACCACGTTCCATGCACTCAGATACAGAAGTGATGGGAGATGTTCGTTGCCAGGATGAACTGCCAACCTTTGTTATATTGTTAAGTGCAGTGATTTTGGAAACTGATTTTCCCAAGTGTGGTACAGTAGAGAAAATAGGGCTTAAGGTCATCCATCCATCCATCAATCCTTTCATGCAAAAGCTACCTGTTCAACCCTTATCTGTTCAGCCCAGCTGTTTAAGGGTTGCCTTTTGCACAGGAGACACATAAATGAACAGAACAAGCATCAATCCCTATGTTCCTGGCACTTACATGTTCGCAGAAAGATACAGAAAAGTAAGTACATAAAGTATACACTGTTTTGGGAACAAGTAAGTGTCAGGAAAAAAACAGAAAGCAAGACAGGAGTGGTGGGGTGCAGTTTTTATGGGGTGCTCAGTGAAAACCTGTGTGAGAGTGACATTTGAGCAGATCTGAATTGAGCTAATAGGCCATGTTCTTGGGAAAGTACATCCAGGCAGAAAGCATGGCAAGTACAGAGGCAGAATGCCCAGAATACTCCAGAAACAGCAAGAAGGGTCGGGTAAATGGCTAGAACAGAGTAAGATTCTAGGAAAGTGGCAGGATATGAAGCCAGGAGGCCTTGGGGCAGGCTGTAAGTCCTTGTCAGTCTCCATAAGGACTTCTGCTTGTACTGTTAGAGACGTGGAAGCAAAGGGCTGATGCATTCTGATTCAAGTTTTTTTAAAAGATCCTATTAGCTGTGAGATGATAGCGTGACACAGGCTGAGACACTTAGATATTTAGGAGGCATTTTCAAGACTGTAAGCTAGCAAAAAAATGAAAGCAATGAGTCAGGTGCAAGATGATAAGAAGTGGTTAGATTTGAGGCAGAGCCAGTGATTTGGATGTGTACTGCAAGAGAGGGGAAGGCTCAGAGACAGAGAGGCAAGAGAGGGCAGAATACAAAGTGATTCCAAACGTTCAGACCTGGAAGGATGCCTTTGCTGTGGATTGAGTTTAGGAGTAACTACAGGGAGCTGAGGTTTCTTGGAGTAGATCACAAGTTTAGATTCTTTTTACTTCGAAAATTTGAGGCCCACAATCCTTACCAGAGTCCAAGTAAAGATCTTCAGAAAGCTCCAGAAGTCAGAAGGAGTGGTCCAGGCTGAAGACTCAGCGGTGAGGCTGCCACTGGGGAGATGGCACTTAAAACAACTGGATCTGATTTCCGAGGACATGAGCGCAGCTGGCAGAAGAGCGGGCTTGCTAAGGCTGAGTCCCGGTGAATGTCAGCATCAAGCTGGCTAATGAACAGAAGAGCAAAGAGAGAGGGTGGTAAGGTTGGAGAAAAAAAACCAAAAGACAGGAGTTCTGTGTTCTGGAAAATGGGATGGGGAGCGGGTGGCTGGTTGTAGATAACTGCTGAAGATGGTCACATGCATACATACATATAGACATACACACACACACATACATACATACATATATACATACTTACATACATACATACATACATAAAAGCAGCCTAGGCCCAGATAGCAGGAGCTGGAGCGGAAGGTGAGTGAGGTAAGCAAGCCTGAATTCTGGTCCATTCCCTGGCCTACTGGGGAACCCCAGCTAAACCATACAGTCCCTCTCATGTCAGAGTCCTGCTTTGCCAAGTGGAAGGATTTGAACCAAGACCCGCCCCCTAATGCTACCACGTAGCTCTAAAATTCAACGGTTTCATTATGATTTTAGTGGGGCAGATTTTATTCTTTTTCGTGCAACTGGTTCCACGGAGGTATTTGGAATCTGAAATTTGCTGGAGGATCTCTTCTCTTTTGAGAAAAGATGAGTAGTGGGTATGCAGGACCTTCAAAGCTGACCTTTGTGAAGCCGCATTAGCCTGTAGACAGACACACACACACACACACACACACACACACACACACACACACACACACACACACACGCGCGCGCGCGTGCATGCATACCCACATACCCACACTATTTTCCCCACGGGAAAGGCATCCAATTTCTATCTGTACTTTTGTTTTTGTTCCGTCTGTAATATTGATCCTATTTAATTAAAGTTTCCAGAGTCTCATTAAATAGAGTTTGCTTTGGTAATTTCCGCAATCTGGGCCTTCTTCATACTGTGATAACTCCACCTTTCCCATGGCTGCACCTACTACCACCTGGTGGTAGGAAAAAATACTACACAATTCAGCAAGATGGGGAAAGCCCACATTCCCCCTTCCAGCTCTTTAGGCCCAAAGGTTGGATGTGGGTCTTCCTTGCCAATCTTGGTACTGAGGTACCCCTAGAGCCCCCTAGACCTTGGGACTCAAAGAGTCCCATGGAAAACCAACACCAGGGCTTGGTCTGAGCTCTGAAATCTCAAACTGATGTAATCGAAATCCAGACTCGCCAAGTCTGGATATTCTTGAAGAAATGAACCAAGCAGGGCAAGGTGGTCATAATGGCTGATTTTCTGAGCACACATTCACTTTTTACTTTAGAAACGATCTTTGCTAGAATTGTTATTGAAATTTTACCTTGTGAGTAAGTACTTGTAGAAAATAGAATCTGAGCTTTTTGTTAGTCTTTCCTCCCTGCCAAACTGTGAGCATGTCTGGTTGCTAAGGGTGTGAACTTGAATTACCCACAAGCATAATGGCTAGCAATTGGATTCCTACACTAATAGCAAAGGCTCTGCTTTTCCTGGAGAGCAGGGGAAAAAAATACCTTTAATTTGAAGGAAATATATAGGATTTATTCTGTTCTTACAAAGACACACAGTTGTAAACCATAGCTCCACGTTTCTGAAACCACAGGAGAAGCTGGAAGCGGTTCTGAGAAATAACGAGAAACCTGGATCTCTGTCCCTCGGGCATTTCCTCCTCCTGCCCTCCTGCCCTGAGTCTTCTGAGCCATCCCAGAGAAGAGGGCCTAAGTTATAAGACAGAGTCACAACAATGAATGACATCGGGTAAAAAGGGCATTTCCCTCTAGACGTCTTTCCTGTCCTGAATGACCCTAAGATCTCAACACAAAATCAGATCAGGAGGATAAAGAGTGTGTGTTTTGTCTCAGTCAAAAGAATTGATCAAATACGGCATGAATCCAAGATAACAAGGAAGGATAGGTTCTCTGGGTATTTATTTTTCAAATCATTCTACATAAATGTTTAAAATTGTAGTACTTAATATTGAAGGTGGCAATTTGCTAACCATGGCAGAAAGTGAGAGGAAATGACTGGGACACACCTGATGGTGGAAAACTGTGCTTACTACTACTCTAGTTTATAATTTGATGTGAAAGGAAATAAGAAGCCACCAGGAACCTGAAGTTATCTTTGTCAAAGCAGTGGGCAGAATAGGTACACTCTGTGGCACAGTTGTGAAGTGACCAGTATCCATCTGGCACAGAGACATCCTGGCATGTTTGAGCGACGTGAAGAATGCAAACCCCTGTCTTGATAAACTCTCTGTCCTGTGAGAATAGGCAGACCCATGGAGTCAGGCAGCAGGTCTTACAATCACTTCCTCTTTGGACACAAAGTCAGGGAAGTGGCTTTAGCTGTCCAGTCTCAGGAGAATTACCATTCAACCCGGAGCAGAGCTCAGGTCTCTGGCCGTCAGGTTGTGTTTTTGCCAGTGCCTCGGCAGCATCTTTAAGCCCATTCTGAAGAATTAAGACTTCAGGGATGTGCCTGAATGAGGTGGAAGGAGCCACTGTGAAGGATGGATGGGGTAAGGTAGAGAAGATAAGGAGTCTTCCACTCAGCTGTATTGATGTTGTAGCACCCAACTGTATACCTTGAGTGCCGCCTTCCTCCTCCTCTTCCTCCTTTCTACCCAACCTTGTGTTTTGTTTTGTTTAGCCTTGTCTCTAGACTGATCATTCCCTGCATCAATGCCTCAACCAGTTTCTAAGTATGTATTTCCTAAGTATATATTACTGGGCATTTCCTCCTTAATTCCCACTGATATCTCAGTCTGGAGATGCCCAGACTAGACATTGTACCTCGAGTGCAAAATGACTTTCCTGGTTCTCTGACTAGCATTGTCCTGGGTCCCAGGCATCCTAATCCAAATGTTGACTATCACTTTTACTTCTTTCTCTTCTGTAGCAAGCATTGATAACTTTCAATCTCTTTTGTCGCCATGGCCTCCCTTCTAAGTATCTCCTTTCCCTCTGTATCAGTGACTCTCAACCTTCCTAATGCTGTGACCCTTTAATACAGTTCCTCATGTTGTGGTGACTCCCCCATCCATAAAATTATTTTTGTTACTTCTTTATAACTGTAATTTTGCTACCGTTATGAACCGTAATGTAAATATCTGGTATGCAGGATGTGTTTTCATTGTTACAAATTGACCCGCAGGAGTGGTGACCCACAGGTGGAGGACCACTGATCTATACCATCCTCAGCCTGTGCCCTCACTGCCTTCTCCAAAGCTGTTTGACATGGCCCCTGTAATGGTTAATCTTCATAGTCAGTTTGCCTGCATCCAGAATCACCCCGAAGACATCTGCAGGCATGTCCAGACAGGATTAACAGAGAAGAGGGCACAGGTTGAGTCATCCTATAGGCTAGGAGCCTGGATTAAATAAAAAAGCAGACAAAGAGGAAATCAGCTGAGCACGAGCATTCCTCTTTCTTGGCATCCAGACCTGTTCGGAGGTGAACAAGCAGCCTCACATTTCTGCTGCCACAGCTGAGAGCAACCACCGCCACCTGGCCTTCTCCGCCATGATGGACTGTATGTGTTCTCATGCTGTGAGCCCAAACCGACTCTTCCTCCTTGACGCTGTTTCTTGCCAGGCATTTGATCACAGCGATGAGAAACGCAACTCTCTCTCTCTCTCTCTCTCTCTCTCTCTCTCTCTCTCTCTCTCTCTCTCTCTCTCTCTCTCTCTCGGTGTCAGCACTCTTCGGCCAGCAATTTCATCGACGAGCTCAGACTCAGCTATGCCACGTCTTTACTGAGGAAATTTTTGGTCATTCCTACTTATTACTGAGTATAGTTCAGATTCTTTGGCCTATAATTTAGGATCCTCTGTAATCTTCCAATCACATATATATATATATATATATATATATATATATATATATATATATATACACACACACACACATACATACATACATACCTATACCTCCATTCAAGGGCCTCTGAAGCCTATTTTGCTCTGTGCAGATGTAAAAGCACCCTGTGCACAATGGCCACTTTGTGTTTGCACAGCACACACTATTTTCATTGCTACTAATGTACCTTTCTTGGCAGGGCCAGCCCTAGAAAAATTCACACATAACCGTGTTACTTTTGCTTTTCAGTGTCATTCAACCTACTATGACCAAAGAGAAACCTTCATTAATTTCCCATCATAAATTATCTTAATTTCCCTTCTTGAGGCTGGGTTGAGAGCTCTGTCTGTAAAGTGCTCACCACCCAAGCATGATGACCCGATAGCCACGATGCATGTGGTTGTGGTAGCAAACACTTATAACAGCTACTTCAAAGTAAAAGGGAGCATGGCCTGGGTAGTAGAACTCCTGCCTAGCATGCCCAAAGCCTTGGGTTCAATCCCTAGCACCACACACAAATTCTTTTTCATGGGCTTTCCTGCTATGGGCTTCTCTTTGCGAATCTTTACATCTTCCTTTTAGTTAGTGTTCTTCTTGCAGGGGATTAAATCCCAAATAAGCTGTGAGATCCAAGAGGAAAGATAAAGGTTCTGTTTAAGCTGTCTTTGAGAGACACTTAAGCTGTCATGCTCTGTGTGTACTCATTAAATATTAGTTGAGTGAATGAGTAAGTGAATGGTACTGGGGGGAAAAAAGACAGCAGGCAACCTGAACTGAGCTAAGTAGAGGGGAGAAGATTGATTCAGGAGTTACCCATTACAACACATATTTGTGTTGTTATAACTTTTTTTCCCCTTAGTTTTGTTTGGCTTTTTAAAGGGGAGGTAAAATCACGACGCAGGTGTCAGATGGGAGGAAATGGCAGAAGGTGGTCCAGGATGAGATGGACTTGGGAAGTTAAGGCGGGGGGGGGGGGGAGCATAGGAGCCGGGGCTATCCCATAGTAGTAGAGCATTTGCCTGGCATTCATGAGACCTTGGGCTCTATCCCTAGTAGAATTAAAAAAAAAGAAGAAGAAGAAAGCAGGAAGGATATATAATACTCCTAAAAATTTATGCAGATCCAGATGTGGAGTCAGTCTCTGATTACCTACTGCTTATATATTTTAGTGAAATATGAAAAGACCTCAGTGCTTGCTTTTTTGTTTGTGTCCCGATATATGCACGAGCCAGCACAGCTCGGGACTTGATTCACCTTTGCTGACTCAGCTTATTCTTGCCAAGCTTATTTACGGGAGAGGCATTGTGTCGCTGCTGATAAAGAACCAACAGACTTACATCTCAGGCTCAGCCAGCAAGTTTCTGTTGGACTTGAAGGAAGTTGGTTACTTCCCCAGATGCTAATTTTTCCTGAACAAGGGAAGTTAGAGCCAGGTGTGAAAGGTAGAGTTCCAGGCTGATGGGTCTCGGATATGGGATGGGCATGTAGACCTTCCTGGGAGTCTGGCTGAAAGGGAGACACTGTTTCCGCAGGTCTGGAGTGGGGCCTGAGATTCTGTGTGTCAAACCAGCTCTACAGAGCCCATGCTTCTTAGTGCAGTCCTAGACATTTGAAGATAGAGGAACATGAACATTCATCCACCAAAGCCTGAGATTCACCGCTCTGGCTACCCATTAGAGTCACTTGGGAGCACACCTCAACCCTAAAGTCGTGCAGAAGCCCCATTAAGTAAATATTTAAAAATTTCTTTTTACTTGTGTATATGTGAATTGTGTGTCTGAGTGTATGAAGGCACACACGCATGTGGGTGCCTGTGAAGACCAGAAGACACATTGGATTCTCTAGAACTTGAGTTACAGGCAATGGTGAAGTACCCTATGTGGAATCTTGGAAACAAACCTAAGTCCTCTGCAAGAGTAGCAAGTGCTCTTAATCACTGATCCATCTCGTCAACCCTGTAAGTGAGTTTCTAATTTGTTCCCTAACCGAATGTGATAGGTATCTGGGTTTGGTGACCACATCTTTGCTGGATCCCCAAATAAAGGATCCCAAAGAAAGTCCCAGGGGCTACTTGAGTACCACAAGGAGGGTCCTATTACTTGCAAGTGGTTTTCGTGAAAGAATAACTTCTGTGCATTTTGCTAACTGACGTGAAATTCCCCTTTAAAGACTCAGAAATACCCAGTCCTGGATATAATTTATTTTTAAAAGCTACTAGCACAGAAAACCAATTGTTTCTGCCTCTTTTACAATGATAAATGCAGTCGATTATTATCGTTCCCGCCTATGGTAGGGGGTGGTGGTGGTAGTGGTAAGGAATGGCTATTAAGCAATTATGTTATTCAAACACATCATTATTATTATTACCAACATGAGTGGACTCATTATAATTGAACAATAAAGGCATGAGTGACTTTGCATTGTTATTAGTGTCTGTCTCAGGGCCCCTGCCTCTCCCAGGGGCTAGCGCGTTCTGCAGATATGATTCATAGTGTACCGTACTCACAGTGCTCGACTCATACGCTATTGGGTGGCTTGGAATCCAGTGCACTTTTCTTTTTTATTTTCTGGGACTGACCCCCTGGGAGTCGTTGGAGTTTGTTCAAGTCCCTTGCACTCAAGTCTCCCTCACACCACTCTTGCTCTTCCCTCTTTTTGGCTCATGGCCCCTGAAACATTGTCATTGTTTGGCTTATAGCTTGTTAATCATTGCCTTTTCCTTTGAGAATAAAATACAATTTCTGGCGAGGACTACCTGGTCATTAGGGAGCTAGGCTAGGACTTTCTTCATTCTCAACCACTTTTCTACTTACTATACTGTTTTCACTTTCTAGAATGTTCCACATCTCCAGTTTCTGGGAAGTTATGCCATCCCTCTTACCTAGAAGAGTTGAACGTGCTTTTCTTCCTGTTTGTAAGATTCTTTCTCTGGCTCTTTCCTCCTCATCCTTTAGACATCAGCTTAAATTTCAATTTCTTAGGGAGCCTTCCTTGACCTCAAAACTAACTCAGTACTTCCTGGCAATGCCTTTGGCAATGCCAGGCACTTCCTCATAACAGTGTCTACACGGGTAGCAAGTAGTGCTTCCTGGATACTTCCCTCCCTCCACTGACGATGACCCCCTCTCCCCCAAAATAGAACTGCTTGCAAAGCTGAATACCCATTGTCTAACACCTCTGTGGCCCATAGAAGACGCTTAGTAGTTGTACATTGGGAAAATGAATTTAAAATTGCTCCAGGCTACTGGGTTTACAGAAAAATGGGGATATGACAGAGAACTGAAGGGACTGGGCCTCCCTGCGATGAGTTCCCAGAGTTCAGGGCCAAATTTTCTCTTCCACAAGCACAGCTTCCTCACCCTCCAAAATATGTTTGCAATAACTATGAAGGGTTAACATGCCTTGTCTAATCCAGTCCTAGCATATTTGGTCTTCATTTCCTAGAATAGTTGTGGACTGTTGATTTCTAAGGATGCATGGGTAAACCAGCAAAACCCAGTCCTACACTTTTTGTGGAGATTTTGTTCATCTTGCCATATACTACATCATGGCCCTTATATAAAGACACCCTAGTAAATGTCCTCTTTAGATCTGAATGTCCAGGAGGGCTTTGCCTCTGAAGGACCCTTGTGTTTTCTTGTGCCCACTGAATTCATGTATGACTTTTTTTTCTCTCACTTTTGGCTGCCATGAAGCACAGTGTCACATTCCCAGCTCATCTTTGTGATTCTTGAAGCCTGTGGCTCCTATTCCTGGCAATCCTACTTTTTCCTGGTCTTGATTTTCTATTCTAAGTATATTCTTTTCTCTAGCCTTGGTTCGTTGAATTATTTACAGCTTTCTATCTGAGAATATTGAGTCTTATAGTGCTTCTTCGGGTCCTGGGTGGGAATGTGGCAGGGAGGTATATGAAAGAAAGAAATTCATGAAGCTCCAAGATACATTCTCTTTCAAGGGTGGAAGTTCCTTCCTGTGGGTAGTACTGGGAGGAGTGAGGGAAAGAGAGAGCATGCGGGTAAGGGTGTTCCTCCACACACATGGACACGGTAGGCAGCAGTAGGCATTGTGGGGATTGTTCTGAGATAGCACGTGGAAATGATTCTATCCTGAGTCTCTTGCTGAAGCTCTTCCCAAGTGCCTTGGGAGTCCAGGTGACTGTTTTCTATTACAGCCTGACTCTTTTCTGTAGATGACGCAAGAGAGGGACTCAGTAATTGGTGCTGGATTCTCTATGAAAGCCGCCTATCTCCTGAGATGTGGTTGTCTGTGATGAGGTCAGTATTAGAGCGCTTCTCTAGGCAAAACCGTACTTTCAGACATTTTCCAGCTCACCCATGGAAACCCTATCTGGTTTAAGAAGCTGATGTTCACCCCTCAAAGGGATGCAGGAGAAAGCGTGGGCTCCACGTGCACTGTATGCCAGATGTGTGCCAGATGCTGCGTATATGCTGCACAGAGGCCAAATCAATTTCCATAGCTACCTTCTAAAGTGGGATTTGTATCTTATATATAGGAAATGCAAGATTCTGGGAGAGACTTGCCTGGGGTCATTTTCTAATGAAAGATAATGCCAGAGGTTGATCCAGATCTCTTGACAGCACACAGGGCTGATGCTGTGTGAGTTCTGTAGCCCACTAGAGATTGGAAGGAAATAGGATGCATGTGAGAGAGAGAAAGCAGAGGCAGGCAGAAGACAAAGGACCTCCCCGAGACCACAGCCATCTCCCTTCCTGGTTGACATCTGCTACAGGCACAAACACATCCTCTTTGGCATCAAGGCTGTCCTGGTTACACTTGCCCTGTCTCCACAAACAAAACGGAGATTATTGGCCAAGTATCTTTCTGAGTGGGAGGTGAATTCATTTTAAGGTGCATGCTGTATTAGTAACTTGTCTGTCACTGTGATAAAATTACATGTCCCAGGCAACTCAGAGAAGACTTTGAGCTTACATTTCCCGAGAGGTAGATGAGTCCATCATGATAACCAGTAGCAGGGATGGTGGCAGCAGGAAAGGGTCTCACGTATTCAAATGGAGGCACAATGCAGAGGGGCCAACTGGAAGCTAGTCAGGCTTTCTAATCCCAAAGCTTATCCCCAGTGAAGTACTTCTTCCATCATGGTGGTGCCGCCTAAACCTCCCCCAACAGTGCCACTGACTGGGAACTAACTATTCAAATGCCCAAGACTATGGGGGACATTCTCATTCCAACAACTACATTGGCTAATCCCTGAATGCTGGTCTGTGTTGGGGTAGGGTCATTTTATGGGCCCTTTGGAGCATGGTCTCACCTAAAGGTCCTAACAGCTAGCACAGGAGGCCTTGTCATGTCCCCCATTGTGGAAGTCACCCACTGTCAGGCTGTCATCATGGATGCTGATTCCTTGAGCTCCCCACTGCTGCTTCCCATCATTGCTGAAATGACAGCAGAACCCTGTGACTACGCCGTTCAAAGATTCCTTTTAGAAAGAATGGAGTCAATACAGAATGAATCCCGCAGACCTCCACAGAGCTCAGCGTGGCATACACAGCTCCCTTGCTCACTTCACCGGCACGCCCATCCATTTTCCAAGTTTCTTTCACTATCCCACGTGGGATTTAATTCCCACCCGAAGGTTTAATGGCAACAAACAACCTATGATTGTAATTATTTTAATCTTCAGATTATAGATTAACATGCCAAATAACATAGCAGACACCATTTTTCCTTGACTCAGTTTCTACCAATGTTGGTATCTTGAAAACCTTAAGAGTAATATTACAGCGACAGGGTTAAGGTAGGACATTTTTAGTACCTCAGGGGCCCCCAGATTTCCCTTTTACCTTCACACCTACTTCTCTCCAACTTCATTCCTTCCTGACTCCCCACCCCCCGAAACTACTAGTCTGCTCTAGAACTCCCTAACACTGTTTTGTCTTTGTTTAAATATAATTTCAAGAATGGACTCGACATAAGTAACTGTTGAGGCTTGCCTTTTTCCATTCTCCACAGATTCTCTGGAGATTCCCCCCCCCCAATTTTTCTTCTGCACCAATAGCTTATCTCTTTATTGCTGAGTAATGCTCCGTGGTGTGAAGACGCCACAGTTTGTTTAACCATCCACTTGCTGAAGAACATCTGGGTCTCCAGATTGGGGTTGTTATGACTAGAACTGTTCTAAACACGGATGTACTAGTTTTTGTATGAACTTACGTTCATTGCTCTGGGACAGATTCCCGGAAGGGCGATTGCCAAGTCTTCTGGTTAACTGCATGCTTAGGTTTATAAGAATGCCGCCGAACTGTTTGCTAGAATGGCTGTGCTATTTCTGCGCTCCTGCCAGTGGTGTGGGAGTGAGTTCGTTTCTCCACGTCCTTTCCTTTTGTCTTCCTTAATTACTTCCTAAAAGCCATGTTTCCAAATATGATCACACTGAGGTTTAAGGGGTCCAGCAGATGAATTTGAGGGATGGAAACAATTCAGTCCATAGAACTAGAACACCCACTACCCTTAGGAAACCTGGCTCCCTCTCAACTCTCATTGCTTCAACACAGGTTCACTTCTTTTGGTTGATTGCTTACTCTGTGTGAAGCTGTATGCGGATAGCTTAGGCGGAGAATCTCTGCACTCTTGGAGTTTATCACCACTGGCAAGAGACCTGCAAAAGCTTTCTACATGAGCCAGCACCAGGAGACATTTATGGACCTGCATCCTGGCTTCACCGGTGCCTGTATTTGAGCCTGTGCTAGTAGTCCCTTTTGTTTTTTCCATCTCTCAATTAGATGAGGTGATTCTTCTTCTGTCTTCTGCCTCCCAGGGTGGCCATAATCAAATGACGTGTGAACCCGAGCACAGCAGTGTGCAATGTTGGGTTCTCGTTGGGTGGGGCATCGGGAGTCAGTTGATGGCACTGGAGTGGAAGGGATGTGGATCAGAGGAGAGGAAACTAAGGCAGACTGGAGGGACATGACACATTGAGAGCTACAGTCCAAGATTTCATCTTCATTCTCGGGACTGGAAGATAGGTTCCCAGTGGCGTGCATAACGGCTTTGCAACTTTCAGAAAGCTTTTATATTCCTTTCGTTTGCTACCTGGTTCTCTATTACATGATGCAGATACTGTTTAATGAGTTTAAAATGTTTTTTAAAAAAAAGCAAGCAAAAGAAGTTAGTTCATTTATCAAGGTTTCAAGATTGATCACATTTGATACCTAACAGATCTAGGGGTCCTAGAACTAATTCTTTATTCTCAGCCCCTCAGGAAAGCATATTCCAGGGGGATGGACCTGGGATTTGTCTCCTTTCTTACTCATAGATCCACATGGCCCAGCTATGGGGCACCTCAGAGTTGCCAATTCTCTGCTTGGTCTGAACTCTCTAGAAGTTTGGCACAGCTCCTCCCTGCTGTGATGATAAAGACCGAGTTTCCTTTGATTTGTCAAAATTTTACTTAAACAGCATCCCTCTCATTGTAGATAGAGCCAAAGGCCCCAAATCATCCCCTCCTGAATACCATGTGCCAAGGTAGAGTTCTCTCCAAACAATCCTGAGGAAGAAAACTTACGACATCCTGAGTGTACAAATTCTTGCTGACTCTCACAGCTCCATGCTGAACTGTAAGGACTAGTATTTATGTGTTTATTATATTATATTACAGTTTATGTTTTTATTAAAGGTGTGCAAATCCATTTAGTGTGGACTCACCTTTCTCTGTTATCAGTGGATCTGTGAATTGACTTTCTTATTTGAGTATCTTGCTATACAGATCACACCTAAGCACATCTATGAAAGGATGAGTAGGGGTCCTTAATTCGTAATGGCCAGAGTGACACAGGGGTTGTACAGCTGGCCTTTGGGAAACATTGTGTATTAGTCGGTGACTAAGCCAGGAGTCATGTAGTCTAAATGCAAAAGCTCCTCAAAACCACAAAGAAGCATAATTTAAACTATAATCTACTGTTGATAACTCCTGTATATGTTTCCTGTGAAAATATAACTCATTAGGATAACAGCATTAATCCGGGGAGCTTGTTAATGCCTGATGATTTGTATCACTTTCTTGGTGCAACCCTTAAGAACATTATTATAAAGTTATATTGAAGCTGTAAATACCTGGTAGACAGAGCTACTTAATACTTGCTGACCTTTGCTTCATCTCTTTTTTCCACTTTTCGGTTTCCTCTTAGTTATAGATATTGGCTGTCAAAGTCTGTAGGCTACTATATAATTCTCTGGTGTTTGTAATTAGAGATCCTGCAGTTAGTCACACACACACACACACACACACACGCGCGCGCGCGAAATAAAATCTCTGCTACCACCAGAGAATCCTAAAGTTCACCTTTTAGCCATTTCCTTACGCTCTTCTTTCCTTGCAAGGAGACGAAGCCTATATTTCTCCCACAGTGGCTTTGGAAGAATCCGAAAGAGGATACAAGTTCACAAGTCATTTAACAAGTTCCTTGGGCATCCACCAAGTGTCCGACCTCACCCAGTCCCATGTCAGTTCCCAACATCTTCATGTTGGGGCTGATGTGCAACCAAGTTTCTGTCAAGGCTCTGTATTTGGAGTGCCTTCAGAAGACAACAGACAGGAGGTGACATAAAATAGTGTTTTCTGTTCTCTATTGAAACACTTTGATGGGAAATGGCGGGGAGTCGACTTGTAACTGTGTTGTACATACTATACAGGTTTTAGGATATGCCCATCATTTCATAGGTCTTGGTCTGTAAAGCCAACTCCTACAGGGTCAGTATCTCACCCTGCAGCTTAATGATTAAACTATGGAGTCAAGCCAACATGCATTGAGTTCTGACTGTAGTGGGGTTTACTGGCTGCATCTGTAAAATGGGAGTAGTAATAATATCCACTGTGGAGAGTTGTCAGGGTTAACCGGGATGGTGTATTTAAAAGGCTGAGCAGAGGGCCTGGCAACTCAGCAATGCTAGATATTATTATTATTATTACAGCCATTGTCACTATTGAAGGACAGATAGCAGTTGCTAAGTGCACAGAAAATGCCTGGGATGATGGTTTCTTGGAAGCTGTACTTAATGCAAGAGAAAAAAACTATGAGAGCAATTGAAGAGTATTCAGTGTGAGACTTTCCCATGAGCCTCAGCGTTAGACATCCTACAGCAAAGTCCAAGTACATTGTGAGGAAATGGTGCACCCCATTTCAAGAAAGATTCAGGCAAATAAAACTGGGGTAGGCCATTACCTGTCTGCTCGCTCTCACATGAGCTACCTGAAGGGACACCGGTGTTCAGAAGCAAGTTTCTATTTGTGGCATCTCCCACCCCACTTAGTGCCTAAAGTTATCTAGCATCTACATAGAGAAATGTTTTGTAAGATACAAAGTTTAGATATTATTATGATATTATACCTTACTTTAATGGTACTGAGTGTGCCGCATCCCTCCCTGCAGGTTGGCTTTGCATACAGAGCTTCTTAAGCATGCAGAGGCATGCACGAAGGAGGAAGCACTCCCGAGAGCTCATGTCTAACTCTGGTGTCATTGCTTTAGCAGATACATAACCAGATGGGGCCGTGGATGCCTTCTCCAAATGACGCCTTGCAGCCGATCATAGGAAGTGACTATCTTCCCATCTAAACTCTTGTGTGGCAATCTTGGGTTACATTTTCACTTGGGTTCCATCACAGTTTGAACGTGACTCCCCACAGGCTCATGTGTTGAATGCTTAGTCCCCAACTGGTGGCTCTCTTTGGGAAGGTAGCAGAGACTTTAAGGTCCTAAATGGAGAACTAGGTCACCTAGGAATGTACCTTTGGAGGTTATTCCTGGTCCCCAGTCCTGTCTCCTTCCTTTACTTCATGTCTTTCATGAGTTGAAGACTCCCCTATAACATGTCTCCACCACCAGAGTGTTCTGCCCACCGCATGGAGCCAATAAACTATGAACTGTGTATGCTCTAAAGCTATGAACAAAATAAATGCTTCCTGGGCCAAAAGGATGGCTCAGTGGATAAAGGTGCTTGTCACCGGACCAACCACATGAGTTCTGTCCTCTAGACCCACATGGTGGAAGGATAGAACTGACTCCAGAAAATGGCCCTCTGACTTCCACGTGAGTGCTGTGCATGTACACACATACACACACACACACAGAGACAGAGACAGAGACAGAGACAGGTAGAGAGAATAAATAAATGTAATAAATTGTAAAAATACATTCTTTTTTAAGTTGTCTTTACAGAAATTTTGGTCACACTGAAGAGAAGGCTCACACAGGTCTTTATATCTTCTCTATATTAGAAAGAATGACTTGTCCCTATGCTTAGGCCAAAAAAGTCACCGTCTTGAACATAGAAGGCCTGTACTGTAACTCCTTATACTGTGCTGTGCTCTGCAGATTTTTATTTGGCTTTGGTTTTTCAGCAGCTTCTCCTTTAAGGTTTACTTGGTTTGAGATTCATTTGAATTGAAATGTTTGCATTCTATCTGGACTATTGCAAACAGTTTGTGCAACCCAGTTTCTGGCAAAGGTTTAGTTTTAATTATTAAGGTACCAAGACATATTTTCTGACTCAAGCGTTTTAAACAGAATGCCACTACATTTTAAAATAGAACTAAATGGTGCCAGTGTCTTTAGATAATAACACAGTCATGCAATAATAAATAGAGTTCCATGTATTTGTGAGAAGTGAATTTTTCTCCCCTTACCAAAGACATGTCTCCTCCATATGGTTCCTCCAACTCCTAAGTTCAGCTGAAACACTAAAGTAGTCTCCTGGTGACTATGGCTGCTTATACACTTAGTCCCATAGTCCCATAGACTCAAGAAAAATCACACTAAAATGAAAATTAGCTCTATACCATGTTGTAATGGAAGGTTCGTGCAATTCATTCTGGGTGTGAGATGATGCGGAGAATTTGTAAATTTTACTTGTGGTTGTGTGGGAGGACTTAATGCTTGTGGATTGCATGTTGACAAAGGCAAAATGCTTGCCGAGAATCGTAAGAGGCCTAAATGGTGCTTTTATTGTGTTTCGGGGTCTCAAGGAAACATATCTGTGAGATCATAATGGAAGTCAAAGGGAAAAGAATGTAGCTTAATACGTGCATTTAACATTACACATAGCTGTTTGGGGACTGCATGAGATACAAGAAATAAGATCAAGCTTTATTGAATTTACCAGTTCTTCATCTGAAGACTTCTGCAAATGAATGTGGTTGATTCCTCTACTGGATTGTAAAAGAGAATTAATGACATTTCCCAAGCCAAATCAAGGTCTGACGCTCCCAGACTCTCTTCTCACCTTCCCCCTTTCTAGCACTTTCTTTCAGTGTCGGGCCCTTTCCGGTGCCATCCGATGTGGGGCATGCTAAACTTTCCCCTCCTTAGACACACAGGCTCTCCCTTTCTTCTTGCTTAAATGGTAATGAGTAAATTACTTTCTGCCGCCTGACAGGAAGATGAATCGTTTAACACTTATTATGCCGCCCCAAACTTAAAGCCCAGATGACAGTTTAATTCATATTTGAGACAAAGAACTCACAGTTTTCATCATCCCACCTCCTTCTCCCCAAGCATGGTCCTGGGACACGCTGAGGGGAGGGGGCTCCCTCTTTCCTTCTGCTCCTGGCTGTGGGGCGCCACCGGAGTAAAGCAGGCAGAGATATGTGTTCGTGAAATGAGACATAAGTTGGATAGATCAGAGCATCTCAGTTCCCTCGCCTGTTGCTGTTCACACAACATAAATACAATAATCACCTTCATGTGCTAAATGAGGGAGTGGAAATGGGCTAGCAGCTACCTAATGCAGCGATCTGCATGCAGCATCCGCGGGCGAGGGCTGTGTTTGGGGAGAGTAGCAATGGCGGGCAGGCAAAGCGTTCCTTGAGAACAGCCGTGCCTTTTGAATGCGTGGATTTTGTTGCCCTCACTGGGGACTGTGCAGGGGCAGCCAGGGCTAGAGAACAGAGGAGAAAATTCTGTTATAATTGGGCAAGAGAGAAATCTTTCACAAAAGAGGAACTGTGGTGGTCTGGACAAGGCTCTGTGCTTTCCAGGGGGAGAGCCGTCTTACCCACTGGAGTTCGTGTGTCACTCTGCTCGGCTGCAGAGTGGGGGTGCCTCACACTAAGCATCATTAGGAGATGTGGGGGTGTCTGATAGCCCAGGAAGAAAGGAGAGGGCTTTTAGTTTTTGCTGTAACTCTCCTCTTTGGGATTCGCTCCTTTTCTCTGCAGAGATGGAGAAGATAACATGAAGAGTGAAGAGATCGCTGTCTGCTTGGGCTTCTCTGATAAAATACCATAGACAAATACCTTAAACAACAGCCATCTTAGGCTTTGGGGGCGGGGGGGGGGAAGCCCAAGCCACAGATGCTTTGGGTTCTTGTTGAAGGTTCTTCCTGGCTTGCAAATAGATAACTTAGTTCTCCTTGGTCCCTTGGGGATCAATTTCTTTCTTTATGAGGATGCTGGTTTATCCTGGGGGACCCACCCTCCTTCCTGACCTCATCTTAAACTCAGTGGCTTCCCAGGGGGGGTCTCATCTCCAAGCATCATTGCACCGGGGTTTAGGGCTTTAACCTGTGAATGTGGAGATACTCTGCAGTTCCCAGAGACCCATCTTCTCCTAGCAAGAGATGCCTTCCCCTGTCTTGATACAGCTTTAGGGGTCCTTAAAACCCTCTCCCACCTGACCCCAGCTCCCTAGTACTCCCACACCAGCAACCCCACACAAAGAACTCCCATGTCCCCTCTCCATGGGGCAGGAGAGGAATCTCCAACCCCTGTACATCTCCCGGAGTCTGACCCTGGTCTTGCCTGGCAGTAGCAGTCAGGGAAGGTGACTGATGTCTCAGAGGGCAGCCAGCCTGGGCAGAACCCTCAGACAAAAGAGCATCCATGGTATCTTTAGCCACTTACCAACTTGTTTGTCTCTCATAGTCCATGGTTATCAGTTTTCTGATGTGTGAAATTGAAATAATTATAATTGCTACTTTGCCTGGCTATTGAGAGCCTCCAGTGAAACGTGGAGGCGAAGATCTTGGTACATGGTCAAATATTGTTTCAAATTGTTGGAAGGCTTTTTTCTCCCTTCTTGTACTTTGAAAGTCAAGGAGAATTAATTTGGAAGTTCAACTATAGCCCTTCTGTAGTTAATTAATCTTTAATTTTCTTGTTATAAAATTAAGAAACTAGAGGAAAATAGTGGATACTGTTGAGTGTAGTACCATCTGTGGCTGCTGCTTTAGGTTGTTTGGGTTTTTTTTCATGTGTTTTGAGACAGGGTCTTCTATAGCCCAGGCTGGCCTCAAACTTGCCATGTAGTCGAGGATAATTTTGAGCTCTTTATCCTCCTGCCTCAACACCCCACGTGCTAGGCTTATAGGCATACACTATCACACCTTGATGTCACAGTGCTGAGAGTCAAAGCCAGAGCTTCCTGCATGGTCGGCAAGTCCTCTGCTACACCTCCAGCCCAGGTGCTCATTCCTGTGTCCACTACATCTCCCACAACCACCAGTGTCGACCCCGTACCTTCCCTGTGCCTCTCATTCTGCATAGTCTTCCTTGTACCTCTACCACTCATGCTGGCCAACAGGATACTACATCCAGGGATTATCGGTTACCTTTTCCTGAGACATGAATTGTGTGTTCTCCAGCTAGCGTGGAGGCTTCTAAAACAGGGCCGCCTACAGCTTATCCAGCATCAACCAAGCCTGGCTACAGTAAATATTTTCCCAGTGAACAGCACTTGGATGACTGTCCTCGTCCATGCTGCTTTGGGGAAGGGGCTGGAATCAAGAAGAGGAAAGGGAGACTTTAAGTTTTAAGCCAAAGTGATTGTGTCACTGTCCTCTCTGCCTTGGCTCCTCCAGCCATGTGCTGATCTTCTTTCTCCAGGCCGGAAGAAGGCTACAGGGGTGGCCTCCCTGCATTCCTCTTCCATGCAATCCTGAGATTTCTCTCATGGCTCTCCTATGGTAATCCTCCCCTGGGGACATCGAAACATCTTGGATGAGAACTCAGGTGATTCAGGAGAACTGGGTTAACTTTACAGAGACTTCAGATCCAATTAACTCAGCATAAGATTAATGCTACCTCTCCATTTACCTCATCATGACACCACTAGTCTCCCCCTCAGCAGTCGCTCAGACATTCCCCTGTTGTGTGGCATTTCCTGGAGATGTGTGTACAGGGCACTGAGGATAGACCGAAAGAATGATTCCACCCACATCGAGTTTAGTGGACCAGTGAGCTTATTAGGTTACTTACAAGATTTGAGAGAGGGATTGCTTACAGGAGTTGCTCAAGGGCAATTGATCCCTGGAAAGCTTATTCCACCATTCACTAAAACTCCTAACATGTAGCTCCCTCCCCACCTTGTAGGCAACTCCTCCGAGAAGTCTCCCCTCTCCAATAATTATTACTTATATAACCTCAGGGGAGGGGCATCTACTCCTGAGACTTTCTAAGCTTCCTGAACCTTAGAAGTTGACTTAGCTTCTTGTATCTTTATGATCCATCCTCCATGCCCCCCCCCACACGTACACACTTTTGCCTTCAGTAAGGAATGTTTCTGTTGCAAAGAAATAGCTATAGAACACACCCCAAGCAATGGATAGCGGTCCTTCCTACCAGCCATAGTGGTGGGTGTTCTCAGTAGAGGCAGAGCCTACAACTTGTCCACATTTTTTCCTCCACGGTATCCCCCTAGCTCCCCCCTCCCCCGCCACTGCAGCAATCACGTTTCATACTGAAAGGTAGGACACATGGCTTGACAAAGGAGTTTTTTCCTGAGTGGTCAACTGATGTCTTTCTATGAAGAATCTTATAGAGAGTAAACATCAAATCCCATATGCTGCACGTTGCTGTGAACACACGTTGTTGAAAAGAAGAAAGTACATGAACAGAAATACAATTATAGTTCTATGTGTCTATGAATGCATCAGGTAACTTAGCATTTAAACACTGCTTTTGAAGACAGTTCCAGAATATGTAAGCCAATAGCCGTGGCAAGAATGCTTCTCAAGAAGGCAATTGAAGATGTCTACGTTAGTAAAGTTTTGAAATATTTATTAAAAAGTTTGTTGTAAAGCTAACATAAGGCCATTTGTAGAAAAATTTAGATATATGAGAAGAAATTCACTTATACTTTTATAGCCTTCAAGCAGTAGCTGTTGGTTCTATTTTCTTCCAAATTCTTGACTTTTGCTGACACAGTGGCAGGAACTAGTTTGTCTTGGGTTTGGATCCAGCCCTTGTCACTTACTAGCTTTGTGGTCTAGGGTACCCCATGAGTCTCTCTGTGCCTCTGCCCCATCATCTGGAAAATGGAGATACTTGAGTACTCACTAGCTAGGATGGGTGTTTAGATCTAAATGACTCAAACCAGCATACAATTGTAATCCTGACTACCCCTGAGGCTGAGGCAGGAGGATCACATCAGCCGTCGAGTTTGAAACCATCCTGGAAAATATAATGAGAGTACGTTGAAGATATTTTAAGAATTTACAGGGAGGGAGATCTGGAGAGATGACCTGGTGATTCAGAGTGCTTGCTGTCTATCCCTAGGAGTTGAGTTCACTTCCTGGTACCCTCATCAGGTGCTTTCCAACCAAACTCAAACTCCAGGGGAATCAGGAGCCCTTTTCTAGACTCTGTGGGCAACTGCACTCACACATGTTCATACTCCCACACAGAGAGACAGACGGACAGATACATACACACATATATGTATAATTAAAAATAAAAAAAACTTCTGAGAATTAGAGGAATTATGTAAATTGTTAAATGTGCCTTCATACATATATTTAATATCTGTTCATTTTTTATTGTATGCAATTAGGATTATTCTATATGTATATTTTAAATCCTTTTAATTATGTTTTATAATAATTCTCTTTCACAATTGAGAGTTTTTATAACTGTGATTTTAGTGATTATAAAACACCACATCAGATCATAACTTAACTATTCCTCTATTATTGGACATTTAAGTTAGTTCTGGGTATTTTTATTTTAAGCAGCGTTCTATCCATACCATTATGAAGATCAGTTGACCTTATTTCTTAAGACAGATCTCCAGAAAAGAAGGACTGGAGTCAAAGGTTATAAAGTTACTACTCCTGATGCTCCTTATACAGCTTGCCAAATGGCTTCTTAAGTACCTTAAATGAGTTCATGTTTCCACCACAAAGCAGAAAGAAAGTGTGTGCCTCAGTTTCCTCTCAAAAGAACTTTCTGCTTGTTTTTTGTAATTACGAGCCTTCAGAAGGTAAAGGAATGGTTCCTAAATAGTAAACATTGTTCACTACTTCCAACATGCTGGAAACTAAGTCTCACACTGTGGGTGCTGAGTCAGGACCCCTGGGTCTGCCCATGCTATAGGGCAAGAGACCAGAAACTAATAGTTATAAGCAGTATTGCTAGGCACAGAAGAGAGACCTAACCTGCAATGGAGGTCTGGGAAGGCTTCCCAGAAGGGGCAAGCTTGAGTTTTGTGTTGGATGAGGAAGAGTAAGTAGACCAGAAGTCACAGGGGATAGGGGTAAAGGTTTGCACCACAGTAAGAGAACAGAACACTTGGAGAACTGAGGGAGATAGCGTCTGGTGGGGGATCTCTTTAGTAGAAACTTGTCCTGGCAAGTTTTCAGTCAGCTTGGCACAAACTAGAGTCATTTTGGAAGAGGGAACCTCAATTGAGAAAATTCCTCCACCAGCTCGGCCTGTGGGCAAGCCTGTGGAGCATTTTCTTGATCAACAATAGATGTGGGAGGGTCCAGCTCACCGTTGGGCAGTATCACCCCTGGGCTGATGATCCTGGATGCTGTAAGAAAGCAGACCGAGCAAGCTAGTGAGCAGTACATCAGTTCTTGCCTCCACTTCTTGCCCTGCTTACATTCCTGCCCACCTTCCATCAGTGATGGACTGTCACCTGGAAGCAGAAATGGAATAAACCCTTTCTACCCCAAGTTGCTATTGATGTTTTATCACAGTGGTAGAAGCCTGACTAAGATGGACTCTACCTAGAGAGAGTTGAAGAGATACGGAGAAAAGAGGCCAGTGCAGGTCACACAGTGGGGTTCTTTAAAAGTTAGGATCATTTTTTAAAATCTATGTTTCATGTGTGTGTACGAATGAGTGTGAGGAGTATGTGTGTGTGTGTGCATGTGTGTGTGTGCATGTGTGTGTGCCTGTGCAGGTGTTCCTGCACATATGTGCACATTATATGGAGACCAGAGGACAGCCCTCAACCCTCAGGCTTCAGATGTTGTCCCTCAGGTGCTATGCATGCTGCTTTATGAGACCGTCTCACTGACTACTGTAGGGTTCCCTTTAGGAGCTAGACTGGCTGGCCATCAAGGTTCATGGATCCAGCCTTCACTTTCTCTGCACTAAGATTGCCACCACAGCTAGCTTTAAGTGGGTGCTGGGAATCGAACTTGGGTCCTCACACTCAGATGACAAGCACTTCCCTGAAGGTACCATCTTCTTATTTTGAAAGGTAGTGTCTGTAAAGGTTGCTATTTGTTGGTTGTTTGACTGCTTAATTGGTTGGTTGGTTGATTGGTTAATTGGTTGGTTGGTTGGTTGGTTAGTTGGTGGGTTGGTGGGTTGGTTGGTAGTTGGTTTATTAAAACAAGTCTCCATAGAGTCTTACGAAGGAGTTTCTGGCTGCATCGGGTTGCAGTTTTATGTAGCTTATTAGCGCTAGCATGTATCTAAATGAGGTTTACCTGCTTGCTCGACAGCATGATGAGGCAGAGGTGCAATCTTCAATGTCTTCCTACAACTCAACCCTCTTCCTCTTACTCCTCTACTTTTTCCTCTTCACACCAAAGTTTTGAAGCCCTATCCAACCAAATTTCTCTCTAAGTCATCCCAAGATGCCCAGGAGAAAGATGGTGAAGGAAATGTATCCACAGTAATGGGACTGGTGGTTAAGGGGTCTGGCGGGCCCTCACCTTTCCAGAAGCATGTGAATTCTAGATGTTGTCACTCAGGGATAGATATTCATGCCACATGGATGATCTCCAGAGGTGGAATTTCAGGCACAAGATTAGCAGGTTAAGGGGTTGCCTAAGGCTGGACAGAAAATGTCCCATTGGCCTTCCAGTCTACTACGGCAAGGAGACTTCATTCAAGGTCACATCTGAGTGTCGGCTTCCAACCTGAGATTGCCTCTTTTATTCATCTTGTCTTGTCAATGGCACATAGCATGATTAGTGTCCCACAATAGCTCTCCTTCATCCTCGGCTGTCCAAGGATGCTGGTTTGGACCAGGCCACTAGCCAGTGCTGGGAGGATGGGGGAGCACGTGAAGTGACCACTTTCATCAAGCCTTATCTACCTTTTTTGGTTGCTGATAAGCAAGAATATGTATCATTTCAGCAGCCTAGGTAGAAAAAAAATTCATCTAGGATGGTGCCTTTTTTTTTTTCCTCCCTCACCTCCAGAAAACATTATAATTCTTTCCCAGCAGATTTCCTAGATCTTAAATATCAACTCAAACATTTATGCATGAAAAATTAGAAGGCATGAATGATGCATGTGTTTCCAGCCAGCCTGCTTGTAAATCTCCCTCCTTCCTTTGAGAAGCCCCGGATGGCAGCCAGAGCCTCATTCTCAACCCCTATTTCAAAGACACCTGAGATAAAAATTTCTATTTGTTTCCCACTCCCTCGCCTTTGCTTGTCAGACTTCCCTTGTGGCTGATGCGTCTGCTATTATCTTGTCTGAGATATTGTTCTTTTACTTGACCAGATTATAGCACAACTGTCAGTTTGCTCTTTGACAATGCTTCTTCACTGGGGATTTTCAAGGATTAATGAGATAATGTTTGAAGACCACTTTAAATTTATATAAACTCTGTCTTGAGGCTTGGGGATTGTTATCTCATGGCTGTGACACTGTATCTCCATGAGAGACGTTGTAAAAAGGCTTTGCAAACATTTAGATCAAGCTCAGTTTGATGATGAAGCCATTGGCTCTTAGAGTTTGGGAGATGCCTTCAGCACTGAATTGAGTCCTTCCCTCGGAGTGAGCCAAAGAGATGTCTGAGGCCAGAGAATGAAATGTGTACACCAGTGTTACCCTACTACTCAGTGAAATGGTTACATCTAGCAGCTAGGTGCTCTGATGTCCTGTTCAGCTCTCCAAGATTGCTGCACATTGGATTATGTGCATGCTCACTGTGAAGTCCTCATCCCCAGGAACTCAGAATGTGCTCTTAGTTGGAAATGGGGAGATCACAAATATAATGAGTTAAATGCAGAGAAAGGTGGGCCCTAACTGGTTGTCCTGTAACTTTCTGAAAGGGAGAGCTTTGAACAAGTGTACAAAGATGTCAGGTGGGTGTGGAGGCAGCGTCCATGATCTGAGGAGGAAGTTGGAGGAGGGGGTCGCTCCCTTGCTGGCCTCTGAAGCAACTGGTCCTGCTAACCCCTGGATGTTGCCAATGTGGCCTCCAGAGGTGTGAGGCAATTACTCATATGGATCCCACCTAGTAAAGGATGATTCTGAAAGCCCAGTGACAGATGCAAAGCCTCTCCAACTCTTAATGCTAACTTGCCATTAACCCACATTCAAAGCCTGAAGGGGGAAGTAAGGGAGTTGAGATTCCAAGGCCACACAGTGGATGAGATGCAGAAGAAGGGCCTTGGGCCAAGTCCAGCACACACATCATACAAACTTCATCCCAATGTGTTCCAAGCCACCACTATATGTCAGTTCATTTTTTGAAATTTAAACACTTGCCTCTTCCAAGCAATAATATCCACAAAATTTTAGAATGGATTTCTTAATACAGATTCAAACACATGCATAAATATTTTATACTGTTTTATTGTCTAGTCCTCTTGCTCCTTTCAAGGTAGAAACCACCCATTCCATAGTGTGGGAAGCTACCTCAGACAGAGGGCAGCTGATGGGGAGAGGAGAGTGGGATCACCGAGATCACTGGGAGGTTAGGACCACAGTCAAGTCAGGGGAAGTTTTCTCTGGGGTGGAAAGGAAACCATCTTCCTACATCATGGTGAGTAGGCTCAGGGATAAAGTAACACTGGAAGAGGATAAAGGGGGCCGGGGACGTGGCTTAGTCAGTCAAGGACTTGGCGTGGAAGCATGAGGACCTGAGTTCATTCCCCAGAACCCATATTAAAAGGCCAGGGATGGTGCCATGTGCTTATAATTCCTGTTCTGAGGAGGCAGAGACAGGCAGATCCATAGAGCTCAACGGCCAGCCAATTTCACCTCATTGATGAACCCTAGGTCTCAGTGAGAAAATCTGTTTTCAAAAACAAGGTGGATGGCAATTGAGGCACAAGAACCAAGGTAGACTTATGGCTTCCATACATGCGTGCGCGCGCGCGCGCGTGTGTGTGTGTGTGTGTGTGTGTGTGTGTGTGTGTGTGTGTGTGTGTATGCATGTGTGTTTGTGTGTATAAGCAGATGACAGAGCTCATGCCCACTGACGTTGACTTTTCAATAAAACCAACTGATGTTGGACAAACTGGTGACAACTTGAAAGGATCACTGAGTTTTAGGTCTGAAATTCAAGTTGTATTACTTTCATCTGAGAATAGCCTTGTTTGTCAGAGGGTAGAAGAACAAGAAAAGGAAAAAGCAGACTTTGAACCTGAACTATGGTTCTTAAAACACTACTTGTAATTGCTTTTGGATTTGATTTTTGAGGTTGACCTTTGACCGGAAACATTGGTTTCCCAGAATTGAGGCCTCTCCCTCAATAAAAGCTGATTTGGTTGCTCAGAAATGGATGGAATGTTGATCAGAAGCTGTGTAGCTTCTGAAGTTCTGCCCCAGTCCCACCTTTCAACTCAAAATATTGACCCCAACCAAGGTAAGGTATTAAGATAAGTATGGAGGCAGATTCTGTATCCCTCCACCCCTATTGGACCCCAGAGTACCAGCCTGGATTGAATTCACCACATAATGACAGGTCTCTCTGGCCCAACTGTGGGACCAGTAAAGAGGAATTGTCACTGTGAGGATGAATATGTTTCAACCATCAACAGGTAGACACACACCACCATCTTTTAGACTCTGGAAGGGAGGAAAAATACAGGTAATGATTACTATGGCACATTGCAGACAATTGCAATCAGATTATTGTCACTGGGATAAAAGTCCACTCCACTTCCAAAAAAAAAAAAAAAAACCAAGGACTCGTGAGGGTCTAGAATGAGTGGGTAAAGAATAAGGGGATGCTGGCTAGCCTGAGCTAACTGGGCTGGACAAAGTAAACATGGGTGAGGAGGCCAAAGTCAAGAAGAGCACTCGAAGGAGCATGACTTATATTTGGTCAAGGAGATTCCCTGCAAACACCGAGGGCGCCATGGGTGCTAGGCACTGAGATATGTGCACTGAAAAATAGTCATCATTCCATCTTCTGTGATAAAAAAAGTCGATTTCAATGTGATAAGAAGGAAAATTTAGGAAAGATTTGCCCTTTCCCAGGGCCTAGAAATCTAACGTGTAAGGTCACCTGATTCCCAAGCCCAGTGTTTTCCCATCCCATAATATTTCCAGGTGCCTCGTGAGGACATGCCCTTCTCGCAGAGATGTTTGTGTAAAGAGAAGGCAGGAAGAAGGGGATCACATGGTGTAATTTCCTCACATCATCTCCACACCCTTGTTGCTTGAATTACACATCTTCCTTCATGACAGTTTGGGCTCCATGAAAGTTTTGAAGCTCCATGTAATTCCCAGACAGACAAATAAGCAAAAAGAAGACCAGTCCGTACTTCCCTCTTTATTCACTGAGGCCTGTCCCCATGCTGAGCTGCCTCCCCTTGATCCCAACAGCAGAGGCTGTCAATCTTCAGATTCCAACTCAAGTGTCAACACTCGCACTAAAGCCCGTAGGAATTCCAAGAAGGAGCTCAAGCTCCTGCCTCAGAGCCCCCCCCCCCCCCCCCGCACTCATTCTGGCCACACTCTGTCTTGTGACATAACACAGTAGACTGTGTCTCCATGAGGTTCGTGGTAGTGTATAGGTCTCTTCATCTCTTTCTTACCAAGCATCATCAATCAGAAGTCATTTAATGCGACCTCTTCTGCATAGAAGAGGCCGCCTATACAGCATAAGACCCTGAGGTACTAAATGCCCAAGAGTTCAAAAATGTATGCCTTATTCTTCTCAGTATTAATTACTTGACTTCCTAAGGTGAAATGCCAAAGGTCTTGTTAGCAGTTCAAGTATTGCTTGGAGACCTATGTTAAATAAGTTGCCTTGTGAAGCCCATCAAATCTTCAGCACACACCCACACCCGCTGTGAGTCCTTGACCAGACTCAGCCATCAGCACAGAAACTGAGAACCTACTGTGTGCTCTGGCCATGCAAAACTAAAAGGAAAATACAAAGATAAGTAAGAGCTAACCCTTGAGGTTAACTAGCTTCCTGGTCTATATTGAGGTAGAGTGGGGATGAGGGACAAGGACAGGACCAGAGTGTTGGTGACATTAGTCGTGAGGTGGAAGAAGAGTTCTAATAAACTAATTCTCAATTGTAATATCAATGAATTGGAGAGGGGGAGGCTCTCTGTGGATGGGAAATTGCTAAGAAATATCATTAGGGGGAAAAGGGGTGTTGTAGATGAACTGACCCCCTAGAAGTTTTGCTAAAGATAGGGTGGGTAGGGATGGTAAGGAGCTTGATCAGATATTGGAAGTAGGGTGTTCTAGATGAATCAACTTGATAGGGGTTTTGTTGTTGTTGTTGTTTGCTGTGGATATCGCTCTGTATAAATAAAACACTAATTGGCCAGTAGCCAGACAGGAAGTATAGGCAGGACTAACAGAGAGGAGAACTGAGGGAACAGGAAGGCAGAGGGAGAGACTGCCTGCAGCTGCCGCCAGGACAAGGAAGATGTAAGGTACCAGTAAGCCACAAGCCACGTGGCAAAGTATAGATTAATAGAAATGGGCTAAATATAAGAGTAAGAGCTAGACAATGATAGGCCTGAGCTAATGGCCAAGCAGTTTAAATAATCTAAGTGTCTGTGTGTTTATTTTACAAGTGGGCTAAGGGACTGCTGGGGCTTGGTGGGACTCAGAGAGAAAACTCCAGCCACAGTTGTTTTTTCACTAAAATGGGGCTTCTGGGGGACAAACTGGAGGATGGACTCAGAGAAGCCTGGCAAATGACTGACTATAAGAGAAGATCTTGGTCAGTCTCCAGATCATTTGGGGGAGGTAGAACCTGCTTTCAGATCGTGAAGAGGAGAACACAGAAGGAAAGAGATGAGCTAGGTGAGCCTGTAAGGAAACAGCTGGAGGATCAAGTGTGAGAGAAACAAGCAACCACAAAGCCTTTGCTGATAGCTGCCACTGTGCTGGTCCTTGGAATAGGCTGGCTGTTTAGTGTTTAGGGTCAAGGTGGAGATTCTCCTTTCTGCTGAGCAAACAGAGCTGCTGAGACAGGGTAAGGTGAGGCAGGGCTCAATGATGCTGGCTCCCACTGAAACCTGCTGTGAGGCTCATGACCAGGAGAAGCTAGAGGGAACCAGCCATCGTTGGCAGGAATCTGAGGACCTAGTGGCCCAAGGAAAGCGGAAGCTGGTGTAGGGAACAAGCCTCAGGAAGATAAGGACAGTGACTCTGCCTGCAGCTCCTCATTATCAGAGCCTGTAAGTCAATTGTCATGCAGGGCTTCCTGGACAGGATCAACTGGAGTTGGAAGAAGATGAAGAAGTCTGCAGGGAAACCCTGGCTCCTATTGGACTGCCCATTAGTCTCTGAAATGTAGTGCTTGCCTTTTCTCTAACTTGCTAGAAGTGAATCTGTCTCTACTTAGCCAGAGGGAAAAGCAAGTCCAGCCAGATCTGCAAAGCTAAGTAACCAGGTTACCGCAGGGCAGGAGTAAATCAATCAAGATAATCACATTTGGCGGTATGCGAAGCCGTTGGGCTCAGACAGTACAAATTTATGTTGTGGTTTAAAAAAAAATGCTGTTTATTTATTGTGGAAAATCATTAAACTCATGGGCACTCTACTCAGTGTTCAACATCTCCACTCATGGAAAACAGTATTTTCTTGGTGGTAGAGTTAACATGGGCACCAGTGTGGCACAGGCCCCAGCTAAAGATCACATGTCAACCGACACCCACGAAGAAGAGTGTCCAAGCCAGTGAACTGTGTTTCTATCTACACTTGTATTTTTCAAAGCTTTTTTTTTTTTTTTTTAACGGAAGGACTTATGCCTTGAAAGGAAGTGTCAGCAACTGAACATGTTAGCTAATTTGATTTCTTGAGGAGAAATGCGAAAGGGATTGAGGTGGTTTATTATGTTAAATCTCAAATAAACCTGGACAATTAAAAATGGAAAGGCAGCCAGAACTAATTAAAAGGAGAAGAGAATGAGAAATGCCAGGCATCTGGGATAAATTTATTATTGCATTTGAGCACCGTGTTTAGCTCCAGGCCTCCTTGTGGCTCAGGCATTCAAAACATAATTTGGGTTAATAAAGTTTTGAGGTCCATTTACAGAAAACTCCTGATGACCACAGTCGTGAAAGAACACTTTTGACTACACAGTGAGCATGGGGATGGAAACGTGAATAGGATAAGAACATCAGTCCTTTGCTCTCAGCCCTGTCCGTGTCTGAAGCTCCTGTTGGATAGTATATCCTCGCTGATGCTCAGGCCACCCACTGTGTCTGCACCATCATGGAAGCAGGTCTTGTTCTCTGCATTTTGTGTGTGTTCTGAGTCCTTTCTCTCCAGGGTCTGCTGACTCAGTGAGGCAGGTAGGATAGAGCTCTCCACATCCAGAGGGTAGGAGGGAAGACAGCAGAGATGCCTGCTAGGAAGTCATTTGCTGCTTCTACTCATTCCTCCCCGTGGACAGTCTGGCCCCTTGCTAACTCCGGTTCCCACTCTCTTCACCCCTACCATGTCCTGAACCACCAGGAGACAGCACTATCCCAGACTCCCCCACAGCAGAGCAAGCTTGTAGACTGGGGTCCAAAGAGAGGTTCAGGTGGGGGTTTGGGAACTTTGAAGGGAGTGTTGACAGGAGGCTGACCACAAAGGAAGTTCACCTGGGCATGAGGGTGGCCCCCCACCAACTGGCTCCATGATCCCATTATGACTTTAGGAACCAGAGAGAAATGGCCCATGTGTAAGTTGAGGCTCTGCATCTGTCTTTGGCATGGAGCCTTGAAATGTGAACACAAGCCACCAAATTGAGCAAGATCAGGAAATCTGAGAGGAATGAACCTTAGCAGAGACTATACTAACAACCCAGATAAATATGAAACCAACCACACACAGACTCGTGATGATGAATGAAGGGGAAAAGTGCAGGCTATGTTAATAAAAGCTTGACTTGAAAGCTGCCTTCCATTTTAAAGGCAGAGCTAGCTACCATCCGATGTGATAAGTCATAGTGTTGGCCTAGGAAGGAGATGACTATAAAGGTGTGTTATGAGTGCAAAGGTATTGAACAGAAGGCGAGGTAGGCAAGTTACTCTTCTATTGCTGTGATGGAGCATCATGACCAAAACCAAGAGTTTACTTTGGCTTGTGGTTCTAGAGGTCCAGGTGCCTGTAAATGGCAAGAAATGCATGGAAGGAGCAGGAAGCTGAGTGATCACATCTTAACCTCACACAGGAAACAGAGACCATGAACCAGAAATGGGACAAGGCTATAAACTCTCAAATCCCAGTGATAGTCTTTCTCCAGCAAGGCTCCACAAAGAGTACCACCAACTGAGGGCCGTGTGTTAACATATAAGCCTATGAGGAATATTTCCCTTTCAAACTATGGCAAGGAGGAAACATGCTTCCTGGTTTCCACCTTGGTGTCAAGTCCCACTCTGATGCTCCGGGGTCTTGTGGTTTTAAGCAAGTGTCCTTGTGTGGAGGCCTGCATTGATACTAGAGTAGAAGATTCTATTATGCTGTCTATCATTTATACATTTATCTAAACTCTGCCTTCTTCAGGGTGAGTCTTAAAGAGACACCTACAACCAATTCAGGGTTGCTAACAGCAAACAGATGAACAAATAAGGAAGCAATAAACTCTACCCATCTCATGGGGGTTATGAGGCTGGCCTTAAACTCACTATCCTCCTGCCTCTGCCTCTTGAGTGCTGAGGTTAGAGGCATGCATCTCTGCACCTATGAACATGTTTGCACATAAAAGATAAGTAGTAAACGTTTGCTGAACATGAAAGTGTGCCTCCACCTGGCTAAGGTGAAACATTGCAGGTTCTGCCCACTGGACAGCTAGGGGACTCAGGTGGCCTCCTTCCCCGATATATTGCCTTCAACCTTCCCTCCCCTCCATTTCTGTCACTCTGACCTTGGGGATCCTTGGGGATCTCTCTGCACCCCCTCTGCATGCGCCGAAGGCTTCATCTGAATTGTAGTGGGTCAGTCTGATGGGGAGCCTCTCTGTGTCCCCGCCCCTCTCTCACCAGCAGATGTCATGTTAAGGAAAGTTCCATTCTACCTTAGGAGCTGCAGCCTAAGGAATAGGGTCCAAAGGGAATGTGGGAGAATCAATTAATGATCCCAGACACCTCAAATAAATTTTTCAACAGGGTCCTGGAGAAAGTACAGTGTCAGCAACTCCAGACTGATTTCAAATACATGAAATATATTCAAGTAACAAAATTCACAAGCAGAACTACAGGATGATTTTATCCAGAGTCATTTTTTTTAATTATTGTTGAGAGTCAGAATCTAGTTACAGAGAGTTGATTTGATGTTGATGCCCAGACTCTGCCTGTAAAATGAGATACAGGGCAGCGTTTGCCCGATGACCTTTTTCTTCTACAGGACAATTAATAGATCTTATTTTTGTAGAGCTATGCTCTTGTCAGTTTAAATACAGTTTGCTGACCAAACGGGAGAGCAAGCTTTATCTCCAACTGGCCAAGCACTCCCGTCCCCCACTGCCTGGAAGCGAGCTGGCTGGCTGGTGTGAGTGAAATTTTAGCTTTATCAGACCAGCAATGGAGTGGAAATAATAAACACACAGGGTTCAAATGAAAAGAAAGCAAAAAGTAGAATTCATCTAAGACGAACGAAACCCTTTAAATGAAAATACATCTTTCTCAATAATGGGAATTCTAATGTTGTTGGAGTCGTTAGTGTAATAGCTTTTTCCAGAGTGTGCAACACATTACCAGGGAAGCCACATCCAGAGCAAAGGACCAGCAGCCTTCAATCATGTGTCCATTGAGCCATCAATGAGTCATCTGCTACCTATAGGCCTTGGTTTCCCCATCCATACCCCGGTGATGGCAGCGCTTCAGATTCCTGTTGCAGTCTGTGAATAAATAGCAGAGGTTTACTATCCTGTGTTTACTGTAATAGGCACTAAAGTTATGCTGGTTTCTCGGGCAACATGAATACACAAAATAAATTCTGCCTCCTACATGTAGAGGCATATTTGAGGACCCGACAAGTAAAGGCAAGATGGGAATCACTCAGAAAATGTGTCCAGGCAAAACCAGGGCTGCTGGGTAGAGCATCGAGGGATGCTAGCTTTGGTATAATAGATGCACAAGTAATTAAATGTTCTGGCGAGAAAGGGTCACTGAAGATGATGACTTTGTCACAGATACCTTAGGGGCTGATGCACTGGTACAAAACGGTGGGATGAAGTGGTTTTTGGGATGCCATTCAAGTTCAAGATTCTGGATTCTAAAGTAGGATTCGCTTTCATAATAGATGAGTGGTGGGGGGGGGACCCTCTAAAGAACCACTGTTATTAATTGACATTATCTGTGGCCACTAGGGTGGGGTGAATGCTCCATAGAGCCTTTGCGCGATCTGCTCTGCATGCTGCTGTGTAATGATATTTGCTCAACATGGAATGTTTGTAGTACTTTGGACCAGGCACCACTAAGAGTGGACAGACATAGAATTGCTCACCCAGATAAAGCATAGGCAATAAAAACTAGAAGCATCCATTGACACTGCCAGTAGATACTGGGACACCTCCCAAGCTCCCCCCGAAATACCCAGCTTTTAGCAATTGTAGTTTAGAGAGCTGAAGAAGATGCTTTCCATGTAAGGTATAAGATCAGTTCCTGAAAGGAAAAAAAGAAAACAACAACAACAAAAAGATCTCTCTAAGCTCAAGTCTCAGGAGAGAGTGTTGGCAGTTTAAGAGCAAACATCTAAGGGCAAAGAGAGTGATGTATATTTGTAATCCCAGCACTTGGGAGCCTGAGGTAGGAGGATCACAAGTTCAAGGCTAGGCTGAGCTGCATAGTGAGACGTCGCTTCAAAGCTAATACATGCATTTTTTCCACTTGTAATAGATACTTGTGATGACAGTTAAAAGAAGTATTGGGAAGAGCCTGGCCTGAGGCCGAGAAGCCAGTGACCAGTCTCCATTGAAAGTTAGTTGTTAATCAACAAAACTCCATGAGAACAAAATTTATAGGGCTACTGTTCTGTGACACTTAACGTTTCTGGACAAGCAGCGGAGCCTCCCAAGCCTCCACAGAGAAGAAGACAGACATCTGAGTGTAGCCAAGCAGAGGTAGAGGCTGTCAGATGGTGTGGACTGCTGGCAAGAACAGAAATCTAGGCAGATAACCCTGGGTGGCAGGGACTAGGGATGGGCGTGAGTTACATAAACATGTATAGACAATGATCCAGGTAGGCCTCCCTGATAGTGTCAGCCAAGTGGATTTAGAAAGAGACTCTTCTAGATACAAGATGGGAGCAGAAAGGTGAGTGCCATCAGTATCCATTTGGTATTTAAAGTGGTGAGAAACAGTGTAGTCACTGGAAAGCATTGGAGCAAGGACTGTAGAGGCTCCAAGGTAGAAGTGAGGGGTGAAGGAGCCCAGCAGTAGAAGGAACCAGGAGGACAGTCAAGCAAGAGACAGGTCATCACAAAAGCCAAGAGAAAGGCATTTGGAGGAAGCAGTCATCTATGTGGAATGCTGCAGATACTTGAACTACAACCAGCTATGAGCTATGACTATTGGCTTTAGGTCCTGGAGGTCATGGTGGCATCCATAGGAGAGGGTTTCAGGAGGATAGTAGAAGAGAATGCGTGATTAGAGAGGGCTTAGGAGAGGGGTGGAAGAAGGGGCTGCAGGAAATGAGACTAGACAACATCTTCAGAGGAGTTATAAATGTCACCAGAGAAATGAGTGGGAGCTAGATGGAATGGCGTTCCCAAAGGAATTGTGTCCTGTTTTTTTAAGGTGGACAATGTTTCTCTGCACATAGAGATGGTCCAATAAAAAGGGACAGTCAGATGATGCCAGAGGCGACTTCCCTGCCTACTGAGAATGCTCCCAAATTCCTACTGTGACCACCTGCTTATAGAGGGGGCTGAGCTCCCCTCTACCACTCAGGCCTAAGAGGAAAACCAGAATGCTTTCCTCGGATGTCAGGAGCAAAGCTGTCACCAGACTGGAAAATCTAAGCAAGGCTTGTCTACAGGCTGAGAAAAAAATAGAAAGAAAATCAATTCAAAGAGCAGTAATAAGCAACGAGATTGGTGTTTCGCCGTGTGCTCCTCCTGCTTCACAGAATGCTGATAGGGTCAAGCGAGCTGGAGGAATGCTGAGCTAAATGAAGCTGAGCAGATGTAGTGCTGTGGGCCTTGCTGGAAACTGCAGAGCACTGTGGGTGTCTAACAGGGGAGTCTGATGGCAGGAACTGCTCCCAACATGCTTGAGGGAGTGTCCCAGCCACACAAAACAGGAAATGATGAACTAGATGAGGGGTTGGTGGATTTTTCTGTAAAAGGCCAGATTGTGAAGAGTTCCGGCTTGGTGGGTCTGGGTCACAACTGCTGAACTGTCTAGAAAGATGAGCTCATTCTCCTTTAGCGGTATCCAGTTCTAACCCACAAGAGGTGCCCATCCTAATTCCCAGGTAATTCTGTGGCACAGCTATGGTGCTTTCTTTACTTTCTGATTAGGAGCATGCTCATGCACACTTAAAATTTTTCAAATTCCCACCAACAGTGGAGGAGTGTTCCCCTTGTTCCACATCCTCTTCAACGTAAGCTGTCTTCAGTGTTTTTGATCTTAGTCATTCTGACGGGTGTAAGATGGTATCTCAGAGTCATTTTGATTTGTATTTCCCTGATGACTAAGGATATTGAGCAATTCCTTAAATGTCTTTCAGTCATTTGAGTTTCTTCTGTTCAGAATTCTCTGTTTAGCTCTATAGCCCATTTTTTTTAATTGGACTGTTGGGTATTTTGATGTCTAATTTCTTCAGTTCTTTATATGTTCTGGACATCAGCCCTCTGTCAGGTGTGGGGTTGGTGAAGACCTTTTCCCATTCTGTAGGCTGTCATTTTCTCTTGTTGACCGTGTCCTTTGCCCTACAAAAGCTGCTCAGTTTCAAGAGGTTTCATCGACTGATTGTTTCTCTCAGTGTCTGTGCTACTGGTAGGAATGCAAACTTGGACAGCCACTTTGGAATATGGCTCTTTCTTAGAAAATTGGGAATCATCCTCCCTCAAGACCCAGCTATACTACTTTTGGGCATATACCCAAGGAATGCTCAATCATACCACAAGGACACATGCTTAACTATGTTCATAGCAGCATTATTTGTAATAGCCAGAACCTGGAAACAACCTAGATGCCCTTCAACTGAAGAATAAATAAATAAAATGTGGTACATATACACAATGGAGTACTACTCAGCAGAGAAAAACAATGACATCATGAGGTTTGCAGGCAAATGGATGGATCTAGAAAAAAATCATCCTGAGTGAGGTAACCCAGACTCAGAAAGACAAATGTGGTATGCACTCACTCATAAGTGGATACTAGATGTGAAGCAAAGGATAATCAGACTGCAACTCACAGCTCCAGGGAGGCTACCTCGTAAAGAGGACCCTAAGAAAGACACAGGGATCACCCAGTGACAGAAAAATGGATGAGAGCTATATGAGCAAACTAGGGGTGAGGGGTGGGTAATGGAGGGCAAGGGTCGGGGAGAAGAGAGCTTAGGGGAGCAGGAGGTCCCAGCTGCATCAGGAACAGAGTGGGAGAACAGGGAAGGAGGTACCATGATAAATGAAGACCCCATGGGAATGGGAAGAAGCTGAGTGCTAGAGAGGTCCCCAGAAATCCACAAAGATACCTCCACTATAGACTACTGGCAATGGTCGAGAGAGTACCTGAGCTGACCTACTCTGGTGATCGGATGACCCAACACCCTAACTGTCGTGGTAGAACTCTCATATAGTGACTGATAGAAACAGATGCAGAGACCCACGGCCCAGCCCCAGGTTGGGCTCCAGGAGTCCAATTGGTGAGAGAGAGGAGGGATTGTATAAGCAAGAGATATTGAGACCATGATTGGAAAAAGCACAGGGACAAATAGCCAAACTAGTGGAAACACATGAACTATGAACCAGTAGCTGAGGAGCCCCCATGGAACTGGATCAGGCCCTCTGGATAAGTGAGACAGTTGATTAGCTTGAACTGTTTAGCGGGCCCCCAGGCAGTGGGACCAGGACCTGTCTTTGGTGCATGAACTGGCTTTTTGGAACCTAGGGCCTATGCTGAGACACTTTGCTCAGCCTTAGTACAGGGAGGAGGGGACTGGACCTGCCTCAACTGAATGTACCAGGCTCTGCTGACTCCCCAGAGGAGACCTTGCCTTGGAGGAGGTAGGAATGAGGGGTGGATTACAGGGGGAAGGCTGGGGATGGGAGGAGGCAGGACAGGGGAATCCGTGGCTGATATGTAAAATAATTAATTATAAAATAAAAATATTTTTTTAAAAAATTTTCAAATTCATCAAGGAGACCCAAGATCCAGGCCGAGATTCCCATTTCATTCCAGGGTCTCCGCCCTCTTCCTTACTTTACAGTTGACTCCTCAGGTACCATCCTCTATGCCGTCTCTGAGAGACAACTATTTGGGTTCGAACCCATAAGAACTCTTACTTACCCTGATTGTAGCTTATCTGGGAGGTTTTTACTTGCATCTCCAGGGTTTCTCTCTTTTGTTTTGTTTTGTTTTGTTTTATTTGTTTGTTTTGTGAGATAGATGAGGGAGGAGAATTGAGGTAAGTTTCCACCACTTGTTCTCTCTGTCAGACACCTTGTTGGAAAAACTGCCGCAGTTAGAACGGCTGCAGAGTGTGAGCTTGTTTGGGTCTGGACGAGAAAGTCTGGTGAGGGTATTGGGGAGTGGCAACGGTGTGTGTGTGTGTGTGTGTGTAGGGGGGCGGGGTGTGCGGGGCAGGCAATGGTTAAATCGTTTAGTGGAAAAGAAGATAAACTTCCACTTTGGGCCTCGAAGAATGGAACCCAGATTATCAAGGCAGACTCACCAGGAGCAAATTTCATGTGACAGTCAAAAGTCTTCTAATTTTGCCAGCGGGGCAGGGAGGTAGCGTGTTGGAAACATTGGAACGCTGGCTGTGGAAGTGACTTGCACTTCTGGCGTGTGGGTGTGTCTCAGTCATGGCAGAGCACCACAGCCTGGGTAGTTCAAACAGGAGGCAGTGACCTCCTGGAGTTCTGAAAGCCAGGTCGTCTGGGGTCTGAGAGCACTTCTGGAGAAGGGCCTCTCTCAGGCTTATAAACAGCCATTTGTGTGTGCCCTGGTCTCTCTCCTTAGCCTTATCAAGGTCCTAATCATGTCACAAGACCCCTGCCCTCATGACCTCATCTAAACCTAGTTATCTCCCTCATATCCCACTTCCAAGTTCAAGTACATCCAGTACTGGGGGAGGGGTAAGTGGGTAGGAGGGTGTCACTGTGTGGGTTTTGAAGCAACCCAGATAACCCATTGCCTAACAACTGAAGGCCCTTTGAATGTTTACAAGATTAAAACCATCAGCTCAAGCATAGCTTTTTTGTTTGTGTATATTCAGATAGGAGATCATTTTCTCCATAGCTTCCTACTACAACCCCGCCCAGCCCCACTGATCGTCCTTACACATCACATGTACTTAACTGGTCGGAAGTGAAATGCGTCAGCACATCCCAACAGCAGTGATGTGAGGGAGGATCCTCTGACTCTCAAGAGAGTCGAATGAACAAGCATTTTCCTCTTAGTGTATGTCGCTCTGGTTAGAGCAGAGGGAGCCAGGCAGAGCCCTCAAATCCAGGCACCATGGTCACCATGGGTCCCCCTGGCTGTGTTCCCATGCCAGCGATGTGACCCCAAACAAAAACAAGGTCTGAGAGGAGAGTCGTGTGACACCAGAATTCACAGCTGTTGAGTTGGTTGCATTTTGTGACAGAATGGGAACCAGATTCAACTCGGAAATAGCTAGGACATATTGAACTCTTTTCAGCCGAAATGCTTTTATCCCTGGAAGTGTCTTTTCTCAGGGAGGTGCCCAAAGTGGCATCATTCAAAGCGTCTTTTATCTTGGGTCCTCAGGATATTTATCTAGCAAGGATATCTAGAAAAACTGCCGTGGGCGGGTGGGGCAGGACGGGGGGAGGGTCAGGTTAGATTCTGGGTCATGATTTTTACAATCAAATATATATTTGCCGTTTTGGAGAAATCCAGCAAGTTGAAAAAATCCTGCAAGAGTTTAAAAGATCCAAGTTTAATCCTTGATACATCTGCGAACCTTCACATGACCCTTTTCTGCCCTCTGCGCAGTCATAACTGCTCATCTCTGCCATGGCAACAGGAAAGCACCATAGCCGGATGATATATAAATGAACAGCTATGAGCCAATAAAGCTTTATTTATGAAGACTGAAATCTGAATTTCATACAATTTTCACATGTCATGAAAGAGCCTTTTGATTTATTTTTCCAGCAGTTTGGAAGTATTGAGAAACCATACTCAAGTCCTGGACCATAGAGAAACAGACAGAAGGCCAGTTAGCCAATAGCCTACAGTTTCCCAAACACTGTGCTGTCCGGATACACAGCAGACCATGATAGACATGTCCTAGCTGTGTGGCACTTTCGAAAGAAATGGACATAAATGGTTTGCACAGTTTTCATGTAACCAGGAACTGCCTAAGAAGGAAAATCAAGAATGTGATTGAGAATTCTAACATGAAAATACTGTTTGAAACGGGCAAGTCAATGGGAGAAGGGGCTGAAGGGTTGATCCAGGGACGTGTTGACAAAGACTGGAAGAGTCCCAGGCAGGGTGGTGATCACAAACACAGATTGCTCTGCTCACAGTGTGTTCCCCTTCTCCACAGTCCCATGGGCAGGTGCTCTGGGATGTTTCCAGAGTCACCGTGGTACCTAGCCTGATGGAGGGAGAGAAATAATGGCTCCATCTACAATGTGGCAGGGATGCTGTTCAGCTCAGGAGTGGACATTTTTTTCTTCTTCTTTCCTTGGCATCCTCCTGCATTTTCACAGAGTGATGGCACAGCTCTTCAGAGTTGTTACTCTTTCCCATAGGAGGAAGGTCCTTACCTTTGTGACTTTGTGTAGCAACCTGGGACTTTGTGGGACTGGACAGTATGTAGCCTGGAACCCAGATACACATTTGCTGTCATCTTACCTTCTAATTCCAATCTCACCTCCTACCCCTTCTAGAACTGAAGTGATTCTACACATCAAGTGTTTCCAGGTAGGTGGCCTGGAAGGTCTCATTATGTAGCCTAGGCTAGCCTGAAACTATCAATATAGCCCAGGCTAGCCCAAACACTTCACACTCTTCCTGTCTCAGCTCCAGAATGCTAGAATCACAGGTGTACATCACCATGCTCTACTTCATGTATCCATTTTAAATATGAGGAATTTATTTGTCTCTTTATTTACTTATAGGCAAAGTCCCCCCCATGTTGCCCAGGATAACCTCAAATGTTTAATGCTTCTACCTCAGCATCCTTGAGTACTAGGATTAGAAGTGTACCCAAAAAAAACCTCTTTGGACCAGATGATGTCTGGAATTTCTACAGGCTAGGTCCCTATGACTCTGTGAACAGTTTCCTCTTCAAGACTGTCTCTGTAGGATCCTTTGTCAGGTCTGTAGTCTTGCTGAGGAAAATATACCATGGGCATGGCCATGACCATCCCAGCTCCCTGAGCAGTGATGGGGAAACTCAATCCATTTTCTTAACAACAGCAATGATAACAACATGTTATCCTGATGGCAAAATAACTGGGAAAAAACTTAGGTCGTTCGTATTAAGGTTGTTGAGTTTCCCTGTTGCCTCAGTGGAGCCACAGGCAATTAGTGACATGACCTAGGAGGCAGCCCTTTGCCTTGCCAGCACATCAGCATTTTACCCCGAGGCCCTTACATCTTCAGGATGCTGAGCCAAGCTCTTTCCATCCCTCCCCTCCTTCATGCATCCCCTGAGGCAGCCCCACAGTACTCCAGCTCCCCTCCAACTTAATAAACTTGCCTCCATCTGCGCATCCAGCTCGGTCCCGATGGACAGGAAGCCAGGCAAGGTTCTGGACCTCCCTTGAGGCTCTGCCCAGTGTTTCTGAATCACCCCACACCAGCATTCACTCCACTAGATGTACTCCATGAGCAATCACAGGACTTTCCTGCCTTCTCTCTGTTACTTACGGGGCTCTCCTTTCACCGCTCACAGCTCTCTTGTTGAACACTCAGAACCTGAGTAAGTACCATAATTCTCTGTCCTATACTCTCTAGCTGGCTGTCACATTGAGAAAACCCTACTGGGCCTCTTGACCAATAGAAATGGAGTCGTGAGACACCAGATAGCATAGCATACCTGCTTCCATTGACTGTACCTTTTGTCTCTTGTTACCATACCATAGTCAACAGAGTCTGTCCTTCCCACTCTTGCATTTGGTACCCATCAACAATCCTCACAGATAGGTAGAGGGGGCAATTAGGTTTCACAAGAAACGGAGACGCGGGGACCAAGCCGTTAAACAGAGATTGGAGCTGCCACTGGCACCCCATTTCTGAAGAACTCGATAAATATTTATGAAGTGCCACCCCAGGCTCCAACTCTGATTCTCCAGGTGTTTTTACTGTTCACAGACGTTGTCTGCCAAGCTCCGTTTCGAAACCACTTTTAGATGGGGTATCCAGAGAGCAAATTCTCTGCATACAGGCAGAGCTTTGTACAAATACAATTCTGGTTATTTTGAGCTATTTTATGGTGAATTTGAGCTCCAGAAAGGAATTACAGAATAAGCCGCAAACCCAGTTCTGAAACCTTTAACCCAACATAGCTGGTGACCCCAGCCGTCCTCTCCTCTCCACCTGGGCAGGTATCCCACTGGGCCCAGCTGTTAAGGAATTGTCCATTCAGCCTCAGTAGAGATAGTGAGCCCTCTCTTAGTCCTGGAGTCTGAGCCGTCTGTTTCTAAATATATAGCCTGAGCCTTTTGCTCTACTTACTCCAATTGGTGATGTGCTTGCTACCCCAGCTCTTAACATGCTCTGGTCTCTCCAGTGATATTATCTCACCCTCTCTCCAGCTCCCACAGAGCTCAGCACAGCCCGGATCCTCTGAGCTCTCGGGCCTATCCCCACTATGTGACCAGCACTGCACACTAAACGTCCTCAGGACACGGCCAGCTGCCAGACTCAGAGTGGTGGGCTTTTATGTCTTTCTCCCAGCATGCTTCAGTCTTTTTTATTTCTCTTACTATATCTTTAGCCTCAGCATTTGTTTGTAAGCCAGTGATTAAATTCCTATCTACAGCCTTCGTTTTCAAGTTTTCTGGGTGTTTAATTTTTGGTAACTACCAATGCTCCATTTATAGTTGTCTGTTATTTTCCCTGGGTCAAATTACCTCCTGTATCTCTTTGTGTGTAAGGGTGTGTGTGTGTGTGTGTGTGTGTGTGTGTGTGTGTGTGTGTGTGTGTATGTAGGTCAGAGGTCAACCTCAGAGGCCTCCTGTGGTGATATTGTGCACCTTAATCAACTTATCTGGGGTCAGAGAACAGAACAGCCACTAGATATAGAGGCCAGAAAATGGTGGCACACACGCCTTTAATCCTATCACTTGGGAGGCAGAGATCCATCTGGATCTCTGTGAGTTCAAGGCCACACTGGAAACAGCCAGGCATGGTGACTCACACCTTTAATCCCAGGAAGTGATGGCAGAAAGCAGAAAGCAGAAAGGTATATAAGGCATGAGGACCAAGAACTAGAAGCTTTTGTCTGGTTAAGCTTTTAGGCTTTTGAGCAACAGTTCAACTGAGATTCATTTTGGATGAGGACTGAGAGGCTTCCAGTCTGAGGCAACAGGATCAGCTGAGAAATTGGCAAGGTGAGGTAGCTGGGGCTTGTTCTGCTTCTCTTATCTTTCAGCATTCACCCCAATACCTGGCTCAGGTTTGTTTTTATTAATAAAACCTTCTAACAATTCATGCTACAGTCTCCTTAGTTGTTCTCCACTTGTCTTTTGAGACAAGATCTCTTTTACTAGGAACTTGCTGATTCAACGAGGCTTGTTGGCCAGCAGGTTTGGGGGATCCACCTGTCTCTACCCGCTCAGCACTGAAATTGCAAGTGTGTGCCCCAGTGCCCAGTGTATCCATGTAGGTTCTGGCATCAAGCTCAGGTCCTTATGCTTGTGTGGCAAGAACTTTACCAATTGGGCCATCTACCTAGCCTCCTTGAGTCATTTTTAAGTTCTATAAGAGCTGGCAAGATGGCTTAGTAAACATTTGCAGTGGAAGGATGAGGACCAGAGGACCAGGCATGTAGCTGTAATTCTAGCACTAGGGAGACAGAAAACCTGGGGCTAGCTGGGGAGCTATACTAGACAGAATTGGGGATCTCTAGCTCAGCCAAGAGGTCCTGAAGCCATAAATAAAGCAGGACGCAATTCAGGAAGATGCCCCATGTCAACCTCAGGTCTTCACAAACACACAGGTTTATACACACACCTGCACACACACAAGTCAACATACACAGGCATGCACATGTAACACACACACACACACACACACACACACACACACACACACACACACACACACACACTCCAGAAACTGAAACTATTTTAAACAGTCCTTAGGCTAGCCTACTTGTGTTTATTCTGTTCCCTCTGCGTCCCGATGTGAATTCTGTGTACGCTGCCCCATCCTGTCTCTCTCCCACACAAGCTTTAAGGGTTTGAACGCTCATCTCAGTCCCCATCCCCCAGGCTTCTTTTTTTAAAAAACTGAAAATAGATATTATTTTCACACAATATTTTCAGGTTATGGTTTCCCCTCCCTTACACCTCCTAGTTCCTCCCCACTCCCCCTTTCCGTCTCTCCTTAGAAAACAAACAGACATCTAAGGAATAATAATAAAAGATAAGACGAAAGAAAGAAAACAGACAAACTGGGTCAGGACAGAACACCCAAACAAGACAAAGAGCCGAGGAAAAAGCACAAGCAGCATATATGACTGCAGAGACACACACATTTGCACAAGCAGCGCATATGGATGCAGAGACACACACACATTTGCACAAGAAGTGCATATGGGTGCAGAGGCACACACATTTGCACAAGAAATGCATATGGATGCAGAGACACACACATTTGCACAAGCAGTGCATATGGATGCAGAGACACACACATTTGCACACACAGAAAATCCATGAAAACAAAACTGGAAGCCATTGTATATCCCCAAAGGATGTATGAGGTTAAAAAAAAACAACACCCCCGGCAAATGTTGTGAGACAACGGACTCCCAAAGACAGCATCGCTGCATCTGTTGGCCATCCGCTGCTGGGCCTGCAGCCTACCCTCAAGAGTGGTTTGTTTCCCCAGTGAGACTCCTTTGGGGAAAGTTCATCTTTCACGTGCCAATGGCTGTGAATTGCAGATAGCTTCCGGGTTAGGGATGGAGGCATAAATGACTATGAATTGCAGATAGCTTCCGGGTTAGGGATGGAGGCATATGCTCACATCTCCCTGTAGCTCTAGGACCTCCTCTGGTGCAAACCCTTTGCCGGCCATGCCGCATGCTGTCACAGTCTCTGGGAGTTCATAAGTGCCTCAGTTGTGCTGTGTGTAGAAGGCCTTGTTCATGGTGTCCTCCATCCCCTCTGGCTCTTAGACTCTTTGTGCCCCCTCTTCCACAGAGTCCCCTAAGCCCTGAGGGAAGGATTCTGATGGAGATACCCTGTTTAGGGCTGAGTGTTCCAAGGCCTCTCACTCTCTGCATGATGCCTGGCTGTTAGTCTCTGCATCTGTGCCCGTCTGCCGCAGGAGCGGTGTCTCTGATGATGGCTGAGCAAGGCACTGATCTATGAGTAGAGAAGGATATCATTAGGAGTCATTTTATTGCCACATTCCTTTAGGAGAACAGTAGTATTTCGTTTTCCCTAGGCCCCTGGCCTAGCTAGTCTCAGGTTCTTCCTTAACCAACCAATCAAGCAGTGTTAGGTACGGGTTCTATTTCATGGAGTGGTCCTTAACTCAGGTCAATAGTGGTTGGTTCCTCCCATGAGCTGTGTGCCATTATTACACCAGTGTGTCTTGCACGTGGGTCACCATTGTAGATCTAAGAGTTTGTAGCTGGGTTGGTGTTTATCTTTCCCCTTTGGTAGCATGCAGAGTGCATTCTGGGTGGTGTCCAGGCCTGTGTTGATACTGCCTATCCTTTGATGGATGGTTTGGTTCCAAGCTTCGTGCTCTAAGTGGGGTGAGCTCTGGGACTTGGTATGTGTCCTCGCTTAGCCATATGAGCCCAACATCACCTCCAGAACTAGACAGGTATCCAGCTTTGTTCATCATGACCCACTAGTGTGGTATGCTGGATAGTTTCATGTCAACGTGACACAAGCTAAAGTCATCTGAGAGGAGACAACCTCAAATCAGAAAATGCCTCCATGAGACTGGGCTGTCGGCAAGCCTGTAAGGCATTTTCTTAACTAGTGATACATGGGGGAGGGCCCAGCCTATTGTGAATGGTGCCATCATGGGCTGGTAGTCCTGGATTCTATAAAAAAGTGGTTGAGCAAACCATGAGGAGCAAGCCAGTAAACAGAAGCAAGCCTGTAAGCTGCACCCTTCCATGGCCTCTGCATCAGCTCCTGCCTCCAGGTTCCTGCCCTGTTTGCGTTCCTGTCCTGACTTCCTTCAATGATGAACTGTGATGTTGGAAGTGCAAGCCAAATAAATCCTTTCCTCCCAAGTTATGGTGTTTTGGTTATGGTGTTTCATCACAGCAATAGAAACCCTAACTAAGACACATGGTCACTCAGCTCCTAGTTTTGTGAGGTCAACCTTAGCCCAACTCAAGGAGAAAACATTGGCTCTATTGTCCATCAGGGGGCTCCCTTTTGGGTCCTCATTTTTGGGAAATTAAAGAATCCCCATTTTGGTCCTGAGCTGCATCTTTCTTGCCTTCAAACATGAGTGTGTGTGTGTTCACTTACGTTGCACTTAAATCTTTTTGTATCCTTTTCAGTGTTAGGTGTGAAAAAAATTGAAGTGTCAGTTTACGTTCAACTTGTTAGATCTTGAGCGGAATGTTCAAATTCAAGTTCAAATTTGATTCTCCCCATCTTGGCCGATACATGAGAACCTATATGTTCCTACAAGGCCTGCAGATGAAACCCTGGCCACAGCCTTCCATTACTCTTTCAGCAGCTTTGTTAAAAATCTCCCTCAATGCTTCCCAGTCCCAGCCACTAGCTACCCTAATTATGGCTCCACTTCTCCTACAAGAGGGTTGGTTTTTTTTTGTTTGCTTGCTTTTTTTAACTTAAAAAAATGAGTCAACAAGTTGGAATCACTATCCCACTCCCGGCAGCCATTGACTTTGCGACATTAAAATGTACTTAAGCGTCCCCAGTCTCATCACATTGGAGACTGTCCCTTACACTGAAGATGTGCTTGTTACACCAGGGGCTTTTCAATTACATAGCACTCCTCCAGGACAGGGGATAATATTTTTCTTGCAGAGTCAGACATTTAAGGGAATTTTATTGTCAGGTTTTCTTTGTAGTCCTTGTAAAGCCAGCCTGACTCTTTGGCTACCTCTGAGGGTAACTTGTCTATTGATGACACAGCTGTATCTTTTTACAGTGTTCCACACCATACGGTTTAAGTGCCGGGACATCGTTACTTTAAAGTAGGGACATTTTTTTCTTGGTCTATGATTTCCTACAGTTATTTTCTGTATAGTTTGAGGCATCCATATTGTACTGTAATAGGGAATGAAAGAGGTAACTAAAGGTGCTTTGTAAACTATTTTTATAATGTAAATTCTATATTTGTAATGCTTTTTTTCTCAGGTATAGGAGCAATCTGTGCCCCTCACAGAATGTTTATCAGTTATACAATCTTACAAACTAAGAAAATAGAATGTATTTGTAATCCCATCCAAAGACTTCCAGTCACAATCAATACTTTGGAATATTTCTTTCTGTTCTTTTCTCTATGCATATCAGTGTACATACATGTAGCACATTGCTTATTTGGAATCTGATTGCATATAGTTTTATAGTCTGATGTCTTTGCTGAGTGCCAATTAATTTTAATATAAATATCTGTGTGTGGGTTCCCCCCCCACCAGCATGAAAGTCTGTGCACCACGTGCATGCAGTGCCCATGACGGCCAGAAGAGGGCATTGGATCCTCTGGAACTGGAGTTACAGTCTGTCTTTAGCTGCCACATGGATGCTGGGAGCTGAACTTGGATCTTTTGACAGAGCAATGTCTTAATTAGCTTTCCTATTGCTGTGCTAAAACATCACAACCAAAAGCAACTTGGGAGGAAAGGGTTTATTTCATATTACAGCTTGCAGTCCGCCACCCAGGGGAAACAGGGCAGGAACTCAAAGTAGGAACCTAGAGGCAGGAGCTGATGCAGAGACGATGGAGGAGTGCTGCTTACCTGCTTGCTCTCCGAGCAAGGCTTGCTCAGCCTGCTTTCTCTTATAGCCCAGGACCATCAGCCTGGTGGTAGCCCCACTCACGATGCACTGGGCCCTCAAGTTTGAACCACGAATTAAGAAAACGCAGTGCAGGTTTGCCTACAGAACAATGAGATAGGGGCGTTTTCTCAACTGAGGTTCCCACTTTCCAAGTGATGTCAGATCGTGTCAGGTTGACTGGAGCTAGCCAGCACCAGCAGCCAGTGTTCTTAACTACTGAGTCACCTTTCCAACCCCTTTGTGTCGTGCACTTTTAAAACGAGAGCCAATGTTCTTTGCCCTCTGGACTCATTTGCTGTCCTTTTCCCTTTATAGGATGAGGAAGCCGTATGTTCTATTAGAAGAATGATGTAAGACAGCCAGACTTTCACTGTCAAATGATCGGCTTTATTAAGCATGTAGCAAGTAATAGTCAAAGCATATGAAGTAGCTGATAGATAGTAATACGTCATCAAGTCAAGTGCTTACACCACCAGACAGAAATGGGGGAGTCGCCTAATTGAGAGCAGACAAAAGTGACATCAAACTGGGTGTTGACATCCTGCAGGAGTGACTCGGGGAAATGGCTCCTGGTGGTCCCCAGGCAGAGTAGAGTGTGCTCTCCATGGCTAAGCTTCCAGCTTCTGGTTCCTGCTGCAGGCATTTTCTTCTCCCATGGGGTAAACAATAGTAACCTCTATTGGAAATAGTTTTTTTTCCTCCTGCTGTTCTCAAGGGCACAATGTTCCTAATACCCTTAGCTCTTTGCTGTTCTCTTTTCTCACTGCTCCAGACCCCTCCTTGCTCCTAGAATTCTCTTCTCAGTGAGCTTTGACAGCACATGACAATTTACCAATGCAATTTATATTACACCACCAACTTTCCCGGCGTCACTAATAAAGGTGTTAGGATGAAAACAATTTGCTATGAGATCATGCAGGGCCTTGGTGTTACCTCTTGTTTTCTAGATTAGATTTTGTTACATTCATCCCCAGCTTCTCAAACTGACTTACAGACTCCACAGGAAATATACTGGTCATCAGAACACTGGCGACAGTAAAATGTTTCTGAATACACAATGACAAAAAGAAAATCATTTGAAGGCAGCGGCATAGGAAGCAAGCTGCTTTGGGCAGCATTCACCCATGTCATATCATGTGACTTCACCGCTGACCTTGGTCCTGAACACACACCATGCACACTTCGCCCTGGGCATGCCGTCACACCACACAGCATCAACAAATGCTGCCAGAGACACCTTGGCTCGGATTCACTGTGTGTATAAATTGCAAAGTTTTTATTGTATAAAGCTTTCTGTCCTCAGAGAAACATACTGGTTTAATTACAGAAAACAAAGACTTCCAATATGTTCCGACCATCATCTCCCAGTATGTAAATATCAAATTAGTGTATCATTGGATTGCATTGTGTTAGAATGTTTGGTTTTTAAAATTGCTGTTTGAGTTGCTGGCTTCCATATCATCAAAACAAAATCCTTCAATGAATTTTGACTTAGGATTAGGATAAAGTTTCTAACAATTGCTGAAATGGCCCTAAACAAATTTCTGCCGTTTTGTACAACATATTTATGGGAAGCAGTATTCTCAGCATTAATGAATAAACTCAAAATATCAGTCAACTCTGAAAAACATTGATGATGCCCCACTACCCACAGTATTAACTATTCAGCCAATGTGTGATTCTTTACATACAAATAAATAATTATATCCATCTCATTAGTATGCAAATTTGACTTAATCTTTAATAAACGGTAAACTATATGCACACCAAAGAATTTCTTCTAAGGCTTTTCCAGGAGGAAAGGGGAGGGAGAAATGATGTAATTATAATCACCGAAAAGAAAAGAAACAATTTAAAATATTCCTCATGATCTGTCTCAGTAAACGTTTGGCTTGTATACCTATTTTAAATACCTGGCATCATGTAAAAATTTCTCAGCCATAAAATTGTCACAGGTGGAAAACATTTAGGAAGCTTGCCCTTGTCCACATACAAAAAAGTATCCTTTGTGTTCACTTTTTTAAAAATTACACAGTGCATTCTGTCTTCTCCATAGGAGGAGGAGCTTGAGTAGGAGGCAACACCCAAGAAGAGCCAGGCTGCGTCCCTTGACAGACATCAGTACCACCCTCTTCCTCATCATCCTCATGAAATTCTCTCCTCCCCATTCTGTGCCCCTCGCCTTTTGTCTCCGACACACTCCTTCTACATCTCCAAAGCTAGGGTGGAAAAGGGGGGCCCTCCACGGACTTTCAAAGTTTTAATAAGGCACAATGGCCGGTGAACAGCAGTATGTATTCAAACTTGTATTTCAATCACAGAGAAGGTTCCATGTCTATCAGGAGGCTGCATCTTCCTGTTATGGACAGAATTACTCATCTAATCTTTAGGACCAGTTGATACATCTTGGCTGCCAGATTTTTTTTTTAACCCTAAAGCAAAATCTGTTTGAGTCATTTTCTTTGTTGGGAATTAAGGACTTTATTATTCAGTTGGTCATGTGACATAAGAAAAGTGAAGGTGGCTTTGCTGGAATTTCTGAGGACTCCACGGCAAATGGAGAGACTCCACACCAAATGAGGGTTGTCGGCTCACGTTCTTCCTTGGGTCGCCGTCTTTCACATGCTTTCAGACACAACAGATACAATGGCTGAAGGACGAGCCCCGACTCCCTTCTCTCACTAGCCTGTTGACAGTGGCTGCCAGGTTCGCTGTCCACTTCCTCTGTCACTGCCCATCAGGGGACCGGAATCCCATCTCCCTCCCTTCCCATCTTTTCTACTCCATGGTTTAGACGAGGCTCACAGTTCCCCACATGCTTTTCTGTGGTCTAAAAGAATTTTTCTGATTTTGTCTTGTTTCCAAGTGAGCAGTATTTTCTATGTCTTTTTTCTCTTAACAGTTCAAGATACTTAAATTTTATTAATAATTATGAACTACTATAATCCTATTAACAAACCGCATTGTTTTTCTATGGGATGTTTTAACAAAATTATCTTTATGGCAAGTTGATTTTTGCTTCTCAAATTTCATTCTTGACTCTATAATGAGAATATTCATAGTAAATTCACTGGTGAGTTATATGTTTTTTAAATTAACTCTAATTTTAGTATATTTAAATTTACAGTTCTAAGCAATAGAAGAGACAAGTTTAAAAGGAAATAAGAGACTTGAAAACCACATTCTCAGATTGTAGATTTAGCTCAGTGGTAGAGCACTTGCCTAGCAAGCGCAAAGCCCTGGGTTCGGTCCTCAGCTCCGAGAAAAAAAAAAAAAAAAAGAAAACCACATTCGCAGCTCAACACAAATCAAATGAACCAAAATTTTTTTCAAAGAAGTAGATATAAATACATAAAATTGTTTATTTCCCTTTGATTATTGCTTTAATTATAGCCACTGGTGTCTGATACATTGTGCTTGTTGTTTCTCAGAAACTTTATGGTTTTAGTAATTCCTTCTTCTGTGTAGCAGTGGGGGCTTTTTACTCGCGGAGGAAGATGCTTTTGTTTTTATTATTTTGTATTTAGTGTGAAATAGTTATTTTAAAAAGATCCTTGTGCCCTATAAGGAAATGCTGTTCGTTGTATTTTCACTTTATAGAAATCTGGGGAGTTTCGATGAGTTTTTGTGGCTCTTTTTGGCACCCTTGAGACTAGGGCACTACTGCGTTATCTCGTTGGCTGTATTTAAGTCTCCTTAAAGCTCTGCCTGGGCTGCTTAATCCGCACTGCACCGAGAGGAATGTGTTCAAGTCTTTTAGTGTTTTTCTCTCTCTTTGCTGTCACGGGCCGTTTCTATCATATACAGTGGATGTTCTGTGAGTCAGTGCACAAATGTTCATCATAACTGCCCCACACATTTTGTCTCCAGCATCAGGATGCACCTTTTTTTTGTGCTTTCTGCACTATTTTAGTTAATCATTACCTGTTTGTTTTAATAAGCCTTGCTCACACAATAGACTCAAAAATGATAGTTCCGACACTCTTGCCCAGATGATGGGTGAAAATAGTCTTAAAAAATATTTTGCATAGATTACATACACTTGCCACCTTTCATATCAGGGTATATTAATTGCACAGATAATGAGTTTTATTATGACACTGTTATATATATATATATCTCATATATGTTGATCATATTCATCTCCCCATGATGCCCTCTTGTCCTGCCCCTTCCTTTCTGGGTCCATTTTGACGTTGAAGGCGTTAGGAGCGATGGGTGATGACCAGCCTATACTTACACAAGTTAAAGATAGAGAACTCTAGACTGGAATGTTCTCTTTGGAGAGGAATTTCGTGCCAGTCAAGGCTCCTTTGCCTTAGGCCCCTGCGCAGAGAGGGATGATGAAAGACCTGCCTCGTGAAGCACTTTATGAGGTGTGACCTTATACAACACATGGCAACAAGCGTGTAATCCACAGTTACTGGGGGTCCCCATACGTTCTCCGTGCTTGCTTCTCAGTAGGAATCAAGGCCTGCCCTGGAGTAGCTGAGGAATTCTCACAGGCAGCACCCTTCCACCAACTCACACTCTCCTAGAGTCTGTTTTTTTCAAAGAGTGTTCTGTATATACAACCAGCCCCTTTCTGTTAATGTTCCCCAGTGGGTTTAAGATGGAGCCATATAGCGTTAACCTGACTCAAAGTCCTTGGCGTCTGACCTACTCATCTCTCCAGTATTTCCTTTTCCACCCCCTCAGCCCATTTGGATGTCACTTCTTTGTGTGTTCTTGTCCCCAAGTCTTCAGGTTCTTTCCACTGCCTGGAATGCTTGCATTTAAAGAAAGATTGTTTGGGGACAGAAATGCTGATCTGCTTTGGTGTGTTGAGTAAAGGGAATGGCAAAAAATATTTAAAATGCCTGTAAGCTCCTCAGAATATGAGATGTGAAAATGATGATATTAGAAACTAAGCTGTGGGTCCCGTTCTCATTCTCAGAGCTGAAAGTACTGGTGGGGATTTAGGGAGAAGTACATAGTGCCCCAAACAGATCTTCTGCTGAGGTTTAGGTAAGAACAGTGCCGCAGAACGGTCCAACGGGAGAGCAGCCAAGAGGAGAGTCGCAGCAGTGTGTGATTGGAAATTGGAGTAGGAAATAGCGTTTGCTGAGTGTTTAGTAAGTGCCAACACTGCGTGATGTGATTTAGACCCATGTAGCTGGAATCCCAGCTAAAGCTTGAGTTCTCTCCAGCGCTTCCCCCAAGATGCTGCTAGTGGTAGATGCTACAGACAGATCAGCAGGATGAAGACTGAGAGGAGTCGTTGGACCTCGCTGAAGGAAGGCATTGATGGTTATCAACAGATGAAACACTGTTGAAACGTGCTCTGGTGCTTCTTTCTTTTAAAAATGTATATTTTGCTTTAAATACATTTTTAATTAGAATATGATGAGATATTATTTCACTTTTTCCCCATTCCTCCCTTCAACCCCTCCCACATCCCCACTCACTCTCAAACTGATAACCTCTTTTTCTTTGATTATTATTGTTACACACACACACACACACACACACACACACACACACACACACACACAACCTGCTGAGTTCATTTTTATTGTTTGTGTGTATAGGTCTAGTATCTTTTTAAAAGTATTTATTATCTTTAGGAGATTATAAAAGAGGAACTGTACTAGAAATACCAAGATTTTGTTCTTTGTGTTTGTGGTGTGTGTGTGTGTGTGTGTGTGTGTGTGTGTGTGTGTGTGTGTGTGTGTGTGTGACAGTGCAGGTACAGAACTCCGAGGAGAACCTTTGGTGTCAGTCCTAACCTTCTATCTTGTCTGACACGGGATCACTTCGTCCTTCATTGCTTATGCCAGGCTAGCAGGCCCATGAACTTCTGGGCATTCTCCCATCTCTACCTCCCACTTCCACCAGGAGCTGGGATTGCCGATATGTGCATTATCAAGCCCAGCATTTACATGGGTTCCGGAGTCTCAAACTCAGGTTCTCATGCTTGCATGGCAAGCGCTTTACCTACTGAGCCATCCTTCCAGCCCTGGAGGTTCTGGTCTACTCTTCTAATTAACCAGCTAAGACACTATTGTCTTTGACTTCAGTGTCCATAAGAATGAGAACAAGTGTATTACTGAAGGTTTTGGTCATCCACTTCCAGACGTAATCCTAGTACTGAGACTTTTTCTAGAAATGTATGTACCTAGCATAGTGACATTTGTGTAGACATGTTGCCTTTTAAAATGTCTTCTTTATGGAGTATCCACAGAATAGTGCCTGGCATGGTAGACATTATATATATAGCTGTCTTATAAATAAACAAAATCATTTGTTCCATTGAGTCAAACATATAAGCATTGACATTTTTGGAAGCATAGATAGAGTTAGACTGCCAATACTAAGATTGAATTTCAGAAGCAACCGAAGTAAAAACAGCATCCTGAAATTCCCCATCCAAAGTGAGCAGCCAAATGTGGTTTCATTTTGGGTCTAAGCCGTGTCAAGCTGCTGTTGGATCAGACAACTCAGGCAAAGAATACCGAGAATTGGAGCTCTAAATCGCTCTTCTCTGAGGTGGTCCAATCAAAGAGATGTGAGGCCGAATCGTTGCTAAATATCTGAAACATCAATAGCCAGACAGAGTGTCGATGCAATGGGAAAACCAAACCAAAACAACCAAGCAGAAGCCAATAAGCAGGCCAGACCACACTAGTGATGGTTCTGTGCTATGTGTCAGATTGGGCATGTCAGATCATGCTGAAATGGAAGCTACTGTGTGTGTATGTGTGTGTGTGTGTGTGTGTGTGTGTGTGTGTGTGTGTGTGTGTGTGTGTCTGTCTGTCTGTATGTGTGTCTGTATGTGTGTCTGCATGTGTGTTGTGTGTGTGCTCACATGTGTATGTGTGCATGTGTGTGTATGTATGTGTGTCTGCATGTGTGTGTGTGTGTGTGTGCATGTGTATGTATATATGTGTGCTATACTTACTGTCATTGGTTTACTCTTCTTATTTTTTATTTTTGTTTTTATTTTGGGGGTAGTCTCTCAGTATGCAGCCCAAGTTAACATCATACTCACCATCCTCCTGTCTCAGCCTAAGTATTTAGATTACAGTCCTGTGCCACTGCCTCCAACAATCATTTTTTTTTTAATAAATTGCCCTGGGTGGGGGAGGTGGCTCAACACTTATAAGCACTTATTGCTCCTGTATCAGATCTGGGTTTGGTTCCGGCACCCACATCAGGTGGCTTACAACTGCCTGTAACTCTAGTTCCAGGGGATATGAGGCCCTCTGACCTCCATGGACACATGCATACGTGTAGTGCACATAAACTCATGCAGGCCACACATGTATACAAATTTAAAAATATTCTGTAAAGAAAGAAACTACCCTTTTGCTCTTCCCAGTTGTAAATTAGCTTCTGTTGTAGACTATTTTTAAATAGAGAACAATGCTAAGAGGAAAATGCAAACTCCATCTAGTGATAATTCCACCTTGTGATTTTTTGGATTGTCTTTTCTGGTTTTGTTTTGTTGTGTTTTGTTTCCTAAGATACCAGTGTTGAATTTAGCTTTCCAAGTTGAGGCTAATTTGATTATTCATGATTAGCCAACAACTGAGCAGTCCAGGCCTGACTCTCTACTCTCCCCTCTTCCTTCTGGGGAGAAGCTGGGCTCCACTGCCCTCCTGCCATGTGAGTAGAAGCTCTGTCATCTGTACATCCCCAGATAGGGTCCCTCACCCCCATTTCCTTTGACAAGCCGGGTTGCACCTCCTGCTGTACAAGATGCTACATCTCCATCCACTTGCGTATTTTTGCCATTCATTGTCTTGGGCTGTCTGTCTTGACCTTCCATCCTAGGACTCACTTGACTTCAGAAAACTCTTTTCCTGAGTTATCATCTCAGCTGCCACTTTGTATCATCAGATGTGTTTGCAGGTTGAAAATTGATAATAATCTTCCTTTAGTTAAGATGGCTTCGTTTTTTCCCTCTGCTTTCTTCTCTCACCCTTTCCCCCATGTGGTGTATCCTTTTCTGCATCCCAGAGCGATTTCAAATTCTCTCTGTGACAAGTATGCAAATCTGCATGGGGTAGCTACCATATGGTGACCTGGCGTCCCACTTAGATCAACTCTAAATCCAAGCGCTACTTTAGCGAAAGTGGAATTGTTTTCAAATATCTGAGCCTAAAGTGAAAACTGAAAAACCACTTGATGGTTCCTGATATTGAGCTATTGTGCTTCCCATAACCTAAATATTCAAATATTCATCTACTTGGCATCACAAAGAAGAGACATCTGGTTAGAGGACTGATTTTTTTTCCCTTTTCCATCCAGATGTTTGAATAGTGTAAAAGGATAGATTTAGATGCATGGCTTCCTTTTCATTGAAAATTACTTCTTGTAAATACTATATTCCTTCTCTGTCCTCTTTTTTTTCCTGTTTTATCAGAGATTTTATTTCCAGGCTTCTTTGGCTTTATCCTGTTTGTGTTACGGGAACATGAGGTCTTGTTTTTACTGCATTTTTCCAAGAGAAGTAAAAGATGAAAAATCACACACTCCTGCAGAGACACTATTCCATATCTTCAGAGGGAAAGTTGGACAACTAAATTTTAACACATCAAGGAAGCCTTATTTATAGTATTTGTCCTTTTCCAAGGTGTACGTATTCCTCCAGTGGCCACCTTTAAGCTATTGACATGGCTTTGTTGAATGTGGAATTGGGGAGACATGCATAGTTCACACCATTATATAGCATTTCCACAAGACAGGTTCGAAACATATGTAGCTCTAAAACTGAGTTTACAACCTGCAAATGTACTAGTAAATAATTCATCCGTAATCAATGAGTTTGAATTATCCTATTGCCTTTGTTTTAATGCTTATAACAGGTTTAATTCAGAATTTTTCAGCTTTGGAACTGTTGGCAGTTTAATTTGGATAATTCTTTGTTGTGGGAGTATGCTCAGGGGTTATGGGATGTTTGCCAGCACCTCTGACCCCACCCAGTAAGAACTAGTAACACCCCATCATAACAACAATAAAGCTGTCCAATGCCTCCAGACATTGCTTCATGTTCCCCTGGGATCCCATCACTCCCAGTAAGAAGCAATGATTTTAATCTAAGTATGTATATTTTAATTTTGATAGAAGCTATACTTAACAACTTCTTTCAAAATTCCAAGTCTGCTTTGAAAGCTGGTCCTGTCTGCCCCACCATGCCTTTCACACCATGGCCCAGAATCTTGTTCTCAGAGTAAAATACCTTTCCAAGTCACATGATATATGAGAGGAAATGAAAAGAGACAAACATCATTACACTTTTGGAACTTTTTGGTTCTTGCCTCTAACCACCGATTCACAGCCAGTAGCCGAGTCCCATCCTTTTCCTTCCTTGTGATTTTTTTTCTTGTTGTTCTCTTTCCAATTAAGAGGATGTTGACTCGTGTTCTATGATTCTCCCAAAATGCCCAGCCCTGACCTCCCTCTCAGACAGATAGGCTTTTCTGCTCTGTGCAGGTGAGGAAGCTCTTGTAGGGCGCCATGTCCTCTCTGCAAAGCCAGCTTTGGAGTGGGAGACAGTGTCTGGAGAAACAAAGGTGACTGGTCTTCAAGGCAGTGTCAGGCAGTAGTCTGGGGGGAGAAGAAACATCTCCACTCTTCTTAGGGAAACAAGAAGCCCTGGTCCACTCCACGGTCTGTCTCTCATCTCAGCTATCAGCAGTGGCTTAGTCTCAGAAGATGTCGGAAATCATCTCCAACCATCTTCCCTTCTGGGTCTACACTCATCCCCCAGAACTTTCATCCTTTGCTTTTCCAGATAACCCTTTACCCTCCACAGACCAGAGTCCCCTTTGCTCCATCCAAAGCCTCCACGCCACATGCAAAACCAGGCGCAGAGGGGAAAGTAACCTATGAGAAATTTGTTCAGGCCTCTGAGAACCAAATCACAGCCCTCTCCCCTAGATGCGTTACGGAAAATAGCATCATCCTAGTCTTTTTCTAGGACAGTTATAGTTTCTGAGGGTTGTCGCCACCAATTACCATAAACTGGCTGCCTTAGAGTAATAGAAAGGATCATCTCATGGTTCTGGAGGCCATGACTCCAAAGTCAAGCTGAGCAATAGCATACTCCCTCTGGAAACTCTAGTGCAGGATCCATTCTTACTTCTTCGACTTCCAGTGGTCCTGGAGCCCTTGGTTTGGGGCCACATGACTCCTAGCTCTGCCTCTGCATATGCCATCTTTCCTCTGTTACAGTGGCCCCAATCTAGCCCTCCATTTCTTATAGAGATACTGCTTTCTATTTCTGTCTAACTAACCCTAATTACATCTGCAAAGACCCTGTTGTCAAAATAGATCCCTCTTGTGGTACCACAGATGAAGACTAATATATGTCTTTTTTAAAGACTTATTTTAGTCATTTATTTACGTGTGTGTGTGTGTGTGTGTGTGTGTGTGTGTGTGTGTCTGCACTTCTGAGTGTGCACCTGAATGTATGCATGTGCACCATGTGCACATATAAAAGGCCACAGATATCAGAAGAAAGGTGTCAGATCCTCTGGAACCAGGGTTGTAGGCAGTCGTGACCATGCAGGTTCTGGGAACTGACTGAACCTGGGTTGTTTGCAAGATCAGTTAAGCGCTCTTAGCCAATGAGTCATCTCTCCAGACCCATCTTTTTGAGACACACTGTCCAACTCACCACAAGGGAACCAAGCGAAGACTATTACTCCATTTTCATTACTTATTCAGTTTGTCTGACTACCAAACACTAACACTAGCCAGTGGAGCAGAAAACCTATGGCCTCTAGCCACCCTGACTCTGCTGTAGGAGAGGACGCCCACTTACATACCTCTCCCTTCACATTGAGCAGACAGCCCTGAAGACCTCAGTCAAGAGGAATTCTCTTCCACTTGCACAACAACTAGGGGTCATAGACAGGCTTAGGTTCCTCTAATGGAAGCAAGATCCCAGGTCATACAGGGCTTCATAACCAAAGGCCTGAGCAAGCTGAGAGATAGGGGATGTGGTCAGAGCTGGGGAAAACTGGGGTGCTGTACAGGAAAGAGGGAGCAAGAAGAACATGGAGGTCAAGAGGAAACCTGAAGGGAGTGAAAAGTATCCTGAGCTCCCTGAGTGTAAAGGAGCCGTCCTCTGTCACACCGCTCATGAGTGTGGGGGAAGCAGATTCCTCAGTGACAGGATGTCCGGCCTTCAGTATGAGTGGCCCCAAGGACGAGAGGGACTGGAAGAAGACTGACCAAAAGGGACTAAGCCCAGAAGGATAAAAGATGGTGCTATGGGAAAGACGCAGCAAAGGCAAACTCCAAAATGAACCTGGGTACGGGAAAATACTAGCGGCAGCCCAAAGGATTGGGTTCTGATAACAGAAAGAATGTGGAAGTGTAGGTACCACTCTGGGGTGGCATGTGTGTGTGTGTGTGTGTGTGTGTGTGTGTGTGTGTGTGTGTGTGTGTGTGTGTGTGTGTGTGTGAATTGATTAGCGAGGGAAAAGCATTACTTTCCCCTTCTCTCACCAGGTTCGTTCTCTGTTCTGTCTCTCCCCCTCCCTCCCTCTTTGTCTCTCTCTGTGTCTCTGTTTCTCTCTCTTCTCTCTCTCTCTGATCCCTAACTTCCTCTTCTCTCTGACCTTTAGTGTTCTCCCAACACGGTCTCTGCGTTATTGCTTTGGAGTGCTGGGTTTTTCTCATTCTATGTCTGTGCACTCCAGCAGAGCCCAGCCTTCACCTAGGTGCCTCTGGTGTTTGATATTCTTCTCTCTTTCTAGCCATCAACATTAATGTTGCACGGCTTGGAAGTGTAATTGAGGAGGCGGTTGCTCACGCTTGCCTCTCTCCAGCCCTCCTACCTGATTCTTTGAATTCCTTCTGGAGTTTACTAGTGTTTGCCATCCAAGTCAACCGCCTAGATGCATCACTAAACCAGGGAGCCTTTGAGGTCCCAAGCTCAGGAGTTCAGTGCATGGACTGGCCAGTGATATAAGGAGAGTAAAGGATCCCGGAAGCCAGCGTGAGGAACTCCAAGGGGCTTTGGTCAGTGGTGTTAGTTTAGATAGCTTTGGAACTGTGTTTATAGGTAAATAATTATCCAATGATGTTTGGTTCAAGCATAGTAGGGCAGATTTTATTAAGGACAAGGCACAGAGACTGTCGCCATAATATTTTGCAGTGATGGAGAGAAGTCAGGATAACTGGAAATATAGCATGGCTAGATGTAATTTAGCTATTCAGCAAGCAGGTCAGTGGGTACACTATTATGAATCTCTTCCTAATATTGTTAACATTAGATGGGAAGAGGGGTTTCTAACTGAACCAAAGCCAGGCCAGGGCCTTGATATTACATGGGGGACAGTGGATGGGAGGGCTTGACTAGATCCCAAGGTGACAATATTTGGGGGGGAAGGATTTTTGACAAGCTAGATTGTCAAGGTTCTAACTAGAACCAGACTTTACAAGAAAAAAAAAAAAACATACACAAAGGAGCTAATAGAAGTTTTAGGAGTTTGACTAGATTGGTCAAAGAAAGAATCCTTGGTAATTGAACATGAAAATGAGTTTGGATATTAAAAAAAAAAAAAAAACCTTTGAAAATGTCCAAGTGAAAACAAACCCTGAAACTATCCATGAGGCAAGTTAAATGTTGTAGATCAATTAGTACGGTTCAAATTAGTGATTGGTTTTTGATGGATTAACACATAATAAAACTACCGGTAGCATCGTGTTCAAGATAATTCAGTTGTTTTAGGATTAAGAATGTAGTTGTTCTTAGAGTGCCTCCAGGTCAGAATTCTATGCACCCCATACCATTGTCCTGTAGATTATGAAATTGTTGGGGAATAAAAAAAAAAGTTCTTTTGATGACAAGCGAGACAAACTAGCTGTCACTCCAGGCGGGTGGCATTCCAGGAGTGACTTCCCTGTGATGTGTTCAATTATGTCTCATTCCCTGTACATGGAGCATTTAACGTGCTGACCCCCGGAGCCCTTTCAGACTGGCAGGTTGACAAGCTTACTGAAGGGCACTTTGCTATTTGTTTCCTGTTTTCCCAAAGTGCTTCTCTCTGGCAGAAGGCTGCCGGCTCTTTGGTGGCCATTTCTAATACACGGACATACTCTATGCAGGTGCCCCAAACGTTGGTAAGACCCCTTTGATCTAGGCAGTAATACCACAAACATTCATTCTGTCACCCATCAGATGGGGAGATGCCACTGTCTGCATCATGAGTAGAGTCCCAACCCAGAGCAGGAGGACACTGTTAGCCAACCCTCTGGGACATGTTCACAGTCACAGCTTGAGGACAGGGGGCCCTGGGTTTGAGACATGTCCCAGGCCTATGTGGTAAAGCTGTGTGTTAACTAAACCTGCAAATCTTGTTATCCCAACCTTGCTGTTCATGAGCTGCATGCCTTTGACTGAACTGCTCTGCCTGTCTACTCTGAGCAGTCTCATCATACCAGGGTGGTGACACCCCCCCCCACCTTTGATAGGCTTTTCCTTGGAGGTCCACAATGCAGGTGTTTCCCCACCTTCTCCCCTCAGGCAGCTCTGGGACATCGAGGTGGTTTGCCCTGTCTGGGATCTTCACTTGTCAGTCATCTTGTAGCCGACTCCTTCCCTGATTTGGAGAAAGTGGATCACAATGTTAGCATGTTAGCGAAGGAGAACAGCCTTATAACAGGGAGAGCACTCAGTCTTCTATAGCTTAGAAATGGGAATAAATCCAGTTCCTAGTCCAGGAGAAGATCCAGCAGGCCACTTCTCAGCACTGAGTGTCTTCATGAGGGAGCCAGATCACTACAGAGACAGCTATAACCTGCAGTCTAAGCAAACCTGGGAGGGTGGGGGTTTAAGGATGGTTTTCACACTTTCAGTGACTGAAGCAAAATCAAAAGAAGAAAACTGCTTTGTGACAAGTGAAAATTACATGGAATCAAATTTCTGTGCCTATGAAAATTTGGCTGGCATGCAGCCAAGCTCATTGGTTTAATATTGTCTGTGGCCGCTTTCCCTGCAACAGCTGAGTTGAGTAGTTACAACAGAGGCCATCTGGTCTGCAAGGCCGAAAATATTTACTTTCCGGTCCTTTCCAAGAGAGAATGGCCAGCTTCTACCACAGCTTGTGACTCATCTTACTTCTTCATCTTCCACATGAGTAACTAGGACCACTGTGTAGCGTATGGTCCTCCTTGTCACCTTTCTGAGAGCAAACAGGGACACAATGCATACATGGACACTGTCTCCCTATTTAACATCTTTAGTATGAGCAGGGCCAAGGTCAACTAGTCCAACATGGGGTGAGAAGGATGCAGTGGTCCAAATGCTGCTGGATTCATTCATGGCATCTCTTGGGCTAATGATGGAGAAGGGGCTGGATGGAGCATCAATGTCTTTATACACTGTAGAGCTTGTCTCTGCCTGCCTACTCCTTCCTCTGTCCCACACCCTCCATCTCATCAATACTTTGATGTTGCTATAAATTCTTGCTTTGGGAGGAATAAACTCTTTAAAATCTTTTATTTTTAGCACCTCAAAGAGTATTGACTACAACATAAACAGAATCTTTCACCTTCATTTTTTTTTTAAGTTGACTAAAACTGTGCCCATCGCTCACAGTTTGGTTATTTGTGTGGAAGATCAGGAATGATAGATGTCAAAGGAAGAGATGAGGCCTCTGACAGTTCTGTGTTTTCAGAAAACCAAGCAGGAGATGCTGTTTGCTTGCCCCGGGCCAGAGAATTCATGTCTGAGCATGTGGCTCAACTAAAAAAAGAAATGGATCCCAGAGCCTGGGACCTTTGAATTCTCTAACTCCTTTGTCTTAGGAGGAGAAGGAATGGGAGGAGGAGGAGACGTGGGGGAAGGAAGAGGGAGAGACACCTGACTCACTTTTGTAGGGGCACAAGGAGAAGTGATTGCTTGGAAAAGCAGCCTCCCTATCATCCCGGCTTTATCCTTCATTGTGAAATCAATGCTTTGAGTTGTGCTGAAAACTAAGCACCAAGCAGAGATCGGTTATGGAAGACAGAACTAATATACATCAGGCAACAGCCGGAACGCATTGATCGGCTACACTGGGAGACCAGAGCCTTGGTGTCTGTGTCCAGGGCTGAGACATAGAGCGATTCCAGCCCACCTCCCTATAGGGTCTACGCCCTGCTACTTTGGTTGTCCTGAGGCATCATTTAACCAGACATCTCTAGAGAAAGACTTCAGATAGGATGAGGGGGTCAGGGTGGGAAGAACAACATCAGTGATGGATGCTATGGAAAGAAGTTATCCAGGTCTTACCATCCTGGGCAGTAAGGGTACATCTACCTCATTCATGGGTCCCCCGCAGTCCACTGCTCTTCAGACTCTCTTGAGTCTGGGGCTCACCAGAAGTCTTAAAGAATTGTTATTCTAACTTCTGCAAACCACTTAAGGATTTTACTCCCTAAGTCCAGCTTTTTTGTTTCCTTGTTTGAGCCTTACATGTCCAGTGGTGAGATGTGGACACTGGCCCTAGATGTTAAAAGACTGTACGTTCTTTAGGAGGTGACATGGGGAGACAGGTCTTCCAGATTCACTTAGGTTGTTGCCTGCCCTCCAAAGAAGCCTGTCTAACAAAGGCTGCAAATGGTTCTGTTTCCAGTGCTAGAGAACAGCACACTGGCCCAGAGAATGTCGGGAAAACTAATGTGTTTTTGTGAGCCCGTGCCTTGAGCCTCTGACAGAAGCCTAGACCTACCAATATTAATTATGGACTTTAGCTGAATTTAGATAGTTAAATCTAAAAGACCAAAGCAGTTTCGAAATGTGTATGTGGATAGTTATCTTCAGATGTAGATAAAAATTAAACCGAATAAATCTATTGAGATGATTATATAAGGATTAAAATCCTGTGATCCAGAAATTATAACATAATGGAAACACAAATGTATTTCTCGAAACTAATAGAAAAATAATTGATGTAGTTGAACACACATAAAATGTCTCACATAAATAAGAACGAGGCATTAGTACCTCTCAAAGAAAAGTGGACTCCAATAGAAAGCAACAATTCAAAGAAGAAAACACCAAAGAGATGGACAAGGAGAGGAGAAGTGTTTGAGATGACTGGTCATCAAAACTGCTAATCACACAGCAACCCATTTTCAGCTGTAAAATGCTCAGTTTTTAGTGATAACACAGTAAATCCACCAAGGGCGCAAATAAAGCAGGCAAGCCGCTTAGGCTGCTGGCAGGAGCGTAGACTGGTGTCCGGCCCCCAGAAAGCCCCAGAACATTGCTGATGCCAGTCGGACGACTAATTCTCTTCGGAGTTTCTTCTAAGATGATGATTAGAAACTAAAAGTAAATTCTGGGGATACTTTCAACAACACTATAACAATACCAAAACAAGCAGGAAAAAGAAACCCTGAAAACATACTCAAAGCCCCCAACTAAACTGCAAGTAATATCAGGAGACTGCTCATGGATCAATGAGTGTGCCAGGGGATGGGGGGGGGGCTGGTAGGGATGTGAAACAAGGGACTGGGGAGATGGCTCTAAGATTAAGAGTGAAGATTATCCTTGCAGAAAACCCAAGTTCAATTCCCAGGACTCACACTGGGCAACTCACAACTGCCTGTTACTCTAGCTCCAGGGGATCCATTGATACGTCCTCTTCCGGCACCTGCATTCATGTGCACAAACGCACACAACAGACACTTACACACAATTAAAAATTTACAAAACCTTTACAGAAATATAAAATACACTTTCACATACTGTTTCATTTCAGTTTTATCAGAATGATTGCCATAAACTATATCAAAATAGTAACAATACATTCTTCTCCAGGTGTTGAAATCACAATTGATCCTTAGTTTTCTTTTTTTACACCATCACTTACAATGAACATTTAGAGGCTGGGGATGGTACAGTGCTTGCCTAGCAAACGCAAAGTCCTAGGTTCTATCTCCAGCCCCAGATATCATGGGTGTAGTGATGTACCCTGTAATCTTAGAAGTTGGGAAGCGGAAGCAGGAGAATCAGAAGTTCAAAATCATCCTCAGTTATATAGTAAATCTGATCATGGGCTACATGAGCCCTTGCTTCATAATAAATGAAAACGTTTAAACATTAAAAATATTATATTAGTTAATTAATTAATTTATTTATATGCACACACACACACACGTACCACAGTATGCATGTAGAGGTCAAAGGACAGCTTACAGGAGTCCATTCCTGGCTTGCACCATTTAGGTCCCACTGATCAAACTCAGGATGTCAGACTTAGCTTGAGCACCTGGAGCTGCTGAACCAACTCTCCCACTCTACTTTTAAACATTTGAAATTGCATGTTCACGCATATTCTAAAAAGAATATAATGTTTAAAACACGAATAATTGAGTAAAATAAAGATACGTAGGAACTAGAGAGGAGAAAACATAGATCAAGCAGTTGCCATGCAGTTTGGAAGCTCCTAAGTCCCCCTCAAACCAGGCTACATACTATGACGCAGCTGAGAGACAATGTTACACACTTGGATTTAGGCTTTCCTGGTTGCAGGCAGAAAACATGGAACACCTTCAGTTACAAAATCCACAACGTATTTAAAGCAAAATCTAATCAGTTGCTTAAGAATGCAATTGGTCAGGAACTATGGCCTGCAAGTAACATTTCACATCAGCATGTGAAGAGACCTGGGGCTTTGGAGCACTGTACTACAGGATGTGTTTTATGTGGTGTGGCTTACAGTGGCCCTTAAATGTGGGCTGCTGTCCCCATACTAAGGGACAATCAGAAAAGTGATCTGGTTGTCCATCTATATCTAGGATGAGCTCTAGGGCAAGGAAACCAGCCATTCTAGCCAAGCCCTCTACCATTACCTGAATCTCCTGCCCTGAACTCCACTATAGAATGAGTTCTGTGGACCCCTAATTATCAACTGTTTTCTGTGTTCACTCAGTGGGAGGACATGTTCTATAACTTTCTAGAAGCCAAAGCCAATGGTACCAACTCTAATAATCTTTAACCCAGGTTTGCCTAGGTTTAAAACATTGAGAAATTTCTTTGCAAGATTCTGTTGAGATCCATAAGCCAGACACCACCTTTTCTCAGATTTTACTTTGTTAAAAATTCACAAGGAATGCCATAATCTCTCAAACTAGTAGGGCTGAGGATGCAGTTCAGTGGTAAGAGTGCTTGTCTTGCATGCACAACTCCTTAGGCTCAATCCTTATTACCGGAAAAGAAACAAAAATGGATAGATACATGGACTATCACTTAAGAAGCAACAAAAGAGAAAGCCATCTCATGGAAGGTCTATACTTGGACTTGCTATGATGTCTGCTTGCTTCTTCTCTCAGTCTCTCCCTGTGTCTCTGTCTCTGTCTCTCTTTGTTTCTCACACCATCATCCCTTTCTTCCTCATCTTATTCTTCATCCTTCCCTTTCTCCCTCCTCCTCCCTCCCCTTTCTTTCTTTCCCCTCTCTTTTATTTCGATAGAGTCTTGCTGTGTAGCCCTTGCTGGCCTGGAATTCACTATGTAGATTATGATAGCTTCAATGTCTAGCAATCCTCTTTCTTCTGTCTCTCAAGCACTGAGCTTACAAGCATTCCCACCATGTCCATCCAGTCTTGCACTATGTCTTACTGTTGCCCTAGTACTTAATTCTGCTAGATATTACTCAGTGGTTCATTATCATGTGGCTCAAGTTTAGACTTGGTGGAATTTTTTTTCCAGACTTTGGGGAGTTTTGCCTTTTTCCAGAATTCTCCTTTGAACTGCCACCCCTCTCCCCATGGTCCATCTGGCTTTTGCCTTTAGCATTCTGCCCGCTGACGCTCTGAGATCCGGCAAGACAGGAGCTAATTTCTTACTGTGTCATGCTATAGAGAGGCCAGCTTGGATACGGAGTTGGCGAAGATGGTGAGTGTTGATAGACACATAAATAAATCAACGTCTAATTAAATCTACATAATAAATAAATAGGTTGTCTCATTTATTTAGTAAACAAATTTAGGCAGATAATGAGATTTCGGTTGGAGGCTGTACAGCACCCCAGAGGCACGTACAGCCTTTGGCCTGATAGCAGCCCACATTTGTTATAGAAAGTTTTATCTTATTTAACAAGTTCAGTGTTTACGAAAGACATTCTGCAAGAAACAGAGGACTGTCCTTCCAATCATGACCATGGAAGTCGCCAGAGAGCAGCAAGATAGGGTTTTTGCAGAGAAAGGAAGCAAGTTCCTTCTGGCGATTGGACCGGGATAGAACAAAACACAGAGATCTGGGTGTTAAATTTTTTTTAAATGGGGTCAAAAAAGGTTGATAATAGATTCAAGACATATCTGACCTGTGTTCCTTGTAGGGAGGGCTCTGCTTTGACTAGGGTCTATCAGAGAGGTGGGAAGATCGCTGGAAACTTCCTTGAATTAATGGAGCAGAGTCAAGAGCTCCCACTGACCAGAAGTAGCCTTGGTCAACTTACCCCATGCCCATGTAGCTATTTTTCTCTAAACACAGGAATGGGGAAAGGAGTTCTTTGTCAGTTATGAAACAAAGCGTGATACACGCCTCATAGAGATAATTCGGTCTGTAAAGTGCTTACTCTACAAAGCATAAGATCCTTAGTTAGATCTACAGAGCCCATGTCAAACAAAGACACAGTGGCATACACTTGTAATCCCAGCTCTGAGGATGCAGAGACAGGAAGATCCCCAGGGCTCACAGTCTCTTCTACAAGGCAAGCTCCAGGCCAGTGGAAGATCATCTCAGAACACAAGATGAATAGCTCCTGAAGAATGACATCTATGGTTGATCTCTGGCCTCCAAACGTGTATGAACACATGCAGGTGCACCTCTCTCTCTCTCTCTCTCTCTCTCTCTCTCTCTCTCTCTCTCTCTCTCTCTCTCTCTCTCATACACACACACACACACACACACACACACACACATATATGAAGTAAACACCAAACATCATAATGCCTGTGTATCTAGATTGCATTCAGAGGCTGATAGCTAACATTGATCGCCCACTTGACAGGATTGAAGTCACCTGAGAGTCAAGTCTGTGGCCATGCCTGTGAGCGATTGTCTTTACTAAGTGAGATGGGAAGATCCATCCATCCTCACTCTGAGTGGCGCCATTGTTTTCCAGGTTCCTGAACTACATAAAACTCGGGAAAATGAGCTGAGCATAGCATTCGCCATCACCTGCCATTGAATGTTGACTCAGTGTGACCAGCTGCCTAAACCATCCCACCACCCTTTAACTAGGAGCGAAAACATACCCTTTCTCCCTGAGGATGCTTGCTTGCTGTGTTTCATCACAGCAACAGGAAGGGTTGATCCTTTATGGAAGTAAAGGGAGGGACAAAGTGCTTCCTCTGGGTTTGAATTCAGCCCTGACTTCTTCATGCAATGACATTGGAAAGAAATTCAAGTCTCCTCAGATTCGGGGTCTGTCTCTCTCTGCCTTTGTTCTCTTGTTCTCTCCATCTCTGTCTGGGAAACAAGTGTAACCATGACTTGGAAGGGGTCTTGATGCCAGGTTTGGGGAAAACCTGTTCAGCAGGATTAACTGTTCAGGAAAAAGTTCTCCAGAGCATTGACCTAGAAACTAACAAGATGAGATGGCACCATGGTGGCCCTTTAATTTGCAAATGCCCTTCAGCAACCTAGCAGGTGCAGGACAGGTGAGAACATCCAGGATGGAGTGTCTGAAGAGTCTATCACAGCCACGGAAGCAATTTTAGTTTCTAGTTACCAGACTCATGAGTTCCTGCCTCATGTTCTCTCTCCAGGTTCTGACAGTGGACAACAGGACAGCATCTATTTTGCATTTAGGAAAAGAACAAACGTAAAATAAACAACAACAATAAAACAACCCTGGGTAGTGAGGTTTTGCTCTTCCAGGATCTGGGCTAGAGGTACCAGGGTCTGCCCACACATTTTTTCCTCTGTGATTGCTACATCAAGAAGACTGTTTCCCTTACCTGTTCCGTCATGGTGCTTTATTTCTAAAGCTCTTGGGCACCCATGCCCTTCTATCCTCCAAATACAGCTCTGTCTGTATACTTATTCTCTTCAATAAAAGGGGACAATTATGCCAAGTCAGGGACTGACAGGGTAAGATTTTCATGTCTTCTTGAAACTCATGCCTTACACAGAGAGGACCCAGAAAGCTCTGGATGAGGGATGTGAATGGGAAAGAGTCAGAACTCTGCAGTAAGCATCTCCACCTTTTGGATCCACCATGCACACACCCACAGCCACCCGTCCCCGAGTCTTGGCCTTTCTGTCCCCTTGACTCTGCCTAAAGCATAAGAAAAGGAGATAGGATGGACATGTAATCAGTTTCTAAGAGAACAACATAGATCAAAATTTAAAAAATAAACCCAACAGAGGCAAACATCCAGTCTCTTTTCAGAAGTTGTCCCAGTTTGGAGAGAGAAGAGACAAGAGGCTCTCTCCTGCTCTGGACAACTCAGAAGGCTGGAGTCTCTCACTTCCCCCTCACTGCCCTGGCCACCTGTGATGATCCTCATTTCTTTGGGACTTGGGTCTTGGCACAATGGTGATTCCCATTTCTGTAACTATGACCCACAACCATGGCCTCAAGGGACACTAGGTCATGCCTCCCCTTCTCTGCCTTCTCCAGGGCACTGACAGCAGAGACTGTCGGGCAGAGTCTGGCAGGGAAGTGGGCAGAGCAGAATGTTCTCTTGGCTGTAGAGCTACACATTAGACTTTTGAAGTGTTATCATGGGCAGGCTCTGGTTTGTGAAGTTATTAGTGACAACTTAAGAAATATGTAGAAAACCCCTTGACCTTGGCAAAGGAGACACTGAGTGTTCACCAATACTGATCCATGTCTGTATCCTTGACATTTCTTTCTTCCTGTGGGTGACGTTCTAATACCATGCCAGGAACAGTCCATAAACCACCAGTCAGCAAAATGTACCGGAACTGGCCACCACTGAGCCCAGGCATAGGCTCTTTGCTCAGCGTCTTTGTCTCCTCGTGTCTAGGCAGCATAAATAGCCCCACATTTCATCAGAGCCTGTCTCTGTTCAAGCTGAACTAAACTGTCATATGGATGGCCACCTTCCCCTCCACATCTGTTTACTGTAATTTGAAAATCACAGCCCTTGCACCTATCGGATTGGGACCACATGTTCTTCATCGTCCATATTATCCCAAATTAAAATGTGGGCTGGTGTCTGGATTTTCTGTGCTCCCTGTAAGAATGGAACTCTAATCTGCCTCCTAATCAAACTTTGGATATCAGATATATGTCAGATGAGGGGGGGTCTCTGCAGATCTGATTTTGTATGCGGTCACAGTGTGAAAGGAAACCTTTGCTGTGGCTGAGACTGGAGTCCTAGGCTTTGCTAATGATGACATTCAGATGCCAGGACTGGCCTTGTGGTTTGGCTCCTGTGCGTGACAGCGAGCGAGCGAGCGAGTGAGTGCGTGAGAGAGGACACTGAAGAGAATGCATCTGGGCTTCATTAGTTGCAATGTAATTTACAAAAGGCAGCTTTTCAGATGTTGGGATAATCAGCAGGCTGTTATGGAGGTAGCGTGCGGTAATCACGGCTTGACATGAGCAATCCAGCCTCAGTGAGATAAATGGGTTTGACTGGCGGCAGGGCAGCAGTTGGACTTCAATAAAAAAAAAAAAAAAAAAAAAAGAAAACAAATTGAATTTTTTCCTGTGGCTTAATATAAGACTCCTCTGGACATATGCATAAAACTGACATGGTAGCAAAAGAAGGGGGGGGGGGGAGGTGAAGAGGGAGAAAGTGCCACCATTCTGGGTCCCAGAGCCAATTTCTCTGTTATAAATACTTCTGGTGTTTGGGCCATGGCTGAAGCTGGGGTGTGTGGGGTGAGGGGGAGAAAGCAAGGCAGGGACCTCTCAAGCCAATCCCAGCATAAATCACCTCGTAATGGACAAATAATTTAATACCGTTCTGGAGCTTCAGAGTGAATCATGGCTTTTCCCTACCACGAGTCTGGGCTGTTGTGGGTGAAGAACTTGAAGCTGTTGACTCCTAGAATTATGCCCTCTCTGGGAGCAATATATCCACGTGCCTAGCTTGGTCAAAACCAAAGTCTTTGCTGAAGGGGTCCGTTAACCTTCCCTTTACATAGCCAGCCTCCAGAACACAGGGAACTCCTTTGGTCGGCAGCGACACTGGCTCCACACTCCCGGTAGCTCCATGCTGGCCCTCCAGGACCTCAGAGCACCTGATTCTTAGGCTCATGAGTTGCCTTTATGAACAATTTTTTTCTAGCCTGATGCATGATGGGTGCTCCTGGAGAAGAAGCCTGAGGCTAGCTCATAGACACTGAGTTCATTTCAGGGGCAGAGAGGAAAAGAGAAAACTATGAAGAGTGTATGAGAGAACACCAGGGAGGGTATGGTGACAGTCTGTTGGGGGTTTTTCTTCTCACTCGACAGGATATATGATCATCAACGTCTGGCTGGATGTTTTCTGTCACTTCTATGTGAACAAGCATTTTGCCTTGTTGAAGATCAAAATAAATAAACCACTGGAACTTTGAAGGCCCCCAGAGGGTGTTGGATAGAAAGGGGAGGCAGATTTTGTGCTGAAAGCAGTTGTTCTCACCATTGATGATTATAGAATCAAAACAGTTGTTGACTCTAAAAGTTTTTAAAGCTGAGTTATGTCCTAAAGTATTAAAACGTTCTGCCAAGATGGAGTTCTTATGCAAAGCCAACAAGCATGCTCACCTCATTAGGAGGCAAATTTGCTTTCATGTTAATAAACGGTGGAATTACATGTACATCAAAGAATGATTTAGAGTTAGGCATGGTGGCACAGGCCTTTAATCCCAGCACTTGGGAGGCAGAGGCAGGCACATCTCTCTGAGTTTGAGACTGTCCTGGTCTACAGGGTGAGTTCCAGGACAGCTACGGCTATTACACAGAGAAACTCTGTCTCATAAAACAAAACAACATACAAAAAAGGAACTGCTTTAAAATAAGAACAGGAAGGCAGATACTGATTTTCCATGTCAGGCTAACATAAAATATGGTCCTTGGTAAAGGATGAGGTATTTTTAAAGGTAGGGAATTCCAAAGCGGGGAAAAGATCATTAATAATAGTCTATCCATAGATTGTGCAATTTAAAGGCAAAAGTGCTTGTGAAGATCACGTGGCAAATTGTTCACAGCCCTGGGGACAGAATCCTGCACTTTGGACTCTTTGAGGCTACTTGGCACCATGTGGATTCCTAGACCTATTCAGCAGGACTGTATAAAGATTCCTAAAAAGGAAGCAGGGTAAGCAAGAGCTTCTCAAAGTGTCAAAATATAGAGGGCCACTGTTTCTCTGAGACTATACAGATCCTTGAGCCAGCCTTGCTTCCTTACACCCTGGCCAGCTTCCCCAACTCAGCAGTCTGACTGCAGTTCCTTCATCAGCCTGGCAGGCAGGATAGAAAGATCCAGATAGACGAGGAGTGAGTCTAGTAATGTCCTGGACTCTGATGTCTAAAGACACCATGTAGCACTATCTACTGTGACACTTCAGGCTAAAGAATCTTCCTGATCCTCTTTGCCCAATGGCAGAGAGTCCGGTGCAAGTAGAGGGGAGACCCTGGTCTGCCATGTGCCTCTCTCTCCCGACTTACCTCTGATTCAAGGATGGAAGACCCTCTCCGACCAAAACAGAAGTCTAGGTTGGCCTTGAGATTTAGGCTATACCATTTAGATTGCTAGAAAAGACATATCCCCTTGGCAGTTCATTCCACATGAGAAGTGGGTCAGAGACTCACCAAACATGTGATCTGCTCCCAGGTGAGTTTCAGGCCCCCAGGAAGCCGAGAAGTTTAAGAGCTGCTTCTGTATCCTCAGAACTGTGGGGATTTCATGCTAGAGGCGAATGGGAGGGGGTGGCCCTGTGATGAGAGGTGATGTACACCTCATGCAACAGCATCCCCTGGGACCAGACCTTGTCTCCTTTCTTTCCCATCACTAATCCTTCACTGTCACAGGCCCAGACATCGATGTGGACTTACCAGTCCCACATACCTCTGTGTATCTACAGCTATTGTTTGTCCTGTTTAGAGGATTGGACACATTTCTAACATTGGACTAGGGCCATGTTTTGATTTTTTGTCACACTTGAGGAAAGGATGGAAGTGTAGTTTATAAAGTGACTGTGGTATGCCACAACATTCCAGGACCGTTACAAACACCTTCTGAAGTGGGTGTCTTTATTTATTTACAAATTAATGGGGGGGGGTCTGTGCGGTAGAATGACTCAGTGAGGTCTCAGAGGAGTCCGGTGCCCAAACACAAGCACAGCTGGAATTGAGCACAAACTTGTAGTACTACTTCCTTTGGGAACACAGGTAAAACCTTGGGATCCTGGAAGTGGGAAACCCATATGGGTTGACAGACAGCTAAAAAGTGCCCGCCTTCACCTATTAGGGGGAGCTATTAGGTGCATGAGCGGTCAACAGGTAGCTCTCCAAGGGCACCCCTTAGCATGTAGAGACAGTCTCAACAAGAAGGAACAAATGCCAGCACAGCTTCAGTTGAGAGCATCAACCCTGGGCCTCACAAAATTGGCAATGGCAGCTGATGTGGGGAGCAGCCAGGTTTTCCTATGGTCGGGGGCTGGAGTGTCCACTGTGTGTTTTCAGAAGGAAGCAGAGGAAGGGAAATGAAGGGATCTGTACCATCAAGGACTGGTGGGCTGGCCACACCTAGAGCCAGCGGGCAGAGGGGCCTTGAGACTTGGCTCCTGGTCTTTTGAGAGCCATATATGGGGCTGGTGAGTTTGGGGCACAGCACACTTAGGGCTTGGGTAACGTGTTGTGGTTATTTGAGAATGTGATTTCCAGCACATCGTAATTCTCTGTCACTCCTCCATCAGTCTCTAAACCTCCGTTTGCTAGAAGAGCAAATCAGTCAGCCCCAGCCCCTGACTCTACATCCACCACCGTTCCACCCTCTAAGGGTGAAATGGAATGCCTCAGTCTCTCCCCCGAAACTCCCATTCATTCTGCTTAGATGTAGGACAGGCAGGAGCCCATAGGCACATCAGGCTGGACAGATGCAAAGTTCTCAAATACAAACACTCCACCCCCACCCCCCCACTGCATCACTCTGGTCTTCTTAGTATGTCTTTCCACAAGGCTTCCAATTAGGGCCCTGGTGTGAGGAGCCCTGGACTCCATTGTGTTACGAATTTGGTGAACCCGGCAGGCTTGGCCAACGGAAACGCCATTCCTGAGCCACTATACTGCAGAAGAGCATTCATCTGTCCCGAAACTTTCCAGAGGGCTGGGAACTCACTTATCTCCTGGCAAAAATTGCCAACCTGGGGATTCAGCCCTGCTTCTCTGCAAAAACAGGCGCTGAATTACCCTGCACTTAACAAATGGTTGCCCTGCTCTCCTAAAGCTGCCAACCCAAATTGAATTGTGTTTTCTCATTGGTGTATACAGTGGGTGTGCTCTTGAGCCAGCACTAATTTCCCCCAAGCAAGATAAATGCAGGGACCTGAGCCTGCCTGCTTACATTCTGTCTCATTCTAGCAAATTAAAATGTCACAGAGCTACAGCTATCCTTTAGGAGATGTGGGCAGGTGGGGGGGGGGATGGGGAGGGCCATGGGAGACAGGGACCTATCATGTGCTCTCGTAATGGGCCTCAGTCCTACTTAGATGACACTGATGAAATCATGTTAAAACATTCACAGCTTGCCGTAAAATAAGACTATAAGCAAGAGGTGTTGACTAGACTGTACAAGAATAAAAAGCTCTGTTTTAGCAGTTTCAAACAGCCCTGTCTTAATTTTTAAACATACTTTCTATGTATATGTATATATGCGCTTCGGCATGGAGAATATTCCAGTACATGGCATACTTGCAGAGGTCAAAGGCCACTTTTGAGTGCCCTTCTTCAGGTGCATTCCACCTATTATTTGAGCCAAAGTCTCTCATTTGGCCTAGAACTTCACCATGTAGGGCCAGGGTAGCTAGCCCATGAGCATCCAGGAATCTACCTAGGAGCACCCATTCCTCATCTCTCCATCCCTGGGAGTACACATTGTACCACTACTCCCAGCTTTTGCCTGACGTACTGGCTTGTCTTATGTCAACTTGACACATAAACTGGATTTATCGGAAAGGAGGGAACCTCAATTGAGAGGATGCCTCCTTAAGATCCAGCTGTAAGGCCTTTTCTTAATTAGTGATTGATGGAAGAGGGCTCAGCCCATTGTGGGTGAGGCTATTCCTGGGCTAGTGGTCTTGGGTTCTATAAGAAAGCAGGCTGGGCAAGCCCTGAGGAACAAGCCAGTAAACAACACCCCATCATGGCCTCTGTATCAGATCCTGCTCCAGGATCCTGCCCTGTTTGAGTTCCTGTCCTGACTTGCTTCGATGACGAACGGCAATATGGAAATGTAAACCAAATGAGTCCTTTCCTCCCCAACTTGCCTTTTGGTCCTGGTGTTCTGCTGCAGCAGCAATAGAAACCCTGACTAAGACAATCAGGATCTCAGCCTTGTGCGGATCTCACTCTCCTGACTGACCCCACTCCCCTGCCCTTAGAATAATTTTTCCATGACTGGTATCTTTTCATGGATGCTCACCTCCCTTCCATTCACTCTTGAACCCAACCATGATCAATTTGCCTCGATTTCTATGACAGTTTTCACCAAGACTAGCCGCTTCGTGAATCAGAGTCCATTGGCAGACCAAGTTCAGCCCATCAGAAATGGTTGGCTGGGGAGACTGTCAGAGGGGATCTGCAGGAAGAAACAGAAGCATGCAGAAGGCTTCAGCACCACTGGTTGTGACTGCCTGAGTCGTCTGAAGTTGCAGCAGACCGGGCATTAATAATGAAACACCTGGCTCTCACATGTCACTTTCCGGCAGGCATCTCGCAGGCATCAAAGCCTCAGACATCTCACCTGCATCTCGAAGGGAGTGTGTGAGTGCATGGCCAGCTTGTCCCCAGAATAGCAAAGACAGGCCTAAAAACCCCCTCCCCGGGACCTGGGCAGCAGTTGAGACTAGTGTAGGACCACCTGCCCACACCCAAAATAAACCTGTAGGAAACACTATCCTGCAGGAAGCCCCGCTTCTAAGAAGTTCAAAGTTTTTACCCATTTCCGTCCGTGTGGCCAGAGGTCAGGCTTTCCTCACCAAATCTTCGTTAACAAGGTCCAGCCACGAAGTTGTCAGGGAGATGGGGTTTAGAAGCAGAAATATGAGACTTCCTGGGACATTTCAGTGGTTTATAGGGCTAGCAGGACCAAACATATGAAATCAAAGCTCTGTCCTCGACAATTCAAGATAAATGGTAGTCAACCCACAGGGACTTAAAATCAAAGGCGGAACAGCAGCACAGGCAGGCAGGGAGGGATCCAGTGTAATGATATTCAACCCCTTAGGCATGCATCAGTTTCAGAAGAGCCCTCCCCGTTGGAGATCTTACTCACACCTGGGGGCAGGATGGAAAAGGGGGCAGTACCCCCCCCCCCCGCCCCCGATTTACAATAAGGTGGCTCAAGGTCAGGTTCAGGCGTCTACAGCAGGAGAGCAGGGCTTCTAGAATAGCTGCCATGCAAACACAGGTCCTGAGGTCTCAAAGCCCTGCTCCAACTGCCGTGGGGTAAGTACTCCCACCCAGTGTATCCTGCAAATGGAGGATCTGGCTGCCCATGGTCCAACAGGAATGCACACTGTAAGAAAAAATTCTCAAATGGGAGGTTCTAGCTGAGACTCTCCTTTTCTTGTGGGTCTTTGGACTTGGTGATGTACACCTAGAGTTCTTCCCTCCATATACCCATGGCTTCCTCCTATGAAGTGTCCGGGTCCTGCTCCAATGTCAGCATCATCTTTCCTCACCACCCCACTCCTGCCCATCACATCTATCTTTTTCATTCGCTTTTCCCATCGTTGGTTTACTTTTTATTTGTGTGTGTATCTCCTTTCACTAAGTCCAGCCACAGAAGCCAAGGTTTTGTGGCTGTTTCCTTCCTCTGTGTCTGGATCGGAAGTCAGTATTTCGGCAGAGGGCTGGGGAGGAAGTATGTGAGGTCATGCGCTTTCCATCACACCTCCTCGTCTTTGCTGTGGAAATGTAAAAACATCCCTCAATGATGTGCTTATTAATGGGCATGACTGCGTTTTAGTAGAATTTAATTGGCAGCTAGTGGCAATTAAATCCATGGTGTTAGATGACTTGAAGTGTTCTTTTGGGTTTCCTACCACTTAAAAGTGAGAGAGAGAGAGAGAGAGAGAGAGAGAGAGAGAGAGAGAGAGAGAGAGCAGACTGTGTCGTAAAAATAGGACAAGATGATCCCCATGACGTGGGCTCTGTCTGGTAAGAACAGCTCCGTCTTTGGTGAGATTTGCCTGCAGGGGCAGGTGTTCCTGTTTGTAAGGCGCCTCTGTATGTGGCTGAGCCCCTCTCCGTGGTTCTCTGGGGGCTCTGAGTCTTTGTTTCTGGCCCCTTTGTTCCTCCTGAGGAGCTGCTCATCTAAATCTTTAACAGAGAAGGGGAGCCTGTGGGAGGTGCTCCCCCCCCCCCCCCGGCTCCCTCTGGGCCCATGGGCTCTTTCCATGTTCCTTCATTTCTCCTTTTCTGTCCTCCAGCGGCCTCTTCCCCTTCCTTTTTCTTCTCCTCTCCCCGTGTCTCTGCCCTGTGATTACCCATATTGTAAACAGAAGATTTTTATTATTTTGTTACAATTATTGGAAAAGATTTTATGCTTCCTGTCTCTGGCTCAAAAGGCTGCTGAGAGAACAGTATTACATTCCTCTTGTAGAATCAGGTAAAAAAAAAAAAAAAAGTTGTTTGTTTGTTTGTTTGTTTTTCTTGCGGGTAAGGCCTGTCTGAATAGCACCCAGCCAAACAGACCGTTATAATACTCAGTATCTGCTCTCTGCCCCAGGAAACCCTTCACTAAGAACTCTGCCCATCAATGGAATCTCCACACAGCCAGCCTTACTGTTGAATGGGCAGAGTCTGAAAGAGACAAACTCTACCTAGCAGAGGCTATGATGACCCTTTGCCTAGAGCTGGAGTTTTCTAAACTCTAGAATAGATTTCTCCAAGGGCTGAGTCTTAGCACATACCCGAACTGAGATTCTCTCATCTCATTGTGTTACACTGGGGTCTACAGTAGGTGACTCTTAGGGTCTCTGATACCCCGGGGTCTTCTTTCCCCTCCTTACGTGCAAAACTCTCAGAATTTCCATATTCTTCAAAATCTGAGCCAACTTCCCTGGGGAAGAGTTTCTAAAAATTAAACCAACTTCCCATGCAATGCATTGGTGACACCACACGTATGCATCAACTCTTTGCCTAAAACACCATCTTCTGGGCTTAGTGTCTGTGTATTATCTTGAGTATTGATCACTACTTGTTATCTGCCTTCTCTTTCTCTGCAAAGTCCTAGGTTTTAATAGTTTTCCCTTTGATATCAGGAGTTTAATTGTGCAGTTCTTAGCATGCCCTTGAGAGTGTAATGAGAAATAAATAATTCTAAGCAGCCTCCTGGAGTAATGAAGGATAAACTCTATCTGGAGGCTCCAGCATTACGGAGATTTGCTAATAGTGGCAATGGTGTTGGGTTACTCCCAATCAGATTGGGAGATTCCTTCGGGTCCAAGGTCATTTCTGCCATGCTAAATGAGGTCAGGGATCAAACCTCATATATGCAACTCTACCAACTGAGCCTCCTGGGATTGTAACAGATCCTTCTAGGGCATTCCAGAAGTTCCCAGCAAAGAATGGATGTGGAAAGGTTCCATCCCCATGGGATGAGTTCATGTTTGGTCACTGGAACCCTTTTGTGCCTCTTAACTGAATGATGGTGAAGGGACTCTGCCAGCATTCTTGGACTTCTACATCCTTATGTGTAGATCTCTCCCTGCCCCTCCTCTCTCTCTCTCTCTCTCTCTCTCTCTCTCTCTCTCTCTCTCTCTCTCTCTCTCTCCCCTCTCCCTCCTTTCTTCCCTCCCTCTATCCCTCCCTCCCTCCTTCCCTTTTTCTTCTCCCTCTTCCTCTCCCTATCCCTTGCCCCCACCTTTCACTCCCTCATTTAGGGAAATAAAAAAGAGAAAGAAGGTCCCATTTATCAACCACGTGTAGTGAGTGACATCCTAGACTAGGTCTGTGTATTATTGTCTGTACCACCAAGGCATTTTAGTATTGGCTCCATTTTATAGATAGGAAACTCGACTGAGTAGGTATGGCTAGGTGACCTACCCAAGTAAAACAGCCGCTGAACGAGAGTGATAGTGCTTCACCACCTAATCATCATCTAAGGAACTTGAATGGCCCTAGAAGGGCTCAGCAAAAGGCAGTCACTGCGGCCACTGCGGCTATAAAAGAGTAGGTTATTTGAGTCTCAAGCTTCTGCTCTCAGGCTGAATAAAAACAAACTGTCAAGTGTTTAAGCCACATAAAGGTTCAGTTTAACAGGCAGTGGCCACAGGGCTTGCTGGGATGAACAGTGGTGGCAACAAAGAGTGGGAAAAATGAAAAACTCTTTTTCTCCCCGTGGGAAAAAAAAATGGAAGGATCCTGTGTAATTTTGAGAGGTGGGCTGGAGATCCTTGATGCAGATGGCGCACGGGGTCATCCTGAAGACTCACCCATGGCCACACCACTGCCAGGGACTGCTTTTCCCACCTAGCCCCACCGAGAAAAATAACCAATAAGCCAACTTTTCAATGAGAGTGGAAAGATGTATACCCCTCAGAGCGGAGTCTTCCCCCTCCCTGGTACCGTCTTTCCTAACCTGCCATCCCACCCACCCACAGGAGTCCTTTCTCCATGCAGAGGCTGTGAGATCAATGGGTGGGTACCCTGCTGGGGGACAGTTTGCACCCCAGCTCTTCCCTCCCAGAGCATCTGTGACATTTTCAGAGACCACAGAACAATACCTCTTACAACTGACACTTTGAGTAAGCCCCCCTGAAAAGCACACTACCCACAAGGAATTCCTCACTCCATTCAGGTCTCAATTTGGTTTTTCTCTTCGCCTCTCCTTTCCCCAGCCACTGTCTCTTGGGCAGTGACACTTGTAGCCTCTACAAAATGTAGGAGCGAGGGGGAAAATGTCTCAATGCTGTTGACAAAAGAGAAAAAGCACTCTGTTCAGTCAACTGTGAGGGGGACTGAATTATTTATACTGCCTTTGTCAGTCACCGCGCAAGGTAATTTCATTGCTGAATTTTAAGTTTTTCATTAATTAACCACTTTTTCAGTTCACTGCTCCGCAGCTAGGCATCAGCCCACTGCAGAGCCATTTCCAAGGAGGGCTGAGGGGTAGGGGGGAGGACTTGGCTTCGGCCCTGCTGTTCCCAGTGACATATGGGTGTTTCTGTGGTTTTGTTTTTTCGCGGTTCCTTTGGCTGTGTGCTGGAGCTGATATTGGATGTTTCATTTAAGGTTCCGTCTTACCCAAACTGTCTGCGATTTAATATGTCACAATATATACGTTGCTAAATCATCCCTGTGTCATCTTTCTCAATGTTCTGTTATTAAAGCCCATTTTTCATGGTAAAATATTCCTCTAAGAAACGGCAGAAGGTCCGCATATCCCCACGTCCACTGTTTAATCGACTGAACCTCTGAAACCGAACCAGGAATTGAGAGAATGTAGCAGAAATCAGGAAAATGCTTTTCTTAGAAACAGAATGGGATTTAGGCTGGAGAGAAGATTTCACAAGAAAGGTGACATTTTACCTGAACTCTCGAGATAATTGCCTCATCTTTTCCTCTCCTCTCAGAAAGCACAAAGCTGGCCAGACTTGCCCCAGGAATGGTTGGTGACGTGGCATGACTGTGAAATGTCTTTCTGATGGCGGCTTTGGGGATGGGAGTCTTTCAAAGATTATCGTAATAGAAACAGAGCAGATAAAACTGTGTGAACCCTAGGGGAATGCCTGAACACCTACTGTATGCTGGGCTCAGGCAGGTGCTAGGCACGTGCCGAAGAGCGCAAGTTCAGTCCTTGGCTGGTCATGAGAAATTTGAATGAGATACAATTAGTGGATCCTGGTTGTTGGCTCTTGGGAAAGTCAGGCTTTCTAGGGCCTGGTCTTTTGAACTCATTGTCAGTCAGCCACAGGTGACCTGTCTGCAAGGATGGATGGACAATGGGTTCTTACGTTTTGAGAAGGCTGTTCCCTGTAAGGAAGTTAGGGGGAGGCATGATCTGGTTTCTGCTGCCTTTGGTCTTCTAGGATTTTCTTTGCCACTTACACTTATGTAAGTCACTTTGATCAAGTGGTCCCATAAACACTTATGTAAGTCAGTCTGATCAAAAGCAACATAGTTACTGGAGAAAATTAATAATCAGAGAAGTTGTTCCCAGCTTCTGATGAAAAAGTATCCACACTTCCCTTTTGGGGACACATCCTCTCACTATCTCGTTTACTTTGCCTGTATATTCATATACACCATCTATGTATCCTTCTGCAGTAATGCTTTGTGACTGGCTTTTAAGTAGAAATACATGAATTCTTTCATTTAACTAAATACCTCTTTACACTGTTTCTGTTATTTTTGCCGTTCGAATCAATATGTTTTATATTAGAATATTCTGGACCCTACATTTTAATTCACTCCCCAAATCATTTTCATTTGGCAAATTTTGAATTGCTGGCCTAAGATCTATGTCAAATGTTAAGATTTTTTTTCCACTAATTTACATTTCTACCAACAACGTATGTGGTAACTTGTTTCTCTTGGTTTCCTGGTCTCTCAAGAGATCACTCTTTTGTTTTGTCTAATTTGGGTTTTTTGTCCTGAGTTTTGAACCTAGGCCCTTCCTTGTATACTTTACCACTGAGCAATCTGCCTATTTCTTTTGTTTTTCTATTTTTCTATTTTGAGATAGACTTTCCTTAAGTGGCCCAGGTTAGCTTTGAACTTATAATCTCCCTGCCTCTGCCTCCCAAGTAGCTGGGATTGTATGCCTGAGCCACCAGGCCCAGCAAGGGTTCACTGCTTATCATGTTAAATTTATCTGTGAGAACCCGCCCCCAAATACTATCAAAGTTCCACAAGGACAGGAGTCAGTGGACCCAAAACATCTTTCTTCTTTAGTGGGGATACCAGGAGCTGATTTTGTTACTACTCTTGATGTCTTGAACACAGTGAAGCATCCTAGGAACTCCTCTTTGAAGCTTGAGAAAGCTCTGTATGCGCATAGGGTGTGCAGTCACGCAGGATGGAGCTGGTCAAGCCAATCAATGCTGGATTAGAATTTATCCCTGGTGAGCGGCCACCATCAACGGTTGAAACGAACTGGATGCAGTAGTGAACCCAGGCAAAGCAGCCAGCCAGGATGGATTTACACATTATAACCTCCATCTGCTTTCCAAGCCTGGTTCTTCTCACTGCAAGCTTGTAGTTCATCTAGGTGTGCCTTGCCATCAAGAGCAATGCCATCGGATACCCTAATGAGCCACCTTGGAAGGATCTCCCAAGGTAGTGAGGATGTATTTGGTTCTGTTGCACGAAGTACTGGGTGTTAATGGCAGTCCTTCCCACCTATTCATAGAGTTTTCTTTCTTTCCTTCTTCAGTTCCTCCCCCTTTTTATAACTGCTCTAATTTAATCTTGCCAATATCGAACTCAATCGCGAGAGGTAATAAAATCCTGTAAGGAATAAAACAGAGTTTATGTTGAGAATAACAATCTACCAATTTTTGCAAAGCACTATTAAATTGCTGCTGTACAGTAGAGCCTGAGTGAAGCAAGGCTTCCTCAGTGATATCACCTGTTCGTTCATGGAATAGACCAGAACTAGGAGAATATAGCTACTGGAGATTAGGAGGGGTGGTAACTGAGAACCTCCACTGGGTACTCTGAGAGCTGGATGCCATGAGTTCTTCTTGTTTTCTCAGGTTCCCTTCAGTGGTTACTAAATATGACTTTTCCACAACCCACCTGCATGGTGCCCAATTCCCAACATCTCATTCTTTTCCTTTGCCTTCTGCTGTGTTTCCCACACTCACAAACTGTACCCTTCCTTTAACCTTGCTAAGTAGCAAACAGGACCTTAAGATTGACATTTGTCTACTCTCCGATGTGGTGATAATTTATCTGTGTCCCCCAATAAAATTTATCTGAGGATCAGAAGATAAAGGTCAGCCACTATTAGTGAAAACAGAAGTCATGCAATATTAGCACACACCCTTAATCCATCTGGATCTCTGTATGTTCAAGGCCACACTAGGGAACAGAGCCAAGCATGGTGACACACGCCTTTAATCCCGGTACCAACCATAGAGACCTGGAGGTCTGTACAGACAGGCAGTGGCAAGAAAGTGAAGTAGCTGGATGAAGATAGCCAATGAGAGGGCAGAACAGTAAGGCAATAAAGGCACGGGTAAGACAGGAAGTTGTTCGCACTTTGGAAGCTGTGGTGTGGTGAGGTAAAGTTAGCTGTTCCGATTCCTCTGATTTCTGTCAGATTTTCACCCCTATTCCTGGCTCCATTTTTTTTATTATTTAATAGAATGGCTTAGAAATTCGTCTATACTCCTGTCATTCTGTGCCCATCAGGTTCTCCAACATGAAGCTCCTTGCTAGTGTGACGGTTGCTTTCAATTGTGAAGTCGATTGGTTAATGAACACTTGTTAAATGTGTAAGATTTTTATTGCATTCATTAATGTCTTAAGATGAATGAAGAAAGAAAAGAGGTAGCTTTGGAGGCAGGCTGACCAACCCAGTATGAGACATCTCCTCAAAATGCCCACATAGCGAAAGAAATCTTCTAGGAGGTGGGCATTTTGACACAGTCTTGAGAGATGTAGGAAACAGAATGTCTCCGCCTTTTGTTGGAAGGTTTGTTGGGTGATGTCTGCTCTTCCATTGTTTTGTGTTTAGATTTCAAGTTAGTATAGATTAGAGAAGTCAAGAAAGTTGTCTTCTGTCCATCGGGATGGTTGATTTGAGGGTGTCTCTACCTACATAGTGCAGAAGGAAACTTGAGAGTGTGTGGGAGCCAACTCCTCACATTGGAAAAGGGCTATTGGTTTGTGTGCCACACAAATTAGGCCTTGCTGCCTTCCCCCTAAATAGTTCTTTTAGCCTCTGCCTTTCCTGCTTGTAGGATTTTTGTTTATTTCTAATGTAGGCATGGCTCACATGCTGCTATGTAAAGGGAGGAGATCTTAAAAATGCTCCTTTTCAATGACTATCCCCAGGATCAAGCAGAAGGACCGTTTCTGAGGTACTCTGGTATTTCCTTAGTCCTCTCCCTAGTGCAACATCAACTCTCTATCCCTCTGGAGTCAAGCGACCCTTTCTGAATAGCAATCAGTGTTTCTTTTCCATTCTGCAGCCCAAGGTACCCTATTACCACAATACCCTGAACATATTTATGTAATAAACCATATGTAAAGTCACTCCACCTAGGTACCCAGCTCAGATAATGAGTATTTAATATATGTAAGTTGAATTTGAAATGAATTCTTTAGAGAGAGATGTAGGTAATTGGGCTGACTAAGAAACAAATGTGTGCTCTCACAGTCTGGGCCCTGTGCCAGCAGAGAGAAGTCCAACATGGCCACTGTGCTCTGGGAGCCCATGTTTTTGTGAACAAAGTCATGTAAGGCCCAACTTCAATCCACAGCGTGCAATATAAATGGACTCGTCAGATGGCAATGAGGTCTGGTTTGCTTTTGATCTTGGTTTATCTTTGGGGACCAAGATCATTTCTCAAATAAAATATGCCTACTCTAGTTTCATCCCTGTTGCTATGATAAACCAATTTTAAAAAGCAATCTAGGAGCGAAAGGGGTTTATTTCAGCTTACAGGTTACAGTCTATCACTGAGGGAAGTCAGGGTAGAAACTAAAGCAGGAACCTCAACAGAAATAGTAGAGGAGTGCTGTTTCTTGGCTCACTTGGCATATGCTTAGTTAGCTTTCTTACTCAGCCCAAGCCCACCTGCACAGGGAATGGTGCTACTCACAGGGAGCTGTGCCCTCTCATATCAATCCACAATCAAGATAATGTCTGACAGACGTGCTCACAGGCCAATTGGATATGGGCAATCTCTCAACTGAGAATTCTTTCCCAAGTAACTTTAAGCCCTCAGGTCTAGGGTGGGCCAGGTTGACAATTAAAGCTAACTAGGGTAATAGCCCCCGACCCATGTAACTTCCAACTCCTATCTGCACAGCCCTTCACTGTGTGATGCCTTTTGGCCATTATTCCCAATCTTCAGCCACTGGAACACTTGATGGAAAATTAATAGTTCATAGATAAATCAGAGCGATGAGAATTCCATTCTGCTGACAGTGTCTCCATTCTAGCAAATTGGGTCCACATTCACTTGGATGAGTAGCTTCTGAAGTGCTATACTCAAACGCTTAGAGTTTATAGAAGAGAAATTTTAGGAATCTAGCTTTTGGATTTTTTCCCCTTCTTCCCTCTCCTCTTTCCAATTGTCGTGCTATTGAGCCAATGCAGTGTGGTGGCCGCATTACTGGGACCGTAATGGCCTTATCAAGGAATGTAATTGCCCTGCTGTACTGGCCCTCGGCAGACACCATCTGGAGGATGACCATTCGGAGGCTATACAATTCAAAGGGGAAAACTGTCTAACTTGTACTGAGGGCTGGTTGCTGGCCTAGAAAAAGAGAGCGTTCTGTGAACAGATCAAGGAAGTGGGCATGAGGTAAAGGAAGGAATGAGCCAAGGGATCCTGGTAACTGTTTTCAAATAAAGAGAAAGCTCTTGTGTGGAGACGGGGTAGGCTGCTTTATTCAATCTTGTCCAGGGAGCAAAATCAAAACTCGTGGGTAGACATCACACGTGGCCAGGGCTGAGCGTGAACTAGGAAAGATAAGCTAGCCATTACAGTAACTTCTAACAGAAGGAGTTAGCTCCGCCCAGGCAGCATCCCACAAAAGGCAGATGACCACACATGGATGAGAAGGGATCCTGGCCCTGACCGGAAGGAGGTTCATAGAGTTGACTTGGCCAGTGGAGGTATGTGGCTTCTCCTTGTCCATTTTCTAAATCTACCATTACACACTTTGAATCCATTAGGAAGCAGTGAATGAGCAAGACCCAGGGTTGGTGATTCCCACTGGCATCTGCTTGAAATCCCTTCCAGAGATCACTGCCCAGACCCCATCCCAGACCAGATCAACCACAGTATGGGAGAGTAGGACGCAGGCATCTACGTATTTTAAAAGTCTTCCAAACCCCTCCCCCTGGTATAATTTCCATGGGGATTCAGGAGTTTGGAACTCAACACAACCTCTGATGCAGTTGACAGGCTGTGGTAACTACCTTTCTCTCCTCCCAGAGCTAACATTTATTCACTGAACCTGCTGGAGGGGGTGACTTTTGAAAATCAAGCTTATTTGTCTTAAGTTAGCAGCATTTAAAGTTAGATTCTTCTGGACATGTTTAAGCTTGTATTAACAGATAACGCTGGCACCCACAGATATAAAGACTATATGGATTTTTGGTTATCTAATGTGCATGATCCATTTTCAGACATTGAATGTGATCTTCCTTGTATTCCTATGCCTCAGCTGGCATGAGGTGACCCCACAGTCCATCTACACCTAGCCCTTCCCCCCGCCCATCCAATCACCAGGATACCGCCGTGTAGTCAGGGCCTAGGGTAGCAGTGGTCTGGGTGATTCCTTCCTCTTTTCAAATCTTTTGGAGGATACATTCTCTCTATCCTTTTACCAGGGTGGTTGCAAGCCAAGAGGAGAAAGGCAGTCACCAAAATTGAATAGAAGAATGGGGATGGTTGAGTTGATATCTTGTGGCCTTCTGAGGCAATGTTATCCAGTAGAAATGTGATGTAAGCTACATGCATAATTTGAAGTTCTTTGGTAGCCTCATTATAACACTAAAAGTAAAAAGGTAATATTAATCATAACATTTTATTTAGCTCAGTACATCTACAATGGTGTCACTTCAAAGTACAAAGTATTAAAATCATTTCACCAAAATTATTTAAGAACCATTATATACTAATAAGTACTTTAAAGGACATTTAAATTTGTTATATACTAATGATGATGTTGTATATAATTAAGTGATTTTTTTTTAGTAAAAATAGTTCCATTATCCCCAAAGGAAACATCCAGTTCCCTGGCAATCATTTCTAGTTCCCATTCCCAGGCTCAGGCAAATATTAATCTGTTTTTACCTGTACAGCTATAAAGTTAACCATAAAATATATAGTCTTTTATGCTCAGTTTCTTTCATTCAGCATAAAACTTGCATATCTATTCATCTTGTAGAACATATCAGCCAGGTGTTCCTTTTTAATTGCTGAATAATATTTCTTCGCATGGATATACCACCATTTGTTTAATTCGTTCACCAGTTCAGAGACATTTGACTTTGTTTCCACTCTTCGACTATTATATACATGAAACCACTCTCCATCCATATATAAATGTTTGTGCAGACTTAAGTTACCATTTCTCTGTCATAGCTACCTAAGAATGGGGTTCATAGACACATTCTAACTTCATCGTTAGTATTTTAATAAACTCCAAAACTGCTTTCTCAATGAAAAAAATGTGTTGTATTTAAATAAAAACCAAGTCTTCTAACTCTCGTGTGCTTATGATATTCCCTACACAACTGAATTTTGACTAGCCAGACTGCAAAGGTTTAATAGCTTCATTGCTCCTGCATCTTAAGATGTCTGCACTAGACAACAGCCATCAGCATCTCTCTCCAGATAGCCTATATGGAATCAAAAGCCACATGAGGAGAATGTGTTTTGAGGCCCAACACATGCATATACACGCATGCATACATGCATTCCCACCTCTTCCCCCGCATTGTAAACATGTGCATGACGATTTCACCCCCATTACTCTTCATTTATGATTTATTCATTCGCTTTTACTGAATGATGCGATAATTAGATTGTGCTAAATAAATGTACTTTACAATAATTTATCCACGTCTTGCCGAAACACATTTCTCCTGGGATTGAAGGTGATAAATTAACAGACATGTACCCCACAAAATGAAGATATAGAACCTCATTAAGAGTTGATCGCAAATATTAAGAATGTGGAGAGACAACCAAGATTAGAAAGCAGAACATTTTAAAACTGTGTCCTAATTCTGGATCTCTATTACATGCCTGTGATGCAGCTTCCAGTGTGTGAGTCCCTGTTGGGCAGGAGTTGGGGATCTGTTCTCCCATCCACTTAACTAGTCTTATCTAAAATCTAAAGACCTTTCGTCTCTGGGTCCTCTCAAACTACCCACAGAGTGTGGTCACAAATGTCAGAAGGTACCCTGCAGTACCAGATTGCTAAAGAAGTTGTTGACATTCTGTTGGGGACTTCAACACCATTTCAAGCAGCTAGGCTTAAGTCTGGCAGATTTTTCAGGAACTTTCTTTGGCTCCAGATCTGGGTCACTTTCTCTGAACTCATCAAGGTGTATTAAGTACTGGATATATATGGACTATAAATAGACCCTGCCTACTTTGTACATAGATGTGTGACTGCTTGTAGACAGAAAATTATATACCATCATTTTAAATATTCAAATTTAAACTATTCTATAAATTTATAAGTTCTTTTCACATCCCCAAACCTATGTTCCCTTTCAGTTCAACTGAGAAATTGTTTATGGGCATCTGCTATGTGCTAGGATTAAAAGGTGTGATCAGAAGAGTTGATATAGAATTAATTCATTATAGTTCATGACTGGAAATAAGAGTTGGTGGTGATAATAATTCATTAATCTTTGGGGACTGTTACATATGAAGTTGTAACTGGGAGAAAGTGGAACAAGACCAACTTAGCTTGAGGAATTTGAAAATTTCATCCCAGGGGAAGGAACCCTGGAAGAGTCAGTAGACTTCTAGGTAGAACAGGAGAGAAATATCAGAGAGAGAGGTGTTTGCAAATATCTGATGATCTTGAGGAGAATGACACCTTTGATTGGCTATGGCTGGTCCTTTGGATTAGAGAATGGTCACAGAATAAACAAAAAAGTCTGAGGGAACGGAGATGTAAAGACAATGTTTGATTTGATCCTGTAGGCAAAACCAAGAGCCAGAAACTCACAGAGGAGGCAGTGAAGTCATTTAGCCAAGGACTAACCATGAGATGAGCAGAATTGTGTCAACATGGAATTAGAAATGGCCAGTACTGGCAATCTTTCTGAATCTGTGAATGATTTCAGGTCCCTTCCACAAACCAATGTTTGAAGTGAATAAAAGATGCGCTGTAGATAAAGAAATCATTCAAGAAAGAAGGGCAAACTATTCAGACAGGTTAGATACCTGTCTATTGCTGAAATCAGAAGAATATTTGAAATAGTAGGAGTCCAATAAGGAAAGCAACATAAGCATTCCTGGCCAGCAGGGAAGGGAAGAGCCTTTCAACTCTTGAAAGGAGGCCAAAGACTCTTGGCTTGGAAGAGTCCACTGACAGGGATTCAAAAAATGAGTTGGTGCAAGCTCAGTCTCCTTGGGGTCCAGGTGGATGACAGTGGGCAGGAGACTAGACAAATCCTAAAATCCTATTCTCAATTACACTTAAGGGATCTGAATCTGTGCCCTTTGTATTGTATTATTCTCACTTATTCTTACTCGGTTTTCCCTGAGAACAAGGAGGGTTTTGAAACCTATTTCTTGATTCATTAGTATATATCCCAAATAAAGGAGAGAATGCTTCACTTGAGAGTCCTTCATTTTGAGTTTGGTCTTGGGCTGTCAAAGGGTATCCACTGACTGCTACCCACTCCCAAACTGGAAGCATTATCTTTTGCTGAAAGTTCAGGGACCTATCAGCCAGCCCTGACCCCTGAGACCAGAAAATACAACTAGAAGGATTTCAAGGGAGTTCTGTAAGAGAATGTGACTATCTTGGCCTGGGAGGAAATACTGTATCCTGGTCATTTGGTTCCTGAGAACCCAGCACCCTCAATATGCCTTCATGCTTCCCAGTGTGTTATTTCATGACATGCTCTAGGCGACCTATGAGAGGAATTTAAAGGATGTGTCTCAATTTCGGGGCAATGCTTAGTTCCTTTATTTCATCTTTTTCTATTAAAAAAAAACTTGCATTTGCTTTGTTTGGCCATCAATCAGTCAGCGAACATCTACCTGGTTAGGACCCACACAGAACTTAGGGAAGAAAAGATATGATTTTATTACACATTTGTGTGACAAATGTTCCTATCTGTGGAATAGACTCCATGCTTTATGAAACATTGTAGAGTGGAAGGCAGATCATAAAACCGGAGCATTTGTAGAGATAGTTTTGATTTAACTAGGTAGAATGGAAAGAAGAAAGAAATCAAAATATGGAAATGTAATTTACTACGAATTGTCTGGAGGAAAGATATTTACAGCTCATAAGCAGAGACTAAACAGCATAAGCTTATAAACTCCAAATGGAGGCTACCTCATGTCCCTTGAGGCCCAGTTTAACAAGCCTTGAGAAACCCAGCAAATGTCATCAGTATGCCAGTGTAGGTGGAATATTGATCAGGGAACCCTAAGCCAAATGTAGCTTCCAGGTTTCAAGGGAACCTGGATAGCTCTCAAAGGCCCCACAAAGAAATCACTAGCAAAACCTAAGACTTCCTGATTATAACCCTTGTGATTGAACAAGAGTGAATCCATGAAATCACACTGGCCGCCTTTTTCTTGCCCTTCCTTGCCCGACACAGTTCAAGCCTCTATCCTGTGACCTTGAGAACTGGTTCCTGCTGCATTTCCTGTACTCTTCATCATTGAAATTTGTCTTGACATCACACAATTGCTTCAGACAGCTTGTTTTCGGCAGTAATGGTGGTAATGATGATGTTAATGAGAGTGAACAGTTATTGAGACCTTGCTGAATACTAGACTCTATGCTGAGCACTTGAAAGTGGGTTTCCACTGTGAATCTTCTCCAGAAATTTGGTAAGAAAGGTCCTGTGGTGGTTTGAAAGAAAATGGTCCCCATAGGCTCTTAGGGAGTGGCACTATTAGGAAGTATGGCCCTGTTGGAGTAGGTGTGGCATTGTTAGGGGAAGTGTGTCACCAGAGGCAGGCTTTGAGGTCTCAGATGCTCAAGCCAGACCCACTGTGGCTTTCTCTTCCTACTACCTGCCAATCCAAACGTATAACTCTCAGCCCCTCTCTAGCACCATATCTGCCTGTATCCCTCCATGCTTCCCACCATGATAATGAACTAAACCTCTGAACTGTAAGCCAGCCCCAACTAAATGCTTTCGTCTATAGGAGTTGCTGTGGTTATGATGTCTCTTCACAGCAATAGAAACCCTAACTAAGACAGGTCCCATCACATGTCTATTTTATAGACACTGCAAAAAACTCCATGCCTTTTTTTGTAGTGAATCCACACAGCAAATAAAAGAAGGGCCACCTCCTGACTCTACTGATAATAACCACTGGAAGGACTTAGGGAGCTTTATGTTTCTCCCAGAAGGTTCAGTACTCAGTCTGCTGTGTAGTAGACAGGTCAACAGAGAGAAGGGCACACAGTAATGTCACATGCATGAAACCATTGCTAGAAAAATGACTACAAAAATCCAGTGGAATTTAGAAATGCTCATATTTTTCTTCTTAGCAGAGAGGGACGTGGGCATTGTAGGCAAGTTAGAGGGAGAGTAAATAGTCTTGAGGGAAGATAACTGGGCCCAAAGAATGGACAACAGCTTGTGACAAAGTTTACATGGGTTCCAGGTATGACATCAATTCGTGTGTGTGTGTGTGTGTGTGTGTGTGTGTGTGTGTGTGTGTGTGTGCGCGCGCGCTTGCTTCTGTAGACCAGAGGACACCCTCAGGTTTAGTACTGGGGTGCCATCTACCCTTTTTATTTTATGTTTTTAAGACAGTCTCTCCTTGGCCTAGAAGCCTCCAAGTAATCTAGGCTGGATGGCCTTTCCCATCACCCCAGAACTGGTATTAAAGCCTATTACCAGACCTATAATTTCCCCCTGGTCAACTATGGGTTCTAAGGATTGAACTAGGGTCCCCCTGCCTGCAAGGCATGCACTTTACCAACTGAGTGCTCTCCTCATCCCTCACCTCGTATTTCACGTGTTTTCTCTCTGCACAACATTGCACCTCCAACAGTCCCCAAAGCCATTTTTTTCCCTCCAACATCTATTTTGATTTTGAAAGTATATCTCTAAGTATTTGAGTTACCTTTTTCTTTGGTCCTTAACTTAAACTGATATCTTTGTCCTTTATTTTTTTTCCCTTCTGGTTTTTGAACCTCAAAGCATTCCTTCCATCCAAAGAAACAAAGAACCTATTCCTATTCAATTTCTTCATAACTTATGGCTGCTAGGGTGTAATATCCATGATGCCAGCATCTTCGTCTTTTCACTGGGGTCACTTCTGTGTCTGATAGTTACAGGTTTTCAATGTAAATCTTATTCGTTAGATCCAGTCCAAGGGAGGAGAGACAACAGATAATGAGCAGGTATGGGAAGCAGACTTCAATACCCACCCATAGACATGCACTTGCCCAATACTTACAGTTGACCAATCCCAGTTCATAAAACCTCAACTAGGATTTCTCTCATGGCTCCATGATTTGAGGAGTCAGCATGTTGTAGCAGCCTGATCCAATATCCTGCACCAGCTCCAGTGCCCACAGGAACCTGTCAGGTGAAGAAAATCAGTGAAGCCGGTAAATGGCCACTGCCCTGCAGCCTTAGGGATTGGGCCACCAGGTCTTTGAGGACTGGGAAACTATAGAGACATGGCTGTTGGAGAGGGGATGTAGATATTCAAGCTGGTCAGCTGTTGCAGCCAAACCTGGCCCACCCTGGCCAGACATTCCTCTGGCTCCTCCCAATGGAGAGTAGCCAGTTCCCTGGATGTTGATATAATGGCTGTTTCTAGACAGTTAAACATTGATACTCAATCTATGGAAAGCTAGTGCTGGTCAAGACTAGACTCACCTGTGAACCATGTGTGCCCAGGGCTGGTGCCCAAACCTGTTTTCTTAATGTCCCTTCTTCCAGACCTGACTTTTATTTTGCAATTTAGATCTCATTTAAAATTTAAGGCTTTACTCTCTCTTTAATAATAACTAGGGAGGTTCTGAATAAATCTGTTTACAGTATGATTTCCATGACTTTTCACTTAGCTTTAATGTTTTCCTCCCCCCCCACCATACTTAATGATTTCTATGAATATAATTGTGCTTAAAATTTCTAGCCAAAGACTTACAAAGCAATTGATATCCCCTTCATGTGATTATTCTTATCCAATATTATTGAAAGTGGTGCTACAGAAAGCCATTATGAAATACTCAAGTTCATAAATATAAGAAAGAAAATTGGTAAACTTAATATATAGAAGATTTGATAGCCTAAAACTATTCAAATACTTTACAGTAAAACAAAAGGAAGTGGGAATGAACAAGTAGGCATATTTATTGTGGCAGATACAATAAAGGGTTAATGGTGGCTCCGTTTTAAGCTCTTACAAATCAACGGGGAAAACACCATGCTTCCACCAGATAACTGAACAAAATAAATTTTCACAGACAATTCACAAAAGAAGAGAAACAACCAATTAAAGAGCACGTGGGGGAAATGACTCAACATTACTCATAATTAAAGGCATACAACTTGAAACCACAAATGTTAACATTCCCAGTTCAGACAAGGATTCAGTGAAACTTGTACATTGCTGATAGATAAAAATCTAAAGCTTCTCTGTTAAGCCATTTAATAGTTAGTGAAAACCAGGAATTTGTTTCTGGTAAGCAATATTGAGCTCTTTTTGTGTGGTAGACATTGATTGGGTGCAAAATGGCTAAGGTCTACCCCTACTCTCAAGTATGCACATTCCCTTTGGGAACCAGACAGACGTAATCTTATTATTTATACAGAGCATTGTCAGAGGCATCTACAGAATACAGGAAGCACATGATCAGGACCAGGGAGAAGTCTGCAGGGGTCAGCAGATGTCTTCGTCCATTTGTGCTGCTGTAACAAAATACCTGGGGCTGAGTAATTATTAAGCAATAAAAATTTATCCTTATTGATAGACAGGCAGAGAAGTTCAAAATCAAAGTGTCAGTAGGGTCAGTGTCCCACGAAGGCTACTCTCTGCTTCAAGATGGAACCTTGTTACTGTGTCTCATAAGGAAGAAGGGAAGGAAGGACAAAAGGAGGTTTAACTAGTTCCCTGTCCTATAATAATGCACCAATCCATTCCTGGGGGCAGAGCCCTTATGAGTAGATCACCTCCTTAAAGGACTTATTTTATTTTCTGTTATTATACCACTACAATGGAGATTAAGTTTCAACATAAACTCTGGCTGAGGTAGTTGCATTCGAATCACATCAAGTCTGCCTGAAGAAATGATCCTGACCTGAATGTAAAAGGCGATTAGTGTTATGTAACTGAAGAAGAGCAAGGGGGTGTGGGGGGAGAAGAAGGGAAGAGGGTATTTTCAGTGGGAGGCAGAGCATGAACAAAGGCATAATGCCTTCAGAGAGTAGGAACACATCAAATATGGAAGCATCAATAAGAATTGTGGTAGCTTCCGGTGTGGGGCAAGAGCTGAGCTGGAGGAGGACTGTCAGGGTCTGTGAGAGGGAACTTCATCCCCGAGGCATGTTGAGGTATGGAAGTAGGGAACAGATTCAATCAGGTGTGCATTTAAAAAAAAAATCATGCACCACTAAGGTTTTCTATGTTAAAGAAAATAGACTATATGAAAACAAGCAATCCAATTTTTAAATGGGTGTATTAGCTACTTTATGCTATAACCCAATACCTGACAGAAACAAGGGAGGAAAGGTTTATTTGGATTCACTGTTTCTATCAATCATAGTGGGGAGGGCTGTAGCAAAGTGGCTTCTTCCAGGGTAGCGGGAGCATGTGGCATAGACGCCTCTCATTGTAACAGACCAGGAAGTAGACGGAGTTAGATGTGAATTGGGGGTGGGTATAGCATTCCAAGGCCTCACCTCCTGAAGGCTCCATAGCCTTCAAAATGGCACCAGAGTCCGGAAACCAAGCGTTCAAACCATGGAGACATCCCCAATTCCCACTGTAACAGTGGGAAAAGGGCTTCGGTGGACATTTCTCCAATGGAAACACCAAGGCCGAAGAGGCAATAAACGTAGGAAGCGATCCTCAGATTCCCTAGTCTTAATTTGATGACTCATAAGACCAGTGTTAGGGAAATGCAATACAAAACCACCATGAGATACCATGAGTTATCACATGACCCTGCAGTTCCATTCCTAAGTATTTACCCTAAAATAGGGAAAGCAAACACGACACACACTTGGACACCAGTGGTCATGGCCACAATAGTCACAGTAGTCAAAACGTAGGCGCAACGTAGTTGCCATCCATGAACCAAAAGATAAACAACATGTGGGATATAAATGCGAGAGAATAGTACCTGGCCTTAGATGAAATTCCAATACATGCTGCAAAATGGATGAACCCAGAAAACGTTGTGCTGAGTGAATAAGCCAGACACAAAACAAATATTCTGTGACTCCATGTACACAAGATGTTTAGACTAGGCAGAGTTATGGAGACAGGAAGCAAAATAGCAGTTACCAGGGCTGGGCTGAGCTACTAGGAGAGAGTTGCTATTTAATGGTTTAATGAAGTTGTTTTTGTTGTGTTATATACCTTACTACAACATTTTTCAAGTAACAGATGTTTTAGAAAATCATATATGTGCACATACACGTATTTGCATACATTTATATGTGTGTAAATATTATATATATATATATATATATATATATATATATATATATATATATATATATATATATATATATACACATGAATATATACTCTACCAGGAAGAGTTGCTCAGTTGGTGTTTTGATGAATCCTCTCAAGTGTTTGATTTTGCTATAGGCCTATCCAAACCACTTACTATATTTTACAAAATTGGGGTCATATCACTCATGGTGTTTTTGAAACTGACTTTCCTGCCTAGTGATAAACTGTTGCCTTCATTTTTTTTATATGATAAAATACCCTAAGGAAAGCAATGTAAAGGAGAAAGGGTTTGTTTTGGCTTACAGTTTCAAAGGGAAGTAGTCTATCATGGCAGGAAAGGCATAGCAACAGGCAGAGAAGATGTCCTAATTTGCTTCTGTGTTTTGTGATTAAAAAAAAAATCATAACCAAAAACAACATGGGGTTATTTCATCTTATACTTCTAGGTCACAGTCCTTCCTTGAAGGAAGTCATGGCAAGAACTTAAGGCAGGAACCATGGAGGGAGGCTGCTTACTGACTTACTCTCTGGTTCATGTTTAGCTTGCTTTCTTATATACAGGCCCACCTGCCTAGGGATGATCTCACCTACAATGAGTTTGAACCCTCCCACATCAGTCAACAGTCAAGACAATTCCTCATAGACGTGGCTGTAGGCCAGTCTGATCTGGGAAGTTGCCCAGTTCAGCCTCCCTCAGCTGCCCCTGGGATGTGTCAGGTTGACAGCTGACTGGGACAGAAGATGTAAAGCCTAGTCACATCACATCAGACTTAGAAAGCAGAAAGAGACCAGGGAGTGGGGCTGGAATTATGATGCCTCAACTGTGTCCCCCACCTCAGTGATCCACTTTCTCTCATGAGACTCTACTTCCAAAAGGTTCCTGGCCCTTCCCTCCAAAGCACCACCAACTGGGAACCAAAATATGTGAGTCTGTGGGGGAAATTTCAAATTCAAAGCATAACTGTGAACATCTTAGTGTTACAGCATAGTCATGAAGAGTGTCTGTTATGGAGACAGATTTCCAGAGTTTGGACCTTGATTGCCCTTCACTTACTTCACTACCAGCTGTTTGGCCCCAAGGAGCCACCTAACCTAAGGCTGGTTTCCTAATCTTTACAAAGGAGATGAGAATAATACCAAGCACATGCATTATTAAGACTTAAATTATATCCTAAATAACATGGTGCTCAGTACTCAATAAAAGAAAAGCCATTGCTATCAATATTTAAAAAGCCTGACCTATGCTTAAAGACAATATTTTAATGGCGTCACAAGCAGTTAATTGCATGGATACACCATACACTTTGTTTAATGACTATTCCATTTTGAACATGTACTACTTATTTCTAAGTCTGTGTCCACATAACTAATGTTGGAAAACCTTCATAAACAACTCTTCACACAGAGAAAGATTACCTTTGAACTTAGGATCCTCCCGTCTTCACTTCCCAAGTTCTGGAGTGTGCACCGCCAACCCCAGTTTATCTGGAGCTGGGGATCAAACTCAGGGTTCCAGGATACACCCTCACCCACTGAGCAGGACTCACGGCTCCCAAACAAGTTTTTATAAGCAACACCTTATTTCAAGAAAATTCTTGTAAAGGGAATTGTTGGGCCAAACAGTAAGCATAGTTAAAGTTTGTAGATGTGGGTGGGTGGACATGCCCTCCAGAGTATAATATTCGTAGGCACAGGTCATAAACTTTAGGTGTAATAGTAAAGTAATTGGAAATAACCTAATGATTTAAACTACACATTCCACGATGCTTATGCATGGCCATCTATTAGTACTTATAAATATGCTTGCAAGGTCTACATGAAAACCTAGAAAATGCTCATGACATGATGCTAATTTGAAAGATTATGAGACAAATATAGTTAGTAGGGATATTAATTTTTTAAGTCTCATGCCCATGGGAGAGCAATGACCAAAGGCCATAGGAAGTATGCGGAGCAGAACGATAGGTAATTTTATTCTCTTATCATTTATTTTCTAGGCCGTACTTAATGAGTACAAACAATCTCTTTAAAGAAAGAGTGATTTTGTTGGAATAGTATGATTTCTTCCTATATGTCAAGGCTGTCGCCGACATTTAGTCTCACTAATTGTACACGACCATTAAGTCAATATTCAGAGAAATAAAGCCCACTTTTCAGTCTTCTGGTGCAATGTTTTTCAGACACAAAGTCACCTTCGTGAGCCTTATCTATATATTCAGAGGCTGTGGAGCTTGGAGATTTTCGCTTCTCGGTGTTGGCATCGGAAGCGAGATCTCGGGCAGCCATTATTTCCCAAAGGAAATTAATCTCAGAGGAGTCTAGAGACAGCTGCCTGTTGCCTCCCAATCACAGAGCAGCTACCTGGGCAGGGCTGTAACCCCGGGGAGAGGCCCAAATTGTCACTCACCTGCATGGATCTCCTAGGTCTGGGGCTCTCATCTGTATTCCCTTGAGCTGACAGGAAATGTGATTGATCTCTGAGCCTCACTTTTCTTTCGTGTGAGGAGCAGGCATAACAGTCACACTACCCAGCCTTCCAGGGTTGGTGCCGAATCCAACGCAGTGATTTTGGTATAATGGTACTGTAGTGATGAGGGCATGGAAAGCAGTGGATAAATGTTAGCTCTTGCTAACACTATCATCATCCCTGGTTCCTTCTGTCTCTTCAGAGAAGATGAGTTGAGACCTGGGGAAGTGTGAACTGCTTTAGCTCAGAGGGAAGAGCCTCTGATTTGGAGTCAAGTGGTCTGGGATGTAATGGTGATTGAGGCACTCTCTAATCCAATGGCCTAGGGCAAGCAAGGCTCTTCATCCCTAGAGCAGGGATGCCCAATAGTAAAATAATTTGAAGCAAAAAAAAAAAAACACGTTATTTTGAATTTTGTAGAAACAACATTACTCAAAGGCGAAACAAATGAACTTAATTTTAACATTTTTACTTAGCCCAGTATATATAATATTATGATTTCAACAAGTTAATGAGTCTAAAATTTTTAGCAAAGTATTTTACATTCTTTTTTCAGAGTGCACTTTATACTGACATCACATTTTAATTTGAAGCTAAATTTTTGACTGAAATATTTCATCTGTATTTCATAAAATATGTATTTCAAAAATTAGTCACCTACCCAGATTATTCCATAGTTTTTTTTAATAGCATAATCAAGATGTCCATTTTTAAAGTTTAAATTAATTAAAATCAAATAGAAAACTCAGTTCCTCCGTTTCTTGTGTGTACGTGTACATGTTCTGGTGCACATGTACATGTGTACACATGTGTGAGCGTGTGTGTGGAGGCTGACATTGGTGTCTTCCTCAATTGCCTCCTGTCTTGTCTTTTTGATTCGGTCTCTCACTGAACCTGGAGCTCACCAATGTTGTTAGACTGAACAGTGAGCAAATTCCATCATCCCCCTGTCTCTCTTCCCCTAATGCTAGGACTGCAGGCACCTGTCACCACAAACTAGCTTCTGGAAGAACCCAGGTCATCCACCTTGTGTAAAAAGCAGTTTCCCACCTGAGACCCCTCCCCAGCCTCAGTCATTCACCTTCTTCAGCTACATTTCAGCTACCCAGCTCTCCAGCTGGCCAGTGTCTGAGGAGAGCATGTGTTTCTCTTTGCTATGGTAAGATGGCTTGTATGAGAGAGTTCGCTGAATCTCAAAAGCCACCCCATGTTGATAATCTCTCCCTACTCAGTCACCCACAGAAGGAGAGGTCGCCCAGGGACCAACGCTGGACCAATATCACTTCCATAAACAGACAATGCTCATCCTGAGGCTGGCTTTTGTTATTTCGAATGTGTGATCCATTTTACAAAACAATACAAGACACACAGATCAGTGTGTATGTGTGTGTGTTTGTGTATGTGTGTGCATGCACACACTTGGGTGTGTACTTGTGTGTAATTCTGCATGCAGATGCATGCGAAGCATCATTTCCCAAAGGAGACTTAGAATAAAGATATTTTTAAATTTCATCTATTTCTTTCTCATGCTGTCCTCCTCCTCCCACTTCGTATTTAATAATGGTCATGACCCATTAAATTGATTTAATGGCTCACTAATGGGTTACAAACTACAATTTGAAAAACATTGAACTTAAGAGCCCAAACTTCCAGGCATTTCAGAAATTGATTTGTTTTGTGTAATGAATAATAACATTTCTGTAGCCATCATTCAGTTGAAAGAGGGAAAACATCTTCTCCAGCATGAAAAACGAAGCCTGACTCTATTTTAGATAAGATATGGGGAAATAAATGAACTACCATCTTTTTTTGCTTCAGTATCATTTCCTTTTCTACCCAGTAAATGTCCGTGGAAGGAGCTTAATACTGCCCTTGGATTGGGTGCTGGTAGCCAGCCTAAGATGGGGATCCCTACACGGAGCATCAAGTATAACACGGAGTGTTCTTTCCACTAGGATTAGTTGGGTGTTTGAGATTCTATCAGAGTGGCCATAACCAAGAAAGCAAACAACAAAATTATGGCAAGGATATAGGAAAATTAAAGCCTTTAGACACCGCTGGTAGCAATATAAACTGGTAAAACCACCATGGAAATCAGAAGTCAAAAAAAAACTGAAGACAGATTTTACATACAATCGAGCTATAGCTTTTCTGGGCCTATGCCTGAGGAACCTAAGTCAGCACACCATAGAAATGCATGCTTTATTCTTATTATCCAAGATATGGAGCTAGCTTAGATATCCATTAACAGAAAAATTGCTAAGGATGTGATTATATAAATATATATGTGCATGTATTAAATTTATTCAACCATAAAGAAGAATGGAATTGTGTTATTTGCAGAAACCTCACCAAACTGGAGATCATCTTGTTAAGTAAAATAAGCCAGCGACAGAAAGACAAATATCACATTCTTTCTCATATGTAGAATTTGATAGTTTTTTTTTTATATATAAACAGAAAGTAAAGGGAGAGAGGAGAGACTGGGAGAGCAGTGGAGAGAGGGAATAAGAGGAAGACACAATCATACCTATCTATGAAAATGTCAAATTGAAACCCATTGTTTTGTGCGATAACTTATACAAAGAAATAAAAAGGCCAGTGAGGAAGGGAAGAGAGAAGAAAATAGAATGCCTGATACCGGCAGTTGAGACCTAGTGTGACTATCCAGCACCACCATTGGTGGCATGGCGCTTGTTACCTTTCTGGCACATGCGCCTTGTAGTCCACGTCACTGCATGGTCACAAGGCAGGTAGCACACCTCCAGGAATTATGTCCATATTCTAGGGATGAATAAGAAAGAAAAGGAGAAAAAGGAGGAGGAGGAGGAGGCATCAGAAAAGGGAAGTTTTTCTCCCAAATCTCCATCCAGTATCAGATAAAGCATAAAATGCCCAGTTAAATATGAGTTTCAGATAAACAACCAGTGGTCTTTATAGTATCAGCATGCCTCATACAATGCTGGTACTAAAAATGTTGTTTGGGATTCATCTGAAATCACATCTGTGCTGGCTCATTTTAGGTCAACTTGACACAAGCTAGGGTCATGGGGAGGGGAGGGAACCTCAGTTGAGAAAGAGCCTCCGTAAGATCAGGCTGTAGGCAGGCCTGTAGGGCATCTTTTTAATTAGTGATTGATGGGGGAAGGCTCAGTCCATTGTGGATGGTGCTGGTCCTGGGTTGGTGGTCCTGGGTTCTATAACAAAGCTGGCTGAGCAAGCCCCAAGGAGCAAGCCAGTGAGCAGCACTCCTCCATGGCCTCTGCATCAGCTCCTGTCTTTAGGTTCCTGCCTTGTGTGAGTTTCTGCTCTCACTGCTTTTGATGATGAACTGTTATATGAAACTGTGGAATACAATAAACCCTTTGCCCCCCCCCCCCCCAAGTTGCTTTTGGTCATAGTGTTTCATTGCACAATAGGAATACTAACAAAGACAGTGTCAGATAGGAGCTTGGTATTTTTATGTGCTGAAACTGGCCACAGTATGAGTTCAGTGCTGCTTATATTTCACTGACCACAGCTGTCACTTGGCCACTCCCATCTTCAAGGAAAGCTGGCTAAATCAGGTTACATTTTTCAACTTCTAGTCTCAGCAAAGGAGAAAGACAAGAAAGAAGAAAGTTGGCATGAGTGTTGAGGGATTAAACTGTGGGATTTGCTGATTGGTTGATGTTTGTAGACCATAAATTTCAAGATACTCTTTTTTGAAACTGCTTTATAAGTCTTTGTTTCCTTTTGTATGTATGCTTGCATGCATGTGAATGTGGTGTAAGAGTGTGAGTATGGTGTGTATGTATGGTGTATATGGGTGCACATGTGGAGGGGGGCATGAGTATGTGTAGTATATATGGGTGCACATGTATGTGGTGGGGAGGACGGGGGGTGGTAAGCATGCCTGTGCTCTGGCTCACAAGTCAGAGGGGAGTGTCAGGTGTTACTCTCACACTTTGTTACTCTCCCACTTATTCTTTTGAGGCAGTGTCTCTCCCTGAAGCTCGTGTGTTTTTTCTGAGAAGCTGGCAGCCAGCAAGCCCCAACAAACTACCAGTCTCCACCTGACACAGTCACGACATTACAGGCCTGTGCAAGACAATGTTGGCTTGTTACATGGGTGCTATGATCTGAATTCAGGTCTTTGTGGTTGTGCAGGAAGTTCCGTTGGCTACTAAACTGCCTCTCCAGCCCCAGGAAATTCTCATTTTCAGCTGTGGTCAAGTGGAAGGCACTGCAGAGTTTACAACAAGGAGAGTGACATGTAGTTTCTATTTAATATGATAGATGCAGCTATTATTTGCAAGCCATAAGAGGGTGGGTAAGCCTTAAATGGAAAGACTGGCTATGTGAAGCCTGGGTTATTCTAGAACCTTCTATCCACCATATCAAGAAGATCTCCTTCCTTGCATGCACATTTCTAATTCTGAACAATGAAGAGCAATTAGCCGATGGTCTCTCGGTCCCTATCAAGTAATCCAAGATAGCACACAGATGACACAGAACACACATCTTCAGTCTTCCCTGACACTGGAGCTCCACAGTTTGGTTTGTTTATGGCCCGTATTCCTCCTTCAGCAGCAGAGCTGTTGAGAGCCAAAGTGTCTGCAATCATAGGACACTAGGACTTACTGGTCCTGATGTCAGTATCATCAACAGGATCTAGATTCACCTCGGAGACAAACCTCTGGATGCTGTCTGTCTGTGGGTGAGTTTCTAGATTCTGTTATTAGGCTGGGAAGGCATGCCTAAATGTGCATGGGTAATATTCCAGACTGAAGAAAAAATAGAAGGGGCCTGAGCCAGGCACTGACCATTCTGCTTCCTGGCTACTCATGCTGTGTGAAGTTCATGCAGCTGTGCAAGCCCCTGCTGTCAGGACTTCCCTGCTGTGGTGGACTGGAGTCTCAGACTGTGACCCCAAAGAAACCTTCCTTTCTTAAGTTGTTTGGTCAAGTGTGAAGTCACAGAAACTAGAGACACAACTAATGTATTAGTGTAGATCTGGGAACTCATGAGGCCCCTGCAAGGAAAGAAAAACAATGATTTAATTTTTTTTTAAATAGGGTTTGCAAAGAAGGCTCAGTGGTTCAAAGGAAGTACTGATCTTGCAGAGGACCTGTGTTCAGTTCCCAGCATTCATTAGGCAGCTCACAAATACCTAGAACTTCAGTTCTTATAGATCTGACACCTCTTCTGGCCGCTGCAAGCAACTGCACTCACATGCATATACCCCCCACACAGATATACACTCACAATTTAAAGGCACAATAAAACCTTTAAAAATTGCTACTAAAAATAATCAATGGAATGCACAGACAATGTAGTAAAGTCTGCCACCTCTTTGCTAACATTTAATGAGGAACATGGAAGATTCTTCTGCTCTTGACATCTGGGGACATAAAGCACACATTGAACAATCTGTTTCCAGAGCTGTGAATGTAGGTAAAAAGGAAAACTCTGTGCTTTTCTCTCCTAAGGGGAGAGCCACTCTGCCCCCCAACTCCATCCCATCCTTTGCATCCTGCAGCAGATGTTCTTATCCCCCCTCCGCCCTGCTTTCTCATTGAATTAAATCAATTGTTTCATTTTCATCGGCTCCCCTTTCTCGCTCTCATCAGATCAAGTGCTGTTCCGTTTCCTTGAGGATTTACCAAAATGAGCTCTTAGGGAGAAAAAGGTTTCTCAGCACTTTAGTTTCTGCTCCTTTCTATTTATTTGGTTTGTTTTTATTATCTTTTCTTGCTGACTTCCCAGGACATGTATTCAGTATGCAGAAGTGATTGGCTTTCCCCCTTTTTCCTAAGTGAAAATCTGTGGATTAACACAAAAACAGCCATGGACCTTTCTTAAACGATGGTTTATTCTTTTTAACAGGGTCAGAGATCTGAAAGGAGAGATATAAAAACACATTCATATACACACAGATGTATGTCTATAGATATGTGTGGGTATATAAATATGTGTATTTATCTGTCTCTATACCTGTCAGCATATACCAAAGTACAAAACATCATGCAGACAAGCATAAGTATGTCTTATTGTTTCTAGGGAAACTTTGCCTCTATTAACTTGAACCTCAGGGATTGGTTTGCATTTTTAGTTCATAGAAGTTTATTGAATGTGAAAGTGTGTCAATCTTTTTGTGCTGCACCTTGACTCCTTGAGTTATGACTAATAATATGGGCAAGAAAACTCGACTCTTTCCACCCTCCTCGCCTCCCATAGAGAGCACACTTGTCTTTTTCTAATTGTTTGATTTCAAAAGCTAAATATCATTTCTCTTCAGAGTATTTCTATTCCAAATGAAGGTCGAGAACAACAATCCATGTGAATCCCATAGTGGGGGAAGGAAACAGAGATCATTCCAAATCTTTCACATGGAAACAGTGTAAGCTAGTCAAGGTGAGCTGGAGCAGGATCCTAACATTGCCCAGCTGCCTTCCACAGCATGAAGCTATGGCCATGCACTACACTGCGCTATCTCCCTAGCTGTAAGGATATGATTGGACTAAGTGTTCTCCAGAAGCCTCTAGATCTTTGATTGCTTTGAATATTTGCCACACTCCTCTTGGAAAAGCATGCCTGTGGAAGATGGCCTTACCTACTCTCCTAAAATTCTATTCTATATCTTAACACACAAATCAAGGCTACATAGTGCAGGATTGGGAAAATAAACAATAAGGAAATTCTTGCAGGGAATCTATTTGCTTTGACCAATGCATAGAGCCACACAAACAGACTCTCAAATACTACCTAGCCAGTGTGGGGCCATCTTAAGCTTACAAGAATTATTTCAAAATTAGGACCCACGTGTCTGGGTCCCATCTGCCTTTGTAACATCAGGGAAAGACAATGAAGAGTTTGAGATTGGTTGCTGGTCCTGATCCTCAACGTTATGAGAATGCAGACAGAGGAAAATAATGGTGGAAATACTGGGGACCAAACCATAGGATATTTGGCTGAAAGTATCCTCATGGACTCCTATCATGGACAGACTGATTCTGGGGATTGTGGTATTGTTTGGGTTAGCAATCTGAAAACCTCGTTCCAAATTCCAGATCCACCAGTAATGGGCAGTTGTTTTTGGGGCAAGTCTTGAACTTCTGTGCTTCAGAGTGTTTCCCCAGTACAACAAGCAATTAACCCATTGACCCACCATATTTAGATTAAATGGCATTCCCAAAGTCAGATATGGGATTGAATTAAGAATATCCTCAGATAGAGACCAGTACAAAGAAGGTCTCCCACAGTCATCCTTCTTCTGTAAGAGCTTGGGTCTCATTTGCAAGATGCTCCGGGATTCACCCAAACATCGAAGGCCTAAGAGATGAGTAGAGAGAAATGTAGGCATAGATGCCAGTCGATTACTCACCTCCACGGTGCCGCCTTGTATGTTGTGATTTCTTTCCTTCTTACTTTCCGCAAATGCTTTCCGGAATGAAACTGCTCAAGAAGAGCTTCCATAGCACACACCACCAAATGAGTTCTGCAATGTAAGGAGTCTGGGTGGTGCTCCATTTTGTACTCCACTCCTGAAGAGACAGAACATTTACTGACGTCTTAGAGTTCTGAAACATCCTTCAGGAGAAGGGCTTCTTATTTTTCTTGAGTCCAAGAATCCTGTGGCTCTTTGGCTCACAGAGCTTTCTTATAATGCTTATTAAGACCCCACAGGGCTGCTGTTCTTTGAAGACACACTGGGAGTTGGTGTAATAGTGCCTGGTGCCGTTCTGGGGTTATGTGTGAGGTCTGCAAGCACCATATAGCACTTTTGTCTACATCCCAACCCATGGAACTTCCACTGTTCCTTAATACCCACATAATAGCATTGCCATCATGATCAGTGAATGAATTATAGCTTACAGCAGTGAATTAATAGTTTGTTGCACTATGAACAATTAGCCAATGATCCAGAATCATGTTTGATTGATTGTGATAGAAATCCATCTATCCATGTATTTGTTTACTCATGTTCTCACTCAAATATGATTAAGAGACTCCTTGTTCAGCAAGGTGTTGAGCACACATTTGTCTCCTTCTCTCCTGAGGTCCTCCTACCATTATATATTAAGAGTTCAATAGAGGAATAAATTCTGAATCGCAAACGGAACAGGATAGGGGCACAGGTGGTTCCTTAGGCATGAATAGAAACTGTGGACGGAGGAGGTAGAATTGCATGGCCCAGAGTATGGGAAGGGAGGCACCCCACACACCTGCTGAGAGAGGGAGAAGGAAGGGAAGATCCCTGGGAGGAAGGCAAGGACAAGAAGGGTGAATGAGAAGGTCTGTGTGTTGACCATGTGGTACCCACGCCTTGTCAGTCACATCTTCCACGGGAAAAGACAGTAGGATGCTTAACTGCAAGGGATAGGAAAGTGGAGTTCCTCTCTAAAGATTCCGAGTGGAGTGAGATTGTTGATGCCCCGAGTAGTATATCCTTCGTGGTGGCACTGGGGAGAGAGACACCTGCCAAATGGCCTGCCCCGGATACTCGCCATCAGGGAACTCCTAACATGAGGAACAAGATACAATTATGAACATGCCTTCCTAGTCTCTGTCTAGATGTGAGCAGCTGATCCAGGATCACCCCACAGGGCAATAACATAGCAGTGTGAAAAAGAGGGGCTCGCACGGGAAAGAGAGACAAGTCAGTTGACACAATTAACTTAAAAAAGATAAGGACTCAAGACTGAGACTGCGGGATGAATAAATATTAGAGAGACAGTAAAACATTTGCATGAAATGGGGACACACCGATGATGATGATGATGATGATGATGATGATGATGATGATGATGATGAAGAAGAAGAAGAAAGCCCAGATATGCCACCACTAAGTTCTTATGAAGGTGTGCATCTGGATACATTGAATCAAAAAAAAATCTTAGAACTTTAAATTAAGAAATATCCTAAAAAAATTTATTCATCAGACGTATAGCAGGGTAGTGCCACCTAGACAATTCACCTAGAGCAGGAGACACGCCACCTTCCACTTCTCTTCCTGAAGGAGAAAATTCCCTGGCACTTGACTGCTGGTCTTGCTTTTGCTCTGTGAGGTTGGGGTGATGCCCATCAGGAAAGGGAAACACCAGGCCATTCTGGGGCAAAGAAAGCACTGGTACCTGAGGAACTGGTGGGTGGATCCAGGGCAGCCTTAGGGAGCAGAAGACCGCAAGGAATTGGAAAGGATTGAATCTGTTGGGAGGAAGAAAAAGGACACAGGACATTACAGGAAAGGATGAGTATAAAGGGTGTTGAAAAAAAGATGCAGGTGGTTGTGAGCTGCCTGACATGGGTGCTGGGACCCAAACTCTGGTCCTCTGCAAGAGCAGCAATCATCAACACTAAACCATTTCTCCAGTCTCCAAGGAATCTGACACCTTTGGTTTCCACTGGGATCTGCACTCACATGTCTATACCCACTCATACACATAATTAAAAAATGAAATAAATCTTTTTTAAAAAGAAAAAGATCCTATAAGTTCCCAAAGAGAAAAAGAAAGTACAAAGAAATTACAAATAAAATAGGCACCGGCCTTCTCCTCAGTCACACGGACTCTAGAAAATTCTAAAGCCAGATCTTCAGGTCTCACAGGCGTACTTTCTCACATGGAAACCAGAGCCAGGACACTGCCAGTCGCTCAAGTATGAATGGGAAATAAAAACCAGCCAAATCCTCAAAGACACTCAAGGAAATTTCTCTCTGAAGAAGTTCCTTGAAGAGAGGGGCAAAGGATGTAAATATCATACACATGTGTGAGCTTTTTAAAACTATTTATTGTTGTAAAGATAGTGTAGCTGACAGAGTCCAAGTGAAGAGAAATTTAGAATGATAGCTGTACTGCAGGCCCAGGAAGTATGAAGCCATAGAAGTCAAAATCTGCAGGGAGCAGAGCAGGAGTGTGAGTGACATGATGAAACAGAGTCAGATATAAAACAAATTAAAGGTGGGAAAAAGCAATTAAATTCCTGGGGCCTGCGAACTTCATAAAGAAGTCATAATTCCAGTGTGACAGAACTTCAACAAGTGACTCTGTGTGTGTGTGTGTGTGTGTGTGTGTGAGAGAGAGAGAGAGAGAGAGAGAGAGAGAGAGAGAGAGAGACAGACAGACAGACAGACAGACAGACAGACAGAGACAGAGAATTCAGTTGATCCCGCTGATGCCTGAAGCAGTTTCCTTGTGGTACAGTAGCTTCTAGGACCTAGAGAGAAGATTAGAAATATAACCCTTATTCACTGCAGTAAATAAGTAAATATTCATCAGCATAAAAGTTCTGTTTATTGATTTTCGTTCGATGTTTGGCATCCGCCTGTACACAGAACACAAAAGCCTTAATCATCCTTACACAACCTTGACAAGGTGAAGAAAAAAGATAGCTGACTCGGAGGCGGGGGATAGGATGAGTCAGGAAGAGTGAGAGCAAGGTGACTGATAACCCAGCAGGCAGTCAGTGCTCCAGCAGTAACCATCCCAAGCTTACAGTACAAGCAAGAAGAGCCTCTAGTGAACTTCAAAAGCTAAGCAGTTGCAAACAAGTGGAAGATGTTTTAAAAATCAAGACCAGGGCTGTGGCTCCATGGGTAAAGCGCTCTTCTAACATACTCAAGGCCCTAGGCTTCATCCTCAGCACAGCCTAAGACCTAAAATCAAATAAAAGGCACAAAGATTTAAAAGCCGATAACGACTCATTGCTATACCTGTAGAGTCGGGCATCTCTTAACCTCATCAGAGAAACTTCTCTTTCTAGTGGATGGTGATTAACACAGAAACCTGTGACCAGACAAAGGGTACAGAATAGGAGACTGAGGGATGCTCGGCCCTAAAGGGGATATCCACTCTTCCCAAGGCTCCGGGATCATTGAGGAAGAGGAGATGGAAAGACTGTAAGATGGGAGCCTTGAATGACTACCAGGAAACAATGTCCCCCAGGGCACAACAGAGAAGCCGCATGCGTGAACTTGGCGGTTACGACAGCTTGTGCAAACTCAAGCCAAGCCATATCCTATCATGCAGAGGGGAGGTAGGCACAAAGTCCCACCCCTAGCTAAGGAGATGTTGGCAATTGATAGCTGCTGGGAAAGGAAGATCCAGTGTTTGTTTTTTCTTTTTTTTTCTTTTTTTTTTTTTTTTTTTTTTTGGTTTTTCGAGACAGGGTTTCTCTGTGTAGCTTTGCGCCTTTCCTGGAACTCACTTTGGAGACCAGGCTGGCCTCGAACTCACAGAGATTCGCCTGCCTCTGCCTCCCGAGTGCTGGGATTAAAGGCCTGCACCACCACTACCCGGCTGTTTCTTTGTTTTTTCTTAAGGAGCGGTGCTCCTGGTAAGTGGACCAAGCCCCAGTGGAAGACCCCAAACTGAAGACTATATAAGACTATATATGCAACCCAAATTGGACTTTATAGAAAAGAAAGAAAAAAAAAACAGAGGGAAAACACAGAGGACACAAAGTTGGATGATGAGAGAAGAGAGATTGAATCTGGGAGGAGTGGGGAGAGAGTGGATATGATCAAAACAGACAGTGAGATTCTCGAAGAACGAATAAAAATAAAAGATATAAATTAAAAATGTAAAAGAGGTATCTCTCTTATAACATCCTTACTGTGAAAAAAACTACAGTTGACCCACAACTAATACTCTGATCATATTTTGAACATCTAGAGAAATTGGAAATCAGGTATTCTTTCCAGGGAGTGGGACTTGGTTGGAGAAGCAGAATTTGGAGACCATTCCCTACAAATGATCATTATAAGTTGTCCTTCCCTGTTTGTTCCTGTATATATTACTTTGACATTCTAAGATTACTGAGTACCCATTGTGAGACTGTGTGTACCCAACTGGTTGAGGTAATGCCAGCCTCCGAGTTAGATGCATGAAACACAAGGTGCTAGCCCAGGAGCCCTTCGTAAGGATGCGTTTGCATAAAGTGGGAGAGAGGAAGGCAGGGCAAGATTCACAGTTTACCCTCAGCAGAGCGTTCACCGTGTGCTTGGGCAATTGATTGAAACTGTTGATGTAGAACCCTCAGAGAGCTGAATTACAGAAGAAGTGTTCAGGACCTGGGGGCTTGGAGATTTGACTTGGCTCCTTTAGATGACTAATATTCTAGTCAGGCAGATAGAATTACTGACAGTTTCAAGCTATAGGGATCCTTAGAGACAAGACTCAACCTTTCGTTGTATAAACAAAGAAAGCATGGCCCTGATGGAAATAGGGCTGAAACTCGGGCCCTCTGATTGATTCAATTCCAGTCCAGTACTAGATCAAAAACCCTCTGGGACTGGAGAAACGGCTCGGAGGTTAAGAGCTCAGCTGCTCCTCCAAAGGACCCAGGTTCAGTTCTCAGTACCCACATGGTGGCTTATAGCTATCTGTAACTCCAGCCCCAGGGGGTCTGATGCTCTCTCTGACCTCAGTGGACACTAGGCACACTCTGGTGCAGAGAAATAACATGCAGACAAAACAGCCATGCACATAAAATAAATAATATTTTTAATTAACAAATAACCAACAACGACAACACTTCCAAACTTAGGCACCACACTCCATCAGGGCACCGGCATTTTTCACATGTCTACAATAGGTCTGCCCTGGTCTCTTGTGCCTGCCATTTGGTTTCACACTCACACTAGCTGTATTTAAGGTAGATTGTATCCATATTAAACTTGAGCAAACCAGAGACTTAGAGCCTTTAAACCACTTTTCTAAAGCCTATAAGGAGACAGAAGGAAAGCCTGGATTGACAACCATCTGTCTGACTGCTAACATCATGACCTCTAACCTTTTTGGTTCATGACCTCAGGTTTCTCGCTCATGCTTTATGTCCTGTTGGTTGAAAGGAGAGCAACACCTTCCTGTACTAGTGACGAGGAAAAAAAACAAAACAAAACAAAACAAAAGCATCCACCACCCACACTAACGGAAACATGGGGGCAGCCACTGTGTGGTCAGACCCTTTCATCTGCCTCTCTACTCCCCTGTGGCCACCCTGGGTGAAGGCCTATGTGTGGCCAGGCTTCCCTTCTTAATTAGACTGGACCCCAGGAGACTTCTCTTAGCTCCAAGCTATTCTGAGCAAAATAAACAGGAACCAGAGAGAGAGAGAGAGAGAGAGAGAGAGAGAGAGAGAGAGAGAGAGAGAGTGGGAGGGAGAGAGAGAGAGAGAGAGAGAGATCTTCACTGACTTTAAAAGATTTATACAGACAACATCCCAAGGAGCTTATGAAATATACTTTTGCTTTTGGGTGGAGGAAAGTACCGATGAAAAGATAGCACTCGGCTACAGAGTTTCATTGAGAATGAAAACACTTGAAGCCTGCTCTCTTATTGATGGTCCAGTTGCACGAAATAAAATTCATAGAAACATCATCTCTCATATTAGAAAACCGGAAAAAGAATCCATCCCCCAGTCGGCTTTGAAAAAGCCCCGCTATTGAGGTACCGTGTTACTAATTATAGGGGCCGATTTCCCATGTGTTCTCACACCCAGCAAGAGGAGCAGTGCTGAAGGAGAGCCCCCAGATCCAAACCCCAGCCACTCTGACGGATTCTTGAGGTTCCTTTGTGTTCACATACATGTCATCTTCTAGGAAAAAGGGGGACACTGCCTTCATTTCACCCACACTCTTTCTTTTGTAGCTCAGGATCAGCTGGGTTTTAGCTCAATTCTCTACCAATGTGGAATCAGTGAAGGGTCTCAGGGTGGCACATAACTCTTTCTCCTTTATCTGGAAATTAACACATGAGACAAAGGACCATCTTCATTCTCACCTTAGACAGTATCCCCCAGAGTCCTGTGCAAGACTATGTCAAGAGAGATTCTCTCGGGGACCCTCACCCAGTCTGGATGGAGACACAGGAACCTAACACGGGAAATCTCAGGCTTCCCAGAGACCAGCAACCAACCTGCATCCTCCCTTCCCATAGCAACATACTAGAGGTCTTGAATTTAATCATGACCCCATCCTAATGGGGGCTGGTGGTGGAGGATGATCCTGGTGGTTGATACTGGTCTCCCTCCCTACACCATCAGAAGAGACCCTAGAAGCCACGCTCTCACTGTATCACTCTCCTGCTCAAAACATACAGCTCTCTCTGAGCCACAAAATAACAGCAGAACTCTTCACCCAGGAGTTCAGTGCTCTCTGTGGTACCAGCAGCCATGTTCCCTGCCAAGGGCCTGGAGACGTGGCTCAGCAGGTGAGGACACTGACTGCTTTGGCAAAGGGGCAGAGCTCAGTTTTGAGCACCTATTGGGGCAGCTCATAATGGCTCCTAACTCCAGCTCCAAGGACTCTGGCACCTTCTGGATTAGATGGGCACTGCACTCACCTGCAGAAAAGTGCATGCTCTCAATCCAGCGCTCTCTCTCTCTCTCTCTCTCTCTCTCTCTCTCTCTCTCTCTCTCTCTCTCTCTCTCTCCTCCTCTCCCTCTCCCTCCCTCCCTCCCTCCCTCCCTCCCTCCCTCCCTCCCTTCCTCCCTCTGTCCTTTCCCTCACCATCCCTTCCTCCTCCCTGTCACACACACAGTTTAAAAATAAAATAAAATGTATTTTTTTAAAAGATATAGGGTCAAGATCTTGTCTTAATTTTTTAAAACTGTTGATTCATTTTCTGTATCTGGTGTTTAGCCTGTATGTATATATGTATATATGTATGTATGTATGTATGTATGTATGTGTAAGTGCATGCCTGGTGCCATCAGAGGTCAGAAGAGGATGTCAGATCCCCTGGAACTGGAGCTACTGACTGCTGTGGAATATTAGTTTAAGATGTGTTGCATTCGTTTATGCTGTGGAATATTGGTTTAACGATGCAAAGATCTGTTGCATTCTTTTATGTTGCATTTGTTTAACTCTGTAAGGCTATGTTACTGTGCCTGCCTAAAACACCCGATGGTCTAATAAAGAGCTCAGTGTCCAATAGCTGGTCAGGAGAGAGAAATAGGTGGGACTGGCAGGCAGAGAGAATAAATAGAAGGAGAAATCTAGGGAAGAGAGCAAGGAGTGAGGAAAGGAGGAGGACAGGAGGACACCAGGGGCCAGCCACCCAGCCACACAGCCAGCCACAGAGTAAGAAGGAAAGAAAGATTAAAAAAAAAACAGAGGCAAAATGTAGTTAAAGAGAAACAGGGTAATTTAGGTGAAGAAAAGCTGGCTAGAAACAAGCCAAGCTAAGGCCAGGCATTCATAAGTAAGAATAAATCTCTATGTATTTATTTGGGAGCTGGGTGGCGGGCCCCCAAAGAGTAAAAAACCAACTACAATTGACAACTGTGAGCAGCCATGTGGTTGCTGGGAATCGAACTGGGGTCCCCTGGAAAAACAACAAGTGTTTCTAACTGCTGAGCCATCTCTCTAGCCCCTAGAGTCAAGATCATTTTCTTTACAGGTCTTCCTACCTGGACCGACAGCCTCCTTCCTGGGTCCCCAAAGTGCTTTATCCATTGTAGTCTGAGTGTTACAACTTGGTAACCTCTACTCCTGAGTATACCTCTTGTACAGAGCTCTTTATCTGTGCCAGGCTTGGACTTCCTCAGGATGCTGTGCTGTCCCTGCCAGTGTCCCCAAGGGAGAGCCTGTGATGGGGTGGTGACTCAAAATAATCAGCCAGTAAGAGGAATCTGGAAGCAGAATAAAAGAAGGAAGGAAGGGATCCGCCCCATGCCCACCTGCTCCTCCTCTCCCTAAGTGCTCCTCTGGGTACCTGACCTGTATGTCCAGACAAAACTTCCCTGGCCACCTTTTAGGCAAAGGATCCTGTATAATGATAAGGAAAATGTCAGGGAGAGAACACTGGTTGGGATTCTGGAGGCCTGGCAGCTGGTCCCGACTTTCAAGAACTCTGGACCCATCAGTACCCCAGTAGTCTACTTCTCTTAGAAGTGAAGGGTTGTACTATATGGCATGCCCAGCTCTGAGTCTGGGGTACCAATCTCTTTTCTTGTGCTCTGTGCCCATGACAAGAACAACCCCCTCCACTGTAAATTGAGGGTTAGATATAGATTATGTAGTGAGAGTTATAGGGCAGTTTTCCAAATGCCCATAGGTCATGCTGAAATATTTTCACAGATACAGAGTGCAGGTTGTAGCACTGACCCTATGTCCTCCACCAGGCTCAGGAGCATCCTCACGCTCACTCCATCCTTATTTTAACCTTAAATTACTTTTACCTACTGTTAGCATGTTGCCAGTCTCCAGTTCTTGGAGCAAGACCATCTTTCTCAGGCTATTGCTCCTGGTAAGGATTCTGCTCTCCCTTCTCTGCTGTTCTTCATCACAGACCATTAGTTCATTTGCCTGGTTGGTAAATTGAATTGTGTAGAAGGAAACCTTGGCCGGTACCAGAGGTGGTTTAAGAAGGCTGAGCCCTCATTAGCTTGTTCTCACAAGGGAAGTCAGGGGCCAAGAGACTAAGTCTCTGCTGCAAACGGAGCAGCATCTACTGGTGGAACAGCTCAAGGCAGAAGCGCTCCAAGCAAAAAGAATGCATTGCCAGGACAGCCTGGAACAATAAAACACTGCCATGCTTTTCATGTGAACAGCAATCTCCAGGAATGTCTGTGTCTTGTAGGTCATCCTGCCTGTGCCGCCAGAATCCAGCTTGTCCCAGAAGGAACTGCTGCTGCAAGTGTGGAACCAATGGGGATTTCTAGGGCTTGCTTTGTGGAAACCAGTTTCACACTCACATGACTCGGAGACTTGGGGTCTCAAACGGAGCTCTGGAGATTACCGAGTTCAGCTAGACCTTCTAAACCTTCCCAAAAACTAAGGGAGCTGTGTTTTGCCTAAAATCACTTAGCTACTAAGCAAAAAGAGAATTCCTTTGAAACAGATGCTCCTGTTCCTGTTTCATAAATAAAAACAAAAGCAAACCAACAAAACCACCCCGAGGCTCAAAGACATAGAGCCAGTTAAGTAGGGAACGCTAAGCTTATGTCTTAGCGTTCTATTGCTGTGAAGAGACACTGTGGCCACAGCAACTCTTTAAAAAGAGAGCCTTTAATTATGCTTGTTTACGGTTTCTGAAGTTTAGTCCCATTACATCATCGCAGGGAGCCTGGCGCCATGTAGGCAGACATGGTGCTGGAGAAGTGGGTTAGAATTTTACCTCCAGATCTGCAGCCAGCAGGAAAGAGAGAGACATAATCACTGGGCCTGGCTTGGCCTTTTGAAATCCTCAAAGCCCACCTCCAGTGGCACACCTCCTCCAACAAGACCACACCTCCTAATCCTTTTGGAACAGTTCCACTCCCTGGTGACCAAGCCTTCAAATCTATGCACCTATGGGGGTCATTCTCATTCAAATATGTCCTGAGTTACTATCAAGGCCATGTCCCTAGTGGCCATCCACCTCCTCTGGGGTGGACTATTTTCAAAGAGACATTGAGAGAGGACAAATGGGCTGGGTGTGTCTCTGAGTCCACTGCCGTTGACCTTCATACCCTTTGGCAGAACTGCTTCTGGTCCTCCTGCTTGGACGTGTCTTCAGATTCGCTCTCCTTTCCTCTTTCCAGGCTCCTTCCTCCTGCTGAATACCTCTGCAGACTCCAAGCACACCATTCTGAGCCCGTGGATGAGGAGCAACAGTGAGCATTGTACGCTCTCTGTCTCAGTGCACAGACATCTCCAGCCCTCGGGGAGATACGTGGCCCAGTTACTGCCGCACAATGAAGCTGGAAGAGAGATCCTCCTGGTGCCCACTCCAGGGAAGCATGGGTAAGTCTTTCCCAAGGTCCAAATTGATTTTTTTGAGAAGGTGATTTGGCTTTGAATGCACATTTCCAGACTCTGACATCTACTTAAGACACACAATTGTCCTTTAATGGGTCGGTCCAGATTGAACCATTACTGCTAATATCCCCCAGGTAGTGCCTTGGGCCTTGATCTGTGGGTTCCCCAGACTGCCCTGGCTAGTGGTCCTTCCAAAGGCCAGAGGACCAGCTGTCAGACTGGGCACTTAATGTGTAGATGTTAAAGATATTCATGCCCTGAGGTCCAGATGGAGCCAAGGAGCAAACAGCTAAAGAGAATGTTAAACAGCTGCCATGAAATCAATTTAATATGCCAGAAAATGGGTTTTATCAGCAGAACGTGTGCAAGGAAGGGAAAAGACAAAATAGTGTAGCCACCCAAGCAGATCCTATGAGACCATGCAGCCTGAAAAATAGGATTAGTCAAGGACACAGCCCAGTGTTAACCCAATGGAGATTAGAAGAGAGCTTTGTTCTAGAACTTGCCAGATGTGTACAACCCTGGAGTCACCCAAGGCCGACACCAGGGAAATCTGCTAAACTTTCTGGAAGTGTGACTTGCTCGCTCAGTGATCCATCATGCCTCCACCAGGAACGACATGAGAAAGCCACTTGACCTAGGCTGTCCGCCTTTGTGTCTCCGTTCCTTTCATAATTTTATAAATAGCATGGCAGGGTCTCAACTCTGAGTGGCCATGTGTCTGATGACTCTTTGGTGAGCCAGGGTGACGATCCCTCTTTGTAGTGATTATATTTGAAGAATTCTGATTTCCTCACAAGAAAACAGCTCTTGGGAGGAGTCCCTCTTGACTGCGGGCTGGCACCCAGCTTCTATCCCCTTGGTGTGCATACATGGAACCCTGACTGTTACTTTTCCAATGAGGCTATGACATTTCCTCAGTCGTCTCTTTGAAGTCTCTCTCTCATCCCAGGCTCAGGACCTATCTCTATTCAGTTGTGTCTAGAAGAACTGCACGCCACTGGAAACCCAACAGGAATGAAATCTTTTCTTATTTTCTTTTTATTCCTTAGTTGTATTTGTTCTTTCTCTGGCCATGGCAAGAATGCCGCCGACCTGAACTTAGAGGAGCTGTGGTCACCTGCACAAGATCACGCCAGTCAAAATCCCAGCATGAGTAGGAGGGGTCCCTGAGCCCTGAGCCCTGGCTGAGGAGTTATTGGCAGTTGATGGTTATTAGGGGAAGAAAATTCACTTTTCTTTGGGGGGGTGTGGCCACTGGTGGGTTCCCCATGTTGCAGCGGATGGCCCCACACATGTGTGCATATAGGCAGTACCAATTGGACTGGACTCACTGGAGGGACGGAGGGAGAGAGAGCCTGAGACTGAGACAGAGACTGAAACAGAGACAGAGATCTGGGAAGGATATGTGCAGGGATGGGGGTCTATGAGGACTTGGAGACAGGCTATGGAGGAGGGCATATATGATCATGACACATAGTATTCATTTAGCAATGACTTCTAGTAGCAGAAAGGATGCTAATCCCATAGCTGGGCTCACATCCATCTTTTGGTTTCTGAAATGCCTCTTTGCGCCTCTTGCTCTACTCCAGTCCCGAGACATAGGGAGTGTCAGGTGCCTGAGCTGCCTGTTGTTTTGGACAAGTGGTTCTCAGGAACTAGGGCTTTTTTCAGCCTAATGTTCTTTTCCAGCAGAAAGCCAAAGGGTAAGGCCTCCATTCATTGGAAGGCAGGGCCAGTGGTAGCCTCAGAACAGGCCTGCCTCATTGGTTAATTATTTTGATGTATCATTCCCAGTGTTCCCTCTTCAGGCAGCCTGGTAGAGATCATAGAGTGCTGCTTGGAGCCGCTGAGCCTCCAAGCAATGAATCCCTAAGGTTCTTTGGGTTGAGGCAGAGAATCCCTGATGTCTGGGTGGCTGGAGTTGGAGACCACCCTGAGAGACAAGCCTACAATACTGAGGAGTGTGAGGGGATGTCAACACCGCCCACACGGCAGTGTCAATGTCCTTGGGGCTTAGAGTCAGGAAGACAGTGCTCCTCTCTGATGACTACCCAGAAATATCTGCTTCAGTATCTTCCTGTGCTCATCGCAGCCAAGTGACTTCCCATTTAACAGCTGGAAGAATGCATACAGACAGAAGAAATAGAAAAGTGGCAGTAGCTGAACTGGATACACACACCCCCCCTAGTGTTTGTGCTCTTTCTAGTAAAGCTTAAACCCACTGAAAATTGAAACTCTGTTGGGGGGTGGAGAGTAGGGGATGAGGAAAACCGAGAAAGAGAAATGAGGTAACAGAACCTTGCAAAAGACACCAGCTTTTAATCCTCTAGCTCAGTGGTTCTCAACCTTCCTAATGCTGCGACCCTTTCATACAGTTCCTCATGTTGTAGTGACCCCCAACCGTAAAATTATTTCATTGCTACCTCACAACTGTAATTTGCTACTGCTAAGAATCATTATGTAAATATCTGATATCCAGGATATCTGATGTTGTGACCCACAGGTTGAGAATCACTGTTGTAGTTCCTCAAGACAAACAAGCCTGGAGCCATGTGATGGTAATACCTTCAGGGGCAGCCTTCCCTTTGCCGGTGATAAGACAGGGAAACCACTACCCCACTGTGTAGCTAGGCTATGAACTTCCTTAAGGCCGCCATAGCCCACCAAGCTCAGATCCTCTCCGCTGTCCAATGTGACCTCCTCCCGATCACCAGAGATGTTGAGCTGCCCTCTGCAGGGTGTCAGCTGAGACAGGAGAGGGGAATGAGGATTATGCTGAGGCAGATCTGGTGATGTGGACCCCCATACCTAGAGAGACTTTGTCCCTATCCTAGGCTCAAGAATCTCAGGTCGAGGAGCGTTCTCCCCATCCTTGGCACAGCCATTGTGGAGTTCAGTGATATACAGGAATAATTCCAACTTTAAATTAAACATGCCTTGGGCCAGCTTCTGGCTTCCAACTAGATCAATATGAGGAGAGTATGAGGTGTCAGCACAAGGGACAATCAATAGCCCATTCTACTGCATCGAGGAGTTCTGTTCTCCTGGGCATCTTGGCAACTTGGCCAACACAAGGCCCTTGTCCAGCAAATCAGAGCACTCTGGATATTTGTAAGTTAGATCAGGGTCTCTCAGCTTCATGTTACTGACATTTGGAGCAGAAGAATTCTTTTTGTTAAATGGGTCTGTCCTGCATTTTCTACCAATGATGCCGGCCTCTACTAAACTAGGTGGCATCAGAACATGGGCACCCCCTCCCCGATGTACCAATCAAAAACATCCCCAGATATTTTCTAAGTGTTCTATCTCAGCAAAAAGGTCCACACTGAGAACCAGTCAGTTCTAGGGAGCATTGTAGAGAGGGGGGAGAAACTGTGAGATTGGCCTGGTTCAAGCGTCTCAATTTATAGATTTAGTAACTAAGCCCAGAGAGGAGAAAACTCGCTTCATGTCACATCACAAGATTTATTTTGTCAAGTTGAGTGTCTGCAATCCTGCACTCATGACAGTGTGTCAGTCACTGTGGTTGGTCATGGCTTACAATGACATGTAAAGCCTAGTTCATACCCTTGAGTAATAACACAGGTATGGCGACAATTTATTTAGTTCTTCCCAGATGTACTGGCCAGTCACTGCTGTATCCCTTTCGTGCATTTTCTTACTTAGTGTTAATAAAAACACAACGAAGTATATTATTGCTGTCATCTCCCATATTGCAGATAAAGACACCAGGTGAAGCCAATTAACCCGCCTGAAGCCAAAGGCTGGGCAGTATGGAGGTGCTCTGAACCCATCCAGCAGCCAGACTTGAGAGCATTTTCATCCATTGCTGTAAGAGCTCAATCGGGTCATAGTAGTTCAGCAGGAAAATCATAGTTCAAGTGCTGTGTTGAATGAGAAGTCCTGAATTTAAAATCCTATCTTGCTCTTCACTGATCACCTTTGATAAGATCAGAGAGCTCTGGATATTTGGAAGTTAGAGCAGGGTTCTCTCAGCTTCATGTTACTGACATTTGTTAAGACCACAGAGGTACAAAGAGTATACAAGATCAACCCCACTACCAACAGTGTTCTGTGAAAGAGCTTTTTCCCTTCTGGCAAATCCTGTGTCGTCTTAAGCCTTTGTTTCCTCGTCTGTACATTAGGAATGCTGCTGCTGACCCTGTCCATGTGCTGCTGTGGGGTCCCTTCAAGGATGGGGATATTCTGTCTGTGGGATGTAATGCAAGTCTGGGGGCAGGTGTTATGCTTAATATCCTAGTATGGTCTGTTCTGCATAGCGATGAATCTGGTCCCTGCTTATGGGGTCCTGCCAGAAGAACCAGTGGCTTACATCACTGAACGTTCACTCCCAAAGTAACATAGCAATCAGAACAGCAAGGGGGACAAGTGACAGCCCTGTGATGGTGGCTGCGATGATTACAAGTGGAGCTGGCTTCCTCTCATAACAGGCGATGGTCGTTTGTAGACCAGTTGTTGGAAAGCAACAGTCAATGTTTGCAACCACAAGGGATCACCAAGTCAGCTGGAGGGAGCCTGGCTCAGAGGAGCAGGCTAAGGACTGACAATTCAGACTCTACCAAGTCCCTGCAAGCCCCCTGAGTCCTGCTTCCACGGCGGCAGCTCAGGGAACAGCAGCCTGCCTACAAGCACTTGGAGGCAGAGGAAAGGCAGTCAGGGACGCACACAGCTGCTCACTTCCTAGTCACCTGGAAAGCAGTCGTGTGTGTCAGGGTGTGAGCAGCCGAGCCTGCCAAGACTGCCTCTCTTTAGAAGGGCTCTCCAGGGTGGCAGAGAGATGTGGGCGCAGTCTGCTCACCACCTGGCCAAAATGGCTACAGAAGCAAGGAAACGGAGAACCAGGGCTGTCCAAACAGCCCCGGGGTCTGGCTGGCTACCGAGAGACAGAGCGCATCGAAGCTAGAAATGAGTGGTCAGTAAGTCCGTCGCATGAATTAAATGAGTACGATAATACCTATTTAATGTGGCGAGTTGTGAGATGGCATGAGGAAAACGGCTCACGTTGTGCACGGTTGTAGGAGATGCTTAATAATGCTCGATCCTTTTCCACACGAGCGTTCGTTTTCCAGCCGTGGAACGAGTGCCTTGCCTGTAAGACGCACCAGAGATGGCGGAGCCGCAGAGCACATGGCCGTGGCTTTCCAGGAACATCCAGCCCGTTAATGAAAGCAAGTTTCAAACAGCAACAGCTTTGTTGGAGAGAGAGTAAGATGCTGAGCCAGATTTTGCCTCTGCCCGGTGAGCTGCCCGCTGTACCATGCTGCCCCGGTGATGTGTTTTAACAAGATCGATCCCTCAGCAATCGGCTGTGCGTAGCTAGTGCCCTCCTGGGTTCTGGAACATAGGCTTAAGGGCTTGTGGTGTCTGAGGCTGTAGGAGAGAATTTCCTGGGCTCTTTCCCAGACATCCATCTCAAGTCCCCCTGCCTCTCTAAGCGCGCAGATTTCTCCTGCAGCCATGACTATCTGGGGATTTTATTATGTGTGACCAGAACTCCACAGTGTGTGAAGGGAACAATTGGTCCCCAAGGGCATAAGAGTTGCCAATCACTTGAATTGCTAATACTTGAAAGACATACACATCTAAAGGATGTGTTGATATTGAGGTTTGAGCCCAGCAAAGCTGTCAGGAACATCTCAGTGCCAACTTGCCTATTGCAGAAGATGGGAGAGTATGGAGATGCTCCTCTGTGCAAACCCTCCCTCACCTTTCTACAGACGTTAGCCCTAGTCCCAGAAGAGACTGAAGCCCAGAGTCGCCATCAGTTTCTGTGTGGGGAAGTTGAAGCCTAGTAGCATGATGTGATATCAGAGGTTAAACTGCATGCTTATGGCAGAGCCAGGACTCAGTAGCTCCTCCATGCTCTTTCCTGTAATCCTCCTGGCTGAATAACTGTGACTAGAAAGGCCCAAATCCATTTCCCTCAAGTGAAAATCTGCAAATACCTGCTCAAGTGTATATCCAGACTGGATGCCGTTCTTACTTAGGCAAAGCTGGTCTGACCCAAGATCCCAGCTTTAAAAAGTGGTAATGATACTACCAGGGAGATACGCCAGAGTAATGTAACCCTAAAAGAGATGGGCATTGGAGGCATGGTCTGAGTCCTGATTCTTCCCTGGTTTGCAGTGTGAATAACCACAGCCCTTCCAGCTTGGGTGTTTCACCTCCTCTAGAGGACATCACAGGGATACTCAGCTGCCATTCAACATCCCTTCAGTACTATCGACCCCTTTCTCCAGATGCTATCCAGATCTGGGTCAACGGTTCTCTCCATTTCTCTGCCATTGGTCCCTCCTAGCAACCACAGGGACAGTTCTTCCTACCTTTCCACAGGGACCTTCCCTCCCCAGCACACAGAACCTTGGCTTCTCTTGGAAGCTGATAGGGCAGGTTATCTCATGGGGCTGAGTGAGGGATGGTCCCAGAGAAGCACTCAAGTGGAAAGATGCTGCAGGGCACCCCCTTCTGAAAGGAGTTGATTGCTTTTCCAGAGTTGTGCTGGGTTTAACTTCAGGCTTCCGAGGGCACTGTGGCAGGCCTGGCCAAGGCAGAGCAATCAGAGCCTGTAGCAGTCAGCATCCTGCCAGAGTTCTCCTCAAATCCTGTCTGCATGATGAATGGGATCAGGAATAAAAAAAGGTGATCATTTATTGAAATTGATGCCCTCGAGTGGCAGTGTCACAATGATTTAATTTGAGGCCCAGCTTTTTCTTACTTTCAAAGTCATTCCCGGTGTCAGCTCCTCTCCCTTTCCCCTTGGTCTGAATAACACACTAATAAATATACAATAAGGGCTTTAATGTCTGCGTGATTTACACTAAAAAGAGAGAGCCACTCAAAGGCTTTAAAGATAATTTTTAAAAGCCTTAAAACTCACACCCTGGCTCGTCAGAGGCATATTTCCTGGATACTCTAGCTTAGAAACAATCCTGAAATCAGAGTTCTCTGAGTACCGGTGGTTACAGGACACAGGTACCTGAGGGCTCTTGGGGCCTGTGGTCCACCCACAATGGAGAGCTTGGCTGAATCTGTGTTTCTCAATAAGATGACAATAATTACTCTACCCCATGGCTCATTGTGAAGGTCGAACTAGACAAGGTGTGGAACCTATCTAAACTGCTCTCCTGCCTCTTCTAAGTGGTCCAGGGATGCTCTTCCTGTAGGCTCACCGTGGTTAGGGGACATAAACATGGTCAGAGCCAAGATATGAATTCATTTCCCTCATCCTTCGCGTGACTAACCAGGCTCTTCGTGATGGAGTCCAACTCACTGTGCCTGGATTTACCGTATTTCTCACTGTTTTGGGTAACAATATTGCGGCAACTTTTCAAATATTGAAATTCTCTGCAGGAACTGGTCTACCCCCCAACACGGTAGATCTGAAAATCTGATGACAGAAATCAGAGCCACACCTTCAAAAATCTTCATATAACTGAGTCCTATCCTCAACTAGTCATATGATTTTATTCACCTTCGAGGGGGGGCATGAACATATATATTTTTAGAAAACTCATTGGGGACTCCACTCTACATCAAAAAATAAGAATCATAGTTTTCATCCTGGCTTAATTGCTTGGTCATGGAAGCTGATAGCTTTACATAACCACCTGACAGAGCATTAAGGAGAAAAGAAAATGCTGGGGAATGTGGGATGGACTGATGTAAGGCGGGTAGTCCTGTTCTTCCACTCATAGGCAGGTACTCTAAGATTCGACTGTAGCCCAAGCTTGACTGTGCAGTCCTCAAACCAGGACAGCCGGAATGTACTTGAGTCCTGTATCTGACTTATTTTTACTGGTGGCTGTACTCACAAATACTTCCGAAAGGATTTTCAGAGCCCCTGAGAAGCTGGGTTACAGCAGAGGTAAGGGAGTCCTGACCTGTTGGTTTCAGAGAAAATCTCTTCCCCATCTATGTGTTTATCCAACCATCTACATGGCCCTCATGATGAATGCATTCATACTAAATATCTACGTATGTGTGTATTATTTCTCCATCTCTCCATATATCCATCTGATGTTTTTCTGTCGGCTGAGTGGCTGTACATGAGTCTACTGATACTTTAATTATTGTCTGCCACCCCAGTCAGTGCCCCACCAGCCACTCAGTCCTTGACCTGGTGGGACTTCCAGTCGTGCAGCCCCAGGTCTGCTGTGGCCACCATATGTAGGTTTAAATTAAGTCTCTATTGTTCTGTTATCAATAAGACTCAGAAGTCAAAGGCTGGAGTGAAAACCTACTAGCTCAGAGAGGCTGAGTAGCAACTAGATGACCTTACTTTTTGGCCGGAGACACCACAAGAGACATGTCTCTTCCCTCATCCCAGAAACAAGAGGAAGCTCAAACTTTAGCCCCTGCCCTTTTCTTCCTGTGTGAATTCTCTGTCCAAACTGCTGACTTCTCAATGGTCAATTCTGGTCAGCTAGTCACTGGCTCTGGCCCCTGATTCAAGGTATAACTTTATTGGGCAGTCTCAGGAGTGTTACAGTGCAGTCAAAATATCTCACAACATCCATCTATATACTTACTCATACATCAGAATTTCATGTGTTGACTCCCATCTGGACCCCCGCTACATAGCCCCTTATTGTGTTCTTTGGAGGCAGAATCTCACCAGCTAATAGTTATAGTGAGAATCTTCTGTACTGTGCCTATTTAGTTTACCAGGTACATCAGCATCCACTAACCCACTTCACCTTCACTCTGATCTTCATCATGCACATTATTCTCATTTTATAGATGAGTAAGCTGAACTCAGAGAGCTCTGTGATTTGTCTGGAGTCACGGATGGCACAGGGGACCACTGTTTGCTGGGCTCATTTCCTTTTGTCTTGTCATTGCCCCAGAGGGCCTTGCAGTGATGTGCTGGCCCCTTGCCTAGCTCTGAGGAAAGAGGGAACTGTTCCCATCCATTAGCAAAAGCTCTTCTCTCAGAAACTCATCTAACGCTGAGCCGCAGCCTTGAGAGTGGAAAGCTTGGCTTGCACATCTTTTACTCCCCCGAGGCACTTGGCATAGTGTGTCGCACATAGTAGGCATTCAGTGATTGCCGAGTAGGTGGGTTTAAACACAGTTCCACAATGCAGCACTTTTAAAAAGCGGCGCTCTGGATCTCAAGTTAATGTTAAGGCTCAGTCAACGGGAAGATGGAAAGTCCTGTCTCCCGCCCTCCACTGCCACCTTAGGATAGATATGTGTTCTTCCCTGGGCCTCAGGAAGCAGTTGTCAAAGTGCACCTCAACTGTGAAGGTTGCCACTAACTACAAAGGACAATTCCTTTCCTGACAGGTAGAGCTTTTACTCGCAATTGCTTTCATTGGCAGGCGTCAAAAAAAAAAAATAATATAATAATAAATGGAAAGACCATCAGCTTCTGCCAGCTTTGACCTTCGTGGTTTGACAGCCAAAGGCTTGTAGTGGGGGCCTTTTGAGCTGGCTGCTCTTGTTTCCTTGCTCTGCCCTGGATAGTTGATGGATTGAACCCCAGAAGGATGAGAGAATTGTGGATACTTGTAACCCTTGACTTGTCAGAAAGGCATCTTGGCAAATCCCATAATGATAAATCGACGTTGTATACAAAGAGGAGTCAAAATGGATTGAGAGAATCACGCCTCACCTCAACAGGGCTTATTGAAGCTCTCCATTTCCCAGCAGGGACAGAGATATTAGAATAAATAGAGGAATTTCGGTGATAGCCCACTGGGGGCAAAAAGATTCTCTCATTCGTTCATCTAGTCTGACAACAAAGGTTTATGATTTTTCGCAGCCACTGGCATCACTGGGGCGCTGGTGGCTCTTGAAATTTCTAGGCGTTGGACAGCAGCGGATACTACAATTCTGTGAGGAGGCGGTTGCAGTGGTTGTTTCGCATAGGTGTTATAGGACTACTGGTGGTCACTAGGCAACACAGCCCAAAGAGCTGTCTCTAAAGGGGCAGAGGGAATGGTCAGGCGCCAAAGAGATGAAGGTATCTGGCCCAAAGTACAGCTGTGCAAGAGGCCGGGCAGCCTGAGGAGGTCGGTGATGGGCTGGGACATCCTTTGTATTTGTCACTTAGAAACTTCCCATCAGTTCCCTGATTGGTCTCTTGGAGTTCTTATTCTTTCCTGGGCTTGTGTGGCAATGAAGCCCTTAGCTGTCCACAGAGGCTACTTCAAGGAGTCTATTCTCTGGATCCACATCACCCAGCCTGCACTTGGAGCAAGTGGCCTGGGGTAGAAGCTGAAAGGACCACTGTTGGCTCCAGGTGCTGTCCTCACTGGCTCTCTGCTGCTGTCTTCCTTTCCAGTGAGAACTCCAGGTACCTATGGGTGATGTACAAATACAAGAATGTCTCACCATAATGCAGATGGATCTCAGAGTAGAGACCCTTATCTTTGTTGAGGTTGGATCAGATTCCAGATGTTTCCTATTGTCCCTCCCTTCCCGCTTTTGCAGGAATAGGGAAAATGAGTTATTTTTTTTACCAGAGAATCTTGTGCATCCTTTAGTACCTAGTGCAGTGTCTTCAATCTGAAAAGACTTTGTAGTGTTTCCCAAATGGCATTGAAAACTGGTGACACCTTGCAGCCTTGGGATCCTCACATCTAGTTACTGACCTGCCCTCAATATGGTCTCCTGTTGGCTTCTAAATTCTCACACATAAAGGATCTTGCAAGGACAAAGTTACCAGCTAGAGAGAGCCAAGACCTGCAGCCTGAGGGCACGGCCCTCTTCCATCCTGCATTCTCCTTAATTTGTGTAGAGAAAACCAATGAGAAGGAAGATATAGTAGAACTCCTCACTACTTATTCTCCACTCTCCAGCATCAGACCCTGTTCTAAGCCTCTTCCAGTAAGGATGCTAAGAGGTCTTCCCAGCATCACACAGCCGCTATGAAGATGGCATTGAACCCACACCATCCAATGCCACGTTTTATGCTCCTAGTCACAACCCTTTGTGTCCCTCCCACAATAGCAGCTGTAACTAACAGTAAACTATTACCAATCATTACTTATTGTTAAGAAACCCCAGCTACATATTACCTGTAGCATAAAAGCAATCCTTCCTCTTCAAAACAAAGGGCAAAATTCAAGAGAGTTGTCTCAGAGGAGACCAATTTTGGTGAGCCAGCAGAGAGAGGAACGCGAACTAACAGGCATGATACCTGTACTGCTGGAGGCGTGGTCCGTCTAAGGAACCAGGTCCCTGCTCTCTTGTCTCCGCTGGGGTAGTTCCCTCACCTTTCAGAAGCCAAGTCTGCCTATGCTGAGGACACAAATGGGATAACAGAGTCACCAGCATTTTTTTTTTTATTTGAAACCAACTGTCTAGACAACTGATGGTTATGATGGTTCCAGGGTTGGAAACAGAAGTACGGTAGCCCACACGGTAGCCCGGCTGGACTTACCATTCATTCCTAGCCTCAAAGCAAACCTCTTTGTTTCTTACTGCCTAGCCTGCTTCTGGGCGCTCCTCTTCCCCTTCTGTTTTGTTTATAGCGCTGTGCAGACATGCCTCACTAAACTCTGGGCTTTGGCAGAAATGCCTTCTCTTATGGTTCAGAGCCTTAGTTAAAAGCTGTAGCCACCATGGGATTTCAAATTTAAAAGGCTTCGCGAAGTCTGCAAACAGATTTGGTGCCGTGTTTACTCCTGAGAGAATTTTACATCACTAAGCTCAGCGAATGAGCAGCCCCACAGCTTTCCAATTACTGATCTCCACTTTGCCAGCGGGTAAGGGGTTTTTGATAAGAGAGGGGAGGACACTTGGGGAAGGTCACGACTTCCTAAGATTCGGTGGGGGTCCAGGCATGAGAGTCACTACCATCCACCCAGAGTCAGGAGCTGTCAAAGAGCCCTGTCTTCCAGCCCCACAGTTCAGATGCCATGTGCATAAGGGGCTTAGGGAGATTAGATGCGTTCTGCCCCTCACCCCTGTTCCCACTTTTGTGTGTGCAGATGTGCAGATGTGTACCATACATCTGGAGGTCAGAAGTCAACTCAAATATTTTTCATCAGGAGCCATCCACCTTGGATTTTGTTGTTGTTGTTGTTGTTGTTTAAGATAGCATCTTCCACATTATGGCCTCTAGCTTACCAATTAGGCTAGGCTTGCCAGCCAGTGATCCCAGGGAATCAGGCTGTCTCTACCTCCACTGTGCTGGGATGACAAGCACAGACTCCCCATGCCCAGCTATTTACATGGGCACTGGGGATCCAGATCAGATCCTCATGCTAGTGAGATAAATTCTTTGCCTAAAAGGTTGTACCCAAGGAGGAAGTCACAGCAACCTGAATTCTCTCCTGCTGTTAATGCTAAAGAACAATAATTGAAGTCCTTAGAGTAGCTGCAGAGACCCTTCCTGCATGAAGTCTCCAAATGGACCAAGTGAAGGCTGTGGAACAGAGCGGGTGGGTGTTGCAGCCTGTTCATCTACGCCCAGCCACTGAGTGGACACTTGCTCGAGACCACTCAGTGGACACCTGCCCAAGACAGAATCCTATCTGAACTTGTCTTCAGCACAGTTCCCAAAGCCTTGGTCTGGCTGCCCGGCTCTCCCTGAGCCTAGCTCAGCCCATTTCTTTGTATTCTTCATTCAGATCAAACCATTCTGTGTTGTCCACATAAAGCAAAAGCTTCAGGCCTCCTTGATCATCAAGAATAATCCTCCTGCTTTAAGAAGACATGCTTTAGCTTCCTACCACAAAGCCTCTCTAGAGACCTCAGACCCATGCATGCGGGGTTGATTATGTTTTCCTTTATGTGAACATTTCCCAGCTACGCCACATCTCTATTAGAGTTCTCACAGCACTCGGCCACATTTATTCTTATCAATTAGGCTCCTTCAAAGAAGGATGGTCATTATTTCCTCTTCATACTTCTAGCGCAGTGCTCAACCCAGTATGTGTTCAGAAAATGCTTATTAAATCAACAAATTCCTAAGTTAATTGGACCAGAAACTCTTTGAGAATAGAAACATGGTTTTAAGGAAAATAAAATGCACCAAAGCCTCATCTCTATGCTCCATAGAAGCTCACTTCCTTCTGTCTCAGAAACAAGATACTGTGTTCACAGTCATGGACACAGTGACTGCCCTCAGGCATCACTTCCCCATAGCCCTGGCCATCCCACACTGGCAGGCCAATGCTGGCCTGTGTAAGCTGTGGAAATGGATCCTTAACATCCCTAGGATGTGATCTAATCACCTATGCTGTGCTTACTTCTGTCTTCCCATCCTCTGGGTTATTTCCTGTATATTTCCTACTCTCCCATTCAAGACATCTACTCGGGATTCCCCCTCCCCCTCCCTCACCCTGTTTCCCATTCCTGAGTTTACTAGTCTTTATATAACCACTTAACCACACCGACTCCTGTTGAGTGTTTTATTTTTTTTTCAGACGAGCTAAGCTGAATTCCAATTACCTTCTTTCCAACTGTTCCTTAAATATTCCCTTCATTATTTTGCTCTTCTCTCCCAGGACTAAAATTCCTCCCTGCCTGCATGAAATTACAATCAGTATTCTATTAAATGTTTACCTACAGACCTCAGAGTGACTCCCCTGGATTGAGTTTCTGGTCTTCCTTGCTCTGATTTACTCACCCTCCCCCAGGGGACTCTTTTATCTACCTAGTCATCCTCTTCAAAGACTTAGATTATTCCCATGTCCAAAAGAAAGAAAGAATAGAAAAACAAATCCTTGCTTCTCTGTCGTCTTTCTTGCTCAACTGTCTGTCACCTTGTCCAGCTTAGGGATGGTCTCTGGGGTTTGGACAGCTTGCCGTAACAAGTGCAACTATTTACGGCACATGAGCCAGGAGATTCAGTGATTGGCAAAGCCAGAGTTCTGATGGAAATAAACCCCCTGTACTATATATCCACGACCCCAGGGTCCTGGTCCTGTGGTGGCTTCTCCAATTGCACATTCCCTTGTGACTATGTCTGAGTTCGAGGCAGAGTAGAACTTGAGAAGTATTTCAGTTGAGGCATCTTGAGGCATGAAGGAAAATAATTGCATTCCGCCTCTTTCCGCAACCCTGAGCCCATGGAAGAGCCTTTTCCAGAGCTCAGTTCTGACTTGCCTGGCCTCAGCCAGTAGTGTGCTCATCAAAGCTCACCTTTGACTTGCCCTAGCCAGTAGGCTGCCAATCATGTTGAAAAACAGATCGCCCCTCTGCAGATCAGCTGAGATAGCTCCTTGGAAAAGCCTGATAGTGGTCCCTTGGCTATGAAACGTTAGAAAGTGATTCAGTACCCGCATAGTCTTAAGCTTCTGGTGTTTTTCCATAAAGCAATGGTAATACCTTGTAGGATCACCGTGAACAATGACAGCCAGAACATACTAGCTGTTTACCATACTCACAGTACTAAGGCGTATGGTTGCACTTAGTAGTTCAATTTTTTCTATAAAGGAGTACTATAACAATGTATATACAGCTCCCAGGATGATGTCAGTATCTATTAATTCCCTCTGTTCTTCTACTATTTTAGTGATCTTTTGTTTGCCCCCTGGGGTCACATAGAGCAAGCCCGCTTCCCCTGAGGTCCTTTGTCACCCCTCTGAGGATGCCTCCACATCTTACCTCCCCCCACCCCGGCAATCATCGGAGTTTTTCTATTGCTCATTTTCCAGAACCCTGTTCTTCATTCAGAGGATCCTAACAATGAGCCTCCTCCGACTGAGATAGCCGAAGCTTAGCTCACTGTGTTATTAGCTGTTCCCTGGCCCCAGAGCCCCAGCCAACAACTAAAGTTGACACCATGAGGAGCCATGGAGGCTGCTGCGCACTTCACAATGACCATTTCTTAGACACTTTGCATCTTTTCTTCCTGAGGGAGAATCCTCATGTTTCTCTCTCGGGGTAAGGACTTTCTTGTTGGCCTCCACCATTCCTCAGAAACATCTCATCCAAACAGAAATTTCATTCCGGCCCCAGTGTCCATGTCATCTCACTTCGTCTGCCGTCCCTGTGCTCCGCCAGCTTTGCCCCTTTGTTCCCCCTAATTGCCAAAGACGTTTTTATACCGAGTCAATTGCATCAGGCTCAATGCAAAATGAATCAATTTGAGGGGAATCTAAGCTGCACTCTTGTCTCAAGTGTGCGTTAACATTCAGATGAGCTATTTAAAATGGGTCCAGGTTAGTGCCAGAGAGACAACCTCATCATTATTCTGACTCATCCCTTGCGGCTGGACTCCAGGGAGGGGAGCTGGGGAACCCTCTCTCAGTCTCTAGCTCTCTAGGGAGGAATTAAGCTAGGTGATATCTTTGAAGAGCTCAGATGTCAGGGTCTGATGGGCAAAACTGAGCTTGACTTCGTGAGCTCACAAGGAAGTAAAGGTGGGTAGAGGAGACCAAAGTGAGAAAAGATTCTACACTCCCAGCCCCCTTCACTTGCTCGCCACACACACACACACACACACACACACACACACACACACACGCACACGCACACGCACACGCACACACACACATACAAAACCCAGATTTAAGTACAGATCCGACAGCCAGAAGTCTTTGGCTGTAAAACAAAGCAAACCCAAGAAGTGAACGGCACCTATCAACACTCCGATTTCAAAATTAAACAATGTTCTAGAACTGGTGAGAAAGCAAAGCCGCGCCGCAGAGGATCGTGTGCTGATTCGATGAGCTAATTCTTCTATCATCAGGAGAGTCAGATAATATCTCCATTAGTAGCCAGAGGTTTAAAGATGGGAGCGAGGGGCAACGCCAGAACAATTGCCTGATTTATGCGTTTTCAATCACCTGGGCTCATGGCCTAAACTGGTAATGGACTCTATCCATCAAAAAATTATTCTCTCCTGGCATGCTGGCTTCTGAAGAAATCTGGATGTCCTCGCAGAGAATTGGTTAAATGATTTAATGTGTGTGAAAGCTCTTAGCACAGTGCCTCAGTAAAAGGTGGAGGCATCTATCCGGTCTATTTTAATTACAGGCTCTAGATATCGTGATACATTATACACACGCAAGAGAAATAAAAGACCAGTTGTACGACAGAGACCCCCTGGGCCTGAAGTGTATGGCCGTCAGCGGTGTAAAAGCGGCACCTTCTCAGGACGATACGCCAAAGCATCCCTGTACCCTATTGTCTCTTCTTTCTGGTCTTTGAAGTAGACCAAGTCTGTATAAGCTCACCAGGCATGCACATTTCTGTTTTTCCCACTGGTAATTCAGCTTCATCAAGACATGCATACCTTATGTTTCCATTTCAGTCCTCCAAATCCAAAACAGTGCCGGCCACAGACAGGTATTCAAGAAGTGTTGAGAAGTGCATACTTTCAAATTGGCATCAGGCTGAAGGCTGGAGAGACGGCTCAGTTGGTAAAGCACCTGGTAGGCAAGCAAGCACGAGGGCCTGAGTTCGAATCCCAAAGCCTATGTAAAAACCCAGGTGTGGAGATAGATGTTCGTAATCCCAGTGCTGGGGAGGAAGAGATGGGAAGATCAGTGGAGTTTTCTGGCCAGGGCCTCAGTGAACCTCCAGTCCCAGTGACAGACCCTGTCCCAAAATAAAATGAGAGAGGGAGTGGGGGTGTCATGCTGGTTTGTGAGTGACCCCTGATGATGAGAATGACATCTTACTTCATTTTTCCAGGCAAGCCTAGAGTAGTCGGGTCCCTGAGCAGCGGCAGGACACACGGTTGATTCCCTGCTGTATGATGCTTACTCTACAGCAGGCGTCATTCTCATTCCCATCACCCATGTTCATCCATTTCATCTTCACAATAGGCCTGTGCTGTCACATCCGATTAGTCCCACTTAGTAGATGAAGAGTTGAACTTCCTCCGTCACACAGCTAGCAATGATCAAAAGTACAGTTTGAGCCCATGGGGAGGGGGGCAGTCTTACTTCAGAGTTCATGGTCCTTGCGTTCTTTATGACCTCTCCAGATAAGAAACCGTAGTCTGGGCATATATCTCCATCAGTAGAGTGCATGTCTAGTCTAAGAAAAACTCTTGGTTCAGTCCCTAGGGGAAGTGTTCCCTGGCTCTGAGAAAGTGGTTTGCATTGGCCCAGTCAGAATCACATGATGTGTCCAGTGGCAGAGGCAAATTCCACCGAGAAGGTCTCCTCTATGTCCCACATCAAATGCCATCTCTACTACCTAGCCAGTGGCCCTCCTTCATTTAGCCACCATTAGACCCAAGAGAGACAATGACACGTAATCCATCTGGGGGAAACCAGCAGAGCTGTGAGAAGCTTTCAGTGTGGTCGGGAGAGGTGTGTTCTGCCCAGCCCTACATCCCCAGGTCATGGATGGGTGAGGATCAGGAGTCAGAATCTGATCTACACACCAACCATCCCCAGATGAGCACTTAGTAAAGAGCTTGCTTTATTTTATTCATAGGCAAAATTAAATAACAAGCCACTAAGAGGGGAACCGCATACATAATGTATCATCAGATAAACCGAGGCGATGTAGCAACGACCAAGTCCATGTGCATTCCTCTGCCATGTCAAGACAGACTCCACCTCTCTCTGTGTTCCGAGCCCTCACTAAAATCACTGAAATCTGAGGACACTGATCTCTTCCCACCCTAGTAAGCCAAGCCAGAGGTGGCCTTCCACAGCTGCATGTTGGGGGGCTTCCAAGCCCTCCAGAGCTTCCAATTGGCTCATGAAAATGTTTCCCTCTGATCGAACTTTCTCCACTTGCTTGTGTGTTTTGACGCCTGCACTTAATTGCTTTTAAACAGGGGGCAGCTACGGTCAGAGAATTCAGAGTTACATCTGCATCTTTTGTGTTGAAGCTGCTTTACCACATGCTTCTAAAGCTGCTTACAAACAGGTTGCTCTGGATGAGACTAATGTAAGTCCCACCAGGCTTGCTATAATTAATAGTCTGCTTACATGATGGGAGAGAGAAAATTGTGTATTGATTCTCAATTCAAAAAGAAAATCAACAATGGTTTCCCACAACCCCATGATTTCATTTTGACTCCCTTCTTTCCCCAGATCTTACCCCAAGGTCTACCCCCACCTCTTTCCCAGGGATGTTCCTCTTTGTCTTCATTCACTCATTCGTGTATTGATATGCTAGATGCTTATTTCAATAAATATTCCTCCGTACATGCAGAGAAATGTGCCAAAGGGTGGAAGCGGAGGCAGTCCTCATGAGGCCTGCCTTACAGAGAGGGGAAAAATGGATATTACAATGTAGAATTCTATGCACCATCCTGTAATTATTGTAATGACGCTTGACTGGAGAGGACTGTCACATGAAGGGCCTGACATGGGCCAGAGGATCATGGTAGCCTTCCCCAAGAGGTGGCATTTGAACTGGAGTTCAGTTGGAGGGACAAGTACATACAGGAATCTTCCAAGGAGATAGAGGGCACACATGAAGCCAGAGAAAGGAAAGACTCAGGGGCATCTTCAAGAAAATCAAGGGAAGTGAACATCTGGGCCCAGATGAGCAGAGAGTACTGTTTGGATGGAAGCCCGGGAACAGAGACCAGCAGAGGACAGATCACAAGCATATAGGGCCGTAGTCATGATCTTCAGAGCCAAGCAAAGCCAATGTCGTTTTGGGTAAGACTGTAAGTTGGATGTAGGAGAGCAGTGAGGTATGAGGACCTCAGATCTTTGAAGACCCTTAGGAGAAGAGGGCGTGGTTCTGAGTAGAGAGTGGGCTATAGCAGTCGCTCCAATGATTGGGAAGGGGGATTTTTTTTTTATTTTGCTTGATCAGCATGGTAGATGGAGCCATTCACTGGAGCAAGCCAGATAAAGGAGACACAGGTATGGAATAAAAGTACAAAGTCCATTTTGGAGGTGCTGAAGTTTCCCCAAACTTAGAAGCATCCAAGCAGACAGGAATCTGGACTTTGAAGGCAAGATCTGGATTGGAGGAAGAAACTTAGGAGTTGTTAGTGTGTGGCCTGGCTTTGCAGCTATAGGCATGTACCAGGATGCCTATAAAACAGACAGACAATGAGTCACAGACCTGAACATAAACTCTGTCTCTCTTTGTCTCTGTCTCTCTGTCTCTGTCTTTCTGTTTCTCTCTGTCTCTCTGTCTTTCTGTCTCTGTCTCTCTGTCTCTGTCTCTCTCTCTGTCTGTCTGTCTGTCTGTCTGTCTCTCTCTCTCTCTCTCTCTCTCTCTCTCTGTGTGTGTGTGTGTGTGTGTGTGTGTGTGTGTGTGTGTGTAAAGGCTAGAAGAAGATAATGAATCCCCTAGAGTTGAACTAACTACTGGCTATGAGGCACCTGATGTGGGCACTGGGAACTGACCTGCAGTCCTCTGCAAGGGCAATAAGCTCTCTTCACCATTGAGCTCTCTCTTCAACCCTGAAAATTTCAAAAGGCAATCCTTGAAAATTTGTGTAAGCAAAAGTTTCTCAGCACCACAAAGATACGAACAGTAATGCAAATTATAATAGGCCAGCAAGCGTTTATCAAAACTTTAAAAATGTACTCCTCACAGGATTCCATTTAAAAAATAGCATCATTGGCTGGGGATATAGCTCAGTCTGCAGAGTGTTTCTCAAGTACACGCCAAGCTCTGAGTTCAGTCCCAAGTAAGACAGCAAACTGGGTGTGATGTCCAGCCCTCAGGAGGTGTACAGGAGGCTCAGAAGTTCAAGGTCATCCTCAACTAGATGGTGAGTTTGAAGTAGACTGGGATGCAACAGAACCTATCTCAATAATAATAATAATAGTAATAATAATAATAATAATAATAATAATAATAAATAAAGTTGAAATTTTTTAAGCATGGAAAACCAAAGCTCAAAAGGGAAGAAAACATTTGCTAAAGGTAACAAATTTCTTGTACCCTCTGAATTAAGAACTAGGAAGAGATTTCTTACAGATTCTGTATAAAAGAAGATATTCAGATGGCCATGAAGCCCAGAAGGATGCTTGAGACATCACTTCAGTTAAGAAGATGGATCAGACTGGAGATCCTACCTTGTGCTGGCATGGGTATGAAGAACTGAAACTCTCATTACCACGGCTTAGACTATAAGATGGGGTCACCATTTTGGAAAACACTTGTCATGTTTCTTTTAAAACTGCCACAGGAAGCAGCCAGCTAGTCCACGGCTGTGTGATAATGTGAGAAAGGAAAAAAAATGAATCTCCACACAAACCTGTGCCTTGAAATGTAGAGCGCTTTATTCACAAGAGTCCAGAACTGGAAATAACTTAATTGCCCTCTGTAGGCAAGTAGATAAAAGAGCTTTACTTTGTCTGATTATAGAGCATTGTCCAATAATAAAAAGGCATGATTTAATGGGCATCCCTCCAAGGTTGATAACCTGAGTTTAATCATTGGGATTCACATGGTGGGGAGAGCCATTTACCCTAAGTTTTATGACCTTCTCCACATACATACCTGCATCCATGCACATAAAATAAATAAAAATACAGTTTACTAAATATGCAACATGGGTGAATCCCCAGGTCATTGTGGCAAGAGAAAGAAGCCATAGAGTGTGTGCTTCCACTTATATATAATCCCAGGAACTGCAGACTTGTCTACTAAACCTATAGAAAGCTGGGCAGTGGCTGTCCAGGAAGGTGAGAAAGTTGACTGCAAAGAGACCATGGAGTCTTCCATTACACTGCAGGGGGCTGCAGGTAATGGAAGGCTTGTATACTTTGAATGCCTTTCGTGGTTTCCTACTGTAAGAGACCATTACAAATGATCAAATTATGCACTTTTTCTTTAAACAAAAAATTATTAGCATGTATTAATTGTACAAAATAATTGGGTTTCGTTAGGATGTTATATATGTGCATATAATGAGCTTTGATTATAATTATCTTCCCCTGGCCTTGTCTTATGCCCTCTGCTGTCTCCTGCTGCCCTCTTCTTCCCATCAAATTCTGCATTTAAATGGATGGCCCTAGTTGCAGATAAATTATGCACTCTACTTAGGCGATTTAAAAAGCACCCAAAAAAAAAAAAAGCAGGAAGACCTAAGAGCCAAGAGTGAAATCAGAAGATGATGAAGGAGTAGGGTGTACATAACCAGACATGGTGTTTTAAGAGTTGAAGTATGAAGATCTAGTTAAGAACACGGTGATAGCTGGAGTGGAAGACAGCTCAGAGCCCACCCATCTTCGGTCTGACTTGTAAGGCTCAGGCACAGCTACATAAGCCAGAGCTTAGATTTTTAGGTCCATGCTTCCCCAGTCACTTCCCTCAGGAAGATTTCCCAGAGCGTGTGTCCATGTACCCCATGTTCAACTCTTTAGACTTAAAGGGGCTGGAGAGATGGTTCAGCAGGACGAAGAGATCTTGCTGTTCTTCCAGAGAGCCTGAGTTCAGTTCCCAGGACCCAATCCTAGGTGCTTCACAACTGACTGTCTCTCCCGTTCCAAGAGATCGCACACTCTCTTCTCTGTGCGTAGTGAGAACACATCCCAAACAGACCAGACAGAACAAAACAAAAAAATGTCTAGACTACAAAATAACCCTCTAGTACTGGGAAGGTGCAAGCCTAGATGCTCAGTTACTTTGTCAGCTTCCAGGACTATCTTTGTTTAAAAATGAAGGAAGGATTTCTGGCTTCCCTAGGGAATGTGTTCTTTATTGCTCGCTATTGAGTTTTCACGATGAGCTAAACATGTTACAAACACTGTACATATTGAATACTTGTAAAACCCCCATGAAATAGTATTAGCTTTTACTTCCAGGGAATAAAACTAAGGCATGGGGAAATAAGGCAGCTCTCCAAATTCATAGAACAGAGATTCGAACTTAGATTCTTTCATTCCTAAAGCCTACTCGTGAGTATTAGAGAAACAGCCTCTCTCTGGTTGCAGCCCACGTGCTCTACTTAATCTTTGCACGCTGTTGCAAACTGGTGTAAAGTGAAGCCCATTGCAGATGCTAAACAAATATTGATTTACTCATTGATTGATTCCCTTAACTAAAATTTTATGCTTTAAAATAGCAACTACCTGCCACCAGGGACTCTTAAGGGGCTTTAAAAATATCAGTTACTAAGGACATTTCAGCCTTGTCAGATCAGAAGGAATTAACAGGAACCTGAAGCTTATCAGTGCCTATATGGGAAAAGAGAGAGGCCTTGGCTTCTTAGCTTCCTATACTCCACTCACCCACCTGTCCTTCGTCATCTTCCGGGACCACTTCCCCTTCCCTGTAAGAGGAGTCATGAGAATGTTGGGATCTTCTAGATACCTTCTTCGGTCACCTTGCTCCTTGACTTTCCATCACAGCCATGACCCAAGAGGGACCCTTGGGGTGGAGAACAGAGCCTGGGACTGCCGTTCGGTCTATGTTCTCATTGTGCTATGGCAGGTCCCAAACCCGACCCATACATTGATGGCAGTTGCTACACAGAAATACCACCACCACACCACCATCTTGCTAGTCAGTTTCCCTGTCTAATGTTGTCTTTAAAATAAGTCTGCATGGTCTACCTTTGCTCCTCTGGCTCTTTGAGGTCCCTAAATCTCCATTACAAGTGTCTGCCTGAAAGCCTTTCTGAGTTGTTGTAAAATAACATTCTGCTGGGCATAAATGGGAACAAAAGAAGAGAAACACGTACTAAGAAATCTAACTTCCAGTTTATGTGTTCTTGATTTTTGTGCAATTTGGGGTGAATCACTGCCTTACGTCAAGCAGGAGGCAAGTGAAATTAGGATTCATTCATGAATCAAGGCCTTCAAGGGTTTCCAAGAAACCAAGACTGAAATGCTTATGTGGAAGGGGGAGAAGCTCCTTCCTCCTGGATTTCAGACTTTATATTCATTGAAAAGCACAGGAGAAGGAGAGTCGGAACGCAATTGTACAAGTGAGTACAAAGAGCTTTTCACGGGTCTAATTTAGTCTTAAAACAGCCTCTTCCATGCTTGAGGGAACCTTGTTCTCCTTAAGCCTTTCTACCTTGACTGGATTAGTGGGTTTTTTTTTCTTTTAAATAAGCTGCTTTTAATGTAAAAAAGCAGGACTATGTTAGAGATGCTCCCACAGGAGATAAAGTCAATGATGCTCAAAGGTCGAAGCTAAACTGAAATACTGAGTATGCCCACAATTGGCTACAACTTACTTATGAACATACAGGACAGTCAATGCTCTTTATGTCTAGTAGTTTCCCTTCCAGGGAGGTCTTTCATATGTGACCATGGGCACTGTGGTCATGCCTGTGTGTGTAGGTGTGTGTGTGTGTGTGTGTGTGTGTGTGTGTGTGTGTGTGTGTGTGTGTGTGTGTGTATCCATGTGTCTCAGAAGCTTGAATCTGTCTCTTCCTTGCCTGTCCACAGGTGTGTGTGTGGGGGGGGGACCTACAAATTTCTTATGTCTTTTATCTCACCGTTTCTCCTTTCACTATGGTAGAAAAGGTTCTCTCAAATCAGACTCACATAGGAAGAAGTTTGAACTTTGCTCTGATAATGCACCCCAGATGATGCCCATGAGTAGGGACTCTCAGGTAGCATGGAGCAGGATTGCTCAGTGTCTGCTGTACTTAGGAATCACCTGGGAAGCCAGTCAGAATGCAGATTCTGATGGAGGAGGTCAGGGATGGGGCTGGCAATTTAGATTTCTAACCGGCTCCCAGTTCAAGCTGATGCTCTTCTGGCCAGACCATCTTGGAGTAATATACAGTGAAATACCATCTCAGTGCTCACACATAGGTGTTAGCTGAGGCTAGACACCAGAACAACTAAAGAGTTGAGTGTGATTTCCTAAATTCTTGCCATGGGCTGGGTGATGGTGAGAAATTCTCTGTAAAAGCTAGAAAGACCCAGCAACAGTGGTCACTGCTCAGAGTACTCACCTCATTAAGTTCTGTTTTTGCAAGGCCCAGACATGCTCAGGACCCCACACCAAGCATACACACAAAAGACAGAGGAGCTTGTGGATGTGATTTTTAAATGTTCACTAGAACACAAGACAATCGTGTTGGAAATCCTCTCCATGGCTGCATAGGAGAGCTACAGGGCAGTAAAACTGGTCACACTCGGCAGTAGCCAGCAGGGTTCCAGAAGCCTGGCCAGAGTGACCTTCATTGACCCTGGGGCTTATGTCAAGTGAGGACTTGTAAGCCAGGTCATTCCTGCTGCAATCCTGAGAAGTTCTTGCTTCCCTAGATGTCTGGGGTCAACTCACTACCAGATCTTTGAAACACCGAACCCTCTAAAGCTCTGGTTGCTGTCCACAGAAAGGACCATAATTGTCTGGCCCTGCCCCTCTGTGGATATGGAAAGCATTCTTCCTCTTCTTCTTTTTATTATCTTTGGTATCCTTTGATCTTTTGGTGTTGTTTGGAGACAAGGTCTTGTATATCCCAAGCTGGACTCAAAGCTCACTGTGTAGCTGGTCCTGACCCCTTGCCTCTACCTTGGTGGGTCTTAGATTTACAAGTTGAGATTTGGAAGGGGGCAAAGAAGGCTGGAATAGCGTTTCTGGGGAGACAGAAGTGTCAGAATTACAGGCATGCACCCACCATGCCCAGTTTACACAGTGCTGGAGATTGAGCATGTGGTTTGTGCATGCAAGTCGATCAGTCTGCCAACTCAGGCACCTCCCAGGCTTTTTACTGATACTTTTTAAATGATATGATAAACATAATAAAATTACTATCTTAACCATTTTTAAATATACAGTTCGGAGGTGTTGAGCACATCCATGCTGCTATGTAACCATCAGCACTATATCCAGAACTTTTCCAACATCCCAAACTGAAACTCCATACCTATTACATAGTTCCTGTGTCCCCTTCCCCTAGCCCTTGGCAGACACTCTAGTTTCTGTCTATATACATTAGAGTATGCTAGGTACTTCATATCAATGGAATCGTGCACTATGTGCCCTTTTGTGTTTTAGCATAAACTCTTAAGATTCAATGATGTTGTAGGGTGTGTCATAGTTCTGTCCTTTTTATGACTGAGTAATATTCCGTTTGATGGTCTACTGCATTGACTTTATCTACTCATATATTGATCATTTGGTTGCTTCTGTTCTTTTGCTGGTCTAAATTATATGTGACTGTGAACAAGGCTATACTATTATCTCTTTAAGACCCTATTTTCCATTTTCCTGAATATATTATATCCAGACGAGAACTTTTTAGGTCAAAGGGTGATGCTATTTTGAACGTTTTAAGGAGTCATCATATTGTTTCCATAGCTGCTACCTCATTTACACTTCCTGCCATAAAAGCACACATGGATTTCAATTTCTCCACATCCTCACTTACATTCTGCCTCTGACTATAAGCGGCTTCCTCATCGTTCCAGTGTCTCCCCAGAAACGCTATTCCAACCTTCTTTGCCCCCCTTCCAAATCTCAACTTGTAAATCTAAGACCCACCATGTCTAAACAGTTAGCTGAAGCAGCCACTGGCAAGCCCATTGTGTCTGGCCCTGGGAACCGCTAGTACTTCTCTAGCAGTCAAAGCAATTGGCATTTGTTGTGACTTGTTTGATAGATTCAAAGGAAGAAAAGCAAGAAGCATGCAGAATCATGCACAAAAGGATTCAATAGCCAAAGACTGATCCCGAATCTGAAAACAGGGTGTGTGGAGAAAAGATGGAGTCCTATTGTCCCGGAAGTGCTACCTTTGCCCTCTTAGACATCCTCATGGCCTCAGTCACCTTGAAAAGCCCTACCGCTGAAGGTTATCTGGAAAGAAAGATAACTCCTCCTTAGGGAGGGCATGCTCTGAGAGAGTGAGTCGCAGCCTGTAGCAAACCAGAATTCATTAGTTGGGGGGGGGATTGCGATAGCAACCGTAGTGGATTTTATTCTAACTCTGTAGCCACTTACATTCCATGAGGCTGAGTTTTCTTCCATGCCCATTCAGCCCGTGGAGAATGCGGTGCAGAGCCCCTGGGGGCTGATGCTGGTTGCTGAACCAAACCAAATGAAACTGCCTTTTTTTTTTTTTTTCCTAAACTCTTCTCGGCCTCTCACTGTCTTTTCTTTAGGGATGCTATGGTACTACGCAGCTGCCTTAGGTTACAGAAAGAACTGCGCAGTGCCGGTCTCTCGGAATGATGGTTTTCTCTATTGTGCCTCCGATGTGCTGATAAAGAAGGTTCCACTGTGGTCCCCAAGCTGCTTTGCATGCGTTGATTGGCATGACACAGCTCTCTGAAGCCTACAACCCCACACACAGGGCGCCAAAGAGCCTAGGGCCCAGGCCTTCCCCTTTGAACCTTTTCTACCGTAGATGGGAGTCCAATTGCCTCAGGAGAGCGTGGCACAGTGTAGATTGCCTCCTGCACTCATTGGGCCCTGAGGACAACTGGAAGCTTGAATGAAAAGGGTATACTTGTGACACCTAAGTACATCTTCCTGTCTGGTGTGTGGGGCCCCATCGAGCATTTATTAGTCTGTGTGAACTTTTCATTTGACAGGGTGATCATTGCCTGTCCAGGCAGTTCAGCCAGCATGGTGAGCCCCATTATAGAACTGCTGATGTCCCAGAATTAGTGGAGGAACAGAGCCCTAGACTGCCTCTCCTCTCATGGAAACTTGGGGAGGCATGCTAAATGTTTGGGTTTTGTGTGTGTGTGTGTGTGTGTGTGTGTGTGTGTGTGTGTGTGTGTGTGCGTGTGTGCCTGGGTAATCCATAGGATTAGAAAACTGCCATTGGGGTAGCCCCATTCAGGAGGGAAGTCCTCAGCTTTCTGGCCTCAGGATCCCAGGGCAGAAGAACTAATCCCAGCTAGGTCTCACTGAGCAAAGGCTTTCCCCCAGCATTTTTAGCATTTACTCTGGGTACTGTAAAGAATGAATTGGAAGAGAGCTGAAGTGGAAATAGGAGGCTATTGCCGAACCAGGTAAAACATTATAATGGCTTATACTAAGGTGATGGGGTCAGGCTGCATATTATGATGTGATATGAAGCCTTTCCCATAGGCTCATAGGCTAGAGATTTGGTTGGCAGCCGATGGTGTTGTATTATGTTGGGAGGTTCTGGAAGCTATAAGAGGTGTGGCCTAGCTAGGGAAAGTAGATCACCAACAGGTAGGTCTTTGCAGGTATCTTGTCTATGGCTTCCCCTCCCCACTTCCTGTCTGACAGGAAGTGAGGAAGCTCCCTTACCACATACTCCTGCTGTCTTCATGATTTGCTCAAGTACATGGGGCCAAACAACTTGTGAGCCCAAAGCAGTAATTCTTGCTGTGTTTCTCTCTGATTTTTTTTATATATAGTGATAAGAAAAGCAGCTAGTATAGTAAGTAAATGGTAAATATATACTTTGGAAAGGACGGAACAAAAGAGGGGATGGGGTAAATCACAGCCTTGTATGATGGTCAAGTGATGTAGGAGGCGGCTAAGCATGGGGACGCAGAGAGAAACCAGGCAGGCCTTCAGGCTCATCAGCAAGGATGGGTTTGGTCCCCTGGGATGTAGGGAGCCACAAAATGGTGATAAACCCAATAATATGCTAGGCTAGCATCGTAGATAGTCATTCTGACAGCCAGGACCAGAATGCAGGCAGGGAGCATGGGGCCAGAGAGCAACAGCCAGGGTGACCTCAATGTTCCACAGAGGTGACGGCCTTGAACGGAGCAGAGAGCCCAGGCTGCCTGTGGCCTGCTGACAACCCAGGAGTCCTGCTCTGTTAGGATATGAAGGACAAAAAGGCTCTTATTAGGGAGGTGCAAATGGTTGGGCCATTGATAGGTCAGTATACCGCTTTACTATCAAACTTTTGGGTGATTTTCCTTTTGTCTTAGAATAAAATCTTAGCCGAAGGCCCTGAAGGGCCTGGCTTTGCTTGCCCAGCTCCTCACTTGTGACACTTGCCTCCACTTTCTAGCTTCCTTTCTTTAAGCCACGGGCCTTATGTACTTACTGTTCCCCCAACATGGAGCCTTATGCTGACATCCGTCGTACCTCACTTGGATCTCAGCTAAGAAAGATCACCACCTTGGGAATGCTTGCTGGGTCTGGTTTTTTCTGCCTCAGCATTTCATTTGGTTCCCTTTAGCACTACTAGCAGTCTGTAATTAATGAATACTTGGTTCCGTGTTTACTGTCTGAACCCCCTTGATACAAAGGAGCTTCATGCAAGCAAGAATCTTATCTATCTCATCACACCCCCAGGATTGTCAGCAGCCAATGCAGTTCCTGGCACTTGGCTGAACCCCTCTAAAGACCCAACTTAGTTTATGACTGTGCCTTAGAACTTCTTGAGACAGCGTCTCTCTGTGTAGCCATGGCTGTCCTGAAACTCACTCTGTAGACCAGACTGGCCTCAATCTCACAGAGATCCCCCTGTCTCTGCCTCCCGAGATCTGGAATTAAAGATGTGTGCCATGACACCCAGCTTAGAACATTTTCTTAAACTACTGGTTTTTTTTGCTAGAAAAAAAAAATTCTCTAATGGAAGTGTCACCTCTTTCCAAAGCTTTTTCTAAGTAACATTAGTCCTGAGGCCACCATGTGCCATTGTCCATCAACCAGGCCCCCATTCCCCTTTTGGGAAGTTTGCAAAGATTATTACCATATCCACATCATCTGTGAACTATGAGAGAAGAGGCCATGCCTCCCCATCTCCACTACGCTTCAGTCACAATCAAATGCATATCCTGAAACACAGTAGCCTCACGAACTCCATGCCTATGGTCCCAGCATCCAGGGGCTGAGACAGGAGGATGGATGGATGGGCAGAAATTAGGGGCCACCCTGGACTGTTCAGTGAGTTCCAAGCCCCCTTGTGCTATAGACCAGATCCCTGCCCCCTCCAAACCAAAGAAGGAAAAGGAGGAGGAGGAGGAGTGACAAGTAGACAATAATCCCCTGGGTATATATTCCATGAACCAGTGTATCAGGCCCCTGACTCATGGCATTTGTGTCTCAGTTTCTTCGTCTTCAAAATGTGAATAATAATCACTGTATACCTATTCCATAAGGTGAGCTTAATAATAAAATGGTAAGTGCAAAATGTAGTCCGAAAAATGTGGATGTAGTCACTTAAGAAGCCTGTCTTGGGTCACTATTAAGTAACGAGACAGGCAGGTTACACATCTGAAGACAATTCTCTGAGGGCTCTACTTCCATTCTTCCTTCTTGCTAATCAGTTGCCCACCATAAGCACACATCTCCCTTGCACTGCCTCTGTCCTTGGCGGCTAGCATCTATGCAGTTCTGGATAAATCCATTGCTTCGGGGCTCACTTTGGACCACTGCATCCTGGTGTTGCTGGAGTTCTCTGCTTGTTTCCCGCCTGTCGCCATGGCTGAGTGATTCCCTCAGCCATTCCAGTTCGACTTCAGGAAAACTGTCAGCAGTATACACGACACCCAGCCATCCATCTGTGTAAGAGATAATGTAATTCTAAGACAATATTTAACATTGTAGGACGAGGCATAAACTCAATATGTTTTCAGGCAGAGTTGGAGAAAAAATGTGCTCCATCTCATTAATCACAATAAGAATGAGGGATGGGGTAGATACCCAGGCTGGTGTCGCTCTCTCCGAGTTAATCTGTCTTAATACCAGGCCTTTGATAAAAAGAATGCCCATGTCATTGTTCTGCTTGTTCAATGGCAATTTACATTGGGGGAGCTCACGATTTATGGAGTAACAGGAACCTCTCAGTAATAAACACTTGAGTGATCCACCCTGTGTCTCGGGGTAGCTTCTACACAAATATCCTCTGGGGACAGAACTCCAAGAGTGGGATTTCCAGTTATGTCTTTATAAAACAGATCTGTTTGTGAATGCTTACTGAGTTTACTCACTCGCTCATTCATGAATTTTTTTTTTCGGGATAGGGTTTCTCTATGTAGTTTTGGTGCCTGCCCTGGATCTCAATCTGTAAACCAGGCTGGCCTCAAACTCACAGAGATCCACCTGGCTCTGGCTTCGAGTGCTGGGATTAAAGGCATGCACCACCACCGCCTGGCTCATTCATGAATTTTTATTGGGCACTGGCTGTTTTCCAAAAGTTCGGCTTGGGTTTTGGAAGCTACCAAAGGATCTGTAGCCTCAAAGAACTCATATTAGGGAGGTTGTGACAAGGCTCTTAAGTACTGAAAGCTTATTGAGAGTTATATCATACTGTGTTGTGTGTTATATTAATAACGTACCTATGCTAATCACAAGTCCTAGCAAAGAAGCCACTGAAAACTATTCAGTGATAAGTGTCTATTGACAGATGAGTGGATAGATAGAAATCTGGTACAGATGTATTGAACCTTTAGAAGGGAAAAACATGTGATGGGAGTTACACGGATTAACCTTGAAGACATTAAGAAATAGGACACACACACACACACAAATAGCATGTGGTTTCACTTCTGAAAAGTACTTGTTCTAAGAGTCCTAGAAACAAAGAGAAGGGGAAGAATGGAGAGGCATTGTTTAAGTGGATGATGGCAATGGTTACACAGCCATGTGGATGTCCTTACTGACCCTGAACTGCAGACTTAACTGTTTTCTATGTGATGTGTAGATTTCACAGTAAAAAAAAAAAAAAAAGTAACTAGCTAGCAATAAATCCAGAGAGAACTTGAGGTAAGAGGTACATGTTAGCTTTCAAGAGATGATACACTGGAGAAACTTGTATCTGCCTTGAGAAGGAGGAAGAGGGCATGGGAAAAAAGCTACAGACACACTCTGGGGTGTCCTCCCAGCAAAGGAGGAGGGGGAAAGCATGGCCAAGGCTCTCAGAAGCAGCAGAGCACCTGGGGACATAGATAGGAAGTGTCAGAGCATTTCCGGGAAGGCCTTTGGAGGATGGTAGCGGTGTACCAAAGACCTTTGGATTTGGCAACTAAGAAGCAACAGCAGCCCTTGCTAGAACGTTTTCAGAGAATTATGGGCACGAAGGTGATCTGTAGAAAACAAAATGTCCAGCAAATGGAGAATAAGGCTTTGAACTATGGCAGCAAGGAAGAAAAATGAGCAATGCTGGAGCTTGAGTGATTCAGAGCAATCCATTGAGGAAGAGAAGGAAGACTTGGAAGGACTGGGGGATTTACAGAAAGGGGAGGTGTTCTGGAAAGATCAAGAATAACTAAAATAAAAGATGTGAGGTAGGGATGTCCTTGTCCCTTTGAATCAGGAGAAGATTTCAGGAAAAGTCAAGTGGGAAAGAGAACTTGAAGGATTCCCAGAGGGTAGACAATGGGTAGTGAGAATCAGGGTTAAGTCCTGATGCTAAGGAGAACACCCTCGAGAAAGGCTGGAGATCCTGGAGTTAGAGATGCATGGAGTGCAGTGGACAGGAATCAGAGTTGAGTGGAATCCTGGTTCCTTTGAGCTTAGAGCCCCTATGTGTGTGTAAGGAGACAAGTAGGCCCCGAGACAAGGAATGCTCGGCTTCTGGTACCCAGGAGGAAGAAAACAGATGGAATATCTACAAAATTAGGGGTGAGGCAGGTCAGCAGCAGGATACAGGTATAAGCTTCCATGTGCAAGCATGAACACAGCTAATGCCAACATCCGTGAAGTCCAGAATGGATGACCAGGAAATCAGGATTCAAGGTAGCTTGGAGTGCATGAAGCAACCAGAGGCAAGTCATGATGAGGAGAAGAATGAGAGCTAGGATGGTCAGAAGGAAAGGAACACTGGGCAGGGAGGAACTTTGGATTCTGAAAGCATGAAACACAGCAAAAGGGGAGGGAACAGTCCAAGAGACATGATGGAAAGAGGGGCACCATTCAAGTTTAAATCACGGAACTGTTAGGACCCCAATGTTTGAGGGAGGTTGAGATGTTTCTGGCAATGGCAAGAGCTGATGAGGTAGAGACAGATGTTAGATGAGTAAGAACAGCAGCTGTGGAGACAGTAAGAGGTTTGTTTGCTTGGCCAGATAGAAAGAGAAAAAAAGCTTATAGAGAGCTAGAGTGTAGGTTGGCATGGCTGGGAAGACAGGAGGATGCACCAGGACAGGGAGGGAGGGAGGGAAGGAGGAAGGGAGAGAGGGAGGGAGGGAAGGAGAGAAGGAGTCAGCCTGGGGTCACTAGCTCATGTCTCAGAGGGAGAGCTCCTGCTCCTCATGTGCAGATCTGCCAGTCAGAATCCTGGGCCTCCTTTGACAGTCAGCCTCGTGGACCTAGTAATGAGCAGTAAGCCTTTTCTGTACTCAAAGGAGGAATGGGCTTCCCCAGAAGAGGGCTCACTGTGGAGGAAGGTAAGGACACCCAAAGAGGAATGGAGGATGGAAAGGGAAAGCTGGAGTTGGGATTCTGGATCTGAGCAATAATGAGGAACAGCTGGGTGGCAGAGCTGCTTGGAACTGTGGACCAGGATCTAGAGTGGCATCAAGATGGCGTATGTGGGGACAAAATCATCAGAACTCGGTGTTTGTGAAGCAAGTTGGCCTTCTCAGCCTGAACCCGAAGACCCTCAAGGATGCTAGGGAGGCATGTGGGTGTTGAATGCTTGAATGCCACAGGACTAGGGTCACTAGCTCATGTCTCAGAGGGAGAGCTCCTGCTTCTAATGTGCAGATCTGCCAGTCAGAGTCCTGGGCCCTCCTTTGACAACTGGGCTCGTGGACTTATTAATGAGCAGTAAGCCTTTTCTATACTCAAAGGGGGAAAAGCTTGCCCTGCAACTTGGACTCACTTGCTACCAAATAAGAGTGGTTAAAACAAGGAATCACCCCAGCTTTGTGCGCTCCTGTGAATCTGTGTCCGCGGCCTTGTCCTGCCCCTGTTTCTGCCTGTGTTCAATTAGGATGATGATCCAACTCTGAATTCTCTTCGTTGGTGGGAGGAAAGGCACTCATTAGGAAAAAGCAAAAGCCCTTAGCTGAATAATAATGTCTCTATGTACTTATCTCAATCAGAGCGGCTGTGAGCACAAAAAGCTCCTTCTTGCAAATTAGAAAGAAAAAAAAATCCTCTAGCTCTCAGCAGTCAAGAGGAAAGACAAATGATCACAAGTCCCTGACTTGGCGAGTTTAGCTTCCTCTCCCTCCTCCTGCAGAGGGGCCCTTGTACAGGACCCAAGCTGCCCAAGGGGTGCCCATGCCTCTGATTTCAGCCATCATGACAAGCAGAGAGATGATTGACAGACAGCAGCACACTGTTCCCATTTTACAGATGTGGAAACCAAAGCGCTATAGCTGCAGTAAGTTCCCTGTATCCACAGACTCTGCCCCCACATACCCAGCATGCTCTGATTCCTGGAAAAGGCCACATTTCACCACTAGTCTACTTTCATTTCTGCCTATTTACATCACTAAATGTGCTTCCTTGCCCAAAAAGCTTAACACTTAATGAAGGATGTCTTTCCCTCCACCTCAGCCCTAGAATGCCTGCTTCCTCCTCTTGCTTCTCAAACCATATTTGGACATTAATCATATTACCCACAGCCAAAATGCCATCTCATGTGGAAAGAATATAGCTGTAATATTAGGATGGCATGGAATAAACACTAAAACCCATAATTCTTTATCATCATCTCAGCTCCCATCTGCACTTACTGAAATACATTTGGCCAAATGAGGAGGTGGGTGGGTAGAAAATGAATCCTTAAAGAAGTTAATAGTAATAGCATAAGAAATTGCATTTTGACTCATGATATTACTTATTATAAGTGATAGTATTATAAGGATTTAAGAAGCTCTCAATTAGTTTTGTGTTTTTGGACTTAGGAAGAAAGGGAAAAAATAAATTTACTTTCTGGACCAAGAGAGCAATAATCATTTTATGACTATATTCATTTTCTTAGCCTCTGATGAAAAAGGTGACCAGGGACTAGTTATAACAAATGATCATGCCTTATTTTTCAAGGCCCCCTACATGACCAAAACAGTATGGTTTGTGGATTTCCCACATGAACGGAATATTGAGCTTACAATGAAGAGAAAGATTGTGTTTTCAAGGGATTTTCTCTCTTGATAGGAGTTCAGGGCCTTGACACATAAAAGAATTAAAATGAGTTTCACAGATTTACAAGTTGCCGTCCGGCACTGATTTGTAGAAAGTGAACAGAGCTTGGGTTTGCAGAGCTTTACAGAGGAAAGAAGCGAGACCAGTAAGTTGAGGTCGGTGGGGCTGCAAGCTGAGCTGCTGAAATAGCGAGCTCAGTGTCTGACACAGACCAAGGCTCTGCTCACGCTTGGTCAGTGAATCAAGACAGAGCGCAGGCAAGAGGAGGAATCCAGGCATTGCCAATGAGGGGGATGGGGTGTGGTGACAGGGAGTGTGCTCAGGAAGATCTTGTGAAGGTTTCATGTCCTCACACACTGACTGTAGCTGGAAGTTTTCCTGTGTCCTGCCCGGCCCTGAGGTCCTGCAGCCACTTATAAAATAATCACTCAGAGGGTACTAATTACCAACTGTATGGCCTATGGCAGGCTTCTTGCTAGCTAGCTCTTTCATCTTAAATTTACCCATTTCTATTAATCTATGCATCACCATTTGTTCCATGGGTTTACCTGCATCCCATTACATGTTGCTCCTTGGACGGCAGTTTGGCATCTCCCCTTACTCTCCTCTCTCCTCTCACTATTTCCCTTGGATTTTCCTGCCTGGCTCCATTCTGCCCTGCCATAGGCCAGCGCAGCTTTATTTATCAACCAATCAGAGAAAGACACATTCACAGCATACAGAAAAACATCCACAGCAGCTAACCATCACCATCCTTTGCCAGGCCTTGTAGATTCATCTTTTAACAAAACCTGGAAGTCCTGTGGCATCCCTCCCTGGCAAAGGCAGTGGATGGAGACTGCCATATCATCTCCATTTGGTGGGCAGCAGTTTTCTGGAACATGATGTGTTGCAACCAGGCTTGGCAGGAAAGGAAGCCATGTTGGTTGTTGAAGTCTTCCATGATCAGAGAGTGTTGCTGGACCTCCGGCAAACATTTACCATCTCTACTTTTAAGGATGCCTATCAATTGAACCAGAAAGCTAGAGTCGAATTAAAGAATTTTCATAAACCACATTCTTGCTTTTGATAAACCGCAGACTTTTTTTTAATATGCGATGTTAAGAGAAGGCCTATAGTATTAGGAAAAGTATTCTTTCTTCAAGACACAAAACCTTCATTTGTTGTAAACTTGTCCTTAACATATTTTTATAGGGCAAACTACCCTACTATCATCTCCTGGAAAACTGTCACAAAATCACAAAATCTGTGGCAACTCGGATGGAAATCCCTTAAATGTGACATCATTGCACAGGTCTATCTACACAATAGACTTGAAGCTGGTTTTGAATTCATGTTGTATGTTGTATGTGTTTGACATGCACAGTATATTCTTAATGAAAAAGCGAGTTGCAGAGAAAAGTAAGTTTTCACAGGACCTTAAATTTTTCTAAAAGCATTTAGAACTTATATAGTAAATAATGGTCAGAAAGGCTGTTAATGAGCATATACTGTCCTTAAATCAGAGATGAGCTCTGCATTGAGTCACTATAATGTTTTATACTGTATAAAGTACATTGCACTCTTTCAACACTTCACATGTGTTATTTCATTGAATTCCTACATGTGGCGCCACGGTACATTCCTGACATAAGGAAGAAGAACTGGGCAGGGAGAAGAGACCCCGGTGTGGGAATTATACGATGCTTCTACCTTTTAAAAAAAGAATGTGAGGTGATACACGTTTACTCAAGTAAGCTTAGAATAACTGAACCTGAAATGCGCATTTCATTATTTAATTTATCAGCCTCTCCAGCAGACATCCTAAATCATAGCTCCATTCATTGGATGTGCCCGCATAATTAATTATATCTCGAAACCCCCGATAGCATTTTCCAGGGACTAAGCAGGGGGAAAAAAGACTAAACACAAGAAAACAGAAAAATCTGGGTCAATTTCCTGTACCGTCATCATTGGCTCCTTTGATTAGAGTCCTGATTTCTCTCTAGCTGAATGACACAGGGTAAATCACTTCTCGAATTTCTCTACTGTCAAAACGAGGTTGGACCAGGTGACCTTTATCACTCAAGGACCCAAGAGAAGAGAAATGACACATTCAAATACAATAACTTGAAGAGTCTTTATGAAGGTATGGGCTGGGTAAGAAAACTACCAACAGAGAGCAGTTGTCCAGGGCTGATGGCCTCAGACAGGCCATCACTAGGTCAGGCCTGAAGGGACAAGCATGTTTATTAGAACCCAGAGGGAAATGTGTTTAGGAGAAGCTAGCTGAGGAGGGGCAGAGATCTTTGGTCAGGGACACACTGTGAAATGCCACAGTAAAGAGACTGGAGGAAAATAATGTACCAATGGCACATGCCAATCTTCTGCTATTCCCAGCTAGAAACCAGAAAATAAGCAAGCCACGATGCATTCTATCTCAGCAGCACAGCCTCCTGCATTAACGGGAAGAACAGAGAGGAAGCAGCAGGAAGTATCTAGCATGTCCCCAATTCCATCCCAGTGCTTATGAACTTAATTAAGGTGCATTAAACTTCTCATGGTGCTGAATGTTAGATGTAGTAGAGAACTTTCTGTTTAGTGTGTGTGTGTGTGTGTGTGTGTGTGTGTGTGTGTGTGTGTGTTAACATACTGATAAGTTGGAAGAATACAGCATATAGAACAGTCTGCCATAGCAGGAGAGCAAATTATACTTATGGAATGAATAAATGCATGAATGAAAATAGTTCCAGCTGAGACCTAATAGCATGGAGCTCTGAGAATACAGACAACATGTACACGCATATGCCGTCTCTAGAAAGCTTTTTGGTTTTCTCACAACAGTAGGGAGTCAACCCTAGGACTTCAGCCATAGACAGAAGGCGTTGAGCCTCCCACAGTGTCCCATTCTAGTGTCACTGAAGGCCAAGCAGACCTGGAATCCAAAGGTTTGATGTTTGGGTTGGCTTGAAAAGGGAAGCTAGTCCATTCCACTTTGGATGTTCTAGGCTGACTTGCCTGAAGCTGCAGAGGGACCCAATGGACCAGGTGCCCATGATGACAGAGCAGAGCCTCTGTTAGAGCCACGCCTAGGCTGGCCTTCCCTCAAGACCCTCCAGCACTGTCTTGCCCTGGGACCACCTCATGTTGTTAAAACTCTCAGCAAGTGTAATGCTATTAAAGACTCTCAAAATTTTTGTTATGAATTTCACCTGGAGTTGCTGTCAAAGACTTTTTGTAATCCCCCTCACCCCATCTCCAGCATCAGAGACCCTGGAGTGGCCTTGTACTGGCTCTGGAGACCTCCAGGCTGTGCCTTGATACTGTCCTTGCTGCAGATAATGATAAAGGTGAATGTTCTCTGAATGCCGCACCTTTGGGGTAAAAGCTCTGACCCAGGAAACCTCATATACCACATTCCAGCCAATTTCCCCCAATTCACCAAGTTGGGAAGTCTGCTTGTGGTTCATGTAAGGACACTGACTGAGGCAGAGCTCTTGGGCACTGGGTAACTTGCCCAAGCATCCAGGACAAGTCAGCTGAAAGCCCAGTGTGTCCTGCCTCCCTTCTGCTCTGTCAGAACAAGGACAGTCAAGAGCAGAAAGACCATATAAACACATACATACACATACACCCCCCCACACACACACACACACATCCTTGTTTGGTGCTATTTTATCCAGGAAATGATGGCTTTGCAAAGAGATCCTTGGATGTAGTGGACACATCCTAGAGTCTTTACATGGTACCTCCCAAAGAGCCTCCTGCTTATTTGCAAAGTGCCCCTCTGGATCTAGGTGTCAGAGTCCAGAAGGAAATGAACATCACTTCTCCTTCCCACTACTTTGAGTAGTGGGAATTATTCCTATTATACAGATAAGAAAACTGAGGCTGATCCGTGGAGTAAGAATAAAGTCAGTCTTTTTTTGAAAGTTTTCATTTTTTCACTACAATGTTCCCCTCAGAAAACACAGGGGAACATTGGAGACTACCACTTTCAACCTCTCCCTGAGGCAGAGACCTAGAAACATCCTGAGAAGGACTTGGGCTTGGGCTACAATCCCAAGACAGCTCACTCTGTTATGAGACCCCCACGGTGTGATGTATATGCCTTTGGTTGGGCCTGTGTTGGGAAACAGAGTTAGAGGATGAAGGGAGACCAAGACTTGGAACAAAAGAGTTGTCAAGGCAACTGGAGATGCCAGAATCTCCGAGTTAAGCTCTGGGAGGGAGCCATATGAAAATTTGATGGGTCAGGCTGCCTGTCTTTGTCTCTGTGTTAGATAAGTATGTATGACAGGCCAGGGACAGGGGACATAGAGACATTAATCCACACTCCTCGCTGTTCATGATTAGTAACTACAAATCCACTCAATAATGTTATCAACTAATCCACATCTATCTCATTACTCAGAAAGAGCAGGAAAGATTTCATCGAAAGCCAAGATGAGATGCATACTCTCCACTGCGTTTCCCCCACCTGCCACATACCAGGCCTATCAGAATAGGGAAATGAGATGGGTTCGCAGGCACTCCCGGTTCTGCATTTACCGACAGTGGCTTTCCAGGGATCCCCGCATGCTTTGTAAAAACGCTCCCCAACCATCTGGCTAGAAATCTGTATTTAAATTTGGTCAAGGATCTATGCCAATGTTCCCACTGTGAAGTTGATGTTTTAAACTAGGAACTTACCTACACTGAATCTGCAGCCAACGCGTACATAGTGAGACAGCTGCAGGTTCCCTCCCTGGCTTAGACAAGCACACCTTTGTGGAACACCTGGTCTCAAATGTCATCCTTCAGAACCTTTACTGACAACATTTTCCTACCTATGTTCTTGGGTTCATTCCTAGACAGAATACTGGACCAGGTGAAGTCGTGAAACTTGGGTTAAGAGGCTACTATGTATTAGGCACTGGAAATACCAAGGGCTGAATAAATTCTGGTGTAGGTCAATGTGGATTCTTATCTTGAAGCAATATTTCTTTCTTTCCACTCATAATGCTTTTCTCTCTCTCTCTCTCTCTCTCTCTCTCTCTCTCTCTCTCTCTCTCTCTCTCTCTCTCTAAGCAACCCTGGCCCAAACATGCCATCTCTTCTCTCCCCAAAGGCAAGGACTATGTACGCTTATTTCTCAGGGTGTTCCCCCTGGCTGGCCCCAAGTCTTCCATAGAAAACACCGTCAAATACATATTTTTTGCAGTGATAACAATGTTGATCACAGGTTGCTGCCAAAAGAAACAGCCCAGAGCTAAACAATTTCAGATTCAGAAAGAAGAAATTATGGAAACACATTAAATATAGGATTGCTGATTAATATGATTAAGTATTTAAGCAGGCCCTGCAAGACCGTAATTTGAAATGGCAACAATAGCATATTCTTCTGCTTAGACCAAGGGTGATATTTTACATGATTAGGTTTTGATTAATCCTACTGGTTATATATTTCATTTACAGCCTATACGTTTCTCCTTAAGGGTTTAATTGATGGTACATTTTATAAGCATTAGCATTGCTGTTACGTAAATGAATTTTCAGCGTTCAGTTCACCTTTAAGATAATTAAATTAAGTGTGGTTAGCGAAGGACAGGAGACACCTATGGAAAGCCCCAGAGACACATTTGGCTCGTTCAGACGTGGAGGAGGCTTTCTCTGCCTCTCCTTCTTCTAGGTTCTCTGCAGCCACCCTGTTAGTCACTGTCGTCTCTCCTCTCCTGCTGGCACTAACTAATGTGTCAGTTAAAGAAGGAGTCATGTTGAGCGAAGTAACAACCTGTTTCATAAACAAGCCCAGCTGCTTCCAGGGGAAGCCAGAGGGACCTGCGCTCCTTGCTGAGACGTTCCACTCCTCAATTTGTTGAATTGTGTTCTGATTCGGGTGGGATAATGTCGCTCGTGATACGTATATTCAACATGAATTTAAAATCAAAACTCAGCTGTCAGGCCTGGGAGATCAAGGTGATGAAGTTTCCTTTGCCTGCCTGCCGAATGAGGAAGGAAAATGTCTACTTTTCATGGCAGCGTAGGGCTGGGCAGATGGCCCAGTGGGTAAAAGCGCTTGCTGTGCGAGCAAAAGGACCCGAGTTCTAATCCCAAGAACCTGGAAGTCAGACAGGGGAACATGAGTATCTGTACTCCCAGTGCTTCTACGGCAAGATGGGAGGCAGAGACAGGAGGATGACCTGAAGCTCCAGGGCCAGGGAACCTGGTGGATGAAGAAGAAGAACAACAAAGAGATCGTCTCTACCATGGCGGAAAGTGAAGATGGAGGCCTGAGGTTGTCCTCTCAACGCAACGCATACACTGTGGCTTCTACCCAACCACATTCATATGAGCGCACACACACACATGCACACGCACACACACATGCACACGCACACGCACAGACAAATGCACACCAACAATAACGACAGCATCGCTGGATGACAGGCAGGCTTGGCTTTCGTGGTGGTTTGAATGTGAATGTCCGTCCACGGGCTCATGTGTACACCGGATCTCCAGCTGGTTTGTGCTCTTTCAGATTCAGATTGTGGAATCTTTTGGAGATGCAGCCTCCCCTGAAGGAAGTAGGTCACTGGGGACGGGCCTTGAGGCTTTACAGCCAGGCACTACTTCGTGTTCATTCTCTGATGCCTTACCTACCTCATGCTGCCTCATGCTGTGTGGCCACGTCTTCCCTGCCATGAAGGACTAAACACTTCTTAAACTGGGGTGCAGAACAAACCCTTCTTCTCTTAAGTTGCTTCTTGGATTGTTGTGTTCCCACAACAATGAGAAACTAGTACAGCTTCTGTCCGATTCAGTCCATTCATTCATTTATTCAACATATACTTGAACACATGCTGTGGCCCACACTGTGTCCTAGGCACCGAGGAAACAGCAGCGGATCAGACAAAAACAAAAAAACAAAAACAAAACCTGATTCCGCCTGTGATCTGAACCTTCACCCTAGCTGCATATCATGCTGGATCTGTCTTTTCAATTCACTGAGCCTTCACTTCCTCACCCCTACAATGGGCATTTGAAGAATAACATTAAAAGAACAAAGTATGATAGTGTTTGTCAAATGGTTATAACAAATATCTCAATTCCCACATCCGGGGATCCTCAGAGAGCCCTGAATAGAACTGAGGGGTCCATTAACTTAATCGATAAAAATACATCCTTGTTTTCTCACTAACTCAAAGTTGGCGTTGCTCCAATTGTGACTGTAGACAGCAAACCTGCTATTCAGTACCAGTGGGCTGCGGGTTTTGTCACTAATGGAAATTAGACGACAGGTGTTGCAGGCCTCTTGAAATACTGCTACCTTCATTGCTACTTCAAAATTACCAATGTTATTAGATCTGCCACGAGATGGTGTTATTTAATGCATTAATAAAGAATCATATATATTACTGTATCATAACTTTTTATAGCCGTATTTCAGTATCATTTCAGATAAGTGTATTTCAATGTGATTAGTTTCCTTTGTGGTTCTCTATACTTGAAAAATATTCATCTAAGAAGGAGCCTACAGGTCTCCTTAGACTGCCCAACAGGTTTATGACTTCCCCAAAAGGAAAGAAATGCCTGACTCAGAGTCTCCCTCAGTGTTTTCCACACTTGCACATGTTTGGGGACCCCTTGAAGGGTTTGTGGAAACAAATTGCTGCCTCCCCAGCTCCTCCCCGACTTCCCAAGTTTCTGGCTCAGCAGGTCTGGGTCGAGGCCTGATCATTTGCCCCTCTGCCACGTTCCCAAATGAGCCTAATGCTACTGATTCAGAACTCTCAGAAGCACTGACCCACGAATTAATAGCTCTTTAAATGTCCTCCTCTATGCTGCCTGGACACATGAGCACTTGCATGGCATGAGGGTGCTACCAGATGACCTGGAACAACATGTTAACCTGTGATTTGAGCCTGCTACTGTACATGCTGAGTTTCGGCTCCTCTTCCACCCTGACCAAGATCATGTGACCCTACTGCTTGCAGGCTGAGTCCCCACTCTCCATACGTAGCTCCAGTGATTGGCAGTGGCAATTCTGTGACTTAGCCTCAAGGTACACTTGCTGCCTACTGATTCTAACCCCTTGTCCAGCGTTCCCATAGAGCAGTGTTTCTCAACTTTCCTAACCCTGAGACCCTTTAAGACAGTTCCTTATGTTATAGTGACCCCCTCCCAACCATAAGATTATTTTTGTTGATACTTCATAACTGCAATTTTTACTACTGTTATGAATTGTAATGTATGTGTTTTCCAGTGGTATTAGGTGACCCCTGTGGAAGGGTTATTTGACCCCCAAAGAAGTCATGACCTCCAAAGAAGTCAACCCCCAAAGAAGTCAGGTTGAGAGCCGCTGCCCTGAGGATACCTGTTTTTACATGGTAGATGAGTCTTTAACTAGTCTAGTCTCTACTAGACAACAGTCTACCCCCTGAAGGACAATGACCATGTCCTAGTACTTTCTGGATTCCCACTTTCGTATGTTTATGAGAATGACTGGCTACTGTCTTCATGTTGGATCTATTTCTCCTTTCCAGGGACTACTTTCCTTTCAGAATAACTTCATATCCAGCCATTTATTGCATGTGCCTGAGATACCATATCTCAATCATTTCCCATGGTTTGGTACCAGAGACAGCCTATATATTAGAGTAGGTGCCTGGGGTCCAAGTGTCAGCTCATCTTGGTTAGTCCACCTGCTAGAGTTCACTGTGGCATGACCTATTACAGTCAAGATAACACGTTTGTCATGCTTGACTATTGGGGTAAGAGCAAGCATCAGATTAATACGCCATCTTTGGAAAAGCTTATACACTTGAAGACTATTGAACTCAATTAATCATTCATTGCATATCTATTAAGCATAAGGCATCATGCCAAGCTTTGAGAACAGAACAAAAGCCAACTAAAGTGCAGACTTTGTTTTAAAAATGCTTAGGCTAATATGAGATATGAACATATAAATAAATAATCTCTGTCTCCATTTATCTCCTTTGCATTTCCATTCACATAGTTCTGCTTCAGTTAATAGAGCATCTTAAATTCTGCTTTCAATAGAGTTTTTACAAAGCCAAATGGTCAGTTTGGGGTTCTCCTTTCTCAGCCTTAGACCTTTTGCTGCTTTCTGTCCTAAAGATCACCAGTGCTGAGCTGGCTAAATTGTCACCCTCTACTCTGCACTGTTAAACCACACTAATGAGCTTGCATAGACAACAGCCTTCTCAAATGGAGGGAGGCCAGGCTGTGATTGCAGTGTGCCGCCAACTCTATGTTCTGCAGAATCTCCCTACTTCCAATGTCTGCATCTCCCTTGCAAGCTACCTCATACATATGAAGTTCTACTGTGACAGAACACTTTAACATTCTCTCTACAGACCACTGTTACCAAAGCAGAGGTGGAGATCATGAGGAAATTATGGAGGGTTAGATTGCCCGACATCATTGTTTTTCCATTCTTGGCTTTTTCAACCAACTTCAGCAAAATGTATGAAAAATGATCATGAAGGCTCTCTGGAATCTTCCCAATACTGTCTTGCCCAAGCCAACCCCACTGCTTCAAAGTCATCAGTCATATCAGGGAAACTGCTTGACATACCCTGAACTAATGCTGTTCTGCTCCGGCGCTGCTGTGATTAATTAGACTTTTAGGAGAGCTGGTGAGTCATCCCGTGTTCCGGTCTCAGTTTGGGGGGTTAGGGAATGACCCCAGCATCCTGCTGAATACAGTAGTGTGATGAAACACTACTTATATAACAGGAACCAGGCACCCAGTGGAGCAAGTGACAGACTATTAAAGAGCAAGTAACAGGAACTTTTCAGTTGTCTGAAAGCAGCCTTAAAAGACTGCAGGACTGTTCACATAGCACATACTGTTATCACCTGCTTTGTCCCAAAAACCTGTCCTGGAGTTACCTAGAACTCTATATGGGGTGATAGCTGCTGCTATGAAGGTGACACCCAGAAGACAGACAGAATGTAAAGGGATGCTTTTAGTAGTCTTTCTTTTGGGCCACAAATCATGACATAGAAACTTATTACTAGTTATGAATGTTTGGCCTTATCTTAGGCTCATTTCTTGCTAGCTCTTATACCTTAAATTAACCTGTTTCTCTTCATCTACATTTTGCCTCAGGGCTTTTTACCTTTCTTTCTGTATGTCCTACTCTGTGTCTGTCTAGCTGGTGGCTATCTGGCTGACTGGCCTCAGACATCTCCCTCTCTTTCTCCCTCATTCTCTCGAGCCTAGATTCCCCCCTCCTTATTTTTTTTCTGCCCGCCAGCCCTGCCTTATCCCTCTACTACCTAGCTATTGGTCGATCAGCTTTTTATTAGACCAATCAGGTGCCTTAGGCAGGCAAGGCAACACATCTTTACACAGTTAAACAAATGCAGCCTAAACAAACGCGACACACCTTTACATAGTTAAAGAAATTTTCCATAAGAGACATTAGTGTGTGTCTCTGCGTGTGCAGGGGATGCTTGACTTTTATAGGGACCAACAAGGAAAAGGCAGATGAACTGAGCAAAGAAGATGAAGTAATCCCAACCACACGGAGCTCTCACCTTTTGCCTATGGGATGAGTTCCATGACCAAAACGCAAGGTGGCAGAGGGTAGGATAGACACTTGGGCTGTGAGCTCTGGATCTAGCTCTGTGTTTGTGGCCCTGATTATATCTCATATGTTATGCCAGGTTGCCACACATTACACATTTTCACGGATTAACCAGTTCAAACACAGTCCTTTCTCCCATGAAGGTATAAAATCCCAAATAGTTCAATCTTTTTTAAATTAATTAACTTATTCATTCTTCTTTCATATATTACGTCCTGACTACAGTTTCCCCTCCCTCCACTCCTCCTCGTCCCTCTCCCCTCCTTCCCTCTCCCCCTGATCCTCTCTTCCTCCAGAAAGAACAGGCCTCTCAGGGATATCAACCAAACATGGCATAAAAAAGTCACAATAAGACTAGGCACATATGCTCCTATCAAGGCTGGATGAGGCAACCCAGTAGGAGGAAAAGGGTCCCAAAAGCAAGCAAAAGAGTCAGAGGCACCCCACTCCTATTGTTAGGAGTCCTACAAGAACACTAAGATATACAACCATAACATATCTACAAGGACCTAGGTCAGATCCATACATTCATTGTTGCTTCAGTCTCTGTGAGCCCCTATGAGCCCTGGTTAGTTGATTCTGTGGACCATGTTCTCCTGGTGTCCTCAACCCCTCTGACTCCTACAATCCTTCCCCTCCTCTTCCGAGGGATTCCATGAGCTCTGCCTAATGTTTGGCTCTGGGTCTCTGCATCTGCTCCTATCAATTGCTGGATGAAGCCTCTCTGTTGACAGTTATGCTAGGCTCTGGTCTACAAGTATGGCAGGGCCAGGAAAAAAAAAATAATTCAATCTTAACAAATACACAACAGCCTATTCTCGCATATCTGGGCCTTGGAATTAGGGTGGGAGACAGCTCAGTTAGTAAAGGGCCTGCCACACTAGCCTGTTTGATTCTCAGAACCCACATAAAAAACCAGGCATAGTAGTATGTGCTCATAATCCAGCCTGGGGTAGGAGAGATGGCCAGCTCCCTGGAGCTAACTGGCCTGGCAGCCGAGCCTAATCACCAAGCCTCAAGCTGCAGTTAGAGATCCTGTCTCAGAGGACAAGATGAATGGCTCCTAAGGAGTGACATCTGAGGTTGACCTCTGGCTTCCACATGCCACACATGAACATTCATGCACACCTGTGCATCCACATGCATGTGCACACACAATAACAACAAAACCATAATTAAAAATTAAGGTTTTAAAGTGAGGCATTGGAAAAGTGGCCTCACATCCCTGTCTAAACAAAATTCTGTGCCAGGCCATATTGCCATGGATCACTTAACTAGGGGGTCCCTAGAGATCCCTCCCATACCATGCTCCCACCTTCAGCTCAACTGCTACACTCTAAGAAGTCAGAATCCCATGGGAAGAAGCCATCCAAACCCCCGACGTGGAAATCTGTTTATATGTTCTTTTTGAGCCATGACCCTAGAGTAGCAATTCTTAGAAATCCAATTTTTTTCTTTTTGATGACTCTAAAGTTCATGAAGTTAGAGTATTGCTTTGTAATTAATTCAGCCTTCCAAGAGCTCCAGCTACGATCCTGCTTACTATGGGGAGTTCTTCCCTCCATTGCTACTGGAAAGTAAATATAGACCAGTGGGGTCGACGTTTTTGTTGTTGTTGTTGTTGTTGTTGTTGTTGTTATTCTTTTAGGACTCCCCTTTGGAAAAACTTGCATTTTCAACATCCCTGTCATTTAATTCCATAGGCAGTTGATTAAAGCTTCACTTTTTCCATTAAGTGAAAATTAAATTAAGCTCATTATTGTATTAGACAGTCATTGATTGGGCCCACTTTGGTTTTAATTAAATGCTACTATTCATTATTTCCTCCTCTGTAGTACTTTTTAATTTTCTTTGGTATATAATTTGGGAGGGGGGTATAACAACAATATCAGTAAATTAGCCCTCATAAATAATATGAAAAGAGGAAGATGTATGAACACCGTGGAGACAATTTGAAGGTACTTGTTTATTGTCCTTAATTTAGTGGTTGGCGTGTTTATCAGTGAATGGTTTTTCCATGTTGCTGCTTTGTTATAAAGCAGGGCATGTTCATATCTCACCCAAGCCGCTCAGACTTATGCTGACTTCAAGTCATCACTGAGCCTAAAAATGTGCTGACTTTATTGCAGCACCAACATTACGATCCAGGGTAGGTGTTTGAATTGGAGTCTAAGAACATAGTCAGAAAGGTTTTGAAATGCTAAGGCATTCATTTCATTTTCTCTCTACTCATTTCATGCCAAAGAGTCTCCTGGGTCCTGAAAATGCACAGGATGATGGAGAACCAGGGCAACTGTCCTCCTGATGTGGTGTCTGTCCTTCTGATACGGATGTTCCAGAGGGGTGAGAGGTGACAATATATACCAACCTTCATCGTCGGAGGAAATAACAATCTCCATTATTACCCTGGTACCTGGGCTTGGGCCGTTCTCTGGAAATCCACACTCCTATCCAGCTCTATGTGTATCACAGTGATAGAAAATGTGGAATGATGCCGTTGAGCTCAGCTCTCCAGGCACATCCTGTCTCCACCTCTCAAACCGGAACAAAAGTGGGAGGAACAGAGTGGATCAGGCTGAGCTGCAGATGCCCTGGAGTCCACACAAGTGGTAAAGTGTTCTAAGGATGACCAGTCAAGATCAAAGGCTGAGGCTAGCTTAGTGCTTGTAACCAGGTCATGGGGTGTTATCACTGTAAATGGGGCTTGCAGATTGTCCATGAGGCTACCATTTTGTCACAAGTTACAGTCCTAGAGACAATAGTGTGTGACCTGGAACTGAACCCAAATGCTCAAGGATTGGATATGGTTATGGTCTTAAGAGAGGAACAAGTAGGAAAAAAATATGCAACTGTGTGGGACCCCAAATGAGAAAGGAAAGGAAACATAAACAACTACCTGTCACTCAAAGGGAGCCTAGCCTTCATGTATGAAATCTGAAAATGTAAGAACAGGCCAATAAAGCAAGCTGAAGAATCAATCATCAATATATCAAGCCTCTTCAGATTAAAGAGAGATTTTTCTATCAGTGTGGTAGACCTTTTTAAAAGTTAGTTGGGTTGGGCATGGTGACTCATGCCTGTAACACCAGCACTTGATACTTAACAGATGAAGGTAAGAGGCTCTGAAGTTCAAGGTCATCTTGGGATACATGTTAACTTTTTAGGCAAGCCCCAGATGCATTCCCTGTATTTTAATAAAGTGCATTGGTGCTGATGTCAGAATGATTAGTGTTAGAATGACTGTTCAGCATGCATAGGCCCCAATTCCGTTCCCAGCAACAACAACACTGGCAAAACAAAACAAAACCAAAAAAGGCACCCTCCCCACCAAAAAAGCCTTATAGAATTTAGCACAAAAAGGTCCTGATGAAGAAAGAGATATAACAAAGTAACAAGAAATAAAGGCGCTAGGAAGTCTAGCAAAAGATCTAGCAACAACAAGCTTTCGTAGACTTAATGATATGGACTCATTATGTATAACATAAGAGCTGACAGAAAACACAGTTACTGATAAAGCAACCCTACCAAAAAATGTAAAGATTAAACAGAAAATCGGTTATTAAGGCTGTCGAAGATGTAAACAAAATCAGCATGCAGCTTTTTACTGTGAACCCAGGAAGTTCATAATCGGTTGCAACGATTACAAAGCTTGGCCACATTCTATATTCCAGGGAAGCCCTACTTCACAGGGACCAATGCCTAGATAGAAATAGTTTTCTCTGACCACAGTGCAATTAAATCAAAAGTACTAAGTGTTTTCTAAATGGCTAAAAACAATAAAAGCATATGTTTGGAAAGATAAAAATGCCCTTCTAAATTACTAATGCATCAAAGAGACAGTCGCGATGGAAATTGCTAGATATTTAGAACTGAAAAAAGACACAGTAAAAGCACTAATCAAAATTTGTGACATGTAGCTAAATATACTTAGAGGTCAATTGTCTTATTTTAACTTTGAACAACTCTTTTTAGTTGTAAGATTAAACATAAACTACAATAAAGCAAAAAATAAAAAAAAATTAGAGAAAAGTGGCTAAGCATACATAGTTGTATATAACTATAATCTGGATGGCTTGAGAGGTTGAGGCAGAAAGATCTTGAGTTTCAGGCTAACTTAACCTCCATAATGAAATCTTTTCAAGAGGAAATGAGGAGAGGAGAAGAGAGAAAAGACGAGAGGAGGCGAGACAAGACATAAATGAAATGAAACGAGAAGAGAAAGGAAATGGTTTGCAATTCAAACTCTTTGGGAGGAAAACTAATAACTGAGACAAAAGGAAAAAGTAGAAGACAGTTAATAAGTACAGATATGTTTGTAAATGAATGAATGAAGTGATTTTATACCAGTAAGTTTGGAAACTAGATTGAACACATACTTTTCTAGAAACAAATAAGCTGCCAGCATTGACCTAAGGAGAAAGAGAGACTGGATGAACCAATACCCATTAGTGACACGGAATCACTCTTCAACCCCTTGAATACCCTTCAAAAATACAGGACCTCAAGTACAATCAGGAAGCAGTTGGTAACTCTCATAACGTTCATGCCACTACTGCGCTAGAGGGACCGTCAGCCACCAGTAAGTTGCTCAGGTGCCCATAAAGAGCCTCCTTTCTGTGCTCATGCAAGCAACACAGTTAAGCTCAGTGAGGCTCAGATAGAAAGACATGAAAGTCAGAAGAGGACTTGTTGGGAAGAAGGAGGGTTTCAGTGGGAGACGGAGTAGGGATGATGGTCAAGGGAAAAGAGGTGTACATATCAGAAATCCAATATCTCCTCGTATGAAGCTGTCAAAGAAGTCTTGACCTTTTCTAGCCACAATCCCTAGAAACAGATAAATCTTATATTTCACTTTTACAACTTCTTGGTAGCTGATGTTGCCTTCTAGTGTGATAGTGGCATAAACGGTATGAGGGTTACCAACTGCTTCCTGCTTGGACTTGAGGTCCTGTATTTTGAAGGGTATTCATGGAGTTGATGAGTGATTCGTTTTCATGAAGGATTTCTTTTCATTAAGCTGATACAGAGAATAGAAAAAATACAAAACTTCCCTACTCATTTAATATAGCTACCATATTCTTCATGCCCAAATAACAATAATGGAGCACTTTAGACCAATTCAGCTTACTACCATAAATCTTGCAAGTAAAAGACTAGCAAGTAAGTCCAGCTGTATGTATAAACTTATCATTTGCAATTGATAAGTATGATTTACTTGGTTTGCTAGTATGTGTGCATGTGTGTGTGTATATACATGTATATATATGTATATATGTATCCATGTATGTATGTATGTTTACAGTACCCTATATTTATCCCAAGGAGATAAGAATAAGATTAGAAAAATCTACTAACTATGCAAAATTATTCTATCTGGCTGTTAGCTAAAGTCTTATTTGTTTAATAATGACATAAGGCATTGTTTAAAAAAATGCATGCAATGCAAAAATAAGAATAATGAGTACATTTGTAGAAAAAGTAAAAAAAATCATGGAATTCATAAGGAATATATAAGAGAGAGCTTCAACTGAAAACATATTCTCTTATATTAAAATTGAAAACAAATTAGTAAAAACTGATGATTGATAAAGCCAGTTAAGTACACAGGTGCTAACTAAATAATTTTGTATATTTCTAAGTGTTAAAAATGTTTTTCAATAACAATTGAAATACTTTGGGTTCACCTACCTTGGAATTTCTCACATTTGTTTAAAATACAGATTGCTATTTAGTAGCCTCTGGGCTTGAGAATCTCCATTTGTGCAAACTCCTTGGTATTGTTACTAATGCACAGACTGTACTTTTAAGCAGTAAGAATTTCTCAAGCCTGAACACTTACTAGAGTTATCTGCAAAAGACCCCTAATGTTCATGACCCTCAGGGATTCTGGTTCGTTCAATCTGGTGTACCCATTCCTTTAGTGATGTTTATATGCAAATAAAGTTTGAAATCAGTGGACCACAACATTCTTTCAAAAGAATTCTTCTTGTGTTTTTGTTTTGTTGGTTTGGTTTTTTGTTTCTTTGCTTGTTAGTTTAAGACAGGGTTTCTCTGTGTAGCTCTCGCTATCCTGGAACTCTCTCTGTAGACCAGGCTGGCCTCAACTCAAAGATCCACCTGCCTCTGTCTCCCCAGAACTGGGATTAAAAACATGTGCCACCACACTTGGCTCTCAAAAGCATTCTTTGCAGCTAAAACCCAGAAGAAGCAGATATTTTTCCAGATCACACAACTTCAGACTGAGGGCCTACTCTTATAATTCCTAACAGTTCCTACCCCCACCAATGCAGCCCCCGGCCCAGTGCATACACAAATTCTTACTGCCATCTTTCCCAGGGCCCTACTGTGGTGATTTGAATAAGAATGTCTCCCATAGCCTCATACATTTGAATGCTTGGACATCACTGAGTGGCACTACTTGGTCAGGAGGTGTGGCCTTGTTAGAGTAGATGTGGCCTAGTTAGAGGAAGTGTGTGACTAGGGATGGGTTTTGGGGTTTCAAAAGCTCAGGCCAGGCCCTGTGTCTCTCATTTCTTGCTACTTATGCATCTAGAGGGAGAATTCTCAGCTACTTCTCCAGCACCATGTCTGCCTGCATGCCACCATGCTCCCCACCATGATGGCAATGAACTAAACCTCTGAACCTGTAAGCCAGCCACAAGTACATGCTTTTCTTTATAAGGGTCACCATGATCATGGTGTCTTTTCACAGCAATAGGACAGCGACTAAGAAGCCTACTTTCTGGGTTTCCTATCCCAGAGCACAAGTTGCTTGTTCACTCATCTTAGCAACTGCACAGATCTAGTCTGGAGAAAGAGACTGGACAGACCCTCAGCAGGGCTGTAGATGGAGGCAGGCTGCTACGCGATTATTGCCATTCCTTCCATTGCACCAATACTATTCAGTACAAAGACCCCATGAGCCACAAGGCATTGCTGGCTGAGGAAATCCTTAAGCATATGCTCTGAGATCCCACCATGAGCTTCATAGCAATATAAAGCATTATATAATCTGCCTGGCTGTTACCAGATACACACTTCTCTTCTAGTCTCGAACTCTGCCTTCTGTGGGTTTAACACCCCCTCCTCCCTCAGATGCCAGTGTAGATAGGCTGAGTTCTCTCTAAAGAGTAGGATATATATGTGTGTGTTCCAATTTTGCTTTCTCATACAGAATCCTAGAACCTGAGATGTTGAGAGTTCAAGAGACTACAAAATCTTATAGACAAATATCTCTGCTTTATGAAACCATGGACCTGAGAGACAAAACCAATTTCATTGGCTCAGGGCATGCCACCCAGTGGCATCTCCCACTCCAACCTACCCCTAGCAATACCCCTACAAGACAAGAAAGAATCTTTATGAGCCCAGAGCTACCAGGATTCTCTTCTCAGTACTGGTCTCAAGCCAGGCCTGTCTCCAGGGAAAGAGGAAGTTCCTGGGCAGAAACGACCCTTCAGGGTTAAATCAGAGGACTCTGCTTTGTCCATTTGAAGTCTGTGGCCATGGGCAGAAAGAGGGAAAAAAACCCAATTGGCTTGATTCACTTTTCTGATGGACCCCCTACACTTGACCATGTTCTTTCTTTTAAGGCAGGCAAGACATGGGACAATTAATTGCTTTCTTTCTTTGTGCATAGAATTGAGGCTTAAGAGCCTTGAGAATCAAACAGAAAGCCATTCTGTTGCTGGGTTTTAAATAGTACCTTGACCCTCTTTGCTGAATATAAAGTAACTACTATATCAATAGTCCTTCTGTTCACTTATCACTTTCCTGGGCAAGAAAGCTGTGAACCATGCAAAGAGAAAATGACAGCTGAAGAGAAGAGTCCCAGAAAATCATACTTAAGGTCTACAAAAAAGAAAACTTTGGACTCGGAAACTATTAAAACTGAAAAGACCTTACAGACAGTGGGACCAACACCATTTTTAAGTGACAAAAATTGAAGCCTAGAGAAGAGACTTTATCAAAGTCAGACATTACAGGAAGCTTGAGAAAGAGACTGGGAGTCTGGCAGGGACATACTAATCAGGAGAGGTGAGCTTTTATTTAGGCAATATGTGCTAAAAGAGTATTCAGGTAAAAATCAAATTATACATCAAGTCTGTTACAGGAGCTTAAAGTTTACAGCAACTCTAAGATTTAACAATGAAAAAAAAAGAATTTTCTTTGCTTCTCCATTGCTTTTCTGATTTAAATCTGCATCTGTCTGTAGCAAGTTGCTTTAAGTTACATAGGCTGGCTATTTAGTAAACCCTTTCTATTGCATTTATTTTCATTTAAACCGTTGAACTATATGTGGACCAGGAATCCAAATACTGGTCCAGATCTGCCACAGACCAGCTTTGTAGCTTGGGACAGTGGCTGAAACCATTGAACTATATGTGGACCAGGAATCCAAATACTGGTCCAGATCTGCCACAGACCAGCTTTGTAGCTTGGGAGAGTGGCTAGAACCCTGTGACAGTCTGTTCACCATGGCCTTCCCTTCTTTATATTGAGTTGGTCCTCGGACATAGGAGAATGGACTCCTGGTAAAGAAATATACCATAAGATATACTGGGTGATGCAAAGAGGCACAGGCCTTCTCTGTCCCTTTTTTAGGACCTTGCTGTTCAAAGTGTGATCCCCAGGCCAGGAACAGTGACAACACCCAACAGCTCAGTAGAAATGTACAATCTAGGTCTCACCCTTCTTGGTCAGAATCTGCAGGATGTCTTGGTCAGTGTTCTATTGCTATGAAGAGACACCATGACCACAGCAACTCTTATAAAAGAAAGCATTTAATTGGGGCTGGCTTACAGTTTCAGAGGTTTAGTCTCTTATCGCCATGGAAGGGAGCATGGTGGCATGCAGGCAGACATGGTCCTGGAGAAGTTGAGAGTTCTACATGGGATCTGCAAAGCAGCAGAGAGATGACACTAGGCGTGGCTTGGGCCTGTGAAACCTCAAAGCCCACCCCCAGGGACACACTTCCTCCAACAAGGCCGCACCTCCTAATCCTTTCAAATAGTGCTACTCCCTGGTGACCAAGCATTCAAATCTACGAGCCTATGGGGACCGTTCTTATCCAAACCACCACACAAAGTATGCAGAGACCTCACATTAAGTTCCAGATGATTGACTTGAGACACCCCATCCAGTTTCCCTAATGCTAAACACCTTCTCTCGGGACCTTTCCCAGTTCTCACTTTTGCATCTGGAAATGTCTACTAGGCTCTGGCCTGAGTCAACCAGCCCCAGGTCTTCCTTCCCATGTCTGACCAGCTCTTCTCTCGGCTGCTGCGTAGAGTAGCGAGGTTGAGTGGATGCAAGAAGAAACATCAACATGTCTCTAGGTCAAGGCGACACAATAAATGTAATCAGACCATCACCTAGGACCATCTAGCTTGGAATAAACAGTGCTTCCTATACAAACCTGAGAAGATACCCTTTAACACCTTTCCAAAGGGAGGGGGTGTAATATTAATTCTTTAAATAGATCTTCATTTTTATTTATGAAATTATATTATAGATAAAGTAATATGCTATGACAAGCACCCATATAGTCATAGTTAGAATTAGTAAACATTAATGTTTTACACTAAGTATTTTGGACTTTCTCTTCTCTTAGTAGACTGAGGTAAGTGCTCACCCATCTTTTATTGTTCATTGCCCTCCTCTGAAGTTTCTGGCTGCTGTTCCACATTGCATGTCACACCTTCCCTGTCTATGTATGTATGTATGTGTCACTGGACAGTGCCCACACTTGCTTCCAGGTTACACATAGCTTTGGGAACTTGTGTTCTCTCTCTGTTTTGTTCTTCTCTGTAGAGATCTAAGAGTTCATTCATTCACTTTTTAAAAATGGCTCTTTAATATTTAACCGAATGAATAAAACACTGGAAGACAGGTTTAAAGGAACGAAAGGGGCTGGTAGGAAACATACTAAGCAATCTGGGGATGCTGGGGAAATGGCTCAGTTGGTGGAGTTCTCGGTACACAAGCTTGAGGACCTGAGTTCAGACCCTCAGCACTCATGTAAAGGGCCTATAATTCCAGGCATAGGGGTTAGGGGTGTCCGGGCAGAAATGGGAGGATCCTTGGAGCTTCCTGGCCAGCCATCTAACCAAATTGGTGAACTCCAGGTTCAGCGTGAGACCTGTTTTAAAAAACTAAGATGAAGAATGAATCTCCGCCTCCATATGTATACACACGCATATGTAGTGTGTGTGTGTGTGTGTGTGTGTGTGTGTGTGTGTGTGTACATATGTATACACACTCATATACACATACAAGCAAGTTTTAGTTATAGATAAAAAGTTTAGATCAAAGGTCCTTATTAGATTCCTAGAACATGGTACCCCTTTCCTGTTTAAACCTGTCTCTTCCACCTAATATGAACCTCTCCGCCAGATTTTCCTAACTTTTTTCAAGGTCATTGCCAGAGCTGAGCATCTATATTTTTTGAATGGTGGCAAGAGGGCAGAGGACTGGCCACCCTCAGGGCCCACAGTCTAGCTGCCTCACATCCCCTTGTGTAGCCTCGTGATCTTCAATCAAAGTGCCTGTGGCTAGGAAAGGCTCAACTCCCTGTACCCAGCGACTACAAGGAGAAAATGCAAACATTTTATTGCTACAATTTATCCTACGGGAGATTTGCAAAGGCCTGTGCCTGAGATTTATGGCGTGACACACAGAGATTTCATGCACTGTATTTCTCATTTATGGGCCTCAATTTAGTTAAGAGAAAAGATGCTTTCTAGAGCAAAAATACCCTAAAGCTTGGGTAAAATGGGATATTTAATTAATTCCAAAAATCACTGAGTGGATAAGGAATGAATTTGGGCTCCACATGTTCAAGCCACCCTGAGCCAGCTTGTTAGACTCTTTCCTTCTAGGTCTTGGCCACAGAGCTGGGTCCCAAGGACTAAGCTAGGGTTAAGCGCTCAGAACCTGTGAATCCCTCCAACTGAAAACCTTGGAAGGTCAGGGTGGGACCTTTCTCCAGAGCAGTATAGATACACCTTCGATAGAATGAGCCTCCATTAAGAGTGCATTTCAGGAGACGGGCAGGGACCTCAGGGTAACCCTACATCTTAGCACCCTCTCTAACATACCCCCTTCTTCTCCAGTGTGATGTAATTAATGTCATGTGATCAGGTAAACTCATAGCTAAGCATCCTTTCTTGTAGACCAGCCTAGGATGTTAACACCCTGTTAAAGAAACAGGATGGCATGGGCAAAGCTTCACTGGATGGCAGTCCATCTATGCAAACACCTTGGTCTCGGGTCCTGGATCTTGCAGGTCCAGAAGTATTCTAATATCAGTCTGTCTCTGAGAGAACACCTGAGCAATAACCAAGTACACAAACCAAAGTGCACTTGCTCTTGTCCTTCCAGCAAGCTGGGACACCCTCCTTTGCCTTTCCTGATCTGTCCCTTCCATGGTCACCTGAAATCCTTAGACCCTCCTCCGTAAAGCCTCTTCTCATTGTCACCTGACCTTGAATGTCCCCTTTCTTTGAACATGCCCAATACTCATCATAAATACTCATTGAACATCTGTCTTGAGAACAACACCTGCTGGTGTACAGGACTTGTATATGCAAATGGCCCATTCCTAATCAGTCTGCAGGAGCCCCCAGAACAAGGGTAAGCCTTCACTTCAAAGTTCTCCTGAAGGTCAGCTCATGGAGGAGGCCGGGGGAGAAGGCAGCAGCCACCAAGAGAAGCTCTGTCACACACACACTGATGGCCGCATATACTCTTGTGATTCCTGTGGCTTGTGGCACACAATATAGCCGAGAAAGCTGTTTTGGACCACAGCCAAGATGATGGGTTGATTGACTCTAAATGTAACGTGGAATGAACTGTCCTGTCCCAGAGACTGGAGGAGGGAGACACGGGCGGTATTCATATGTATGCTTATAATCACATGTATAGTTTTGTATTCATATTCTATTTGTGATTCAATTAATATTCATATTTCTCTCTTTTGGGTCTGGAGCCCAAAGAGCAAACCTGGGGAGCTCTAAGAAGCTCAAAGAAAAAGTCTCTTCTTCATCTTTATGCATATAGAAACATGCATCAAGAGAGGCAGTACTTTGCACAGCTTATCAATATTGAACAATAAGACTTGGGAGAATAGTCTTTTTTGTTTGGTTGCTTGTTTGGTTGTTTGGGTTTTTTGTTGTTGCTGTTGCTGGTTTAAAATCAGTAGTCTGTCTGCTAGTCAAATACCTTGCCTCGCCCCTTCAATGGGTTTCCGCACAGCAGCTCTGGCTAGGACCCATGTTTTTAGGTTAAACCTTAATCAAAGTCAGCCCACGTTTTCTGACTGCTGGCCCTATTGCTTGCCAGCTTAGCAAGCTGACCTAGGTCATCCCGCCAGGGCCAGAGGGCTCACATGCCCCGTTGCCTCTGGCCTCACCCAGGCCCTGTTGCCTGCCATCACTGCACCTCTGAAAGTGGCAACAAGTGAATAATCTGTCACACTCAGCAGAGCTGTATCCCAGCGCAAGCAGAGCTGGGACTTGGGAGAAGCCATCCTTGCTCGAGTCGATGACCTTAAAATCCTGGAGCGCTCTAACTTGTGGAGAATACTCTACTACAGTCAAGCGTTTGTTCAAGAGGCTGAAGCCAGCAGGTGGGGACTCACTGGCCTGCTTTGCGGGGCGGGGGGGGGGGGGGGGTCAACATCAGTGTGCTGAGCACTTGACTAGGCAGCCTCAAGGTTTCAAGCTCACTAAGTCCCAGCAAGAGAGCCAGGCATGGCAGTCTATGGTCTATAATGGAATCTCGGAAAGGCTAAGCAAAAGTGCCCCAGATCTCACAGCTGATGATAAAGCCACTTTCTCTGTGGCATGGTGCCGCTTCAGAGGAAGTGGGAGAAGGGGCTCTCATCCTGTTAATAGTGGGATATCTTCTTCAGACTGCCTGGCTCATTCCAGCATCCATGGCCCCCTCACACTTTCCAGACCTGGAGTCCTCTCCCTGTAGCTCCCACCCAAGCCTAAGGCGATTCACACTGCTCAGCTCAATCCCCCCTCTCCACCCCGGGCATCATCTCTTCCTGTGGGCACCATAGCCTTAGTAATTTTTGTACTTCTTTGTAGTGCCCAGTCCATATTAGCCAACCGAGGCTCCCCTATATTCTCTGTGGAACTCATCTTCCCAGCGTAGAGCTAAGTCCCTTTAGGCAGAAGAAACTTTACTCAAGGAACCTGATTACAGCCCCAGGCCCTCTGATTGGCTGACACACCATCATTGCCATTTATTTGGCTTCACTATTTCTCCTAGTTAGTAGAGGAGCTAGCAGTGGCACTGTGCTCTGTCAGATGTTACCTTGCTCTTTGATTTCACTGTATGAAAACAACTGTGATTAAAAAAAAGAAGAATCAGTGTGAGACCTCTGGGAGTTGTTCAGTGACAATTAAAGGACCAGCTGTTGGAGCTGGGGAGATGATGCCGTTGGTGGGCGCTTGTTGCGAAAGTGTGAGGACCTGAGTTCAATCCCCAGAACCCACCTAGAAAGAATGACTGGCGTGCTGGCACGTGCTTATAATCATGTTTATAATCCTAGTGCTGGAGAAGCAGTGATAGGAAGATCCCTGGGAGTCACTGGCCAAACCAGCCTAGCCCCTGTAGTGAGCTCCGGCTAGGTAGAGACCCTGTCTCACAACACAAAGTGGCAGTACCAAGAATGTCCTCCAGATGCCTAAAGTGGGCCAGTAGTGACTGTCTGCTTTTGACTAAGGACCGCGTAGTTGTTTGACAAGAATTACAAGTGAGATAATTAGAGAGTTCCTATGACTCGTCTAGACCCCATTCCCAGGAACTGTGGAAGGGACCTCCAAAGACCACAAGTAGCAGCTACTATCTTCTCAGAGCACAGATACGATCATGTCACTCTTAGCTCTAAAGTTAGCACCCATTGGCCACACTAGCCAGGCTTCTCTCCCAGCAAGTGGCAGCCTCACCCAGGACACACATTCAAGGGTGTGTAAGCACCGTATGACTTGCGGTCACTGATGATTTGGTGTCTGATACACTCCGGCTGCCCCAGGAAGGAAGGGAACATAATTTCTTGCCAGCTTGTGGTCTCATTAGCCATCCTCATGGTAGGACCTCTACTGCTGTTCCTTCTTTGTCCGTCACCATTTGTCACGAAGCCTTTGTTGGTGTGCTTTATATTTTAGAAGTTGCCCCTTAAGTGCTATAGCATTACTATGAGCATAGGAAAGTCCGTTCACCAAAGCAAAGTGTGTTGGTTGTCTAAGACACATGCATTCCTTAAGTACTGTTTATGGATACACAAACCATATGTGCTAATTGCTTGAGATATGGCAGACATCAAGACCTGGATGGGCTCAGTCTTCATGGTACTTGCCATTCATAAGGCCAGGAAAGGGGAAGGCAGTGGACACAGGAGGGGTGGACATTCTCCTCCGGGTGGGATTCTCCCCATTCTTGCTTGCCTTGTCTTGCCCCTTCCCACCTCCCTATTGAAGCTTATCAGAATGCATTGTAACTGAGACCGAAGTGCATCGTGGCAGCCTCGAATCTGCTCTGATGCGGTTCGCAGTCAAAATAATTCAGTCAGACTTGAAAAGTCATTAGTAACACGCATTGCTGGTACACCTCAGCTCCTTTCTGCTGTAAGAAATGCTGCAGGGTGGAACCCAAGCTCTCCGAAGGGTAGGAGGTCTATGACAGTCATCTCATTCCCTGCTCATCCCCTTCTCCCAGGGTGCTTTTCTGTACCCTGAGCCTCTGCCTTTACCCTAGGCCAGTGGTTCTCAACCTGATGGTGAGACCCCTTAACACAGTTCCTCATGCTGTGGGGACCCCCAGCCATAAAATTTTCTTACTACTTCCTAACTGTAATTTTGCTGCTGTTATGAATTGTAATGTAAATGTCTGATCCCAAGGGGGTCGTGACCCACAGGTTGAGAACCACCCCTCTAGGCTTTCCTTCTTCCTGCACTCTCTCCTGGGGAGTCCCACCTCATTCTCCACCAAGAGCCCCTTCATTTTGGGGCAAATTGCTTCATCTTTCAGGCTCTTCCCAATGCTAGGCATGTGGGTACATGGAACTCTATCTGCAGTGTTATAAAATATGCAGTGGCTGTTTCCAGGAAGTGAGTTTTTCTGTGGTTTTTAAATCTCCTTCATGCTTCCATACGTTTCCGATAATATAACCTTTCTAAAATTACTTTTACAAATGAGGGGGGGAAAAGTTGTTTTAAAATAATAGGAGATCTTTTAGGAGCAAGCCAGAACGCAGGCCTGGTTTTTGTTTTATATTCAGAATGGAATATTGAACTGAGAACCTAGGATGTACTCACTGTACATCACATGAGTGAGGCAGTGAACGAACAGAAGATGTGTTCCTGGCCCTCACTCTGCACATCTGTAAGGCGGGTAGCACACTGTTGGTACAGCGGTGCCTTGTGACCCTCCCTCCCCAGTGTAGCAAGCCCTGCTGAGCGGGGGAGCCTTCCGCGGATCTCTCCTCACTGTCCAGCCCTCTGTCTGAAGCATCCCTTCACAGGATGACTGAGACTCACTTCCTGGCAGCCGGGGGACTTGATGTCACTGGCCAAATTGCCGCCTGTCTGGGGTTTTATAGACACGCTTCTCCTGTTTATTGTGATGTCAGTTTGCACAATTTCTCTTCAGGCGCTCGGCGCCTTTCAAGCATGAAGCTCCCTGAGATGAATGAGCCTTTATCAGGAGCTCTGCGCTCCTTAACTCTGTGGAAACCAGCGGTGCCCTGAGCGTTCTTCAATTTCCAGCCACAATTTTTGCCAGACTTTGGACTGAAAGGCTGGGTCGGGCAGAAATTGGCCTTGGGGGGGGGGGGGGCAGGGGTCCCTTGATACCTGCCTGGAAAGAGCATGATTTAACCAGCATGATTTTAAAACGACAGGAGTTTTCAAAGTAACAGTGGCAGTAGCTGCCTCCCTGTAGCAGATGGGTCCAAACTTTTGACAACCGGATGTGACATTGTCATCTCCAAAGTTCACTGTGGAGAACTATACCGATTAAGACAGACAGAAAAGGGAGGGAGGGAGGGAGGTCTCATACACACCCATGTACACACACACACACACACACACACACACACACACACACACACACACATCTCACAATGGGAGTTAAAGAAATGCTTCAGTGGATAAAGTGCTTGCCACAAAAGCATTAGGGTCTTCATTCAGATCCCCAGCACCCACATAAAAGGACAGACACCATACTCTGTCTATAAACCCAATACTAGTTGGAGACAGAGACAGGTAATTCCCTGGAGCCATGGCCACTCTGTTGGCTAGGTCGTTTGTTTGTTTTGTTTTGTTTTGTTTTGTTTTTCAACTTGGCACAGGCTAGTCACCTTCAGAAAATATTTATAAGGAGTCTGCCAAAGCGATTGTGCCAGCTGGTAGACCCTGTGGCATCATACTGAAAATATGTCCCTTCTGGTGATAAAATTCAGTGGAAGAGTACTTGTCTAACATATGCAGTCTTAGGTTTAATCCTCAACATGACGAAGGAAGGAAGGAAGGAAGGAAGGAAGGAAGAAAGAAAGAGAAAGAAGGAAGGAAAGAAAAGGGGGGGAACTGTGACACACACACACACACACACACACACACACACACACACACACACACACGGTGTGGGGATTAAACTTTATAGACATGGGTGTGAAGTAGTTTTTCCTTGCAGTTTTGATCTACATTTCACAGATGAATAATGGTACCAGATATCTTTTCATATGCATATTGGACGATTCTTTTGTAAAACTTGTCTAAACCTTTTGCCATTTGTTAAGGAGATTTTCATAATTCTCCTATTGATTTTAGGAGTTCTTAACACATTCTGGACAAAAGTCCAATTTCAGAAGCATGCACTGTAAATATTGCAAGTATTTTCCCCGTGGCTGCAGATTGCCATTCCATTTCTTTACCTCCTAATGAAAAAATGTTTTTCAACTTTCCAATGTGTCGTTTATGGTTAGTGGGCACTCTACAAAACCTCTCATTGCCATGCACAGATTCTCCCATGTTAACTTCTGGGAGGATTATTGCTGCTCCTTTCACACTTAGGTCTTCAACTCACTTGGTCTGGGTCATTGTGCATGGCATGGAGTCGAGCTGGTGCTCATCTTCTCATAGACAGGTCTCAGTGACACAGCACTGTGTTGGGAAGATTAGCCTGTCCACATGTCTTTTAAGCAGGTAGTGATAAATGTGGGTTTTTATGACTCCATTCGGTAGGTAAGCTCTCGTCTATATTTATACCAAACCCTCTGTTTTAATTAATGCAGCTTTATAGTATGTCTTGACATCTGGTTCTGTCACTACACCAAGTTCATTCATCTTCAAGATTGTCTTTGCCATGCATATCCTTTGCATTTATGTATCTATTTTGTAATGACCTTATAAATTATGTAAAAAAAAGTATTCTGGGCTTTTTCTTTGGACTGTATTATGTACACATTAATTCAGGAGAAGTGGCATCTTCAGTACCGAGTCTCCAGGTTCCTCAGCACAGTGTATACAGCTTTCCATAGATTTAGATCGGCTAACTTCTCCCCGTGATATTTTATAGATTTCTTTGGGTCCTTGCTCATATTTTCTGTAGACTTATTTATGTATGTTATTAGTTATTTTCTAAACATTTATTTTTTGCGGTATACTACTTTTTATTTCAGAAGTAAAAGGGGCATAAGAATACACATTTTTCAACTCTTCCATCTGTTCAATCAGTGTATCATATTGAAGTTTTCAAAGAGTAAATGAAAATATTATTTTAAACTGTAATTGCACTTGATCCTTTAAGATCATCATGGTTTTCCTATGGTGTTACACATGAGAAAGTTGTAAAAATTAGTTGTGAGATGTGTTTTTCCTTTGTGACTCATACTGAAAAATACATTTTCTTGGTATGTATTTACTGTATCTCAAAGATCATACTAAATTGTTAATGATTTTACTGATTCCAAAAATTGATAAATTCCTTTGGATTTTCTATTAGTTCAATGCTTCTTTTCTAGACATTATTCCTTTTCTTTCGTTCCTTGGCTTATTACTGTCTAAGGAGTGAATCAGGTATACATGGGTGGTAAATCATGAGCCCTGTCATCTAGCTTCTTATTCCCTCATGAGTGTGAGGTTGCTGTAGAACTTGAGAAGATGGCATTTATCAGATTGAGGAAGCTTCCTTATGTTCCAGCACCTTCAGGTTAATAATAAACAGAGTGGCAATTAAATATATATATACATATGTGCATGCATGTGTGTGCGTATGTGCACAAACATGTGCATATGTATGCTCAGATTCTGTGGGTTGAGTATCTAGACAGAGTATAGTAGGGAAAGCTTGTCCAGGTTCACAATGCCTGTGACCTCCACCATGCAACTTCAAGTAGAAGAAAGGGATCATTTGGAAACATGGTCACAAATACAGCATGTGGTTGATCCCAACTATTTGCTAGTGGTCCCTCACCTTGGACCTCTCCATAGTCCATGTAGCCAGGTTAATTCAGCCATTTTCATCCATGGCTTTTATTTTATAGATTTTGGCCTATTTTCTTGAACATCCTTCCTGTAATTATTTTATTCTGCATGTGATTTCTCTAATACTCACAGTTTTCCTTCTTGCCTGCTTTGCTAGCCCTCTTTATCAAACTTATGCTACATAAATCAGCATGGGAAATCTTCCTTATTTCCTTTTTTCTCTTAAAACTCAGTGGATTAGTTTTCACCAAATCTTTAAATACATGGACTTCAAGGCCTAGATTTTGTTTCTGTTATTTTTTTAAATCTGGGTTTTCAGCCCCATGGGCCTGTTTCCATGTAGGATCATGTTATATTCTAAAAGCTATGGATGACAGTGTTCCTCAGGGAAGTTATATTTTCTTCTGACCAGCAGAGGACATTGATCCAGTTGCAACTTAGTGGCACATGACTGTGGGGTCTCAGTGAAAGAGTTGTGGGAAACAGAAACTTATGGAAAACTTATGGGGTCTAGAAAACTCCTGTGGTAGTTGACAAGGCAAAAGCCAAACACTCTAAGCCCAGGGACACTCAGTGAAGCCTATCATAGTGCTGCAAAGAAGACCAACATGGGGAAAGAATAAGGAGAAGTTTGGTTACCATAGAGATGGAGCATGTCTGTAAAGGGATGCTAGGGCTGAATGAGCGCAAGGAGCTTTCTGTTTCTGAGAGAGAGAGAGCATAGTGAGTACAGGTCTAAATGTTCAAGTAAGAAAACGCTATCAGAGTGTTAGGCTAATATGAACTGTAATAGCTGAAAAAAAACCACCTGCTGCTTCATTACTGAATGCCAGGAACTGTCAAATCTAGGGCTGAGGTTTTGAGAAATCTGTCTGGCACACGACAATAGCCAGGCATCACTGATTTGGCTAATTCTGTAAGTTGGTCCTGATGTGTATACAGATGTGGAGTGAGCCTGAGTGAGTCCATCTTTGCATTACCTTGTTGACCAGCTGTCTGCCCCTTCGCTCAGATGGGCAGCAAGAGTGGCTTCCTTAGGAGAATTCCACAGGCTCATTTCTACCCCCTCAGGCCTCATTAGGACTGGACCTCGAAGCCAGATGGGGGTGGGACCTCAGCAGTAACATGGTTACCGCTTTGTTTTGTTTCAATTCTGTTAGAAGCGGGAACTTCTCATCTAGAAGAATAGAAGAGAGACATTTTTGTTCATGAGCTTATATTGTATGCACTTCTCCTGTAAGCCAATAGCTTACTCTGTAGCTCTGTGACTCCTGCTGACCCCCATGTGCTTAGCACTGGTCTAGGGGAGCTGTTCTCAAAATTTTTCATCTCTTTTCCACTCCTAAGAAGAATGATTGAGGATCCCAGAGAGTTTTGCCCGTGTAAGTTATAGCTATTGATTTTGTTATATTAAATATTAAATTGAGAACATTTGAAGTGTACCTATTTATTTACAAATAATAACAAAATCCCTTATATAACATACCACTATGAATAATGTGTTTTAATGAAAATCAGTCATGTGTGCCAAAACTAAACCAAATTAAGTATGAAGAGTGTCAAGGTTGTATATTTTTTTTAGAAATTCCCTAATGTCTGGCTTAATAGAAGTTATAGAGCCTCTGGAAAATTCTACTGTACATAGTTTTGCAAGAATGTATAAATATCTTACTCTTGATATCTTAGTGATATAATGAAAATAGTTTTGACCTTGAGGAAGCCCTGACAGGCTCTCTGGACTCCCACCCTGTCTCTGAGCTACACTTTGGGAAGCACTGGTATAGCTGGACTTTCAAGCTTTCAGCCAACAAGAGCAAGTAGATAGGCTCACCGTTTTCATTCATACTTCTAGCTTCTCATCCAGAATTAACAGTCTCTTTACAATGACATCAGTCTAAAAGGAACTAGGTTAAGTTAGAGATGAAAGGTTGGTTGGCTTGTGTAACCGAAAAGTCCGAGTGTTTTACATCCTCGTGACCAAAACAGCTCATAGAAACAGCTTGAGGGAGGACAGTATGTTAGGGCTCATGATTTCAGGGGGGTTTCAGTCCATCACGGGAGGGAAGGCATGTCAGAGTTCATGGCATAGCCTCCTCCATGAAGGCGGACAGAACGCAGGGAGCGTAGGGTTAGGTGTGAGATTCGAAGGCTCACCCCTTGTGATCTATGGCTGCCATGCCATGCCTCAACTCTTAGAGGGTTCACAGTTTCCAGGGAACAGACGTTTAAAACACTGACCTGTGTGAGACCCTTCAGATTCAAAGCCTACAATCTAAACTTGGGGAATGGAGGTCATGGCCTTTCGTATCATGGGGCTCAAGAATTCCCTAAGTTATAAGCTAAAGAATGTGTTCACTGCTATATGCCCAGGGTTTCAATAGCACTAAGTATGTGATATATTTTTTAATTATTTTAAATTAGCTAAGTGATGTTAATTACTATTTACAGGCTTCTGTTACCATTCTTCACCTCTATTTGCCTTTATTTTTATGTAAGAACCTCTTTATAAAGGGTGGCTTCTAGTAGCTCATTAAGTGTGACTCTTGATATGTACAACCTCAGGGGGGAGGGGCAGGATCAGCCAGCATCTATGTTGTCCTCTAAAAGGAAATTGACTATTCCGTCTTGGTTTATGGTCCCAGCTGAATCAACTAGTGTATGGGAGGGCAATGAGTGTTGCCAGACTTAGAAGGGAGAGGGTGAATCTTTTCACAGCTCCACAAGAGTCTGGTTCAGTGGAGATGGGGAAAATCGCCCCAAAATAAGAAATGCTGATCATCACCTATTACACAAAATTACAGATGTCCACTAAAGCTGTCGCAGGAATCTCCCAACAAATGACTAGTCAATCAAGCGTAAACTCAAATTGTATTATAAAATATATTGTTTAGTAGCTTTAGTGATCCAAATGGGCAGAGAGCTGTCTGCAAGCTGGGTTAGTAATTGAGTGATTGACTTATGATTAATTGATAAAGCTTTGGCCAGTGAGCCTCAGAACATGTAGAAACATGTTCCACAATATAGAACAAATAGGTGGCCTGAAGCAAAGTTGTTTTGAAGAAAGAAAATGGCACCCTAAGGGTAACTGGAATCCAAAGGTACAAATAAAGAAAAATAATCGAGGATCCCTTTAATGATTTCCACATAGTAAAAGGTAAGAAGTGTTCGTCATAAACACCGGGTGGGTTTTTTAAATGAGACTAAAATAGATTGACATCATGACAATATTGACATTTTCTTTGAAAATTGCACCAATATTTATAAGATATATTAGGAACTCATTGTCCAAATAAACTATGTGTGTCTGAGTGTGTTCAGGCATAAATGTATACGTGTATGTGTATGTGTATGAGTGTGTGTACAAGGGTGCATGACTGTGTATGTATGTGAATGTGTATGACTTTGTTACTGTGAATGTGTGTGAGTGTATATGTATGAGTGTATGTATGTGTGTGTGTCATTGTGAGTGCATGTACATGAGTGTGTGTGTATGCATGAGTATGTGTGTGTGTGTATGTGTGTTTGTATGTGTGTGTGTGTGTGTGTGTGTGTGTGTGTGTGTGTGTTGTGAACTTTGGGAGACACCAGATATTTGAAACTATGACGTCAACACTCACACACTTTGGGGAGATAATATTCCCCAGGTCTGTGATAGGATAGTGTTTGCTTGGATCCCTAAAGAAGAAAGAACAATGTCCACGTGATGATGTCCTGGTGACTTGGGGCCACAGAGTTTCTCATGACTAGAGCATTGTTTTGTAATTTCATTTTAAATCCACCTGTAATTTGTCAGCTTTCTCTCTCTTACTTCTTCCTGCCTGCTCTAGGGGTGTTAGTATTCCTCTTCAATGTCTTAAAATCTACCCATAACTAATATTGCTTCATGCATAGCAATCAGATTCTTGCATTAGTATATTTCCAACCTGTCTCCCAGCCTTGGTGCTACTGCTGCCATAGATTTTAATTTTACATGAGACCCATAATATACTATGCTGCCATTATTTTGGCTTTAAGCAGTCAGCCCCTTTAAATGGATTTTTAAATGAGACAAAATTATATTTTTAATATTTACTTAGGTATTTTCCATTCGTAGTATATTCTGTGCCTTTGTATAGATCCCATTATCCATCTGGTGTATTTCCCTTCTGCCTGGGGAACTTCCTTCTTCATTTCTTAGACTGAAAGTTTCTCTGAGTTTTTGTTTCTCAAAAAAGATTTTTTTTTTCCATTTTAAGAAGATGTATCGGTGCATATAGAATTCTGACTTGGTATTTTTCCTTAGCACTCCATCTCTATTGTCTTTCTGCATACATGGTTTCTGACAGCTTCCTGCTGTGCCTCTGTTTGTTCTTATTTATCTCATTTCTCTGAACGCCTTAAATATCCTTTTCGCTATTTTAAATCAATTTTATAGGATTCAATCTTTTTTTAAGTTTTTTTTTCAGATTTATAGTTTTCAGCCAATTTGTAAATTTCTCTGTGATTTCCTCAAACGGTTATGCATTTCTGGGACTGTACATCTGTACAATATGTACGTCTATACAATTGTTGTACATATTGTAGATCACACTGTTTAGGGTTGATGGTGAATTGCTATTAGGTTTTTGGTCCTTATCCCTCAAGCTTCGTGTTGAGTGGTTTTCATAACTCTGCCTTCAGATCTGATCATTTCCCCTGCAGCATAATTTCTCAACAACGGATGCCATGAGCATTCAGAGTTAGATAATATTTTGTCAGGGGAACTATTCTGTCAACGTTCAGATGTTTAGAATCTTCCCTAGACTCCACCTGCTAGAGGCCAATAGTAACTTTTTTTCCCTCTGGTGAACACAACAATCACAGACATTACCGAATGTCTATTGGATTCTTTTCAGGCTTTCATGTCTCCCTTGATGTGTTTGTATCTTCCTGTATACAGATCAGCAAAGTACAATACACAGGCTCTTAGTCGGACACTTCTTCATACAAATAAAGTTTTGTCTGAACTATGCATTTGCCAGTATGTTACTGCGGCTCTTCCATACTATAACAGAAGAATTAAGTGGCCAATAACACAAAATCCCTAAAGTATTTCTATATTTTACTCTTTCTCTTTGTCTATAATTCCATTGACTATATTTAGAAGGTTTCTAACAGCCATTTTAAGATAACTTTCTGATAATTCTCATACCTGTATAACTTATGGTTCTGTTTCCAGACAGATTTTTCTTCTGATTTGATGTCAGACCTTCGAACACCTGCTAACTTTTGGTTGGACATAGACGCCATGATTTTATATTGTGGGAACTGGATTTTGATGTTGTTCTCATAAAGAGTGCTGGACCTTGTTCTGACATGCAGAGTAACTTGCTGATCATTGTGAGCTTTTCACAGATTGCTTTTAAGTGTGCTGTGTCAGATACACAATAGTCTTGGATCTGAACTAATTTCCCCTACTGCTGTTCAAGTAGGGCTCTCCTGATGGCTGTACCAAATGGCCCATCAATTAGTAGGTCTGTCTTGTCTCTAACTAGTTGGGATACAGATTACTTAGAACCATGACTGTAATAGCTTCTACTCAGGAAAGCATTCCAGGCCAATCCTCTGCAGATCTGCCTTTCTTTCCTTGATAGCCTCCATGATAGGCCTACCCACTATGTCCATGCTTTGATTTTCTCTATAGTGTAGCCTGGAAATGGTTTGCAGACACTAACCCAGGAAAACCTTAAGGCTCACTTCTTTGAATTTCTTTCTCTTAAGGGCTAAGGCCCTACCTATGTATCGTTCAATGGCTTCAACTTTGTATTTTATATAAATTTCCAGTTCTCTAGTTTTTAATCAGGACATCAGTCCCTTTAGCTTTTCATCACTATGGGACAATCTAGAAGGCTCCAGGAGGACTGTCTAACAAGTTAAGTAGCAGTTGGCTTTCACATGCAATAATAGTTGATGAGAAAAGTGGCCATGAATTTGTAGGAGAGCAGGGCGGGGTGTGTCGGAGGGTTTAGAGGGAGGGAAGGAAAGGGGGGGGAACTGTTGTGATTACATTATAATATCAAAACTGAACAAAAAACTACCATACCTTCTACTGTGGATATTTGTACAACAGTCATCCCTTTCCCTAGTGTTTCGAGTAATGGGGCATTTGGAATACTTCTCCCTGCTGCAGGAATCACTCCACAATAAGGGAATAAATTCATTTTAACTCCTTGGATATTTCATGTGGATAAGAGAAGTGGGTATATAAATTATCCTGTGAAAATCAACCTAAAGTCTGGAGCAAATAAAATTATCATTCACTGCATGTTTTGGGTTTATTATTGCTAGCATGTTAGTTTTAGGTCAGATTTATGATAGAGAATTTTATGCTTATAATGTTATATGACTACTTTGATTCTACACTAAGCCCAAATGTACTATAATATGTTCAGTATATTTATTCCCATTTTATAGGACTTGGTTCATAATTTTACTATTTCAAATGATGTTATATTTTGCTTTTGTGCCTTGTTACTGGCTATATTTATAATTAATTGGATCCTAAGTTTTGGGTTTAGAGCACAACCCTTTTTATGAAATAATCCCACAGGGAAATGGGAATCATTATATAATGATTTGCTTTTATAACACTGTTTTCAGTGACATGTTGGAGCATACAGTAACCATTACTTTTAAAGGGCCCTAGTTCATCTCTTATATTTCCTCTCAGTGTGCTTTGTGATAGGTCTTATCTCCTGAAGTAGAAGATACTATGAGAAGAATGATCAAGTATTGCATCCTTTGTGATGGCTCTGCCTTACGCATAAGAAGAAAGCAATATGGCATAATGCTGTTTTATTTCTTTAGCCATTAAAAGTGTGTCTTTAAATTATATCTTATAATTTAGAAATATATCTTACATATATTTATATATAGTTAGAAATATACCTTGTAACTTAGAAAGCCCAACTTGAAAAGTATATTATTAGCAAGAGTTCTTCTAAGTTAAAATAAGGAAAGAAGCCCAGACCCCTACTCACAGGATCCATCCAGCTCTAAAGCAGGGTAGTCACTACAGCCCTTACTTGTAGATGGTGGGGTTCAACATATGGAGTCATCCAATCTTAGTTCAAATCCAGGACCCATCTTACTTGCTGGAAGATTTTGAGCAGGTCACATAACTTTTTGAGGCTATCTTCTACAAAACAAAGAGAGATTTTAATAATTATACTTCTATGTCAGTTGTGAATGTCATTAACTGAAAGTTGTAGAGAAAATCTAAATAATAGTGACTGAGACAAACACTCTACTTTTTCTTGATTAAAAACAAGTTCCAGGGACTGGAGATTGCTCAGGGGTTAAGAGTACTGGCTCCTCTTCTAGAGGACTTGGGGTTGATTTAACCACATGGGGGCTCACAATCATGTGTAACTCCAATTCCAGGGGATATGACACCACCCTCTTCTGGACAAAACACCCACACACATAAAATTAAAGGTTAATTTTTTTGAAAGTTCAAGGATGGGGATTGTAGCTCAGTGGCAGAACATTAAAATATACAATACCCTGGACCTAATCTGTAACAGTGCAAAGAATATGAAGAATTAAAAGTTTAAAGTATTAAAGTATTATTAAAGTTCAAATGTACACAGTTGTTGATTTTTCTTTTTTGAAAGTTTATTATTTGGGGAAACGTCAGCTCTTTTAATCTACTTTGATTAGACACTGTCCTGGTTAGGTTTCTACTGATAAAGACCACAACCAAAAGTAAATTGAGAAGGAAATGGTTTATTTTACCTTCCAGCTTCATGATGGAAACCAGAGCGGGAACTCAGGTAGGGCAGGAACATGGAGGCAGGAACTCAAGCAGAGACCACAGAGGAGCACTGCTTACTGTCTTGCTCTTCATGGCTATAATTCCAGCTCCAGGGGTACTGACACCTCTGACTTCTGAGAACACCTGCACTTATGTGTACATACCTCTCCCATACAGACACATACATATAATTAAAAAATAATAAAATAATTTCTCAAAAATGATGGCATTTGGTGTTCTGTATCTGTGATAATTAAAATCTAACCTCACAAGCATCCTTTGGGGGGGGGTCCAAAAATACTCATGATTTTAGACATAAGTTCACACTTCTCAAAAGAGAAATTATGGTGAGTTCCAAGAACTTACATTTTGAGACATTTTCCAAGTGACTCTCCTACCCATCAAAATGGAAAACCATAGTCTCGCATGACTGGGGATAGTTCAGTGAGGTGGAACCAGATATTCTGGGGTAATGAGCATCTACAGTGGATATTTTATTTCTTGAGAGGGGGAGATACTAATACAAAAAAGATGGCTGAGTAGTAACTGTGCCTTCAGTTTAGCACAGCCTCTCCTACAATGTAAGCAGTCAGTACTGTTGGCAACTTTTATTATTATTGACAATTTTCTCCAGCACCAGGAGACCCAGACCTTAATGGATGCTTCAGCTATGGTTCAGTTGTCTGGTCACTATCTGTGAAATGAAGTCACTATTACCCACGTCTGCTTGCAATAGACACCACTGAAGTCTCCCAGTTCAATCCACGGGGAACAGTATGCTATTTCCAATGCGTTCTGTAGGTCAAGGAAAATTTCATGCCTCAAGATTGTTTCAAAGGCATTTGCAAGATTGATGCAGTATCTATACAGGATATAGAGTTCCTGAGAAGAAAAACAGCAAATTCAAGGGGTAATGATTAGTGGTTCTCCTTATCCCAGCATGTTGGGAAGGACAGATGACAAATGACTCCAACCCTTAACAGAATACTTAAAATTTCCATGTAACGTAACAGCAGAGCATGTGTGAAGCCAAGTACTGGGAGTGATTGAGCAGATGTTTGCCTGCTCTATTTTCAGCCGAATAAATCAAGTTATTGATGATCTTACCAGGCTGTTTCCTAAGTTATATAACTGGACCTCAAATGATTATCAAATGCAAATATATACATAAATACTCAGACGTAATCCACACTGTGTGCGCACGTGTATGTAAACATTGTGGGAACCAATAGTCAATGTGGGTTAAAATAAATTTCCTATAAGCTAAGCATACTGCTGGGTTTGTACACAGACTTTTGGTGAGAGCAACATATGAGACCTTCCTAAACTTCTTATAGTGTTTAAAAAAAAAATACCTTAGAGAAGCTGGGAGGTTCTGGTTGGGCAGGGAGAAAGTGTATGAATTTTTATTTTATATTGGTCAGGCCCTCATTAATCTTAGATTCTGTGTCCTATCTGTAAAATTGGAATTATAAAACCAACTTCAAAGAATTATGATTGGAGGATGAATGAAATAATGTGTCCAAAGCTCTTAGTGTCTAATACACAGCAGGTCATCAATAATTCACCCACTTTTACGTTTATTTCCTTCCATACTCAGATATAGTAGGTTTGAAGCAGTTATTTAAACACAACCTTCCTATTCCATGATTTTTAAAAAGATTTTCCATCTGAAAAAGGGACATGGAAAAGTGATGTGGTCCCAGGCTGACTAGACCGGGGGTGAGTCGGGATAAGGGTTTCACCTTGAGTCCTACTTTGCTTTCTGTTCCTCTGACAAACACCATGACCAAAAGCAACTTGAGGAGGAAAGGGTTTGTTTCATCTTACACTTCCTACACAGCCCATCACTGGGGGAAGACAGAGCAGGGACCCGAGGGAAGATCCTAAAGGCAGAAACTGAAGCAGAGGCCATGGGAGAACGCTGTTTACTGGCTTGCTCTCAGTAGCTTCCTTAGCCTGCCTTACACAACCTTGGATCACTTGCCCAACCCATGGGTGGTAATGCCCGTGGTGAGCTAGGCTTTCCCACGTTGCACATTAATCAATAAAATGACTTATAGACTTGCTTACAGGTAAATATGAGGGAGGCATTTTCTTAACTGAGATTCCCTCTTCCCAGATGACCCTAGCTTATGTCAAATTGACAAAAATATAACCAACAAATTGGGCGCTTTGGAATAGCTTGCCCTGATATTTGCAGGCTGTCTATATGCAGAGGCTGCTAATACACTGAAAAGGGATTTGTAAAAGCATTCTGGGACTCTTCTATGGAAGCCTATTTCCCGTCATTAACAGAACTCCTCCTCCTTATTCCTCTAGTATACCCTTCAGTCTTGCTTCTGAAGGTCAGTTGGGCATAGGTAGCCAGATGTGGTAGAAACAATATTTAGCCAGGTGACCAAGACTATAGCTCTAATACATTAATCAAGCCTCATATTCACATGTCTGTTGGGCTAAAGACTATGTGTGTATGTGGTATACATGCTGTGAAATAATATGCTAAGAGAAACAGTAGATGAAAGATTTATTTTGCCTCACAGTTTGGAGAATTCATTCAAGCTCACATTATCACAGGCCAGGAAACAGAGAAAGAATACACGAAGGAGCCAGATACAATATAGCCCCCAAGGAACTAACACTAGTGACCTACTTGCTCTATGTAGCTTATATTTCACCACCTACCTGATGCCTATTCCTGGTGGCGTTGTTTATCTCTAAAACCTTGTGAATGGGGCCTCAACCATCCATGTTTCTTATCAGCATTCTTATCTCCCAAGCTCCTACTGAAACAGCCCATTAGCTCTGCTTCAGACATCCGATGGCTTTTCCAAGCCCACCTTCCAAATGATTCCAAAAAAAAAAAAAAATAGTCCAAAGACATAAAAGCCACACTGTCAAGTTTATCACAGCAACAACCCCGCTTCCTCCATACCAATTTCTTTTCTAGTCTTGTGCATGTTGCTATGATAAAAGATACCCTGTACACCAGCAACTTAGAGCTTACAATTCCAGGTCACAGTCCATCATTGTAAGGAAGTCAAGATGGGAACTTCAAACAGCTAGTTACATCACAGCCGTAGTCAAGATCAAAGAGAAATTAATGAGTGAATGTTCACTTTGTTGCTTATGTTCTCCACTCTTCCACAGTCAGGAATTGCTGCCTAGGGAATTGTGTTGCCTGTAGTGAGCTAGGTCTTTTCATATCAAGTAATTTAAGACAATCTCCCACAAATATGCCCACGGGCCAACATGATATGGGCAATTCCTCACCGAGGTTCTCTTTCCAGGTGATTCTAGGTCATGTCAAGTTGACAAAACTAACCACCACAGCATTCCACTATGAATCTACCAAGAGATTAATCTGCTGAACCAGAGCCCCCACAAGCTGATTGTCTCCGAATATGCCCCCATGGACTCACCACAAGAGCTATGATGCATGCAGTGTTCCTGAATGCAATCAAGTGGACAATCAAAACTAGCCATCACAGTTACTTACCTTAAACTTTCAAACCAGAAACTTTCTCCCATCTTGTTTTCAGCTGAAGAGAAATGTATGTTGATTCTTTATTGGAATGTTTTTAGTTTACCTCCAAAAATTGACTGTTCTTTAAAAATATGATGGAAGAAAGCAGGGTCTCCAGGACGACCTGAAATTAGGAGCTCCCACTTGTCAGTGAGGTCATCTTAGTGGAGAACTGTTATTCTTTATGGCTCCATGTGTGTGGCCACTATTTAATCCTAATCTCTTAAGAAGGCAAAAAAGAAGATGATAAGTTATCTGTTTGGAAGAGTAGGAGGCCAATATGTACAGAGCAAGTACTGCGTGATGGACATTCTTCCAAATATCTTAGATGTGACACCCAGCTTCATCTCGAAATAACCCCATTTGTATTGTGGTTAAAATTTCATAGTTTAGTCATTGGAAATACACAGTTTGGTGGAATTAAGTACATTTGACTTATTGAGCAACCGTAACTAGCATCTCTTCCTAGACTCCTTTCATCTTGTGAAATCTGAATTCTGCTCTGGGCAAACCCTAGCTCCTTATCCTCCTCCAGCCCTTGCTGCTCCTATTCCACTTCCTGTCCCCATCACTTTACATTACTCAGGTATCCCATGTAATAAGAACCTTATATTTCAGTACTATTTGTCTTTCTGTAACTAGCTTATTTCACTTAGCGTCCTATCTTCGTTGTTCATCAGTGTTGGATTACAAGTCAGAATGTCTTTCTTCTTTCAAAGCCAAATCATGTAATATTTTCAAATGTATCACATTTCATTTATCTATTCAACTGTCAGTAGATGTGAGTTGTTTTCATGACTTGTAATAATGCTGATATGAATAGAGGTGTGCAAATATCTGAATCTTTATTCTCAGTTCTCTTGAATATATCCCTAGTCATGGAGTTGCTGGGTCACATGGCAATTATACTTTCAACATTTGTGAAGTTTACAGAATTTCCTACAGCACCACTTTGCATTCATACCAGCATATGCATGAAGGCTCCAATTTTTCTACGCCCTGTCAACATTTACTATTTTCTTGATGCTGTTGCTGTATACTATCTATCTTAATAGGTGTATATTGGTATTCCCTTTTACAAGTAAGGAATCTGGAATTTAAAAATATAATGGGTTCTAGCTTGCTTCTCTACTCATGTAATAGAGCACTGACCAAACAACATGGGGAAAGAATGGGTCTATTTATTCTTGCCCTTCTGTGCCACAGTCTATCATTGGAGAAAGAAAACCCAAGAGCTCAAGGCAGGAACCTTGAAGCAGAAACTGGAGCACACATACTATGGATGAATTTTGTTCAGTGGCTTCATTTCTGGGTCTCATTCAGCTGCTTTTTACGTAAAGCCCAGGCCCACTTACCTAGGGATGGTACTACTCACAGTGGCCTGGGTCCTTCTACATCAATCAGCAGTCACACAGACATGCCCATGGGCCAATCCCATGGAAGTAACTCCTCAGTTGAGATTTGCTCTTCCTAGGTGTATTATGTTGACACCTGACGCTGACTGTGATATTCTACCCTTTGTCAATGCTGACCCACAAACACAATACTTTAAAACATAACCTTTCCTATCATGTGTTTCCTCAAGATCTTGTATTTATATCATAATATAAAATGCAACATAGCTTTAAAAGCCCCAAAGTCTTTAAAACTGCCATGACTTAAATTTTCAATCTTTCTTTAAAATAAGTCTTTTAACTGTAAGATCCTGTAAAATTATTTTTTTTTTAAGTGAAATGGTTTATTACTCCTAGAGGGAAGATCCAGGGCATAAAAACAATGACACTTAAGCAAAACCAAAGTCTAGCATTGTAACTAAAATACTGTGGCTCAGTGTCTGACATCTGGGACTCAGTCACAATCTTCTGGGCCTCGAACATCTTGGGTATCTCCCCTTCTCCTGCTCTGCTGTCTACAGCACACACCGCTTGTCTGAAAGCGCAGACTACCTCCATTTCATAGATTCCTTTGTCCCTGGCAGTCATCCTACGGTGCTGGCATCTCCAGTATGCTGGAGGTCTCCACAGCAAGTGAGATTGCACCTTCACAGCTACTCCTGACATCCCCGACATCTCACAGTGCCAAGGCTCCGCTGCTATTCATGAGCCTATCGTGTCTTCAAAACTAGTACCATGTAAGAAATTCTTACGTATTACCAAATGTTGCTGCCATCTTGATGTTCAACTTTAACCCCCTCCAGACCACATTTTCTGTGTGCTGACCTTTGAGGAAATACTTCCTGTAAGAGTTCATTTCAATGATGATGAGCTCCTGTTATTCAAAGCAGATTTTTTTTCCACCGCGATAACCAGCATTGATTGTCCCAGTAAAGAAAGAGCTAGAGTAGTGCTGGCCTCTTGTTAATCATGGCTGATCCTTCAGCCTCTGCTCACCAGAAACCACAGATTCTTCATTCAAAGTATCACACAGTCATGATGGGGTGCTGTGGGAATGTCTTTCTGTATGATGTGAATATGTGTTGCTCTGATCGTTTGATAAATAAAGCTGTCTGGCCTACGGCAAGGCAGCTTAGAGGCAGGCAGGAAATCCAGGAGAGAGACAGGAAGAAGAAAGGGGAGGTAGAGGAGATGCCATCCCACCATACAGGGAACAGCATGGAATGGCACACAGGTAAAACCACGGATCACATGGTGACATATAGATTAGTAGAAACGGGCTGAGTTTAGTTATAAGAGCTAGCTAGCAAGAAAATTGAGCTATAGGCCATGGCCATGCAATTCGTAATTGATATATGCATCTGTGTGTTTACTTGGGTCTGAGCAGCCACAGGACCAGGCAGGACACAGGAAAACTTCCAGCTACATTGCAGACTTTGAGGGACTCTCAAACTTCAATCTGAAATTTCAAAAGCCAGGCCCCCATTGTGTACATTTTTCAGCACTATCTTCTAAGTTCCCAGAACATTTCATTAAGCAAGGAGCATCCAGTGAGTTTTCCAGCTCAGAGCTCCAAACCCTTCCACAGTCTTCCCCCAAACATGATCAAGCCTGTCACAGCAATACCTCACTCCTGGTACCAACTGCTGTTCTAGTTTGTTTCTATATTGCTGTGAAAGGACACTGACCGACAGCAACATGGAGAAGGAAAAGGTTTATTTTATCTTACACTTCCACATCCCAGGCCATCACTGAAGGAAAGCAGGGCAGAAGCTCAAGGCAGAAACCTGGAGGCGGGAAGTAAAGCAGAGACCATGGAGGAGGAGTTCTTACTGGGTGTGCCCTCCTATATCAACCAAGAAACTGCCCCACAGACATGCCCGCAGGCCAGTCCCATGAAGGTCAAGCCTTTTTGGTCAAGTAACTATGGCAATGGGCAACATCTGACACCAGTCTGTTGACAACCAGAAGAGGCTCAGTTCTAATCAAGAGCTCTTGGTCCTATGCAACTGGGACAAGACCACAGAAGTGAGATTGTCTCAGTGCAGCAGGTCAAGATGGTACCCGATGTCAAGGTGGTTCCTTGCACCACTACACTTCAAGGGATTCAGGATTCTGGAAAAATCACCTAGGAGAAAACCTCTTTAAGAAAATAACAATCAAGACAGTTCTCATTTCTAAGGTCTGCACCCCCAACCCCCAAGGATGGAGAGAAGCCATCCTTACCAAATCATTGCCTGGCCAAGAGCAAAATTGAGAACTCTACATTCTACATTTATCAATAGAAAATTTTTGTATTCCAGTTTCTCTGACTTCTCTTGGTCAGTTGAGTGTTTTTGAGCTTTTCTTTCTTGTATCTGTACCAAGGTCCTCCCTAGGGACGTTGTGCATGTTCACTTGTACCGTGAATTAGATTGTTTTGATTGTAGAGCTAACACAACAGTCTTATTTGGAGCATGGAAGTGAAAGAGAATCAGGGACAGAAATAGAAGCAATGAAAGAGAAGAGAGCAAGAAAGAGGGAGGGCTAGCAAGCTGATCTAATTAGCATGGCACATGTTTCAGACAAAATAATCCATATCTGTCCATGGCAAATAAGATAACAGGACTCGACTCTCCAAAGAGGAGGCTAGGCTTAACACCCAACTTAGAACATTGCTGGAATATCAGAAGGGCTTTATGTCTGCAGCATCTGGCAGATCACACAGCTAAGACTCAGAAAAGGGCAGATGCCCTGACTGACCCCACACCCAAAATCGTGTGTGAGACAGGATAGGGCCCTGCTCCGATGACCGTGCCCCTCGAGCCTTTCCCACCCTGCTCTAGCCAGTCACTGGCTTCAGCTCCTATCAGACAAGATCGTGACCACAACCAGGGACAAGTCTAGCCAATGTCTCTTGCAAATGTCTCTTTGCAACATTCAAGATGCATCAAAGAAGTACAGGGTTAGATCAGTCACTATGGAGGCCCCTTGTCAAGCACTTTGGATGATCGGCAGCATAGTTTGAGTTTCTTCCTTTGTGTCTTTAGTGCTGTATAAATTAGGACCAGTGTTTTGACTTCCCTCAGCCTTACTTTCCTCATCTATAACGTATGTGTTGACCTAACCTTATGTAGTTTTTATTGTAAATAACTAAAGTATATATCAGAAAATGGTCACACACTGGACTGCTTGATATACAGCATTAAAATAATATTTACAAATGAAACTTCCTGTTCCACACTGGAGAGACAGTCAAAGCTTGAGCTTTTCTTGAGTCCTAGTATTTGGAGGACAAAACAGCATGATTTTATAGATATTGGTGTTGAAAACAATCCACTTCCCTTGGTCGCCTAGAGTAGACTCTTGTTTCTGTGAACTAAACTTGCTCCAATTTCCCCAGTCTTGAGACCCACTTCAGCAAGCCCTTACATTGTGCCAGTTCTGGTCAGTAGCCAGTGTTGGTAACCTGCCCACCGGAAACTGGATAATCCTCTTTGGAGGGGCACTACATGTGTTAACACAGCCAGTGTGTTTAATTCAAATTAGGAGCTACTTTAATCATATTAAACTCAATCAAAGATTTAGAATCTGTCATGAGTGCTAGGTTTTTGGCAAAAGAAAGACAAATAATCTCAGTCCTTGCTGGGGTCAGAGCTGCCATGTCTTTGGGGTCTAATTTGGGTTTATCTAAAATGCTCTCCTTGTTAGACTGAGGTCCTATGCAGTTGGGAGAAGACCACAGAAGTGATACTGTCTCAGCGCAACAGATCAAGATGATATCTGGTGTCAAGATGTATGATTACTAAGGATGTTACCAGCCCTAGGCTGTTTTTGGTGAAGCGAATGTCTGACAAAGTAATGGTTTGATAGATTTCTCTTCTGGGGCAAAGTTCCTGTTTTCCTTTTTTATAATTAACCTGTTTTATGAGGGCAAGTGTTTTAAGACTACACAATACTCTGGTTCTTGTGCTTATCTCCTTGTTTCATTGCAAGATGTTTTTGAGTATGTCCTCACTTGTGAAGCTTACCTTTAATTAGAAAGAGTTAGACAATAAAGTGATCACAGTAGATGATTTTGGTTAATGAGACTGTTATGCAAATGGTGTAAGAAGTACAGTAGGAGAAGAGAGAGGTGTCCCTTAGAAGGCACATCAGGAAAGCTTCCTCCAAGAGGGTGACGTTTGAGATGAGACCTGAATGAAAAAAAAAAAAAAAAAAAAAAAGCCCAAGTGATATCTGAGAGAAAAGTGCTCCAGGTGAAGCCTCCTGCAAGAGCAAAAGCCGAGAAGCCCGGATGAGCAAGGCCTATTTGAGGAAAGGAAATCAGTCAGGCATGGCTGACGTGACATGAATAAGGGTGAGCTGGTAGCAGATAAGGATGGAAAACATGGGGAGCCCCAGGCAGGTGAACTCCGCAGGGAGGATACGGAGCGGCAGTCTTCCAGGCAACTTCTTCCTCTCGCTGTGTCCTCTATCTGCCCTGCCCAGTAGGCCAGTCACACGCCGCGTCTGCTGCTTTAGAAGGAATTTGGGTTAAGATCAAGTTATATCTTAAAATTCAGTTCCTTAAGCCACCACTTTAAGTGCCTGCTAGTCACTCTGTGCCTAATGGCTACCCTGTGGACCCTCACAACTACAAAACCTGTCCATGATGGCAGCGAGTCTGTTAGTCATTGAGGTTGGGTATGTCTTCTGTAGGCCACATAAGCCCTTCTTTATGTTAGTTTCCAGGAGAGATATACAGCTAAGTGAGTTATGGCCCTCCTTCCCCAGTATCTTCAAGGTTAGTAAACCAATGTGTGATAAATGTGTTTCTAGGCAGCAAATGTTAAGAGTCAAGACCGCAATGACTGGAATAGAATGGACTAGAATGACACAGAAATAAACCCACGTAGCTACAATTACCTAGATTTTGCAAGGGAATCAGGAACATCGAGGAAATGCTAGGCTCTCTCACAAATGGTGCAGGGGAGGCGTGGAGTGGGGTGGGGGAGAAGGAGTGGGTTTCCACATGTAAAAGAATAAAAGTGGATCGTGTCACTCAGTGCCCAAAAATCAACTCCAAGTAGACCAAAGGCCGAATGTAAGACTTGGAACACTCCTGGAGCAAAACATGAGAAAAGACACGGGCATAGGCCGGGAGCTCTGAAAGGGACCTGGGAAATACTTCCAAGATTTGCCTAGATGGGATAACAGGGAAGCAGGCAACCCTGCACAGCAGAAGAGGTGGTCACCAAAGGTCAAGGTGACAGCACGTGAAAAATCTTTGCCAACCACACCTCAGTGAGGGGACTAACATCCAGCAGATATAAAAAAACTGTGAAATTAAACCCCAAGTACTAAGTCATCTAATCCATAAATTGGGTTGATGAACGGAATAGACAATTCTCAAGGGAAAAAAAAGAAGAAAAAGAAACCCAACTGGCTAATAAATACTTTAGAAAGTGCTCAAAACCCTCAGTTGTTGAGTAAAACCGCTTTGAGATTTAATCTCACCCCAGTTAGAATGGCTACTGGTGTCATGTAAAAAACAAGTAACAACAAATGTTGGCAAGGATTTGGGGAAATAGGAACCCTTATTTGGTGCCTGTGGGAGTGCAAACTGGCCCAGTATTATGCAAGTCAGTATGGAGGGTCCTCAAAGATCTAAAAACACAAAACCATAAGATTTGGCAATATCACCCTTGGGTATATATTCTAAGGATTCTGGTGTCAGCATCCTGAAGAAATACTTGCACATCTATTTTTATTGCTTATTTTATAGCCAGGAAATAGAACCAACCTAAGATGTCCAGCAACAGATGAATGGATAAAGAAAATACCCAATGGAATTTTGTGCAGCCTGGAAGAGAAATGAAATATAACGTTTGCAGGAAAATGAATGGAACTAGAAATCATTATGTTAAGCAGCATAAGCCAGACTCCAAAAGACAAAAACAAAGTATATTCTCTCACTGCAGGAGCTTACATTTAAGATCATCGTGTACATATGTAGAGGTCACAAAACTAGAAAGGAGATCATGGAAGGTGGGCAATGGAGAGATAATAGAATGCCTGTTCTAAAAAGGGGTAAGGGAGGGATTTCCTGGGAACAGGAACTACCAGGGGGAGCATTGGGGAATGGAATGGATGAGAAGAGAGCACGATGTCACACATATGTCTGAAGAGGCTATGGTGACACCCATTCCACTGTATGCTAACCCAAAAGACTAATTTCTTAAAATTATGAATGAGGAAAAGGAAAATGAAGCATAGTCAGGCCCCAGAAAGAAAAAAAAAGTGCAGTAGGCATTGGGTGACTCAACTGGCCATCAGATCAAAAGGAAGGACTCCATGAAAAAGTGTGCCTAGCTGCTGAGAGTGGGATGGAGCTATTTTCAGAATTGAGGAGTTATGCCCGGTGAAAGCTTAGTCTGAGCTGAGGCTTTGGAGGCAGCAAGTGCACGAAGAACCTAGCAAAAACAGTTTGGATTGCTTGGAATCTGGCCGTGGACCGTGAAAGGGATGCTAGTGGATACAGGACAAAGGGCCTTGGAGCCAAGCTAAAGACTTTTATCTTTCTCCTGAAGGTGGATATCATAGGGGTTTACCAAAGGCCTTACGTTATCAGAGCTGTGTTTCAGAGAGGTTGGTGAGTCTGTAGTGTATGGAGAGGGCAGTGTGTGGGCCGGGGAGTGGTGGAGGTGGGGGGGGGGGGGGACGGGACACTATGGCTGGGGTGAGAGGCTGCAGGTTGAGAAAGATGGAAAATCCATGTGCACTAAGCAGGGAGACTGGAGGTCTGTTTGCAAGGAGCAGGTTCTGAGGTCATTCCTGTTCCTGTATATGTTTTTCTCAAATCCAAAAACATTTTCAGACACACGAAAACAAGCTGCTTGGAATATAGCATTCCAAGACAAGCCTGGAGAGGCTGTGGTGTGTGGTCCCATCGGTAAAGTGCTTACTTGGCATGCGTGACCTTCTGGTTCCATCTCCAGGTGGTGGCCAGTACTTGTAATTCCAGCTCCTGGGAGGTAAAGTTCATCCTTGGCTCCACAGTGAGTTCAAAGCCAGTCTAGGCTAAAGACCCTGTCTTTAAAAAAAGAGAGAGAGAGAGAGAGAGAGAGAGAGAAAAGACTTGAAATTTGAAAAATACACTGTTTATTCCTTATAGCGAGTATACATTAGTCCCACGGGATTGGATTGAGCTATTTGATTTTTTTAAATGTTCTTTATAGATGTTAACTCTCCCTCACGGTAGGTTTCTAAACTTCACTCATTAAAAAACCCCTTGGACATCTTGTTCTAATGATGAGTCCTGGGTCCCCTCCTTGAAGCTTTCAATTGAAGAGATCAGGTGTGAGGACTAAGATTTATTCTAACCAGAAGGCGCCATGATGAGGGTGATCAATAAGAAACGGTGCCTGGGAACCCCTCGTGGTCACAGATTCTCCTTCCCGTCATTTATGAGCTAAAACCCTCCAAGCAGAGAAAGAAAAATTCCTCTCCATTATGTTCTCTCTTCCTGCCTGTCTGAATTGGTAGACTTAAAAGACTGTAACACATTCTTTTCCATCCCCAAATTTCTTTTTCTCTTATCAATTTAAGACAGGCTTAGTGAATTATTCCTTCCTTCTCTCTTCTGCTGATTGGCTGAACCTAATCTGCCTACCCTTCGCCACGTATCCCTCATCTTGACATCTTCCGGGAGTGAGTGGGTCTCAGGCAGGCATCCTGGAATTACCACCGTTAACTGCTCTGACCCTCCTACAGCTTGGGCCCCATGGGGACCACAAACGGTCTCATAACCCTCTGAATTGAAGTCATTACCAAAGTCATTTCACAGATGAAAGTATGAAGTCTCAGAGGGTGTGAATAGGATCCTCAAGGACACGGGTAAAATACCCAAGGGCTTTAAACCGAGTCCCCGAACCCAATATGCCATAGGCTTATTCCTTAACCAACATGGCTTCAAAGACAGTAGATGAAGGGAGGTCAAGTGTATTATTCCTCTGAGGTCGCGCTCTTATCTCAGCTGGAGCAGGCAGGTGACCGTGTTCCCCTAGGTGCCCGTGGGTTTTGTTTGCTGTCATCTGCTTCCAGAATCTTCTGTTTCTGTTTCTCCAATAATAGGCCCAGGCAGGATCAGCGTTCAAGAGTAGACATTCCATTAGCCCCTCTGAAAGACCAGAATTCCCAATTCACAGGTACATGGGGAGTCCAGAGTGTGATAATTATGGACTTTTCTTCCAATTCCCCACAAGCGAGGAGCTTTCGAGATTTAACACAGCCCTTTTCTTCCAAACATGTCACACTGCAGACAAAATGCTTTCAAAAATTCAATCTTGAAGATTTCTGTTGGCTACCCATGCCTCTGCATAGCAGCAGAGGGATTTGATACGGAAGCCTCCTCTGAACATAGCTCCTGTAAGGTAAGCGGAGAAGGACCTGAGCCATCTGCCGCGAGGCTCTTGGGGGGGGGGGGGGGTGTCTAACTCTCAAGGCCTTCCCTGGCCCAGGTGCAGCAAGATGGGTCTGGGATTGGAAGTAAAAATGGACCGAACAGTTGTATCTGTCCAAACCTGCATTAAAAGATACACAAACAGTGGCTAAACAGACACCATCATGCCAGTCTCCCAATAACATAGCAAGTCAGCTTGAAGGTGAGGTCCAAGACCTTATCTTATCTCCTTGGAAGGACCTCTCTTCTTCCACCCACATCCCCACTAGGCAATTAATATGCTTTCAGCTTTGAGGGCCTTGGTGGCCCTACTTTAGGCCTTCACTCACCCCAGGACATTCAAATTAGTTGCTTAGGTGTCTGGCTCCTTACTGACTCTTGAGAACAGACGTCGTGTCTTATCTATCTCATATCCCTAGCCCCTGACTTCTGGGTAGTAGGTGCTTCATATGTGTTCTATGTGTTCGCACAATGAGCGAAGACTTCAATGATATGACATGGCATTGGCTTTCTGGAACTGCGGGGGTGGTTGCTAACAGAGATTGGTTTTGCCCTTTATGCAGTAGTGGACAGGCTAGGACAGCATACACTTCTTTATATGTCTGCCTTAATGAATGAACACACGCATTGATTATACAACATGACATGGTACGATGACTTTCTGCATCGGATGATCGGATGATGGTCATCCAAAGGAAAATTGGTTTTGTCCTTTTGCAACAGTGATAAAACTGAGCTCTAACACTGGGTGCTGTGGTTTTGACAACGAAAAGGCAGACAGATTTGATTTAGTTTGGCTTTAAGTTTCTATTTATTTATTATTGTATGTGTGGACCTGTATATGGTGTGCGCACATGTGTGCGTGTGTGTGCAGATGTGTATGGCCTGGCGTGCATGTGGATATCAAGTGAAAATGTTCAAGAGTCAGTTCTGTCCTTCTAACGTTGATTCTGGGGAGGGAACTCAGGTTTCCTGGCTCTTGTGGCAAACGCATTTACACCGAGCCATGTCACTGGCCCCAGCTTTGTCTTAACAGCCTGGACACTGAGAAACTGGGACAGATTAAGTGCCTTGAGGAAGGCAGGGCGGAGCAGCTCACAAAGTGTTTGAGCTACAACCTTTAAAATATGCAAGGATCCCCTGACACATGGAAGCTTGGCGATGCGGCTGCTCTACGTGCCTTTGGGTTTCTTCCAACCTTGAGATTCTGATTTCAGAATTTGCTTTTATTCACCTGCACGGCTCCTTTATTGGTCTGAATATATATGGGGGTATTTTTCATCTTCCAAAGTGATCCAGAGGCAGCCTCCCCACTTACCTATGGAGCTTTTGGTGGGCACCGTGGATTGACTTATAGAGTGGCTGACTCGCAGACTGCATGATTCACTGTGCTCTATCGATGCCCCCAAACACGTACATCATCGTATCTGCCGTTTCAAGATGACACTGTTACTTCCCCAACTGTGCAAATACAGCTGTAAAAAAATGATGCACGGCCAGCCGGCCGTCCCCCAGAGTGGAGACAAGAGAGCACACACCCTCTGGCTTAGCATGCCTCCCACACACCCTTTACAGAATTTCAACACCTGATTTCAAGTCTGTTAAAAGGAGAAGAAAATTGCAAATGAGCTCACATTACTGGCAAAACCAAATCAGCTTGCCTGGGAAATCGCCGCCCGCCTGTGCCTGCGGTCTGCAGATGCTCCAGCACCCTCTGTGGCTCCCCAAAATCAAAAGGGTTTCCAGCAGCTTCTGCAAATAAGCAGGCTCCAAGCCTCCTCTCTTTGTTAGGGATTTGATTCAAACTGTGTCTGCTCGCTAAAAGATACAAAAGGAAAAAAAAGTCAGTATGATACAGCTTTGAAATTTGTCTCTTTTTTTTCTTATTTCTTCTTTTTTTTTTTTTAACCAGCGCCACAGGAAAGAAGAATACATGATAAATTGCTACATCTGGCCTTAAATTTATAAAGAAAACAATAATGCAAGAAACTAAATTTGTCTATCCATTGTCACTTAAGAGGAGAGTTTGGGTTCCTTTTTCCTTTTTGTTTGTTTGCCCCTTTGCCTAATCAATTACAAAACTGTGTCAAAAGTATCATCCTGCTCCCCACAGCATCCTTCTCGAAGCATCCTTCTCCCAACAGCATCCTTGTACCACAGCATCCCTCTCCCCACAGCATCCTTCTCCCAATAGCATCCCTCTCCCCACATCACCCTTCTCACAGCATCCTTCTCCCCCACAGCACCCCTCTCCCCATAGCATCCCTCTCCCAACAGAATCCATCTCCCCACAGCATCCTTCTCTTCCACAATACCCCTCTCTCCCAAAGAATCCCTCTTCCCTACAGCATCCTTCTCTACCCAACATCTCTCTCCCAAAGAATTCCTCTTCCCTATAGCATCCTCCTCCACACAGCATCTCTCTCCCAAAGATCCCTCTTCCCTACAGCATCCTCTGCCACACAACATCTCTCTTCCCCACAGCATCCCTCTCCATGACCCTTCCATGAAGCAATGTACTTTTGTCCACAAATTTAAGTAACCATGAATAAGAATGGAGGGGAGCAGTAAGCCACTCTGGAGATAAGGTGTGTGGGTGGGTTTCTGGGCGGAAAACAGAGCCAGGAGCTTACCTGAGACCCTGTCATTGAATGTGAGATTTAAAGTGGCCATCTGGGGTCAAGGTGAGGCCCTTCCGTATCTTTCCCAGCCACTGAATCTTGTCATATCCTAATAGAAATGGACGCTGGAGAGGATGGAGCTGGGTTCCAAATCTTTCCCTTATTTGTGTTCAGCAAGCCGGGACTGATTTTATTATAGCTCCTTTATTTGGGCACTCTTCTTCGACTGCATAGTAATAAACACAGAGAGGATATTTTTTTTCTCTCCTCCTACAGTAACTGCTATGCTGCTCAAAATAATTTCCCATCCTGACAAAAGCTCCACATTGTCAGTAGATGTGTTCTGTGTGGATTTGCTGTTCTCATCCTCCATGGGTACCATGGTGACTCAGTCTGAATGTTACCTACCCACCTAGGTCTTGTCGAACCTGTCAGAGGGTTCAAGAAATCACCATGCCCACTGCTAGTGTGCGGTGGTTTCTTTGTTTGAGGCCGGGTCTCCCTGTGTAGCCCAAGGCTCCTCTAGAACTCACTTTGTGGCTTTGGATGATGACCTCCAACTCGATAGCCTCCTGCTTCAGCTTGCCAAGTGCCAGGATTTAGACTACAGGTGAACATCACCACACACAATGTATGCCCAGTACATACACTGATGAATAACAGCAAGCATTCTGGTGCATACCAGAGATAAGAGAAGTTCTGGGTCCCTCTGGCTTGCTTAGCCCAGGAAGTAGTTCTTCCAGGCCTCAGCTGTGCTATGAACCAAACGGAGTATGTTTTGATGACTGAGTCAGAAGACACAGAAGAGATCTGGATACAGAGAAGACCTTACCTTACCTAGCCTTAGCTCTCTGTGGCTTAGATCTACCCAATTCATTCAAAAGATTGCTGCCCAAGCCAAGCTTCTGGCATGCCAGGAAAGGGATCAGAGTAGAGTCTGAATGTGAATATGGTTCAAGCCTCCTCAAAAGTTTTAGGGTGCAGGGTTAAGAACTCCTCACTCAGGCTCTGGATGAATGTAAAAGGTGTTATTCAGGGCCCTACCCATGATTGGGTTATCCATGCATCTGTTGCCCTTACCATCATTATTATTCATCCAAAGATGGCTGCACACCACAGTAGTGTTTTCTTTGTGATGTTTATTTCCCTGGAGGGAATGGTCTTGTTCCAGAAATTTGGCACCCTCTCTAGTTTCTATTCAATGTAGTATTTATAAAACCCAGCCTTACTTGTTACAGTGACTGAAAGGGAATAGATTACCTATGGATGTGACCCATGACTATGATCCGTTGTCCTAGAGTCCCAGAATTGAGGTAGAATGCTCAGGCTCTTATTCTACCAACTGTCCAGTCCCTTCCCTAAGGCTCAGTTTATCCTTCTAGAATGTGGGGATGTTGGATATGTGATGGATCACTGAAGGTCTGCCTGCTTTAAGTTTCTATGTCTTTTAAAGACTAAGCCAACAAAATATTCTTTGCAGGTGGGAGAGCTGGACCAAGAACTATGATATAGTGTTCTTTGGTATTTGAAAGAATCCAAGGTCCAAAGAAGAGTGAAGGGTAGTATTGCCAGGCGTGTTTACAATGCTAGATGTTGCAGAACAGACCCCTGGGAAGACAGAGGTAGCGTGAAGAGGGCAAGAGGGGAAGGTTCAAGGTGGAAGGTTGTGGGCGGTTGTTAGTGCCTCAGTTGGACCAGGTATGGAGACTTAGTTCAAATGGCATCAGGCCCCACCCATGCATGTTGGTAAGGAGACTGATGCCTTCTCTCATAGCTGCCAGGGAGGTCTGTAAAGAAGGTCTCAGAACTTCCTCTTCTTCTATGAAGATGTTCCTATGCCATGATTGTTGAGTGATTGATAGATGGAAGATTTTGCTTAACTAATGTCAGATATCCTGGTGAAGACCAAAAAAGTATAATGGAAATACAGTTGATGAACTGCGGGAGTAAGCCCTCAGTCCCTCAGCATCCGTACTTTTTCAACTGGAAGGGTAACTAAAGCTTCAAATATTTTTTTTTCTTTCTGATTCTTAAGATGATATAAACAGTCTTTGGCCACCAGATTTTTCTAAGCCAATACAGGCAAACTATGAGCACATTATTTTGCATGAAATGGACTCATTTGCATACATTTGCATAGTGCTTTCAAAAAGCCTTCATTCTAACTACATCAAATAAAAACAAATTAGTGTAATCTACTGCCATTGTATGGAAGCCCAGCTTGGGGATCTTGCTGGTGACAGGCCCGTGGCTGGAAGAGACAAGAACAAGCTTTTTGAGAAGGTCTGATCATCCCCCTCTTCCTGTATCCAGAGAGACACAGATACAAAGAGGTTTGAGAACAGAGCGCCGTGGGGAAGTGCAAGGTCTCGGGCATCCAAAGGGTGTTCCCTCGGCAATTCATAAACGGAGCCTGTTTGCATCCCTAGGCCGTTCAGTTATACCGGGAAAGCCTGTGCGTCTGCAATGACTGGGCATTTAAGAAGGGGATTATGGGGGTTAAGTGACTTGCTAGCTTTCACATAGCAGATAGTCATGGCTAGCTGCAAACCCACAACTATTCCGGGCCGCTCAGACCTTAGAGACTTGATGCTCCGCGAACGGATCCAGAGTTGCCTGGAAAAGAGGCAACATATCCCCATGGACTGTTAACCCAGCCTTTTTCAGCCCCACACTGACTTGGAGAAGGGGTGTGAAGGAACCCCCTGATGGTACAGGGACCGCGTCTCACCCAGTCTACCATGCATCTGGCCCTAAGTAATTGTCTTTTTATCACTTGAGGCAGTTATTTGAAAATTATGGTAATGGGGTGAAAATCTACGCAGCTTACAGTTTACTAGAACATTAATCCTCTGAGGATGGTTTTGTGATTTTTTTTTCCTTTTTTTTTTTTCTTTGTTTGCCTCCCTTCATCTCTGTGGGATCTTTTCCACTGCGGGAAGTAAATTTTATTTTTAGGTTTCTCTCCCTATGATCTGCCATCCCAGAACCCCCCCTTGCCTAATTGTGAATGTCCACATTTGCTAAGATCCACATAAAGGTTGCTAGTACAGATCGCCTCTGGCCCGGGGACTGCTGCTTAGCAAGTGTAAGAGAAAAAGACACCGGGAAGCAGGAGTCAAGCATGGGCTGCAGAGGAAAGCTGAGCCACATTCACCTCCTGCTTCTTCTATCTTTGAGGCCTTAACCTGAGTCACTCCAATATTCGATTTCTTCATAGTTATATACCTCTGTGCTTTCTAGATGGCCAAACCAACATCCTAAGGATAATCCTGTAAATTTGGAGTGAGTCTGGCCTAGAAACTTGGGGCTGAGGGTGGGCTGCTGCAGCCAGCAACATTCAAATACAGAATGTTCTCTCAAAGCCCATGTATCCATAAGGAAGGAGGTCCACCTGTGAATGGAGGGCACACCTGTGAGAGATTTTCTGCTCATTTTGAAGTGGGTGAACCCACTTCTCGTCTAGACTTTTGAGGTAGGAAGACACACCTTTAATCTGGATCCTGAGGCGGGAAGACATACCCTTAGTATGGGCCACACCTTCTGCTGAAAGCTTATATAAAGACATGGAAGGAAGGTTTTGCTCTCTGCCTGCTTGCCTTCACCTTGCTGGCACATCCATTCCTTCACTGGCACTGGTGCCTACTTCTTTGTGATTCCAGCATATACAGAAAACCAGCTGAGACACCCAGCCTCATAGGACCGAGCAACTACTAGATTCTCGGACTTTCCATTCACAGCTAGTCACTGTTGGATTAGCTGGACCACAGCCTATAAGTCATCCGGATAAATTCCCTTTATAGAGAGAGAGATTCATTCCATAAGTTAACTGACTAGAGAGAGCACTGACTGACAGTCATCTAGATGAAAGCTATGGTACAGCCCTGGATCATCTCACCAAATCCTTTGAGATCTCATGGTCATAAAGTCTCCATCTGCTCATTGACAACACCCAAGCCAGACAACCACTGATTGGCACAGCTGCAACATCCAAGATTCCCAGGAAAATGCACACTTTCTTGAGGAAGTCAAGAGTACCAAGATGGCCTTTGGTTTGTCCAATTGTACTTTTTTTCCTACCTTGCAACTCGCTCTAGCCAGGATCCTCCCACATTCTTCAAGTTCCCTCACGGGCCCGCCCTCAACCCTTCAGCCTTCTGAAGCCACACAATAAGAGAAAGGAGCCGGTTGTGTAGAGCTTCTGACTCACTCATCTGTCACAGTTACTCTGCCCACCCAGATCCTCTCCATCCCAGAGCTGCTGTAAAGAGTAAAGAAAGAGTACAATGGCAATCTCATTGGCCTTTACTGTGGTGTATTTACCATAAGTAATTGAGGAAGTGATAGAATCATTCCATTTCATTGAAGTGACTTTCTATGCCTCAGTTTCTCCATTGGTAATTTAAGCCTGGATGAGCAGCCTCCTTGGAGAGATGAGAAGAGAAATGGAACTACATCCAAGAAAGTGCAGAGTGCCCTTTGGCAGAACAGTGTGACTGTGCATGGAGTCATCATCAGCTAGATTATTGCTGAGCTCAAGCATCTCAGGGTGCCCAGAACTTAAGGGCTTCCTGTGCTTAGAGAGCTGAGCATCCACCTCCACTTCCTGAATCACCATCAATTAATTTCATCACTTCTAAAAGGGCCGTGATTTTCCATTGTTCTCCATCCACACGGAGGCCTGTAAATGACCAAGTGAGTCAGCGGGGTGCTTAGCTTGGGAAACTGGCCCATTTCTGTAGACCTGCAGGCAAAGAAGCAAAGATCTAGGTCAGTGGGCAAAGCAGGGCAGAGGCAGGAGGGAAGAAAGGAGGGAAATGCAGGGAGAGAAAAGACAATCAAAGAGGCACAGGCATGAGGAAGCACAGTCTTGGCTATCTGGTGTCACTCAAGACCATGTCTTCACCATCTCTCCATTTCACAGCTGTCCTTTCGGCAAGCATCTGCAGGTCGCCCACACCCTAGCCGCTCTCCAGCTCCCACGTGATAAATAGCCAAGCCAGGAGGAAAGTCCTACTTCATCTGTTCCATTTTGGAATTAGACTCAGAGAAGTTTTTGACCTCGACGGAACACTTCAAATCACTTGACCGACATGGCCCTTTTACAAACAAACAAATTGAAACCCAGCAGCTTAAGGCCTTTGTGATTGCGAGTTCAGACGGCAAGGGAGTCCAGACTGCAACCCAGGTCTTCTGGTGTCAAGTCCCGTGGTGATTTCATCACACAGGCACATAGGCACACTGTTTGCATGTGCTCAGAGTCTAGGTTTGTTTTTAATTTTACCATTTTATTCATCCTTATGCCAACCTGACCTGGAAAATGAATACTATGCCCATTGTTACATAGATCAAAATAGTGAGTAGGTATAAAAACCTAGATCCGTGACTCCCAGGATATACCACACTGCGTTGGAGTCAGTGGTCTGGAGAGCTGGCTATTACGAAAAGGCCAGGCTTCCCATCAATATTTATAGGAAATCTTCTGGTCTGACTGTACTCCTGCTTAGAAGTCTCAACATTTTTTTAGAATTTATCAGAGGAATGAATGTAACAATGGCGTTGATGGGTAATTTGAGTAATTAACACCCCAAAGCTCTTAGTACATAAGGTTTTGGATTTCAGTGCAGTCTTCCGACAGATGCTCTATTTACTGGTCAAGTGGCATTATCCTGAGGATTATAACGGAGGAGGGAAAAATGCCTGCCAGAGGAGAGAGAGGGCAGGCAGTTTGGGTTTGTCGTTAGCAATCTTAGGTATGTTTCAGTGTACCTAGGAGACAGCTTGCTTCTAAGATTTGAATGATGAACCAGTGAGTCGCAGAGAAGGAGTTGGACATCTGCTTCTCAATTAGTGTTCATTTAGCTTGTTTGCAAATGATCTGTGCCTCTGTAAGACTGCGTAACTGAAAGTTGGTCTCTTTCCTACGACTGTAAGGTTTTACTAGCCTCACACTGGGCCAGATGGATGTAGCAGAGGGGCGTGGCTGAGCTGCAGGAGAATGAGGGATATTCCTGTTTCTGCTGATATTTGGAAAGATGATGTGTCCCCCTGAAGCTCAGTACACCCATAATACTCACATCAAGGTCTTCAAAAACACCTAGCCAACACACATCTTGGAAGCTCAAAATGGGTCTTTGTATGGATGCTACTTTGGAGCTGATGTTCAGGTGGTTTGCACAACTGTGGTTTTCCTGGTTATTAAAATACTGACGTATTTTTAGTCAGTTTGAAAACAGCCCATTCTCCAAGTTCTGGAAGTCCAGTATCACTTTCCTGGCTGCACCAGGCACAGAGAGCCCTGATAAAAATTGATAGGGAGTTGATCTGGCAATTATGTACCCACCTACCTACCTACCTACCTACCCACCTACCCACCTACCCACCTACCTATCTACCTATCTACATATGTACCTACCTACCTCCATACCTCCCTACTTTCCTACCTACTTATTTACTTACCTACTTACCTCCCTATCTACTTACCTACCTATCCACCTACCTCTCTACCCACCTACCTCTGTACTTACCTACCTATCTACCTACCTATCTACCCACCTACCTACCTATCTACCTACCTACCTATCTACCTACCTATCTACCCACCTACCTACCCACCTACCTACCTACGTACCTACCTATCTGCCTACCTACCTATCTACCTACCTACTTATCTACCTACCTACCTACCCACCTACCTACCTATCTACCTACCTACCTACCTACCTACCTACCTACCTGTCAGGCTTCCAGGGCTCCTACATGCCTACCTTGTTCCTGGAAGTTTCTTGTCCTAATGAGGAAACAGAATCCCTTCTAGTTATGTTGAGCTCCTATAGGAAGACATCTACTTTGTGGTTCCTCCAGAAGAACCTGAGAGAGACTGGTTACCAAATAGTTTAAAGGACAAGATGGGTCAAACCTGGTAGAAAGTAGAGGTGTATAGTTGGCTAATAGAGTCATAAGCTGTTGATCCATTAGTTACCAATGAGGAGCCAGAGAGAAGCAGAAGCCAGAGAATCATGAAAGACAAAAGGGAAGAATTCACACCCCAAAGCTCCTAGTACCTAAGGTTTTTGGATTCAGTGCAGTCTTCTGACAGTGAACACAGTCTGGATTGTCTTGCTCCTCCATCAGAATCCATGGATGTAGAAGTCTCTATGAGTTTTCTCTGATAACTTAAATGACATTTTGATTTCAAGGCTAATCGTAAAGAAAGCGTCTTCACCTTCACCCTTGAGGCTTGTTTCCTATCACTTAAGTATGAAAGATCATTCTTTGGTTGTCATAAATGTAAAACAAAACAAAAAATGAAGCTGACTTGGCAAGGGTTGATACCCTCAAAAGACCGTTGATCCCAGGAGTCCTGGTAAACTAAGATTTGCAGTCATTAATCTATCAAAAACCCTCTGGAGATTTTAATTCATCGCATAACCCAAATGGCATGGGCATTTCAACATGTAAAGACCCACATTCATTTGCCAGAGCTGCTGTGACAGTGGCCTACAACCTGACAGCTCATTCTCTTGTAGTCCTGAAGGATAGAAACTCAAAAGCCTGGCCATGCTGCTGCTGCGACTTTGGATCAAATCCTTCACCACTTCCTGGCTTCTTGTGGTAGCCATTAATCCAAGGCATCCCTTCTCTTGCATAAGCATTCCTGCCCCCCATCCTCTGTTTATGTTCCTCCCATCTTTTCCTTACAAGAAGAGCAGTCACGCTGGGTTGGCTCCACCTTGATCACCTCATTTAACTTGATTACATCTGCAAAGACTCCATCTATGGTCATAGTCGTAGGTAAAAGGTGATAGTGTTTCAGCACATCTGTTTGGAAGACAATTTAGCCCATAAACAAAACCTGGCTAAGATGGGTTTACGAGTTGTTTTCCCTGTGAGCAGTAACGTTGTTTCAGCGCATAGTGCTTGCCATAGCGTTGAATTGATCTGCTAATTTGAACTATATGGTTTGGTACATTTATATTGACTTTATATTAAGTAGTTATTGAATTGTTGTTTGGTTTTAATAGCAAGCAAGAGCTATATGCATAAGGAGTTTATACCCAGGCTGCACATATTAAAATAACATGAGAATACATAATTTCTCAGCTCAAGGAAGCCTTGAACCTTTAGCCCTAATTTATTTGCAGTACTTGCGTGTGGCATCAGTACTAGAGCCTCTGGGGTCTAGATGAATACCAGATGTCAGAGGAGACAGTGCCTTTCCAAAGCCTGTGTGTGTGAGCACGTCTGTTAAGAGGCACTCGTGTACACTAAGGGTCAGCTTTCAGGGCTGCATAGCCCTTATGACCAGCAGATGTGCCAAAGTAAAGGTTGAGTTCTGGAATGGCCTGGAATAAACCTCTGATTCTGAAACTGGTAGAGCCCTCTGCTCTATCTCGGTGGTACTATGTGGATCAGTGGGGATCCAGAGTCTGGCTTAGACTATAGGTAGAACTCATCCAGAGAGAGCCAAGCTCCAAGAAGGTAGGTGGCCCCTGGAATCACAGGAAGAAATTGACATCTAGGAGTAGTCCAGAATTTTATTCTACTAGAATCAGTGGGAGCCCCGAGGAACATTGCATATCTCATTGACCCTCACAACCCCGAGGACAAGTTTGTCTTGAGTGTCCCCAAAGGACAGCCAGCATGTCAACCCAAAGTACTTAACTCAAATTCTTTGATTTGGAATGGATGGACATCACCAGGGCTTCTCAGCTCCACTTCAGTATCTCCAAGTTCAGACTTCTGGAGGGAAGGACTGGAAGACTCCTCTTAAGGCACCCTCAGCAAATAACTGCAAATTCCTTTGCTTTTGGTTTGAAATTCAACATTCATTTGAGTTCTCTTTCAAGAATAAAATGTTTAAGTTCCATTCTTTTAGAAAAATGTCCATTATTTTTCTTCAAGTATGTGTAAGCAATTCCAGATTTTTCCTGCAGATTTTCCTGCACCTGCCCATGCCCAGTGTCATCCCCTGTTCACCTACAATCTCTTAATTGGTGATGCACTAAACAGCAATTAGGCAAGGGACTTCTTTATTCTATGGCCAAATAATCAGGGATGGATATTGAATATATTACAAGTATACCCGATTTGAAACCTGACTCTAATGTGTAGTGGCTATTTTAAGTTACACAGCCCATACAACCATACTTAGTCTTGGTTACTATGGTAGTCAGTGTTCTATTTTCATAAGAGAATATCTGAACAAAATAATTGCAGGGAAGAAAAATATTTCTTGGCTTCTGTTTGCAACCCACCAAGATAGGGAGGGAGTGATAGAGCAGGGCAGCTCATCCCTTGGCGGCCAAGAAGCAGAGAGAAACAGATGCCTATGTGATTGGTAATCCTTTCTTCCTGTTTTATTCTACCTGGACCACCATCCTTTTGGGTAGTGTTGCCCACAGTCAGGATAGGTACCCCTCCCCTTGGTTAATGCTCTCTGGACAGTCCTTCCCAGATACACCCTAAAGTGGGCTTTGCTATCTTCTTTGTATTTATTAAGATCAACCCTCCTATTACCCAATTAGGAAAAATAGGTACAATATTAAATGCTCATCTTCCTCATCCGTGTCATCATTAGGATCGAATAAGACAGTGGCTGGGAAAGCTTTTCAATGTGCACATTGCTACTTTAATTAGGATTATTTTTTCCCATTTGCCGAGTGCCTTCAGCCAAATACTGCAGAAATACATCCGCAGTTAAACAACTTTGATTAGATACTAGTTGTAGCATTGGAGAACAAAGATGGCAGACGCTTCATAAGAGACTGTTGGGGGAAAAAACAAACTATCATAACCTTCATGATTTGGTTGGGTATTTGAGCGAGGGCCCAGAGAACCAGGAGCTTGTTCTAAATGTATGCTGTCATAAAAGGGGACATACCCGGGATTGGGCATTTTGAGCGTCATTGGGCATCATCTCTACTGGGAGGAAAGACCAGAATGAGAATCAAGCTGTAATTTATAAAGAAGCAGGAATCCTTACTGTGGGCAAGAGAAGATAGTGTTTTGTTTTGTTTTGTCTTGTTTTGTTTTTCTTTATTGAGACACTGTCTAACTATATAGCCTTGTTGGTCTAAAACTCATTGTGTAGACCAGGCTGGCCTCAGATTCACAGAGGTCTACCTACCTCTATATCCCAAGTGCTGGGATTAAAGGTGTGCACCACCACGTACAGTGTGTTTGGTGTTTCGTACATAGCACATGATTGTATTTTTATCTACACTCAGAAGTAGTCTTGCTTTGTCTCATTTCCTCATGAGCTCATGTGGTGGTATGAGACCGACACTTAGTCTGTACTGTTGACTGAACTGAGAAGGGCGAAATTGGGAATGCACCCTCTGGAAATGTCTGTGAAGGCATTCCTGAAGAGGAGTAACTAAGGGGAAGACCCGCCATGACTGTGGTCAGCACCATCCAGTGGGCTGGGAGCTCAAATGGACTGAAGGGGGGAAGGAAAGCTATCGGGTGCAGGCATTTCCTCTCTTGGTTCTGTCTGCCATGAGGTGAGCTGCAGAAGTCTACACACCCTCCTGACCACGATGGATTGAAACCTCTGAAGGTCTGAGCCAAAATCTCGTCATTGTGTTTTTTCCCCCTCAGAGGCCAGCACAGTGAAGTCTAACATGTCTGAGCTTCTCATTCTGTGTTCCCATCTAAGGACAGAATCAGATACCCTAGTTGTGAGCGCCCGGACAACCTCCAAATGCCAAGGGCTTCTTCCCTTTCTCACACCAGAGAAACCATAGCCTGCCAATGGTTTCAAAATGGGATATACTCATAGCAGGTGAAAAAGAAAAAGGAAGAAGGGAGGGAGGGAAGAAACATGAAGAAGAAGAAGAATTAAGGAGAAACGAGACCCCCTTTAGTGTGCTTGGGCATCCACTGAGATTTGTCACAAGGAGGGACAAATAAACACTGTTTCACTTGACAACAGGCCCCGCCCCTGGCCCCTGCGCGTGCGCATGCCGCTGGGGGGGTCCTAGGATTAGGAAGCCACGGAACCCCAGCACCATTTGATTCCCTCCAAAGGCAGCACTTTAATCAAATCCTGGGATTGATCATGGGTTTGATCTTTTTTGCATGCCTAACTACATCCCCCACTCCTGAAGGATTCCATGTCCCATAGATATTAAAGTCTGTGCTGAATGGTTTGGGGAAGATTCCAGAGTCATTTTCTCCTCGGGCTGGTCTATGATCAAAGTGCACAGATGTTTCATAAAACTTAAAATGACGGAGCCATTTGCCTCAGGTGGCTAATCAAGCAGGTTTAAAGAATTCCAAGGTACCAAGGAACCACAAGTGCAGAGTGGAAATTGAATTGCGGTCACAGATACAGTTTGGCCATTAAAAGCCAGACTTGATGGGCTAATAGAGGGCTATCAGCTGATGAGCGAACATCAGTGTGATAGCAACAAAATTGGCCTCTGTTGAAAAGGGGTTTTTCTCCAAGACCTCATGATACCCCGTAGGTGAACTCTTGATGCCTGCCCATATCTCAGTTAATAGCTTTAGCTGAATCAGATTAATTTAGAGGGGCTAATGAAAATGATGTAAAAGAGTTTGGAGATAATAATTTGATGCTGGCATATCACCTGAAGAATGACGACATCAGAAAAATCCAGTCCCCTGAGCAGTCGGCGAAGAGAACTGGGAAGTGATAGGGCAGCAGCAGGTCCCTGTCTTCCTCGTCAGTCTACTTCACCTCACATAGACAGGGAGCAAAACTGGGTGGTGTTTAGTCAATGTTGCAGCCCATGTTGTATTGTTACAATAAAATACCTGAACCTGAGTAACTTTGTAAACAAAAGAGATTGATTTGGTTCAGTTTGGGAAACTAACAACCCAAGACTGGTTGGTTTGGCACCATGGATGGCATGATGAAGAAACAAGAGATCATGTCACCAGACTCAGAGGTCAGGCTCAGGCTTTTGTAGCAACTCGCTCTCATATGATCCCATGAGATTTACCTTAATCTCTTCCACAGGACCTAAAAAACTCCCTTTCAGCCCCACCTTTTAAAAATGTCCCGTTCTGATTCACATTGCCACAAGGAGACTAGTTCCCTAGCAAACAAACCTCTAGGGAATAAACCACATCCAAATCACAGCAATATGTAAGGCAGTTTTAAGTGCTCGTCCAAGGAGTTCAAGCCTTCCCGGCAGTCTGTAACACATTGATCCTGAATGTTGTCGCATTGCTAGAGAAAAGCCACTGGCCAGCCTGCCGCCTTTGTTTCTACCATGTGCTCCTTCCTGTCAGTTTTGGTACCAAAGTCATACTCAAGACCAAACTTAGCATTGTCAGGGATGTATTATATAGAAAACTAAAATTAACGAAGATGGAAGTAGAAAAGTGACATGGGTGGCCAGGAAAAAGAAAGGAAAAGTGACATGAGTGGCCAGTAAAAAAAAGAAAGGACCTCAGAGGCCCAGTGAAACCCACCTTTGTGAAATTGGGGGTCAAACTGCCCAGATCTGTTTCACTGGCAGCTTCTCGCACAGTTTCTCGGTTGTCAGAGAGAGAGGCGTATGTTGCCTTTGCAGTCAAATTCACCCGTTTTCAAATCGGACCTCCTCTTATTGGCTGGGTGTCACGAAACGTTTCCGCCTTTCCCTATCGTGTTTTCAAAAAGAACAGTGGAAAGAGGAAGCAGTTTTAAGAGGCCAGCCCTGCATGAGGACCCAGAGGTGAAATTGTCCGGCGCTGAACTTGGTGGTTAAGCCAGTGCGCATTTCCAAAGCTGATGCTGGGCTGTCTGTTAGTCTCTTGCTGAGGTCATCTTTCAGGACCACTGCTCATAGATGCATAAAGACATTGTTACTGGATGAGAAAAACGGTCCTCTTTGGTGGTGCTGAAGGCTGCTCTGAATTGTGGATAAATGAGTTGTTGATAAATGGAGGGAAGGGCCAGTGGTTCCTCAAGGATTTAATCATTGGAATCCCTGTACAGAGTAAGCTAAATATGGGGTATGTGTGTGTGTGTGTGTGTTACAAATATGTGTTGAGTGGTAGAGGCCCTATTTGTTCCCTTTAATTGACTAGTTATTTTCATTTTGTTTTAGACCAGATATATAAATAAAATCTATCGGTAGGGATGGTAGCATGTTCTAAACTGGGGGCTCCCAGTGGCTCTGCTCCATGCAAGTCAGTTGCTTCTTTGGAATGCACTGGCTTAACCACCTAGGAAGACTGAATGCTTTAGCTAATGGCGTTATCTTGCGTCAATCAGTTCAATTCACCAGATCTGTTTCCATGTCTTGGAAATGTCAGTTTGGGGCCAGAGGATTCCTATGATTCCTTCCAGTTCTAATGATCTGTGATTCAAAATTGACTATTCCCTTGTAAACGGGTTCCCCACTGACCTAATGGGCAGAGACACAATTGCTTCATCACCCAGCCACAAGCCCGACCATGTCCATCAGAATCGGAAGGCAAGTCTCTGTGGGCAAGTGGTTTTATTATATGAGTTTGGGACAGATCAGTGTCCTTGCTTTGTCCGTTAAGTGTTACTGTGACAAACACCTATCTTATGAATTTTAATCCTATGGATTATCAGGACTCCCGTGTGTTCAAGACCAAGCCCTTGTGATCACTTATTGACTGATTTAGAGCCGTGTCAAAGAGACAAGTACTGAACATTGAAATATTTATGATGCAACTAGTCTTGCTTCCAAGTAACGCACGCCACAGTCAGGAAGAAACACATTATGACAAGCCAGAGCTTAAATTGATAAACATGTTTCCATTTGAGCCATGCAAATCATTCATAACAGGACAATCAATATGAACCTCATAGTCTTAGGAGACAAAACAAGGGTGGGGGTGGGCCTCGGGACTAATTCTGCTTTCTCAATTTTCAGGAAAGGAACGGGCCATTCCCAGTAGTCCACCATTGCTTGAATCCCGTGATAACTGAGGCACTAGGATCTCTTGACTTCTTTTTAAAGGACAGTATACTTCCTTGAAGTATGTTGTATAGGTGCATAAGATGGAGATTAGTTCTTGAATGTTTATGCAAGAGCTTTATGGCTTCCTGTCTAACAAGACAGGATAAGAGTGGTCTCATCCAGGTGTAAGTGATGAAGTGATAGGAGAAACATTCTTTCTAAAATTCCCAGCCAAACGCTGTATCCTCATCCCCACCCTTTTCCATGCTCTATTCTCTTAAAGCATGGGGGTTAATTCCAGATATTGGGAGGCCAGGCTCGGAGAAATTCTCAAATTTTGAAATATCTTGTAGGTATCCCATTAAAATTGGTCTGTAAAGAAGTCTAGCATGGGCAAAATGGGATGCTGTACTACTGATGGGGAAGCCATTTGCACTGTATTTCCATTGGTGACTAAAATCAAAACAAAACAAAGGACATCTTCTAACCTTCACCCTAAAGAATAAAATACATTGATTAGTGATTGAGCACTTCTGTGTTCCTGATTTGAGCACACACTTGGCGGACACATTTGGCGGAAACACAAATCAGCTGACATTGTATTGTCTCAGATATGACATGTAGCCTCCTACTACAGTTCTGTTTTCCTCATCAAAACTCCTCTGGAATCTTGCTACACAGTGTGTGGCCAGCACCCATATTAGCAAGGACCTTGTTAGGAGTATAGACTATCCAGCCTAACCGCAACCTACTGAATTAGAGCCTGTTTTAACAAAATTCTCCCGTTGCATCCATGCACATTAAAGATTGAGAAGCACCGCTGTGGACCACAGGAGTCTGAGAAACAATCACTCAGCCAATCAGAGTGCTCATAGGGGGGCATCCTAAAGTCCCTTCTATGCATCCAACAGTGTCATAACAGTTACAGGTAGTCACTGGGCATTGCCCCGTCACTTTGGAACCAATTATAGATTCTCCCTAAGGGTCCTATAAGAGAAGGCATCTTGTTGATTATGTGAAATTACAGATGACACAGTGCGGAAGGATCTTATTGATTCCCTACTTCCTCTCAATATAGACAAGGAAACTAAGAGCAGGAAAGTGATGGATAGTTCATACACAGCTGGTAAGCAGAGAAGCTAGGGCTAGGACTGAGCTTTTACACTTACTATCCAGAGCATATTCAGCTCCACCTCACTGAGAAAGGAAGACAGAGGCCAAGGGGTGTGTCTGGATGAATCACTTGCAAATCATTTGGTGAACAAAGCATCAGGCTACTCACCAAAAATGACTACGCCTACTTGACCACTGAGCAACCCATTGTGTTCTGTCAAATTTTCAAGGGGGAGAAAATGAAATTATAGAAACATGGGAGCTGATCACATTTAGTCATTACATAAATATTTACAAATCCAAGGTCATTTGTCCCTTGATGACTGTGAGAAATAGGTATCAGAAAGAGGACTGCCTATAAGGCCTCAGGGGTTGAGGGGCTCCCCTTGGAGTTCTCTTTGTGCTGGAGTCCACTTACCCACAGCCCTATCCTTAGGAGTGGGTAAAGATGCTGGCATTAGACTGGAATAGAATCAAATATGCTCTTCCCTACTGGCCTTGAGAGTACCTGAAGCTAAGAATTCACAACTGGGTCCACAAAGTGCCTTGTATCTAGGAGCATTCAGTCTGATGTGTGGTGGGACAATTGCCAATCTGCAATTCTCAAACTGACTCAGCTTCTATCTCAAGAGTGACAGTGAAGGATGTCTGAGAACCCCAAATCCACTGGCAGCCATCACCATGGGTACAGTCCTGCTAAATGCTTCCTAAGCCCTCACTGCTTTTCTTGCCTACAGACTACACTGCCCCAGACACCTCACCCTGGCCTCCCTGAGTCTAAAACAGCAGGCAGTTTGAACAGCAGCCTGAGCAGGAAGCTTAAACAAATTGATTTGTCATCCTCATGCACCTAGAATAAGCCACTAAAAGTGGAAAAATAAATCACTTCAGTGGTTTTTTTATTTGTAATTTAGTTTTGGCTAAAATTCAGAATCAGTCCGCTATCGGGGTCAAGTGGATTGACTCCCATCTCCTTCTGAGTCCATTAGCCTTGCTCGCCGTGGTCTTGTGTCTCATAGACATCGTCTTACATACCCATTAATGACTCGAAGGGAATACAACCTGAAAGCCTGGTGTCTTCCCATAGCTGTCATTGGGTTTGCTTCAGGAGCATCCCCCACCCCACCAGTGTCATGTATCAGAAATCATTTGATTGAATCATCTAAATCAATTTTCCTTTACTTTCAGCTAGCTTACCGTCGTCATTTCTGGCTTCCAGCCTTGCACCAATTCTTGTGTGTCTAGCATCCCCAGATACCTCCCTCCCTCTCTGTCTCCCTCTGTCTCTCTGTCTCTCTGCAGAAATGATTATTATGAGAACCCCTCTTGTAATGCCTTTGCAGTAGAACCGTCATCTTCTTTACCTTGCACTTCCGCCCATCTGTGTCCCTTCTGGAAGGCTGACAGACTACACCAGGAATGTTTGGTTTCTGAAGTTCTCAGTCACTGAAACAGGGTGTTGGGAGACTTGGGCAGGAAAAAAAAAAGAGAGAATTGCAAGAGAAGCATAAACAACTGGTGACCTCTGGCTTGCCCCATTTGTTTCCTTGTTTGTCTGTTAAACAGTTTCCATGAATTGCTCTCTTTGTGCCCATCCGTAAGCACCAACCACCATCTACGTAGATCCACATAATCTCATTTTATTTCTGGAGTTGACTGGTTACCTATAACTTGCTTTATTCTTCAAGGGTTGCTCTAGGGCAAAGGAGTGACAGACCGTGGCTTGCATAAACCAGCCACCTGTTTTGTAAATAAAGTTTTATTGGAACACAGCCATGCTTGGCTGTTACATATTTCCTATGGTTGTTTTCATGTAACAGCCACCGAGTGGTTCTTCTAGAGACAAGCCTAAAATATTTACCATAGGACCATTCACCAAAGTTTCCCTGCTGTTAGTCTGTAGAATTCTTTGCACATTTTAAAACTTGAGTATTTGTCTTATTTCTACTGCATTTGATTCTTTATGTGTTATAGATACAAGTCCCTTATCAGCTGTGTAACTTCCGATTATTTTCTCCCATTTGGTATGATGGCTGTCACTTTCCTGATGGAATCATGGGAAGCACTCAAGTTTTCAATCTTGCAAATTCTCTGGGTTTGTTTTGTTTTTTTGTTTTTTCTTGATTGGGATTTGCATGCCACATCTAAGAATTGCCATTGCCAAGTCTAAGAATGTAAAGATGCATCCTCACGTTCCTGTGCAGGAGTTTTATGGTTTGACCTTCACATTTAAGTCTCTAACCATGACATGAAGTTAGAGTCCAACTTCACTGTGCTTTGTTGCCTAGCCAGTTGTCCTGGGAAGCATTTTTAAAAAGATTATGATTTCTCCCATTGCATTGTTTTGGTTAGTTCTCAAAAACCACTAAGTATCTGTGGAATGATAGAAGGGACTCACAGGGTCCTACTATATTCTGCTGATCTATTGGCAGCCTGCAGATTCTCGAAGAGGAGGAGACACACTATCTGTATGCACACTGGTAAGCCCATAAGCCTGTGATGCTTAATTCCAAATTCGGACTCACGTAGATGCTCCTAATTACACTCTGTGTGACATGTGTATATTATACGTGCATGAAATTATGAAAGAACATATACTAATAAAAATAAAAGATTTTTTTAAAAATCTCAACACACACCCAAATCAATAGACCATAAATTTGGGGTTGTGTTCCAATTCTATTCCACTAACCTGTAGTGTGTACCTGTTAAGACAGTGACTTCAGTATGGTCGCATGATAGCAAACTTTGAAGACAAGAACACAAAGCCTCTCACTTCATTCTCCTCATTAATCTCCAACTATTTTGGCTTGGGGGGGCCTCTTGAAATTCCATATGAATTTTAGAATCAGTTTGTCAATTTTTTATTCTGTCTACCTAAGATTCTAACAGATATTTCAGCAATCGATAGATTAAGTGGGGGATTATTGCTTTTCTAACAATATTACGTCTTTTGATCCATGAACATAGGATATCAAATTTGTTTACTTGGGCTTTGATTCTGTCAACAGTGTTTATAATTTTTTTCAGAATGTGTGTTAATAATACTTTTGTTTAAAATACCTGATATAAATCAACTTATAAAGAGATGAAGTTTATTTTGGCTCAGAGTTTTGGTGGGTTCCTTCCCTGGTCACGTGGCCCCATTGCTTTTGAGACTGCAGCAAGGTGTAACATGACAGAGACCAACCATATCATGAAAACATTATGTGTCTAATGGCTGGAATGTGAAAAAGAGGAAAAGAAGGGACATGGAGTCCCAATGTCTACTGTGTGGGCAGACCACCAATGACCAGAGAATTCAAACCCAGTAGGATTGGCTGTCAGATAACACTAAGACTAACCCTCAAACAGTGGACCTTTGGAGGACATCAGAAATCCAAACTGTAACAATAAGTTTTGTATATAGTATATAAAGTATATTTCTGGTAAGAACTGTTTTCTTAATTTCCTTTTTTTTTTTTTTTTTTTGGTTTTTTTCGAGACAGGGTTTCTCTGTGTAGCTTTGCGCCTTTCCTGGAACTCACTTGGTAGTCCAGGCTGGCCTCGAACTCACAGAGATCCGCCTGGCTCTGCCTCCCGAGTGCTGGGATTAAAGGCGTGCGCCACCACCGCCCGGCTTAATTTCCTTTTTAACTTCAACTTTTTTTTATTCTTTTTCTCACCTAATTTCCCTGGCTGGAAGCTCCAGGATGGTGCTGAATAGGAATGGCATGAGTTAATATTCTTGTCTTTTGTCTGATCTTAGAGGAATGCGTTCAGTCTTTCACAATTAGCTGTAATGTCAATTGTGGGGTTTTGTATGGATTTTCCTTTTTAGCTTACAAAAGCCTCCGTCCACTGTTTGTTGTGGTGTAGGTTGGCACAAAAGGACAGTGGGTTTTATCAGGTGCACTTTATATCCCAATTGTGATATTGTTTTATTCTTATTCTACTGATGTTATGTGTTACATTAATTGGCTTTCAAATATTTACCTAAATCCCGCAACAAACACCGGCTGTTCCTGCCATATCATCCTTTCCATATGTCACTGGATTATGCTTACTACTCGTCTGTTGATTATATTTATGTCTATATCCATAACAGATACTGATCTACAGCTTTCTTGTAATGTTTTACATGGTTTTATCAGGAAAATACTGGCATCATCGATAAACATAGAAGTGTTCCTCTTTCTATTTTTGGAAGAGTTTGTAAGAAAAAATGGTATTTTTCCTTAGATTTATATCTAGCAGCCAAGACATCTAGACCTAGGATGCTATTTGCAGGAATTTTTTAAATTGCTAATTTTACCTCATTTCTGTTCTTTATTCACATTTTCTATTTCTTGCTTGAGTTAGTTTCAGTAGTTTGTATTCAGGAATTTTTTCATATCAAGTATCTCATTCATTGACAAGACGTCTTAATTGTGTTCAGCTATCATCTTTTGTGTTTCTATAAGATTGGTAGTAATTCCCTCTCTGTCATTCCTGATTTCGTGAATCAGAAATCAGGTTTTGTTTGTTTGTTTTGTTTTTAATTCTTGGCTAATTAGCTATGCCTTTATCGATTTTGTTGGTCTTTACAAAGAACCAACTTTGATTTCATTGATTTTTCTCTTTTCTCTTCTGCCAATTTCTGCTTGCTTAGTTTTAGTTTAACTTCATACTGGGGTTTATTAAGGTGGGTGGTGAGACTATTGATTTGAGATCTTCCTTCTTTTTTAATTATAGGAATTTTTCTCAATAGTACTTCCTCTGAACATTCTTTCATCTCCTTCCCATGCCTTGGTGCATTTCACCTTCATTTTCGTTCACCTAGAATTGTTTTCTGACGTCACTCATTTTTTTATGCACTGTTCATTTATCATTATCCACACATCTGTGTAGCTCCTGCTATTAATGTATACTTTCATTGTGGTTAGAGAAAATAATTGATATGATTTCAACAGTTTTAAATATATTGGGGCTTTTGTGAAGTAGCCTGTACTGGAGAATAGTTCATATGCACTTGATAGGAACCTGTATCCATGACTGCTGTAGACAGAACCTGGGTGAATTTTGGTCTCCTTTCCCAGTAGACACACACTCAGAGAGGCTCACTTTTTACTATTTAACTTGTTTATAATAATGGTATTATTAATATATAGGATTTCTATCTTCCATCTTACATTTTTTTCTATAAGCCTGGCGTCTCTTTTGTTCTTTTGATTCAATACTGTCTTTTTTTTTTAATCCAGTTAACATTTTTTCAGAGTAGCTTTTTAATATTGTGATGCTTTTTTCCCCATATTCTTTTGGATTCTTAGTAAGTTCTTAAGAGTTTACTATATTTGCCTTGAATTAATGGGATCTATTTTAGATTTATAGTAACTTGGTTTCAGTGAGATATAGAAACATTACTCTCATATAGCTCTGCTCCCCTTTGCTTTTTAATTCTATTAATGTTGTATATATTACAACTATATATATTACAATCCCTACAATGAATACATTGTTATAATTATTACTTTATGTAATTTTATGTTCTTTAAATAAGCTGGGAGGGAAAAGGAAGAGTAAGTATATATTTATAGTGTTAGTTATATTAACTTTTTTATTTACCATTTCTCTTAATTTGTTCCTGTGGATTAAAATTCATTTCCTTAGTCCAGTATAACTTTACTGCACCCCCATCTTTGTGCTATTATTACCAAATATGTTTTATATATTATGCATTTCTTTTATGCAGCTGTTTTTAAAAACCATTGAGAGAAGGAGAAAATAGGCATTTAAAGTGTCTCCTATAAATATGCAATTACTAGCTGGAGAGATGGCTCAGTGGTTAAGGCCAAGTACTACTCTAGCAGAAGACCCAAGTTTGATTTGATTTCCAGCATCTACACAGGACAGCTCCTAACTGCCCTGTAATTCCAGGAGAATGCTGCAGAGACCTGGAATACTGGAGTCTTTATAGCTCCCACTGTAGCTCCATGTGGGGCAAAGTTTCCAAGCTGAGAGATGCAAGCTGAGAAGAGAACTGATGAGCAGAATCACGGTTCAAACTGACAGATTCTACCATTCTTAAAGAGTTTTAGTAGGTTTTCTTAAATTGTTTTCTACTTGCGTATTTTCTTAGGGCAGCTACCAAAGACCTTAAGTGATGATCTTTTTGAATCAGTGCCCACCGGTTATTCCTGTGTCTCCAGGACTCTAAGCAGAGCACTTAGAGTCACCATTGTAGAAGGGGAGCTCTCTGTCATTCTTGCCTCTCTTTCCCTGTAGTGGTTTGAATAAGAAGCCCCGTAGGCTCATAAATTCTAACGCTTAGTCATGAGTGAGTGGCACTGTTTGGAAGGATTAGAAGGATTAGGAGGTGTGGCCTTATTGGAGGAAGTGTGTCACTGGGGTTGGGCTTTGAGACTATGCCAAGCCCAGTGTCTCTCTCTTGGCCTGTAGATCAGGATATGGCTCTCAGCTACTGCTCCAGCACCATGCAGGCTACCATGCTTTCCGCCGTGATGATAATGGACTAAACCTCTGGAACTGTAAGCAAGCTCCCAGTTAACTATTTTCTTTTATAAGAGTTTCCTTGGTCATGGTGTCTCTCCACAGCAATAGAACAGTGACTAGGAAACTCCCATACCATTTGGTAAGCCCCCTTAGAATCGAGGCTCTGTCCAAACAACAATTTGAACCTACATCCACTCTGCAGCAGGAGTTAAGCTGGGTCATTTGTGAAATTTTACTTCTAATCCTCCTGACTAGCAAGCTTGTTATTATCACTACTCTGCAGTGGAAGACAGTGAGGCCAATTGGGTAGATGACTTGACTGAAGTCTTACTGTTAATAAATGTTTTAGCCAAGAGCCCAGACAACTCTCCCCACTTCCCTCTCTCAGCCATGAGGCTCCCATTCCACCATGTTGCCATTATATCTGACCACCTGTCATAGGGCTTGGGATACAGATGCCAGCTGAGTGAATGAAAAGAGAAATGTATCAGTGAGTAACAGAGGTACCAGAAGTCAACAAATACCAGCACAGAGCTGTTCTTACCTCTTTCATATACTTCATTCAGGTGGATGGATATAAAGTCATGGCTTGACTTTACTAAGAGTTTTTTGGACTTTATGGTAATCATGACATATGAGGATACTCTTAGTGCTAAATTTGTTCAACTAAGTCCGTGGGTGTTATATGGCTGCAAAGTTCAGGAAGAACAGTGCTGGGTTTTCTGAAACTCCTGGAAACACTTCCCTTTGAGTTTGTTCCAACTTCCAGATCATAGTAGTGGATTTTGTGTGCTACTTTATTTCTGCATACTTTGTCAGTTTTACTGTTTTTAGGTCAGCCATTTTTAATGTTGTATTATTAAGAAACTCGGGTCAGATATACATTAAATAGTGTGACTCTACCTGGGGCTACCTCTACTAAATATATCAACCTATTGCATAGTCTAGAAGTTGAATCAGTACTTCCTTTCCAAAAGTAAACTTTAGTTTTTAAGTTGCCCTTTATCTGTCTTCCGCTCTCATGTTTGGAATTAAATTTTCATTACCCCAGTAACATGCATTTATTCTACTTGTGAAAAGTTCTGGGAATACATATTTATGTGTCTGTGCCACATGAAAAAAAAAGGCCTGAAAAATTGTATTCTGAACTTAATATCGTGGTTACCTCTAGAGATGGGAATGGGAAGAGACAGTCTGCTGGTCAAAGAGAGTGTTAGACTTTTCTGTAACATTTAAATATTTTACAGCGAGAATTATCCTCCTCCCCTTGGGATCTCTCTGTTCACTATCATTCTTAATGCCAACACATGGCACGGTACAGATACCCACATGTATGTAAAGTAAGTTCAGCCCAAACCTCCTATTGAGGATTGCCACCACCACCCCTTCTCTTTGTGAGTTGTCCCTCGCCCCTTCTTAAAATTTCCAAGTTGGGGAATAGAGATGGGGAATTACTTTTCTTGTGTATGTGTGTGTGTTACTCCCCTTTCTACAGTGTACAGTTTACCTCAGCTTGGTCTGTTGCTGCTCGTGACAGTTTTATTGCTTAGATCGTCTGTCCCGTTGCTGGCTGAGAAAACTGAAATGGGGCTTCCACAGGAACATGCTCTCACCAGTAACAGGCAACAGCTTGTTTGGAGATTGGAGCAGAGAGCCTGTGGAGCACAGGTCGGGTGCAGCTCAATCCAGTCAGTAGGCATCCATGCCGATGGCCGCAGTGTGTTCAGATACAAGACTCTCGCGGTTGTCTTGGTTGTGCCGTGTGGTGGGAAGAGCAAGGCCTTGGTGGTTTCGATGCTGCTGTGCTTCTAGTCTTACTGTTTATTTGTAGTTCAAGGGCTGACAGGCAGATAACAGTGTCATTCAAGTAAATCTCCTTCCTCCACCCCTCCTTCTCCTCCCTTTTCTTTTAGAAGTCAGTGAAAATGACACATGAAATACATGAAAGAATCAAGTTCAGTGATCACTGGGACACATAAGTGGTATTCCATGATTGACTACAGCTTTCTTTTCCCTCTACTAAGAAAAACAAAAATCCTTCCTCTTCTTATGGCATTAATACACTCTCTTTTCTCTTCTACAAACTCCAGGGAACATCTCTCCCATGCCCATCGCCTTTGGCATCATTGGTGATGCTCAGAGGAAAAACCCCTCCAGCTAAACAGAGATTTGACATAGGAAGGAAGTACTGACTGCTGTCCCCGTCACGGTGTGGAGTTGCCATAGGCCCAGGCAGTGCTTCCTGAGAAGGCTTTTAAGATGAAAGGATCCCAGCCGAGTGCAGGATGAACAAGACTTGGGCCCGTGGAGGACCAGAAACCCTGGGCCATGCCCACTGCATCCTTCCTTTAGAGAGGGGCTGTCAGGAAGAAACAGCAGCTGGCAGGAGATGTCTTAGCACGTCTGTGTGATAAGCTTGATGTAAAGAGCATCCGTAAGTTCCAGGAAGTTAACGAGGAACACTAAGCAAAAAAAAAACAAAACAAAACAAAACAAAAAAAAAACACTTTCTTGAGTGTCTGTCACTTTTCTCAAGACTTTCTCAGAGAGGAAGTACTGGAGAAGCTGAGAGGCGACAGTGATGGATCAGTCTAGACTGAGCCCCTAACTTAACAATGCTGGGGACATCTTCTTCAACATTTGGGGTAAGAAATCTGGGATTAAAGAACACCCCTCCCTCCATAGAATCAGGAATGAGTCTTTTCTTAGGTAACTGGGTCCCACCACGTTCAGACTTGTGGTCTGTCAGCCTGAAGGCTGTCCCTCCAGCAAGGACTGCTTTCTGTTGGAAAGTTAGAATCTCATAGTTAGGCTAGACCTCAACCAATGTGGTCAGGTTCCTTTGGGTTTCTCTGTAAAGGACTTGCTTATAACTAATGTTCTTTCCAACCTTAGAACACAATGATTCTGGCTTTGTGGGGGCTGAGCCACCTCTCCCTTCCCTATGGGCTCCCAAAAGACATCATCGGTCTTGTTTTCTGGACTGTCCTTGACTACTCCTAAAGTATAATGCCTAAGGAGTCTCAATATGGAGGCCGTATCAAAATGATGTTGCTTGGAAAAATTCTAGTATGTTCCTAAAAGCTAATCCTCAACACCCGTTGTCATCAGAGATTAATAAAAGAGAAGCTGAGAGTGAAATGAATTGCTGTTTTCGAATTTCTGGAAAACAAAGGCTCTCCCTCAAGATATATCCCCCATCTAGAACACGGGACCCAGAAAGAACTTTAGACACAAAAGCTCCCTTCCCTGTCCGTGTCCATCACCCCCCCCCCCCACACACACACACACACACACACACTGTCTCAGATATGTGCAGAGGCACTCAGAATGCTTGACCCAGGCCAGTCACGTGAGGCTCTTAGGCCTGACTTGGATGCTCTGGGCTCTCTGAGATGTAGGATGCAGCCTGGCTGAACGTGAGCCAGTGAACTCAGAGTCACATCCGTAATCTGCTGTTCATCTCTGCTCGGGTCTGAGGTCAGACGCAGAGTCAGACTGTTAGAGTAGGAAGGTGCCTTCAGATTAACGCCCATGCCTGCATTTCTAAAGGAGACTGCGCCAGCGAAGTCGGATGGCCTTCCAGATTCCTTCTCTCTAAGTGTCCCCCTCAGGGACTCCATTCCTCCTAATGTTCCCAGCTACCAGCATGCTTCACGACACATGATGGGTGCTCATCACCTGTGGAACAAATGGATACATGTTATCCTGGTGGCCCCGTGATTGAAGTGAAATCAGCATACGAGGCCCGCCCTTCGGTTCCATCACTCAAGTCTGCGCTCAGCACAGCTTGGCACATCCAAGTACACACACATACACACACACACACACACACACACACACACGTACTTGAAGATGAACACAGGCTTACAGAAATGGCATCCTGCCCCCTCCCAATCTAGACAGCTTTTCTTCTTCCGGTAGCCATGTTGACCTTCAGGTTGGAAGGCCTGGGTTTCCAGGGCTACAGGGACTCTCCCACTGTCCAGTGGATTGGAGCCAGTTCCCACTTTGGAAGCCAGGACAAATGGAGCCAACCATGCTGCCTGGCCAGAGCTCTCCTGGACTGAACAGAGACTAGCAGCGTGCAGGCAAAGAGGGGTCATAGGCCACAATCAGCCCCCTTTGCTTTTCCGGCTAAGTTGTGTAACATGGGAGAGGTGGATGGCCTCCCTGGCTGATTCTGCAGTGTGTGCTGGAGCGGCTGGTCTGCCACTGCCCAGCAGAGTGCAGGAGTACAGCCCGTTCAGCATTCCACTCCACCACACTTTTTTTTTTAAGTAACAGGCTGCAGGGCTGGCATTTTCTCCTCTCTGTGGTTATTATCTGTTTCTTTTTGCAAAGCAAGACATTCCTGTGAAGGGCGTCGGGACCGTAAGGCAGGTCATAAAGGGTGACAAAGCAGAAAGAGTGGCCTGCGGTCTCCTCTGCCAGCAATTCACTCGGCCTGGCTATTCATCCGCACAGAGGCGTCGCGGGCCTCACTCTTAAATGGCTTCATTCATGATGACTAACTTCGGAGATCGGCCCGAGCTTTTTCGCAGAATGTTAAGCAGGAAAGAATTTTTCCCTCCTCTGAACCAGCTAGGCTCGAAGGCCCTGGCTTGGCAGGGTTGAAGTGAGAGACGCTGAAGGAAAGCTCAGCCCTTGACTGGAATGGCTTCCTCCAATGAGAATAACCACTGAATAAAGATGGTAACGACAGGAGCCGCTCCATCAGGGCGAAATTGATGCCTTTGGAAATGCAGCCACTTTTCTGACCATATTCTAGGCAGCATGTAAATCCTTCAAGTATTAGTACCAGTTCATCTGTGAGAGATACTTTCATTTCTGTCTGTGGAGCCCTAGATGACAGAAGTTGGGGGAGATTTGGTATTAGCTGGTGTTTGTTAGAAATTCAACATCAGGCATGTTTAATTGATGCTCTGGAGACGATTGCATGTGGCCTCGTCTTTCTAATGAAATTTCTCAAAACCTTGGTTCAACCCTCCTCCCTTCAAAATGGATCTCCACGGGGATCCACTGCCGTTCGTCACAATGCTGTCCTCCTCACATAGCTTTGCCAGTGTTGATGCCAAAGCTTTTTGTCCTGGGGACAACTTGATGTATGTACATTTCTTGGTGAGAAATTTTCTTAAGCTTCGTGTTAACTCTCCAATGGGAATCAAATTCTAGACCTGGGAGAAGGCTCAGAGAGTGAGAGTTCTTGATGCTCATGAGGGACCTGAAATCGAATCCCCAGCATCCATTGAAAAAGCCAGATGGCCAAACATGCCCGTAACCTCAGTGCTGTGGGGCAGACAACAGAGTAACACTGAAGCTTGCTGGCCACCAAGCTAGCTCATTGGTGGGGCGTTTACCCACCAACCCCACAGTTTCCCAGAGTTTTCTTGAGTGCGAGCAGCAGAAAATATTAGATAGAAGGATTTAGATTGTGGAGATAATCAGATAAAAAATAAAGGATAACCTCAAGAGGGCCTGGAACCTATTCCAAGGACCCCTGACTGTCTCTGCCCCAGGGTATTTATAGAAATTGCCAAGGGATGGAGCAAAAGACCTCTCCCCCAGCACAGCCAAGTGCAGACCATTTCAGACACCTGCACTCAGGCCTGTGGTCCAATAAACCTGTCTATGAGGACCTGCTGGGTAAATCCACGAGGAACCTGAAAATGGGCTCCCACACTCATTTCACTCAGAGACCCTGTCCCAAGGAAATAAGATGGAGAGTGATTGAATAGAATACCTTATGCCCTTTCGGTTTACCCAAGAACATTCTACACACATGTGCATGCACCACACACACAGAGATACTATGAATGTATACCCATGTAACAACTATACAGAGAGAGGGAGAGAGCCAAATTTCTCCATACACACACAGTTCTTATCCTTGACACCAACCAGCCATTCTGTTTGTGCCGTGTTAATCCCTGCCTGAACAGGTTCATTCCACCTCTTTAACCAATGCTCACACCTTCCCAGCTCAGTAGCCCTTCCTAAGCCATGTCTCTATCCTTGAGATGCCTTCACTTTCGTTGCTGCCTGGGACATTCCATCTCACACTGCAGAGTCCAGAAAGCATTGCTTACTGCTGCTTGGGAACTCCTTGTATTATTGAGTAAATATCTTCGTTCCTCCCACTACACTATGCAGCTGGAAGAGAAGGGAATGTGTATATATTGTACCCCCTCGCCTCTAAAGCCTGCTGCTTTGCATATTCATCCACTTTGAAAATAGCTTTTAGGTGATGGATAAATATGTATGAGATCAACAAGTCAGTTTATTGATTCTGGACATACTTCCCATTAACCAGCAACCCTTATTTTCCTAAGTTATTCAAAGCAAAGAAAGTCACCTCTTAGTCGTATAATTAAGAGGACAGATTACACGCTGTGTTATTAAGCTATTCCCTTGTGAAAGTATTTTAAGATAATAGAGCATTAAACATTTTGACTGTATGTCTGAGCTTTCTGATCCCAGGAATTCTTAAGGAGTACTGGGGTGAACTGATTGGAAAATCCGAGACTAGAGCAGCCAAAACATACAAGAGGTTAGTGGCTGTTTGGTTCAGGTGAACATTTTTTAATTACAGCGTTGGTTCAACCTTTAAAGGTCATGGGCTTGAAAGTTAGCTCTGTGCTTTACACCAATCAGAATATTAAAGGACTAATAAAATCCAGCTAACAGGAAACCAATTCTTATGGATTGTAAATACAGTATATTCTTTGGAACTTAGTCATCAAAGTGAACTTTTTGTGTTTCTTAATACTATTCCCAAAGGCTGGAGGTTTCTGGAAATCTTTGTTTCCTTGACTATTTTTTGGAGAAATGCCTTCTGCTAATCATGCTTAAGCACTTGGAAAAAAAATGCTTCTGGAAAACTCAAAACTAGATTCTGAAACAGGGGCCACATTTTCTATTTGTAGAAGCTGAATGGAATTTAGTCATGTTTCAAATCATAAACCATGTTCTTGAAGAAATAGCTTTAAAAATGGCTTCGCTATAAATTGGTCTTTCATTCCTAATGCCATTCCTGTTGGATTTACACACAAGCATTCTGAGACTTGGCAGTAATTAGGAATATGTAGAGATGACTCTGCACCTTTCCCACCTTCCAGCTCTCCTCATTTGCCATCCTTCATCCTCTATCCTTATGTCAATAGGTTCTTCATAATAACTGTACCAGTAAGATGGATGGATGAATAGGTAGGTAGGTAGGTACGTAGAAAGATGATAGACAGACAGACAGACAGATGATAGATGAATAGACAATAGATAGATAGATAGATAGATAGATAGATAGATAGATAGATAGAAAAAATCTTGTGATCTAAAGAGTGAGGTAAAGTTAGTGATGTAATTCAGTTGGGGAACAATGATCTGAAAAACAGGAACCCCTAAGGTTAGAAGAAGGAATAGATGTCTCAAGGAGAGAGGGAAAGGGAGATATATCCCCCTTCTACCTTCTTGTTCTATTTGGACCTTCAGACAAAAATAGCCCCAAATGTGGTAGATATCCACATCAGTGTGGGCAGGACTTTCCTCGGCCTGCTGTAAATTAGGCACCAGGGTTGATCTCTGCCAGAGACATTCCACAGATCTCTGCCAGAGACACTTTCACAGATCTCTGCCAAAGATGCTTGCATAGTCTCCGCAGGAATAGCATTTTATCAGCTCTCTAGGCAGCCCTTAGCACCAGTCAAACTGACACATAAAACCAACTTGACGTTCCTTGAGAGAGCAGTTCTGATGGGGAACCTGCCCACTTTAAAGTAATCCTTTGCCCACTTCTGTAGAGCAACGATCTAAGAATCAAGTCAGGCAGGTTGGAGGTGAGGGGAAGGGCCAGCAACTAGTGACTAGGACATCTTAAAGAAGAAAATAAGAGAAAAAAAACCTAGGTGACCAGTAAGGCTTTAACTAAAGAGGTTGGAATTATGGGAAATATTTCGCATTTGGGTCATAACGAATTTGAATAGCAACTGAGTTCGTTAACCATATATTTTGCTTGTTCAGCTTCTGTTTCCCCTCTTAAACGGGAACAGTAATACCCCCTATATTGGTCACTTATCTTACTGCTGTGACCAAACTCCTGACAAGAAACAGCTCAAGGGAGAGACTGTCTGGTTGGGCTTGCAGTCTGAGAGGATACAGTCCATCACGATGTGGAAGACACCGAGGCAGGGATGTGAGACAGTTAGTCATGTTGCACCTTCAGTCAGGATGCAGAGCCACAGGCAGGAAATGGGGTTTGGATATCAACTCTCCAACATACCAGCGGTGACCCAGTCCTTTCCATGAGTCTCCACCTTTTAAGGGTTCCACAACAACCTTTGAAAATGGCACACCACTTAGGCACCGGGTGTTCAAGCACATGAACCCATAGGAGACATTTCATATCAGACCAAAGCGTCTCTCTAGGATGGCTTTGTGAGCTAAGTGCTAGCCTGTTGTAAAAGACTGAGTTATAATACAGATGTCTGCTATTATTTTTGTTTTATTTCTGCTTTCACTCAAAAATCAATCAGATTTTGGACCATGGCACTCTGGGAGGGTACCTGTTAGAAACAAGAAATTATAACTGGGAACAGAAGAATGTGATACTATTTGGGGTGTGTGTGTATGTGCATATGTGTGTATATATCCTATCTATTCATACATGCACATATGTGTTTTTGAGCCTGGAGCCCCACCTCCATGCAGCATTCTCTGAAGTGACTAGAAGTTTTATGACCCTCTTCTTGTACAGACTTTCTGGAATATGGCAGTTTGAGGATCCCAATTATAGACTCTTGTCTCCAAACAGACTGGAAAACATAAAGACAAGACTCACAAACACTGTCTCATTAGTTCAGTAAAACCTTGCTAATTTACCCTAATTGTGGGGAAGGATCATTTGCATTCAAGAAGTGTCTGGAAGGGCCCCACTTTAATAAATAGACAGGACTTACTTGTAATTAGTGGTGTCACCAGCACACAATCAATGTGCTTGTGTCCTTAAAAACAGTTTGTTCTCCTAAGTGGCTTGCACGTTCCCAGTGTCATCTTAAAGCTACTAATGCAAAGAATGACCTGGGAGCAAGGGTCTTTTATTTTCTTGTTTTCAAATAAACAGCAACATAAAAATACAGCCGGGGAATTGAGCTGACATCTATTTGCAGAGAGAGAGGGAGAGGAGGAAAGCGTGGCAGAGGGTTGGAACAAATGGAAGGTTCAAAGGACCGAAATTCTGATCCTGGCCCAGTCCCCAGGCTGCAAAGTCGCTCACTCTGTCTTCCCGAGCCTTCTCATCTTTTCAAAGAAGTTGGGCTAAATGATCTCCCTGTGTTTATAAGTTCCAGTGGATCAGAACCCTCAAGAGCTAATCCAATTCAACCTCCCCGATTTAAATGCAACCTCCTCTTCAGAGGCGCAGCCAATCAGCCAGCATGGAGAGAAGGCCATGAGGGAAGCCAGGTGCATTAATTGCTTCACTTTTACTGTGGCAAAATACCTGTCAGAAACCCCGAAAGGAGGGAAGATTTATTTTAGCTCACGGTTTTAGAAGGGGCAGTCTATCACCGCAGAGAAGGCAAGGTGAAGTTCAGGAAGGCAGGATTGTGTAGTCTGGACTCCTTACATCCCAGTGAACCAGAAAGCAGAAACACCAAGGATAGAACAGGGTTAGACTAAAACCCTGAAGGCCTGCCCCCAGTAACTGTTTTAGCAGTCACACTTCATCTCTTGCAGGGTCCATGGCCTCCACAAACAGCATCACCAGCTAGGGGCCAGTGGTTCAAACATATCTATGCGAGACATTTTATACTCAAACCATACCCGAACTTATGTCATAGGGTAGAGAGGTGGGCTGGAGAAACCCAGGATCAAAGGTCAAAACAGGTCAGTGGTCACCCATGGCAGAAAAAAAAAAAAAACACTAAAAATGGAGGACACAGATAAATAGTCTTGGCAAAGAAAATCAAACCGCAACCACGATAGTCTTCATCACCAAAGAAGATGAAGGTTGGTAGGAGCCACGGGTGCAGCTCCTGATGGTGAAATTAGCAGGGTAGGGTCTAAAGGTATCTTCTCTGGTCAGGAGAGATCAAGGGGACCCTGCATCTGTGAAGATGTTTCGGCCTGTAGAAGAAAAAGAAAAGCAGAGTAATGGAGGCAAGCTAACAGGAGCTCCACATGGTAGGATTATCCAGGTAGAAACAAGTCCAAGCAGCAGGCACCTGATCTAATGTTGTTTGTATTCCAGAGGTAGTGCAGAAGCCACAGCAGTGAACAGTAGCCTAAGCGAAGGAGACACCCAGATGAACTTGGTAATACACCACCCCAGAAAGAAGCCATATTCATTTTTAATTTGTTTGTTTTTTGGGGGACAGGTTTTATCTGTGTAACAGCCCTGGCTGTCCTGTCCTGGAACCCACTCGGTAGACCAGGCTGGCCTCAAACTCATAGAGATCCACCTGCCTCTGCCTCTGCCTCCAGAGGGCTGGGATTAAAGGTGTGCACCACCACCACCCGGAACCATATTCCTTCTTATCTCCTCTAAAACATTACTCACTCTTTTCCTTTCTTCCCTTAATATATTGTCTAGAACGGCCAGGGGGTGGTTCAATTTGAAGCTATCTTCCAACTATAACAGATGCCCCCTCAGACTGTTGTTTACTCTTGGTTTTTTTCTCTTGGTTGAGAACTTACACACTCTCACAGACTCCAGGCTAGTTTCTTTGGGGACGTCTCTGAAAACGTGAGCTCCTGGTATGAGCCATCAGCCATGGCAGCAAGCTCAGAGAGGACTGTCTGCCTCCACAATGATGCCCCTCTTCTTAGTTCGTAACTCCCCTGCCCTTAAAAACATCATGAAGAAGCAGAAAGATGGAACGTGATGGCCAAAGTCATTAACGCATGTGAGGAGCCAATGGTTTCCCAAATCAGAATACCAGCATTGCTGCTTTCAGAAGAGGAAAAGGTATTTGATGAACCCCTGTATTTTGCTTATTCCTTCAGAGTTCTCTAACCCCAGACTTTGAGTTAAGGAAGTACCTTGTAGCTGAAGGAGGATGGTAAGAAAAAAATTGTCTCCTTAAAGGTGAGAAACAGAGAGAGACAGACAGACAGACAGACAGATAGTATCTTTTTATGCCTGAGGGCCTCTAGAATTCTTTTATCTTTTTTTGTAAACCATCCCTCTTGGGGATGGCTCTTACTTGGTTTCCAAAGGCGAACTGGAAGAACACAGTTTGCCCAGTGAAGTGAGGAACCTGAAACCCAAAGGCAACAACACTGTGAGCCAGCAGGAAGAGGACTAAGTCCTGGGCACGTGAAGTGGAAAAATGCTGCTGGATTAGATAAAGTGTGTGCTGGGTTATTGACCCACAGCATACAAGAACCGGAGGCTCAAAGAAAGTCCCAGACCTCCTCCCTCATTTCCTATAGAAGCACAGTCCCAGAGACTCCCAGGGGCTTGTCTGGTTCTGTGTAGGAGATAATACAACGCAGTGGTTTTGAAGGCAGACATTTCTGAGTCCTGAGTTCAGACTGTTCGTAGCAGTGTGATCCTGAGCCAGACCCGGGACTCTCTTAAGTCTCTGTTTTCTCATCATAGTCTGTCTACCTAAGATGATGGTTCTGGTAAAAGTCACATAAAGCGGCTATGAAGTGCTCAACGCCATGTGTGCCACATAATACAAGCTCAATAAAAGTCGCAGGGAAGAGCAACGAAGTTAGAATTGCAAACCCAGGTCTCAGAACTTCTGGAGGAGACCAATGCCATGCATAGGTTTGTTGATGGTTAAACTGCCTTATTTCTGGTTAAACTGATAGGAAATGGGCTCTGATAAGATGCAGGGCTACCTCACATCAGGAAGTTACAACTTCTTGGTAGTTCAGCACATTCGCCAGCAACCTGGGGGACATTTCTATCCACCCAGGAATCCACTCACTCCAAGTCATGCGCATAATTGTCACTCAAGATAAGATGGGCTGCAATGGGGGTGGCTGATAAATGAACAAATCCAGTTGTGAGCCATGGAATGAGAGCAGGAAACACAACCTCCCAATCCCCATTCAGGCCGGTTCTTTCCAGGTGATGCTGTTTTAACTCCCTAGTAGAGGAGGTCTGTGAATCGGAGCCCTCTCTGTTCCATGGGCTCTGCAGTGAGGCAAGGGTAGGTAGTGATTCCCACACTTCTACACAGAGCCATGAAGCCTCCAAGCCCAAGAAAGCAGGCTAGTAATAGTTCGGCTCAGGACCTCAGAGATTCCCATTCCTATGGAGCCCCTGTGGAAAGGGGTTCCCCAAAAGAAGTGTAAATAGAAAGTTATCAAGACGAGTTTTAAGAGGTCAGACTTGGGGAGACACAGGGCAACAGACTTGGTGGAATGATTCCTCTGGCCTTTGTTATAGAAGGCTGCCTCAGCCTTCTCAGCATCGAATCTTGTGGCCGACTTGTCCCAAGGTCGTGCTCATCAGTGATAGGGATGGAGAAGTGTCACTCTGGGCTTTGTTGGTTCTGTAATTATTCAAATGCTTTGCTTATAATACAATCACAGCTCCTAGCTCTGATTATTGGCATCATCAGCATCATCTGTTAATGGGCTCTGGGCTCCTCTGAGTACACGGCATTGTACAAGACACTAGAAGGTGCCAAATGCAGGCTCAAAAAAAAAAAAAAATAGAGAGGAAAAGGGTAGAAAGTGGACCAAACCAGGCATCATTCTGAGAAAGAAGATACAAATCGGCCTGAATCTATTGGTGTGAACTAATCTTAAAGGGCCAGGGCCTCCTAAATTCCAGAAGGATATTAATTATTCCAGGTCTCCTTTATCCCTCTTGTCTGCATTACCCCAACTCGCTATTTTTAACTCAGAGTATTTGAACCTCCATTAGTTTTCCTTTTATCTCTTTTGTTAAGTAAACTTTCTCCCCAGTGTGGCTGTCTGCAGGGTGGGAACAATTTAATGGTTAGAACAAGATAAATTGGTAAGCGAGGACCTGCCTCCAAATTGGCCAGACCTTGCTGTGTTCACACACTGGTACCTGCATACCTGACGTTCCTCCTCAACACAGAGCGGGGGAGACACGCTCTGCTGAAACTGTCCATCACCCCAGCATGCAATGTGCTCAACCCGATGCGGAGCTCCAAACAGCTGTTCTCCCTCCTTTCACACATGTGCCGTCCAGCCCAAAGTAGGAGACGGCATGCCAAAAACATCTTGGTTTCCACCAAAGACATATTGTAGGTGAGAAGGCTGACAGCTGCTGTTCTATTGAAAAGCTGCCCATCAGTCTCTAAGAGAAAAAGCCATGAAAGGTTCAGGTGACCCCTTCAGGCTTCCTCCATCGAACCAGACCTGAAGCTCTGCCTCTCATTAATCTTTAATGAACAACAAAGAAAATGTGTCGCTGGCTAATTATTGTGTAGGGTGGCAGATGCTTTTCAAGGAAGAGTCCCGGAGTCGCACCATGTAAAGGGACACTGTCAGAAAGGAAAGTCCTGTTTTTGAAACTTATTCCCAGGCCTGTTACATTGTCTCTTTCTTTTAAACTGGAACTAACTCCCCTTCCAACAGTAGCTGCCATTTTTCTCTGTCTGCAACATTTGAACTTTAGAAGTTGGGAGCCATCGGGTGAGAGGACCTCAGATCCATTCCCACCACCCGAGAAACTCTCTTCCCTCCTCCCTGGAGTTGAATAGAAGGACGTGTGTGGGCTTTGTTCATGTCGTGACACCTATCTGGAATGTCTTTCTCTACTTCTTTCTTCAATTTTACTTTTCCCCAATTAATGAATCCCATTCCATATAGAGCTTCAAATGTATTCAGCACTTAACCTCAAAGTGAAAATTCATTGTACATCCAGGACCTGCTGAGCACAACCCTGAGCACACACTCCACTGTGGAACTCAGTAAGGTTGCCCGTGTAAATTCCCTAGACTCAGTTGCTTTTTATTTCTCATTCCTTGCGATGGCTAATTTCAGTGGTCAACTTGATTGGCTTACAAGATGCAAAGGGCAGTAGCGAGACATGCCTTTGGTATGTTTGTGAACATATTTCCAGTGACTTTTACCTGAGGAGAGAAGACTGCCTTGAATGTGGGCAGCATCATCCAAGGGTTGAGGTTCTGGACTGAATAAAATGGGGGAAAAAGGAGAATACAGCTGAGGGCTAGCAGTCACCTCTCTCTGCTTTCTGGTCTGCACAGATGTCAACTGTCATGCCTTCCCTCCCATGACGGACAGGATGCCCATAAACAGTCAGTCCTTCAGGTTTCTTTCTGTGAGGTGTTTGGTCAAAGTAATAACAGAAGTAACCGATATGCTGCTTGCCTGTCTTCACACCAGACACCCCTCAAGGGTAGACTCCTCATCGTATTCCCTTTGTCCTGCTCCTAGACATCTTGCCTTAGGGTACTTGTCCCTTGTTCTTCCCACATTGGATGACTATACCCACATTCTTTAAAGTCACCTTTTCACATAAGCCTAGCCTGTGCTGTAAGTTGTTGTATTGTGATAAGTATTTAAAAGCTCTCTGTTTAAGGGAGATTGGGGTGATGGGATTAGAAGAACCCCTCTCCCTTAGAAGCAAATGTATTGTGTGTTTAAATGCAAGGATATCCACGTTTAAAGGATTTTGTTGACTTTGGAATTCAATGGATTGATTTTAAAGTAGAGGTAAAATCCCAATAGAACCCCATTGAAGTTGCTGAAGAACAGCATGATGGTTCCAAAGCTGGTCTAGAATAAGTCATCCTAGAGCATCTTCCGAAGCTGGGCTTGCACTAATGACATGGCCCAGTGGGTAGGGGTACCTGGTAGCAACACTTATGGCTCAGTCCTGTCCCTGGAATCCACATGGTAGAAGAAGAGAATCAACTCCCAGGAACTGTCCCTCTGACCGCTATATATGTATTGTGGGTGTATGTGCATGCATGCACACACACACACACACACACATGGATACACACACAAATAGATAAACAACTGAATGCAAAAAATTTTTTAAATTAAAAAAAAAAAGAAGTTGAACTTGGTGACTCACATCTAATTCCAGCACTAGAAATCTGAAGCAGGAGAATTGCTCTGAGTTTGAGGGTACAAAGTGAATTCCAGGCCAGTCTAGACTACCGAGAGACACAGTTTCAAAAAAAACAAAGTCATGAGCTAATCAGGATGGGGAATGAGATGGGCACAGAATGCTGACAGAGGCATTTATTTGACAGACTTTCCCTCACTGTTCTGATGGACGTGTCCTTGACAAATTGAACACTTTTATGCAAAGAGGCAGAGTGACTGAGCCTGTCCATTTGGAAGGAATCGCTAACAAAACCACGAAAGAACTCTTGGCTTTGGGCTCTCAGCAGGTTTGGTGTCTCACCGAGGTGGGAGCAGAACCAGCATCTAATGGTTGATCAGTACCTTCTGCATGGCAGGCTCAGGGGTGGAAGCTGTCTGCCCAGCATCACATTTCATTGGAGGCACAGTCTGCTGGGAACTCGCAGCTGTCAGGAGAGCTATCCCACGATGACAGGATCATACTGTAGAAACCACAACGGCTAAATGTTTCGGCAGGAGGTGTCATAGTCCCGCACTCAGGGTCAAAATTACCAGCTGCTGTGAACCATACGCCGCAAGAACAATAACATCCAGCTTGGTGGCTGTTGATAGGAAAACGATGGGAGGACACTGTAGAGAGGGGCAGAGAGGAGAGTGGTTCTGAAGGCTCCCATGTGAAATAAAGCGATGGCGGGTTGAAGGTGCCAAGCACTATAATGCTGTAAGAGCCTGCAGCAGGTACAGAGTCCAAATCCCAGAGAGAAATGGCCTGAGCATTTTCTGCACTGGTCACACCATCATCCTAGCATCCAGGAGCTGCAAGAATTCATCTAGCTAGATTTTTGCCATGAAATTTTAAAGGGGAAGAGGTAAAAATATACCCAGAGGAGATTGGCTATCCCTAAACAAGAACTAAAAAATAGATGTCCGAAAGAATAGCAACGTGTTATCATTCATGCTTTCAATGCACTCTCCTGGTCATCCATCCCTGTCAGCCTTCCCTAGGCATGTATCCTTGATACAGTAGAGGTACCAGGAGGGAAGAGATGGAGGTGACTTGTCCCAAGTCACCTACCCAATGAGGGAGCTGGCTTTTGAGCTCAGATTTTTCCCTCAGGCCACACTGTTTCTCCGCACATGAGTGTCAGTTCACAGCAAGACATGTACTCAGAGAGCTCAAGTCCCTGAAAAGGCTGTGACCTCCAGAAGTGCAGCAGATGCCATGGGCCCAAAGAATCGCTAGCCACCGACTGTGAGTCCCTCACCCAGGCCCCTGCTCCTTACAGACTGTCCACATATCAGGCACAGACTCTGCCTCTGGATTTTTGGCAGAGCTTGGGCTAGAGTTCACTGGGGAATAATTCAGCCAGCTTGTCACTCTGTCTCCACCTACCGTGTCCACCTGTCCTTCCCTCACTGGTCTCTTGTGGAGGGAATAATGTAACAACACAACCTGATGCTGACCTGCACTGCCCCATCACCCCGTCCCTCCCAGCTGCTGCCACACTCAGAAACAATACCCTGATTATCATTCATTATTTCTACTTCTTAGCATTAAAGCCCTTTTAATATGGCACTGAAGACCATTGGGGAGTTTTAAATTTCATGTCAGACAAGGATTTATGGGCCAGTTCTGAAATTTTACCTCTGGGCTCAATAATTGCAATTCCCTTTTAATCGCTCTCTTAGACACCTCAGTTAAAAGACTTCAATTATTTCTACACAGAGGGCCTCTTGGGACATGGCCAGTCTGAACACTCAACTTGTGTCACCTCCACTTGGAGACCAGCATGGAAGCTGTAGCCATGTAGGCAAAGGACACCAGGTCTGCCCCACAGTCCTACCAAGGAGTGCTGGATTCTCAGAGTTTGTCTTCTCCAGAAGTTGTGTTTAGAGAACATGCTCCCATCCACTTCCACTCTCCCGGTCTTTTAAAGGAAGCAAGAAACAGATGGAGTAGGATGCGCGCGTCCGCCATGCTTGGTTTTTTTTTGGGGGGGGGGTTTGTTGTTGTTGTTGTTGTTGTTGTTGTTGTTTTAAGCTGTACAGTTCCATGAGCATTCAAATGCATACAGGAAATCCTTCCATGGAAAACAAGAAAGAAACAGGATGCTATGGCCTGGGGTGGGAGGAGAGAGGTATTTTGCTGAGTCCTAAAGAGGACTGTGATGTCTTGAGAAAAAGAGAAAGCAGGTACTGGCTGAGGGAGCTATGGGATGTTGGAAAGGGATTTCATACCAACACAAGAACCAAGGACAGAGAGAGGACACAGACAAAGCAACAGCCTGCTAGGGGTCGCCTTGCCATGGAGGAGCAAAGAGCAAGCTGTTGCTTTGCTCCCCAAAGAGCAGCACATCAAGGTGCCTAGAAAGCGGCTCAGGAAGGATGCCGGGGATGGGAGTAGCTGGCAACACCACCGCTGAGATGCTGAGATGCACTGAGTGCTTTGTATCTGGTGGCAGCAATTTGTACACCAGAAATGTGTAGATCTGCCTGCAGAGTCACTCATGACAGGGAAGGTTTCAGTGTAGGCCCTAAACATCTGCTTCTGTTGGGAGACAGTAGGCTACGTGAGGGACAGAGATCAGGATGCAGAAAAGAGGACGTCATTAAAGAGACTAAGAGGCGAAAGGGAAAAACCAAGTCTCGGAGGGTGTATCCCACCACTGGGTAGGGATAGCCAAGAGAAAATGCCACCCTGGGTGAGGAAGTGTCCTAGGTCATCAGTCAGAGCCCTCCACAGTGACATGAGGGATCTCCTGCTTTGGCAGGCGCTGCCTACTGAAAAGCCAGACTTCTTCATGGACTGAACCAAAACAGAGATGGTCAGCCTCTCCCAAGAATGTGGGTCCTCTGGCAATGGGCTAGGCTAGGGCAGCTTCAAATGGAGCACAGTTGCCCCAGGGCATGCAAAATGAGTTACTGGGGCACCGCTAACATGGCTTCTTACATCTCTTGTTATAAGGTATTACATTTTGCTATTTACCACCATACTGGTAGGGGTACATGGGCACACTCATTCAAACTCCACCCTGCTCCTCATACCCCCATTTGCAGCTAGTAAGAGCCAGCTCTGGACACCGGAAACACCCATGCTGTACTTTTCTATTTGGGGTTGTGAGCCTGGCCTTTAACAGCTGAGCCATCTCTCCAGCCCTCCATGCCGTCCTTTCACCAACACCACAGACATCACGGCAACCTCATCCTCGGGGACCCGTTATTATTGACTCCTTGGTAGTTTCTGCTTAGGTTGCCCTCCACAATGCTACATTGCGGGCCCAGTGGTGGCAGCGGTGGTGACAGCTATAAACAGTGAGCACCCACACAGCCCCTTCCTCCCACAGTCTGCATCCATCTTGTAGGAAACAAGCAGAGGGAGATGGGATGCCCCAAGCTGAAGGACTGACCCCTTCAAAACCCAGAAGCCAGCCCCTTCTGGAAAACGGCAAGTTCTGGTTTTTCCAAGGTCAGGTCCGGTGTCAAAGGATTCTGAATGTTCAGGGATTTCTTACTGTAAATAGTCCAAGTCCTCCTGGACTCAGAGAACAGAAGGCAGAGCTGGCGCTGTGCCTGGACATTCCCGCCCAACCCAGCCCAGCTCAGACCTTCCCCCATGTACCTCTGCTTCTAGTACAGGCTCCATGTTCTCCCGTGTTCTTCCCTGTTCTCTCATGGAGCTTATATTAGTCTCAGGTCATGTTTTGAGTTGATCTAAAGTCAGATGAAAATTGGCAAAGTCAATTCCAGCCCAGAAATGGATTCCCAGGTAAAATGCAGTCTCAAGGCTCCTCAGGCAGTTGTTTGCAGTGCTATAGAAAGCTCCCACTTGGCTGACACACGAGGCTAACACACAGATGCCTCAAGCTCAAACTCCACTAGTTGCTTCAGGCATAGCTTAAAGGTGTGGGCTCCTGTGCAAGCCTAGGAGGCCAGTGATGCCTACGTGTAGTGGCTAAGTTTGACTGTCACCTTAACAGGCTCTAAAATCAGGAAGGGACAAGTCTCTGGGCATAGCTGTGAGAGATTATTGAGCCCGAGGTTCATTGAGGTGGGAAAACCCATCCTAAATGCAGACAGGTTCATTCTAAGGTTCCAAGGGCTGGGGTCTTGGACTGACGTGGCTAAGCCCTACCTACCATTCTGCATGATCTGCCTCCTGCCTGTGGACACAATGGGACCAGTTGCCTCATTCATTTCACTTGACTTTTCCAACCACGATGGACCATATCCTGGACCTTTGAGCCAAAAATCATCCCTTCTTTCTTCAGTTGCTTTCCTCACAGCAAGGAGAGAGGTAACTAATACGCTGGGTCTTTAGCAAGGACTTCCTGGTGTCCTTGTACACAGGAGCCTGCCCATAGGTGCTGGTGATACTATTCACTTGAGAGGCAGCAGCAAATACATAGGAAAACACAGAGTGCTTAGAGTGTATTAGTTCCTTTTCTGTTGCTGTGGGATTAAACCGCCATAACCAAAAGCAATCTATAGAAAGAAGGGCTTGCTTTGGGCTTATGGTTCCAGAGAGGGTGTCCATAACTATAACAGTAGAATGGCTTTGATGCTTCAATCAGTATTGGCGGCACAGGGGCACAATTCAACAAATGGCACCATCTTTCCTGCCCTCTCTAATGAAACCAAGAGAAGTCCAGCAGTTATTACAAATGTCACCACCTTCAAGAAGCATTTCCAAGACTTCCAGGCGGAATTGGGCACCTGTTGCCACGGTTCCTTCTAACAGTTGTCTGGTCCAACCCAGGAACTGTCTTCCTACCATGACATCAAGGCAAGCCTTGGTAAGTGGAGATCAATTCAGTAGGCAAAGAAGTAGAAAGGGGGCTTTAGATACAGAGGACAACACTGAACAACAAGGACAGTGGTGTAAAGCACCTTGCCAAGTGAAAGAAACAATGGTCAGGACTGGGAGCTGGAGAGCTCCCGTTATGTCTGAGTCTCAAGACGATTCCAGACCCTGGTTGCCAACTGGCTACAGAGTGGAGGTTCTTGTAGCCCTGGGACTCAGTCCTTGAGAACCAGCTCATTGTGCCACGGAGCTGGGCTACTAAGAGGATTAGACATGGTGATAGCCAAAACTCAGGCCAGACTTTTCAGCTCTCAACCCTGCTATGACCTCACTGTCCATGATACTTAACAGCTGTTCTGGGTAGTAGACCTTGTGACATCCTCTGCACCAAGGAGCTCAAGTCCCATTCTGTTCATCACATCCACTGTCATCGGCCTCCCCATTCCTGGATGACCACCCCAACAAAAGTCCAGAATGGGTAGAGTTTGCAAAATGCAATGTCAATTCGGGTAGTACAAAGTCTGCAGGCTCTTCTTACCTCTTGTCCTCAGGCCCCTCTGGCCTTCCATGACTGACTGCTGACTCCAGTCCCAGATTTTGCCTGTGGGAACCACAGTTTGTAGCCAGGGCCACCTCCCATGTAAAGTTTCAGTACAGTGGTTTGACTTGGCCGGAGATTTATGAGTGACACCGGAGCCTCTGAGCAAAGGCATCAGCATTTTGTTTGGCTCAGAGACTTGAATTCTTCTTCAGACCAATCAATCTGTTAGCACATCAGATGACATTTAGGCTGCCTCTCTAGGGAGCAGGCTCGGCTTCTGAGTGTTGAGAGAGGATGCAGCCATACAATGCTGAGGCTGGGGGTCCTGGGGGAAAGAGCTGTGAGGTGGTGGCCCAGGATGGCTGCTTCTGCCCTGACACCACTTGGGACTCGGGTTCAAGCTGGAGGCAGACTGGACTAATGGAGGGAAACTACAGAAATAGCACTTCGTATTTCGTGTGTGTGTGTGTGTGTGTGTGTGTGTGTGTGTGTGTGTGTGTGTGTCTATGTCTGTACACATTTTTATTTTTTTATTAAGAAAATGTTTCCATTCATTTTACATACCAATCAAAGATCCCCCTCTTCCCTCCTCCCACCCCCCCAGCCTCCCCATCTCAACCCACTCCTCACTCCCCCCTCAAGAAGGCAAGGCCTCCCATGGGGAGGCACATCCAGTAGAGGCAAGTCCAAGCCCCTCCCCATGCCTCAAGCCTGCATGGTGTCCTATCATAGGTAGTGGGCTCCAAAAAATCCCCTCATGCACCAGGAATGGATTCTGATCCTACCGCCAGGGTGCCCCTTAAGCAGATCAGGCCACACAACTGTCTTACCAGGCAGAGGGACTATCCCAGTTCCATGCAGGCTCCACAGCTGTTGATCCAACTTTCATGAGTTCCCACTAGTTTGGTTTGGTTGGCTCTGCAGGTTTCCCCATCATGATCTTGGTGCACTTGCTCATAGAATCCCGCTTCTCTCTCTTTGACTGGACTCCTGGAGGTCTGCCTAGTGTTGGCTATAGATCTCTGCATCTGCATCTATCAGTCACTGGAGAAAACCTCTGTGATGACAGTTAGGGTATTCACCAATCTGGTCACTGGGGTAAGCTAGTTCAGTTCAGGCAACCTCTCCACGATTTCTAGTAGTCCAAGTTGGGGTCATCTTTGGGGATTCCTAGGAACTTCCCTAGCATCCAGTTTCTCTCTATCCCCATGATGTCTCCCTCTATCATGTACAATCCATCCAATTAAAAAAAATGGGCTACAGAGCTAAACAGAGAATTCTCAAAGGAAGACTCTCAAATGGCCAAAAGACATTTAAGGAATTGCTCAACATCCTTAGTCATCAGGGAAATGCAAGTCAAAACGACTCTGAGATACCACCTTACACCTGTCAGAATGGCTAAAATCAAAAACACTAAAGACAGCTTATGTTGGAGAGGATGTGGAGCAAGGAGAACACTCCTCCACTGTTGATGGGAGTGCAAACTTGTACAGCCACTTTGGAAATCAGTATGGCAGTTTCTCAGAAAATTGGGAATCTATCTTCCTCAAGACACAGGTATACCACCCGTGGGCATATACCCAAGGAATGCTCAATCATACCACAAGGATCCATGCTCAACTATGTTCATAGCGGTACTTTGTATTTCAGTGTTATCTTCATCCTTTTCCATGAGTCACTGTATATGAAAACAAACCGCAAGAACCAGAACTGGCCTGGCTTCAAAGAAAATGTTGTATTCAAAAAGAACAAAAGAAGTTAAACAGAAACTGGCGAGGAGAGAGAGAATGAGGAACTAAATTAATGCCCCTGCTAGCCATGGCTGGTTTATGCCCACAACACGTTGGAGAAGGAATTTGAAAAGCAAAAGGAAGCTCATACCTGACTCTTAATCAGAGAAAATCTACCATCCACCCTGCCAGAAGGACTGCCTTTCAGTTTGTAGAGTGGGAAACCTTGATGAGTCCCACTCACAATGCTCTTCCAGGATTCTCTGTCCTTGCTGAGATACCAGTGCAGAACAAACCCATTCTCCTCTCATACCCATTGCCTCAAATCCAGCTGTGTCCCACCCGGTCCTGCAGCCCCCCACCATGGGGTCATCAACAGAAGCTGAAGGACCTGAAGGATATGAGCTTGCTTGAAACCTGACCCAAAATCCAGAGGAAGAAGGGCTTCGGGAATCTCAGGCTCAATGTTCTCAGTCTGAAATGGTCTGTTACCTGTCTCTTTTGTCTGGGTGATACTCATCCCTTCAAATGAAGGGAAAACATGCTTCTGAGTCTATTGTGTACTTCTTTTTACAAATCAAGGCACGGGAAAACCCTTCCTAGACTGTGAGATTAGGACCCATAGTTGCTTGGGAATCAGCTTCCATCCTGAAATGTCTTCCCTTAGTTTACCAGGAACAAATGTGTGCTGATCTACCCACTGTTGGTACAAGGCCACCGCCTCTGCTTCCAGTATTGTCTGTGACCAGAGCTCCATATTGTCTCTCATATCAGTCACACTCAGGCTACCTTCCTACCTCTGTGGTGCTCAGTCTCAGTTTATCAAAAGAAGAAATTGTTTCAGAATGCTTTTGAAGGTCTCTGGATTTGAAGCATTTTCCCCCGATCTCTCCTGTTGCCCTATTCAGACCTAATTTGACAGCAATATTTGTAGTGACTTAGCCAGTCTTTCCAGAGTTTTCTACTGTTTGTTGCATCAGCTTAATGAGTTCACCTGCATGAACAAGTTTGAACAGGTCTGGATGGATATAAGTGATGCTCAGTGAGTGTATGACTCATGTGATGGGAGCAGAGGTGAGAGGTCTAGGTACTGAGAACAAGTTGAACATTAGTGACCATGTGTAGCCTTTCAGGGGCATAGGGTATTTTGCTGAATGCAGAAGTGGTGTGCACTAGTTCAGCAGGCAAATTGGTCACATGGAGACCAGTTAAGAATACTTTCAAGTTTCCCTTCCAATTGCAACTGAGAAATTCAGGCACAGAGAGGTCAGGTGGCGGGCCGGAGGTCCCGTGGCCAGTAAGAAGCAGAAATGAGATTATGAATCAGAAAATCTGGCTTCAAAGTTTCTGTTTTTAAGCAATACACTTTCCTTAAAGGAGGGGAGGAAATGGGAAGAGTAGGAGGGAAGAAAAATGGGAGATAAGGAAATAGGAGAGAAGAAGAAGAAAAGAGGGAGAAAGAAGAGAGAGAGAAAGAAGAGAGAGAGAAAGAAGAGGAAGAAGGGGAGAGGGAAGGAGGTGCAGAGGGAGGCATGGAGGGGAGGAAGGAGAAAAAGACAATTAAAAGAAGCTAAAGTTAAGCCAAGGTAAGAATCCCAAAGGGGCTGGCCGTGTAGCTCAGTGGGGGAGCCCGGGTTTACTCCATCATATCTTCAGTATCTCTGATAATATTAAGCTTCTTGCCAATGCTAAGTCACAGCCAAGGCAACCCGGGGCCAGAGGGCGTCCATCCTGCCTTGGCACCCTTTCTGTTTGTAGCCCTCTTCTATAGGGGCTGGGGCCATGGTTAGCTGTAGGCAGCTCTTCCCTGCCATGGGTCAGTGGGAGTCGGATCCTGACCAAACTAGAAATCTCATCCTCAGTCTCTATCCAGTACCAAGTCCCAGTCCTCTCCTGAGCATACTTACCTCTGTGTGTGTGTGTGTATGTGTGTGTGTGTGTGTGTGTGTGTGTGTGTGTGTGTGTGTGTGTGTGTGTGTGTGTGCTGTGAATGTGTGCTTGTGTACACATATTTCAGGTGCATGTATACATATACTTATGTGTATGGAGGCCAGAGGTCAATTTCATGCATCTTAGTTGCTCTCTATTTATTTGAGAGAGTGTCTCTCAATTGCTAATTTGGCTGGGCTGCCTACCAGTGAACTTCAGAGATCCATCGGTCTCCAGTTCCCCTACCCCTGGCACCGGGGTTACAGATGTACACCACAGCACCTTGCCTCTACCTGGGTGCTGGAGAGCCAAACTCAGGTCCTCAGATAAGCACTTTGTCAGTCAAGCTACCTTGACTCCCTCATCTAACTTGTAGGACATTGCAAAGGGCAAGCAAATAACAAAGCTAAGGCTGCTGGCATGAAAGACAGCATGCCACACACATGGTATTACTACAGAAAACGAATTAGTAACCAAGGACTTCACAGTGAAATTTACACTGATTGGGACTGTTTCTCTTCACATCCCCCACAAAAGCTCTCTAAATGCAGGCTGACTGAAGGGGGAAAATATTAAGTTGTTCTGAATAGTTTCTCCTGACCACAAAATTACCACAAAGTACATTTGAAGGAAAATTTGAGAGGGCTGTGTGTGTTTCCTGCTGGGTGAGAGGAAGAGCTTCAGCTGATGTCCTTTTGTCTCATAAATATGATCTAGACAAGCTCCCACTCGCTCAGCTCCTTGTTTCTAACACGTCTTCACACCTTCACACCTGAGTTGAACCCTTGTCAAAGGGAGAGTCTGAGCAAAGACACAGTAGAAGAATGTCAGTTGTGTAGCCTGAACGGTGACAGGGTCACACTTCATAATAATAACAGCCACCACCCCACCACAGAGTTCTGTGTGACAAGGACATGGCTACTTGTCTGATGCGTATAACTGCTGCCACCCCCAGCCCAACTCATGACTTTCTCTGTCCCAGCGAGAGGGTTCGTTACCAGTTAACGGCATGGCCGTCAGGGAGAGCACAGAACGTGAAGATGATCGTGTCTTAAATCTTCACTTCCCCAGCCTTGTTTTCCAGGCTAGAAATTGAAATAAAGATCTGGGTAGACTGTTCTAACCTCAAGGAGTTTAGAAGGGCAGAATAAGATGATGTTCTTCAAGCCAATCTATGTGTCAAGCTCCAGCTCTAAGCAGAGCCAAGATTGACTTTCAGTGAATGTCAAGGGCATTGTTTGTCTTTGTACCAGTGCTGCTGTTGTGAGTAGTGGTGTTGTTGCAGGTAGTGATTCTATTGACTTGACCTGGAGGGTAGAGAGTACTAGGGTATCAAATGAGATTTTTCTTTTCCTCTTTGAGAACTCGAACACCCCCACGTCTTGATTGTATAATTCTCTGGTTGCTTCTTATCGGTTCTTGGCAAATGCAGCTACCAGGAGCTACTTGATGAGCCATGTGGTCTTGTGTGCTACCCCCTCTCTACATGGTCCTACTCCCCTGACCTCCATTCTTTGGTGGCTCCTCATAGGAAAGGCATCATTATCACTTGGACAGAGACGATGCTTATCGTTAGTGAGTGAACATGAATTTTTAGATTCACTCAGCTCCACTACCACGTAAATTTTGCCCAAGAATGTCAGAATAGTGTCAGATTTAATAGAAATACGTTCACTTGTTTCTCCTCTCCTTCAGCAAATATTGGCTGAGCATCCACATGACATAAGACACAATGGTGAGGGATCCATCATCTTGCCATTAATAAGGTAGGGAAGTGAGACACGTGGATCATCCTCCCTGTGGAGTTCAATAAAAATAAACATCCCCTCTCACCAGAACGGACAACCATGTGTTCAGAGCATATACTCCCCATTCAGCTTCTGCCCAGGTATTCATGCCAGTCTGCATTGCTCGTTCCCCAATTCCTGCCTCATTTTCACAACCCAACCTCAAGAGATACCTGTGCCCATCAGTCAATCTGGGCTATCACTTTGCCTGCCATGTAACACCTGGATACCATTCACTTAGCTCTGATGCTCTGTCGCTCATTATAAACTTGGGTGTATATTTTTTCTCACCCATCTATAAGCTATTCAACTGCAATATAAATACTCTTAGTAGCCCCACAATATCAAAAAACTTTATTATGTCACAATACGCCAGTGACACCTGAGGAATGAGTGGTACCTCAACAACTTTTACTGTGAAGTAGGAAGCAAGCATCTTTTTCCAGGCTGTGGGAAGCCGCAAAGATGAAACAGAGATTTATCTGAAATGTGGGGGCGTTTTCCCAGTTCTGAGAAGGTGATTGGTCAGTTAATCATAGTCGAAGGCTGACATACCTTCCAGAAGGGATGCTCCAACATTATTTCTTAGAGTTGTGTTTGTCTTATGAAGACCCGCTTGGGTTTTTCTTTATTTAGATAAATACAGGGCATGGTGGCACACACCTTTAATCCCAGCACTCAGGAGGCAGGGGCAGGCAGAGCTCTGTGAGTTCGAGACCAGGCTGGTCTACGGAGTGAGTTTCAGGACAGCCAAGGCTGTTACACAGAGAAATGCTGTCTTGAAAAACAACAGAAAAAAAAAGATAAATACAGTGGCTGTTAATTCAGAAATCCCAAGTGTTCTTCTTGCTCTCTTTTATCTACCATCCTTGCAACCTTGAAATTGAGCTGCAAGTGTTTACCTGGACCAGTATGACTCCATAAAGAAAGCTGTGGTCTTCTTTAAGAATAAATCCCTTGTTGAGGCCCTACTGTGTGATAAGAGCTCATCTTGTTAGTTTGCCTGAGTCTTTCTCACAGATGTTCAACATAATCTCACAAGCTAGGCATTATGGCCTATACCTTTTGCTGGGTACTTGGGGTGGATGGGTGGGTTGGTTGGTTGGTTGTTGGTTGGTTGGTTGAGATGGGATCTTGCTACATATCCCAGAATGGCCCTAAATTTGTTGTATGACCTCTATCTTAAAAGTTAGGAAAGTGAAACCCATAGAAGTTAAATAATTAAGGTGGTATAGCTCATAGGCTGTGGAGCAGAGAACTGAGTCTGGGCCCCACCTCCCACATTGCAGCAGTCAAAACCATCTCAGAAAAGCATTCCCTGTGAATGGTTTGTCTGAGGAGTTGAGAGTTCCCTCCTACAAGGCATGGTATACCCTCTTATGTTGGTATCACGCACGCCAGGACACTGCACGTCTTGTCAGCACCATCCATGGCCCTCACGTGCCACAAAATGTCCCTCCATTCAAGGATTCAAATGAGTTGGTGCCTTCATGCTCTTGAGTCATGGTTGCCAACCCTTCAGTCTCATCAGCAACTTGCCCAACAGCAGACGTTGGCAGAATTTCCTGTAAGTAGGGACTACCCTAGTTAAGAGATTCTTTTCATTTCTGTATCAGATCTTCTTCGTATTTCTCTATGGATTTCTCATCTCACTGCCTGTCCAGCCTCTGGTCTTAAAAAGCCATGCCAGTGATCCCTCTAGCAATGCCCGGTACATACACCCTTCTCTGTGATTTTAGCGATGAAAATTCAATTGACTGGGCAGACCGATCCATAGGCTATGTTGACTCTGATCCTCGGGACCCAGGAGCAGTACTGGATTTTATTTGTGGCTAATTCAATGTATGACCTTGAACATATCTCCATTTCTCTGCAAGAGCAAGACAGAGCCTCTTTGCGTAACTAGATCTGTGACTGAAGACAGATCACTCTTCTCCAAACTAACTCTATGGGATATTATTTGTGAATTGCAGCTTCCAGGGTTTTCATAAAATGTCGTGTCACCAGGCGTCCTGTGAAACGCTAGAGATGTGTAAACATCAGTCAATTAAGGCCCATCGAGAACTTGCCTCTCAATGGCTGCATTTTGCTAATGAAGAAACTTACACCCAAGAAGGTGTGGAAAACTGTCCAAGTCCAAGCAAGCCCCAAACCAGAAGCAAATACTTCTTCCCTCAGGTTAGAAATAGACCTTGGTATTCATAAACCAACCCTCCTGGCTTTTTTGTTTGTTTATTTGTTTGGTTGATTTAGAGGGTCTCTGATAGCCTCTGATTTATTCATCATGTTGCAATCACTGAGCAAAAGTGGGTGGTCAGGGTTTTCCTCGGAAAAAAAAAAAGTCATGCAAATCGGAGACATTTTCTCTGCTTGAGAATAAAATTGGTGGAAAAACATGCCACATTTATACATTTTCAGAAAAGTATCTCATTCAAAGTCATCAGGCAAATGAGAGGCAGAGGCCGGATGGGGAACTGGAGAGTTCCAGAGAGACGTGTGGAAGATAATGGATGGTGACAGGCTGTCCATGCAATCCTTCTGGCTTCCTAAGGTCCAGGTGGACGCCCACCCTGTCAGATTGATTGATTGTAGCGCCCGTCCTAGCATGTCACCAATCCCCAGCACATGGATACAGTTGCACATCTGTTTCCAGAAGGTTCTAGGTCAGAATACAACCTTTTCCCCTTTCAGCATAAATTGAGTTGCCAACAGTCAAAACATGGAAAGTGGGGCCCTAATGAGCCAGTTTTGTGACCACTGGGAGGTAAGCGAAGGAGACGGAAGCTGGGGGAGAAGAGAACTCAGATCTGTTTTTCACTGGGCTTTGGGGCTGTCTCTTGAACAAATCTGACCCTAGGTACGAGCTTGCCCTTTCCTAGTCCCAGCTTCCCTGGATATAAAATACATGTTTGGCAACTGCTCGGAAAGTTATTAAAGTTGTGGCAGTAAACTATGAAAGGCCAGAGAACTTCAAGCAAAAGTTATTGCATCGGTAACTCAGAAACTAATCCCTAAAACTCCTGACACGTTTATCCCGAGGGCGAGCGCCAATCCAGAAATGGAAATCATTATCAAGGGCCACTGTGTACCTGGAATTAAAATCCATCATTCCTCGGAGCACAGAGCTGAGATTTGGGACGAATAGGAGAATACTTACACCTTTCAAGACCATCTTTCCTTAAAACCAGAGCCCTTTTATGCTTCAGAAGAACACGGCAAATTCTGTATTCTCTGCTTACTTGTTTTTCTTTTCCTTAAGAACCCCTCGTTACATTTTTCCTTTCAAATATTTCTTTCTTTGACAGTTCCACATTTAAACTGAAAAGCTTCCTTTTCCTTATTCAATTGCACTGGTTTTATTTGGGATGGAAACCCTGCTGGGTACCGTAACAGAGAACAAGCTTTACAGCGGCAATAATCCCTTCTACAGCATCTATTGTGGGGAAACTTAATACACTTTTATTAAATGGCTGAAGACTTGACTCTAGCGATCTGAATTAACTACAGAAAAGCATAAAGACGGAAGAAAAGTCCTCACTTCGTTCAACAGACATCCACTTCATGCCCCACAACCCCGCCTAGCAGGAACCCAAGACAGAAAACTGCCACTTGGGAGACACCTTTGAGAAGGGTCAGTATTGCCTTAAGCAATACCGTTTTCACCAAAAGTGAACCAAGGCAGGGCTGGGGAAGTGTTTCAGTTGGCAAAATGCCTTCCAAGCGAGAACAAGGGCCTGGCTGTGGATAAAAGGTCTGTGTGGCATCTGTGTGCAAAGGCAGTGCTGTGAAGCAGACACAGGCAGATCCCCAGAGCCCCCTGACCTGCCAGTCTAGCCAAAATGCCCAAGTCTAGGTTCCATGAGAGGCCCTGTCTTACAAACTGAGGTGGAACATGATTAAGGAAGATGCCCAGTGTCAACCTCTGACCTACACACACACACACCCCTACATGCATCTACACAGACACACATGTAAAAGAAAAAGACGGAAAAGAAGGAACAGGTTAGGCTATTAGTAAGAAAATGCAGAAATGAACCTTCAGCCTCATTGCGGTAAATGAGAGTACACTTCAGAGTTTTAAAAAACACGTCCTTTGACCCTGATTGTAGTAATTTAGGTAACTACACATGTAGCTTTAGTCCAATCATGGCAGAGAAGGAAGCAGAAGCAGTGTCCAAGTTGTTAAGAACACAGTCAGTAAATGAGAACCTCATCGGTACTTATTGCCTCCAGACAGGCATTGAGTGGGAATGTGCAGTCACAGACAGGCACATGTGGGGTGGTGCCACTGTGTACAATCACAGCGAAGGCTGTACACTGAGGTGGTGACTATGGCTGTCTCCAGACAACGGATGCCTGGAGTTATTTGAATTTTTGGAATTGCTGGAGACTTAATTTGATTCATTTTACTATTTTTATGGTAAGCATCACTGTATAGTTTGGTGTGAGGGACTAAAGTTTTTCAAACAAAAATTTAGTCGTCCCCCGCCCCCCACACACACATTCAATATCCCTTGCCTTTTATATTACCATACTTAAGCCCAACCTAGTAGTGAGAAAATATAGAATATTGTAATGATCTCGTGGTATATACCCAAATCAAAAACCTCTAATTTATATGCTTTAATTTATCAAATGATGTTCTTTCAGTGAGAGCAATTTATAATGTGCTAATTATACCTCAATGTAATTGTTTTTAAAGAAAGAAAAAATAATCCAGATAAGTTCTGTTCCTCACAGACTATTATTTAAATATGCAATTATAAATGAACACATGCTCTCTCCTTCTCTCACTCCCTCTCTCTGTCATATATATATATATGTACATATATATATATATATATATGTATGTATGTATAGTGTGATATATATCTGAGTCACTGTTGAAAAGGAAATTGGATGTTCCAATAAGTGACAGGAGGCTATCCCAAGAGGTTAATAGCCTGAGCACAGTGTAAGAATGTTCCTTTAGCTAATCCTCTGCTCTCTGGCAGGGTCAGCATCTGAGATCACAGACGGATGCAGAGCTCACCATCTAACCTGCTTCCATATTCTTCTGTTTGCACTGTTTCTCGGAGTCCATGTCAATCTTAGATACCTTCTACCCCAAAGTACATGCTTCAGTGCACTTTAATTTTACAGCCGTAAATAAATAGTTCTCACTAGCTTCCCTTCAGTAACTACACAGCAAACCTGGGGATGAGGAGACTTTGGGCATGCCGAAACCAAGTATCGTTTCAAAGAGATAATTCTGAACAGGCTGGTAAACTTTTTCTGCTGCCAGGATGTCTCACGGATGAATGTCCTTCCTCTATGAGACTAGTTACAGAACTACTTCAAAGATTTGCAATTGTCTAGAAATGCCACTGGCTACAGTAAATTTGAGAATGGGGTTTCTGAGTTCACTGGACAGGAATGAAACAGATGTTTACATGTTGAGGGTCATTGTCCTCAGTCCCATTTGGGGGTCCATCTCTTGGTACCCAAGAAGAATGTGATACCTGAACTCACTGCAGAGAAGTGACCCTCTCTGCAGGTTAGACTGGTTTCTCATCACTGTCTTCCTATGCTTTCCTCCTCTGCCTTCCAATGCATCCAGCTGGACTGTGCTGCATGGAAGAATCGGGCGTCCAGAGAACCCATTTCGAGTGGCCCTGGAATACATCTCCAGTGGAAACCGCAGCTTGTCTGCAGTGGACTTCTTTGCCCTGAAGAACTGCAGTGAAGGTACGTGAATCTGTCTTTGTCTTTCTCTCTCTCTTCCCTCTACAGCCTGTCTTGAATGCTTCAGTAATTGTATTTAGCTTGAATCCAAAGTCTGCAGTGATTAGGAGCTGATTCTGAGCATTAGCAAGTGCGCCATAGCCCAGGCGATCAATTGTCAAAGAACTCCAGAATAAAGTTGTAGCTACTTATCTTAAAACTTTATCAAATGGGCTAGAGAGATGGCTCTGAGGTTAAAAGCACTGACTGCTCTTCCAGAGGTCCTGAGTTCAATTCTCAGCAACCATATGGTGGCTCACAACCATCTGTAATGAGATCTGGTGCCCTCTTCTGGCCAGCAGGCATACATGCAGGCAGAACACTGTATACATAATAAATAAATAAATCTTTTAAAAAAAACTTTATCAAATGGAATACAGCCTTTCTTAGATAATATGCTAGCTTAATTTCTGTGGTGACAATGCCTCCCCCTACTTAATAATATTTTATTATAAGAAATATAAATGAACACCAAGGAAACAGAATAGTACATGAATCCCCATCCAGCAGCCTTAGCCCAACTTAGCAGTTATCAACAGTCTGTCCTTTTGTTTTACCTACATCTCTATTCACCTCCTGCCCTCCCTATAACTTAATGGTAATCACTATTTGGCTTTTTCTGGAGGTAAAATTCAGAAGTAATTTTATTGGTTTTTGTCTGGGCTCTTGTTAACAGACAACACGGGAAATGGTTAGATGTGGAAATTTATCTTATTTTTGTGCAAGCCTAGTGGGCATGGCCCACTGTGTCATTGAATTTCTTTTGCTCAGATGCCACATTGTGACTTTACCTCAAGGTAAGCTTTTATTCCTTTTTCCTTTTTACCTCGGCGTCCAGGAAACCGAACCAGATGCAATACTCCATCGCAGTATTCAAATCTTTGTAGGCCTGTGATGAGCTTTTCTTCTCCCGTTTGCAGGGTTTGAGTCTCCTAGCCCGGTTTTCAGCATCCTATTTTGTATGCACGTTTCATTAAACATTGTTTCAAGTGTGCATGCAAAACAGACTAACACAAACTATCGGTAGCTATGTGAGGCTGAGCCCCCCTTGGTTCATCAGAAGGCCCCCTGTCTACCGGAAGCATCTTTGATTCCTTCCCAGATGTAGAGAGTAGAGGAGTCGCTTTCATTGCTGCTATGATGCTCCTGTTCCTGCTTCTGCCCAGAGGTCCACGGAAAGATACTCTGGAGCAAGGAAGCTGTGACCTGAGCATCCTAAGAATGAAGCATGGAAAGAAGCCCGTGTGGTACTTCTAGACCTTAATTCTCAATTTAGAATATTTGTGAGCAAGCATGAAGGCCCCTTCACAGAGGGTCATCTGCTGATAAAGGCCTGGGTTTGAAGCTTGTGCTCTTAGTTGTGAGGTGGGACAGTGACTCTATACTCCTTCTGTTACGGTGACTCTCCATTCCTCGATGGCCTTGCAAGAACGTTCACAAGTGAATTTTTTTATTGGTCTTGTTTTAGTCAGAACTGACTTCTATGTGGGGGAAAGAAAACTCATCATGATGTGATAGACTGAACTGGTTGTAGTGGAAAAGGGTGGTTAACCTGTGCTGTGAGGGAGTGCCTGAGGAGCATGTGGTTTGGGACTGAGCCAGGAGTGTGCGTGAATGTTTCCACATTCTTGAACTTAAGGATCTGTGAAGGTCTCTGGACACCATCAAGCTTCGCAGATGTTAAGGGTCAGTTTCATCCAAAAGGCACCCCCAGTTGAAATGTAACCGGTTAATGAAACTGCCACACAGAAAAGACATAAGTTTACACAAATGGCATAATCCCATTTGAAGAAAGAACATCAGGAAAGAAAACAATTGAGCACAAAGGCCCAGATATCAGGCCCAACACAAAACACCGCCAGCATGCCTGACTCTGCAAAAACTCTTTGCATTCTCAAATTAAGAATTTCAGTCAAGTACACAGATGTTTTGTCCCTTGCTTTGCAAGCCCCTCTCACCTAGAGAATTCTTCCCCTGGGGCTTGTGTTGCGTGGCAGTGAATCTGTTACAGAGCTTAAGCTTGTTCCTCGTCTGTTTCTCCATCCTTGCAAAACCAAAGGACTTCACCTCCTTCAGTGATCTTTCATGACTCAGAAAATTACCTCTGCAGGGTACCCTCTTCTACCTCTTCCTGGTCAAGAAACCTGGGGAGGTCCTTACAGTCCAGCTACCTTCCTGTCTGTAGGCCTGGAGGCTTCAAGTCCAAGGACAAGATGGTCTTCGTGGGGAAACAGTTGATCTGTGCACCCCTCCCCCTTTTTCTACCAAGAACACATTAGCTACCAACGCACGAGGAGGGTCTGTTGTGGGCATGTGAGAAAATACAGCAGAGAACAATGATGTTAGAACGTTCTGAGCACTTCCATCCCTCCTCCCACAATGGAGCAAGTTCAAATGATGTAGACAAGTTCCCAACATAAGAAGCATCCCAAGACTGCATTCAGGTGTTTAAAATTCAAGGGGATTTAGCAGGATGCTTCGGTACATACTTGAGAGCTGTGTGTTATAGACAAGTGCCTGTGTTTTCTGGGGTCATGGCTTTGGTTAGGTCATGAAGGAGAGGAGGAGAAAAATAATGTCTTTGAGGTGTAGATAGAGCTGGTGACATGCTAGCCAGGGGTATAGATGGGTCTGCAAGTTGTCTAGTCTGTTACCCAATTGTAACTTGACCCCCCCCCCATAATGAGGGACAGATAAAGTTTGAAGGAAAACACTGCTAAATAACTACACATCTTCCTTGGCCCCAGTGAGCAAGAGCACTGGTTTAGCTCATCTGGAGAAAACTAACAGGAGATGTTGGGCACAATTCTCCCTGCAAAGGAGACAGCAACTATCTGTGGTGTCTTCAGGAAGACAGATGTACCCATTTCCTCTTTGAATATTGACATCTGTCACAGTGTGTACACTCAATCGGTGCTCAATTAATGCACACCAATGTTGATGGGGCACTTACATATGCTATGGCTAAGTGTCCACCCCCCTTCGTGTGTACTGTCTCCCACAAGCTTTACAGTAATGATAGATAGAAAGCAGGGACATGTCTCATCTCACAAGCAGGAAAACTCAAAGTCACAGGTGTTTCAAAACCTGCCAAAATCTCTAAAACATAGAGCCAGACTGTATCCAAAGTTGATCTGATCACAAAGCCACTGGTTCATCCTCGACACTCTCTTGCCTTTACAGACAATGCAGATGCTGGAGTGTGATCTGTTACTGGATGCCATAGAATTCCCTCAACTCCTTCCTGCTCCTCTGATCCCTACACTAGATTGACCAGAACAATGATCTTACTACCGCCTTGTATTCTATCTGTGCCCACATGGGTACTACATTGCCGACTCTTTGTTATTGTTTGTTGGTTGATTTGTTTGCTTCAAGACAGGGTTTCTCTGTGTTGCTTTGGCTGTCCTGGAAAACCAGACTGGCCTAGAACTCAGAGATTCCCCTGCCTCTGTCTCCCTAGTGCTGGGATTAAAGGTGTGTGCCAACCCCACCCAGCTGGCTACTTTGCAGACTCTTGAATTTATCCTTCAGACTTCATTTTCTTAGCCATATGCCTTATTCTTCTTATATCCTTTGTGTATACTGATACAGACTTTAGCATCAGCTAGGTGGTCTCCCTAAGACTACTGCCCATCGTTCCCACACTGCAAATCTCAGTATTTCCTTTCCTTACAGTCCTTTCAATGGGGCACAGGTAATCCCTTATCTCCTCCCATGTCAGAAAATAATATGGGGACTGTGCTGTACTTCCTTGCTCGGGATGTGTCATTGGAAGCTACAGAACTTCTGCTTGGAAGATTTTGATCTAAATCTAGCAGTTGTTTGGCAATTAGTCATTGGGGGACCCTAACTTGAGGTTTAATACATTGTCCTTTATTTCTTTGGTCGCTCAAGGGAGCAGTTAGCACAGTGCTAAGCACATAGGAAACAACACATAAATGCTTGTTGACAGATTGGTTAATCAATGTATTAATAAATAGTGTTCCTGTTTTATAGCTTAAGGCTAGTGCAGGGAACCTACTTCCAAAAGAAGGTAGCTGTGAGTTCAAATTGCTTGGAATCGGGTGTTCCCCGGAAAAGTTCGTGAAAGAGCAGTTTATACATTCAGTATGGCGGAGGGGGACATCAACCTCCAGAGACACCCAGATATGGGCTCCCTTATCCCACTCACAAAAAGTCTTTCATTGGCGGACAACCCAGAGAAGGTCACTCCCCACACACCCCCCCCCCCGACTTCAAAGAGACCCCTACATAAACCACACAACACAGAGTAAGCAGGACCAGATCCTGGAAATAGAGTGAACAGCATCCACACAGCTCTGAGCAGCTCACAAAATACACATCATCGTAAACACTCATTTAGTACTTCCTAACACCAGGCCCTGCTCTGTGTATGTGTTTCTATTAGTTTCCTTCATCCTCGCTCCAGTGCTGAATGCTGTGTACCATTATTATTACATCTGTTAGTTGGATGGGGAAATTGAGGCCCAGCGAATTAAGTCATTACCCCAGAGTCACAGCTGATAATTGCATTGGAAGCCATCTGGCTCTTAGCTGCTTCCTAAGGAAGGTCACCACTGGAAGGGTGACAGAAGACATCCAGACAGCCTCTTTCACTGTATGAAAGTGTAATGAACAAAAACCCAGAGCTTTTCCATGGAATGTGATATATTACATTACCGACCAGACTAATGTACTTTACCCTTCCATCTCCTTTGATCTCAGTGTTTCTAAGAAATCAATTCAGCATTTCCCTCACCCTTCCTAGATTGTCAAGGGCCTTTGAGGTGCACCCCTGCCTACTGGTCAAAATGAAAATAAAGAACTGTGAAAGTCCCACCTCTGTAAAACAAGGAGGGAGCCGCAGATGACTCCAGCGGGAGCCTAAATACATCTTATTCCCAGCTCCCATAGTCCCCTTCTCGTTCATGAACCTGCGAGAAACACATCTGAGGTTTCCCAGCCCAGGGCCATGTTCAAGTTGCTCACAGATTTCTCAACCAAAAGCAATCTAGGTCCCTTACATTACTGATGCCTCCAGGGAGAGTGTCATGAGGACTTCGTTCACTGACTTCACTGGCTCAGAAAGGAGAAGGGACTCAAGAGAACACACTCAGTGTTGAGACCACAGTTGCCTGGAAACATGTGTCCTCAGGGTGGGAGATGTGCCCATATCTTAACTTCCCTGGGACTGCCTTGAAGGTACTTAAACTACACTCGTGGTTTGAAAACTGAACCCGCATTGAAAAGTTTTCCGTTGGAGTCTAGTCTATAAAGTTACACATGTAGAACTGCCATAAGAAATAAGGGCCAGAACCACTTCTTCTATAGGCTGACCTGCCCCATGATGAGGCTTCTGAAATACAATTTGAGAACCACTAGACGGCTTGGTTTTCAGCTCTTACGTTATCTAGGTTTTCTGATCCTGTATGGTCACATATAAAATATGAAAGCCCAAACCAGTTATACTCCATACCTTGTTTGAATACTTTCAATATTAAGACAATTTTTATGAGGTGAATTCTTTCCCATGTGGATCCTTGCTTTGGTGTGCTGGCCATAAAGTTAGTATGATGTTCTCAGAAAAGGTTGGTGACTTATGCCATCCCGCCCCATCAATGATGATGAGGGACAGTGGAGAACATCCTCCTTAGCCCATGAGGGGATAAGAAGAAGCGAGAGAAGCCAAACAGGCAAGTTCAAATCATTGGTCAGCCATGTGAAGCCAACCAGAATCTGGGGTAGACTCCAAAATCCAGCTGGGTGAAATGAGGGATGATTCCATGGACTCCTGGCAGACTGGTCCAAACTGGGCCTTTTGGGTTCCATCAGCAAGCAGTGCCCCAGCAGGGCTCTCAAACTGTTCTTGTACATGGAGATTGCGGTGGCATTCTGTCTTGGGGTTGCCTCCCTTTCTGCATCAGACTCATCATCTATGCATCCACTGGTCCATCTGCCTGTTCATGAAACAGACATTTACCCAGGAGATAGAAATCTCAGTACCTACTGACCCTAATAGACAATTGTTTTGTCTAGGGTTGAATCTGGTATGGTGGCTTTAAGATCTTCTATTCTACTTTATACGGACGTTGCTCCCCAAAGGACGTCCCTGCTTATATTTAATTTGCACCAGCAATATCAAGCAGCTGCTGCATTTGCAGAGATCTCTTCCTCCAAATGAGCTCCACTGTCCCCCTCAGAAAGATCATGGAATAACACTGAACCAGCAATCAGAAAACCCAAACTTAAGTCCCTCTCCCGCCTCTTCATCTCCAGAGACTAGTCAACCCTTCAGATCGGAAAGGACATTAAAGGTCTCCTCCAGAATTGGCACATTGACTGTTTTTTAATTGAAAATGGGAATAGCAATATGTCAATAGTTTTCCTGGCATGGACCTCTCTTTCTGAGGGTCAATAAGAAACCGGCTTAGAGAAGCAACATAAAGGATGCCATGGGCTGCCAAACTTCTCTGGGCCTCCATTTCCTGAGGCCACTTAAAATGAGCAGTTCTCTCCTTGCTTCTCAGTTTCCCATGGAGAAGCTATCATTCACGGGAACAATTTGGCCCCCTGCATAGCTTGGTGATGGTGACTAATGGCCAAATGCACAGTAGGTGATAAAAACCACATAAGACCAGTTGGAGAGGTTCCGCCAGCCGGGCTGGTCACTTCAAGGGACTGAGTCAACTCTGCAAAGATTGGGTCTGTTCCTTGGAATTGAACAACAGAGGAAAAACTGCAGTCACAGCCTCCAGGGAAACCCTTTTTGTAGTGGATGAACCCTATTTTCAAAATGCCCCTTAACTCTCTATTTCCAAACTCTCCAACCTCTACTATCAAGTAGGCTGTGTCACTTAAAAGTAAGCATTGAGATTATGTCAGGCTAGGGAAATGGCTCCGTCAGTAAAGCATTGGGACCTAAGTCCAATCCTCAGAACCCATGTTGAAAATAAATAAGTTAATATAATAAGAAATAAAGGGCATGATGGTACGTGCTTATAATCTCACCACTGAGAAGCAGAACCAGGAAGATCCTTGGGGCTCACTGACAAACCAGCCTAGGCAACCCATTGAGATATGGGTTCAGAGAGAGACTCTGTTTCCAAAAAAACAAGCTAGAGAAAGATGAAGGACAAGACCCATCGCCAACCTCTGCCCTCTGTGTGCAAGAAACCCCCCCCTCGTGTAAGCACACACACACACACACACACACACACACACACACACACACACACACACCACCCACACAGGAATGTACACACATATGCACACACACACAAGTCATGATTTCAACCAGCTATTGAAATCTACTCCCATTTCCCAAACACCTCCCAGCTCCTTCTGTGCATGCTCTGCAGCACGGGCTGTCCTCTGCAGCCATCACACGTCTTTCAGATCTCAGCTGAGAGACTATTTTCTGTCTCGCTGCAGAATTATGTTTCCATGCTTTTCTATTTTAGAACAATCCACTTCTCTGCAGAGTTATTTATATGTCTCACTCAATAGATGCTAACTTCCTAGAATCAAAGTCTTTTTTTTTTTATCCCTGTGTCTCAATTAGCCACTAAGAGTGCTGTTTTCATGGTGAGTGCTCAATAAAGGTTTGCTTATCCTAATGTAGGAGGGAGATTATGGGCTTTTAAATCAGACCAAATGAGTGTGGAGCCTCAGCTCTGCCGCTTACCACCTTTGTGAGCTTGGAAGAGTTTCTTAAATCTATGGGCTTTGTGGTTTTTTTTTTTTTCATCATTAAATGGGCTAATAATACATAATTATAGCTTTGTTGGGAGATTAAAACAGATATTGTGTGCAGAACTCCTAGCCAGTGCCTGGCATGATAAATACCACTGCCTCCTCTCTCTAGCATCCCTTGACTAAGCTGAGTCTCCTCATCCTGGAACCAGAGCAGAATAATTCTGCACAGCTATCCCAGGGGGTGTTTGCAGAGTCCCACCCACCTTCTGCCTTCCATCTGCGCCTTGTCCGAGCCATGGGGTGGAGAGGAAACTACCTCATTTCCAGCAGCCTCTGATAGCCTGGATCAGCTTTGTGATTTCAAAGGCAGCCAGTTCCTCTTTCCCCAACATCCGATGCTTTAACCTCTGATAATGTCATTTTCTTTATCACTTTGTGACCCAGTCCCTAGAAGTCTTTGTGCCTTGCAAAGAATTAATATTGTTTAATCCTGTGGGGATGGTTGAAAATTGGGGAAGTCCTTAGACATGCTGTTCACATCGCCCCTTTACAGCAGATTGGAATCCAAAGCAGTCAGCCAGAGCCAGACCATAGAACCAAGAAGGTCTTTCGTTGGCTTCCCTTGCCCTCCCAGTGAACAGCTACTTTGGCAACAACTTCCTTACTTTGGAACAACTTACTCATAATCACTAATAAAGCCAATTACAAATGTCCGTCGAGTGCTTAGGAACAGTAACGATTGCTTGGGTTACTATTTTAAATATTGAACCATTGAAACTCACCCTAAAATGGAGGCTAGATCCAAAAGGAGTTTTTAAATATAAATAAATAAAAAATGAATGTGCTGAGGTCATGGTACTCCCAGAAGAAAATTACTTTCAAATTACAACTACATAAAAGAAATAATTGAAAAGATTAATCACACTAAAATAATTGGTCTATTTTACAAGTAATTTGGAGCACTATTCTGTCATTGACATCGATGTCTAGTAGTAAAATAGTAATGAATTTCATTCTCTGACTAATGTATTTATTTTATTAATGGTACTAAATGGTGTTGTTACTGCTTATAAATATTTCATAACTTTCAATTCATTAAAATGTTCAAAGAATTTCCAAAAGTATTTATTAGTTTTAAATCGACCTTAGTATTCAATATGCAATTGCCACTCTGTCTTGGTAATTAAAAAAATTATTGTTTGGGGTAATGAAAGCCTCTTTGAAGGTGGAGGATTAAGCCCTAGTTATTAATGAGACTAATGCACCAGCTGGTGATATAAGGGGCTTAGAGATCTATTTCCTATTTAGGTCACCAAGGACCCTGTGCAGCCATTTCTTAAAATCTGTGGCTGAAAGGTAAATGGGGACCAGAAAGGATAAGAAAATGTCAGTTCAACATTGTTTTCAACCCATCTCTTCTTTCATGGTCTCTATCTCCCGCAAATAGCAGGTAGTAGCAGAACCAAGCCTTTCAACCCCACTTCTCTGCTTCTTTCATTGTCTAAAAGAAACCATAGTTACAAAGTGAGACCCTATCTCAAAAAGAAAAAGAAAACAAACAAAAGAAACCATGGCTAGCAAGCAGAAAGAAATGCAAGAGATACAGGAACATGGACAGAGCAAAGGGGATAGGATCTGGGTATGGAAAACATGGGTCTGATTCCTGAGTCCCATGGGTGATACCTGGGTCATCAAAATGTGATGTGTCTGTTTTCCTAATGGCACTGTGTGTGTGAGAAATGAAGATGGCAATACATACTTGAGTGTCGGTGTGAAGAGCAATTGTGATCACGTGTGTCCCACCTGACATGGTGTCTAGAATTAGTAGATTAGGTCTACTCCTTCCGACCTCCAAATAACATGTCATAGTATGGTGGACTCAATGGCTTTGGTAGTTCTTAGCTCATAGGAAGGAGACATCAAGAAAAAGTGAGCCAACAGG